>NC_064892.1:2742000-4113000 GCF_929443795.1 Astur gentilis
CGCCCACACAGGCTTTCAGCTGCTGTCTAATCCCAGCCTGCAGCAAATTGTCCCGACTCTGACGCCGCTGCCACACCAGGGAAATTCCAGGGCAGGCACTCAGACTGAGAGCAGGGGTACAGGAGGAGGCAAAGGTGGAAAGAAAACTATCCCATATTCTGAAAGAAAGGGCTGATCTGGAGTGGAAATACGTTTAGTCTTTCTCCCATGTCTGCTGTAAACCGAGACAGCTGGTGTCACCTCTATGGTGGCTCACGGTATAAGAAAATGTTTTTTTGCCGAGATCTTTGTGGGCATGGTTATTTTTATTGGAAACAAAGAATTTGAACACAGATCATTATGACTTATGTTTAAAATAGAATGAATGTTATTTGAGCCACTACTAAATTAACATGATTGTTCAAAAATATATGAAGTGCTTCACTGAATTTTAATCTCTCTACTGCAAAAACAATTTTAAAAGATTACAGCCTTGCACATTTTTAGAAGGATGTAATCACGCTAGCTAAAACATAAATTTCATACACCACAATAATTTTTAATCATTCTGCACTGCACATACACAGCATTCAAATGTCTCTTTCAAATGTCAAAATAAAATTAATATTTATTACCACACCTCCGAACTAGCACATGTACAAAACTGAAGCTCAGGACACTTCCTACTAAGCCATCTAAGCCATTTTGTACATTCTCAGCTAAATGCATTTTCGAGAGATACTGCTCGGCCTCAGGGACTCCCAGAATTTCCAAAGTATTTTATGGCTTTTTTCACTGTGTTCTTCAGGAAAAATCACTCAGATCAAGTCAAGAAGGGGATCCCAATTCCAGAGGTGGCTTTTCTATGTTGCTAGCTTGCTGTAAATAAAGCCATAAGAATAAGAGACGTTGCTGAACCTTACACAAACAAAAGGTAACACCTGAGCAAATACATAAAATTAAACACAGTTAAGTCATGCTCAAACTACAATCTTTGGCTTTGACACCTCCAGGGCATGGGGGAAGTTCACGGGAGCAGGGTAGGATCTGCAACAACAGCAGCTCTCCATCAGGGCAGAATAAAGACCAGGTCCTCCATACCACCCAGTTTGGGGAAACAAAATAGCTCCAGATGAGAACTTCACGGCCTCAATCCCACCTGGAAAAGTATCAAAAAGACCTGTGGGCTCTTGTCAGAGAGAGAAGGTGTTGTTCCCAGTCCCTACTGCAAACTAAACGTGGGAGAGTTTCAAATTTGTGTCTCTGACTTCCCTGACGTAGAGCATGGAGAGGGAGGAGGTCCCTGTACGCTTCTGTCCGCAACACTTTTGGGTGAAACCCGCCCTGTTACCTGGGTTGTAACAGATTGGGTCTCTCCAGAGAGACATGCGAAGGATTTCGTGTATCCACCATGACCTGTGTGCTGAGTTTCTTACACCTCCCAGGATTTTTTTGACCGTGTTCACACTCCGCGGCCAAGCCTCAGGCACGTAGGAGACTTCAGCGGGGGAAACCAGAAATCATGTCTAAATGCATTGTGGTACTAATATGATACTAGCCCTGTGTTATTTGGAAGCACAAAATGAACAGATCCACTAGCATCTGCGCTCCTAAATCACTTCAACACCTTTGAAAAATCCCACCCTTCCCATAAAAGCACTCGCTGACAAAGACCATGTTGTGAGGCAGTCTGCACCAAACAAAAATCCAAACAGATAGACTCTAATTGCTTGTTACTGCCCATAAAATGATTAATCTGGCTTTAGATCTCTGGGAGAGCAAACAATTCATTCACAGAGCGAAATTATAGGTACTCGTGCCGTGGTGCACCAGGGAGGAGGGGGAGAAAGAAGAGCCTTTTACTGTCTTGAATTCGGCCAGCTGGCAGCTGGTATTTGGTTGATCTGCACGGAGCACTGCCAGCAGTTTTTACTGGCCAGTGTTTTGCAGCAGGACCCCCTAACACACCTCACAGCACCCATACTAGGGGGTGATGGCTGCCTTTTTATAGATGTAGCAAGACCTTGGCTTGTAGATGCCTGTACACTGTGCCGCTGAGGCTGTTCTATTTTGTTCGGTCAGGGAGGCAGACAAAGTCTGCATAAAAAACGTGAATTAATAATCTTCTAACTGCACTTGCGCCATTCTGAGTTTATCTTCTGTGAACGGTTTAAGCAAGTGAGTGTGACTGGAGGGACTGTTCTCAGAAACCATGATGCCCATAAACACCGGCTGTCCCACTGGAAGCAGAGTTACTGCTCATCCAGTGTGGCAGCAGAAACAAATAACGTTGCTCGACATGTCAAGCTAGGCTGGAAAAACCTTTGTCGTCCCTCCATAAATGCTCGTAACCCAATGCAAATGCTTCCAGGAGAAGAATACTCCTCTGAAATTATGCTGGCAATGACTCGTTATAGCTAAGACGCTCAAGAAAGTCCCTCTCCATCTGCGGATGGGGTATGCAGCTAGCCTAGCTGTGGTGGTACGACCTTGCTCATGCAGCTCCTGGCAAGCAAGCAGGACCGCCGCGCTGTAATTACACAAGTACGCAAAACCGCTGGACCAAACTTCCCAGAAATCTCTGCTGCTTCGCTGATGTCAGCACAAGGAGTCAAAAGCCGTAATTAACTTTTGATTGAACTTTGGTCAGTCTGAACGGATACGGCCGGTGGGCAGTGCCTGGGCTGGGAACTCTGCCAAACCTGCGAGTTCCTACGGGGAAGAGAAGCACCACTTGATGGTTATCCCTGTCCTCACGCCCTCTCCCCAGGTATTTGCTACCCTCCCCTATCAAGGGCAGGAGGTTGAGCTAGTCTTTAGCCTTGCTTAGCATGGTTTCTCTTTCTTTCTGGGTATGTTAATAAGAATTTCTTAAAAATGCCATCCGCATCCAAGCAAGGTGGCTCAAGGCATTGGCAAGTCACAGGAGAGAAGGGGAAATCCCTCCCCTCAAAACTGATACCACCGAAAAAAATTGTCCTCTTCTTCTGGGTTAACTCCACTGGAGTTTGGGGTCCCATGACATGGACACGAGCTGCCTCGAGAAAGACAGAGGCTGGAAACGACTGCTCCTGGTCTATCGCACCGACCCCGTAACCCCAGCAAGAAACTGGACTGGGAGCTTGGCAGGGAAAAGCTGCATCTTACGTTTCTTCTGTTAAACACGGTATGTTATTAGTGTTATGCTAATTTGGGTCACCTAAATGGGCTCCGCGTAATTCAATAAATTTAATGCATTACTTAATAAAGATTAAATTTGGCTGGGTGTCAGTCAGCCAGTTAAACAGTGACTGACTGATATCCAGGGAAACAACACTCTCTAGAGTGGAGGGACCCCATCATGGGGTTATGATGCCGAAGTAGCTTTGTTAGACAAAGACAAGGCTTTTGGCAGTAGACATTCATGGTTTCAGCTTCAAGGTCCCAAGTTCAGCCTCTGCTCTCAGTGATCTTCCCAGGGGTGTTCTGTTACACGCAGACAAAGAAATGCATGAGCTGAATAAATTATTAATTAAAAAACATTTGTTCAGCTCTGTGCAGACGCAATGCCTCTCTCCCCTAGGGCAAATGTCTTACTCTCAAATCAATCCAAAGTGCCAGGAGAAATGGATGATAGTTTCACTTACCTCTGGTCCACTTTGAGAAGAGTGAATGTGGCTAATTAAATGTGCAAAGCCTCGAAAAAAGACATCCAGTGTGACTGACATTTACTTTAAAACGAACCAAACCAAACAAAAAAAACACTAAACCAAAAAAAACAGTGAGGCAGGAAGACTTTGTATTTTAAACCTTCAGAGGCGCAACTTGTCTACAAAATATTTTTTTCATTTCTCTATATAAACACCTCGTCCTTGAGAAACAGTTATCGCAAATGTATACCACAGTACAATATTTTTTTTTGTTCATAAATTTCATTGCAAAATCATGTGGAGAAAGAATAGTTATTTCATTTAGTGTAATCTCCCTCTTCAAGACATCTCGTAAGTTCCTCTCTTTGTATTCACAGGCTTTTACATACAAAAGAACCGATTTTGTGGCCAAAGCCTGTTGGTGATACAATGTCAACAGTCAATGTACATCAAATATTGCCATTACTGTAAAGTAATAACTAGTTTTTATCCCTCCGCTGGTTGTCAACACTGCTCCACTTCTGGAATGGGTTTCTTTCAACCAGATGTAGACATTTTTATCTGAGCCGGACATCTCAAGCTCCCTTTAAACTCATGAGAAAGAAAAGGGCACTTTCAGGGTACAGCTCCTTTCAGATCCATTTTACTGAACACGTAGGGCTTTATTGCTGAGTCTCCACTGAGTCTGAAGGCAGTGGAGAGATGTACCTTCATACGGGGAATACGGCTGCCTGCTGCCTGGATCACACCTCGGAGATGCCGCTTCCTCTCTATTGATGAGGGTGAATGCGAAACGATAGCTGTGTCTACACTGTTCTTCCCACACTCCGTTTTTTTGAGAATGTCTACAAGAATAATTGCCAGATCCTTCAACCAAAAGAATGAAGGGTTTGCTCCTGAACCGTTTTGTCCTTTTAACAGGAAAATGCCTAAAAATTAACTGAAAAGAAAATAATTTTCTTTACAACAGGAAATTTTAAAGTATATTTGTCTTTTTATTTTGATTTGGAATAAATATAAATCTTAAGCTTGCTGCAAGATGAATTCTCTGATTTGTTTGGTTTTAAAAATTATGTGTGTCAGTTTCTGAAACTCTGTTTGAATTTTATTTTAATTTCTCTCTAATATGTTTTCACTGTTCTACATGAGGCCATGCCATGTCAACAGAAGTTCATGTCAGCAGCATCAAGGCTGAACTAGATAACCTCCAGTCATCCCTTCCAACGCAAGTTTTTTCTGCGATCAGTGTACAGGAGTCATTATTACATTTTAATATCTCAAACCCTAAATGTATATCAACCTGAATTGATCAACATTAACGTTCATTTAATATTACAAGTTTTAAACAGTATTTTGTGAATGTCTAGAGAGACAGAAGCACCACACGTGAGCAAATTTAAAATTCAGGGCCCTCTGCTTTCTCTTGTCATTCTATCATACCCAAGAGGGAGGTGAGCAATTAAGTATTTGACTAATTGAAAAGTTTTATTTGCCTCTCTTTCTTCATGCTTGACTTCCTTCTTTGCTATTCCTGCTTTCTACTCATTTTCCTGCTTGCTGGATTTGAAATGGACTGAGGATCCTCATGGACAGTCGCTTAAAGAGAAATGCCTCCTTGCTAAACAATCATTTCTAAAGTCCACGTTGCCTTTGGACAGGTCACCTTAACTTCTTTTTCCTGGATGAAATCATAAACTTCAAAGGACTCTTTCTTAGACAGCAACTGACCTACATGGTGTTAGTTTCTTGAGCTAAGACCTTTAAACCTCTAAAATCTTTTGAGGGTATATTGAAGAGAAGTGTGACTGCCCTTTAACTTTGTCAACACCACTTGCATACCCTTCTAGAAAATATGCGGGGATATTCATAAAATAGTAATTGATAAGCAATAGCTGTACAACAGTCGTGGGATGAAGATTTCTAGTTCAATTACGTGCTTTTGTTATGTATAACATATATATCTACCTATATATATAACATCTAACCATTATACATATCCTGCCAGGACTACAAGACACATGAAACCCTAACAAAATGAATATCACCTTGAACCTGAATGTTCATAGCAAACTTTTCACATACTTTGAAGTAAGACTGAAAGCACTGAAGTGAAAGAAAAACTGTGTTGCTGTTTGAAGTAAATATGAAAAGCAAATTGCCAGTAAAAGATACAGAAAGATTAAAAAAAAAAAAAAAAAAATCAAAATCTAGCTGGAAGACAGACATATGCCTCTTTTCTAAACAGATAATTTTGCTGTCTCTCATTTTTATATTGGATTCCTGTCTAGACCTCAGACAAGAGGCTTGCTGATTACCCAGTTTGGGACAAATTAGGAGATGAAGTCCATTGTGCTACACAAAAGATTTTATTTGTGGCTATGCAGCTGGCTAAGAGCAAAATAGTCAGAGGCAGTATACAGGCCATCCCACCTTCCTGAAATTTCAGTCCATAGTAACCGTTAATTTCCCTGGAATTTTCCTAGTCTTCAGTTTACTCTACAAAACAGATAATAAAGCATAAATCACATTTTCTGTCATCTGCAAGTTTTTTCCTGTCATCTGAAGGATTTTTTTCCTTCATGGAACACTATGCAACAGTATTTTAAAACCATGGATCTTTAGGAACTGAAATACCGTTGCAATGACAAACCATTTCTTGAAAGACTGAAAGCTTGCTTACTCTCCAAATTAAAGACTATCGCAAGATTTGTCTGGTGACATTTGTTGGCAAATTCTACCAGTTTTCCCTGGATCTTTTGTCACCTGCCAGTAATAAGAGTATGATAGTATCTATGGATATTTCTCCTTAATTATTGGACAGAAACCTGAAATAAACAGGAAGAGCCACTGGAATACAACATACAATCATTCTCACACACATCCTATACCACGACAGACAGGAGGGTGTGTTTTGAATGCAGTAATCAGAAATATTTACTTTAATTAAGAATGTTCTCTGGTGATCCTCCTAAATACAATTGTTTCTTGCATAAGCTTTTCAGCAAATTCAGTAGATTGTTTAAGCAACATCTGAACCATGTAAGTGGATGACATTGTTTGTATGCATCCTTAGCACCAATAATATACAGCTAATGCATCATATTCAGTAAAATGGCTTTAAGTGATAACAGGTGTTTAGCATAATAGAAACTGCTGCTAGTTGGTCAACACGTAAATTAATTTTGTTATTTACAGAACCAGATGGTCAATTCTGGAGCACCAGCATGGGTAAAATTAATAAGCCTCCTCGCTGCAGAACATGATGTCTCATCTGTAGCTTCACCAGTTTCTAATTCCAGCTACCATGTGAATTGCAAGAGTACCCCTCTGACAGAAAGATTAACTGACTTACTCTCTGCCCAAGAATACTACACCATATATCATCAAGTAAAATTGGCTAAAGGTCATACAAACCAACTTCATGAGAGATTAAGAGAAGTGGTAAGAAATGATAATGTTGTGCTTTTCCATTCCTGCAGTCTGTGTTGCTTACAGCATCTGTATGACTTGCTGTGATTTTCTTCCTGCTTTCTTTCCTGTAGCAATGGCTTGACATTGCAGAAAATGCATTTTAGCTACTGAGCTCAACTGTTAAGCCATTTTCCATTCTAAGACAGAGACTGTTTTATTACGATATAATGTTAAGTTTTCCTTCAAAAGCCTTGTTGGAGAAACTCGTGGTCTGATTTAATCTGTGATTCAAAAGAAACCTTTTCTCCCACCCACAGTTAAAGCTCGCTCAGAGGAAAGCAGGCAGTTACGCCTGCACGCAGGACTAAGAATTCCCACTTGTCGGGATTTCCTGAACCGAAAGGGACATCAAAGACCAATCCAGGGACGCCCAGGCACGCAGTAGCCCTGCCCGCACTGAGGATGAGTCTGTCTGCCCAGGGATGGAGAGGAAGAGAGAGGAAGGCTGGGTGGGCTGGCGGTCCCTGCAAACCACAGGGAAGATGCTCAACCGGCGCCGTGGCCTCTACCCCCACGTGCCCTATGCGTTGCCGTTACATACTTTCAAGTTACATTAATTTATGCATGCTAGAAAGACACAGCGATCGATAAAAATTTTGTGCCTCGGGTTTTCTTTGATGAATGCAGAGAAAAGTGCAATGACTGCACACTGTGCATCTTTGGCAACCCTCTTATCCAATTTAACCGGTTTAAGTTGAAGGAAAACAGAGCAAATATAAATATAGATTCAATTCTATTCTGTAACTATAAACATTCAGACCATACCCAGAACTTGAATCTCCTGTTTCCTCTTCTGTGTGCATCAAGAATGCTTTTTTTCCTCCCCTTCACTAGTAGAAGATTATGTTTTAAAAATGCAAAACCTTCAGTGACTTACTGAGAATTATCATGCACATATGAACTAGTTTTGGAATTCAAGTTGCATATCTGGAAGCTACATGTCACACTGAATTATTCAAGTAGAGAGTACCATATTAAAATGGGTAAAAACCAGTGAGTCCTGCCTGTTATTTTAAGAAATCCTGTCTATTTTAGAAATATTTTATCTGCTAAGAAAATAAAGCATGCAACAAGGTGAAGTAACAGGCTTTCCTGCGGACCGCTTAAATCAGTCATATCACATGCCTCAGTCCTCTAATCACAGCTACAGTGCCTCTAAATACTTTAAACCGTACACTACCTGTGTTATACAAAACATTTTTGTTGATAACATGCTGTGCAATGTGTGAGACAACAAGCAAAATAAGTCATGGAGGAGTATTAAATTCTTTTCAAATATGTATGTATCTCCAGACATTTGCAAAGCACTGCACACTCACCAGCTACTTCGTCTTCACAATAGCGGATCCACGGGGCATTAGTTGGCCAGCTTAGACGAAAAGAGGAAATCATGGTAAATAAACAGGTAATTCAAGTATATTTAGGTCTCTAGTATACAAGTGAAAGTTGGTCACCAAATTCAAAATAATAACATGTACAGAAACTCTCAAGGTTCTTAACCCACAATGCAGTAACACGTATCTGCAGGCGAGTAAATGTTTTCATCATTCTGGCTCAAGTAATTTGATGGAGGCCGCAAAAATCAGGGGAAAAGACAGAATTAGGGATCTAGGCTGGTGTTTATGGAGGTGGCATTTCCCAGCAGTCAGTTACAGCAGGTCTGTGTTTCCCTGTTAAATCAGTCGCATACTGTATGACCATAGGATGCTACATAGATCTTGGGAAACAAAACAGGGAAGCAAAACAAAACCTGCGGATATATATCTCCCAGCAAACACCGGAGGGAAGGGGAGAGACCTTTTAGATTTGGAAGAGTCCCTGCATGTCCCACAGAGCTCCCCAAACAGGTCGTTAGAAGAACCGAGAAACCTGGGGACCAACTGCACGAAGAGTTGTGGGTTCCGCTCAGCCAGGCAAGCTGTTGGCAACTGATAGGACCGTCAGATAAGAACTCCAAAACACCTATCTACAGCCTGTGTCTCTTCAGTGACCCAGTTTGCAGCACAGGTCCACAGACTATCTTACTGGTCTTGCTTTATTCCTGCTATTAAAATTAAACTGTGCTTACAAACAAGTGCGTAGTGATTTATTAAACCATTCTGAGCGTAGACAACCAGATGTGCCACCACTGAACTCGGACGTGTCTGATGGAGATCCAGCTTTTTGGGGGTGAACACACATGTCCAATGACGCAGGAGCACCATCCCACAGCTGCACTTATAGACTGGTGGAAACCTGTGTCCCCTCACAATATGCCCAGCAAATCCCTGGGTGGTACAGAGTAAAGGCAATTGATTTACAAAGTTCAGTCTGAGAATGATCATTCCTTCCCCAGGAGAGCAAGAGGCACATCGTCAGACATCTGCTGGGCTGTATTTTGACACCCCACTGAAGAAACAGAAACGCGACAAGTGGTACACTCACAAGACACTTTTTTCCGCTGGGTGTCTTCATCCCACAACTGTACCATCTCCATTGGAGAAAATTCCTCCTCCCGGTGTCAAAATACTGCTGTATATTTGCAGCAAATCTGTACAAATTTGCATCGGTAACGCTGCATAGCTTCCTTCAAAACATGTCCCTGACTTTTGTCCTGCAGCTGGCAATTTGTTTCTATTATTTAATACCAACAGTGATATGCTTGAATAAGACTGTAGAGTAGTTTAATTGAAGTATTAGATAAACAAAAAAAATGCCTCTCTTAGAATCCAAACAGAACAGTCAGGGAATAAAAATTAAGAAAGAAGAAAAAAAAAACAAAAAAAAAAAAAAAATAACCCAAACCAACAACAAGAAACAATTAACAGACACCAAACCTCTGATAAACTATTCAAGCAAAACAGGCTTCTCCCAAATCATAACGACGGCTCATTATAGAAAAATCTAACACTGCACAAACCACAGGGCTTTCAGTAATTGCCATCATCTTACTTACCTGCAACTCAGCAACAAGAGAACAAGAGGAAGGTGAAGCTGTATAACAAATTGCGCGCCGTTCTCCACCACTCATAGGAAACGTGCAGCCAAATTTTCCCCAGCCGAAATGCCCAGCTAAAAAGTGAACGGGCCACGCTCGGAGCTGAAGACTGATGGAGGGGCTTTGGCAGCGGTCGGCAGAGGCAGAGCTCCCAGGCAGCTCTCGGGCCTCGACAGCAAAGCTTGCAAAAGAGAAGTTAAGGGCACTAACAGTAACGTCAGGAGACGGAGGAGCAGCTGGGTACAGGAATATCTTAACATAAAGATTACTTCCAAGCACTCAGTAGGGGTTAGAATAAGTACCTGCATGCAGCAGTGCAGCACGGACAAGCAAGCTCCCAAAGTGCTTTAAATATTTCTAATAAAAATTAAGCACTTTTCCCATCACAGCTTCAGGACTGAATGAGGTTTAGTATAAAGAACAGGAAGGAAAAGGGATTATGTTTAGTTCACTTAGGAGCACATAAAGACAATTGTTGCTTTAAAAATTAAGCTGTGTAAATATTGTAAATTGTGTTCAGGTAATCAGAATACAACATTACTGCCATTCCAGTATTTCAGCCACAGTGAGGTATTAAATCCTCTCAGCTTCTAGAAACAGGGAATTCAGGATCTTTCTTTTCTAACTCAGAAACCAGCAATCCAGATAAAACCGGGCATACCCAAAAGCTTGTAGAACATGCACAAAAATGTGACACAAGGTCAAAAATCAATCACAAAGAGGCTGAGGAATATTCCCATGAAGACCTACATTTTTAAATTATTACCAGGGATCTAAAAATATGAAAAAACATCTGCAATATATGAAGAGGTTTAGTGGTTGGTGACTGTCTGGACAAAGACTGTTGTTCCAGTGTGCAAAGCAGTTTTGCCACCAGGCAATTGTATTAGGAAGAACTGAGGATGGAAGCCAAACAGGAAATTAGGAGATAGTCAGAGACAACGCAAGAGGAAAATTTGAGGGGGGGAAGTCTCTGTATGTTTCCAAACAACAACCTGCACTCTTACTGCACTTTTCTAAAGACTTCAAAGCCCTCTGCCAGCAAGGTTTCGTGCAGTCACACCTTGGCAGGACACCAAGACCTTCCTGCTCATTCCATAGCTTTGTTTTTTTCTTTCTGTTCTTTAAGACTGTCATGTAAATTAATGAAATAATATCTAGTTGAAACAGACAGTCAACCACCAAAGTTAATTATCCCTTCTTGGTCCCTGTGAATTCCTCACTATCAAATTTTGGCAATATTTCTAAGATAAATCTGATACCCGTGCGCTGCGTGCACTGCAAATTTCGACTCCTCAAGGACCTTTAACTAATAGAGACCTCTGAGAGGAAGAGCAAGAGAAACTAAGGAAACCACACCTTCATGCCTCGGTGGGATGCTGCCCACCTTCTACCCAAAGGTCTATGAATGAGCTAAAAACGGGAGACTTGTGTTCCAACTCAATTCTCAGCTGAGAGGTCTTGAAGCCCTATCCCAAGAGGATGCCCTGGCCTTGGGGCTATAAAGGCGTCTGGACCACAACATCCCCACTCTTTGTGCTGTATCTAGAAGGCACAATTCATAGGTCCAGAAAGGACCTTTTCTGAAAACTCTTCCCTAACTTTTGCAAGGGAGTGTTTGGGAACAAAAACGCACCCTTCCAAAAGTGCCTGCATGGCTTTAGAGTTTAAGTCTCACTTCGCAAGTCATTTAGGAACTAAGGGCAGGTCCTCTGCATGGGCTTCTATTGATATGGTTAAGTTAATGCAGGGTACTAAGAGTTATTATGTCTGCCTGACATGCTACATCAGCAGAGTTCCTAGCATTAATGCTGCTTGACCAGTATATCTGAAATTTGACCAATTTAGCTTGTTCCACTCAGAGGGTCGTTTAATGTACTGGTGCTGACTTAATATGCATCACTTTACAGTTCCTACCGAATTTCCTCTTGGAGCACTTATCTGCATTAGAATATTGATATTTCCATACAAGGAAAGCACTACCAGTGCACATATAGCCTGCACGTCATTTAAATTTAATGGGACTTGATTTCTCAGAACTACTTTTTAGAGATGTTTAGGCATCTAAAGATGAAGCTAGGAGCTGAGTTACTTTTGAAAAATTCAGTATTACCTACACGCATCCCAAGACATCCGATTTCTTTCCAAATAAAAAGACCTACATGAGTTATTTACAGGTATGGTTACCGGATTAATTCAGGACTTCCGTAGATGCTATGGGAAATTGGTAGCATAACCAGAACTGGAATCCAGGAAGAGTAATTCAGAAGTTTGTACAGTAACTACAGACCATCTTTTCTTCCCTTTAACTACTTATTTCACTCTTCAAATCTATACATACTGATCAAGAACTGCCTTCCTTTAAAAATAAAATTTTCTTAAAGGGGCAAAGCCATCTGTAAAGTCTCATCAGAAGGGAGACACCAACCTTATATTTTTATAATCTTTATAATTAATTCTATTTTACTAAGACCTATTCTGGTCTATATTCTAGCCAGCTGTTAGTAGTAATTGTTGACTGGATGCATATGCACACTTATTTCCATTCATACAGCAGGGTTTGTAACTTTTTCTAATGTAAGATTCTTCCATGTAACGTTCCTGACGGACAAGCAGCGTTTTCATAAGATACCAAGGGAGATAGATAGAATTATTCTTTACACAAGCTACATTTTGCCCACAAATCTATAATTTGTTCAATATTTTCAATTGGTAGCTTTATTTACTGCCTCTTCTAAAGATAATTATAATACCCAGGATTCATTATACTGAAAAAAATACCTATAAAGACACAGAAAATTAAATTTCAGGAGCACTTTTGTTTCTTAATTGATCAAAAGAATTATGGAGCACTGTACAACTGTAACTGCCATAGGTCTAATGGACATGTCAGCCTGTCTGGCCTGCAAATGGCAGAAAAGTCATTGCATCAAACAAGGCAGCGGGCCACATTCTGCCATCACTAGGCTGAGACAGATGGGGTCGGGCAACTGTGTTTAGGAGCAGTTTGACCCATTAACTTTAGTGGAAATTGTGCTAGTGTATGTAAAAGAAGAAATGGATCCTTCTGGCTTAAATATAGTAGACTGAGAGCCAGGTTTATTATCTCCTTTACACTGGTCGGGGCCATCTGAAGTAATGCTATTGCATTAATGCAAACTGACATTCTTTCTGACTTCCTCGCAATCTATCAGTCTGCTGCTATGTATATCATATATAATGTGTATTGCTTTAGTGAGTAAAAATGTTCAGTTTAAATACATAATGTCATGCATCTGTCTTTATTACAGCCAAAACAATGAAAGTCTACCATCTCACTCTACAATCAAACCTCTATTTTTTATTAAAGACAATTCCATTATTCTGCAATAAGGGACCTATTACATGCCCTCATTTTGGTGAAATTACTAATGCAGATTGAGTTTCCTAGAAGAATTACTGAACTTCTGTACTTTTTGAGATTTTAACTTAATTCATGCACTTATGATAATGTGCTTTATTATTTGTTACACCAAGCTGATGAATTCTCCCTAGGCAATATGTAATTATTAGCTAGTACCTATTACAAGAACACTGAAAACTGCTATTATACGGTGACTTCATGCAGTTTACACCATCCTTTCTCTATTTCATCTCCTGGCTCAGAGCTATCATTGTGATCTGTCTGTATTAATTCAAGGACAAAAGTTCTATTAAATTTTCAAATTATCTAATTATAGTGCTGATTTCACATTAAGATGTAGGAAATAAAATATGAAGACTTGGTATTATTTTATCAGCGTAACATTCCTTAGGTATGGGATGGTACTGTCCCAACTCCAATCCACTAAATGCAGTTTAGCCAACAGCAAATGTTTTAGGAAACTTTCAGTGCAACTGGGTTAAGACATTTCTACAGAAGAATAAGCAAAAAAGCAACTGCAGGTTGCACAAAATCACTTTTGTGTTCGGATCAACTTATATATCCCACATTCTTCATCCAAACAAAACTCTTCTATCAAGTAACTAGCGATAGGATGAGAGGAAATGGCCTCAAGTTGTGCTGGGGAGGTTTAGATTGGATATTAGGAAAAAATTCTTTACTGAAAGGGTTGTCAAGCGTTGGAACAGGCTGCCCAGGGAAATGGTGGTGTCACCATTCCCGGAGGTGTTAAAAAAATCCATAGACAAGGCACTTCTGGACATGGTTTAGTGGGCATGGTCGTGTCGGGTTGATGGTTGGACTCAATGATCTTAAGGGTCTTTTCCAACATAAATGATTCTATGATTCTATGAAATGCCAGTAGATCCATAAATTAGAGGATCCCAGAGTTTTATTGGCTAAGTAAGTGTTTCACCATTGTTGATTTCACTTTACTTGCTGTTTTATTTGAGGTTTTATATCCAGATTTTTAGAATACCAGAACATTTCAGCTACAATTAAAAAGTTAGCCTTATCTCACAAAAATCCAGAGAACAGCTTGAAGATCATAAACAAGAACCCAAAAAGAGGACAGCAGAAAAGAAACCCCCACTTTCCCACACGCATTTAATTTTGAATACTTAATATTTTCTTACGGTAAATTTGTAAGCCTCATTTTAAGTGTTCTACACCACCAAAGAATAAACAGCCTCCTTTGACACATGCTGGGCCAGTTAGACACCAGTAATTTCCAGCACCTGAGGGACAACAGATGTAATCCAGCCCAGTCCTGGACCACCTTCCTCATTCTAGCTAGCTCAACAGCTCACAGGAATGATGGTCTTTCAGCAGCACAAAACCATCTTCAGGTCTCGGTTGCACTTACACAATGCCGATTTACAGAGCAACTGGTTTCAAAGTCGCCACTTCCCAAGCACTGGAAGATTCCTTCTAGGCATTTTTAATCAAAACCAAAACACATAACGGTCATCAAAATGTTTACTGAACTAACCGAAATCTTCCACTTAGAGTCAGCTCGATATCAAACTGCACTTTGTGCATTTTGCGCTTCATGAATCCGGTACGTTTAGAGTGCCTGGAGCCCAGAAGAGAGAAGCTGCAAACTGGTCTGCTGCATTGAGGAACTTCTCAGCAGCGTGAGAGCGCAGAAAATTTCCGCAAATAAAGCATGCTGCCTGGTCATGAGAGAAACTGTATTTAATCTTTAGGAAAAACAGAGTTAATGTGTTCATTACACTAAATTTCCCCCGTTAAGGATAATTCCACCCAGTTTGTGGAAGCCATAACAGTGAATTAGCCAAAGCAAAAAAAACGGGTGCTGTATTTACTGAATTACTAAGCTTAGAAAAGAACTTCCAGGACCTCACAGGTCACCATGAATATTTTACATCCCATAGCTGCTAAGGTAATGTGGCTCTGGTTTTGTTTTTCACCAACAGAGGAAGATATTTCTTCAGCGTACTCTTGTTGTGCCAGTGTGGAGGAATTTCAGTTTACATTTCACTGATGAGGCACATAAGCAGCAGCAGATGGTATTTGGAGCACAGTGAAGATACAAAGATATCAGGGGAGCTGGAAGAGAGGATCTGAGCAAAACAAGCTGCTTTATAAGCCCTCCCTGAAGAAAGCATGCACTTCTAAACATGTTTACTTGCTAACATTGTTTTCAGTTACTCTCTATAAAAGGATAACAATAAAAATACACTAAATATTCCTTCAGAATGCTGCAAGAAAGCCCAGAAAGAAAGCCCAAACTATGCTCATGTTTTCCCCCCTTTATAATTTCCTCCCTTACTCATACTGTGTTCCCTTAACAGAAAAGAGTATTACACAGGTTTGGCAGATGAACGGAGTTGCAGAGGGACGGGGCAGGGCCCACTGGAAGTCTGTAGGACTGCTAAAAATTCAGCAGAAATCTCCAAACTGAAGCTATAACGCATTAACCGTGATGCTGCCTGTAGCAGAAACCAATAAATGGTGAGTATCTGAATGTGCAGAAACCATCTCTGAATGTGGAGGAAACAAGCAGTAAGCAAGATCTGGTGGAAGTGTCGCTGGTTATCTTTGGAATGTGCCACAGGATCATTAGGAGCTTGGGTTTCTCAGGGCAGTCAAGAGACCTCCAGAGGTGTCCAAAGTGAGCCACACGGGGTAAGTGTCACCTAGGATAGGTGACCTGAGTCCTGGATTGCTCCTGAAAGTTCAGTTCTCTTGGGACTTAGGTGGTGGTGATGCTACTCTCATGATACGACACCCACGTGCAGAGTTAGAGAGCACGCATGGTAAAGAAAAAAATAGCTCAAATAGTTGTGAATGCAAACAGGTGGCAGATAACTGGGTCGTGTGTGAGGATGGATGTCCCAAGCTGAACTTCTGAGCACTCATGCAGAAATCTGCGCCTTTTTGGCTGCAACCAGGACAGGTGGCCGGTAAACTTGGATAATACCTGGACTAAACAAAAGTGGCACTTCCCAAATCCTCCAGTTGATAAAGAGACATGAACCAAACCCAACAATTAGGAGACTGACCATGCACTGTGCTTCCCTACAGGGACTATTTAGGTTGGGAAAACAGAGGGCTTTGGGGGCTGAAAAGGAGGTGAAGGTCTTGACTGGAGGACGTGTCCTAGCAGTGGGGGAAGTTGCCGGAGATCTGAGCTGCATGGAGACGAATGCATGGTGATGCCCAGTGACCTTGGCCCCTACCACCCAAGCTGGGTCACCATAAGCAGCAGCACAGTAGGAACCAACCCAACTTTCTGACCAAGTGTCCCAGGCCAGCAGTGACCTCCCTGGCAGGAAGGGATGACAAGCCCTGGTGACCATGGCATTGGGGGCAGCAAGGGAGTGGGCGCCTCAGATAATCAAACAGCATAAAACTCTCATCCTACTAGTTCTTAAATAAACCTTAGAATCCAGATCCACTGCGGGTTGTCATTCACTGTGTCTCACCTGTGCCACCAGAGCCTTAGAAGTACTCTCAGATCCCATCCAAACACGGCCATGGTGACTTAGGCAAAGGAAGACAATTTTTAAAATTTTCTCCAGGCTCAAAACTAAAGAGAGGTGATGAGGTTCTCAGACTAGAGAAGTTTAGGTATTCAGGTACCTAAAAGACTACAACAAAGGCTTTTAATAAGATTTTCTTTTTTTTTTTTTTTTGCTTTATACACTTCAGTTCAAAGTCCCACATTCACCTCCTAAATTCTTTTTACAGAGTCTTGCTGTATGAGGAAGATTCGTGAAGGGATCCTAGAGTTTATGAGACACTCCACTGCAAAAAACTTCTGAAAAGCAGAACCCTACTTGACCTCCTACCTGCCAGTACAGGTTTCAAAAGGAAATAATTTCTCTCTGCCTGGACCTGGAATGAAACAGACTGATTTTTTTAGCTCTATTATTCTCACTCTGGAGCAGGAATTATGAGACAGCTTATTTTAAACTGCTAGCTTGTCATTAAGTAAACAAGCAACACTAATTGCGATTAGTGATAGATAAGGATTGCCTGGAGGAAAGCTTGGAGCTGATGAGAAATGTTTTAAGTTTTGTACATCTCACAGTGAAACCAAAACAAGGAAGAATCATTTTAACTGAGTAATGGGCTGCAGATTTGGAAAAATCCTTTCTTCAAATAGATGAGGCAAACAAGATTTTGTTTTAACCCACACAGAGTGATCAGAGTAGTTCACCTTCCTACAGTACTCTAGTTAAAACGTTACAAAATGAAGACTCTGATTGACAGGAGATGATTATTGCCATGTCCTTTGTGTGCCATACTAGGGGAGGTTCCCACGTCCAGGAGGTTCATGCAATCACTGCAGAGATAACTGAGCTTCTACAGAAACAATTAAAAGAGATTGCTGATAGCTAGTTTGCATTTAAAGATGGAAATTTACACCACTAACAGGTTAAACTGAACTGAACTGTTCAGTGTGGAATTGCTGAGTGATTCCTTTAAACTTCTCAGGATGGGTGGGAACCTCTGTGAGAGGAGTGGGACAAATATTTGGGGGAGCTGGAGCCAATATAACCTCCCTGTTTGTCAGCAGAAGTCTGAAAATAATGGCTATTTCAAGAACATACTTAGTGAACAAAGATTAACTTCTAAGGTACAGAATTTTACCAGCTTTTTTTTCCCCCTTTGTATAATTTGTTTGTATTATTTTAGCACCCACCAAACATAACCAAGACAAGGATCCCAATGCCTACACATGAACATTTGGAGAAACAGATGGAGCAGATGAACATTTATCACTTGTTTAACAGTTAATGCGCTGCAGTACTCCAATCATTGGGGTTGCTCTGTAATTCCTCAACAACCATCATGTGGTTAACTCCTGATAAGATCTGACTTCTTAATGGCACCCTGTGCGGTCCCTCAACCTCTGGAGGAATAAACACATACAAAACATTACACCATTGTGTTACAATACATAATTTCCAGCGTGAATGTCCAAAACATTGATAATCTGATTATACTATTGCTTTAACTATATGCTTGCAGCAAAAGTGAGGTTGTTATTAACAGATGAACCTGCAGTTTACATAGTGCACAAAAAAAATCTATTTTTATTAGATCAGAATGGTATTAAAAACATGCTGCCTGCGAATATGAGCTTGCAAAATAACAGATGTTGTTTCCATAATTTTGGGGGTTTTTAAGCATTTGAACAATGAATTTTCTAATGTCCTGCTATTACTTTATATGTTCCAGGTGATATGCAGCTATATTACAACTGTTCAGTTTACAATATACGTGTAAACAATATTGAGACAAATTAATGCATGGTCTAATGCTAATTACATCAAGAGAATTAGAACAAGACTGAATTAAGCCCTTTTGAGTTCTGTTCATATTTGCATTATACATATGAAATTAAGGTGACTTTTTTTTTCATTATAGTCTACAGCATAGGTCTAGAAAATGCAAGATTATCTACATTCATATCTTTATAATTATTTTTATTAAAGACAGCATGACAAAATACCTGCTATTCCAGTGCAGTCTAAAGTCATCCAGGAAATACTTGTGTCTCTTCGGCACAGGCAAGGAAGACAGGTTTCCACAGGATGTATGTCCAGCCACCTACATTTCCTTTCTGTCCTCCAAACAAGGCTTTGGATTCTATCTAAGGATACTGAAATAAGGGCAAATCTGGAGGGGATCCAAAGTGTGCAATAGAGAGAAGAAAGGAAAGGCATCTTTATGAAAGTTCAATTCAAGTCACGTCTATATTGCTAACCTTCCTCTCAAACCCCTTCAAATTAAAGCCTGGAATTTCTCACAACCATTCTGATATGTACGTTATGCTTTATTCTTCTGAATGCTTAGAGTCAACCAGTCAGGAAAAAGCCGTTGTCTAAAAAATAAATGTAGTACGCAATAAAAGCATATATGCATGCATACATACACATACCCGGGCCAAAACTGTAACCTATACGGTGGATATTGTGGTTTTCTAGTGCAGGTCTTGAAGCATAGCCTCCCCAGGAGTTTTAAAAACTGCTGATCTTGCAGCTCTCCAAGCTTTATAAGAATAAAAGACTACCAAACTTTGATATTAATGCCTTAAACATAAAACTGTAATCTTAAGTGTGGGAATAATAACCAAGGAAACACACTCCCTCTTATGTATCAAG
Source organism: Astur gentilis (assembly GCF_929443795.1). NCBI lineage: Eukaryota > Metazoa > Chordata > Aves > Accipitriformes > Accipitridae > Astur > Astur gentilis. Next base: position 2,761,618 of record NC_064892.1, read on the forward strand.
AGTCAGTGAATTTTATCTGCTGGTTGGGCCTGACAGCAATTTCCTGATAGGAAGTAGAGCAGATTTATTTCTGTCTAACCAAGCAAACTGATTTTACCTAAAAAATAAATATATTCCTTTTATTAATGCTAACATTCTCGGACTTCATCTGTGTTGCACTCTTTTGCAATAATATTTTTTTAATACTAAGAGACACAATAAAGCAAAACCCGATAAGGGTCAGATCCCACCACCTCAAATCACTGTGAATGTCTAATTCTGTGCATAACGACTTGTCAAAGGGAAGGTTAGGGGAGTGAGATGTCAGTCACCCCAACCCACGGTCGCTCCAAAATGAAGCTGAGGCTGGTCTCATTCAGCATCTGAAGGCATTAGTCTTACGTACCTCTTTGTACGGTTATTAACGCATTGACAGATAACAGTAGTCACATATTTATGTGAAACACAAGGGAAAATTTATGTCACTGTTTCATACAGAAATGGTACATTACCTTTCCAGACGTGGAAAAAAAAATCCCTGGAAAAGCAACGGTTGTTCATTTTGCAAACACGGGAGTTGCCTGCACGTCTCCTGTCTTGATCCTAGGCTCAATTTAGACTTGAAAGAATGGTCAAAAACTCAAACAATGTGAGTCTCCCAGACTCGGGTCCTGTTCTGTGGGTGCACCCAAGGCACGTAACAGGAATGAGCTCTCAGCCACTTGCTCACAACAGTTACACAGCCAACGAGCTGGAGACGTTGAGGCAAAGATAAAAGTTTCTGGCTTGTATCTTGGAATTGGCAGATTAAGCCGATCTTTTTCCGCTGCATCTTTATAAGCAGTCATCATTCTCTCATGCGTGTTGGATATTTAATTCCTGTTCTCTTCCAACTGACCCTGACTTGTATAAAACATAACTTCAATGTCATTAGCTAACATCAGATTATTCCATCCCTACAGTATGGTAATCTTTAAATAAAACAGGCTACTGGAATAATTTCATGGTAACAAACACACTAATATGTACACTCCAACGAAATGGCCTGTACTTTCATTTAATCGTCTAGGATGCTCTCAGAGGTGGTAATGCAAGGATGAGAAAGAAGTGTCACCCAGGGACCTGCATGAGTCAGAAAACCGCTCTGACACATGGCGGTAGAGATCACGCTTGGGAGCCAAGGGAATTTTTAACATTTCTTCTTTGATGATTCAGAGAGGCTTGGCTGGCATATAATTGGATCCCATCAGCACATAATCTACCAGTGAGAATAATTGCATGCCTGTATTCAAATCATCAGCTTTCCAACTTCTTTGCCAGATAATCTCCTCTAGTGTGGCTGAACTAAGTAGTAACTTTTCAAACACCAAAGGTTAATTAAGTTTTTCACAAGTCCATGTGTTGTTGTTTTGATAGCAACCTTTGGAAATATTACCACATAATCTTATGCATTTTCATATCAATATGTTTTATAGTAGGATCAGCATTTGATTTCAATATTTATTGCAGCACAATATGGATTTTATTACATTGTAAGACTTCAGAAGGTAAAAAAAAAATCAGAAGAAAATATTTTTTCATTTTTTCATTTAAAAAATTTTGTTTAGTTCAGCTCTGTACAGTGAAGTTCTCTCTGCTGTACTTTGTATTCAAAGCCTGACTATGAATGCTTAAGTCAAGAACTTGCATATATCTCAACTCTGTGCTAATTTGGATGGAAAATGTTGGAGTGGGGATTGCTCAAACAGCGTTCTTAGTCCCCTTCAGAGCACAGGCCTCCTTTCTGGACCGGAGCTGCTGTCACTGTCACCAAGAAGGGTGGTGGAACCAAGTGACAAGAGTTCTCCATCAAACAGGCGTTCAATCGTCATCAACCCTGGCTGAAGAATCCCTTTGTAAAGCTAGTGTAGAGTCTTTTTGTTCTGTGCGCTTTGTTTAACCATACACTTCATAGCTGAAGCTCTGTCCAAGTTTGGTGTACATATTTATTAATGTTCATGTACTTTTCTGATTTCATATAATTCTTTGATAGTAGGAAAGCAGACAGATTACTTCACATAAAACTCACTTCAAAGTAAGACATTTTAAAAAGATGCACTTCTAATTACAATTGCGATTTTGTAGCATACTGAAATTAACAATATTTAAGGGCTGGACCACATGATCTTTCGAGGTCCCTTCCAACCCAGGCTGTTCTATACTTTCACATTTCTGTGGAAATGCAGACACCATGCATCTTAAATATTAAAGTAATCAAAAAATTTGCTTGGCTTCTTTTTTTTTTTTCTTTTTTCTTTTCTTTTTTTTTTTTTTTTTTTTTTTTGGTAAAATGATTGCATCAGCTATACTTTATTCACCGTGTTTACAACAAGCACTAAATGCAAAACATGTTTGTGTACAAGTAGGAGACTCATTTAATTAAAAAATTCAAATGAAAGAAACAATTAGGAAGGAATTTTCCAACTGTCAAAACTGACTAGCAGCGAGTCTGTCATTAACCATAACTTACTTTCTTCTTGCACGATTTTAACACATCCAAATTCAGAAACTACAGTTGTGAGAAATTTCACCAGAAAAAAATATCTACTGCCAAATATGCTGCTAGTAAAAACATGAAGATGCTGAGCAAAAAGTTATTACAGACTTCTTTAATAAACTACTGAAACAAAAATAATTATTAGAAAATGTTGTCATAATACTTAGCATGATTCATTCTAGCTATTCCTTATTTAATCAGGACTATGCTGATAAAAGTGCTATTTCATACAAGCAAAGGCAATAGAATTCAAGACTTAAAAATGGATTTACATTCAAATCTACATTTCAATTAACTGTTTATTCCTCACACAGGCCTTGAATATGCAAGCAGTTATAAAAGTACCCCTCTTCCTGTGTGCAAAAACAGTTTTGTAAATATGTAAATCCTTGCAGAACTGCAATCTTGCTGTACTTGGAAGTTTTTTTTCTTCTGGACATTTTTTTTCCCTTAAATTATACAGTTATATGCTGTCTGAGGCATTTGTATATTAATGTTGAGCTCAGAAGAATAGGTTAACAAAAAAAAGGTTTTAAATTGATATATTTTTAGAAAGTAATAAAAGCCCTGAAAATGAAAATGGAATCTTTTTATTCAACCCCCTGCAAGGAATTTAGACTTCTGTTAAGTCTAGGAAACCAGAGATGTATTTCAGTCTCTTCATTCCTTTGTTGCTTGAATTAGCTGCTTCTTGTTTTTAGTTCACCCAACAAACTCAAAATGTTCTCTTTACAAGAAGAAACTTCTGCTAGCTTTGCAAATAATATCTAGGTTTGAGTACAGAAGAGCTATTTCTATTGATATTGTATGTACAGCTAGTGAATCACTGTACTGGACTGAATTCCAGCACAGATTTACCCCTCTTGCGGAACACGGGCCAAAACTCTTTAATACCCGAGTACCTCATATTGTCTTCATCCCCCGTTTCTGTAAAGGCAAGGAAGAGAGGGAAGAGTATCACAGCTAATACTTAGACCAAAGAAACATTACAAGGGTTGTTTATCATAGGCTCTAAAAAATATATTTTTTATTATAAGCATATGTTAAAAGCTTCAAAGAGTTCTGTAATGATTATAGTGTTTGTAATTTTTGCACTGTGTAGTAGACTTGCATATCTGATATGTGTTTGTTGTAAAAGGAAAAATCAACCACAGCACCATGTTTTTCCTTTGTTCTGTTACTCATACAGGTGCAAACAGCAAAAGATATTAAAAGCAATGCCTCTTGTTTTTCTAGTGCACTATTCTCTTTTCATAAGTTGTGAACCAGCCACATCTTCTACTAGATCATTCAGGGTTTGTTGTTCTAAACTTTGTGTTGCAGTAGAGATAAATATAAAAAAAAAAATAAATCCCCAAATCTGCAATTTTAACGCTTCATTTACATTTTAATTGGTTTGACATAATATTCTATATTTCAGTGACTGGCCTTGGAATGTTTACAGACACTATTTATGGTAACGATGAGTTAGTCACCTTTGCTAAGAATCTGTAGCCATTCTGCTCCATCATGTTTTTCACCCATCATAAGAAGCAAGAAAAAAATTATGCTCCCAGCCCAGAAAATTCATTTGTCATTGTTGTTGGAGGAGAGGGATGTTAATCTATAATATTCAAATGCTTTCACAGACCTTGAAAACTGTTTTTCATGAAAGTGCTAACAATTCTGAATTAGATCTAGAGAATAAGGGACTCAATGTACTCCTAAATTTTTTTCTATTCAGAAGGAAAAAACCTCAGCTGATTCACCTGGACTCTGAACATCAGTTTTAACAACTGCTTCTAGGCAAATTATAGCTAAAAATTTAAGAGAAAAGTGCCTAGGGCACTTTTTTTGCCCAAGAGTTACACACTGCTTTAATGATTCTGTTCCTCCAGTAAGAACTGAAAAACCCAATTAGGTTGTTGAAGAAGCAGGATGACCACTTGTATAAAAGCCAAGACCTTCTTTTCACATAATAAAAGCTCAGACTGTTTGCTACTCTGCAAGAACATTTCAAGTTAATTAATCCTTCAATTTTCCTGCTAATCACTCATTAAACCTGTCCTGATAATAATAATTTATGAGGTTTGTTATATAACTCACCTTGAATGATTCCAAGAAGTGAAACTCACATGAGATTTCATGCTGCAGTGACCACTGATAGAAATCTGGAACATCTGGACTGTCTTGGATCCTCACTGCTTAATTCTTTGAACAGGCTGCTAACATAAGACCCATATGCCTGCGAGCATGCTTCACATCTGTAATTGATGTCCTGCTGTCTACTGGAACACTCTTCTGTACCCATAAGATATTAAGATGAATGCTGCAATCATCTCTAGGGAAAAAAAAAAAAAAATCAGAAGTCTGTAATTTCTTCAGCACCAACCAAGCAGTTAATAATGTTATGCACTAGCACAGTCTGGCAAACTGCAGGTTTAGTTCAAATATTATTTTTATATTTAGGTAGGAAAAAGAGCCATTGAAAACATATCAGAAATTGTGATGAAAGCCTTAAGGACAACATAAAGTTTAGGTAAAAGACAATAAAGAATTTTTCCCAAATCTCTAGTTTTCTGTACATGGAAAGTTGTGTGTTTTCCACGCAAGTCTCTGCCAGTTCCAACAGCACTGTACTTTCCAATAACAAAGTAAACTGTAACCTAAATTGGCTTCAAAGGTTCCAAACTCTTGGCCTTCCACCAAGGTCAGAAACTGATCCTATGGTGACAGGACAGATTTGCACATGCAGTTTTCTCAGGTTGTGGATACAGAATACTGTGACATAAAAAGAACCCATCTTTACAGGTATGGTTTGGAACTCAAGTTCATCTTCATTTCCTAGAAAATCATTGTCAGAATTATTTAATTAAAATTTGGCATTTGTTTTCATACAAAGAGACTATTGTATGACTCATGTGAAATTAAAAAAGTTTTTAAAAAACTTGTGGAAACCACTTAATGTGTAGTATATATCCCATTCTTCCCCTGCAGGTACATCAAGAAACATTTACAGGTCTCCTGCTATGCATGACTAAGTAGTAAAATACAGAGAGCAAAAGTAAGTAGAGCATACAGTCAAACTTACAAAGAGCATATGTGAACATCACCGAACTTCATTTAAAAGACAAGGGCTGAAGGGGAGACCAGTTGCTTTATTTTACAAATGATCTTATGAAATTAACCTTTGAAAGATATTAAGCTTGAATTCTGAACCCATATCTGTGAGAACCAAAGAACATCAGGGGGAATCTGTACTGTGACAGCCATCCGATTTCACGGGCAGTGTGTGCAAACACTTTCATCCATTAGGGTACATACCGAATAACAAAAAAAAATCATTGCCTTTCTGCATGTGCATCTTCCTGTTTTCTCCAGCACTGCTAACAGAAGCCTAATGGAAGCTATTAAACCTTTTTAAAGCCATAAAGGCCATTAAGTCCCAAACATTACAGATAGGCTACTCTAACAGGCTCATCTAAAAATTAATGTGTTAAAATAAATATGTGTTAATCAAATGAAGTCAAGGTCTATCCATCTAGTTTTACATATCTGACTGTAGAGTCTGGTTTAGTAGCCAGCAGACTCAGGCTTTTAAACGGCCCTCTTAAAATTTTGGCAGCCCGTGGCTTGGAGTCACTCCGTCCAACCCCAGCCTCCTGAGTGATGCACCAAAGTTGGAAACGCAGCTATTTTCTGTTCCCTCTGACATCCACGGTGAAAGCTGGGCTTTTACAGATGGCTATTCAGATCTTCTATGCCCTGGATATTTTGCCTCTCTCCCTACTGGCAAGAAAGTGTTAGTAACTTTAAAAAGCCTTTGTGATTGCAGTAGCACTGGAAGCCCATCTGCATTCAAAAGAGTTGGCATTCTGGAAATTTTTGTATCACTGAGCACCTTTTAAAGATGAACTGTCTCCTGAGGTGGAGCCGAGATAGGATCACTAAAATGGGGTGATTCTCAGTTATAAGAAAACATCCTAATAGTCCACTGTAGGGGTTAATTATATGGAACTTAGTGACTGGGCCTGAAAGTAGCTCGTGGTCGCAAGAGCATTCCAGGCGCCTTTAGAAGGCCTCGAACAGAATAAACAAGAAGAAAGAAAAAGAAAGATCCCAATCAGAAAAACACAGGAGCACATTCCACGATAAAGGGAACTTGGCACAACCAACCTCAATTCAGGGGATATCTTGGCCAATTGGACTGAGACAAGTTCCGCGTGCTCTAGTTAACATAGCCAATTATGTCCTGTGTTTATGCGCATGTACAGAGTGAGTATAACTAACTCTATCTTATGTTTATGCGCGTGGACAGTATCGATATAACCAATCACATTTTATGTTTGTGCGCGTGGACACCAAATGCTTGCATGCTGCAGCCGATCAAAGCTTCTTACGAACTTAGAGAATTGTGTAAGAATGATCAGCTAGGCTCAATAAAGTGGCGACTTTAATCATCATATTGGTGTCCTGTTGTCCGGGCCCCGCATGGAATAACCCTAAACCCTACAGTCCACTAATAGAAGAATAAGTAGAATAAGAATAACAGTAAGAGACTAATAAGTCCAGAGAACTTTGCCCACAGGTAAGGCACTTGGAGCAGCAGCATTTTCCACAGGAGCAGGAGTCAGGCATTACAGCTGGGCCCTCGAAACCACAGAGGTTACGGACACATCAACAAAAAAGCTTGAGGCAAAAAAGCCTGAAGCAAATCACGCTGCGCCAGCTGCATCCAAGCTGCACCTTGTGCTTCGGAGAGCACGAGAGAGCATGCTGTGCATCAGGAGGACGGTACTTTCAAACATGACAAACGGAGCTGCCATTTGTTCAGGAGTCAGTCGGTTACTGCCGCGGCAAGATTAAATCACAGCTGGAGGTGTCCCCATCTCTTTAAAACAAGAACAGCTGGACTTGCTGTGGATTAACTCGTGATGTGCGTACATCCGTTGAAAAGCTTGAGGGGTAGGTCAAGAAGCCCAAAGGCAGGTAGTTTGGGCACAAAAGAAGGAGGGAGACGGGTGCTTTGCTGGTCGAGGAATCCCTTTTCGCTGCTGCAGGTAGAGGATGGAGTAAACAGCACAGACTCCAAGACTCAGAGGTCACATATAAGAGAGAAAATTGAAACCATCCAAAAAGAAAAATGAAAAAAAAAAAAAAAAAAAAAAAAGAATAAGGGGGGTTTTAAGCCCTTAAAAGCACGGCAGAAGAGCACAATAAGAACCACTACTGCAAAGTGCTCATGAGGCTGAGGCTCCAGAAAATGAGACACTTAGCCTACCAGGGTTTCTGAGAAAGCAGAATTGGACCTGAAGGCAAAGGCTTTTAGATGACAGGTGCCATTTCTGTAGCACACAATGCTCAAATCCTCCATGCCCAAGTGGTCAGGGCTGCCTGGAGCAGCTGGTGAAAGGCAACGTTAATGCAGCCACCTGATTAGCTTTGATGAGCAGGTCCTCCAGGCTGCACATGAAAACGAACGAAATTAAATATGTTTGATCTAATCATGAGGACGCAGAAAACGAGCAGAGAAACAAATAAAAACAAACAGATAACAGGTGATCCAAAACTAAAGATGAATGACTTATTTTCCTTAGAGACAGAAAATCTGAGCATAAAAATACAGTTATATGAGCACAAACTCTCCCTGTGATTTAAAAGTTTTCACAGCCTTCCAGACTCCTGTAACTCTAGAACTTTTCCAAAAGTGGAGCCACAGAGAAGCATTAAGAATACATGTATTTACACATATTTTGAAAGACTTTAGTTGTTTTATCAAGTTCACACCCTGAAAGTGCCTGAAGGAATTTGATCAAACTTAAAAAACAGCTTTCAGCAAGGCAGAATATAAAGGAAAAAACTAAGTTCACATAGCTATCATTTGAGATAATTAGTAGTAACTGGAAAACCTCTTTAAAAAGAGAGCACTTAGGTAGCCATAACTATGTATGTTACTCCACACCCCACAGAAATAATTGCCCTAAAAAGCTTGAGCTAAGATTAACAACCTATAAAAACTTTCAAGGTAAGCCAGCTTTTAGGACAAATAGTCTCAAAGTTGCCTCTTAAAGGCTGTTTGTTCAGTGATGCTTCTGCATCAGTAAGAGGGAAAATATCTGCAAGATATCACTCAAAGGACTTGTTACAGAAGGTTTGCCTCTGGTCCAAACCAAATACTGGAGTCAAGTGAAATCAGCAAGACAACAGCAAAAAATAAATATTAATGCTCTCATATAATGAGCTCATAATTTATTCTTCTATACTTACTGCTAAGATGTAGATTATGATTAATTAATCTGCCTTAATCTAACAGTCATAACGATTCATACAACTTCCAGCAGACAAATCATGTTTCATACAAATCCATGTCAATTATATGAAATTACATAGTTTACTAATTTAATTCAATAAAAGTCCTGAGCTAGGAAGAACTATGTAACTGCCTTCAGCAAGTGAATAAAAAAATCATTTATGAACTATGAATGAATGAGCTACAATCAAACATGAAACATCTTTCAGATTCAATATTTAAGTACTCTCTTCCTCTAAACAAAACTTGCCAGACTTAAATCTGTAAAACTTATGAAGTCACAGATTAATGCAACAGCAATCCTATAAGTGCATTTTGAGCAAGACCAGGCTGGGTTACACCTTCCTTTCTTTATTTATTTTTTTCTTAAACACTATTTACAGTGCCATTGTACCCATGACTTAGTTTAAAATATATTAACCTCATTAGCTACAGTTAGAATGCTTCTCTACATTCGTGTGAGGTATGTAAATTTAGAAAGTTTTCCCTCTACCTCTAACTCTCTCAAAATAAAATAAAATTAAAAAAACCAAAACAAAACAAAACAAGCAAAAAAACAAACAAACAAACAAACAAAAAAAAAAAAAAAAAAAAAAAAACAAAACAAAAACCCACCCCACATTCTTGCAAGTTAGAAAAGAAGCAAAAGCAAAAAGACCATTTGATGATTAAGGTCAAAACCTCAACACAGGGTAAAAGGATGGTCAGCAGCAAGGTCAGATGTCCTCCAGGAGACCTTTTTTGCAGGGCATGCACGAGTCAGCGGCTCATCTTCCACCAGAGGAAGCATTTTGTAAGTCCTGGCATAGTAGCAATGTTCTTGGGGAAACTGTGGGATGTAGGGCACCCTGGGGAGACTTGCCATTTTTGTTACACATGGGGATTTTTCAAGGTTATGCTAAGGACATCAGCAGCCTCCAAAAATAACGTCAGTTTGGGGAACATGAGCTCTTCAGTGCCTTCCAAAACATGCAGAAATCCTTTCCCCTTAAAAGTAAAGTAACATAGTAAAATAACTTGAATTTAGCATGTGCTGACTTGCAAAGGCAGCTGCCAGATATTGTCTGGTTTGCTATTGAACACAGAAGAACTAATTCTCTCTGTATTTGGAATATCTGGTGATCTGGACTTAGTTCTTCCACCCCAATCCCCCAAGCATTAATGTATTGTTTTCATTCCTAGAGGTCAGGTGCCCCATGCCAAAGAAAAATGTCAACAAGACACCGGACAAAATCTGTTTGACACACAGCAGATCAAAAATACTATTCCTACCTTTACAAAGTCCGTCATAAAAGCTGGGGTAATTGCTCATGCCTTCCCGGGTGCCCAAAAGATAATAGTTAGATATTGAAAGGAGACTAAATAAATCGGGATTTAATAAATCACCATTTGGGGATGTAGTAGCTGACAGGCTCCTACAGATGTAGAGCTCCTGCTTGGGGCAACCATGTCCCCCAGCCCCTCCGAAACAGAGCAGCGATGCGTTGGTTCTCCCCCCCAGTTGCCATCTCATCAGCTCTGCCTCTCCTGCTCTGGAGCCAGGAGTTTGGCAAGGCACCATGGATAATAAATTTACAGTACAGTACCGGACTTTCATTTTTGTCACAGCTTAATCTACAAGCCATCTATGACAGAAAGAACAAAACCAGTCATAGTAGTTAATGTGATTAATTACTATTTAAATCAGCAGGCCGCTGGTAGTGGTCCTCCCACTACTGCACTAGTAATGGGTCAGAATCTTGTCGCTGGAACACAGCTAATGAACGTGATTAATGGCAGAAGGGAGTGACATACTGGGCATTCATTTTTCCTTAACTTTACAGTGTTAAGCAGTTTTACCCACATCTTCAAAATGATAGATACACTTAATCAGTAGTAGTAGAAGTCCCATTAAGTTCTCATTAAACTTCTATATCCTGTGTATAACCTTGAACAATACATTAGACACTAATGAGTATATTCTCCTTTCACTGTGCACACGACTCTTATTAAAGCACTCCACTACCACGGCGATGCGTGCGGTGTAAATACCCAGACCGAGATTGTTGGAGTGGGTTTTCTCTGCCAGCCTCGGAATAATTCCTTTTGACTGGTGGAAGAGAGACAGTCTTAACGCTGGCTGTACAGACAGTCTGTCTGTATTTATTTGCCTTGCACTTGAGTCCTAAAGGCAGCCCAGGACCTCGCTATATTACATGCTGTACAAACACACACAGAGGACACCAGAGCTAGGCGTGATCTAAAAATAGCGATGTTACAATACTCCAGCTCTATTGTTCCTTGATTAATAGGCGAGGTGCAAAGTTAAAAGATGGTGTGCAGGTGTCTTCTATACTGTTCTTCTCAAAATCAGTTAGTACCACTGTTAGGGCTATAATTAGTTATACAGTGTCATTTTAAGTAGCAACACACCAGCAAGCAAATAAAAATAAGTATTTCACAAGCCGTTTCTCATTCAAAAACGTTAGTGTTAATGTTATAAAGCATCAAGAACGACTGAGAAATCTCAGTGCTTTCCAAAATAATGAGGTCAAGGTGGTAGTATAGGAATTTCAGCTGTGATCAGATGAGTTATGTGCATAAGAGCTCACATAAAGCCTTATTGGTTTCATTAAGCCATAGAGTTGGGTTTCACTGAGCCACTGAGTGCTTGGGAAAACAGTAACATAGCTTTCCTATTTTATTCAATGCAGAATTTCATTTTCATGTAGGCAGGAAGAGACTGATTTTCTTTTATTTTCTTTTTCTTTGCAAATGCATTCCACAGTTTAAAAAACATCAACGAGGATGGAGTAACTTGTGTTAACACCTATCAGTTAACTCAGTTCAACAAAGTGTTAACTATATATCGTTAGATTAAAATTTATTCTGTTTAGAGAAACAGTTTGAAATCTAATCAAAGGCTAGCAATCTGCAGTCTATTCAGTCAATTCAGAGGCATGTGGTGATTTATACCATGCACTGGGTAACCTTTGTCTTTCCAGGGGATAAAAGGGAGCTTAGACCAACAGGTAAGTTAAGAAAATTGAAAACCTGTTTCAGCATAGAACTGGAAAGATCTGGAAAGCAGTTGAGGGAGGATCACAAAATCTCAAGTGCTTAAATTAAAAGGTGCTAGTTTAGATTAGGAAGATGCTGTTCTTTCAGTTACATTTACAGTGCTCTCAGCTGGGATATGAGAACTGGTTATATTCATCTTCTAGCACTAAAAGTCAGAGCTTTAGAAAGTGAGGATGACTTCCACAATTAATTGTCATCTGAAATATTTTGAGTACTTTCAATAAGACATTTATCATTGCAGGACAAGAACTATATATAGTATATAGGACAGCACAAGAAATTACTGGAGAAGCCAAAAGCACCACTGCAGTGTTAAACAAGTGAACAAAAGAACAGCATCTTATGGGAGTATATCATCATCTGCATTTCTTTTTCTGAAAGACCTTTATTCCAGTTTGTCTTCAAACCTTGTCTTCTAAAAGATTCCTTCCTTCCTTCTTCTAAAAGATTCCTTTAAAATATGTCCTAAAAAACCCCTCTCTTCTGTGACTTTTCACCCACATTTATGTCTCTCGAAGATGATCCTTGTACATCAGTAATAAAAGCAACCTATTACTTTTTTAAACCTAAGGAGATAATATATTGTTTAAACAATACAGTTTAATGTAACTTCTCTGATTTTCACAGTGGACCATATGTAGATTTTGACAACAAAGGTTTATCATAATGGTTTTCAATTTAACGTGGTTATTCCATAAGATGACCTTCACTGAGCTAAATAGAAAGTTTGGGGTAATTTCAGTTTGTATAATTCAACTTGCAATGCAGGTTAAGAACTGAGAGTTTGCATGTTTTATATTTTTCTAATGTTTCTGGTTTTCGACCTTTACTGTAACTTATTTCTACTTCCACCACAGATTCAATATGATACTTGATATTATGCACAATTCTGAAGTGTCATAAGGCTGATTTGTAAATGTTTCCAGCATTTTCAACAGTCCTATAGTATTTCTTGGATAGCTTCTCATCTGTCTTCAACATTGTTAGAGAAATGTTTGTTTGCACTCTTCCACAGTTTATTGGAGAAATAGCTTAATTGTGCTTCTGTGAAAAACACTGCCCTACACAGCTTTGAATAAGCTTCGTTCTGTGCAGGTAGCTTCTGTGGCCTTAAACAGCCTGAATGCATCATAGAGATATATAGATTCCACATGAATTAATTCAGTAGAGCTAACCCTCTAACCGAGACCACAGGTTGAGGTAATCCAAGTGAGTCATGTTAGTTCTTTCGCTTAAGTTTCGCCATTCCCCAGGTGTGCTGGGCTGTGGTATGTACTAGCCTTCAAAACCAGTGCGCAGCTGCAGACAAAAGTGATGGTGGTTCTTTTCCTCTCCAAAAAAATTATAGGTCATAGACTTCTGGATTTAAAATTTACCTCATATTTAAGATCCTAATAACATTTACAGAGGTAAGCTAAGTTTAAGTTATGAACTCTATCCAAAAGGGTCCTATCACAAAGATCTTTGTTGGGTGCAAGTTATCCCCAAACTCATCCCAGACCTCATTTTGGTACACCGTAGCCAATGCAGTTGCAGATAAAACACCAGAATCTGAGCCACAAATCTCTCGCCTAAAGGATGTAGAAGGAGACTTTCCTTCCCAGAGGTGCTTCCCACCTGAATCCACCGTTTCCTCTTCCCAGTATGAGCAGTCTGATACGACACGTGGTAAGTGCAGAGAGAAACGGTTAGATCCTCTCTGTGAACAGCCTCCTAAAATTGTTAACTGACTTTGCGTTCAATAACTGTGAGTCCCTTCTGTTGTACTATTATTGCCCACAGTGAAGGACAACTGAAAAACATGAGTAACGATAATCTGTTTCCATGTCTTGGGCAGTCTGCACAAAGCATCTGTTCTACTTTAATATAATATAGCCAGAGAAATGAAAAGGTGTGAATAATACATATTAATTGTGATTTGAAGTGGAAAATTAAAATAAGATGGGATTCATTTAACAAGGATGATTTCTCTCATTTGCACTTTTCTTTTAGATTGTATAATACTTTGCAATAAAGTCACAAAACACAAAGTATTGTGTTAATGGGCTGCTTAGACACCTATAGGACAGACAGCTCATCTGTGCAATGTTAATCTCCCTTGTTTTGATTGCAGTGTTAGTTATGTTAATATTCAAGCATAAGAACCATTGCAGACATTAGTTTAAAGCTGTTTTAAATAGCTATTTGAAGAGTGCTACAGACATATGCAGGAACATTTGAGTTGAGATCTAATCCAGCTCCAGGACATGCAGGTAGCAGAGTCGAGGAGGTAGCAGCTGTGGCCTTGTAAGAGCATACTGCATCTTAATTCTGTTACAGAGAGATCTCAGGAACAAATAAACCCTTTTCTGGGTGAAAACATTGTCTAAGACTTATTTAATCCTGAAGTAAAGATCTGAAGAGGTGAAATGAATCTCTATTCTGAAACTACTTAATTTGTCTCTCTGTTTATGAATTAAGCCAATGATGGTCCACCACTCACAACTATTAAAAGGTCCTTATCCCACTGGCATCTGAATTCAGGCCAAATGAGTTCCACACTCATTCAGGAATAAGTGTATCAATAACAAACAGCTAGAATGAAAAACAAATATCATGGAACTCTGGCAGCAGGCCATGAGGTAGCTTGGAGTCAAATTGAAATGTACTTTACTTTTAAAATACGGGAAAGCAGGCTAAACCCGAGTGGGAAAGAGAACAGAAGTTTAGCTGAGAAGCAGCAAGTACAAACTTTAAACACACAACCACAGCAAGAAGTGCCTTGTATATACGAGCAGATTTTGGACAAATTAAGATAGTTTATAAGTATCTTCATCTCCAGTGAAATGCCATTGGTTTGGCTTGTTACCTGCTTACGGTGTTGTATAAATCATCTGAGATTAAAATCAATAGAGGTACATAAATGAAGATGCACTAGCAATTAAGTGGATGGCTGAACAGGTCTGCCTGGGATGGAGTCCAAAACAGATTGCTTGGAGTTTCAGTTCACTCAGAAATTTAGCTGATTCATCCAGGCAGCTGAGAAAAAGTTACCTAAAATCAAACCTAAAGCCATTGTTATTAATTTTCTAAGCATATGCTCCATCAGAACCCCTCCGTTGTGTTACCTGGAAGGCATCCTGAAAGCCAGTCTGTTACTGGACTGAGTCAGGGAAGAAGGAAAAGTAGAGCTTGGGAGGTGGAGGTGTTTCTCGATCCTTTTGGTCGCCAGTTATCTCACCCCTCTACAGAGAGAGGACTGAAAAGTTTTAGCAGCACATAGTGACTGTGCAAAACTCCTGCCAGGGTACCTAGAAAGAAGAATGTTCATCAGAGGCATTTTTAAATTACAATAAATAACAACAACAACAAAGGATTTCTCAGCATGCAAACTTGTATCAAAATAGTAGACAGTTGTGAACAAATTTTCATAAAGATTTAGGTTACTTCTGTGCCAAATCGAAGCCGTCTTTAGCAAACTGTCCCCAAGAACGTGGCCCCAGATTGTCCATGAGTGACGTAGATGGTAACACTGTTTGAAACAGTGCCGGACACACCTCATGGTTGAGGGGGGGAAGGTTAGTAACTACTTCGATATAATTTATAGGCATTGCAACGTAGTTCATAGGCATTAAACAACTCTTTGTGCAGAAGTATATGTATTTTAACTCATAGCAAAAGCTGTTGGAACAAACAATGTCCATGCACCTTTGAAGACAATCTGAACATCTCAGTTTCTAGCATTAGATACCCATGTTAGAAAAATTTTAAAGCTTAAGCTGTACAAAACAGGCACATTATTGAACATTAGTATTTTCCACCATTTCAAAGTCCTACAGAAAAGCTCTGTGCTGATTGGTAAACAAAAGCTGAGCTTTTCTGGGAATATGATGACCGCCGGCCTATCCCTTATATATATGACAATGTTACATATCTCTTTCAAAACAACTGGTATCCAGTTCACTGTATACATTTGTGTTATAAAGCAATTTCCCCCAAATAAGTACTGTTAAAAAGGGTCATAAACCAGCATGCCTTTAAGCATAGAAACTGCACAGAGAGCCGTATCGAAATCCAATCCTCTTCTTTGTGAAATTTCACATTAGAAGGAGCATCAGCGTATTTCTTCTCAGCAAGCAGGTCTTAAAAGCCAATCATGTTGTCAAAGCCATTCCCAAGTATTTTGTGTGATGGTAACTGGGCATCACAAATGATTTTCAGATGGAAATCAGGCAGCATAATTTTCTAAGGCACCACAAAAACAATGTATTGGGGAAAAAAATACCAAATAATTCCATATCCAGTGCAAATTCAAAAACAAAGAAGAAACTTTTTGCATTTCAGCCTTCTAATTTGTAACACAACATAGAGAAATTACAGTAGCATTCCTGCATTTAGCAAATGAGAAATGTCAAAACAAGGAAGGCACCAAATCCATACAGGAGCATGACAAATTGATTTTGAAATCATGTTTTCTGCAATCAGATGCTGTTTCCATGATTGATTGTTTCAAAATTTTGTACAGATACAAAGTCTTAGGCTTATGTTTTTGAGAGAGGAAAAGCAATTCAGCAATTCCAGACAGCACTTGACATAAACCTGCATTAGTTTTTCTTTTTGTCATCATTACCAAAAAAATGATACCTCATGGAACCCAACAGAATCGTTAATAGACCTAAATTTTTATATGTCAGGTTGCTTTATGCTTTTGATTTCACCTGCAAATAAATTAAATCTTTCCTTTTTTTTTTTTTTTTTCCTACTGGTTATCTATTCCATAATAGATAACTTGAGAACAATGCTGGTTTCTTTATTTGTAATGACTAACAATTGTTTAACAATCTTTAAGCATATTGTTGGATAATAGAATAGAAACCAAAAAAGTAAAACTTCTACATTCTGTAAAGCTAAGTTGCCTTTCATGTGTCCTTCAACTCTTAAATTAAATTCAGCCATTTTATGTAAAGAGAGGAGTCAAGTTAAATGTATAGGACTATATCAAGTTAATTTTTCATTACTAACAACTGTGAAAGTATCAATGGAATATTTTTTAGAGTCAGGCATTCCTGAGCTATCATATGGAAAAATAAAAAAACCTGTAACATAATTCACAGTATAACAAAATTCAAGATCAAGTCTCTAGTCACTGTACAGGTTTGGCCACAAATAAATTTTTACAAAATTAGCATACTGCAGCAAAAATTATGGTGTTCATAAATTGCGAAGCCGACTGAATAATTTCCCTGAAACTTTTTCATAACATTAGAAATCAAAATTATTATATGTAGAAACTATTGCCAGAAATTAAATTGAACCGCATTCTCCAGGAATCCCTATTTCATCTCAGTGTCTATAGAATAATCACGTTTCTCTAACACTTTGGACTTCACCAGATAAGACAAAAGGACAGGATTGTAGAGAGGAGTAATGTAATGCAGAAAAAGGTGGGAAGGTAGCGGTGCCATTTTTTACTTGGATTTAGGATGGTCTTACAGTTTTACTCTTTGTAATGAAATGCTGATTTGGTATTAGAAGTGACACAAACAACAACCAGTTTCAGTAAAGGTGTACAACCCAGGCCATGAGGCGATTCTTGTTCCTGCTCATGGAACATGGCGTTTTCCTCCATTGCTGAACCCCTCTGGAGGGGTATCGAGGTGGGGCAGTGGGACAAGCAATTCCAAAAGGTCAATCTCACTCATTTTCCATAAAATCATCATTTCTGGCAAGAAGGGTCTTTTACAACCAAAAAGCATGACCAGTGCTGTTGAATTTCATTCACTTTTACTCATTTCTTCCTTTCCCAAGCCAAAATTTTGATGCAAGAACTTAGAAGTCCTTGGTGGAGAGGTAGAATCTTCTTGCTGTACCAGATGGGAGGGGAAAGTATCTATACCAGAAGCTAGACAGAAAACAGTACTCCACAGGGATTAAAAAATAACTAGTTAGGTGCCTAACTAACTAAATAACTGTTAGGTTGATAACTAATGTTAATGTGACAAAAGTAAAAAAAAAAAAAAAAAAAGAGTGAACACCCACTGGGACAGACCACAGTAACCAACAGAGCTACTGGCTCAGCTATGTCAGTAGGCAAGATGCCGTATCAGGCCCAAGATAACGTCTCCTTAGTCTGTTCTTTCTCCTCCTCCTCCACAGCTCGGTGACACCAGTAGCCCGATGCCTTCATACTGCGTGGGGTGACCACAGTTCCCAAGACAAAAAAAAGCCCCAGCCAAGCTTCCTGTTACATTTGCTACCTCTAAAAATTCCACTTCTTCATAAAGTACTTGTCTTGAACTACCATGGTCTGTCTGTTTCTAGATTTCTTGTGGCTACATACATCTTTGTAGTTTTGTCACATGAGATTTTTCATAGCAAATCAAGGTCTGTGTTGGCAGGGAGTCTCTGACTCACAGGTGGACAAAAGCATTGCTGTAGAAGGAACATTTTCAAAATTCAAAATTTGTATTATAAAAAATAATGTAAGGTATACAGTCAATGTATAGTAAGATGCACTAAAATATACATTCAATGATACCTATATACACATTTGCTCCTACTGCCTCACATTTCCTTTCAGTTTTCGGTAAAATCATCAAAACAATTGAAGATGTTCTGTTTATTAAACTGCTTAAGTAGCATCTTCCAAGTTTATCCAAGTTAGAAAAGCATCTGAGTTCAGGTCTCCCTGTCCTCACAAGCAGGAGAGAATTTGTGCAGTTTATTGCATCTCAGTGGAGTGGACCCTTGCAAAAGCTTTTTTGCACTCCTCCACACCTGAGGCGTGGGGAGGGGAACTTCAGCATCCACGGTTGCAAAAATGTGAATCTGTGTTTATCTCAGGAGATAAAACACTTTGAGATCCAGACAACTTTGCTACAGAGCAGTAGTTTTCAACCTGCCATTCTCAGACCCTGAAGAGTACATGAACTGCTTCAAAGAGACTCAGAGAAGCTACTTTGAACCAGATAAATTCAGAGATAATGTCACCATTACCTTCTTATGACAAGTGAGTGTGAAAGGAGGCTAGTCAAGTGGTTATCTTTTCCAGCGAAAATATTTGCTGGTGATGTAGTCATTCTGCTTGATGTCTTCCTTCCTACTGCTGTTAACTTTCTAAATTTTATCATAAACAAAACTGGTGGGCTACTTTTACTGTCAGTCACACCTCTTTTGCCACAAGTTATGCACATGATATGTTCAAGTGTTCCAGACTTCCAGCCTAATTATCCCAGTCACAGAGGATGGAGAACCGCCATGCAGATGTAACAAAATATTATTTTAAGTACATGCGCACTACCCTGAAGACTGTAACGCAATCCGCAAGCTGTACCTATGGACATTTCCCCCACACCTCTTACCAATGGACTTGGTGTTACTAAACTAAAACCTGGAATTTCTTCGTGCTACAAGTGTTCATCTGGACGGGTGCAGGGTCCTGCCCCGTGGGCTGTAAGCCTTCTGGGACAGTCAGAAGGCTTCAGGATCGAACAGTATCTCTTGTCAACATGCTACTTGATCACTGTTTGCGTTGCCACCATTTCTTGCTGTCCAGCGTTGTTCAGTGTGAAAACCAAATGTCAAACTCTTGCTGGTAATCACCTGCACCTTTAGGTTTGATGGGCTGTTGCAGGCATGTCATGGAGCTTAATTCAAACATCATTTAGTCAGGACGTTTCTGTCATTTACAGTGATTACAGGGGCCAATAATAATAAATTGATATTAAAAAGCCAAAGAAGTGAGTTTGCCCTGCCTTAGAAGTAATTAAGTACTATATTGCCCAGTGTTGAAATAGGTAATGGATAATTACCTATGGGAATGCTGTTTATTTATCCTTACCTACAATTTAGGAGATTAAGTTTGAGTCTCCGAAGCTTTACTGTGCCAATATATTAACAAACGCTTTTTATTTTCTTTCCCTAGTTTATGAATGTTTCCACTCTCAATATCACTTCTTACACAGCTTTGGTCTAAGTGGTTTCCCACACAGGGAAAGTCTGAGCATACCCATGGTTTGAGCTGAACAGAGTAGTGGATCATTAACAGGTCTCCTCAGTTATTGCTCTTCCATACACTCCATGTAACTTTCTGAGGAATTCAAAGTCTACTTCTTTAATTTCTTTTACGCTAATCACTCTAGGTTGAAGGCACAAGGCCATCACAGTTCTGAAAGCGTATCAACAATTTTGAAAAAGCAATAGAACTGCAGGTCTGAACTTCGTTAGGAGGACTAATGTTACCGCAGAAATCAGAAAAACACATATGCTTCATGGGTCTGAATAAAGCATGTGAGTAAGCAATAAGCATCAGAAGTTACGGATGATGACAGGCTAATAGATGGCTTTTCATTATACTCCATTCTTTCACCTAAGGTAAAAATGACTCTCCATGGTGACATACTGCTGAATAATGACAGCATGAAGAGATGTACCCATTTCAATTTAGCTACTGAAGAATCGATGAATGCCATATGAACTGGCTGTTCATACTTAAGTGTCTGGGATGGAAAAGGCAGTCTCAAAACAGACGAAATAGCTAAATGAATCAGATTTTTGATTAAAAAAACAATCTGCTGTTATTTATACTTATGTAGGGTAAAAAGTATTTTAAAAACAAAAATCCTTGGCATTATCTATCTATTTATCTTGCTCACTATTTATGCTCCTCCTCAAGCCCAAGAAGGAAAGCTTCCACATCTCTCCAGAAAACCCTTCCACAGTTACCTTTCCTTGAAAAGTTTAACTTTCCAACACATTTTCATTTCTAGCCCTCAGCCCTAGCTGAAGCTTACAGCACATTGTTGCCGATATGTCAGAGGTCCTCTTGTTATGCAAAAAAAAGTAAAAAAAAAAAGAAAAGGACAAGATGACTTGCCAATTGAATTGGCAAAGCCAAAGGGTTAAATTCTCCTCCTTATGTAGTTTCCAGTAAGGAACTGGAAAGCCTGTAGAGGAAAAGAGACAACCTCTAGCTCAGAGACTTCGCCGTTCCTGGAAGAGTTCTTGGAAGTCCAGTTAACCTCATGTGGAGCTGCAGCTACTCCGAGGGGACCCAGAAAGGGAGAATGTCTCATTCAGGTGTGAAGCCATCTCTTCCTATCTCATCCCTCTCTCCACTCGGCAAAAATATCCTGGGCCAGAGACAACGGGGGACTTCAGAGGGAAAGGGCGCAGGGTTTGAGGCATTAATCAGTGTCTGCCTGTCGCTCTTGTCCCACCAGGGGCGAACACAGAGGGCAATGGTATGACCATTGGATTCTTAGAAAGTTCTGCCCATCAAACGTCTCACCAAGCCCCATTTGCTCAGGGGTGTTCAGTGCTGATAACACAAGTGCAAGCAGCTCTGAAAACAAGGAGACCTTCAGACAACTCATTCACTCAGTTACAGAACCAGGAGAAAATTAATATTGCCTAAGAACGACTGATGACCTGTAGGACCTAGAAAGGAGGCTTTCTTATTAGAAAGAGAGAATTTTATCTTTCAGTTGAATAAGTATTTCCCAATTTTCACATAATGGTATTACTAGCAAGTCTGCGCTAGCAAGTCTGCTATTTGGCGTGCCATGATCTCTCTCTTGCCTAGGCTTAGTTGAATATAGGTGGTGTCATTCACACAGAAATATTTTTCCCCAGAAGTTCTCAGCTCCTGTTGTTTATATTATCAGGATACACGAGGTGTGGCAAGCACAGGCATATCTAAAGCCTAGTTGCATTCACATCTTAGCACTGAAAACTCCAGCTTACAAGGCTCTATTTTCCCCATGGTACTATTTGTACTGTATGTATAAACATGAATTTATCTATCTCCTACTGCAGAGACTGCTTTTAAAGCTTGGTTCTAGGCATCTACAAAGCTAATAAGGGGTTTTCTTCGTCCTTCCTAGTGATCAGAGAAGGACAAGTTAGATACCAAAGGAAACATGTAAGGCAGGTTAAAGAGATAAAGGTCTCGCTCCCCAACGTGCTCAGTGTATATCAAATCTCAAGGTCAATAAGTAGCTAACGAAAAGTATACGCGAAAGTCAGTCTACGCCAAAGAAAAGCTTTGAGCTGCGAGACCTGCGCATTGTTTTGGTGATCCCGTCAGTGTCCCACTCAGGGTGCAGTCTGGTCCCCATCACAACCGCAGCCTGCGATAACCCCAAAATGTGTCACCCCTGCCTGGCCTTGAGCATCTGTCCACGCACAGGGACTAGGGCAGGGCTTCTCCTCCAGGGAACACACACGACATTAATAAACTGGCCACTCGATAGGACTGTTCCTCCACATAAAAGCTACAGAAATAGCAGCTTTTCTGCAGAGAGGAAAAGTAAGAGGAGTTAGTTCAGATGCTGGCACTAAACCTGAGTTATCTTTTTTTTTTTTTTTTTCCCCTAACCATATTCTTCGGTGACCTAAAAAATTTAGACTTTTTGCTTTCATTTCCAGTGGGGTTTTTTTTCCTATTTAAAAAAATATGTACTTCTGACAAATATTTTATACTGTAAATGGGTTTCACCAGGCTGCGTGTCTAAGTTGGAGCTGCCTTTTTATTTCAGCTTGTCCACTAATGGTATTACTTCAGTCTCCAAGGATCTACCTTCTACTCTTAAGGCTTCCTTTTTCAATATTTTTATTTCCACTGCAAGATACCTCCAGGACACATTGGTTAAAAAAAGAGGGGAAAGATAAACCCATACACTTAGAGATGTAGGTGAAAAATTTTTGGACCATAACTTTATTTGACGTAAAGTACACGAGGGTTAATAAAATTTTTAAATTTTAATACATTGGTTAGTGTGGTGCTGTCCCATTTTTTCATAATGAGTCCCACTCATCAATTTTATATTCCCGACTGTTGCAAAAGCCACATCTACATTATTATTTTGTGCCCATACACTTTTATTTAAAACTCATTTGAAAGGTTTTTACAGATAATACTGTGAATAGATAACCGGGTTTTGTCACCAACTGATGAATTTCATTGAAGTCCCACAGTGATGTCTTTTTCCATGCATGAGCATCCTAATTCCTATTTTAAGATCCTTGCCAGAATGCATGAAGGAGAGTTCAAAAGCAGCACTAAAGCATAGTCTAAGTGTCCAGGAATCATGAGGCAAAGAAAGCAAGTTCCTCCAGTTAATAACTGAAGCTCTTAAAAGCATTCAAACGTGTTTCAAACATTTTGAACTGGAATACTCTGCATGTAAATACTTATACATATAGATTTGCAAATTGAGGCATAGAGGGCAAAGGATAGATAAACTGTATTGAATCACACAAGAATGATTAGGAGTATAAAAAACATGGTTTACAGAGTACATGTCCCCATTTCTAATAAATGCATTCAAGACAACATGGGGGTTTCTTTCCTAATTAATGCCACTTGACAGTAGGTCACCAGGTTTTCGACTGATCACAAAATCCTCATGAAGAGACAATAGATGTTACTGAAATATCTACAGAAGACGTCAATGTGCAGAAATCTAACACTGCCTATACTTATTTCAGCAGCAGAAAAAAAAAAGTAATTTCTTAAGCATGTTGTCATTTACTGAAGGAGACTAGGAAAGTTTTTTAAAAAGTCACTTCAGTCACATGGAAATTCTCAGAAAGCACAGGTGTTCTCTCAGAAAAAAAACCACCAACACCTCCCCACCTATATTTAATCATTATTCATGTTGCATATAGTTTATATATAAATGTATATATGTAGTGGTTTATATATGTTTATTTTTACATATTCATATAGAAATTCCTTTTCTTATAAGGATGGAACGAATCCACCTTTTTAATTCATTCCACTCCAAATAGGAGACGTTCACCTGCGTCAGAAACGAAAGCAATAAGACACAGTTTACAGCTGCATGGAAAAAACTTCAAAACCGAACTGACGGAAATAATTTTGGTAAGCATTTTCAAAGTAGATAGCCACACTAGCAAGCATGCATGCCTCAAGAAGAGCTGCAGGGACGGTACTAACAGGCTGCCACTGCAGGAGCCTGGCTCCAGGTGGGATCCTCAGGCTTTCACTGAGCTGTCATTTCTGCCTGACTCTGCCCCAGCTCCACCAGCATCACCAACAGATGTAAAACACAGGCAAGGAGAAAGCAGAAAACACACCTGGCATGTTTGCTCTTTTTTTTTTTTTCCTACCCCAAGGCCCACTGGTTAAAAAACTCACGTGAGCTGAAGGGGGAGCAGAATTAAAATTGCCGTCCCTGCCCAGCGGGACGTGAGCTGCATCAGTCAGGTCCCAGGCGAGACATCCGCAAAGTGCTCTGGGCACAGCCGGTGGGCTGCTCCGGGCCAGCACTCCCTCAGCCCGCCTACGGGAATGATGGGCTCTAATCAAATATTCACTAGGGCAGAGAGGAGACATGAGCAAACGGGGCTCGTGGGAAAAGGGAGCTGGGCTCCAGGTCCTGTTCCAGTTCTTGTATTTGAGGAGGCAGTGCAGAAGGGGAGTGGGTAGGGGTCACAGACAGATCCCCCGGCATTTTTAACGGGTTGCTGTGCACCACTCCCACCCCACTGTACCGCTTGTGTGGGATCGCCCATTTTGATGGATGTTGCATGAAGACACCAAGCATCTAAGCGTGGATTCTCCTGGGTCCCAAAGCCTACAGGTTCAATGTGGTTAAGCTTTTGCATCTTCAGCATTGCGCACCCAAATAGGAACCCAAATGGCTAACTGAAGGCCCAAAACATTACTCGGGTTCTGTTAAATAATAAAACTTCATTGCTGCTATCTATTCTATGTGTATAGCTCCAAGCATCAACCAAGAAATACGCCCACATTTCCACAAGCCCACAACAGAGATACTCACACAGAAACTGTACCAGTCCTATTATCGACTGCATCAGCCCTACGGTACACCAGATCAAGGGCACCACATCCTCCATACTTTCAACTCCCACAACCACAGCCGCCTGTCTGAATTTCCAAAAATGCATTGCTAAAGTAAATTTCCAGTATCCAGGTAGGTGGCTCAAATTTCCCAAGTGCTGAGAGTTCAGCAGCTCCCAGATAAAGTTGCATCTACGTAGCATTCCTGAAGGTTTTACAATCATATTTGACCTTGTAGGTATTAAGATAAATCCTAAGGAACACATCAACAGTGTCTGCTGGTAATAAAAGGTATTCTGAAAACAGACAGCCAATCAAGTCACTGAAATCAGTCTTATCAAGAGCCGAAAGTTTAAAAGCTTAGAAACCTTATGCAGTCCCAGCCAGTATTACCCACTGTAATGAAGACGGGTGTTTTAAGAAAATTAAAATTCAGTTAAGAAGATGAACACGCAGATAAATTTTTTTCCTGAGGAGAAGAGGGTAATGGTTTTAGACTGGCTTTTCAAAATAGGTGTCTCGTTATATGTCATTTATATATGCAATGGATACCCTTTTGCATTTTCATTTTTCTTCATTTCTGTGCCTGTAGTGTTGGCGTTTTCCATATGTTGAAGGATGATGAGAAATATTAGAAGATAAAAAAGAACTAGTGGGAAGTGACGCTTACTATGGCCCTGCACGGCATCTAGCATAAGTGAGATGTTAAGCTTGTAACCACCATTAGCTGATTCCCCTCCCTCACACCTCATCTTGTGCAAGCAAAAAGCTCTAGAATCAGCATTAGTTAAATCTTACCACCTTTTACCAAGGCAGTTTTAATGAAGAGATTATTCTTTGATATTCACCAGAAAAATTTATTTCTGCCTGACCCAGAACTTTCTATAAATCTGCAGGATTTGAGGATAGTCCCTGGTAATTAGTGTACCTACCCAAGAGATGCATATATGGGTCCCAGGTCTGCCTACTGAGCTGTACAGGTAAAGCTGCTCCTCTGAAGACAGTCTGAGACCAGCACCTCCCAACATGCAATGCAGAAGTCCCAAGTTTAAATCTCTGCTGCAAATGAGAAAAAGAAATGCTAATGAGGCGCCTCTCCCGTATTCAGAGACCGGCCCCATTTTGAGAAGGGCGCTGTTGTGAATGAGTGATTTAAATCACTTGAAGAATCACTGTCAAAGGTATTAGCAAAAAGGGATTTTAATGGGAATTTGTAAAAGTGTGACTTACCAAAGTTCGATGGAAAGGTTCACTCTATTACTTACTAAATAGAAGAAACATACAAAGGAAAATTGAGTTAGAAACAATTTAAAATTATTTACCCAGAGACCAGAGGAGTAAAACAGTAAGGGAGACGCTCCCAGTGAGGTTCAGAAAGGACCCCCTTGCTTTCTAAACTCCTTCTCAGAGAGGAGTCTAGGTGCGGTTGGATCCAGACTTAGTCCCAGACTTGGTCAACAGTTTATGTCTAATGCAATTTATATAAAGGGTAAGGAAAAACTCCCCTTGAGTTACTATACCAATTTGTCGCGGAATGAGTGAGTATGGATCCCACACAACTTTGAGGTAGCAGCCATTTAAGATTTATTAGCACTATTACGGTAAATTACAAGATTAAGTCGTACGATTTTTAACAATACTTAATCATCAGCCGATTACCAGAGTGATTTAATAAAATTTGCTATAATTAACACTACAAAGTTTCCTAAATTGAATTGCACACACACAAACACACATGCACAGATATAGAGGTTAACCTATGATCAAGATTTTTCTCTCTTTGCCAATTGTAGTAAATTATTGGTACCAAATGATCTTTGAAACTTCAGGAAATCTAATTATAGTGAATTACTCACTATTCTCCTTCGTCAGCATTTGTCAGCAGATGATCTTTGACCCCTTCTTCTTTATCGGCATCTATCAGTGGACGATCTTGGAAATCCTCATGAAATCTACTATTTGAAATCCTCGCAAAATCCACCCTGAGAGATGTCCCAGCTCAGGGGGAGATACTGGATTATGCAGCCCGCTGTGGTCCCGGACAGCTTAAAGTGTCTCACTTAGGAGAGCTATTTATAGGATTACGAGATGATTGACTTTGGTCAGTATATTTCCATTCTGACCACAATTCTTGTCAGATAATTCTGGCACCTTCCAGGGCGGGCCATGATCCAGGCAGCAGGAGTTTCAGGCATGGTTAGGGAGTGCCTAATCATCCTAACTCACTCTAATGAAACCAGGACAAGAAAGTACCAGATTCTCCCAACTCACTGCACTTGCAGCCAAAACAAGAACACAACACTGGCAGGTCCTGACATCGCAACGTGGTCCACGAGGTCTGCACCACCACAGGGCCATAGCCTCCTCAGTTAATGAATCTGTTTGCCTTCGTTAACAAAACCTTAATTCAAAGCAAAACATCTGTCGAAGGATGGGGAGAAAAACAAAACAAACCAACCAAACAAAAACCCAAAACATAATAAAACCCCACAGCTTTACTTCTCCATTTCCTCTCCTTCCCTTGTTTTTCCTATTCCCAGCAGCGCCGCTCAGTGCTCACATGAGGGGGGTACCCCCAGGCTGAACCCACTTTGCTGTTTTGGCCAGGAGTGCTAGAGCAGTGTCGAAGTAAATCCCCAAACTGTTCCCATTTAATCTGTGTCAGGTTGTTTTGCAGAGCAGTTTGGGGTGTGTGCAGGCTGGTTTCCTTTAACAGGTTATAACTAAGCCCAAAAAGCCCATTGCACATTTGCAGATGCGCTCCAGTATTTATGTCCCCACGTATTATTTGTCCCACATATTATTTGGGACATATGGATCCAAACCCAGTACTGATCCTTCAGACAGTTCCAAGGCACACGTGACAGGGACACCTAGATCAGGGACCAGACTAAATATTCTGAAGTTAAATATCCAAATTACACATAGGGAAATTTTAAGAGTCCTCAGCACCAGATGCTTTGATCTACTGATCTGCTCCTGTAGTGCTGGCTTAGTTGCTTGATAAGCTACATCCCATTCACTGACAAGTAAATGAATGCGTGGGCATTATTCACTTACTATCAGTTTTATTCTACTTTAATTCCGTGCCTTCTGTGCTTTAACTTCTCAAAAGAACAGATCAAACAATTAAATTTGTTGTTGTTGTTGTTGTTATTTCAAAGACGAATGATCAAAATCATGTAGCAATTATCAAAATAAGAATTTTAAAAGGGGCAGACGGGTTCAAGGCTTAGATGATGGTGGGAAAGGGCATTGGAACTGCAGGCAAAACCACTGGTTTCTTGCTACTTGCCAGAAGAAAAATGTCATAAACCGACACGACAGCAAACGAGAAACAGCATAAGTCATTTCCCCTTCTGATGGAAATTAGAAGAGTCAATTTTGGTCCCAAGAGTATAAAAATTCCTATAACAACTTCATTTTCTTTAACCTTGCAGACTTTAAAATCAATCAGACTTTTGATCTAGAATTTAAACATCTAATTTTTTTGACCACTTATCCCAAATTAAGCCTTACTACTAATTACAATTACACCTTTGAAAGGACAGGTAAAGGCACTGAAATATTGGCATAGTGTGTTAGCCCTCGAAGTCCAAAGTCAATCCTTGCTGAGAAACATGAAAAACATGCTTTTATTAAGGGTTTCCAACCCAACAGAATAATTCAAAAACTTACACTTTTATAGGTGGTAGCATGACTCATTTCTTTGATTTAGTATGAAATTATCTATCTTTCAGCTTTTTAATCGATGTCAGAGGTCACCCTTACAGTTTGGCAGCCAAAAGGCTGGCTTACGCTTTTGGCAGCTTTTCGTTATTTGTCTCATAGCAGACAGTCCTTGCTGAACAGCATGGAAGTGCAGATTTCCCCTCATACACATATCAAAAAAGAGCAAAGTTCTTTAAGGCTTTTGCATGCTCTTACCTGCAGTTGCATAGTAACTATGCACTTTGGGGATGAGACGTTCTGTTCTATTGAAAATGCTTGCATTTGGCTACTGACGATGGGTACGCTGAAAGATGACACTTTCTGTCGTGATTTAGACAGGCGAGGCTGAAATGGATCAGAAAATATAAATGCACTATGGATTTCTCCTTGCACAGACAATATTTAGAGTTCTGACAAATCATAGCAGAACCATATCCCTCAAACCAACTACTAAGTGTGTGCAGAAGTTCAGAGTAAGGTGCATCTCTCAGGGCTGGTACACCAGCAAGCTAAATTTGCCTGTAATCCAAGTATGTACCACATCAGGGTTTTTTTCCCAGGTGAGTTCATCAACAGCCAAATGCAAGAGCACCCATGCCCTTGGTGTTTCATTTGAGACTCAGCAAAAGAGCCTGACAGGCAGAATGTAGATGTATGCACCAGACAGTGAAATGTATAAATGTAAATGTAAAGATTCAGTAAATCAGCTTTACAGCTGACTTTCCAGTATTCTTTAGGAAGCTATCCTAAGCTAGATGTATTTTAGTGTTATAAGTTTCTCTCCTGCTATTCCATGGAGATTTTCTTTTCTTAATGCCCTCTATAAACTTCCAATCATGTCGTACGACTTTTTCCAACCAAACGAACAAAAAAATCTTCCATCTATAGTTATACTAAAGTTTAAAGTTATAAACAAGGTCACCAATACTAGGTGTAACTGCTGTCTCTCTTTTAAAGATGGTGGTAAAAAGCAGGTAATTGCCTCTAGGAAATCAATTATCTGAAAGAAAAGATTCTTCTAACCAAGACATAAATATACTAAGAAGCACCTCAGAGTCTGAATTAAGCAGACAGGGAAGATTCATAAGTCTCATTAAGAGAAACATCGCAGAAATAAGCACCAGACAGCCGTAAAAGACAAACTGTTAAATTGTCTGTCCCAGTGTAGGGCTCTGTATGCACTTACTGCTATTCATGTTTTATAACTGCTTGAGTTAATGGATAAATCAATTATCTAATTGTCGGCACAGGGACGGATCCTTACAAGTTTCATCTGCCTGGGTTTGTTTGCTGAAGTGACGCTAAACTCGCTTGCACAAGCTGGCAACCTCATCACCACAGAAATTCAAGAAGACAATTCAGAATACAGCAAGTACTTTTGGGATGCGAACATACGGTTAGGCTGGTGTTTCTCTAAGTACTTATTGTTTTCATTTTTGAGGTATGCTGACAGACAGCGTCCAGAATCAGACTGGAGCTGTTAATCATCACCAAAATGCCACAAGACTCACTGCTGCTTTCTTCTCTGAACGCCAGTGACAAATGCGTCAAATCACACTAAATAATACATGCAGTAGGAATAGGCAAAAGATGCCAGTTGGGTTCACAGAGCAGTACATAGTCCATCTCACCAGTTAAACACCATAACCCGGGTGGAAAACAGGCGATAAAAGTGAGGCTGTACAGCTCAGTACCTCTGACAACCATCTCTGAAATGCTGCTTTCCCTGAGGATGTCAAGGAAACTTACAGAGAGCAGCCAAATTTGGGGTTGTTGATCCATTTTCTCCCACTAGCCTGCATGTGGATTAAATCCCAGAAGCACGCTGTTAAAAAGCAAAACAGACTAGAGAAATGTTTGAAATCCAGCACTCCTAAGAGAGCTGCCTGCCTACTTGATAACACTGTACCTCCTGCAACGTACATGTTTTTAACTGTGCCTGTAAATATTTCAATGTCTTGGATATGGTTTTAGTTCCCTAACAACACATGAAAGAGATATCATATCTTGAAATAGATTTTAGCATCTGCGCGAAACTGTGGCATTATCAGCCTAATAATAAGTTGAATTCAGAAAGGCTCAGTTCTGTTCCCAGAAAGGATTTTTTCTAATCTAAGATTTTATACAGTTAGCTGATGAACTAATGACTCGGAACCATCGCTTTTACAACAGAGGAGAAAAAACAAAGGCAAACCTAGCAGTAAGTTCGGATTAAGTTTACACAACCTGCTGACCCCCACGGCCACGCATGGGAGTAGCCGATGCCCAGTTCGTCCTCGGTCGAGCCCAGAGCCTGATCAGGAAGGTCTCCCCCTCCGTTCCGTTTCCAGAAGGAGTGTCCAATCCCAAAATGAGAGCTGGATGCTCTTACCTCTCAGCAGAGGCTGGATACCAACAGCAGGGACATTTCTGGTTTTTTTTTCTGGGGGATGGCATCGAGTACCCCTTCACAGCTCAGACGCGTGCTTGGCAGGAGGAGGGAGGATGCAAAAGCAAGGTCCTGCCTGAGAAATAGTCGCTGTGAGTTGGGGATCCCTCACCTCTTCTCCCAAACCGCTCACCCTGCGTTCCCACAGCGTCACAGACATTTACAGGCCTAGGAAAGTCACCCCTGGCCCTAAGGCTTGTTGGAGATTCCAAGACGTTCTGGTCAAAAATTTTATTTTCAACAAGAAGCAAGTTTAAGTGCAAACCCAGACTCTGGTACAGGTTTTATAGGAAATATATTTATTTTATTAATACAGGCGTGCTTTTAAAACCTAGCTAGCCCTTTAAAAGACGTGGATTGAAAAACAAAAGCTCCTAAAACATTCTGTTTGAAAGCGTGCGTAATAAGGAGAATAAGTTTTCTGCCAAACTGAGATCTTGTAGCCTTCTCTTCCTTTCATCTACTCCTCATTACCTTGCTTGTTGTTCTATTAGACATATCATCGTCACACAGATGTGGCACTAATCACAGGGTAGGAGTTGCCAGCTGCCTGGGAGGATAAAGCTACTCTGACATTATCCCATCAGGCACCCAACAGTGACTTAGGAGATACAGCCATTTAGCTGACCCCTTTGTAAAGAAACAGGTGCCATCTGAGCATGCTGGGAAATCCTTTCTAGTGCAGTCAGCTCCCCCTCAATGGTTCACGGTTTAAAGTGTAAAAAAAAATAGCAACGCCTATCATTTTGCGCACTGAGGTTAAGCACAAAATGCTGAGGCTTTCAGAGGGAGCCTTGCTTGCTGAAGATAATAATGGCTTAGCATGTTACCCTAGTAAAAAATATTTCTGTACTGAAAACTAAAGATGTTTGGGGGGCATCAATTGCGCTTTTTTTTTCGGACTTGATTTTAGTCTAAGATCTGCACCTGAAGCTACTTCTGCCCCAAAGCTTGGGTGCAGGTAAAGAAGCATCAAAATTCTTCCCTTGAAAACATTCCCAATTTTGGAGGAAGCCTGAGGGGTAAGCCTTTGACCAATCAAAAGACCCAATGACTCTGTAGGCTTTTGAAAACTTGAAACTGAGATTCAAGTACACTGCAGAGTCAAAATTACCCTGACGTTCTAGTATTTTGTTGTTGTCGCTGCTATTGTTTTGGCTTGAAGAGCTCACCTGGCTGCTCCCATACCTCCTTTTGCTCTTACAGAATATCAGTGGCACAAAGTTATTTTGATACCCAGTGCATGAATATTTGCCCTGCGTCCACCTAGTGGTGCGATAAGCATAGTAAAGATATCTAAGCACTGACTGATATATGATTTTTTTTCCACAGGAAAGCACACGGGAGAGAAGGACGTGAATCAAGGCAGGGGTGGGAGAATGGGGACACGCAGCGGGAGGCAAGTACACCAAGGATGGTGCGAAGTTCCTCCGGTCCCACATCCCAAAAAAGCTGTTAGCCACGCCGTACAGCACGCCCAGCGCCTGTCCTAGAGCAGTAAGGCCCAAAGCTCTGCTCCCCACTGCCCACGCTTGGCTCAGAAAACTTGTCCCCTTCCTCCTCCACCCTCGCCACTCCACACTCCTCCTCCTCCTCCCACCACCCACCGTCTTCCCAGCCCAAGCTGGAGCCAAGCGTGACTGCACCAGCTGCGCCTGACAGAAGGTTCTGGGAGGACCATAAATCTCCAAGTCGCCCGAATAAGCACAGCCCACGGCTCCTCGCTCCCTTCCCTCCCTCCCTCTCCTCTCTTCTCCAGCCCGATGAGCTCAGCGTGGAGCTGGATGTGACCCAGAGCGACGCCAGACACAAGCAGGGGAGGGCAGATACTGGGGGGGTCACCCAGGGACCCGGTTGGAGGTGGTTCTCCACCAACAACGCCAAAAACGCAGGCGATGTTTTAGAGGACGGCATTGCGGGAAACTTTGCAGCCAGGGATCTTCACCATCTTCAGGAATGCGCGGAAGGTGAAAGATTACCTAAAAGTTGCATTCGGGAGCCTAAAGTGATGCAAAAGTGCATGCAGTCCAGTGCTAGAGTTATCCCTGTACTCCAGTCCTGACTTCTATTATACTAGAAATGCAACCAAATGAGGATCGCGCCGCATTCAAAGGAGCCTGCGTGTCATGGTGAGCGCTGTGTCACTTAGCAATAGTTGCAGCTTCAAATCCCAGCTCAGGACCTCTATTTGGGGTTTCTTGTGTCTCGGTCGCTCGCTCCACAGACCCCTGTAATGCCGGTGACGGCACATGCATGAGCGGCTCTCTCGAAGGCACGCAAGAAATTCAAGGAATGATGTCTAAACTTTCTCTTCCTCCTGTGATTCTCATTCCCTGTACTCGGTTACACCACAAGCCTCCTTTACACCTTTACATATTAACACAGCTGTTCTCTTGATGTGGGATTCCTCATCATCGTATGAATAAATGATTAATTGTCACCGTACTGAGCAAGTACAACTTTTATAACTATATGAATCAGCACTGTGCCAAGCCCTTCAAGAATAGTAAGAGCGTTCAAGTATTTATTGCACCTTATTGCTTCCTGGATCATTTAAAAGGACTCACTGACAACCATTTACACAGGCTTGAAAGTTTGCCTCTGACGTACTGAGCAGTTCTGTATTTCAAAATGCAGACATACCTTCTTTCCCAGCAATTTGACACTGGGTCTTTGGCAGAAAACTCCACAGCTTGTCCAGCAAATGCTACTATTTGCAAAGGCACATCTTGTGTGTTACCAGAAGATAATTTTAATGAAACCCTGAGCGTAATTTTAAGTACTGTTCTAACAATTATGCTGGCTTTGGTGATGTTCTCCATGGGTTGTAATGTGGAAGTTAAGAAATTCTGGGGCCACATAAAAAAACCCTGGGGCATTTTTGTGGGTTTCCTTTGCCAGTTTGGAATTATGCCTCTCACAGCCTTCTTGCTGTCCTTGGTATTTAACGTGCTTCCTATTCAAGCTGTCGTGGTGCTGATCATGGGATGCTGTCCGGGGGGCACAGCCTCCAATGTCATTGCCTACTGGGTGGATGGAGACATGGACCTAAGGTAAGACAGTTGTTCTCTAAGTAGTTCATCTGGCTTTTTACATTATAAACTTCATATTGAAATGAACTGTCTGATGTTTTTTCCTTAGCTTCCTGGCCCACAGATGGTGGAGCTTTCTCCTTATAAAGATGTTTAGTTTCTGTAGCAGTAGTAAATATAAGCAGAATAGCAAATATCCTTGGTGCACTGAGAATTCATGTGAAAGACAGAATAACAGAATTGTGTATATTAGAAAATGTCTTTATTGTAAATCTTCAGATCCTGCAGAAAATAGCATTTATGAAGACTGCTAAGATACTAAGGATTATGAAATCTTTGTCCAAGTTAGAACTACTTTTGTGATTTTGTTTCTCTTGACATCTTGGGCAGTAAAAAAAAAAAAAAAAAAAAAAACAAAATAAACAACGAAGGATTTTAGGATCTGAATCCTCTGTACAAAATAGTGGCTACACAATAGTTCTTGAAGCAATGTTCCTTGAAAAAGACCACCTGTAGAAAAATGTTTTCCCTCCTTTTGTGTTCTATACAATGAATAGACAGGCATAGATTTTCTCTTTGGGAACTAATACAAACGAAAATCACTTGCGGTAATTCTATCTGCTCCTGGCACCTTCTGCAAAGTCTTCAAACTGAGGGAAAGTTTTACAGGCTAGAAGCCACTGACTAAGGCAGCTCTGCATATTGGGGGCAATGAAAAAACTCTTTTGTGGCAAAATGCGATGGTCTCGGTGACAGGGTGCTCTGAAGTCAGAAACAGATCTGTAAGGCACCTGGCATGGCCTAGGACAACAAACACTCAGGAGAAGTGAACCCTACTCTTGATGCAAATTCCATGGGGGGGTTCATTAACTCTAACAGCCTTTAAAAATGAGCCATCTTTTTAGTTTTATATCCTGATTGCTTTGGTCTAAAATAAACAGGATCATTTCTCTGTTTCCCACAGAGTAACATAAATTGAAGCGTTCATCCAATTTATCATATGCCAGTCTGAACCAGAAATGGAAAAAATAATAGAAGTAAGAAAGATGTGGAGCTAGGGCAAATAGACTAAGAATGTTAATATTTGTAGCTTTAGTAAGACATTTTTTCCATCCTTTGAAAATAGTGAACTTTTCTGTCACATGCAAGTGTTAATGTAATACCAGCTTTCAAATTATGTATGAGGTCAGCTTTGTTAATCAGCAACTTCCTCACTGTGGAGGAAAGACCTATGATATTAGGAACTGTAAGACACTTAATTCCAATAAATACAGGTCAAAGAAACCAGAGATGGAAAGATATCCAGCACAAGTCTGAAATTGTGTCCTAATCTTTCCTTGGAAGAATACGCTGAGCTAAACTATGCTTTCTCAGCTCCTTATGTTCAGTCACGCCACTGAAATCAATGGTAAAAATCCAAATTGATGATGCTATAAATGAGTAGGGTTTATATCCCATGATGCTGGCAGAGGGTGAAGTAAATTGAAAATACCTATAAAAGGTTATTCTTCAGGTAAAGACCTTTACCTTAAGAAGTCAAAGGCTTTTGGTCAGTACCTTTATAACAATAATGCAGGGACCAGTGGATATGGGAGGTACAGCAGAGACGGCAATGCAAGCATCTTCAGTTCTTGATAGAAGAATAACAGTACAAGTAGCTTGGCTGGTTTCCAAAGCTAGCACAGTATTATAGAAAGCCTGCCCATCATATCAGACAACGTGGGGTTTTTTTAAACTGATAATATTTCATGTTTATACATAACACCTCATCACCATTGTCTACAGTCCTGCTTCAAAATGCCCCAGTGCAAACAGACCGCAAGTTAGAGCAGGAATTAATTTTCTACTGCTCATACAATCACAGGGAGGTGAAGTATAAGGCTTTATACCTTTCTTAGTAACTCAGACCCAGGTGATATCCTCTAAAGCTTCCCATAGGGACATCTGGGTTTGACATCTCTTGATATTCACAAAAACAACTGTTTCTGAAACAGCATCTCCTCTCCTCCACAGCTCCCCTGGGAGCTTCTGTGAGCACAGGGACTGGGGTTAGAGAACGTGCAGACTTTGGGGCAGGATATAGATACAGGGACAGTATGAAGATGTAGGAAATGTGGAGGTAGGAAAAATAATCTTCACCTGACCTTAATTGTAGCCCATGGCTCTCTGTGTGTAGAAACTCTCTTGTCAGAGGCTCCTACAATGTTCTATTCGATGACTCGGAAGCAGAGCATGGTAGGAACCAAAATTAATACAGATATTCCTGTGGTTTCTGTATTAATTATTCTAGAGTTCTCTGGATCTGCCCTGTTTGTGGGATGGGGTCAGTAGTCGCTTTTTTGAGGGCAAGCAATGCAAAAGAGAAATCAGAAGTGAGGTTCATAAGGAAGTTTCCAAAGTCCCCTAACTAGAACCCTCTCTCATTATTTTTATGTCAGAGGAGTGTGATTTGTAGGCATAATTTTATCTATTCTACTCAGATTCTGAGAATTTCCTCCTTATTTTAGCTGTCTTGCCTTTTCCTCCTTCCTGTAGCAGAACGCATCTTTTAGTACAAGGTGTATCAGGCCTGATGGTTTCAAGACTTTATAAACAGAAACGTCTTTGCACAAACCAAGGAAGCAACGATACTTACAATTAGCTTCACCGAGTAATTCTCAGCTTCTACTCTTTGGCCTAGAGCAAAACAAGCCAGAAAAGGGAATTTTATTACATCACACATCCTAAACGACGAAATATTTTGGGGTTATGCTGTTGACTTTGGAGTGAAAATTTAACACTCTAGAACTGCTGGAGCTCCATTTGATGTCCGTCTGACCCTGTCCAGCTTGCCACCCTCTCAGAAGCCAGCCGGACAGACAGCACGCAGACAGACTTGCCAATAGACCTTCCTGATGGCTGCCTGTCTGCCTGCCTCATTTGCACTGAAAGTTATTGTTCTGTGCCTGCAGAACACGTTGACATTTTACGTTCCTTTCTTTCCAGCGGAAGCCATTCCTTCCATTTAGTTTTTTTTCTAACCCGATATACAGGATAAATTGACTGTAGCCAGCAGCATTTTTTGCCCAACCTTTCGTAAGCTGTGAAGTCATAACAAGAAAATGAGAAAGACTGTAGGCTAGCATGAGATGAACTGTCACTCTAACCAATTTCTTCGCAGCATCAGCATGACAACTTGCTCCACACTGTTTGCAATGGGAATGATGCCACTTTGCCTCTTCGTTTACACCAAGATATGGACTGATTCTAGTGAAATTGTGCTCCCCTATGACAGCATCGGTGAGTCCAGTGAACCAGCACTTTCCCTCCTGACTCTCCCCTTATCCTCCCTCTAGTAACAACCACCTTTATACCATCATCCTGCAGAGTCATGAAGAAATGACCCGAGATTTCTAAATATACTCATCCTCCTACTTTCCAATAACTTCCATGGGAATTACGTACCTAGATCACGTCATCCACAGCTCTGCAGAACAAAGATTTGAAGTCATTATGACTCGCATACAGATATTTATCACAAGATTGTGCATGCTTTTCTTTCCAAACAGTTAGGAGACCTGCATGGTACTGGGATAAGAACACAGAATAACGTGCACAGGAATAGCTGCTTCCCCTGGATAAAAGTGTTTGTAACAGCTTTAAGGCACAATCCTGCAAAGTGCTAAATGCTGAGGCCATAATCTGGCAAAGTACTTAAGCACATGTGGATAATTAAGCAAGTGATTAAAACTGCTGAGTCTCTTTGAAAAGCTGCAATCTACACTGCCAGGAGTGGCTTCGTTTGACTTCCTGTCAAAAATCTCATTCAGCTACAAAGAGCAAATAGTCAGAGTATTTGGAAATACATGCTCCAGTGCTTTGCTGAGCTGTGGCCCTAGTGCTTATCAAGTGCGGTTCCATGTTGTGCTAATCTTAAGAGCCAGCAGAGTCACTTTCATATTCTTCAATTTCATTTCCCATTGTCCTGGAGGGGGGAAAAAAATCACATACGTTGCTTGCGCTTTCAAAATAAATACCGGAGGGGGGAGGCCAAAACAAAAGGAGCTCTAAACCAGTTGTTGATATGGTACAGTACCGAAACACCTGCAGACAAAATGAACGTTTAATATAGCTACTCACATCACAGGATAGTGATGATTAGCACACTCAAATTTCTGTCTGCCTTTCTGATGCAGGTGAATGAGCATGTAGCTCAGCAGAATGGCAATTACTTCAACAGGCTGCCGAAGATAACAGACTCTATAGAAAAGCAAATGGGCAGGTGTGGGTAAAGCGTGCATGTGTGCTCTGGGGGACGCGCACCAGAAACAGCCTCTGAAGGCTTGCTCCGCACCCCGAGCCGCTCTGCACGGTGTCTGCCCTCCTGTCGTGAACTTCTGCATGATGCCTGGGCTCAACTTCTCTTCTCTCTTCTTTTTTACAGGAATTTCACTGGTAGCTCTTATAATTCCTGTTTCGTTTGGAATATATGTTAACCACAGATGGCCTAGTAAAGCAAAAATCATACTTAAGGTAGGATATATAAGGCTGAAGCATTAGTAAATGTGGACAAATTATGGAATCAGCGGCACCACTGAAGCAGTACATTGCTATTCATAGTATTAGTATCTGACTCCATAAGACCCGGGAAGTTTTCAGCAGAAAACAAATGAGACGCTGCGGAAATGTATTGCTTTCCCCCTGCACAAACATGCATGAGTTGCATACATTATTAGAAACCATCATTATCCAAAGAGCCTACTTTTGTCTTTGGCTACAACTATGTTAGTAATTGAGTTCAGTTTATAATGTAAACTGAAATTGGAAGGAAAATCATTCAGGTCAACTGGAGGCAGGTTTTCTCTGCAAAATAATAAAAAATAAGCACATCCTGGATCAAAAAAAACCCACTTTCTACTTTTAAACCACTTTACTGATTTGGGGGGGGGCAATTTTGGAGACTATGAAGTCAATTTTTAATTAAAAAAAAAAATCTGAAAATGTTCCAACTGTTAAAAAAATCTAACAAAACTATTCACAAAATTCAACTGCCTTTGCAAGATAGTTTGAGATGCATCAAAAATATGGGGCTTTAGCAAAAACTTTTCTTACCAAAATAATAACAACAACAACAAACTTATCTGCATTTAATGTTAACAGCAAATTAATCATTCCGAACATTAGGTTTAGGTTTAAAATGGTTGTCAGACATATAGAGTACCCTTGTCCTTTGTTAACAGATATATTTTCTGAATTTTTCCAAAGGAAAACTAATCTGGCAACCTGTTATTCTACCTACACTTGGTTATCATTTCTCTGCTATCAGCCCAGGAAGCATAGAACACAAATAAGGTCCTTTAAAGTCAGTTCTGTTTCTTAAGCTGTTAGCTTATTGTGTTGTATTTTTAAAAGCACTCACAGCTTACTTATGAACTTGGGTACTATTGAGTGCTGGTTTCAAAACTGTACTATTCCTGTTTAATCATTTAAGGGAAAAGCATGCACTTTAACTCACGTGAAAAGAAACTCTACTTGCTCTCTCAGCAAAACACCATTTCATCTTCTTTCTTACCGAGTGGGTGATCAACCCACAGGAGGGTCCATTGACAGTTTGCTTTATGTAGACAATGAAGCATCAAGTAACGATTGAGCCGTAGCTGTCAGATTAAGGTCCATATAGTGAGAAATGGACATAAAGGCACAAAGACAGCGTGCCAGGTGAAATAGAAGAGCTTGTCATTGCCAGACCATGTTTCTTCTTCCTAGGTGCATGTGGTTAATAGTTCAGTCAAACAAAAGTACTTGTTCACTCAGTGCTCTTAAAAAGGCGTCAGCCAAAGACTGATGAAGTCGGTTCAATGGGAATACACGTTTCAGCTGAGAAATGGATTCTCCTAAGCTTAGACCCAGAAGTCTGCCGGTGAGAACCTCGGCAACATGTGACATAAGGGCAGACATTTCACTTTGATATGGAGAAGAGGGTGAGATACCACTTTTTTTGGCAAGCAGTGGTA
Organism: Astur gentilis; assembly: GCF_929443795.1. Lineage (NCBI taxonomy): Eukaryota > Metazoa > Chordata > Aves > Accipitriformes > Accipitridae > Astur > Astur gentilis. The sequence continues at coordinate 2,801,454 of NC_064892.1, forward strand.
AATATCTCAGTACATTCAGCCAGAGGAAGTAAAATCAACTCGGTGGCTATGTCTATGTAGAAATGCTGTAGGAGCTCCCAGCCAGTTTTCAAACACAAGTTTTCAGCCACATTGAAGATCTGCTCCTCTGCTTGGTAAATAATTTCCCATCACTAACAATCTAGCATCTAGTTAACGTATGCTACACTGAGCATAGAGTGTGACTGCCCAAGAAGCGGGGAGGAAAAGTGCATTTTACTAGCTATTAGGCTGTCAGCTTCCCAACAGTTCTGTGGAAATTTTTCTAATGTGTGCACCATTCCTCGCTCACGTCACACCCGTGAAATTATTTCTAATCTCCATTTCTAACTACAATTATAGCCAAGAGACTAGTTTTACAGGTATCTGCTACAGATACCTATTATAGCTGTGCCTTGATCTATATCTGTAGTCACACATTGAAGTACACTGTACATCTCCTGTTTGGATAAAACGGCAGCTATCTATCTAATCTGTCTGTCTGCTGTGAATTACATTGCCGTAAACTTTAGGTTTTATGTTTAATAGGAGGTTTCAGTGACTCAGAGACACTCATGGGCATGTTTGACACTATGTTTGATGCCATTACATTTCGTTGAGGTCTCTTATTCACACAGCCCTTCCTCTTTCCCCTCACAGATCGGTTCCATTGTGGGAGCAATCCTCATCGTGCTCATTGCTGTGGTTGGGGGAATACTCTACAAAGGCTCCTGGACTATCTCACCCAAATTATGGATCATTGGCACTATATTTCCAGCAGCTGGCTATTCTCTGGGATTCTTTCTGGCGCGTGTAGCTGGTCTGTCTTGGCACAGGTATGGAATTCTCTGTGACAAAGACATGTAGCCTTTTTTTAGCTGTGAATAAAGTTTTTATTTGATGATTAATTAATGCTGGGAATGCTTCATAAACATTAGCTATGCTAGAGTCACTCATTCCCAACCCTGTTTCTGGGATGCTATATGTAGATAAAACTTTTCTTGTGCACATGTTTATTTACAGATTCTGACTATACTATTTCCTCCAATCTTTCATATGTCTTCCCATTGTGTGCCCATGTCCTACACTTCAAATAAGTGAAGCAGACCTGACTTATAAGTGGGCTAGGACTGCAGTAAAATTTCTCACAAAGATGCGGCAGCCTACAATTTCGAACATCATTACAGGAGAGGGAGACGGTAGTGAGTGGATCACAGTCCTTTACAATTGCTGAACTGCCATAAATTGTGTGTGTTCTGGTAGTAACAGCCATACGACTTGTGGAATGTTTTGCGGACTATGTGAGCTGAAGAATACCATTTTCTTAGTTATCCATTACTGTATGTTTCTTGCTTACCCAGATTACTAAGAGGCATAAGGGCCCCACAGGCTGTTATTTCACAACGGTCTTTGTGTTATTCCCTTTAGATGTCGTACGGTGTCTCTGGAAACTGGCATGCAAAACACTCAGCTGTGTTCAACTATAGTACAGCTCTCATTCACTCCTGAACAACTTGAACTGATGTTTACTTTCCCACTCATCTACAGCATTTTCCAGCTGTTGTTTGCACTACTAATTTTAGGAGGTAAAGTATAGCTATTTTCTATTATAGCATTATAATTATCATTATTGTTATCAGCCTCATTTTTCATGGATGTGGAGAAAACAAGGGATAAAGATAATCAAATGGAAAATATGTGCCCTGTACATAACTAGGAATATACAAGGCTCAGTTCAAGATCAGGAAGACCCCTTTTTTCAGCACAAGGTGGGATCTCTACCACCTACAAGTGGGCACATGAGAATACACTGAGCACAGGATGGTTGTTGCCCTTGGCCAAGGAAGGGCAAACGCCTCTTCTCCCACCGCTCCAGGGTGCCTGGGCACACAGCTGCCCACCAGGGCCATCCCCACCAGCACGCACAAACTCCCCATCCTACCAGCTGTTGAGAAAGCAGGCATTAGCTTCACGGCTAATGTGAGAAAACATCTTCCCTTCGAGGTAAAGGTCCCTTTTTTCCTCCCACGTACACCTCTCGTGAGTTGCACTGCTGCTCCTACAACCAAGCTGCCGAGGGTCGGGGTCTTATCCCCGGTGCTCGCAGGTAAAACCAGCCGGGACTGTGGACCCCCCACTCCCAAACCAGCCATCTCACCCACACCAGAGCACTGCCCCGGGGACACAGCCCCGACTCCCACCTCTCCGGCAGGCAACGGCGTGGGGACCGACGAACCGCTTTGTCCCAGCTCCTGCCAAAGGGGACTGGTGTAGAAGTGAGGGTCAGGAGCCCAAAGTCCTCCCCAGGGAGGCAGGCAACACTTTTAAAAGTCGCTTCACACAACAGGAACACAAAGCAGTCAAACACCAAATGCAGAATTCAAAATGCTTTCCTTGTTATTTTCTAAAGGTACGTTTCCAGCGATGAGTGCTGTTGACATAAAATAATTAAACATAGCTTTAAAGAAACTGGCTGGAGGTGTTGGAATGTTGTAGCAATATGAGGAAGGAAAATGTTGCATGGCTACATGTTACTACAGTGTCCTTTTCAGGCAATTGTTATGATTTCTTTATTTAATACTAAATATATACTGATTCCCAGGCTACCGCGTTTACAGAAGACACCGTGTCAAAACAAAGACGGACGTTGAGAAAACAGAGGAGAAAGAGGATTCAAAATCAGCGTCATCACATGCTAAAATAAATGGAGGATTTGTATCAAATGAGACCAAATAGACAATTACCTCTCTTCCCACCAGCTGAAAAGTTATACGGTTTACTTAAAACTTTTTTTTTTCACATGCCGTTGCTTTATTTAACAAAAGGAGAAGTTCTGCTGATATTGTACATTAAGACTTTAAAATTATTAACTTATGAAAGATTTCTACTTTGATTTTGAACATGGTTTCTGCCACGATTGTAGAATCTGGTTTTGAAGCTAATTCCCTAAAAATATTTCATGTTTTATTATGTCTTATTTAAAGAAAGGCAGAATAAAGGTGGGCTATTGCTTAAAAAAACAGGCAGATATTTGCATTACCAACTCCAGCTCATGATCCTGCAAATCCATCTGCTAGTTTCAGCCCCCACACCAAACAAAGAGAAATCTTGTAAAAGTGCCTGGGCAGCAACAGGGGTTGATGTGGAAGACCTGATAAGACTGAAGGACTTTCACTGAACATGAATCAACCATGAAATTGGAACAAGCAAATAATGAAATAAAGTTTCATTTAGGTCAGTCTGGGTAGACTAAAGTCACTGCACTGTACTAATTGCTTGAAGCATTAATTTATTCTAAAGCTAGAATTTTAACAAGTCCAAGGTACGTTATGACTCTGGGGTTTTGCCTACAGTAATAGAAAGTAACAGCTTTGCATCTTCAGTCCGGGTCTTTTAGGTGCTGGACACTTGAACAGAGAGACAAAGCTGAGGGCGTAAGCCTAGAGCAATTTTAGTGTGACAGCTGCATACAAAGGAGCAGGCAGAGATTTTGGAAGCGTAAGAAATTATCAACTTCTGCACTGAAAGGGAGGCATTTGAAAGTGGAACAAAATTGTCCCTGATTCATCTAGGACTACTTTCATCACCGTTAACACGAGACAATAGCTCTTGTAGAGAGTTATGTGGTTTTCTTATTTTATGAGCTCAATAAATTTGAATTTACCAGGTGTCTGTGGCATGTGGACACTGAGGTAGTTGACAACTTTAAGATTTTAATTATATAAACCACAGACAGAAATAATTGGATGTACGTATACCTTATTTGTCTCTGAAAATTCAAAAATAGATATGGAAAGCTGTCTTAAGTTTGTGGAGAAAATGAGCATAATTCTAAGAGAAACAGTGCAGTAAATTTTTTGCAGCTGTAGTTTTTTATGGATACATTCAGTAACATTAGTCCTGTAGCTCTTATGTAAAGAAAACATCCAGAGAACTTTAGATGAAATGAATGAGAGGTTGGCTGGCCAAAAAATTCAAGAATGAGCCAACTAGCAACAGATGGAAACTATACACCTCTTTGTCATATTCAAGTGGACCTTCTGAGGTGGTGTGAGTTAATGTGGCAGGTTTTTTACAAACACAACTGGAATTGTGGAATTTGAGTTCCCGCTATGTAGCTTTCCACTGCTGCAGAAATGTGCCCAGTATTAAACAAAGAATAAATTACTTCTATCTACCATATGTGGGGGAAAGGGTCTCGAAATGTTCCTGAGTTCTGGAAGGCTTGAAGCTGCTTCATTTTGGGGGGGAGTTCAGAGTGGTCATGACCTCCAAGGAGGAGTTTAACACTTAGTGGGATTTAGCACATAACGAGGCATGCTGTGTTTTACAGAAAGAAGATTAAACAGAAAAATGTAGGGAAGTCTGTTATGGAGGAATCATAAATGTGAAACAGCAGATTCACTGAGAAAAAGATAAGCTGTTATTTGTAACATCTGTAGTAAAAACGTTATTGTCCTTATCCTGCGTCCATCAAAAAATGGGCAGCCAAAGTTAGTTAGGATCATGTCTTTCTTACAGACCAAGACGCTACTCTTTCCCCATGCTAAACTTCAATGCTTCCATGCATATTTTAAGCAGATTTTGAAAATGTATTGAAGAATAATAGTTTGTCATGCTTATACTATGTGTGTGTGTGTGTGCGCGTGTATTTAAAGCAACCGTGTAAACACTGAACTGAATAAAGTCAGAAACTATTTATAATTTTGCCCACTGGAGTAATTTAAGGTGGAAAGAATGGAGATTAAAACCTAACATGCAGACAAAGTTTATGGCTTTGAGATGTAACAAAACCACCTCGGATTATGTCTAAAATTAATATGTTTATTAATCAAAGAATCATAGAATAGTTTGGGTTGGAAGGGACCTTTAAAGGTCATCTAGTCTGATCCCTGTGCCATGAGCAGGGACATCTCCAACTCGGTCAGGTTGCTCAGAGCCCCGTCCAACCTGACCTGGAATGTTTCCAGGGATGGGGCATCGACCACCTCTCTGGGCAACCTGATGAAGATTAAGTGAACATGGGATGTCTGATGCCATATTTGGTATATATTTTTTAATGTATATGTGCACTTAGGACCCCAGATGAAGGATGGAGGCTGCAGTTTCTGCAGCCATTACAATTACATCTAGCAAGATATATGTCGTATGTCCCAAGATTTATATGGGGAAAGCCAGCTCAAAGATCTTAGCCAACATATGCCTCTAGAGCACACCAGACTTAAAACAAAGCCCCAGGGCTTGTTAACATCACCAGAAGCAGGCTTATGTTGACATGACAGCTGCTAAATCTCCAGCTGTGGAAGTCTGGGCAACATCAATCTCTGTCCATCACTGGTGAAGCTGGGGTGGGCTATCTCACAGCAATGTAAGGGACTTTGGGGAAAGCTGTGTCCTGTCCCCAAAGATCTCCAGAAAGATGTTATGTGTCTTTGGCTGTCAGCCATATAAATGCTGAGATATGGGCTTCTCAATTGAAGGAGGCTGGTGGCCTCCAGCGTTGCAGTTGCAGTTGTCTTAGCACTGTCAAAAGAAAAACCCCAGCTTGTCAAGATCAGCTTGTTTCACTTGCTCAGCATCATCTCCTCTCATGTTCTCCAGCACGAAAATGCTTTCAAAGAAAGGCGGTATCACTTAGTCACTACTGCTTTTTAAGCAATATTTGATCCATTGAAACAACCTGTGGATGGGACATTGCAGGATGTGCAATTTAAAAGCATCACGCAGTAATATTCAGGCTAACAGATACCCAATCTAATTAACTCTTACTCATACTGGTATCATTGATTTACCCATTCAGGCTAAGAAGTCATACAGATGACTTAGCAGGTTCTAGGTAAACACATTTAGTCTACTTTTAGCTAGTCATTCATGTCCAGAGAGCCTGGGTAGTCCCTGAGTCTTAACACTGCTGCGCTGCCAGTTCTCAAGCCGTTGCAGGCAAAATGAGCTGAAGTATGTGTAAGGATAGACATACCCTAAAAGTTGAAATGACAGCTGGATTAATGCTTAGCTCATCCCAAAGTCTGCAGTATAAGGGCTGCAAGGATGCGACAATCATACTTGCCAAACCAAAGTCTGTAGCCATAAATCTGGGTATAAAGACTTCTTCCCCAGTCAGTGAAGAGAGAGAGATGCACTACCAGAGAGTTAATCACGTCCACTGTCTCAGACTCCTGTTACAGGATGAGTTGTCCACTGGTATTGTCTGTCTCTATAAAGTAGATTTAGATGGCCTGACTTAGAACAAATACCTAATTTTTTTACTCTCAGACAGGAAAAAAAAAGAAAAGAAAAAAAACAAGAAAAAAAACCAAACAAAAAAAAAAACCAAAAAACCCAAACAAACAAACAAAAAAAACAAAACAAAACAAAAAAACCAGTTGAAATATCTCTTTTGGTCTTCATTTCTTTTTCTGCATAAAGTCTCTGAACACCCAGTATGTTTTCTTTAACCGGGAAGATAGGACTTTATAACTGAGAAAAATAAAACTAGACAAAAAAATGTCTGTATGATGATTTTAATCTCCTATGAACATATAACTAATTTCTCAGCTGACCAAAAGACAGCTAAAAGAACTGGTTCTGTCATATAGTGTGCTGTGTTAGTCAGAAGAGAGTGCAATTTGAATAGAATTAAGAAGCAAATTGATTTGCACTTTATGTTCAATGAGTTTCTTGTTTCAGACTAATGAGGTTATAATGTTCAAAAAACACTATTATAATCTCTGTCAATCAGTATTATTTTTGTCAGCCTCGGAAAGGAGAAATGAACTTTATTTTTTGTGGTCCAACCAATTAATGTACAATACACTTGCTGCAAATCTAAACCAGTAATCCATATTCCCTTTCTCCCGAGGCACAGACCTCCTCTGCTTGGTATTTGACGAGAATGCTCCCGCTCTCCCCACATTAACTGTATCAGTTGCTCGTGTCCAGAATTAAAGCAAATATAGTGTAATAGTACCACAGCCAAATGACTGGATTTTCCAAGCCAGAACCGAAGGGCAGTAGAAGTAAAACTCTGCTTCTCTTTCCTAAGGAATATTTATTCTGCTCCAGAAGTACTAATATCTCAGTTAAGCTGAGCACTAAATTAACTCAAAATATCAAATGTAAAAATAACTGTTACTTGCCACAATATTTGCCAATCTTCAAACCGGAATTGCAGAAGATGGATAATTGAAAACCCTGAAGGAGTCATAATATGTTTTCATTAATAGTTATGCACTGTGGAACGATATTACCGTCTCCATTTAATTTCCATTAAATGTAGCCATCTACAAGTAAGTTTCCAGCATCGACCTTCATCCTTCCCTGAAAACAAGGAGTCGGCACTGTCAGTAGAAAAAGATAGATGTCTCTGGAGAGCAAGCCATCACACCCTCAGACACCTGGTTGAGGACAGGAGGAATTCTGGAAGGAGACAAAGAGATGATGCAGAATTGGGTGTGAAATTCAGCTGCCTGAACAGAGGCACCTAGAGCGATCTGAGATGCTTTGGGCTGTCCTGCCTGGCTTTCCGCTGGCAATGTAGAAAGTCACAGGTATTCTGTAGGTCCTGTGTCCTGCTTGCACCTACCATGGCCCTACAGCACCTAAAATGGCACCAGACACTTGTGCGGCAGCCAAATCCTCCTCATGACTTCTGTGCAAGTCATCCTTATTCACAGCGTTTCCCCTGATCTATAGGAATGTCTCTGCAGTCAGATGAGGGGTCAGCACTTTGCATGGGGTAATTGCAAGCCCATAAGACCACCCTTGCAATATATTGTGAAATATTTCAGAATTTAGAAAAACAAACCAACAAAAAATGTGTTACTTCCAGCCGCCTCTTGGAACTGTACCAAAAGCATGCCTCCTTAATGAATTTGTCCCAGCCCTGCGTCTCTCCACAGAATTACATGGGACTTTGAAAGGCCTAGGAATAAAATTCAGTGAGGACATTCCAAACTGTGTCTATGTAAACAAAGAGCATATAAAAAAGCAGCAGTGATATCTCTACTTGCTTATAATAGACTTGGTGTAAAACAAATCAATCAATTGCCATTAACATCTGAAAGATCATAAATCAGCCTCCTCCCTCAGATAAGGATTGATTTAAGAAAACATGAGACTTTAGAAATTATAAGTTGAAATAAAGATCTTCATCTTTTGGACTTCAATTATTTGGGGATTCAGCCACGAGGACTGGACTTTTGACTTTCCAATAACCCACCAGTTGAGAAATCCTTTGCAATCGCAGCAAATACTTTAAAACTCCAAAGAAAGGGAAAAGAAACCTCAAAATTGAAGAAAACTCTTATTGACCTCAACAGGAAGTTGATCGGTTCCTTTAAGTGGTATAACCCCTGGTTACTACATATCTTAGATACTGTTATGAAAACGAATAATTTCTGTTCCAGGCAAACATAATCTAGTTGTTTTTCCTTTAGAGTGCATAAAGTTCGTACATAGTTTCTCATTCACTGCAATTGTTCCTGACGATGAGAAATATTAGCAATTACATACCCAGTGTTTCCATCTCACACAAATTTAGCATTGCTTCATATTTTATAGATGTAATTTAATTGCTTCAGATATGCTGATTAGATGTGCTGATCAAATATCATTAAGGTAATCTGATACTTTTTTTTAAATATTACTGCAGACCTTCTGTCTCCTTCTTCTGCAATGAGTTTATGTATTACTCATTTGGGAGATTTCATCACAGTTTTTAAAAGCCACTTTCCCCCATCTGAATTCAAAATAGATGTAAGGAGGTCATATTGAGATGGTAAGGCCCCGTTTAAATAAGTTGATGGTACAATTAATTCCCCACAAGTGGAATTAACTGCAAGGGATTAATGAAAATGTCAGGGTTACAGGTTGTGCTGGTGATGTGTTTCTAATGTCAGTAGTAAATCTGCTGTAGGTAGAACACAAATTCTTTCCACATAAGGCTCTTTCTTTAAAAATATAGCCTGAACTCATAAAATAACCCACAGCTGATATGGACCAATTTTCCATAAAAGTACCCCTGCTGAGGAAACAGAACAAAACGTACAGCTTACATAGATGAACACGTCGTGTGAAAAAAAATTGGATAAATTTAATGCACAATATGTAAAAAGTGGGCTTAAGAAAGAGGTAGAATAAACCCTAATTCGTGGACCATAAATTCATTGCCAGCAAGTTAATATGATGCTCAAGGTACAAGTTTTGGCTCAGAAAGTCCTTTAATAGTTGTTTGCTGGAAGCTTCAGGGATACGTGCCCATGTCTCTCACACTCTTTCCTTGAGCACCTGCTTCTGCCATTGCCAAGCTAACTTGAGCTCTGAGGTTCTTGCATCTGTTTGTGCAGTCATTTCCAGTAATCATTAAATCGAAGGAAAAACACAAGCTGCTTGCAAATACTTTGCCTATTGAAAGGGAGATAACATCTGAGTGGAAAGACAGAGTAGTACATGCAGAAATGAACAATGTAGTGATGGGGGGACAGGAGAAAATTCAGGCAAAATTATTTCATGAAGACGTACTTAGCTGTCCATAGAGGGACCAGTCATCACATTGATTACTTGCTTTCTCTTCTGTACCACTTCACCCATTCTATTGTGGTTTTCACAGCTTTTCCACAGAAACCATTTGGTACACAACATAAAAACTTCCCACAGACAGAAAACATAAAACAGATGGGCTGTTTACAACAGCAAAATCACTTATGGTACTTGGACATCACTGGAATATGATCAGACTAGTCATTGCAACTCCTTCACACAGATACACCAAATCCTCCTTGAGGTCTTTGGAGGGTCCCTTCTGGAAAAAGTCCCCCCCATCAACCCCAGCCTGGAGCCCCCAGTCACGAGAGCTGAAGCTGTCCCGGGAGGGCTGCAAACCCCCACCAAACAGTCCGCAAGCCCGTGCCCTCCTCTTGGCTTATTTACTGGTATAGCTGTAACAGGATGTGCCCAAGCCTTTTTTTTTTTTTTTTTTTTTTTTTTTTTTTTTCTTTAAACGCTCAAAACCTTCTGGTTTTAGTGGGACCAGAGAATTCAGGGTAAAGACCGTGTATTTTCCCCTATTGTTTCCTTGTAGACCTATGGCAGCTCTGACTCATGCGGTTAATGATAAATTAAGCTTTAACGAAGTAGATACTGCAGTTAGAGCAATTTCTACTTCTGTGGAACAGAGCTTCCATTTACACAAAAAAAATGAGCATGTTCATCCCAAACAAATACATTATTTTTGATGTAATGTTCTTTTTTTTTTTTTTTTACAATTTGATCTTGGTATCATTTATACTGCATTTTGAACATTATACATTTTTATTGTTAAATAGTTAATGGCTATGAGAGGGAATGAAAGTGATCCCTGGGTTTAAGTGTTCAAAGGACAATTTCTACTTTTTACTCTGTTATGAAGGCTAATGGTATTGCATGAGTTATTTGTGTTTACTGCAGAGAACTACAGGACCAGGTTCAGAGGTGATGTGCTGTCTTTAGGCACGCTTTTCAAAAATACGTGACTCAAATATATACAGTGATACAGACTCACTTCTGCATTTTCTACGTGATAAGAAAGGACACCTTGAGGAGGAGGAGGATTAGTGCTGCAAGGCTACTCAGTCAGATCCATAAACACCTTTGCACATGCGCAAAGCTTTTCTGTACTTAATGCTAAACTATTCAGCAAAGGGGCCTGAACTCCAGAAACAACTTACAGTTTTATCTAGGAGTTCCCCAGGTGGTTTAACACATGCATGCAGACTCTGAAAATGCCTTATAACACCATTCAGGTCAGAAATATATCTATCCCAAAGCCCAGCCAGGCCCTAGAAATAAGGATTTCCCCCACCACCTTCTCCTCAGGGGCTCTGTCTAACAGTCACGTTCTGAGCAAACCTACTCGAGTCCTAGAGCAACAGGGGGTTTCTGCTGCTTTTTTGGTATGCGACTGTTGTTGATGACCCGTTTTCTATTCCCTTGTCCTCTCCCTCTCAGTGTACATTAGCCAAATCCCCTTTGCTGCAGGGGGGCAGGGAAGCGTTCAATTTCCTCTTCTGTCTAAGGAGATTTAAATCACATTTCCCAATTCCCTAAAGAAAGCTCAACCACTTAATTCATTTTATTACACTTGTGCTTGGCATATCTCAGCATCCTTAGCACACAGCCTGTGCACCAAGCTGCCCTTGTAGTTCTGCTCTTGACTGGTTTCCACCACGTCACGTCTTTGAGGGTCTGGCCATTCTCAAAAGCAAAAGTCATGTCCTCCAAACAGCATGACAACTTTCCCTGGAGGTAATACAACTGCTTACTTTCTTGCTTTTCAGTTGAAGGCTGAGAAAGCACAGAAAATAGTGTGCAGACACCAGGCGGGGTGTAGAGAGCACGGTAGAGTACTGCTTCCAGACTCCCCACCAAAATAACTGAACTGAGTCAGCAGAATACGCGGATTTTGACTTTAATCTCAAAATTCAACATGGAGGCATGTGTTTTACCCCCTTAGAAGAGCACTTTGACATCAACGGTGCAATACCACAGGACCGCAAGACACCGAAGAGACAGAACAGACACCGTCCCCTGCCCCTGGGGCTGCCCACGGAGAAGCTCTTTGGCCAGAGGGAAGGTAATCATGAGCACAGCTCAACGGGTGGGTAGAAGGAGAGGGTCACACAGGCAAAGAACGACCAACGTCGCAGCATCCCAGAGCGATGTGTGTCAGCAGCAACCAGCGTCAGCCCTGACGCTTCAACTCTTTACGTGCTCCAGTTTGTTGGTGGCCGTTACCCTGTGCCCAAGGGTATGCTGCTAAATGACGAGGTGGCCAGGAACAAAGTCTGAGGACGGGGCTGCAGTCCATCCACGCTGCTCTTCATTTCTGCGGCACCCACCGGTAACGGCAGAGGCCAGCCCCCAGCGGTATGGGCATGAATCAGGCCCTGGTCCTCTTTCCTTTAGCAGTATATATATATATATATATATGTGTATATATATAAGGGGCCACCTTCCTTCTGAGATGTACCTGAGCATGTGTTAGTCCCATCATGCACAACATTTGCCCTGGTTTTTGCAGGAGGTAAAGCCTGAATCCAGACAGGCACCGCTGTTCCCACCAGCCCTTCGTCAGCATTTGGTAGACAACGCCACGTATTGCATGACGCTTAACAAGAGATGATAGGTCTAGAGAGGTGCAGGCTTCTCGCAGGAGAGCTCCTGTGTCCTAGTGCATGCAAATTGGCTAGATCACTAGCAAAGAGGCAGCAAAAAAAGGTTTTATCTATTCCAGGAGTATGCATAGGAGTGGATGAGTAGGTCTATGCGTAGAGGACACTATAAGGAAAGAAAAGAAATGAGGAAGATAGATAACGGAAGAAGGGTGGGTAAAAGCTGAGCAACTCCATTAACCATTGAGTGGACAAGAGCCTGAGCAGATAAAAACAGAAGTGGGTATAACACAAGGAAAAACAGAAATGTTGATTGCAGCACTGCAATCTAACAGAGAAGACCTCTGAAATAAAACTGAGAAGAGGGATCAGAATATAGTCAGAACAGTTTTGGGAGAAAAAGTTTGCGGTGCCTTTCTTGTTGACATCAGGAACTGCCAAAGAAGGAACATTTTTCAATATTCCTCCTTTTCTTTCTGAAAATGTACCTTTAAAATTTAGAGATCAAAACAGTTGACTAAGTAACAGCTCCAAGATTTCCCATCAGAACACAAAGTTTAATGTTCCTTCTGTCTTTAACTACATGCTGAATCAAATAGGGTGTGCCATACCATTACCAGTGATCCTCATCTTTACAACTTCAAAGATAAAAATGGCTTTTCTTATCAGATAAATTTCAGGAGATATGAGACAGTTCAACTAAAAGATATGCACTTTGGATTACCAAGTGAGCAATGGACAACTGCTAAACTGCAATGAATCAAAAGAAAATGGTTTCTTTCCCCCTTCAACCTGTACCCTGGTAAATATACAAAGATTTTCCTAATTTTGTTCTATTAAACAAACATTTCAGTCAAATTTGCTCTGTAATTTCCAAGCAGACTTTAGTTTTAGTGGCTGAAGTACAGGCTCTATCTTCTCAACCTGCATTAGATTGGTTAGTTTGAGGCAGAAAAAGTGAGATACACTTTAAAGAGTTTCATGTAATGCACTGTTTCACTGAATTTATGCCACAGACTAAGCTTCCATAGAAATTGACTTGTCAAAATAGCTGAATAGTATTGTTCTCCACCGTCATTGTGTCATTAAGTAGTGGTGTACTGTAATTACTGCAAATATAATTTATATATTCTTAGGGCAAAGCTTAGAAACCAGCTTAAGCAAATATAAAATATTTTAACACCATTTTACTGCACTTTCATTAAGTAGTAGCCTGCACAAATTGATTCTCTCTTTCATCCCTAACTCTGATATTGAACCCACGCAGGTAGATCTTACTTTTGTGTGGAGAAAGGTTCTGCATGGATGGTTGGAATTTCTGAATTCAGATTTCAGATTAATTTTAAATCTTAACACAGAGAACTGAAATCCTTTATTGTAGTTTATATTGATTGTAACCGATCCTTTGAAATATTGGCCTGCATGATAGTGAGTACTCCATCTCTTGAAGCATTGTAATAAAAGCTTACTTTCTTTTCAGAACAAAAGCAGGTTTTGGCTGCAGAAATTGTGGGGTGAGTTCCATGCCCCATCCTATACCACCAACTAAATGAACTTGATAGTCTTAAAAACCCCAGGGAAGTGTGGACTTAAACTCACAGGTCATCTCAGATCTGTCATTTACTATTTCAACTGAAAAAAAAAATCCCTACTATCCTGTGGCATTTGTTCTTCCTTCCTCCCAACTAGCCTAAATTATTTTGTCTTGTCTCTTATTTTTCACCCTATGTCCTGAAGCTAAACTTCTGAAATCATGTGCAATATTTGCACAAAAGTGTGAAAATACCAGCATTTAACATGACATATGATGGGAGCAGGAGAGCTGAGCTCCAGAGTTTCATTTTGCATAATCAGTCCCTGAGATCAGACAGTTTCACTGCACAGCAGCACATGCCAGCACAGCGTGTTCAAATAAAAAGAATAGAAGACCATAAATATTATCTACTGCAAAATGTGTGAAAAAGCTGTTGCTTCTTTGCATATCTTGTTCTTGAAAACTGACATCAGAGATATGAGATACCAAGGTGGAGTATAAAACCAGACCTTAATTGGCTTAATTTTTAGCTCTGAACAACATAGATATAGGGTACACTGATTGCGTACTGTCAAGCTGCATGTGCTTCTATTAAAGAGTGGGTTTTTTACCCAACTCAGTGAAAACACCAACCCAGGGACCAAGAGGAAACAAATAGTCAGTGTGTTACTACCCTCCCGACCATGTCCTTGGCCAGCCTGCCTTGGTCCATTGCTTGATTTGGACAAAAATGCCCTTGATCCCTGCCTTGGCCCACACTGCGGGATGTCACCCTGCTTGTCCGCAGAGCCCATGGGATGCTCGCCCCACACAGCCAAGAGTCCTGCAGAGCGGCTGCGTCCCGGGCACTGGGAAAGGTCCTCCTCGTTCCTCTTCGGGCAGACACCACTTCCTTGGGCTTAGCTGGAAACAGGACCATAGCCTGACTCTACAGTATTAAAGAAGTTGGTGCCAGGCCGATTTTCGAACCCTTATAGGTAGCACGTCACAGCTCGTGCTCACACTGTTAACATTTTGCCCATCCAAAGCGCAGTGGGCAGGTCCGAACTACCTGCCTGTGCACTAAAACACTTCTATTTTGAACCCAAAGCCCAGGTTTCTGGCTTACACCAAGTCGTTCCAATGGCAGCTCGCACAGCAGGGTGGAAGGAAAAACCTCTCCAGCCCCCGTCCCACCACACGGCCACAGCTGCTGAGTCCTTTTCTGCTCATCTCACAGGTGGGAGCCACCCTCCGTGATGTCCTGCAACCTCGGAGTCACAACTATTATAAAGGCAGGTCCTATCCAGACAAGGGATACCCCCCCCAACCCTCGGCACTCGCTCTACAGCCTCGCAGCATGTGGCCATCCAGCCTTCTCCTCATTCTCTTCTCACTTCTCAGAGAGCTGCGCAAGCCACCTTCACAGGCCACAGCTCTTCGAAGGCAGAAAGCAGCGTTTCGTATCAAAAGGAGAATTAATTCTTGGGCAATCTTGAAAAGAAAGAGCACATTTGCACAGAAGCCAGTGTATTTTTCCCAAACACCGTGTTTACTCTATTCCCTCTCCTTCTTCAGCCAGTTGGATTTTGTGTCATTTTTCCACTGCTATAAATGTTCTTTCATTCCATCCCACAATAAAGCCCGTTTCACACAGGCCGGTGTTTGGTCTGTCGGAGTCTTAAGGCAGAAGGGACTCCAGAGTCATGCTTATAACTGCTGTGGCTTCAGTAAATCATTCTACTAAAGGGTGTCTCCAGCCTGTATCTTTATCTGCATTTTCACAGAAAAACAGACCCAAACAGAGCTTATTTATAATATAGGTAGTTTTACTAAACTGCTGGGGAAAGCGTCAGATACTACTTTTTTCGAAGACTAATTTGTATATAGTGATTCTCTAAAAACACTCTTGTTTGTTTGGATTATGGGTGGGACTCATAGAAAGGACTCTGGAAGATAGAAGATGATGTTGACTGAAGTAATTATAATGTAACTACGTGTCAGAGAGAATTAGAATGTAGAATCTGCTGACTTCAAGTAATATTTTTGTTTGGGTTTTTTTTCCGATTTTCTGAATTTTCTCTGGAATTGTGTTTTCAGTTTCATTAATATGTTCCAACACTCTGGCACAGGGCAGAGGCAAGAATAAATCTTCATTGTTACACTTCTGAAAAAGGTACAGCCTGCTTACTTAGACTGAGAGTTACCTTTCCTAACTTTACGGGTCTATATTTGGCCTATTTTCCTTAGACTTCCCTTTCTAATAAAAGGAAAGAAATTACACCTATTAAAACATAGTTTATCTGATCCATTATAGGCATTCTGAAGCCGAGAATAATGGGATCCCTATTTCTCCCCGCTGACCAGACACACAAGTCTAGGCTCAAGTGTAAAAGTTTAGGGGGTAGACATCCTCGTTTGACCAGTTACGAGGTTTGTAGATTCTACTTAGATCAAAAGGTGCAATGTTTTCTATGATTCTTGGCAAATCATCTTCAACTGATCTAATAGCTGTAGAAATTATTTCTTCTGCAATTTGTTTTTTCCTGTACCTCCTTATCACTGGAGGTTGGTAATAACTAGAAACACGATATAGAACTGTAACGCGTTAAGTCCTGGTGGTATTGATCTCATTTACCTGTTTGGTACGTCAAGTTCACATTTTCAGGGCTAAAGGCTCGGTGACAGGAGGAATATTTCTTTCTCTTCCCCAGGTAAGATGGAAGGAGCTGCTGGACTTTTTGTGCTACCTCACAGCTCCGTGTTGGGGCCATCCGCTAGGTACCTCTGGCAGTTTGATTAAATAAATTTCCTTTATTTCAGGGATTTACACCATTAGCAGTATTCTCATCTCTTCTGCTCACTGCCTGTGATGTATGATATGTGCAATAAAGCATGGTGACATTTCAGGTTGATGTTTTGTAAGAGCTTCACAAAGCACCTCTTTTTAGAACGCAAGGTAGGTGTTAATCAAATGACAGTCTTCCAGTCCCATGCTCTTATAACATGTCAGCCAACAAATACTTTATCTGATTTCAGGGAAGAAAACAGAAGAGGATAAGAGGAGATAGAGGTGAATTAGTACAAGAGTATTATTAAGTGTTTTTTCCTATTATATTATTCATTAATTTTAATAATGTTTTGCACAGTAACTAGTCATTATAAACCTTTTAGATGGAAAAAAAGGAATAAAATTTTACCACAAATTCCACAGAACATGTTTAAGAAGCAGTGATAACCCTTGAGACTTTAGGCCCATCACTCGTTTCACAGCAGGACAATTCACATGTAATCAAGGCCTAAATTAATATGAGAGGCTTGGAGAAAGCAGGAATGTGAAGCATCACTTCAGTTTATTCTAAATTGCATCTCCTGGCTAGCAAATCTCATTGTACGTGCCTTTTTCCACTCAACCATGTGCAAATTGTGTTATTGGAGGGCTAGGTACTGGCAGAACAGCATAAATGGTGTTGTGCACTGGTTGTATTACACTGTCACTACCACCAAGAAGATGGGTAACACACTCATTCCCTTCTCCTGCCACCAATAAATCCACCTTTAACCACCCCAGTGTTCTTGGGGGCCATATTTGACCGCTTTTCCTTTGCTTCCCCTGCAGCTCCATCCATACATCACCTTGAATGGAGAGGTTTTATTGCACGGACTAGAATTTTATGCTGGATCGGAAGATGGTATGAGACCATGTATGTGATGACGTACACACCTCAGGGAAGTCATTTTGTGTTCTTTCTATCTAATCTGCCTAAGCCTTTATACTGCTGTCATTACTGTGATTTCTAAGTGTTTAATTATCATAGGTAATAATCTACAAAGATTGCAACACAATATTTCTATCAGATTCCACTTTCATTGATTCTGATTCTGCTGACTCAAATGATAGAAGTCTACTGGGAGTGTCTTTAAATATCCATGATCTGAGATCTGAAGAGGTTCAGTTTCCTGTGCCCTGTATGGCAACAGCATTTTGATGTTAAAACAAATTCCCTTTCTTTACTGAATTCTTCTTTCTTCTTTGTGGTACTCACAACTGACACTTTTCCACAGGATACCCATACTCTAATTTAGTCTCCTTCAGGCATGTATTTACCAGAAAAAGCAAGACCCGAACCTCTTTGCACTTTTAACAGTACCATCTGGCTCTACCGCATGCGTGCCCTGACATATGACAGCAGAAGTCATCAGTAACCCACTGGCTGCCCTCTCTATTTCCCATTATAATTACATCCAACCCAGAGCCTCCCCCAGAGCAGGGAAAAACTGCTTGGTTTAGTGCAGCGTATGAGCCCTGCACAAGAGCACAGAAGGTTCAACTATCGGGCTTTGGGGAAAATTCCTTGTAGGGTGGCACAGACGGCCGGCAAAAACAGGCGGCTCGCACTTGACGCTCGCACGCTGAGCTAAGGCAAAAAGAATGCAAACAGGTCCATTTCCATCCAATTATATTTTATGTTCGCAGACCTGTCCTTTAGAGGTTTTGTTTTTGTCTTTCACGCTAATTGGCCAAAATGATGTAAATCAGATCTGATCAAAAACATTCGGCGTGCACTAAACGAGGGAAAGCTGAGAGGGGAAGGTCAGTCATGTAAAGGTGTGATACGATCAGCGTGAGCCAAGTTGCTAAAGGGTTAGCCCTTTAAATAGCCAAGTTAAATAAGATACAATTGGTGCTAAGTTAGCTTCCAAGAGCTCCCAAGTATAGGCTTATGAATGCCTGGAGGGACAGGTTTGCTTCAATTGTACCGTATTTAACTTGGCAATTCAAATGGCAAAAGTCCTTTCTGACTTGGCTCTTGATCTATATATCGCACCTTTATATGGCTTAACATCTTTTCTAAAAAGGAATTTTTTTCTTCATGTTAATTAGATATTGCCATATGTGTGTCCATAATATTCAGATATATAGACACACACACGCATAAAACATATGCATCTATTAGATGTCACTGAAAATTCGCATGGGGTAAGTAAATTTTCCTACTTCTGGCACATAAACTCTACTCAGATGTTTAGTCCTGAGGGAACTGGTTTTCTTCAAGCAAGGTCCTAATGACCCTGATAGCCCATGGTGGGGGGTAGTGCAATGAAGGCTTCTAGAAAGGCATCCTGTCCAGTTTACCTTGTTACTTTTGTTATCTAGTAATTCTTTGGGGTTTTGTCCACTTAAGGGTCAAAATGAATCACCAGATAAAGAGAACTGATACTCCTTTTCCTGATATCTCCAATACGGGTTGGTGGGACTGTGCTAAAGATGGGATAAGGTCATATTTTAGGGCTAAGGTGTGCATTGTACAGTTGTTCTCTGTCATAGGAACCAAATTCAAATGATTGAGGGCTGAAAAAGGGCGGTGGGATTAAATCCTTCTTAGTAAATCCATCTCTAGCACTGGCATGACTGAGACCAGAAGCTCTCTCTTTCTTAGCTTATCTCTTTATTTTTGCTGTGATATGCAATGAACCGCCACTATTAATTGCTATTTTGGTAACCCAGGTGTTCTTCTCTAGGATAGCAGTAAGAAAATAATTGGACCTGAGTTGATCTGTATTGAGTTTTTCTAGAATGCCAGCCTCATTTACCCTCAAATTTTAAACTGTACATCCTTAATCATGAGAGCTGAAATTAAAGCACTTCAACCCACTGATTTCTAAAGAAGCACTTTTCCCTCCTAACAGCCATCTTTTTCAGATAATACAAAGAAAAAGAAATAATTTTTGTTGTTGTTTTGCATTGATTTAAATGAGTGAGATACAGGAAAGCGGAAATGGATTAAAGGGCTGAGCAGATATGTGTTTTCTGGGAGAAACAAGAAACTGTTTGGGCACCTCTGGTCTGGAAAGTGTCTGGAAAGTGTTCATTCCCAGGGTGGGCTATTCCTTTATTATATATCAGATTAGAAAGTTAAAATTCACTTCCCCACCTTCTCCCAACAAAACACTGAAGTTAGAAGGCAGATTACAGTTTGATGACACTACTGCAGGCTGTAAAAGAAACTGCTTTGAAATGAGCTGCCTCACTGCTTGCTCCCCTTTTAATCACTTTTATTTGATCATTGCATTCTTCAAAATAAGCTATGAAAGCATCATCTCAAAATGGGGTTTGTCCCCTTCACAATACCAGTGGCATGTTTTAGGGCTGGGGCAGTATTCTTCTGCCTGTCGAGAGGCATGTCACATTTGGGTGATATCACAACCTACCAACAGTAGACTGGGCAGCTTGAGCTTCTAGTCCTGTTGAAGACATCAAAAGAAAGTAAAAGCGAGTAAATCTGTTAAGACAAAGTGCAGGATTTCATTACCTCTCATCATGTTTTATTGCATTGTCCATATCAGCACTTATAATCCCTACTATCAGTAGAATGTCCAATTACAGGAAGCTTCAGATATCAATTATTTGTTTAGGTGGGCTGTTGTAGTACTCAACCTAATGCACAGTATTTCAAAGAGAAACATATTTTTCAAAGGAGAACACATAAAATCTCTACTTGACGCCTGTGTAGTCGCCACCATCCCAAAGCCATTACTTCTTTGCAAAAAGGCAGATGTGGCAACGTGGTCTGCCCGGATGTTTTATGCAAAGACAAGCAGGCATTAAGAAAATGGTTTGCAGGACAGTTTAGAAGCTGGGTTCGATTTACTGCTTAGTCAAATGTTTCCTGGGACAACCTGGCAAGTCATTTAGGACTACACCCACAAACAAACAATGCCTGGCTCAGGAAGATGAGCACACCAAGGTTACTACCCGAACTCCACGTACGACGCAGAGGGAGAGGGAGGCAGCAGAGAGAGGGAGTCACAGCTACGGCTTCTGGAACAGAGAAGGACGCGGCAGGTTAACATAAGCTAGCAAGCTGCAAATCAGTGGAGAAAGGAATATTCCCCAAATTATTGGAATGTAGACTCCCAGACACAAATATCAGCCTACATTTCGACTTCAAAGTTACGTAAATGGGCTGTTAATGCACTCTACTTTTTAAAATATAGCTAAAAGGGAAGGAGATGGTAATACTGCACCCATTCATCTTTTGCACAATAGCTGAAATAGCTGTTTCCTTTAGTATTTCCTTCGGTTGTTCATGAAGTCAATGGAGAAAGAGAAGTCACTGCAGGAAAATAAATAAATAATAAGCATTCCAAATAGGCTTAGTGCTTTTCTTTTCTGCAACTCAAAACCATAATGACGACTTATAAAGATTCTGCCTTTTTTCCTAAGGTTTTATTTGTAAAAGTGTGTCGCTGCTGGGGATCTCCAATTTATGTGTGTATTTATGAGTCACTTCCATACCAACTCTTTTTCTGACTTAGGGTACTGAATGTTACCATTTCAGATACCATTAAGGCTCTAATTGACTTTAGTGTGGAAAGCCAGTAGCATAAGCTTCCTTGAAAACAGCTGGGGAAATTTTACTATATTATATTTACTTAAAACAGAGGAAATTTTACTACATATCTTTCATTTTTAAAACCCTTACTCTGTAACCTTTAAAAAACCAAACTTCATTGCTGAAAATAATTAGGCCTAGAAAGTATTATTTACACTGCTCAAGATCTTTTAATAAATGTCCCTCATTCATTAAGAAGCTCCAAAATCAGTGAGCCACGGTTTGGAGCACGAGTAGGTAGTAAAGAAATGGCAGATCCAAAAGTAAAAAAAAAACAAAAAAAAACAAAAAAAAAACTTGTGGAGTTTCTTAGGCTCATGAGTCCAACATTGATTGTTTCAAATTCTCTGAAAGTTTTTCCTTCAGACTAAATTATGCTCTTACATGACTCATCAAAAATAGATAAATGGGAACTTTAGATAGGAAGCTAAATTACCTGGAGCTGTCTAGAGTTATCCGGAGGAGAATGATGTCCTCCTACATCATTTTGCTCTGACTAGCAGAAAGGGGTTATGAACCTGGATGGTGCTTTGATCTATTCAGTTGAGTGAGAGAGGTGAAATAGAGATGGTTCCTCCTTTCTGTCAGTTCCTTCTCATGAATGGTCAGCCAGGCAATACAGATGTATCTACTGGGCTGAGGCACGGTATTCCCCATAATAGTGACTGGACTTTTATATATTTTTTTTTTTACTCTTATAGCGACTACACTTTCGGGCTACTGTAGCCTAAGGAACTGCTCAGAACTCGTGTCTGGTAGCAGCCCTAAAAATCTTCAAGACACGGAAGATGCGTTAAAGCAGAGAGCAGTGCCCTTGCCTGTGTCAAATTCAAACACTGAAGATACTTCACATCAAGGGTAACAGTCATGAAGTCTGGAGACAGCCATCTGTTTCCCGTATTTGAAAGAGGTGTTGAAAAGGAAGCATTTTTTTCTTTTAGCTAAGAACATGATTTTCATGAGACCAGAGTGAACGCCCAAAGCAAGCGAAAACAAGACCCGCTGCCCTTGGGGTAACGGTCATTTGAACTCTAATATTCCTCTAATACGACTGGAGGAAAAAGACTATAGGTAGGTGAAGCGCCCGAGTGCTATGGCTTAATATCGGAAAATGAGGTGTGGGCCCTCTCATTAATCCCCAGATGCCTCCAGCCGGTGTTTGTGGGAAGCAGGCAGCCTGGAGCAGTGCCACGGTCCCGTGGTGACAGTGGGAGACTGCTGATGCCAGGCAGCGAAGGAGCGCTAGAAATAACACCTGCTCTCCTTCAGACGGAGATAACTCCGTGAGAAAACCGTGACAGCTGTTAGAGATATGGGACACGGCTCTGATGGATAAGAGCATTCAGAGGGCAAATTTTGCTCTAGCAGCTCCGAGAACACTTGATAACTTCCATAGCACAGTATGGCAGGAGATCAAAGGCAAGCATCTTCTGGAAATCCCCTTCTGTCAACAACGCGTTTGGAGAGTTTCAGCTTTCTGTGAAGAAAGTAAAAATAAAACAGAACCTAAATTATCTGTTCCCATTGCTTGGCAAGGTCCTCATGGGAGATTCCCACAGCTCTGGAGTGAATGTTTGCTGTACACCGTTCTGCCTTCCTAACAGAAAGGCACCAAGTCA
Organism: Astur gentilis; assembly: GCF_929443795.1. NCBI lineage: Eukaryota > Metazoa > Chordata > Aves > Accipitriformes > Accipitridae > Astur > Astur gentilis. The sequence goes on from NC_064892.1 coordinate 2,824,126, forward strand.
GCCCCGCTGGGTTTTCTTGTTACTACAGAAATACTTTGTTTAAAAGTATATTACAATAAAGTACTCACAGAGGAAGTTAAAGGAAAAACCGTAAGCAGATCTTTAGGGGCACTAATTCCACAATCAGAGATAGTTGTATATACTTAAAAAAACAGGCCTTATACAGCTTCCAGATGGAAAGCAGGTACTGCTTTCACGCAGCTTTGCAGCTTTTTCAGTTAGCCAGGATGAAGTCAACATGTTATTAGCATCTATATGATTTTGTGCAGCCAGTTTTCCCAAAGTGGTGTACAGCGAGAAAAATTTGCTGTCTTCAAGCTGTCTAGTGGATAAGGCAGTACTTCTATGGAATATTGTTTAAATTTCTGAAAGAAATAGTGTTTTTCAAAGATTCGTACTCTGTTAATAATGTAAAAGTAACAGCTGATAATACCTTTGCGATTTCCTAAGTAATGACGGAATCAATGCAAATTAATGCAAACCTTTGTAGAGTAGTCTTAGAATATACTCTTAACATCAGCCAGGCAAATTTTCCTTTTGTTTTTCCCCTTGTAGGGAATGAATATCTAATCTGATATCCTCTAAGGTTAAGGAAATCAGAAAGCATGTTAAACATTAAGCAGCTGACAGCATTTGAAAACCATCATCACTAGTAAGAGCTGTAAAAGGATTACGTAAAACTACATTTAAAATGAAACCTGGGCTGGAGTCAGGTAAAAAATAGAAGGATCCTGTAATTATTGCTAATTAAAGCAAAGTCTGATTTGCAAAGACAAAATGTATTAACATTAGGGGACTACATTTCCACAGTAATTTCATACCTAGTCACCCACTGTCGTGCAGCTTGTAGAACTATTTTCACCTGTGACTTCCCATGTGCTTGTAAAACATAGATATTCCATTGCATGCTATAAAATCACTACCCTAATGCGCTGCCACACAATCACTCGCGTTATTTCAGCCACACTGACCTGAAAAATCATATAAAGAGGATGGTGTTGATGTCCTAAGACCACACAGAGCCCGTTGGGTACCCAGGGCTAAGCTCAAGCAGTGGTGAACGCAAGAAGCAAACCCTGGGTAGGGACACGAGCCTGTGCACAATGTAACTGCAGAAACTGCAAAGCATAATGCTGGCTGTCTATATATCTCTGTAAATATAACGCTTGGAATTTATTACCCAATATACTCTGATGGAAAGGTTACTATTTGAAGGACAACTCTGCAGAAAGAATACTTGCATCTGATACAGAAATTTATTTATTTACAGGAGTTTCGTCTTGTTGATATTACAGGATTTTATGAAGTGCATGAATGTTTTCAGCATAGCTCCTAGCATAAAAATAACCACCTTTAAAGAGTTCTACCATAGCTGGCATGAACTCCCACCCTGTTTTGTTTTAAATTGTACCAGGTAGTTCATTGCACTGATGGTCATTGCTCCCAGTTTATGCCTTTTATGTTGGACAGGCAGGCTGCAGAAATCCTGCTGTGATAATTGTTCACCACCTAAGGGGCTATCATCTGTGCTGAGAATCCCAGGCATTCTCAGGTGGGATTCATTATATCCTTTAGCAAATTGGCTATATGCTTGTGTTTTGTCCTGGTGTTTCTCCTCTGTGAATAGCGCATGGGATAAAAGAGATTCGGGGACCAGTCATTATGTAGAAAAGCTGGATTAAAAAACTCTTCGGGGGAAAAGGCAGCAAGAAAAGTCAGACAGAGGACAGAAGCAGCAAGAGGAAGTCTAAGGAGACTGAGACAGGTAACAGGGCACAGCCTGAGGTCCTAAATCCCTTTTTTGCTTCAGTTTTCATTGATAAAGATCCAGGAACTATGGGCCAGCCAGCCTCACCTGAGCCCCTGGGAAGGTGATGGACCAAATGCTCTTAGAAACCTTTTCCAGTCGTATGAAGGATAAGGTGACTGCAAACAGCCAACATGAATTTTCCAAGGGCAAACCATGCCTGATCAACCTGATTGTTTTCTGTGATGAGGTGACTGGTGCCTGTGGATAAGGGAGAGGTATGCCACATACCTTGACTTTAGCAAGGCCTTTGACAGTCTTCATAGTCTCCATATCGCCAAATTGGTAAGATATGGGCTGGATGAGTGAACAATAATGTGGGTGGGAAATTGGCTGGACTGCTGGGCTCAAGGAGCTGAATACCAGATGAATACTGGGACCAACACTGTTTAGTGCCTTCATTAACAATGTGGATAGCAGTGTACTCTTTGCAAGTTTGTAGATGACACCAAATGTGGAGGAGCAGTCAATATATTGCTATTCAGAGGGACCTAGATAAACTGGAGAAACAGGCTGACAGGAATCTTGTGAAGCTTGGCAAAACTTTTAATGTTTTTATAATTGATCTGGATGCAGGAGATGAATGTACATTAAGTTTGTGGATGATACTAAATTAGGAGGACCTGTGGACTCCCACGAGGGTAGAGAGACCTTACGGAGAGATCTGGATAGGCTAGACAGCTGGGAAATCACCAACTGTAAGAAATTTAACAAGAGCAAGTGCCAGATTCCCCACCTGGGACGGGGTAATCCTGGTTATACGTACAAACTGGCGGACGAGAGGCTGGAGAGCAGCCGTGGGGAAAGAGATCTGGGGGTTTGGGTTGATGGTAAGTTGAATATGAGTCACCCATGACCATGTACCCTGGGAGCCAAAAGGGCCAGCCCTGTCCTGGGGTGCATCAAGCACAGCATCACTAGCCGGTCGAGGGAGGTGATTGTCCCATACACCACACTGGCGTGGCCTCACCTCGAGTCCTGTGTGCAGTTTTGGGTGCCTCAATATTAAGAAGGACATCAAATTATTAGAGAGTGTTCAGAGAAGGGCAACCAAGGTGGTGAAAGGCCTCAAGGGCAAGACTTAGAAGGAGATGCTGAGGTCACTTGGCTTGTTCACCTTGGAGAAGAGAAGGCCGAGGGGTGACCTCATCGCAGTCCACAACTTCCTCAAGGCGGGCAGCGGAGGGGGACGTGCTGATGACTCTGGTGACCAGCGGTAGGACGTGAGGAAATGGAATGAAGCTGTGTCAGGGGAAGTTCAGATTGGATGTTAGGAAAAGGTTCTTCACTGAGAGGGTGGTGAGTCACTGGAACAGGCTCCCCAGGGAAGTGGTCATGGCACCAAGCCTGTCAGAGATCAAGGAGCATCTGGATGATGCTCTTAGTCATATGGTCTAGTGTTAAGTAGTCCTGCAAGGAGCAGGGAGTTGGACTTGATGATCCTTATAGGTCCCTTCTGACTCAAGATATTCTATGATTCTATGAAAAGCATATGCAAAGTCCTAGATCTCAGATGGGAGCAACCCCATGAGACAGTACAGGTTAGGTGGCACCCATTTAGGAAGCAGATCTGCAGAAAAGCACCTCGGGGGCCTGGTGGACGACAAGCGGCACAGGCATCAGCAGCTGCAGCAAAGGCCATCAGTATACTGGCTGTAAAAGCACAGACAACAGATCCAGGGAAGGACTTTTTGGCACTTGTGAAACTACAGTTGGAGTACCGTATCCAGCCTGGGGAGCCCCCATTACAAGAAAGAGAAGGACATACTGGAGCAAGTCCAGCAGACTTACTGATTAGAGGGAGAGAGAAGATTACTGTCTCAGCCTGAACACCGAAGCTCTTAGAGGGGAAGTCACATGAATTCATCTACTGCAGGTACCCAAGTTGAGGTTACTTTACTTAATTTGTCAGTGGAAAGGCATAGAGAGACAGCCTGAAGCATGATTCCAAGCAGAAATCTTTTTTCAGAATCCGAAATGCTTTTGGGGGTCTCATGCTCCCCCTGCCTATACAAGTCAACTGACATATTTCAGCACATAACATAGTGGAAGTCTCCCTAGGCCTTAATTTTTTTTTCTTAACTTTCAATAAAAAGTTCACAATTAGGTTGTATCATGATTTAGCAGCTTTGGGGTTATTCAGGACTCTGTGCTTCTATTGTGACGCCTGGGGGAGATTTAGGAAATTTCACGCTCCATCTTACCTGTCTGCGATGAGGCAGGTTTTGGTAGGCAGATTTCCGATGGAAGGTGATCCCCCACTTGTGATTACCTGAGTGACTGAAGGTCTTATGCAATTAAACTAGTGGTATTTGAAATATGTATAGACTCCATGGCTTTGATTTACCCTCTACTGTGAGGCTGAGCCACGGAAACCATGCAAGAGAGAGCTGACAATGCTGTCAGGACAAGGAAGTTCTAACAGGAGACGTTGCCATAGTGTAAATATTTTATTTCATGTTACTACTTTATTCTATTTTATATTAATATTTTAATGCATGTCCTTCACTACAGAGTCCTCATCACTATCTTTTTTTGTGCACAATGGGATTAACATACCCCCAAATCCACTAAACTCTTATATGTTTGGTTCTGTGTTGGATAAATCAGAAATGGGGACTTCAACAGCTAGCACCTACTCTGTCCTGTACTTCCTATGGTGACGTGTAGTGAGGCTTTGCACGTTCAGTGAGCTCTGTTCCCTCAGTCTCCCTGAATTGCCAGTCTCTAAAACAGACATATTGACACTCAAGGTATTTTCTACCTGGTTACCTCAATAGCATGGCAAGTGTCAGGACTCAATGCAGAACTCCCAGTGGATGCCAGTTGTCTCATACAGACACTTGCAAGGGAATTTTGTCTCTCTGTTCCTCAATTGTCAGAAATACTGGTCTCAGAATCCTTTGTGCTCAGGCAAATCCCAAGTTCAGCTACAACTGTGTGCAATTGTTACTACTGCGGTATTATTGTGCAAAGCCTGGGGAATGGGAGGTGGAGATCTTGCATAGCAATAATGACTCCTAAATGTCTGTTTAAGTGTGGAGCTGGGAGAATCTTAAGGAATATCTTTCAAGAAGCTGGACTTCTATCAGATTCAAAATAAATATTCAAAACTAAGCTGTTGAAATAATAAGTCACTTTTTACATTATACACTTCTAATTTAACCTTTTTCTTTATTCACAGACCCATGATCTATAGTTTAACCTAAACAATAAATGAAAAATAATGTGATAAGCTAGAGTAGGTTTGTGTCCAAAGGCCTCTCAACAGAGACACCAAGACCTCTGAGCTTTTTCAAAATCACCTGCAACTGATCATATATGACAGACATCTTTTGGTCTTACTCTCCCCAAAAAAACATTTGTTAGACAGATAAAGGCACACGTTTTCATCTTAACTGCATCCTTACAACAAGACTGTACAATCTTCCATATGTGCAATTAACAGAAGAATTTGGCCCATTGCTTTCTGCCAATTTTAATGATGATCCTTGACCTGTAACAATCCTAATAAAACTATCATCTCATGAATTGTGTAAGGATATTCCCAAGAACAAAACAGCAAAATATTGCCAGACATACTTTATTGTATGTTATAAAATGAGTGAGAAAGAATTTACTAAACTACCGCAGCTCATCATAATCTTATCTGCTTAGACAGCTGGCACTGCTTTTCCTTAGAAACAGCAACGAAAAGCAGTGAGGAGCACAGAGATAAATTCTTCACTGGGTGATTTCCTTTGCAAATCTGTATTAAACTCAAAATTTTGAAACCTGGATATCTGAAATCAAGGGCTCACATCAATATGTAAGCCTCCTTGAGGAAGCGACCTGGTTTTTAAATTATATTGAGCATCCACAGCTTCTGTTGGTTTCTCTGAGCAGAAGTTAGGCACTTATCACTGATTTTGGTGCACAGTGCACATGTTAAACATATCTGAAAATCAGAACACTTATACCTAGAAGCATAAACTTTTGCCCCGAGATAACAAAACCATTATTGACAGGTACATAGTATAATTTCTGTCACATTGCTAATAATCTGCAGAGCACGAATAGTGATGTTACAAGTCCCCCACTACAGAGGGATTCCTCCTACTTTCTTTCTTCTAATTTGTCCTATAATCATTTCCCAAGGCAAAGCCTCTTTTTTTTTTTTCCTGGACCTTATTTCAAGATAAGTCATATATGGAAGACACCATCATCCTTTTCCTATGATCGCTATTGCATTTGGGGGGTTTGGGTTTAGGGTTTTTTTTAGTGGAAATTAAGTAGATCAGCAACCAAGATGGAGAAGATGTAAAAATGAACACAACATTTTTTTAAAAGAAATTGAATAAATGTATGATATCTAGGTAAAGAACTCCAACAGTTCTTGTTTTTGGTAAGAATTTTCTGTTGCATTGGTTGTTAAGAAATTTATCATCACTTACTACCACTGAAATTCTATGGCTTTCTTACAATCCTCACTTTTTTGTTCTCTACCAAATTCCTCCTGCACCTGACTGTACATTTCCCACAAGAAGCTGTGCTGGCGCTTCCTTGGTCTTGCATTCCCAGCAGCCAGAGGGACACTTTGTTACCTTTGCCAAAGCATTCTCTCTGCGCACAAGAAAAAGAGGGACAATGTCATTGCTGGTTGTGTTCAGCTGTTCCCACTCCCTTCTACAGCAGTGTCCCCTTCCTTCCACTACACTTAGCAAGGCTACAGCATGTAACCTTAAAGTAGAGGAAACAGTAGTTTTTTTCTTAGGAGGTGCCAGCAGATTCATTTTTAAAGCTCACATTTTCTCTCTCTTCAAAAAGAAGATGACTGGGCAGCATTCTCATCAAAGCATTTTCCTGACCCACGCTTCTTTTTATAACTTCTACAGGGCTAATTGTCTCTGTCTCAGAAGGCTTTCAAGGTGTCAGTACTGAAGTTTTTATCTTTCTGCCCATAAGCCTTAGAACTGGTGATCCTAATAAATCATCCTGAATTGTGCTGCAGTACTCTCAGAATGCTATATATAGTTCTTTTGAAACTTCCAGGACATTTTTAAGTCAAGTTCATTGTACTGAATTGTTTAATAACCAGTTTAGCTTTTCATACTGTACCCTTGAAACAAGTCCAAATGATCTTTCAAAATAATCTCCCAAATTAGTTACCTAGCTATTACAAATTCACCAAGGATTTTCTACGAAGCACAATGCAATGTACAATGTGCAAACACGTACTCTTGAATGCCTTGGAAAACACCTAATTCTATAAGACTTTGCAGATAATCTGCACCAGTCTTGAACTAAGAACAAACAGAATTCCTAAATTATTTCATTCATTGTTATATTTTTTTGTTATTTTATTTATTAAAAAAACAAAACAAAACAAAACAAAAAAAAAAAAAACAACCAAAAAACTTTCAGCTTGATTAGAATCATGTATGTATTGCAGGAGTAAAACATCTTTGTCCTTTTCTTCAGATGAAAATAAGAGTTATATTTAGACTTTCTGACCTCATACTTAACACTTTGCACAGAATCCTCTCTTAATTTTACCCATATAGTCCAAAAAAGTTGTTAAGCTTGGAAATTTTGGGGACTTTTCTGCTGGTCATTCATCTGGAGTAACATTCTTAAGCTTTTACATGATGAGTTCATTTTTCATTTCCAGTTTAAGACTTTCAAAATCATTTCTAGGAATTATTATTCCTTGCACCTTACTTTCTTCAAATCCTTTTTTTCACAGCTCTTGAATTTTACTATTACCAGGTATCTTTAAAATTCTATGTCCACTGCAAGAAACTTTGTGTCTAGTCTGCATTTCTTATTAAATGAAGTAACTGGGTTTTGAAGCCTAGAAGGCTCGGAGATATTTTTTAATAGTTGGTACAATATGAATTGTGAGGGCTTATGGTCTTCTTGTACTCTAGCTCTTCCTTCATGTCTCTTTTTGCCTATGAATAGTTTAATAATGAAAAAACCCACAGAAGCAAAAACAAGCATCAGAATAAATCCCATAAATTATTTGAGTCTAATTCCACTGTTCTTCTGTCACTAAAAACCTTTACCACTCAACTACTGGTTGAGCGGTACTGCTCATGATGGTACATTGTCACCATGAAAACCACTAGTAGTTTTTAAAAATACGCCGATCCTATATAAATAGGCTTTTACACATGTAAATGCAAGTCGAACGTTCAAAGAGCAACAAATAGCGACATCAATTTATGCAATTTAGATAACAGATTTGAAATTTCTGGCTGCAAGTCTAAAAAATGTTACCAGAATAAGACAGGCAGAGGAAGGAGCAAAAAGATAAATAAACAATTAAAAGGGAGAACTCCACCACTTGCTCTTCTCAGAGTGAAAGCATCTATCCGAAAGAAAGGCCATCACCACCTTCCTGCAAGGGTGGGATGAAGGCTGCGTGCCGGCTCTGGGCACCAAAAATCGGGGTCTGTGGCTCCCGGGGACCCCGCGCCCTCCTCCGTCCCATCCAGAGGTGTTGGATGACACCAGACGTCCGTGTCGGACCTCTGCACCATCGCTTTGCCCAATGACCTGTGGAAGGACAGAGAGGAAAGCCCCAAGGGACTTTGGGGTGAGGAGCTCGCCCCAAGCTCGCAGCAGGGTGGGCAGGGGGTGCCTCCAGAGACTGCTGTCACCCAGGAACCCACCGGGTGTTCCTGAGGGAACCGCTGAACTGTGAGTAGCACCTTTTATGGTTCTTAATTGTCAGGGAAGCAAAGAATTGCTTTTTCATGGTGCAGCGACATTTTGAAAGAAAAAAATGCATCGATTGCCACGTTCCCGCATCCCAGCCAAGAGCATGGGTCTGAATTAGCACAGTCCTGGCCCACTAAATAAGAGCATTTTAGCTTCTTTTGATTCCCAGTCTCGCATAAACTTTCCATTCTCTCTAGCGTGTTCTGGCACTTACCCACTTTTTGTGTTTTCTCCCATGCCTTGATATTTGCTGCTGTCCTATCAGGTGTGATGCGAAGATGTTTGCATATAACTCGGTGCAGCAGGTTGGCTTTCCCATAAACCTTCTTCCTTCATGCTCTTTCCCAAAATTGAATACATAGGATGTCCTTAAATACTAGTGAGACTGACATTATTTACACTAGTGTAAATAATGAATGCTAGTACTCAGAAGAAAGTTGTAGTACTAAACCATTTTTAACTTCATAAGACTTTCATGAAAGTATATTCACTTTCAAATAAAATACAAAAAAGTTGAAGACTAACCTTTAATGTACTATTAGTACATACGTTTATGTGCCAAAAAAAAGGAAAATCAGATAGCGGTATTAATGCAGAAAAAACATGCCAGATTTAATCTTGATCTCCTACTGGTATGAAAGAGAAGCCTATGTAACTATGTTTAAAACTGAAACCTTCAGCTGCTATACCTCTATCTCACAGTAATTGTAACAGTTTATGTCATCCCCCAAAATATTCCATGTCATAAAGATGACTAGATGTAGCCATCTGGTTTTCTACAAAAAAGAGGGCAAAGTGATTACAATAGGCTGGAGTTTCATTCGGTGGGTATTGCCGCTCCTTTTAAAACTTGTACAGGGATGCATGAAGCATCAGATACTGGCAAAACAGGCACGGTACAAACAATTACCTTGTCATTCTGGAAAATCAATGACCAACAACAAACACGGTGGAGCCTTTCCCACTACCTGCTTTTAAGCCCTCACTTAGCATTTCCAACTAAGCCTGGTTTCCCTAAGCTCCCTATACGCTCCCTATATGGGGAGGTAAAGGTATTGCCACATTGAAGCTCGCCCAGTTTCACCCCAGAGCCCTGGTCGGTGGGAGAAATACCTGCATTGCTGATGGACGCAGGCTTTGATTTGTACGTGCCAAGTGGCTCCCTTGCTGAGGAAACAAGCCATGGCGAGATACCATGAGACAGCTGTGTTCCTCTATGCAGTCACAGAGCACTCAAAATTATATTTCTGCTTTAAATCACCCCCTTAAGTAGCCTCTCTCTCTCTAAAAGGAGTTTATATTTAGACTAAGAGGGAGACTACTTCCTAAGCTAGGCTGAGTACCTAAAGTTTTAGTACCCAAAGTTAGAAAGTGTGAACTATCGCTGAGTTTCTAGAGATGTTTTCAGAGCCCACTCAGAAATTATAGAGAGAAAGTATAGAATTAATCTGAAGCTTCATTTCACGAACTTATTCTTTACTTATTATTACTTCTTCCTCTCATGGATGCATGAAAAAAAGGGATAAATTTTGGAGTAAATGTCTGCCGTTCACTTTAAGGATATGTTGTCAAGCTAATCATTACGTGAGTTCCAGCAATACTCCTGCATTGTACTATTCTGATTTCATCAACTCCTAACTCTATAAAATCAAAAAGGGATAAAGTTCAAGATAATCACTGATAAATGAGTACTGCATCGTGAAATAAAACACTACTATAGCTACTGTCCATTGGAATTTAGAGAATCTAGAGGTCATAACTGCCCAAGGTTTACATTCCCAAATACATTGCAGGCATTGCCTTTGATTCAAATAAAACGCTTAGGGACCGTGTCAGTTTGTACTATTCACAGCGGTGAGTAGTTAAAAAGCATGAGAATCTTAATTTAGCCTCACTGCACATCAGGTAGTTACGAGCACAGCACCCCAGTACCCTAACCTCATCCAAAAGTGCTTTATATGAGCTACTTAAAAAGAACGGTCCTACCTCATTTGTTGGCTTTCACACCCATGAGATCTGGAACTTGATGCATCAGCCCCTGGGATGAAAACTAACATTTTGTTGGGGTGATGCGTTTAGACACAGCTGATGCCTGGGTCAGCTTGGAGCAGAACAAGGGAAGAGGAGACAGGCTCTGGGTTCCTGGGTAACCACGGTGCAGGTATATTAGCATACAACGAGAGGAACTAACAAGGACCCTGTAATATTATGGTATTTCCAAATTAGTAAGAATAGGAGAAGATCGTTTTTGCATAAGGCTTAAATGAGATGATCTGGAGTTTCTAGGGAAGTCATCCTCCTGCCTATTGACCATGGACCTTAACGAAGAAGCTGCTAGGTCTAGAAGCAAGCTTCAAAGCTCCTTCAAATTAAAAACTCGGACTTTGGATTAGATCTGAGGTTTTACAGAAAGCCATACAGAGTGTCCAAGGCATCTCTGATTTGCTGAGGAGTCAGGAGTCCAAGTTTTCATTTGGACTGTGGTAAGCAGCAACCTTAGCATGTCAGAAATGTTTCTCTTCCTATAGGGCCTTCATATTCCTTCTTGTGGCTTTCTTGACTTTTACTTTGAACCCAGATACTCAGACAGTAAGTTTTGGGTAATAAGACAGACAGGTCTATGCTTGAGCTCCAACTCTTCTTTCGCCCCTGTAGTTTTTTATTACCACAGTAAGAACACCTAACTGTAACTGATGCCTATCAGACACTCACTGGTAGCCAATTCAGAGGTCTGTGACCCATACAAATTGTAAATCTGGCTATAGTGAATATTAACTTGCCTTGATTATGAATATAAGCACTAAAATCATATAACCGGCAACAGTATTTAAGCGTTTTGTAACATGGCGATGGCACAGCCAGACACAATATACAACCATTTTACCTCAAGTACACCAGCAAGATCACCCCAGGGACAAAGACAGACGGGGGTTGTTGCATGTAGGATGAATAGGTGACAAAAAGCTGCTAGACAAGGGACAAGATAAGCACAAGGGACAGCAAGTAGGCAGGACATCCAAATACACAAGAAGGACGACTGGCAAAATCAAAACCAAGATAAATGGTATCAGGAACAGAGAAGACTCCTTTGTGGGGGGGAGAGAGGGGGCAACGATAGAAAAATACAAGGCATAAGCAAGGTAAATTGTAGAAGACAAGCCCGCTTCAGCCCTGACAACTGTCATGGAGAGCTTTCAAGCCTGATCACTTCAACCTTGGTGACGAAGGACCATCAGCGACCGTAGCCATACACGCTAACTACACGGCATCAGCTCCCTGATATAGCGTACTCACAGCTAATTCAGGATAAGGGCTAAAGACTAACAGGTTTGTATACAAAACGGTGATGATGAATACTGTGTAAGATTTAGCCATTGTTGAGAAGTATGATGTTAATTAATTAATTTAGTAAAGTTAAGTTTTAATGCTTAAAGCTGGCCCAATTTTTCAGTCTTCTAACTAAACACTCCTGTCATTGTGATGTTTAATTCCCTAATGGATATCTGTTCATTTGCAATGCTGTCTTTGCCTTTGGCTTTATCCTATTCCATGAAGTAGGCAGGAGTGTTACCACTAAACTAAATGGAAGCAGAGCCAGAGTGAGATTGCTCTCTAGTATGTTAGGTAACATTCATTTTTTTCTTCACTTTAGCCACCTTCTCTCTCTCACACACACATACTGATTCTCATGCCTCTTTTTTCCTCACTTTTGAAAAGGATGTTCTTTTTCTGTCACTCAAGTGAAAAAAACTTCTCCATTTCTCTTTCTTTTTATTTTTTTTGTGAACATTTCTTCTTCATGAAAGACTGCAAAGGAGCCACCCATACACACGAGTATATTGATGTCTTTTGTTTAGCCACAGAGCCCGTAGAAACAGGTAAGTGGAGTGCAAGCCCCAGCCAAGATGTCTAAACCAGCAGAGATGAATCACACCGTGAAAGCAGCAATTTCTCTTCATTAACTGGAGAGGGAGTCCAGGCATTTAACTTTGAGGTGATTCAAGTCAGCAAAACAAGTGCTGCCCAGAGCAAACAACTGATGAACATTGCTTCATAATGCTGTCAGGAGTTCAAGGCCCCTGTTTAAGTGCAGGATAATGCAGGAACTGGAGTGAACTGCGGAGGCTTATGATGGATCTCTTCATTTTCTCCCCACGCTTCTTGCTTCCAGGAAATACTGGAGACTTGAGCTTTGGAGTCCTCACATAATTGGTGCTGGAAAATATGAGACACTGAGAGTGATAGATTGCATAACACTGATGATAGCGTGAAACAAAATTATTTCCTGTTGGGTGAAAATGCCCTGATATCTTGTATGCAACAAAAATTGATCGGGCCATATGATCTTTCTATCATCGCTACAGAAATGGCATCCGAATTGCTTTGAGACTGCTCTGCTTTCATTACAAAGAGATTTGTCTATTGTAACAAAAACACACGTCTTCGTAGCAGAAGGATCTAAACTTCCTAGTAGGGTTGTATATTGCCTCCTCTAATTATATTTTTGTAGCTTGCCACAAAACCACATTTCACCTGACTTGAGAAACTAAGGATTTCAGCAAGATTCAATCCTTTTTTAGCTCTAAAGATGTAGAAACATATATCTAGCTGAGAAAAGCAGTAAACAGTACAGCATTTGTGTACCTGATAAACAGTAAGTAGGTGAACTAATTTCTTTTATTCTCCTTCAGCAGCATAATGACATAACAAATGTGGTATATGGTTTCCACTGAAATGCTAAACCATCTCATATTTCATGACCCTCAACTCTGCATAAAGTATGCTCTATAAAACAAGCTTTTGCTGATACACACATCTAGAAGTGTAATGAAATGAAATTCTACACTGTATGCTCAGTTCTCTCCTCAAGGAAAATGACAAATTTTGATGCAGTAAGGGACAACACTGGAATGGTGCAACATTTATCTACTTAAAGTAGACTCAAAACAGAAAAGCTACATGTATGCCTACCTCAGCAGAAAAGACAGGGCCAGAAGCAAATAACTTTTGGGACTGATCAAAAGCACCTAGAGCAGTAAGTATTGCCGTAAAGTACCTACTCGGAAAAACTAGAACTCAGGCGTAGTGAGATTCATCCTCACCTGATTTTTTCCAACGTCTACAGTCTACATCTAAGCTAGTCATCCCAAGTGCCTAGTTAGCAGATGTATTTTCAGATACGGTTTGTCCAATCTATGCTTGACATCTTATTTAGGATGCGAGATGCTTGTTCCTCCCTTGTTTAGCCTAGTGATGCTTGTTGCTCCCTGTTGCCTATAGAGGAGGTTGACCTGAGGAACCCAGCCATAGACATCTCCACGGTACACGTGTGTACCTGCTCCCCTCATGACGCTCAATTTAAGTCACTCTGTGTGTTTTGATTCATCATTCTTGCCTTCTCACAGGCAGTATTCTTGAAATTATGCAAAGCACAGTTTGGGAAGACATTTCATCTTGGGTCATTGGTGACAATTTGCCAGTGACGCAGTCTGTCAGTGCAGAGTGGTTTACAGGACCACAGATCTCATCTTTACATGCACTGCCCTCCAAGGATAGTGGAGGACCTGGAGCTCAGTGATGCTTACCATATCTTCACCCAAAGTGAAGTTCAGCATAACCATAAAACTATCCCGCCCTCTTTGGTGTTACCACAGTGCTAAAATTAGTGCTGAGTTTCATCTTAGTAAACGTGTAAATATTTATACACACATCCTCAGCATTTTTATCACATCTGAAATTTTCTCTAAATGGCTTTTAGGTCACTTTTAAATACAATATTGCATTTCAAGGGCTGTCTCATATTAGAAATACATTAGCAAACAATTTGAGTGCTGTCCCTGTTCCACTGGTACTAGGTGAGAATTGATCTATTAATACACAATACACTAAGCCCAATTTAACTTTTAATTTGCCTTGTTCCTTAACAGGTAGAAGACCACTCTGGAAGTGCCCACTAATTGATGCATTTTATACTCACCAACAAAGACAAGAAGGCATATGAATAAGAGACTTTTCAATTTCTAGAATTAGAGCTAACGCCTCAGAGCTTCCAACCTCTGAGAGTTGGTTTGTAGATCTGAAGCTCACGATTCACCTCCATCCTAGGTACTACTAGGTACCTCATAGTACTTACTAGGTACTGCTAGTTGCTACTTACTAGTGGTACTACCTGGGTACTACTTACTGCCGGTAAGAACTGCAGAAAACTGGGGGAGGCAACGTTACATTGGATCAGAGAGCTGGAAGATAAGTGGCATTTTGCAAGGGCAGAAGAAATTGCTCTGACAGGACTCTGGGAAGGGTCTGATGACCATATGAAGTCATCAAGTCTGAAGAACAGCAGTGGAGGACATTTTGTTTGGGAATGGTGTCCTCTTTTTGCAGAGGGTACTCTATCGAGTTCTTCAGGGGGACTGGCGTCAGAGTAAAGCCTGGGACAAGAAAGTATGGCTTGCTAGGATGAAAATTCCAACACACAAGAGAGAAGTGAGACAGAAGAAAGAACACCTCAGCAGTCATTATCTCTTCCCTTTTATGCACTCTGCGTGGACTTTTTCTGTGTTCAACTTTTTCTTTTCCTGGCTTTTTTTTTTTTTTTTTAATGAAAAGACTATGAACTGAAGCTTCTGTCTGCATTTAGCTAGCATTACAGTGTCTACCAAGAGGGAATGGAGTACCAAAAGTTAATTTATCATTGGCCCAAGGTTTCTTCCCCTGTTGTATGCAGTGGACTGACCTTTCACAGAAGCTTACTTGACTTGTGCCTGGCCTGTTGTTACCACCTCCTTGATTTTCTAGTTTTTCTTGCTGCTGTTGTATTTTTCACCACATTTCTGGTTCCAGCAGCAGGCTCACCCTCCACATTAAATTCACAAGCAGTACCTTAGCGCTCAGAAGGGTAAAGCATGAACATCGGGTTGTTAGATAAAGTCAATAAATGCTTGCTGTTCAGCAGCATAGGGCAGCCACGTAGGCAGAACCTCAGTGGGTAATGTCTACTGTAACACCCTTCATCTTGGGATCATGTCAGGCCAGGGCAAGGCTCAGCCCCCAGAACACTGCGGTCGTGAGGATGCTGCTTGCTAGAGCACAGGAGAAGGTTTCCTTTGCCAGGACACTGGTAAAGGACCATTAGTTTGCACGTACCTCTCAATCATCGTGCAATCAGACTATAACCGCGCCACACGTTCAAGTTGGCCAGTAACACCAAAGTCACAGATAATTGTGTCTTAAGGACAACAGCACGATCAAAGTGCTTAAACAGAAATATGTTGATATCATGGGCCACCATGAAACAGCTCCCATGCAGAGCGCACTAACTCGGTCTAGCTCCAGTTAAAGGATGGCTTCAGGGCCCAATTTAGCAAGCTGGCACTAGCTCAGAGTTGCCTGAATGTTACCTTTTCAGTGCTAATTTATCCCAGCCACATGCTTGAAGACAAGGGGGTTAAAGTGTCAAAAGCCAGGGAACTTACAAATAATTTTGTAAATGTCATTGTAATGCAGACGTTTAAATATCTGACTATTCTTTAGCTATGACAACCTTCAAATAGCTAGTTCAACTTTGCACCAAACTGAGTTTTAGTGTCCATAATTTTGTATATAAATGTCTGTATGTCTATTTTACATTTCCGGTTATTTATATGTACTAATAATAAATCCATTATAAAAATAATTCAAAACACAGGGCAATTTCACAAGTGATGGTTAGGTGTCTCTTAATGATAAAATATCAACTGCATCAAAATTAATAAGGAAATTGTGAATATACAGTAATAAACAGATGTGTACATCAAAGTTAGAAGCTGATAGACTAGAAATTATTGAATATCTAAAATTAAAATGCTGAAGTTGGATCAGCTAAATAACGAGAAACTGATTGACTCAATTAACTCAGAGGAAATGAGTTCAGCAGTATAGAAATAAGCAACCAGGTCGATGGGTATCAAGTAGAATATTTTATAGATTTTTTGAGTAAGCGAGCAGTCTTTCAGATGAGGAGTATATCATGGAGTAATGCACGGCCAATGAGATGAACATCTACATCTGTGATTTGTAAGATGAGTAAGCTAGAACCTCATTCAGAGTGACAGTTGTCCTGTTTAATTCATTAATCATGCATCAAAATCCTATCAGGTAGCTTAAAACAGGTCACAGATACACTAATTCATAGAGATCAGGTTGATTTCCTCCACGGCCAATTTATGGCTGATAATTTGTGTAAATTATCTAATTTAATACAGCGAGTAAATAAATTAAGCACCCCCTCTACAGCAAACCCTGTTGATACACAGAAAGCCTTTAAAAGGCAATTTACTTAAGTTCCCAAATTAATTGAATATCCAAGGTCTCTTACTAAGACTTTGTTACTATATTTTAATGTCACTGCATCTGCTTTTTCTAGCATTTGCCAATGCATGCAGCGAAGGCAGGAGGAGAGCATTCGGCCCTCCCTCCTTAGACATTTGTCTTGCAGCTAGAGAGGATCAGCAGTGAGGGAAGCAGTCCTTCCCCCCTGGACTCGTCCTTTATTCCCTGTGCAGCTAATGGGGAGAATTAGGTGCTTTTTCGAGCTTCGGCTGTCCTGGCTGCTCAGGCTGAGCTGTCTCGGGTTACCCCTGCCTTTTGTGCGTGGAGTTGGAAAGCTCTGCAATGACTGCTGCTCGTTATTTCGCACAGAGACACGTTCCCAGGGATGGAGCCGTGCTCTGCACCAATCCTTGTCAAAACAAGCCAGCAAAACAATGCCCCTGAAAAATGTGCTGTCATCCTGACATTTGCTTTCCGGAGAGGAAAAAAAAAAAAAAAAAAAAGGGAAAGGGAGTGAAAACAAACAGCTGGACTCGCAAACCTGTAGAAGGAGGCAGCACGTCTTGTGGCCAGCAGCCCGGCGGCTACAGCAGCCACGTAAGGGATACTTGGGTCCCACATAACGGGTCGCCCTGCTCCGGGAGAGATTCCCAATGACCAAGCTGTGGGCTGCTCTTGACGGTGTTGTAATCCCTCCCGTTGATGCCTCTCTGCCTTGTGTAATATTCTGAAATACTCAAAGCAGAACGGGAATGGCTCAGTAAGAGGGAAACTTAAGCCCCGGTCCCCTCTCTAAACCAGGTATTTCTTGTCTTACATTTACAAAGGCAGCGGTGTCAGCAGAAAGGGTTGAGGAAACATTGGCGGAGGACCCTTGTGTTCACCCCGCGTCCCTGGGGAGGACAAGAAGAAACAATCTTTAGGCAGGGGAAGAAGGTGAACCCTTGTCCACAGCACCATCCTGAGCGAGGCAGAGGGGCAGCCCCAGCACAGCCCCGTGTCCAGCAAGCCGACATCTGCTTAGAGGGAGCAAGTCATTAAAAACAAACCAGCAGCAAAGAGCAGCAGTGTTAAGTGGTACGATGACAGCTTCGTTCCACCAGACAACCCACCATCGTCATGGACTAGTGGGCTTCTAATGAGGATTTGAGGAATAAAGAGAATAAGGCTTTGAATGACTATCAGCAGGCAAACTGCAGGGTTATGAGGAAGAAGAGGGAGAACGTTTCTCCTCCTCTGGCAATGTGGTGTCCCTCCCCTTTTTGCTTGTGTCAGTACGAGAACCTCACCCAGCAGACAAATGTGGGAACAACCGTTTCAAAAAAGATTAAACTCCTCTGACTTTTCCTTACAGCTTGCTGTCACTTTTGTGTAACCCGGTCTTTTGGCAAAACTGAGACAAATATCATGAATTATTTTCAGCCACCTTGAAACGGTGGGGGTTTTTTTTTGTAAATATGTTATTCAGAGAAAAACACTTTGCCTGGGTCTAATCAGAAACTAATTAGAATCAGCATATGCTTTTCTGCACAGTTACCGTGTCATCTGGAACAGCTAGATGTACAAACCCAGATCTAATCAAACTGAGATGCTTAGCGTTCGGAGCATTATCATCTGAAGAGTCTTCTGCAGTCGACAGAAAAAGAAATAGCAGCATGATTCAACTTACCTCGTATCTTGAACCATCCTCTGAAAATGATTAGTGCTCCCCCTTGATTATAGAGGGGGTCCGGGAGTGTGATTTCATTGCCTGAGCACTGGTAGCCAGCTCTATTTCGGATGCCCCCGAGTACCCACCTGGCCTACACCTGCCCTTTTGGAAGAGCACAGACCTCTCGTAAGTCCTGTGGCATATCTGCCAGGCCCAGGCAGATGTCTCAGGTACCCTGGAGAATCCCAAATGGCCCCTATGAGTTGCACCGCAGCCACTTCTGCGCGCTTCAGGTAGGACCTGAAGTCATATCAGGAGAGCCCGGGCTGCGGGGATGCTGCTGTAGCCACGAGTGATGCTGCTGTAGCCACAAGTGAAGCAAAAGCTGAAGCCGCGACCCGGCGAAGGGAGAGCCGAGGAGGGAAGGAGCTGCCGCAGAGCCAGCCCTAAGCGCGGAGCTCCGTTTGCTCTCGAGCGAGGCACTGCTGTCTTATGGGGGGATCGTTCAGACGCCGTCCTTATAAAGGTTACGTGTCAAACTCTTTGCCTGAACCCGCTCCCAACGTATATGAAGCCATGAAGACATCATGCACATGTACGTGCAAATCTCACTTTTCTGCAGCGTTTTTTATTCTACACCTATGGACATTATCATAGTTATACAAATTACATTTAGAGAGACAAGCAACCGAAGCAGAAGCCAGAATTTGCAGAACTGCAATCTTTGGTCACCACAGAAGTCTTGTGTCTCAAATTTTCTTGCCCATTTGATGAACTTCCCAGTTGTCCTTTTGGTGTTTTCCTTTGGATAGAGCTAAATATTTTCCTGTATCATAAAAAAAATTCTTCAGTTTTATCATTAATCATAGAACTGTGACATTCATTTGAAACAATTCATTTTATGGCAACACACTAGGCTTTTAAAAGGAGATATGAGACGTTTTCCATCTTGTGAGGATCAATGTGGTTGTACAACCAAGAGAAATTTCAGTCCATTTTTCAAACCATCTGAAGTCCCATGTATTGAAGAAAAATCATTCAGCAAATACAGTTTCAATTCAAGCCGTAATTTATGGTTCTGTATGACTGCAATGATATTTGTAACACTGGCCACCAAAGTTTATCACCAAGACTTTGCCAAGCAAAATGCAACAGTATCCCATCCTAATTGCAGGTTTTCATTTAAACAAATGTGTAAGATAGGACAGATTATTTGCCCGACTGAAAACTGTTCACCTGATTTACGCTCAGTAGATAATGATGTACAGTTGAACACGTTAAACCACTGAACGATTTCAAAGCCTACAGTCAACAGCCCCATCCTGCTGCAACACAATCCGACTTCAAGAGTCTAAAGCAGGTTCCTGAGCTGGAAACCTAGGCTGTCTGCAGAGAGAAGCAGCATCTGAACTCTTTCCCTAGACTGTCTATGCTGATTCTTAATTTCGGCACCTATAGTAGGTACCTACAGTCAGATCCTGGAATAACCCCTACTTTGTGTAATTCTGAGGCTGAGCGAGAGGTGGATGGAGTGTTAGTACTGAAATACCTGTAGGAAATGGCTGGAGGGCTTCAAACAAGCAAGAATAGCAATAATTTAAAAGCATATAGTATGTCACTTAAGCATGCCAGGTTATAAAAACCCAAGATGCAGAGATCTTTCAAACCCTTTATCAAGACCAACCAAGATTGACAAGGAATTAAGAAGATGGACTTCAAAGGATTTCATTCATTTGTTTTATGAAAATATACGACTGGTTTGGTCTTCTACATTCAGGAATACCAAAACACCACCCAGGCATCCTGTTTAAAACAACAACATTATTCAAGAAATGCTCCAGCATGTACTACTT
This sequence comes from Astur gentilis, assembly GCF_929443795.1. Classification (NCBI taxonomy): domain Eukaryota; kingdom Metazoa; phylum Chordata; class Aves; order Accipitriformes; family Accipitridae; genus Astur; species Astur gentilis. Next base: position 2,844,452 of record NC_064892.1, read on the forward strand.
GTTAGAACCACTGCGGAGCTGATGAAGGTGAGCGTGCTTTGATCACAAGGCACACGGAAGATCGTCTGTGCGTGATACTGACCAGGCACAGTCTGTGGAATTGGCCAAAGACCAATGGGTTTGTGGAGGTCCAGTCATTTCAACCTTCAGCATGTGATAAGAGAAAGAGCTGCAGTGCACAACTGGTCGTAAACAACAGAACCACCGCTGGTAGGCTAAGAAAGAGAGTCACCCTTGGTAAGGATGAGGAAGAGAGACACTCTTGAGAAATCTCAGAAAGAGCAGCACTGTTGGAGGCCAAAAAAGAGGACATGATGTAAATCCTTGAAGGTGTCAGACTATAATCTGAAAAAAGAAAGGGTTTGCAGATATTCTTTGCATGTGCACCCACAAATCATCCAAGCACATTGGACAGAAGCCCAGCTCCACACCCCTCCAGGGCCTTGGCTAGCCACCAAGAAGCACTGTGGGCAACTGGATCGGGTTAACTGCAGAGGCTAAGAGAAAGTATGAGTGAATGTATCAGTGTCTGCTTGCGATGAAGTTTGAGCCAACCAGAACACCCATGCTCTTCCCCGTGCAACAGCCACACCTAAATAAGACAAGCCAAATATTACATATTCACCTGCTGAAATGTACGTATATAAAAATATATGTACTTAAAATATAACTGTATAAGATACCTTAATTTTCAGCTAGAGTATTTGTGCACCATGACATGAGATGGCCTGAGTAGATTTAGCTTTGTCTTTGTAAATGCTTGTAAAATTTTTCTAAAACTTGTCCCTCAGACAAACAAAAACTTAAAGAGAAGAAAGCAAGGTCAATCCAAAGCTAACAAGAGCACAGCAAAAAATCCTTTGAACAGACCTTAAAGCTGAATGATACGCTAGAGCTACTTACTAGTGAGATATGCAGTGCGTGCACTTGATGGCAATAATAATGCTGTTATCAACACGGAAACGCTGGGTTTAAACTTAATCTTTTCCCTGATAAACTCTCCCTTCATCCAGCCCAAGGATTTATAGCCTAGACTGCTAACAGTATTTCAGACTCAAACTCAGGACCAAACCGTGTATCCGTTTGTCCCATTTCTGAAAGGATTGGAAGACAGCACATTTTTGAGTGCAAATACTTAAAAGTCGAGACTTTTAAGTAGTCTCTGCTACTCTAGAAGCCAAGTCACAGAGCTGGCAGATCGGCGGAGGCCCGTGGGGAGCACGCAGTGAGGATGAACCCAGGGGCTCAGCACCACGCCATGCCAACGGCGCGGTCCCCGAGGCAGCAAAAGTGGGGGCAGCAGTACCCACCAGGCTGCAGCAAAGCGGGGGCATAAAAGTAATAAACAGATCCCTTGTGGTCGCACAATGGCTATAGGATTGCAAGGAAAATAAAAGTCTTGTGGTAAGAAGGCCAAGAATGACCCTTTATCTCTTGCTTTCAGCAGGATATGAAAAGCCTTTTTGCTCTTCCTTAAGATGTATGTTTATTTCTAAAATCACGGATAATAAATATATTTATGTTTCAAATTTTTAGTGTTGCAAAATTTTTGGCTAAAGGATCAGTAATTATTGTAAGCAGTCATAGAAAAGTCATTTTACTTTTGCTGATAGAGGACACATTCCAAACAGCTGAAATCAGAAGTGTGGGGTTTGTACACATCCTTTTCAGTAGCTTGTCCATCATTTCACAGCTTTCCTGGACTTACTGAAGTGATAGCTTCCTGTGACCAAAGCTGGTGATTGGCATGGGGTGACAAAAGTCTAAGTATGAGGTGAGCCAGAGCTATGGCAGGAGAAATGGAGGGAGAGAGACAACCCTGCTTTCCACAAACGGAGAGAGTCAGTCATCGAGGGATCAGTCAGTCTCATGCAATGGCCATTAATGCCTCAATATATGCTTTGCACAGAAGTACATGGGTACATGGAGTTTTCTCTAATGTCCAGGAAAAGAAATGGCGGTGCCTTTCTGGTCTACTACTTTTGACTAGCCTGTGATGAGGAGGAAAATTAGTATTAGAGCACAAAATTCATTTTCTGATGGTAAGAGCAGAATGTACAAATCATCACTTGGGTTTTGTTGTGGATTTGCCAGTAGTAACATTTGGGTTGCAACATACAGCTTTATAACACAACAAACTATATTTTGTACGGTATCTTTTATTGAAGAGGAGGCGAGGAAAAGAGTGTTTCAGTGCGGTTTGACCACCAGGGATGGCTTTTATCCTTCAGATGTTATAAGCGGGGTCTCCTTTTAGTACATTCCTGTCCACTAGCAAGCAATTAGGATGTGTTCATTGGAATAAAAAGAGTTTTCCAAAGAGAATTTTGCTCTCTGCGACATTTAATTTGCTTTGCTTCAAAACAGCAGCTGTCATGTGTTACCATCCACATAACTTGGTGCAGGACAGTCCTAGGGCACCAAGGAGGAATTTGGACCCCGCAGCTGGGGACAGCAAACCCTAGACTTATGTCAGCTGCCCAGAGTCCATCAGTAACAGGGTGAAGGGGGGAAGGATCAGTGCCTTCGTTCTGTATCACTGCCTGGCAGCTTGAGCACTTGCCCAAGGTGTGGGATATTTTTTCTCCAGGCCAAAGGGTTCAGAGGCGTATCCTCCCTGTTCTTCTAGTTAAATGAAAAAACTGAGCATTATCCCGCACTAATGCTTCTGGAGAGAACTTCCCCTGAAGTAGAGATAGCAGGAGTAATGTCACATCTCTTAAAAGAGCCCCCTGAAGTATACAGTATAAATCTATGCAAATATAAATATAATAAAAATCTCATGGAGCCGTTATGGACAGGTCAACAGATGTAACGATTCTTGTATAAACCGAAGAGACTTTCACCGTTACTCTCAAATTTGTCATTATACAATGCCTGCAGATATATGCGTAGAATTTTCAATATGCCTTTTCAAATTAAGGCAGAATCCCTGCTGCACCCAGTGCCAGTGATCCCAGTATTAATTACTGTTGCGCTAAGACAGAAAGCATCACGTCCCCTTCTGCTTACGCACACCTGCACAAGAAGAGGCATTGCCGCTACGAGCGGTAGCGGTAGGTAGCGAAAAGACAAACGAAGGCAGCAAACACGTGGGACCAAGAAGCACAAGAAAAGAAAGAGGTCCTTTTTTGACAAGTGACATGTTCTGCAACCAGAGCTTTAGAGAGACAATTTTTGTCCCAGAACCCCATCTTTCCAGATGCTTTTTTGCCCCTCTTCCACCCTGGGGAAGGGAGACCTTCTTCCCCATCTGCCTATGCTTCCTTTTGACCACGTTTTGCCACGGTCCTAGCCATGTACATGCTTAAAGAGTGTTTTCAGAAGAGATTTGGCACCAAGGATTACCTTTTAAAAGGTAATCTTTACAAGCAAAATAGGCAGCATGGGAGATAAAATTTGCTTAATGTCATGTCTTTCACAAAATAATATGTTTCAGAAAAATACCAGCAACATCCCCATTCAAGCCTATTCTTTTGGGGGGTTATAACCCTCCATGCTTTCTTGTTTTGTTTTGTTTTGTTTTGTTTTTTCCAGGGGGGGCAGAACCAACACAAAATTTAATAGAGCATAGTTTAGTTTTGTTTCAAGTGTGTAGTCCTAACAAGAGCCCATCATAAGCACTTCTCATTCCAGTTCCCCTTATAGGAATACCCTTGACACTCCCCATAGCAGCACATTAAAAACAAGCTAGGCAAGCACTATATGTGAACAACAGAGCGCTGTTTCTACATTGTAAAGCACCGAGGGATTCCTTACAACAAGGCTTAACATTGGAAACTGTTTATAAGGGTTCTTCATTTTCCCCTTTTTATTAAAAAATAATATACCTTAACGCATACATTGGGACTGCTAAGGAGAATAAAATTAAGCATTTGCACAAGCAGTCACAAAAGCAAGACCTCAGACTGTGAAGTCCTTGGACACATGCTCCTGATGCCCCTGCTAAGGCTAGCCTGCATTTTCTGATGCCAACCACAGCAAAACAAGAACTTACAGTAGGAATAAATGGCAAACACTGGAAGGATGGATTAATAGCTCTGTGGCACTTTGAAGTCTAGATCCAGGAGTGAAAATGAAGTGCAGTTAAACGCCGAGTATCATGAAAGTCACCAGACATAATTCTTTCCCAGTTCTCTTCAAAAGTGCGTTTAGAAGTTGAAGTGGGGAATTAACTTCAGACTGGAGGTCTGTATTTAGACCTAGCAAGAAATCATTGAAAAGAAAGAATGGCAACCCTGAGACACAAATGAAATGAGCTGCCAAGCAGATTTTTCACAGTCATAATTATTTTTGAAATCTCACAGCTTGCTTTTCTCCAAGTAGAAAGCAATTCTCCTCACTATTCTCTTTCATGACAACTTGGGCATCAGCTCTCTCAAAACTGATTTTCACTTGCAGTGGTATTGTTAATTATTATAATGAGATAGGCAAGAATCTAAGGTTTTAAAAAAAACCAAACCAAAACCAGATACGGTGCCTCATTGTCTATTTAATTAGAACACAATAAAGTGTAGAATTTATCCTTTTTAATGTTTTGCAGGCAATTTTCACACATGTGGTAAGTCTGTTAGAAATTTCATGCATAGTTAGGTTTAAAGCTTCCCTGATGTTTGTCAGATACAGCTGAAGCAGAGATTTTTGTGTTGTAGATATAATTAGGTGGCATATTGCCATGAGTTTCCCTTTCCCCCCCTTCTTTTTGCAACTCAGATGTCAGAGCAGATTATTGATCAGCTGTAAGATGTAAGGGGCCAGTTATAGGGAAAAAAAAAAAAAAAAGGCTAAATTATCATTAGTTTTTCATTGAAATTTGCACGTCTCTGAGGCATATTCTCATCTTGATGGACTGTCTCCCCCCAACTCCGCTCCTGTTGCTCTCTTATGCTAAGGCAGCTTGTCATTAAAATGTTCTCACCTGGGAAATACTCGCTTGATTCAATCACGGTCTTGGTGACCGCGTGTCCTCCTCACGAGAACTATCACCCCGGTTGGGCTTTTCTGATTCTCCTGATGACAGAGAAGCCAAGAACTGAAAGAAAGAGAAATACATCTGTACAGTGTTGGAGATCTGGTCCACTGCCACGCTAAACTGAGAGCCAAAGTCTGCATGGGCAGGAGCTGCCGGCGCTGCCTGGGTACAGGCGAAGGGCACCCCACGGCGAGAGGAGACCATGAGGTCCTCACCACCCCGGCGAGCTGCCCACCCGAAAGAATCACAGAATCATTTAGGTTGGAAAAGACCTTTAAGATCCAACCGTCAACACAACACCACCACGCCCACTAAACCATGTCCTGAAGTGCCTCGTCTACATGTTTTTTGGACACCTCCAGGGATGGTGACTCCACCGCTTCCCTGGGCAGCCTGTTCCAGGCAAAAGAGCAGGCAAAGCTTTTGGGCACCGATGGGCACCTTCTGCTGGCCAATGCTCTCACAGCTACTTGTCGGAGATCTCGTAGACCTTGTTGGAGAAATTGAATCTCCCTTTCTTTCTCTCCTTCTGCATAGCTTTTCCAACCCAAGGGCAGGAGGAAGCGGTAGGGTGCTTGGGAAACGTTCTGCTGCCGTTTCCAACCGTGGCCACGCTCTGGGGACTTGGACGAGAGATGGGGTGGGGTGTCTGAACTTGCCGTGTCAGTTCCCTTCACTGCCCACGGCGAGGAACACGACTCCTCTCATCCTTAGGTAGGCATTTAAAGCAGGACAGGTGAGCTGCATTTTCAAGTGTCTATTTTAAGGCGTTCAGGAAGTCTGTTATCTAGCAGAAAATGCAGAAGATGACAACATAAGTGTCTGAAACTATGCAAGATAAATCCCAGTCCAGAGTCCAGAGATAGTGATCTAACCTTTTCCTGCACACACTGTACAACTGTTTTGGGAAATATTCATTCATCAGTACCTCCCATAATGGCAGACACAAAATGGAAGTGAAAAATAATATACCTTTGCTTTCATTTTAAACCCCTTTGCTGTGTTGTTTAAAGCTTTTGTTCTTTCATGCAGAAGCTGAATTTCCCCTGGTGGTATAATTCTTTAAACTGCCCACTCAGCAGGGGAATTTTTAATTTCTTTTAATATCTAAATATGAAAATCTAAATGCTTCTTAATAAAAAAATCATATTGTATATTATATAATTATTCCTTTATGAAGCTAATTGCATCTATAATGTTAAATAATAATAATTCCCTTAGTAATATACACATTTCTGATTCCCAGCTCAGCATACAATTCCTTCAGCAATTCTGGTTGCATCTCAATCACGTGGAGAGTTACAGTATTGATAATTTGAAGATTTCAGCAGAGCTAAATCAAACCCTCACAATCTCGAGACTTGTCTAAAAAGCAAAAGTGTTGGCTCTTCTTGTTTTCTGCTTTTGAGCATATTGACTCAGACTTGAACTCCTTCGAGTCGTACTGGGCCAAGTGAACGCCTACCTGCCTCCTTTCTTTGCAGTACCCATTCCTCTGGTGTGTCTGTACTGACCAAATATCATACCTACTTTGCAAGGTGAAGGGCAGTGGCAAGTAAATGCTGAGAAAAAAAATCTTACCGCAAAGTTATGCGAGGTTTAAGCAGTTACAGTATGACAACACCACCACCTCCCTGAGCCACAGCTGTTATTTCCTTCTCTGAACACGAACAGACTAATGATTTTCCTCCTCACCTATTTCTTCATACCTCTGCGGCTTGCCAGTGACTCCCGTAACATTTCTAACATTACAGCCTTCTTGCTTTCGGTCTCCTGCCGAACAGCATGTCAGTAGGTGGCAGCCCATGGCTCATTAAGGCAGTTCTGCGGTGCTAAATTCATAGCCGAGTCTGGATTTACAGCTTTTTCAGTGGACAATTTATTATTTTAATGCCTTTTTCCACCGTCTGTTATACTGGGAATGATGGAGACTAGCAGTAATGTGTCTAAATCCAAATTTTACTGCAAATTGCCCAACTTTATGTTCTCTAAACTGTGGCCCACAGTCAGACGTTATTATTCACCATGTGCAATGTGTAGTGAAAGATGGGCTGGATATGTATGATCATGTGTTACTGTAGTATCTACCATGGGGAAGTGAGAATAGCAGTCCACGATACGGCCCTCAGCAATTTTTTAACAGAACATGGAAAGATGTCTTTTGTTTGTTTTGGAGAAGGAATAAAAATAAAAGATGAAATTGCTTTGTGATCTTTTAATTCCAAGAGAGGACTTTTCAGAAGCATGGCCAAAATTGTGCACGTTGCAACCAAAATCCCAACAGCCAGAAACAAGCCCTGCTCATTGCCCGCCTTCGGTGACTGAAGAACACACAGCTCCATGAGCAACCAGAGGAAAAGCCTCCATTGCCCATGCAAGATAAGTTGAGCAGGGAAGAGAGCTTCAACCAAAGCAGTGGTACACATGACATAAGCACATGAATGATTGCATGTAGGTGTCCATCTGTACCCTCTTTCTGGGTCTTTGTCACACCCACTGCCACACGGCCAAATTTTGCCAAGCTGAGCGACAATGATGTGTCTTCACTGGTGGATAGCTCAGACTGGACAAACTGTTCATTTGGGGGTGTTGGTTGCTTTGCTTTTTTTTTTTTTTTTAATTTATAATGTGCAAGTTGCCGCAGAGGATGGCCACATCTCCGAACTCCCAACAGAAACAAGTTCCAGCAGAGCAAGGTCCAAATGCAACAGAGCATTTGCTGGCTGGGAAAAAGCCCAGACCCTCAGGCCAGCCCCAGCAGGCAGGGAGAAGGGGGAGGACAGCTTATGCCACGGCTGTCAGGTATATGTCAAACGTATGGTTACAGGTCAAGCAGTGGTCCTGGAAAAACAGAGGGAGGAATTGGTAAACAGACTGGAAATACTGGAGTGCCTGAGAGAAGGCAGATGTCATAGCACCCGGCAAGAAAAACCCTATCTGACTGATAGGAAAACAGAGGCAGGAGCACAGAGGCTTGCCCAAAATCACTTAGGCAGTTACAGATAATTAGCGAAGGTACGTTGCCCTGAGTTTGGTCCTGCTTCCCCCAGAGATGCTGATGTGGTATCGAGGACAGACTGATGGATAATGTCTTTCAGATGCCAGGTCTTCTGTTTAAAGCATGGCTGGTTTTTTTAGAGTTGTCAGCCACACTTTCTAATCAGGAGCTAGAGAGCTGATTTTCCAAATTACGCTGGAGGTCAGGATCAGATATTAACTTTTCTTAAAAATTTCCCTTTGAGAAGTTGTCCTACAGTGAAATCCTTCCTGAAAATCCCTTGGAAACTACCTTCTTTTCCTCTGAAATCCTTCTCCCTGTCTGATATTCCAAATGAATGGTAGGAAAAGAATGTAAACACAAAACATTTTGAAAACTAACAAGTTGGCTGACGAGTTGGTAAGTGCATGATTTCCATTTTCTTTCCGAAAAGGAATGAAAGCGGTTTCTCAATAGCGAGCAGGGGCACCAGCACTCACCCCCCTCAGGACCCTCCCTTCTGCACATGTCCCCCAGACCCCTGCACAGACATGGTCCCCCTCGATCACTGCTGCTCCTGTCTGGGCTTCCTTCTCCCTTTTTCTCCAGGGAAACCCAGTTAGAGCATCCAGACCCAGCCTGCCCTCCGCATCCAGCCCGGAGCCCTTTTCCAGGCGCCTCTTGGCAAACCTGGGGCCACCGCTCTCTCCTTGTCTCTGATGGGACTCAAAGGTAGGCTCGCGCGGTGGAAGGAAAAATGCAGCCCCAATTAAGGTCTCTTCCCACACTTGACTTTCAAAGAAACAAACCCAGAAGGCCAGTAAATCAGATCAAATTTCAAAGTCAGCATTTTAAACTTCTCCAGTTTCTGCCAGCTGGAAGCAGCAGAGCACACACCTTGACCCTCACACGGTGGCCTTTGTACCAGCCTCTCCCTTCTGTCTATAATCCTGTCAAGACAAGCCTTGTGACAGGCAAGGATTTAGTAACCCCTTTGTGCCGGAGGGTCCGTACATCTCGTGACACCGTTGCCCAGCAATGACACCAGCCGTGAGCCTATTCCCCTGTTTTCCCGTTTTCCCCAGATGTCTTCATAGGCATTTTTACGCTGGGTCTCTTTTTTTTGTGCCTGGGACACATGCAGTGAAACTGTCCTGGAACAGCATTTCTTAATCCTCCTTCAAACTCCAGCTCAGGACTCAATTCTAATGACGTATTGATCGCATTTACGCACGTGGCGAAGTCAAATATGTCAATATTAATGTCCTAACAGCTCCTTAGACGAGCGAGAGGTGCTGTGTGAGTCCGTGAAGACACCGAACGACTCTAACAGATAAGATCAGCCTTAAAAATATATGGCCTAAGTGGCAATACTCCTAAGGGAGGGGCTGATGGGACACTCGTCAAGACCCCATTCACAATCATTTCGAGCATCTCTAACAGGAAACAAAGAGGCTCTTTTTTGGACATTCTCTCACCAAGGAAAGCGAGGCAACACAATGAGTTGAAATGGAAACATTGAAATCGCGAGCCCCTTCCAAATTTGTTGCCTTTTTATCGAGACGTGCTGTGACACAGACATAAAACCAGTAGCCGCGGTGCACCGACAGGCATATTTTACGTACCTACCCCACGTACCTTGCAGGGCTGCTGTTCTCTGCAGGTGCCCATTACACGTGTGACACGCTGACTGCACGCGGGCTAAGTAAAGATGCAGGCAGATGAATCCTTAGGCTTCTGTTCCACGATTTGGTCATCTTATCTTAATCTATAACATTCTTGTCTTCCAAACCTACTAGCCACACATTGCATTATCAGTATCCAGACGGGTGCAGGAGGGTTATCTGCATAAACTATCAGATGGCAATACACATAATGAACAACCAACACTTAAGCAGGCATGAATTCTCTATTAAACTGGCTTGTTACCACCTCCCTCAGAGAAAGCAATGCGGGCGACCCTGGCTTCTCTCTGCAATGCATCACATTTGCCACCTTTTCTGCCATTTGGTTTGCCAGCTTGCCTCATTTACAACAAGCCTCTCCATGGGGAAACAGGCGGATTGTTCCGTGCCAAGTTTCTTACGCTGCTGATAGCACATCTTACTCATCACCGGGCACGGCTGTCACCTAAAGGTGAGTCCTTCTGTACCGGGGAGGTGTCAGCCCTCGTCGACTCATGTGCTTTCTTCTGCGCAGCTCAAAGGAGGCAGAGGGGGAATCCCCTTGGAGCTAAATTATAGAAGGAAACGGAGGCTTGCACCTTGGGTAGGATGAACCCTGACCTCAGTGCTTGGAGGAGATGTGGATCTACTGGACCAGAACCTCATTTTCCCCTCACATGTGCTTTTCATATGCTGGGGTTTTTTTAGCTAAAGGCTTTTTTGAGGCAAGATCTATGTCTTCCTATAAGACATCTCCAAGGAGCAGCTGTTAGAGCACAAGAGACAGGAAGCTTCACAAGAACGTAACCGATTCTGTGTGTTTTTTAAAGTTTTTACATTCTCCAACCCCATTCTTATGCATCATTTGAAGTCAGGGGACATAGCTATGCCTGAGCATGAGCATATGCTAAAGCACTTTGCTGCAGGAAAGCACTTTCTGTACTACTGCCAAAATTTCATCCTTCCCAAGCTGGCTTTAAACTGGCTGGCTCAACAGCTGATGGCAGGACTGCTGCAGCAGCAAGGAGCTCAGGATAAAGGCCAGAAAGTCTAACCCCCTTTTCAGATAGGTTTTGCAGCCTTCCTTGCTGTCGCTGCTATACACGCAGCAGGTAACAAGTTTATGCCAAGGCAGTTCAGTGACACAGCAGCTGTAGGCGGTTGTAGCCACGCTTGCTTGTGCATCGATAACCAGGAGTAATGAGAGCTGGTTTGGGGTCCTGCCCCAAAATCCTGGGTGCCGTAGGGCTTGCTGTGGCTGAAAACATCACGTGCTTGCTGGAAGGCAGATGTGGCACTTCGCTGCCTGGAGAGGACAGAGAAGGACAAAGGCGCGATTCCAAGAAATTACAAAAAAACAATAATCTGTATTTCCTACATCCTCATGGTTTAGGTCTCCCAAAGAGGTGGCCAGCCAAGGGAAGCAAAGGAATCAGAAAAGAGTCACATGAGGCTGGAAATACTTCTTGATAAGAAAATCCCTTCCCTATGTAAAGATGAGAGGATGGGCACTAGCCTTGTGCCTCCTCTCTCAGACCGAGCACTTGAAAGCTTCACAGCATGTAGAAAAGGAGCGTGTGGGAAGTGGACTCCTACGCTATTTGCTCAAAATAAATCCTAAACATGCACAATTTAAAAAAATATGTACAAAATATGTCACATTTTGCAATAGGATTTTATTGGGTTTATCCCACAGTTTTCACACCATAAATACAGAAATTCCCAGAATGCTCAGTCTTTAAACCTTTCTCTAGTCAGTTGTTCATCAATAGGTTTTTTGGTTTTTTTTGTTTTTGTTTTTTTTTTTTTGTAGAGCTACAGTGACCTCCAGTGGCCACCATGAGCCTTTCACACTTCTAAACTTATTTTGGGAAAGGTAAAACTATCCCTGATTATTATCTATGTGTGACGGGTGGGTCTGGAAAGGGAGACAGAAATTGAATCCGTGTGTTTCTGGATCAAAGCTGAAGACTAACGAACTATGTTATCTCGAATTAAGTAACAAGAGAGAAGTTTAAAGAATTCATTGTCTGGCCATTTCTTTAGTTGGTATGCCTTTAATTAAACAAGGCTTGTTCATGAATCTATAAATCCTTCTGGTAGCGTCTCTGCATTTCGAGTTTAGTGGAACAAATTTCACGTTTCTTTATCAAACATGAAAACATCACAAGTTATTTTTAAAAAAGTCAAATATTGTAAAATATGGAAAAGTGAAATTCAAGTTAGAAGAATTAACAGCTAATGAGTGACAGAAGAAGAATGCAGAAATGTGTACACTAAGCAGCTATACACTTTCTGATACTGCAGTTCAACAACTTCATGTATTTCAGCTTCTGATGAGCGCAACAGCTTCGTCCAGGTGATAAACCTTCCCCATGCTGGACTGCTGAACTTCCGTGGGAGAAGGGATGTAATGGTGTAGTCCCTTATATAGTCCACAGTACGGCAAATCCTATTTGGTTAACGGCCCCTGCCACGTACTACGTGCACACACTTTGCCAAGCCAGTAAGTTCAACCTCCTCAAACTTGGCTTGAGATGGGAGCTACCAACTTATCCAGCACTAATTTTTGTAGGTGGCACTCTTCATTATGGTTTCCAAGCTACTAAAATACTATCAGGCTAATGGTTTTCAAGGACCTATGCCAGTACAGCCAGTAGTCTGTCTGCTAAAGGCAAAAATGAAAAAAGTGTGGTCTTAAGATGAGATCAAGTCATGGAAAAGCATCTCTAACTGATCCTTTTCAATGTGGTGCTACTGAGTTCACATACGTAGTCACAAGCAGAAGTAGCACAATTTTTTTTCTCTCTTCTGCAATACCTGTAGGGAGATCCACAGGCTCCCCCCTCCCCTCCACAGAAGTACCTGCAGCCATAAAAGCATTGTTTCATGTCCCTCCACCTCAACACCAGATTTCCAGGAAATCCTTCTGGGCCTTGATAGGACAAGTATCAAGAGTACGTACTGAGATTACATCTTTACAAGGGGTAAATATTACTTCTTTCTGCTTCAAGAGCTTGCCTACAGGTTCATTCACTGTGCAGGTGAGTCCCAGCATCGCACACCCCTGAGAGATGAGGGAGGTCTTTGTTGAAGAACGGACTGAAGGACAAATGCAACAGAGGCAGCATCAAACTGACACGTTCCGGTAATATCACAAAGCCCCTTGTAGCAGCCCATGAATGCCAAAATGGGAGGCAGTTAAGTAGCTTAAACAGTGACAGAGTCCACTTCTAATTCTCACAACTGGTTTTCCAAGGATCTTGTCCCACCTTTGCATCAAAACAGCCAGTCCTCGAGATCTTTCAGCTGTAGACAGGTACAACCAGGGTCTTCCTGAACAGTCTTATTCTCCCATTAGGAAAAGCCCACCTTACACCCAACGCTTGCAAGAGGTTATCACAACCTTTCCATTCACCATTCAGCCCCATCACAGCTGTGCTCTTGGCTTTGGGAAAATATACTGGTGACAGATGTAGCCACTGTTCAATGTACTGGTGTCCTGTAAGGATGGATCCCTGACCACTGGGAGGGAAGGCTTAGACTGTGCTGGTGCTGTGCATCTCCATTGACACAAGGTGGCCCTGAACATGCAAAAAAGATGGCACAATTCCCGTTTCTTACTTTCCGGAGCTTCAGCACATTTATATGGGTATCACATTTCACAGGAGAGCACAAGCTGTTAGCCGGTTGGAAAGAACTTTCTGGCTGAAGGAAGAGACACCTGCCACTGTCAACCTGGATGGCAAGGAACAGCAGAAGGGTGACATGAACTCCAAATACTGCGACAAGATCAAGCGAGACTTCTTGCACACCAAGGGAGGTATTGCCCTCCTGTTGCAGAGAGCCCTCGTAAGAAGAATCCCTGTAAAAATAGATGGGAGAACAGGGGTTTGGATTCAGCAGAGACACAAATGGCATTGTGCAACCTTGGGATGCTATGCCAAGTGTAGCATTTCACTGTGATAATTAGTTCTCAAGCATAGGAATACCTAGATGCTTGCACTCCAAAAAAACTGTATCACAGAAGATCAGAAAGAGGGACAGAGGAGAGGAGAGGAGAGGAGAGGAGAGAGGAGTTCACAACTCAATCTCTTAAAGAGCTTGCTTTGACCCAAATTACCTGTTGCTCAGGCAACACACCATTTTCAGTCTTTGTGGGAACCTCCTGGCTTTGGGAAGACAAAGATAAGGAAGCATAAAAGACCTGAGGTGGTCTAGGGATCAGGTCAGCTGAAGTAAAATAAGGATGTCTGGAGATACAAATGTTGAGTGGAAGTTTTCTGTGGAGCACAAGCTTTCCTCTTGTGAAAACTAAATGGGTTGCTTACTGAAAAATGAGTCGTTAGCTTCACACATTTTGGAAGACTGGAAGGATCCAGCCAAGAAAATTCAAGTATTACAGTAGGAGCAAATATGTAGACTGAAGGTGTTGGCTGCATCTAATGGGGCTTGCAGCACCACATGTAGTACTAGTTAATCAGCAGTTGCCATATATGCAAAGCCTATATGTAATGCAGTGAAAGCCTCACAAACATCACTAAGTAGTCAAAACACTTGTCTGTATGCTGGGAAAAAAAGCAGAACTGTGTTGATGTCAGAAACATCAACTGCCAAATGTACGTCAGGTTTCAAAGATGCTTTAACAACAGAATTGTTGGTACGTGCATCTTTGGAACGGCCGCAACTTCAAGGGATGATCTATTTTATATGAATAAGGAATCTGCAGCTCCTGTGGTGATCTGGTACTTCGCTTATGGATCGCAGCAGACTGAACTCCCTCTAATATCAGGGGCTTCTCTCTAAGCGCTGTGTCACCTGCAGAGAAGGTGCTTTGGGAAGAAAAGACTAATTATCAAAGGAACTGGTTAAGTAAATTCTTTTAAGGACCAAGAGAAATCTAACAAATAAAAACAAGGTGAAATTAAGTTCTCCTAACTTACATGCTTGACTTAGGCATTACTGAAAAATGGGCACTAGACTGAAAACAAGTATTGAATAAAGCTGGGCCATTTTACAGAGCTCAGTGTTAATTTCCGTATGATTTCTTATCTCTGCAACCTTCTGCACAGCTTTTTCAACAGATATTTTCCCACTGCATTTTCTTAACTGGAATTTGCTGGGACTTTTCTAACAAAGTTAGCCTATGGTATAAAACGCTGGTTTTGCAGAACATAGCAGTTTCAGCAAGCACACTTTAACCGAAATAATTTTTTTGCCTACCATGCTGCTAGGAAAACCAGATTTTGAAAGGCAAAGAGTCTCTATTCACCGTGTAGGCTGAGCCAAAGTCTTTTAGGCATCTGTGCTAGAGTTTTGGGTACCACCCATCTTGGGAGACAGGGCACTAACAGGGCTCCTCGGACATTCACTCTCACCACCCAGAGCCCAGATGACTCTCTGAAACTGTGAGGCTTTTCATCTTGATTCAGACCAAAACTCTCCCCAAAAACTTCCTTTCTGTGATGAAAGACTCCAATATGGAAAGAGGCAGACTGTGCTTATGGAGTGCACTTTAAAATATTTTTACAGTCATCCATATCAGGCAGAAATGGGCAAGCAAGTATTATTTCTGCTTGTAGTCTCTGATCCTCTAAATCAGACTTACCATCTATCTCCATCTCTGTCTTCCCATTGTAAATCAAAGCAACACTGTCCAAGATTCAATAACCTGGAATGGAGCCATGTGTCTTTCTTACCTTTTACAGCAGGACAACAGCAGAGCCTTCCAGGGTTTCACTGTCAGGTCATCGGGACCATGGTTTTTGATTGTTCAGGCCACTTGGGGAACATTGCTAACAATTTTCTCTTGAGAGATCAGTAGAAGAAATCATAAGACAACATGTGTTCCAAACAAAGATGGTGTCTGCCATCAAGAAATCTGTTCAGTTGCCCAGCGTGCCCATACACTTCCACCAATTAATACAGGAGTCCTAATGCTACTGTAAGCTGATTGACTCCTGGCAGGAACACAGCCAATATCTAATGACCCTTTTACTCTGCTGCCAAGGCCGAGCACCTCGGAGTGCAACAGCCGTTGCCGCACACATGAGTGTAATAATCACGGGCATCACGAGAGCAACAACATTTTCTGTTTTCATGAACTGCTTGCAAGCCTGAAAGGAATATGAGTAGAGTCAATAACACAGAGGATAGAAGGCCTATAGCTAATTTGTAATAATAATAATAATAATAATAATAATAATCTGATAATATATAATCTGGGTCATCCAATAATGCAATACTCTGATACTAGAGATTAATCATCTCTAACCATCGATGAATAATGTTCTGTAGAAAACTCATCTAATTATGGAGCTCCTAGAACATGAGCGCTCAGGATTTCAGTGCATTTGGACTTTATGTCTGGACAGCGACTAAGAGCCTGCAGCATCCCTTAAGTAATCCTGATTTACTTGTCTCTCAATTTCCAATTACCGTGCTTCCTCAGAGACAGTAATAGAGTCACATTGGTATATTTTAGAGCCTTTTCTTTCAGACAAATAGCACAACTGCAGTGCTGTCATCTCCAGGTCTTTCAGAAGGACAGGAAGAAAGGCCAAAGACGAGGGGGGATTTGCACTCTATGTGAGGAAGAGGTTCAAATGCCTGGCACCCTGCTATCGATGAGGCAATGGGCTAGCCAAAAGCTCATGCAGAAGATCAGAGGGGAGACCAACAGGGACATCTGCTACAGACAATCTGGTAGAGACAAGGTAGTAGGCAAGTCTTCTTTAAACAGTCTGAGGAACCATCGGGATCATGGTCCCTGGTTCTCACGAAGGACTTTAACCAACCTTGATGTATGTTGGAAGGACAACTTGCAACACTGCAAGCAATTCAGGAGGTTTCTGGAGTGCCTTGGGGTCATTTGTTTTTGATGCAGATGCTGGACTGGCCAGATAGGGAAAGTGCTCTGCTGAATCTGCTACTCATAAATAATGGTCAGCGATACGATAGCCTGTGGCTGCACTGACTACAGCAACCCTGAGATGGTGGTTGAAGATTCAGAGAAAAGTGAAGAGGCAAGTAGCAAAATAAAGATGTTAGATATCAAGAGAGGAAACTTGCAGTCTGCTCAAGGAACCAGTAGATGGGATCTCATTGTGGACTGCCCTGAAAAGCAAAGGGGCCAAGAGGCTGACTGATCTTCAGGAACAACCTCCTCAAAGAAGATAGGTCTATCCCATCACGCATAAAGTTGAGCAAGCTCTGCAGAAAACTAGCATGTATGAAAAGGGATATATCCTGACTGAGCTAAAACGGAAAAAAAGGAAGTACCCAGAAAGTGGTGGAGTTAGAAAAGCCAAGGCTCAGCTGGATTAGAAGATACAGACGTAAAGGGTTTTATAGGTACATCAACAGGAAAAGGAAGACCATAGAAAATGTGACTCCACTGCTGAACGGGCCAGGAAACTGAATGATAAAGGACATGAAAAAGGCTGAGCTAATCCCTTCCTTCTTCGCCTTGGTCTTTACTGGCAAGGTCAGCTCTCAGGATCTCCACCTCCCTCTGTTCAGTGACAGGATTTGGTGAAATAGGTAGTAGTAGGGTAGGACAATCAAGGTGGGGCCCACTTACGTAAACCGAGCATACAGAAGTCCATGGCACGGGGCAGAATGCTTCTGAGGATGCCAAGGGAGCTGGCTGATGCCACTCTAAGATTGCAGTAAGGACCTAAAAAAACTGTTAGCTATGACTGTTCCTGTGGATAAGCAGAGCACAATGGATATAATTTGCTTTTTCTTTGATAAATTTTATCACATTTTTTCCTATAGAGGCTTTGTAGCTCCATTGTAGAGAGGCGGAGGGGATGAATGGACTACGAAGTGGTTAAAAAACTGAGTGGACCATGAGATTCAAAAGGTAGTGAGCAAAAGTTCAAAGCCCAGCTAGCAGCCTGCAGGAGCGATGCAGATGACCTCAGGGCAGGGACTGATTAAACGTTTCCATCGGTGACCTGGACAACGGATTAAATACCTTGAAATGAAATGCTGTTAAGACACCAAACTGGGGTAAGGGCAGAGATGCTCAGATGGACTTTGACAGGCTGAAGGAATAGGCTACCAAAATCCACGTGAAGTCCAACAGAAGAACACCAAGCAATAGCACAGGCCATGAGCTGACTAGTGGAGCCACTAGTAAAAGGGATTTTAATAAACTACAGAGAATGAGGACTGAAATGGTTAAGGGGCTGGAGGAAGCAGAGGCTGAGAGTACTGGGTTGGTTTGGTCTGAAGGGAAGCTTAGGGTTGGATCTAATGGCCGTCTTCTACTACCCAACGAGAAGGTTCTGGAGATGAAACCAGAGGTGCACTGCAAAATGACAAAAGACAGATGCCCAGTTGCAGCAAGAGAAATTCCAGCTGGATATGGGGGCGAGACTGAAATTAACAGGCTGCTCAGATACGTTGTGGAATCTCCTTTCTTGGAGACTTTCATATACCAACTGGAGAATCTGAGCAATCTGTTCAGCCTTTGAATCTGACCAGGATCTGAGCAGGAGGTAGGACTAGGTAACCTTCAGAGGTGCCTTCCAACCTGAACAATTCTGAAATCCCACAGTAGCCAACGCAGTCTGTGTATTGTATGGTTGGTTGGCATAACTATGTGAAAGGGAAATTTGAGATTTTATTCTTGCCTGTTGCTGAGTGCTTATACTCTTAGGCATTTTATAATTTATTTACAGAGTGGCATGGAAATTTCTTTTTTTCTAATGAGATACTAAAATTAATTTAAATTTTTCCTTAATGTGAGCAAACTCAAACAAGATAGAGCACAGGAAATGTTATTTTTACTGTGAAGGAACTTCAGTACTGGACCCTCCACTGTGACTGAGGTTAAACCACTTGACATTTAGCTCAGTTCCCTCTTTGCTTTACACCTGTGTAACAGTATTTCCCTGACATCACAGAGCTATTATAAGAATGAACATATCCATTTCTGAAGTACAGCAGTGGAGCAATGACATCTTGACAGCATCTATCAGTCTTTCTTTCTCACTGAAGTTATCCGAGATCACCTCATGGTTACCAGTGCAGTATCGGTGGCTATGAGTGGGCAAAAATCCTGCACCTTTCAGGTCAAAGGGTGTTAGCTGAACCTGGGTCTTCTAAACCTAATCAAGCTTCAGGATCCTCTGTTGTTTGGTAAATGTACTATTTCTTCAGATGACTGCGTCGCCTGTGCTGACGTACTCAACGGATCTTTAATGGTAATCACCATTAAGGAGGACACGTGTGAGAGCTAGTCTTCTTTGCTCACCTAACACTGACTTGTGCTTAATAGCTAATATAAGTTGTTCATCATTCAACTGCCATTTGTGCCACAAGTAGTTATTGGAGTATTTTTTGGCAGTTGCATTTCTTAGGCCGGGCCTCCGCTACTGCTTCTAAATGAAAATGAAGTTTGCACAGTAGATCTGCACTGTCATTTGAATGCTTTTTCTAAATGTTCAGCAGCTACGGCTTTTTCTTACAGCTGTTAAAAGATGCAAAAGCCCAAATTGGTGGGTTTAATAATGCAGATGAAACCAAATCACTCAGAGCTGCAACATCACAATTCAACAAGACAGGGCCAAAATCTTGATATGACCATTTGGAAACCATACAGTGTTGAAGTGTTTGTTACTTTAATTCTGAGAAGGAAAAGCAATGATTTGTAAAAGACCTTGACGGAGATATTGTATAATAAGCAGCAAACTAAACCACTGTAATAATTTTACATATACTTTATACAAGAAGAACCCTTCCTGAAAACATACTGTTTGTGGAAAATCTAACAAGCTCTGTCAAGTTAGTTAAATATATTTTTGCTCAATAAATTATTTTTATGTTGGAATACGGAAAATCCAAGGAATTGATTGAATCCATACCATACAACCCAATTTCTCTCTTCAATGAGTCTGATTACCATAACACTGTAAGACACTGTAAAAGCCTACCAGCTTAGGCAGCCTCTCTGACATTCCTCATAGGTGGAGCTCTTTCACCCACAACTTTAACTGACCGTTTTTTCGCTCCGCCTTTCACAAACTACAGATACAAATGCCATGTGCATGAGCAACATAATGCAATGAATGACAACTTGGGTCTTTATTTGAAATATTAGAAGAAAGAATAAGTGATTATTAAAATTATGACTGACTTCAGGAGTCAGTAATACTTGACATTCGTGTGAGACATGTTCTTAAAGAGCAGAAATAAACTCCGTAGGCAAATGCCACATACAACCTCACCCTCCACTGGGCACGGCTAATAACCTGCCCATCATACCAGAGGACAAAAGGTGGCTGTACAATAGAGCAGCCAGTCACTGGAGCGTTCCCAGGCAGCTTCACACAGCGGTGCTAGACAAGACTTGTGAGAAAGAGGACTAATGTTACGTTACAGTAAATATTAACAAGCTGTTGGGCCTGAAGGGCCCAATCCTGAATACATTCTGCAAACACGTCTCCTGCTGACTTCAGCAGGAGCTCAGCAGGGGACAGCCTGCAGCTTAAATAGGAGGGCTAATCAGCAGAACTGCTATTTAAAAGTGATCGCACTTAACTACTTTGCTGTAGTGTTCCTTTTCCTCTTTAGCCTTCATCACTTTGGGGTTCACAAGACTTTTTGCTGTTACCTGTTAATTACAGTGTCAATCCATTTATCCATGAAACATTTGTAAACAGAGATGCTCTTTGGGATGCAAGGATTAGAGTTTCAATTGCAGTGGATTTGACGGTTGCAAGCGAGTTAGGAGGAAGGAAGCAGGGAGAGGAAATCTAGAAATGGCACAGATCCATGTTTGTTCCTTTACTCACTTAAACTGAACTATTTCTATTACAGTGTGGAAAAAAATATTTCCATTCTGTATGTATGTTTTTCTACAGCTGTAATGATGTAAGGACATAAGCATAATAACATCTGTAAGTAGAGGCAATACCCGTACCAGCTGTCATAGAGGCTAATTTTCTCGCTATACTGGTCGATCCAATAAAAGATGGTACCTCTACCTACAAACCTTGTCACAGGAAAACAACTGATGAGGATCAGAAGATGTTCATTAATAATCTCCAAGCCAAAATCTCACATGTGATCTCCCAGCAGGAGAGCCTGAAAGTAGAGTCAATGTACTGGGCTTCCTTTCTTCTCATTTTGCTGTCCTGGGCTAAAACATACGGATTGCTCTAGCATTATCACAGAGTCATCCTCCACGGCTCACCAAGGATGCCCCCCTTACAGTCAGTAGCAAGAAAGATGGTCTATGCTTGTGCTATGTTTCCTAACCCTGTCTGAAGTCAGTCTCACTGTTGCTACCTCTTCTCTTTCTCCTCCTCCATCTCACCTTCTCCCTACAGCTACCTTTTCTCTGCAGTCCTCCCTCCAATTCCAGATCCCTCCTGCCACATCCTCATCCGTCCTCCCCCAAAATCCTCTTCACCACCTCCTTTCACACATAGGATCCCCAGCTCCCACTGGGAAAGCTTGGCAGCTCAGACTCTCCTCTCTGCAACACTTCATCTCTAACGCTCGGCACCTTTGTCCCAAGAAAACCAAATGTACGGCTGGGAGTAAAAGTACATTTCAGTTACACCAGTCATTTATCATAGTTCTGCCCCATACTTGTGCCAGGCAGCAGAGTAAGTAACACGCATCTGTCCTAAGAAGAGGTACAAGCACTACTATGTTCTGGAAGTAATCTCAAAAAAAAAGCTCAACTCTGACAATAAAACTGACAATTTCCTGACAAAAAAACTCCTGGAGAGAATACAAACAGGAGCTAAAAAGTTAAAGACTGACAGGTCCCAGAGCCCTCATTTGGCTAGAGCAATGGCCTGCTACAGCAGGGGTGGTAAAGCTCTGCCTGGATATCAGTCCATGAGCTGGGTTTTCTTCTCTAGCCTGCAAGGGACTTGAAGGTCTCTCATGCTCAATTACAAACAGAATCATAAAAAATGAGGTGTGCAAAGAATCATTTTATTAATCTTCCCAAGAGAAAGTTCTCTGATAGCCTTTCATGGACATTAATCCGACCACTGAAAACAGGAACACGCAGTACTGAGCAGCTAGGAGAAAAGTATTTTGTTTGCCCATACTACAAAACCAAAAAAAACATCTAAGCCTGCCCATGCCTCAGCCAGTCAGGCTGGCTTAGTCTTCTACCTCCAGCCACCACCAGCTGGCAGTGCAAAACTCCTCTCTTGATGGCCACTGTCGTTCTTCCATTGTTGTTCCCTGAGGTCCAGATAACCGTCTATTTTTGGAGGGGCAAACCTCCAAGAATGTAAGGTCTTTGCAAAGGGCAGCTGGTGATACGCTGTACTTTTCTTATCCAAGACCTTTGTTCAAGCAACAAAGCATTTAAGTCCCTCTTGCCTCATGTGTGCGGCTGTCTGTTGAAGAATCCCTGAATCTAAATAAGAAATGGAAGGCAAAGAAAGCATAATCATTAAATCAAAGGGTAACTAATATATTCTGTCACTTTATTATGACAGTCTATTTCCCAGGGAGGGGGCAGGTCAGCTAATTTAATGTCCTATAAAGTGTATTCAAAGGAAGGATTTACATGACAGTGAGAATGGGGAAAGATCAGATTTAACACCACAACTTTTAAATACAAAGATTTATCACAGTCTTAGGTTTTAAACGATTGGTTGATCTTATAAGATACCATTCAAGGCTGCAGTTGAAAGCTATTGGATATATTCATTACACGACCCATAACAATAATGGTAAGACTTGTGAAAGTTATCAGTGTTGTCAGCTTAGCACATAAAAGTCAAGAAAACGTCAAAGATACATTTCTTCTGTGTATAAAACTATCAGCAAGTTGAATTTAGGAATTTATTAGGGATGCACTAGGAATCTGATGTTTTGTTTTAGCTATCTCTTAAAATGTCATTCATGCAGGTGTTAGCAACTACTAACATGGAAATTATTAAAAAGAGAACAAGCTGCAGAACAGCTGAAACTGTCACCTCCCTGTATCTCTCTTTCAGACTGCCAGTTTGGAAGGTCTGGCTTTCATCTTGCCTTTCCTCATTGCCTTATACAACGTTATGTTCAAACTGGGGAAATTAGAAATCACCTCTAAGTCAAACAGCGTCTGAAATCTGCCCACGAATTGGTTCTCCTTGTCCAACCTAAACTTCATAGCCCACAGAATAACAGTGTCATTCTCACACAAGTGATCAAAAGTTAGGAGGAGTTCATCCAAGAAGGGATGGTGGTAAACTACATCAGCAGCCATAATGTAGTCAAAGTGACAGGAAGACCTAGGGAAGTTCTTTTCCAGATCAATTCCCCAAGATAATTCCTTAACACGAGGCTGGTGCTTGCATTTCAGCTTTGTATTTTGGAGAACATTGTGCTGAAGGTTTCCCAGCAGTTCTGGCAAATCAGTGGCAGTCACAAGTGCACCTGTGACAGGGAAAAAACAAACGTCATCTTTGAATATACTTCAAGACTTGAGTAAAAGTCCATTCACAAAAGCCACTGCACAAGGAACCGATTTTACCAGGTAGCTCTCACTGAGGGGAACAGAACAATGTAAATGCTCCCAACAGCTCTTAGCCATTGTGCTTAAAATAAATATTTGCTTCCCAGCAGTTCTACTCTATAGATTGCCATCTAAATGCAGCTGGGGATGGGTGGAGAAATCAGATATTTACTGCATCTTGATATCATATTGGTTAAAAGTACAAAGAGTGACTAGGGATTGAAGAATACCAGTTACTGACTCCAAGAAGTCAGCATGAGATTTAAGCATTGCCTCTGGTTCTTCCCTTTTCACGTAGGAAGAAGCGCTCTCAGACTATAGAAAGCTAAAATTGTGTTAAAATGCAGAAGTCACTGATCTGGAGAAAACACAACAGCGTCTATAGCAGAAAAAACAAGTTGCTGATCAATTGCTGAAAGAAAATGCTGAGCACAAATGGAAAGAAAGTGACCTGGCATCCAAGAGCTGTTTGGTCACTGGAAGGTGATGCATTGGTCATACCTACAACTGGTTTCAACTGGTTCCCACTGACATCCTGAGAGGCCACTAGTTCCTTATTTTGGTCCTCTGTTTAACACTGTTAATGACAACATCGTCTATTGGGACCTCCTTTATTGCATCAATACACTCACAGCTTTACAGAAAGAAAAAAAAGGAAGAGGTTTCTGAACAAGCCTGTTGGAATTTACATTTTCTTTCTCTTAGAAGCTTTCAAACAACAGTCTTTTAGAAGAACTGAACCACTTCCTTTGTCCTCCAGTATTCATCTGAGAGATGTTTCCAAGAGCATAAGAGCAATGGCATGTACTCACCCAGTAAACTGGCTACTATGGAGACCAACCCAGTTCCAGCTCCAATTTCAATCACATTTTTGTCAACCAAATTGTACTGTTTAGAATTAGTTTCCAAAAAATAACACAGAACAAGAGCCTGTAGGGGAGGGAATCCATGAACATACTGAACAAATGACATAAATCTCTTCACTAAATATGCACTGTCATTTAAAAGCATGCAAAAAAATTCTTGTCTGTTCAAAAATTCATGTCTGTTCAAATGAGCAATATTAATTCAAGTGCTGTCCCTAAAGGATCACAGTTCACCATGATCTTTGAGCTCTATAGGCTGACAACATAAATGCCACAACATGCCTCAATATAGGCTTGCAAAGCATTACAGCGAGAAGGAACAACTGCAATTATCTAATCTGTCATGCTGCATAACATGAGCTATAAAATTCCAGTCAGCAATTCCTGCTTATAACTGCACTTACTTCTGGTTGAGTTAAAATGTGTCCTTCACAAAGACATCTTGATATAAGGACTGCTTGTGAGAGAAAATCCACAACACCCCTTGTTAAACTCTTCCAATAGTCAATTACTTCTAACAATAATTAATGACCACAATGATTCAAAAGGGACCAATATATTTACCCCTTTTCTTCCCGTTCAGTTTTTCAGTTACTATGTGCTTACCTTGTTAAGCTTAGCAAACTTTTATAGCAAACAAAGCCACAAAGAGCCCTCTAAAACAGACTCTTTATATATGCATTTATAAACTCTGATCAAGAAGCTTCTTCAGCTTTTCTACCCTGTCTCGTACCGACCAGTGAGTTCTTGTTCACTGTTGAAATAGAAATTACTGATTTTATTTCTCTGGCAAAGATAGTTTCCAGCTTGTCTCCCACGTTTTTTCCCATATTTTGATAATTACATAGTATCCACTGAGAAATATGTATGATGGTTGCCACATCTTTTAGCAATACAGATGAGCATTTGGAAAGGCAATTATTAGTGGCTTAGTCTGGCGTAGTACAATTACGCTCTTAGTTTTGCTTTTAACCAATTAAGAAGTACAAGGAAAGGAACAGAAGGACTGTTGACCAATGTTAACATGCTAGCAATTCAAACAAAGGTTTTGCCTTCTACCTCTCAATTCAGAGCAAAAAGAGTAGGGTCTTTTATGCAAACTTCCATATACCTCAAAATCAACAAAGCTTTGATAAAGAAGTAAGTCTGTGAGCACCAGGACTAATTAAAGCCAGGTTCCTAAAGATTGTGTCTGATGTTTCACTGACATTTAAAAACATGATATTAAGATTTTCTGTTATATATATTTCTGTAATTTCTTCCCTCAGAGTTTTCCCATATTCTGTTGTAGAAACTGGCTGGCAGGATCAAAATTTCTGTGGGTTAAATTAGGAAAACTTTGAAATCTGCCTTCCTTTCCATGAAACATGCAGAAACTTTATTTTCCTTAAAGTTTCTGCCCTCTCGACAAATTTGGCTGACGTTTTTCGGAAGAGTTCAAATACTGCTGGATGGAACAGGAAGGGAGAACACGAAGAGACACAGACAGAAGGGTTGGCTTCCTTCCACAGCAAAACTGGCTAAACCCTTCCAGGGGAAAAAAAAAAAAAGTACAGCCCATGATTTTGTAAGAATAATTGGCCATCAGCCAACCTTTCCTTGAAGACGTGCACTGAGGCCACTAAGAGATATAGCATAAATGACTTGTCCAGGTCTGCTAAGACAAGGAAAAAAGTTTGGAGTTCAAAACAGCAGAGTATGCTAACTCTCCTCAGCTGAACTATGGCCTATTTGGCTATGTTCTATGGCTGAACTTCTTAAAAATAGTATGATCCTAGGAGGCTGATACTGTTGGGACAGAAATGGAGCCTCCTGGATTTTAGTCTTCTCCCTCCCATAGGGGCTCCTGGAGACGGTTCTGTTTCAGGGATGTTCTCTGACTGCCGCAACTGTCAATGGTGCATCGTGGCACCTCCCTGAACACAGTGGTTTCTTTCACTCTTAACTATTTCAAAACAGTCAGTTAGCTGCATTGCACAGATTCCAAACCTTGAAGAAGGCTCTTTGTATCATGGGTATATTGATGGTTCTTATATCAAGAGCCAAGGACAACAATTCTCTCCCACTAGATTTCTGGCTGTTTAAGAAACTGAAAGCTCCAGCTGAACCTTTTCCCATGTCTGCATATTTACAAGGTAGATTTGTTTCTCACATGAGCAGGTTGAGTAGCTTCCATGAGTGCTAATACCTTGTGAGCTTATATCACAGCTGTTTCTGCAACCTGGATCTGCCTGCTATACAGCCGTCTGTATTTTAAAATGTACAGAAATGTAATCGACTCAAGACTACCGTATATCCTTCAAGATATGCTTGTAATTGGCCGATAGGATCAAAAGTTACTGGTAAGTGAGGAGGGGACACAAGATCATAGATCTTGTGTGACAGGGGCACAAACAAGAAATACCATTTAAGCTTTGAGAACCAGGAATCCATACAAAATCAGGCTAAATTCAGCTTTGGGATTTGCAGAACGGAGACAGAGAAGCACAGAATGTTTTCCTTTGGTTTAGAACACACAACAAAACATATTTATAATGCAAAACAAATTAAAGTGCTAGCAGACTCCAAAACTAAAAAATAACAATGCTGCATAAATATTGTACCGATGGCCAGACGACTGCCCCGTAACAATCAGTGGCTTCTGTAATTCGTATTTCATGGCCAGCAAAGTGAAAGCCTTCCCAGGGTTTATGAGTTATAAGAGGAGGAAAAAAACGCCTTCTCATGATTTCTGCAACTATCTGTTCATCATCATCTTCTTTCCCCCCTGGAAGCAAAAGTATAAAAGGTCAAAGAGGCTGAGTGGACTGATAATGAAACAACCAATTTATATTGAAAAGCTGATTTGGAAGCAAGAATGTGAATTATGTCTGTGAATAAAAATACATTTCACCATTAATGGTTAGCATGATACATGGGATCCTGAATTCTAATTGAAGTTTTCAGTTTATGATGAAATAATTTCCTGTTTTGCTGAAGAAGCCAAGTTCATAAAAAGTAAAGAAGTGGAACGTTACCATATATTGCTTTCCATTTCAGCAATCCAAAAGAAATTTTTTAACTTCTTTTTCCCTTCAAGAGCAGCTGCCCTAGTATAGACACTCACGGCCTTACGTGTCCAGATTTTTTATTATTTTCCATATCTTTTACTGTTCACTTTCCCCACATTACGGTTCTTTTTGACAGTAAACAAAAGGAGCCACAGTATCATTTATAAGTCTGTCACAAAACTTGTGAAACAGATCCTAGCAACACAAATTATGACAGACAGGAGCGAAAGCACTAGTGTTGTCAGGAAAGCTTATCCACCCACCCCAACAGAGCCCTGTCAGAGAGATTCTTTCCAGTTGGCTTGATATCCTGAATGCCATCCCCGTTGCTAAGCAAAGGATATTTATGATAGCTAACATAATCCCAGATAACTCTTCTAACAGGAGAAGACTCGTTCTTTTTTAGCTGAATACCAAGCCAGTTTCAGTTTTGCTATCATCACACAAAGCAGCACCAAAATGTTACAAAAAAAAAATATGTAAGTAAAGCTGCCCAGAGCATTTTCTTAGCGAAGTCTAGAATCATTCCAAGTTTTCACAGGAAATTTGCTTTCACAGCCAACTACGATGTCTTGGCAAATTAGCTAAAGCAAAACATGTTTACAAGCTAGACCTCCTAGAAAGCATGCTAGATATTTAGATAACTGGGTTACCATCTTGTCCAAAGCAGAGCTTCTGTATCAAGCCTGCAGTTACCATCAAAATCACAGATACCAAGATCAGGATCTGCATGGAAACTGCAGGCCCAATGGCTATTAAAAATGAAAACATTTGTGTTTTCATCAGCATAAAACACATTGCTCTACCGAAGATTCTTCAAGTCTTCTTCCCCCTCAAATCACTGCTGTCACAGGACATGACAGCCTCAAGCGTTGTCATTTGCTCTGCCCTAACCTATTGACAAAGTCTCTCTCCCTTCCTTGTGATAGAACCACCAAGGAACAAAAGCAGGGATGAACAAAGAAAAAGATAATACCAAACAAAAACACATCAGGAAGATGCTCAGGCTCATTAGCCAGTGCTTTAAGTTTGCAACTCAAATTACTCTAAGCATCAGAGGAAACCAGAGAATAGCAACAAACAAGGAAAAAAACACAAAAATGTTCATGTTCAATCTTAGTGTGTTGACACTAAGACATAATCTAAAAGTAAAAAAAACAAAACAAACAAAAAAACCCCCACAACAAAAAACAACTAACCGACTCGCTGTACTCCAACAATTTATTGGGGGGGGAGGAGAGGGAACGAACCCTAATCGTGGCCTACAGCAAAATTAGAAATAATGTAATGCATATACTACTGGGAAAAAATATAAACAGTATAATTTTATAAAAGTAACTTAAATAAAATAGTCAACATTGAAACTATAATATTTTAAGATGTTAGGAAATAAGTAGTATGTGGCAGCCCAGTACACCTTCTGCAAGCCTCCAATGTTAAGTTGAGAGAAAACACATGCGTCACTGTGCCTGCAAGCAGGGAACTCTGCAAAACATGAGTTAAGTGCCAGAGAAATACTGCTCCAGGGCAAAATTAATCTTTTCTTATGAAAGAATTAATATGAAGCTGTCTTATTACACATATCATAAGTGTATTTAATATATCATCCTGTTTCCACACATACCAGATACAGCCTGCTTTTAATCTTCTTTGATTGCTTAGAGCAGTCTGAGCTTGTTCTGTGATCAGTACTAGCTGTGGAAGTAAAAAGCTATTCCTTCTATTACCTCCCAATTGCAACCATTTTTCTTGATTCTTCCTCCCTTGACATCTGTTTGGGATCCAATTTTATTGAGAAGCCGTAACTTACTAAGTCTTAACTTAAAAAGTTTCTGCCAGAAGATCTATAAAACTTCAGCAGTATTATAGCTACCCCTCTAGTACTCTATAAACATTTCCCACTTATTCCCTACATT
Source organism: Astur gentilis (assembly GCF_929443795.1). Classification (NCBI taxonomy): domain Eukaryota; kingdom Metazoa; phylum Chordata; class Aves; order Accipitriformes; family Accipitridae; genus Astur; species Astur gentilis. Next base: position 2,873,380 of record NC_064892.1, read on the forward strand.
ATCAGCAATCTTTCTACTTAAGGCTTGCATAGCAGCTACACTAACAGAGTTTGTAGGCCACTGCTCCCTACCTGAGCTAAACTGTCCACACCCCTGAAAGAAGAAACCCAAATCTGCTGATTAATAACACTACATAAATCTTTGGCCATCTTATCCCTTAAGTAATCCTCCAGGTAGGTTATCTGCAGAAGTTTACATATTTTTTGTATTTTTGTCTTCCCCTTAAGAAGATCTTACTAGTGTGGAGAATCAAAAAGAGCATATGTTTCATCAGAGACATCATATGGTAGACAGGCTTCAACACCCTAATGGGAAATTTTATCAGGACCAGGATGCTAATGATTCTGACGAAGAGCGCTAACAAAACAAGGAGTGCAGACTTTTAGCCAGATTTGCTTACGTACATACAAGTTTCCCCTCATACTGCAAAAGGCACTTTTCTATTTTCTGCTTTATATCTTTCAGAATAACTAACTTCTGGTGGGACTGCAAAAAAGGCAAGAAGTTAATTTTTCTGTAACTGCCTTCAGAGCAGTCAGAACAGAAAAATAATGAACTAGCGGGAAATCTTTCAAGCAACAAGAGAATTGTTATCAGAGTAAGCAAAATCCAAGTGAGATGAAGTCTTTTAATACCTGCAAACATTGAGAAAGTTTTGTTGGTACTTTGACCAAACTAGTTTCTTGACAACAGATGTAAAAAGCTGATAGGAAGTTACTCTCCTGGAAGTGTTTATCTCTGTATTCGTCCATAGTTTCTTGCTCAGGAAGAAAAAATAATCTTGGAATTATGACTCAAGGAATGGATTTTAATGACATTTTAAAACAACAAGAGCTGACTCATCAGTAGAATAGCATCAGACAAGAGAAGAGGAGGCTTGACTGACCTGGCTTTCAATTCCTGGAAGAATGTAGGTGCCTAATGGGCATTTCCAGCAGTAGCACTCGAGCACCTACGCTAAAACTGTTAGAACTTAAAGGTCTGCTAGGACTGGTTCCTCCCCTCTTCATTTGCCTGGCTTTGACCAGGTGGGTTTGCCCTCACTCCTCTTCTGTGATTTGGAGAGGCATGGAAATGGTATATACATAGAATGACTTTCCTCAGTCTATTCATCTCTTTGCATGAGCATGTATACGCAGAACCCACTGGAGTTTCAGGTGCTGGAACCTTATTTACATTCAGATGGCACAGTCTGATCCTGTTCAGGCAACATATGAAAACTGAGACAATTTTTGTTGGTGAAACAGATAGTGCTCCTTTGGTCTTGAACTTGTGTTCACAAAGAAGTTCCCAGCCATAGATGCCCCAAAGTCTTCTTGAAACAGAGTTTGAATGTCTTTAAGTTTAAGAATTTCTGCTTAATATCTTAATTTCTTACAGCGTTCTTTGAAATATTTCAGGTAAAGGATTGTTTATCATAAAAGTCTAACGTCTCTGGAGCACATTCTTTGAACTCCCTTGATTTTAACTTAATATCAGGGCTGAGGGAGAAAAGTTGCATACTGCTGACACATCTTACACTATATCAACCACATTATTAAGAAAACAGCGTAAACATCATTCTCAAAGGAAAAGCAATCATCGTTATTACAACTGAAATGCGAACATAGTTTTCCAAAGAGACATACTAAATCATGTGGAAGACTGGAGTTGTGAAGTCAGTGGCAGGTTAGTTACAGAAACGCATGTCAAGCTGCAAAATCTTGCATAGGGAACCAGAGGCTTTTGCTGACACATTCAAACGTCAAACAGAATGTTTTATATTAGAACAAAACCTAAAGAAAGAAAAGGACGTGAGTTCTGCTGAGGCAGAGTTGAAGTCCTTCAAGTGGGGAAGGGAAGGCAGAAGGAAAATAACAGGAGATAGACTAGGTCAGAATGGACCAAGTTGCAAACTGCAGCATCTTTTTCTCTATCAATGAAGCAAATCACATGAATGGGCCTTAGGCTATCTTCATCTGCACACTTTTTGCTTAGAATCAGTAGAAATAGTACCTGTTTTGAAACATGCTACATGATCAGCTTTTCCCTTTACACCAATTGTCACATAAAATCATGCTTGGGAGCATACAGCTCCATCAGGAAACGGTAGCCTGAAAATTCAGTTGGGTATCTTCCATCAATTAATAGCATATGTTAAAACTCTCACTACATAACTAATGATACTACCTACATTAATGCATTCTCCACTGAATAAAAAGGGAACAGAGCCAGGCACTGTCAAACAGCACTTAAAATGCAGGAAAAGCAGCAAAGACAAGAGGGATGAATTAAAATTAATTTTTTTTAAAAAAATAGATACCATTATCTAGATACCTGAATTAAAATGTGGCTAAAAAAAGGAAGTAAAATGACCCTTCTGCATGAAAGCTGTGAAGAATATACTAACAGTCAATATCTCCATTTTCAGACTCATTCACAAATAGCACACAGAGTAACAAAGCATTCTCCAAGTACTTTGCTAATGGATTAGGACAGCATTAATTCAGAAACAATAGTTTCACCCAATGATTCATCAAAACAACCTACAGGGGAAAAATTACAGATTAGTCTCTTTCAAGTGCTGGCCTGACCCTACTTAATCTCTTGAGGTCAAATGGTGTCACAGCCCAAGGTGATAAGGAAATAAGACCCAGCTGCCTTCTGCTTCTCTCCTGCTTTGATGGATACTCTCCAACTGGCAAAAGGAATGAAATCCAAGCCTTCGGCACGGACTTGACCTGACAAAGTTCAGGCCTACAGCAACATATTCTCCCTTCTTCAGAAGCAGCATACTCTCACCTGTAGAATTTAGATTTACAATTTACCATTTAGACTTGTACTTACAAATATTTTAAGAACCATGTATCAACAGCTGTGAAAACATACATGGTTCCTCTAAGACTTCTCAGCAATTGCTTCTGAGTCTGATAATACAGGAGGACTACCTATACTGACATTACTGATTGAGTAATGCATGAGAGAAAGTTCCAAGAATTCATGATAGCCAGGACTCTTCAGATCTCCTCATTCTGGACACACAGAACTGAAATCATCCAAAGTAAAGATTCAAGGTGTGATTTATATATATCAAAGTAAAGATTCAATATGTATTTTATATATAATATACATTACATATATTATATACACACACACACATATATATATTAAAAAATTACCTATCTATATACCCCAACATCAAGAAGATACCTACAGAAAGGTCAGTAAGGGAACAGATCTGCAAGCAGTTCTTTAACTGTAAGAGATGACTGGAGAAGCGTTACATTACTAGACTGACAGGAATCATCAGAAGGTAGCCCTGTGAATCCATCAGGGTATTTCTAATGGTTCATAAGTTTACCCCAAATCTACAGGAGGTCCCAATTCTAAGGGACTCTGGAGTCTCACAGTTTCTACTGAGCTACTAACATTTCAGGATCAGAGCCCTGGTCTTGCAAGCATTACAGATGGCTCCATGGAAACATACACAATCCTGAATCACAGAAGAGTCCACAAATTCCAGGTGGTATCACTTTAGTACCTTTATTTCATTCCACTAATTTCTATTTCATTCCATTCGATTCCAACTTAAGGACCCTTAAAGGAAGAGGTTAGGATGGAAATCTAATCATGCCCTTGACTTTCCAGAAGTCAGATGTAACCTACACCTTTCTAAGAATATAAAGCAAAGTACTGTTCCAGTACTTATCTAAACTACACGGTTAATTTTTCCTTACTTCATCCCTACCTACAAAGAGGGAAATGATCATGTAACTGAGCGTAGACATTCTAGTACGCTCACTACAAGCTCAACCTGCTGAAGTGACGGCAATGACAAGGTATATTATATTGATTAATCTGAGATACTACGTCAGGGTAATATAACGCTTGAAACTTTATATTTTGAAATGCAGAAATACAAAACTGCCACCCACGAGCAGCCTCTTCTCAGCCAAGAGACAAGATGCACTTAGCCCGGAGCATCAGGAGACAAGAACAGGAGAGGGGTATGCTCACAATATCCAGTCTATGTATTTACCCAGGCTTGAGAGGTACATTTTCAATTTGAAATTCACACCACTGATATCCCAGCCCCATCCAAGTCACTGGTCATCAAAAACCAGTAGAAGGCTGAAAATGGAAACACCTAGTCAGATTATCTCATGAACACCTAATGAATTCAAATGTGCGAAGTACTTCCCTTATTAATTCATCATGTTTGTCTGTCACTGAAAACATCTTCAGGTCTAGGCTCAGCAGCTATTTAATCTCTAAAGATAATGAAATTACTTCCCTTTGACTACAAAAGCAGACTGTGTTCTTAAATCAGATGGTCTAATGTACATTATAAAAAGCCGACAACCAGTTTCCTGATGGATAGGACGGCTCTGGATGAGTAATTTAGACACTGTAAACCATTGTCTAGTCTAATCTTTCACATACATTACCTTGCCCAGTCAAGAGGGCTTTGTGCCATTGAAAGCTCTTACTTCCTTGTAACGACGTGCCAGAGCACGCCAGGTACCACAGCCAGCAGAACAGAAGGGACTCAACAAAATGCCTCCCAATTTTCGCCTACCAATAATTCTGGATTTCTAAAATATTTCTTTGAGCAAAGGACCTGAAAGTAACTTAACACAGCTAATCCATGCAAACCTACCACCTTTCTCATGTGGCAGTTGAGAAATATTTAATTTATTGTTGAAATGCAGCTACTGAAAAGGGGAAAGATGTGAAAACAGGAAAGACAGGCACATGGCTGAGAGGGAAGTATATGTTACAGACTTCTCTACAGAGTTAATCCATGCCTTGATTATTTGGGTATTGCCTCCAACTTCTGTTCCATCCATACACAAGAAGTTTCTATTTTAGTTTAGTAATGTCTTCAGCAAAAGCAGGTCTACTTGTTGGGGGGAGAGAAAAGGAACAGAGAAGTGTTAATTCAAATTAGTACACCTGATGTTTACTACAGTATTTGAATGCTGCCACTTTCAACAAAAGAGCTCAGAGAGAAGTTACTATAAGATAGCCAAGAGGTAAATTCAGAGAAGAGGTATTTTTGGACTATTCTGATTTGCTATGAAGGTGCTGTTTAGCTCTAGTCATTCCTTCGTTGGGTTATAATCAAGTCGTATTCCACACTACCTCTATTAGCTTTTTAGTATTTGGGGACAACTTGTTGCCTAAGAGGAGTAGAATTTGAGTTCTGGTATTTCAGGTCAATCCTGCAGTGAAGAAAAAAAAAGATGGGAAACTAATGGTGTGAATTCCATGAGTTTGGGGGTTTAATGCTTATAAGATAAGAATTAATGGAAGAGGTTGTTTGGTTGTCTCTTTTTTTAAAGATATAAGCATAAGTTAAAGCCAAGAAACAAAAAAAACAGGAAGATGAAAGAAGGGAAGGCAGGTGGTGGGAAGACACAGCAAAAGCATCATTTATACATAGTATAAATAGGCTCATTTTTTAACCAGCACTGTTAATTGCAAAGTCCACAATATAAAGAATGATTCAGCAATTTAAGCACTCAGAAAATGGAGGAACTGGGTGCTGGACCTTCCTCAGAAGGATTCAAATTCACAACTCACCCGAGGGGTGCTTCCCTTCCCCTCCATCACCAGAGGTGGGCCATCAGGAAACCAGGATTGCCAGAATCACATTAGAAGGACAACAAGCAAGGAAAAGCCCAGCTATTGGGCACTCAGTTGTAAAGAGGCAGACTCGGGCTCCACGCTCTGGTCCCAGGATGTTTTTCACATTTTATAGCAAAGTCTTTGAAGTCAGTGGGGAAGGGAGTGAGAAAGGTAAGAAGCGTCTTTAGAAGTAAACCAGGAAATCGGAATGAGACACTAAGTCACTCCCTCTTCCCAGCTGAATATCTTGACTTCTAAATTACAGGGTTAGGCTGGTTCTCCCTTGCCCCCATTCCAATTATGTCCCATTTAAGGAACCTTTCTGGACTCCACACAGAGACTTGAAATGATGGCAGGAGTTGTCATCAGTTAGGACATCTGTCAAACAGGGTGAGTAGAAGGAGTGTGTCCCTTCTAAAATGCTGGGAGATATGTGAAGGTTACCAGGTCAGCATTTTCTCAGATATTTATGGATTAAAAACTGAGCCCTGGCCAAGTGAAGTGAGACGATGGAGTGTCAAGGACAAGTATGCCTTGCAAACTTGCTCTCCTCCTTTTGTCTCAGGGATAAAATTATTCTGGAGTGAATTTTAATAATATTGACTGTGGTAATTTAGTATCCCAAGAAATTAAGATAGGAGTGACATCTCAGAAGAATTTAGCCAAGGAGAGTTAAAGATAATGATCAAGAAAAATCATGAAAGGAGAGAAGAGAGACATCTAACAATGCAGGTGTGATGGAGAACTGATTGGATAAAGACACCAGAGGAAAGATGAGACTGGGTGAGGATCTACCTGTGAGCTGAGAACCAGTAGTGATGGGAATCATGAACAAGAATAAGGAATTTTAACCTGGAGAACCTGTGACAAGCCAATTAAGAAGGAAAGGGGAAAGCACCAAATTTTAAGAGCTCAGACTGGAACTTGCAGAGAAACTCAGCTGGAGTAAGAACCCTGAGAAACAGAGACTGAGACTGGGTAGGTGAAGTTAATGAAATGGGAATGGGGAAGGTGGTAAAGGAAAAGAATGAGAACAAGAAAGGCACAGGCCCAGGGTGATGGAGCAGGTTAAGTCTCCGTGCAGCAGGTTTGGCATCCTTCACCTCCAGAACCTGGCATGGAATTTACTACGCCAAAGCCTAGTGTCAGATGAAACTGTAAAGATATCCCATTTTCCATCCATGTCTCCTCATCCTCTTAAACTAGTGTTTCTAGTTACTCTGTTAGCTAAGTGGAATATATTTCTGTATTTGATCTAAAGATTCTGCCCTACCAACTAATTTTGCATACATTGACATAATGTCCCAGAACTCAATTTATTTTCATAATGCAAAAGCTAAAAAAATTACATGCAGACTCACTCCTCCCCACCCTGAATTTTGCATGAAGAGAGGATCAATACTAGAGAGTCAAGCCCGCAGAAGCATAGAAATGCCTGTGCAACTTTACCCCAGCCCTCACGTAGTACAGAATACATAATGACAGTCATCAATATTTCAGTCTTTAGTAGTTCTATCTTTAATATTTATACTTCTAGATATTTCTTCCCCCAAGAATCATGCTTCATTGCATAGGATCAACTTGAGCTCTTTGTTCAAGTTAGAATTGCATAACAGGAAAGGGAATTGCATTAAAGAAAATCTCCAGATTAAGGCACTTGAACAGTGCTTTACGGAACAGCAATCTATACCAATTACTATCAGCCATCTTCTTGTGCAATGTCAGCTTTCCAGAGAAGGTCATCAATTCAGGGTACTTTAAAAAAAGTATTCAAAAGCAAAACAACAAACATTAGTTTCACTAAGCAGATAATTAGTTTTAAGTATTGCCATCATGCCCAAAGCTTCACCTTGCCTCACTGAACAGGTAGGAAAGCAAAGCTGGACACTAAGCTCTCTTGAAAAAGCAGAAGCCCAAAAGCCTGGCTCTACATGAACCAAGACTCAGCTGAGATTTTAAACAAAAATATTATGAAAAACTAAATTTTTTAAAAAAACTCCTTCCTTCACATTCAGCTGTACAACACAACTAGATCCCATCCCAAAACAACACACTTCCTAAAACCTTGTATACTCCTGGTGACCCCTAAAAAGGGGATTACTCATGACGCTTTAGGATCTTGAAAGATGTGCAGCCATGAGCTTGCTTAACAGAAAAAGCTGCCAACAGCCCCTGAAGGTATTCGAAGATTAAGTTTGAGGCTGTCTAGACAGAAACCAAGCTTGTAATAACCAATTCTCCCTAATTGACACCCCGCAAACAAACCTCTCCTGAATAGCTTGATCGTAGTCACAGCTTCATTCCCTGGAACCAGTTACAGGCAAGATGCCAGGCACTGGTAGGAAACTGCCAGGACCAGAGTATGCCGGCATAGCAGATACTTACTGCATAGCTAGAATACTACAACAGCGCTATCTGTTGTATTTTCTGTACAAGTGCCATAAACACAATTCTTCAGAAAAAAAATGAATGAGAAGATAGCTCATTGTCAGCAAGACACCTTGTTCCTTATACTTAACAATATTCCTAAGTGCAACAAGAAAACAGTGAAATAAGAAATATTTTACCTTCTTGTCTTTCCAATTCTCTTACCAGTTCATTTTGTAGATGACTGTGTTGCGATGTCAGATCCATACTATGCCACAAAACCTGTGACAGAGAAACACAAGCCTGCCTGAATAAAATTACTTTATTTCTTTTTCCCCACATAACACTTCTCAAAAAACTTGAAATTATTTTTACATGTATTATGCTATAATTTATTTCTATTGATAATAAAGACATGTAGACACATAAATATCAGTATTCAAAGCATAGAAAAACCAGAAGCAGCAAACTAGTTCAAGTGCTCTACTCTCAAAGAGGGGAAAAAAGCAAGCTGATTAAAAAAAAAAAAAAAAGCTTTGATAAATGCTTAAAACTATTTTATGATATTTTAAAATTAGAATCAATTCAAATCAGGGTTGGTGGGCTTATAAACAATTGAAAGAAAAGGTAGCAACAAATGTCTGAAACAAGAAAAAATGCACCAAAAGGATCTAATCTTGTTTGAATTAATTGGCTTGGAAGGAACAACCTTTTAGTAAAAGTTGCACATGAGAATAAGTAGGAAGCAGGAGCTATAGACGACATGCAGAATAGAATGTGTATGTGCCTATATAGACAGACACAGAACATGCAGACTTGGGAGAAAAAAAGTATGACAGAGGCCAATACAATCTTCATCTGTCTGCAGAAAAGCAGACAGACAACCAACAGTCTCCAATTCTTGATATTTTACAATCAGAAACACACTGAGTTCAAAGAAAAAAAAAGAAAAAAAAATCAGTGCTCTGATAATTTTTAAAGCTCTTGCATTGTTATATGGAAATTTGATTGATTTTTGCAGGAATGGTTACAGGCAGCATACAGTTAATAATCTACAGATGTCTAAACACCCAATAGGGATGGAATTAAATAAGGCAACGGGTGAAGGGGTATCTCTATCTAGTAAAAAAAGCAAAGTAAAAAGATATGCTAAATATCAAGAAAACTTCCTCACAGTGCAAAGCCTTAGGCAGGTTTTCCTCTCAAGGCTTCGGACGAAAGAGGACAGTACAGGACAGCCCTGTCTTCTTAGAGAGGATGCACCATATTCTCTTGACTTTACCCTACAAAAGGCATACAAGTTCAATGTTTAACCTTATCATCACAATGCCAGCAGCCATTAACCTATTTGAAGGTGGAAAATAACTTAGGGGGCTTCTACACATCACTGTAACTTGTAGAACAAAAATACTGCTATTATGTCTACCTATGAACTCAGCAACAGTAACATCATTACATGGGGAACAGAAAAGAGATTCAATGGGATTCAAAGTCTTTGTATGCATCTTCAGAGTAACAGGTAGCATTAGAAACTACTGTGACATTGAGCAGCAAGTGTTACACACATCCATCAGCTTGTCATCTACCTCAGAAGTATGAAAAAAAGATAAATTTTCTTCCCATTAGATGATAAAAATAACAAGTTAATAATCAATCCTTTTGCATTCTGAAGGACAAGCAATGTTGCACTATAAAATCATCCTTAAAGGGAAAACCTTTGTATTTTGTGGTCCTCTATGTTTTGGGGTTTTTTTTCCTTCTAAAAATATCCTTTGAGGTACACTGAATGACACAACAACCTGTCTGACTTCAACGTACGAAGTCAGGAGTACTACAAGCCACTAAACAGTGCAGAACAGCGCAGTTGCTGAGTTACACTGTTTAAAGTAAATGACAGAAAAGTAATTTAAAGACACAGACAAGCAAAATACCACTGGCATCGGCTGCATTTCAGTCAACATTACCTGAATTTCCTGCAGCTTCCCAAAGATGGTACTCAAACAGAAAAAATCCTTATCTGTCCCGTCACTTCCCTCCCAGGCAGAAGTGTGCTCTGAAGCGTGTTATCACGCGTTGCCAACATCCCCACACCAGAAGCAAGAATAAATCCCGACAGCTGCAGCCGGAACACAACACGGGCACCACACACCGCGTCCCTTACGTAAGGGAGCAGATTTCGTAACAGCAGCAGACACTCCGTCAAGGGTAAGTAACCAACTCTGTGTGGTTTTTACAAAAATAAGATACTGGCACAGCGTTAGCAACCACAGAGCTAAATATTAGTCTTGGGAGTCAAAAGGGTCTTCCAAGCACCGAGCGCCATTTACAAAGGGGCAGGGGGGCATTTGTGGCAGGGGTATATAAATGCACGCTCACGTTGGAATGCAGAGCTGTAACAAGGTACACAGCCCCCAAAATCCTAGCACACTTTATCCCACGAGACAGCCGTCAACATGCATAACCATACACATACCACTCCTCTTTTGTAAATACAAGATGTACATTCGCGCAACAGATCACAACCGCTTACTGCCATGGGAAAAAATACAGGTATCTTTTAAGACTTCTCTTATTTAGACTGTAACCAATTCAGGACGGGAACTGTCTCCTCCTTTATCCAGTTTTTAGCAAAATTAGGCTTCAACCTCAACTGGGGTTTCTAGGTGTCATTGAAAAATAATAAATTATTGTACAAAAATACTAAACAAGCCCTACAGAGAACTGAAGGTCTCTGTACTTTACCATACTTGGTAGAAGAAATTAATAGAAGCTCTTCTACATTCAGAAACTATCAAACAAATCACCAAGACCTGACCTACACTTTTAAAGCAAAATTGAGTAAGAGAGTGACTTACAAAACACTGCTGAAAAGTGGCTCTTCGGGCTGAGAATTTGCTTAAAAGAGTATCATCTTTTGTAAAAGTAGTATCAAAAGGGATCATTTTTGCCCAGTAAACACTGTACATGAAGAATTAGACTCCCAGCAACTAAGAGCTAAATCCTACCCAGTTCACCTCAGGCCTTCATCCTTTCGGGGGGCTAATGTTTCATATGGAACTTACCTGTATGGACTTGGACTTTCAAACAATGGAACAATGAGAAATGAAGTAGAAATAGTAAATGGGAAGACAAAAGAAGCAAGACAGAGGACTACAATGTAATGTAAGAACCCAAGTAGGACTGGCAGCATTCAGTGCTTTTCCATCTTAATCTACAGGAGCTATAAATAAATTCTACACATTGTTCCTCTCACAAATTAATGACGTGAGTGCTGCAACCAGCGGGTACCTCCGAACATCACTTCTGCAGCCAAATTCTGTCTTTGGACATGGTCACATAACTCCAAGTCTAGAAACACAACATTTAACATTCAGAACATGAACAATTATAGCACCTCAGATTATATAAGGACTTACTGTACTGTATGATTTTTACAAGGGCTTACATTGTCTCATGAATGGTTCAATAAGCAACATTACTTTGAGCACAAAACTTTCAGGACAGGCATAGTGAAGGGAATAAAGAAAACAACACTAACTGAACTAATCTTCCTTCTCTCAGCACCTAGAAATAATCCAAGTTTCTTTCAAAATTTCATTTAAGTTTGAAGTTAAGGAAGCAACAGATTGTGTGTGATTTTTAACAGCTATCTCACCTCAGTTAGAATACAAGTAAATGGGCATCACATTTTGGCTCAATTTTAAAATCTCAAAACAGAAAACTTATATCAAGTCCAATCTAGGTCTTCATGAGTAAATGTGATAAAATTATTTATTTCCATCATTTAAAATCCCTCCGATTTAAGTTCTGGACACAAAATGCATGAAAAATAGGTAACAAATAGGGATAATTTATTATTTATCAAAAATTCATTAGAATATTTACAAAGCTTAAGTCATAAAAAATCACGTGCACACAGTCTCCCTTTTTTAAGACTTTTTTTTCTTTAAGGCTTTTTCTTTTTTCGTCCTTTCTTACTCTGTGATTTCTTTTTTCTGCCCTCAAACACAGGTTTGGCAGTCACCATGGCTACGTTTCCCAGATCTTCATCCTCACCACTTGAGCTACTACACCCTTTCTTCTCTTTACAATCTGTTGCCTCCATTGCAGAGACATTTTTCCTCTTTCTGCTCTTGCCTAAATCTCTGCTTTCTGATTCCTCTACTGAGGATTCACTAGAAGTTTCTGAAAGATGCAAATTTCCAATAAAACCACCTCCATATATATGTGCTTTTCTGAAATCTGAATGTTTTCTTCTCTTTCCACTTTGGACTTCCATTGACACAGCTTGATGATTAGCACAGAGTGCAGTACCCTCCCCTTTCTTTTCCTCACGCTGTTTAAGTTCAATCTCCATAACAGCAGTGGCCTCCCGGATTTCATCAGCTTCTTCTTCTTCTTCCTTTCTCTTCAGACACGTCACAGCTCTGCGCAGTCTCTGACTTTTAATAGCTTGTTTTTCATGCTGTGCTAGTCTGAAGAATGAATCAATCCGAAGCTGAGTCTATCACAAATAAAACAGAGAAACACCTTTGGATGTTTTTGTGATGGGAATTCAGTTGTTATCTCAGCTATAACTATAAAGCATCCCGAATTAAAGCAGGACAAAGGACTAATGAAATTAATATGCATGCAAATAGATGTGAACAATAAAATGCATTATTATGCTAATACCTATACTTTATTATAAATTACACAAGAGCCTTCACAGAAACAAATAATAAGCAGACTGCAGTGAAATTTTATAAACATTGTGCTGCTGCTGCTTAGACATGTGTTGCTATTTTCAACCCTAATACAGAGAATCTCTGTAGTGCTCTTAAGTATGTCCTTACAAACACAACCTTAGCTTCAAGCTGCTAAAACAACAGAATGTTTACTAAGCAAATGTTGTAAGTTCACTTTACAGTTGCATATACTAGTGCAACAAAATGCGGTCAGTTGACTCAAGTTCATTTTAACACATGCTGCTACAGCATCAAGATTTAAGAGTAGAACTAGAAGTAGTCACACACAAGGGGTCTGTGTTACTCAACCACAGCTAGGCTTGCTGTATAGGCAAAGCTGGTCTTCTGTAGTCTCCCTAAAACTGTCTAAGAGAGGCAGACGCTTCTAAAGGATGTTCCTGTCAGCCTGAAAACATATGAATTTAACTACAGGTTTTGGTACTTTTCACTCCTTTGAATGATAGAGAGAAGCTAGAACACTGGTTTAGACTCCGTATCTAACTTGCTTACAGCAAAAGGAGAAAAGAATGTGACCTTAGGTGATCAGTTTTACAACTGACTTCCGCAGTATCACAGCATGCATCACTATTCACTTTTAAGTTTTATTAAAGTTGACAGAACACTTATTTGGAAATTAGAGTAATGTTATTAATGGGCACTTGCTCACAGGTTCAGTCTGCACTCCTCCTCAAAGGATATGTATGGTACCAAATGGTTGGTCTCACTTGACCAAAATCTCAGGGGCATTTTTATAAATCATTTTAGAGACAGCACACTGCCTTTTAAAAATACTGAAGGTGCTTGAGGTTCCTGTAGTTTCAGCTACATCCAGAACAAACAGCAACCTGGACTTGTGATAGGTGCTTGATAGATAAAATTTGAAACCAACAATTGAATTATATAAAGTGCCTCACAGCACACACAAATCATACAGAAATGAAGTCTAGAGAAGTTTAATGAGTTTTAAAAATATATATATCGAAAAAAATGGCCAAATGCCAGTTTCTGAGAAATATATTTTAGATTAAAGCCTTGCTGTTCATTTTAAAATGCTTCTCTTACAATTCTGCAGTTACCCTTAAACTATACATAGTTTTATTCTTTACCTGCTGCAAGTTCAGCTGTTTCACCACAGGCAGAAGGATTTCATCTATCTTTGTCCTCGTCCAGCCAAAGTGATCCTGACAGAATGTGCAGAAAGTTAAGGAACTGTACAAGGCTATTACTAGTATTTTGTAAACACATAAAATGAAAATTCCTCAAATAAACAATATCTGGAGGAAAGTTACTCCAAAGCTTTTTCTACTACAAAACCAGAGAAAATACTCTAAGTTATTACAGCTGACTTACGTGTATGGTTCCAGTATTACACTACATACCTTAATCATGCTGTTACATCTCTATTAGTTACAGAACTTTTTCTCCAATGTCAACATTTTCAAAAGCATGCCTCTGAAGACAGAACTCATTTTGGCTATATGGTACTGCCATAAGACAAAATACCTATAAGTAAACCTTATTTTTACACTTGCACACACTTGAAGTTTCATTTACTGTTTGAAATGCTATTAGCTCTGCACACTTTGTCATCTACTTTTCAACAATTCACTGCAGTTCAAGCTGCAATGGATGGAAGAAATAGCCATTATTGCAAGAAATGCAGTGAATAACTAGGAATAAAGTGCAGACTGAATCACTATTTCTAACTAGGTTTTGAAACTTATTTGTGAAAGATGCAAAGCATAATCAGGACTGTGCAAACAATCTCGCTCTAAGTCTAGAAATAGGCACAGCACAGTTACAGAAATGTAACAACACAACAAACTAGTCAGTCCAGCTACGAGACTCTCTTTGCATGCAAAGCAAAGCATCCCGCTCTTTCAGGAGGGCAGAGCAGCCCTGAGTGCCACAGATGCATGGCTGCATTCCCTTCCATTCCAGAGCTGGTATCATTGGAGGAGAGTGCATGCAGATGGGACAGGGGGCCCCTCACACCAATGAGATGTTAAGAATTTGACACTCCATTACTGACTCACTAGTGGGCCTTATGAACTTTAATTGGCATTCTTTTAGCTGTTAAGTCCTGCCATCCAGTAAAAGGATATTCTCTGATCTGCTCTACATCAGGCTTCCCCCAGGTGAATGAACCCCTTGTCTCATCCACCACAGGCTTCAAGTATGCTTCTGCCACTGCTGGATTTGGGAAACCCGAAGAAAGCTGTAGCTCCCGCAGTTTCTTCTTGACTTTGGTATCATGTGGATTAGGTCTCAGTTTCTTATTCTTCTGAGCCTCATTCCACCACTCACTGAAAAAGAGAGGAAAGTATTAATTTGCCTACATAAAATACGATTTGGAATATCAAGAGCCACCATGCTAATTTCAGTAGCCTTAGTCTCCCTACTTCAGTTACTATGTGAGATGAGGTAGGAAATTTCCAAATTAAAAAATGGCCAAAGGGACATATAATCTGAAAGTAGAAAAGTCAAAACATCCACAGTAAATGCAGCCATTGTAAGACACAGTAGCCAACATCGCCTGGATTCCCATAAGCTGCTGAACAGAAGGCCCTAAACTCAGCCTCACTTGTGGAGGATGTTCCACACATAATGATCATTTTTGGAGTTTTTTTGGTATGCAAGAAAAAAAAAAAAGAAAAAAAGACTTCTAACTATCCTCGCCATTGCCAATACATTGCCTCTTCAATTCTTGTTCTTCCCCACAGCCTACCTGTCTTTCTCTTTCCAGGTCATCCATTCCTCACTCAAGTCTCTTTTCTCTATGAGCAAGCTACAGCACCTTCTCACAAACTCAGAGAGAATAAACCTCCAGTCCACTGTGGATCCAACTCTGCAATGAACTCAGAGGCAGTTGCACAGTTCTACAGCTGTTCTATTGTCTTCATTAGTCTCACTGTAACTGCTGTATAAACATGTCACCTTATTTACCTGCCATTCCAAATAGTGATATAATAATGGAGTTATATATTTTACAGTCAGCTTAGTCTCCTTAATGATGGTCAGTGATGGTCATATGTTTTGTTGTATGCTTAAGCAGCAGAAAAGTATATTCACTAATATTCATTTTACTGAAACACAAAAAAGCAAAAGACGACGAAGCATACGCAAATTTTAAGAGAGGTTCCAAGCCATGCCCAGGAAATTCATTTAAAATCTCCATCGCTGTTACAAAGCCAACATTTGGGATGCCCTCAGTGTAGTCACTTCCAAGCAAGTATGCCAAATTAATTAGCTTGCTTCGATCCAACCCTGTAAAAGAAAGTGCGTAAACCAAATAAAACCAGGGGATTCAGCATCTGTCCTCTTACAAATTAAAAAAAAAATGTATTATCAGAAAGGCAAAACCAAAAAGGAACACAAAGGCATTAACTCTGTAAAATTACATTTACTTCAACATCAGAACTTGCTAAATTATATTCTGGAGCAGTGTCAATATGCTACTACTAGCTCAAGCACCAGTAGTTGTGCTAACTTGGCAAATACATCTTACCAAAATTAAAATGTTACAACGTAAAGATCAGTGGGAAATTCTGGGTTCCTAAGAGCTAAGAGATACTATTTTACATATATTTCTCCAGTTTTCATCTAATGCTGACCTGAATTTAATAACCCCCCCCGAATCACAAATAAAAACATTCAGTTTGAATTCTAGTCCATAATATCAATGCCTCTGCTTCTTAAAAGCGTACCTAAACTGGAAGCCTTTTGCTCTGTGCTAGTGCAGCTACTAAGTAGACCAAAAGGCCCTGCTAAACAGACAGAACGCAGGAAGAACTCAGCTGACCACTTCTACTTGGTATGCTGTAAGATCTGAGGCAACCTGACTGATTTTCACTTACTAGCTTCAGGAGTTTAGATTTAAAAAAAAAAAACAAACAAAAACAAACAACAAAACAAAACCAAAAAAACCAGTGGGGAAAAGGAGGGATGTGTGTCTAAGCACACAAAGCAAGACCATCGGCATGCTACTCAGGATATCCAACAACTGTGAAGAAATAAGACTTGTGCAATGCATGGAAAAGGAGAAGTACAAGACTGCAGAGGAATGTGACATGAAGACCAATGGTGACTACTTTTCCCCAATAAATAAATAAAAACCCTGGTTTATTACATTAATAACAGCTAAAAATCACACACATGCTTTTACAGCAATCCTTTCCAAGTAAGCTACAGTAGCATACCTAAGTAGGGGGAAAAAATATTTCACCCAATTTTCTGGGAGAAGAATCCAAAGACATATTTTTCACCACAAAAAAACGTTCTGAAATTTTACATGCTGAAGACATTAAAATATTATTTCAAAGTCTATAGCCTCTCACAACTTTGAAAATGTCAAAACTGATTTTAAAAGAGTTCTGCTTAAACAAAGCATAAGAAAGTTAAAATTGGCTCATATTTTCCTTAATACACTATGTGACACTGAAGTTTAGTAGTTCAACATAAGTAGCAACAATTTGATTAGACTGGTACAAGAGCAATCTGAAAGAAGAAAAAAAGCTGTCAGTATTAACTAAATGAAAAACCTTTTACAGACCATATACATATGCCAGATCCTCTTCTAATACATTACATGTCAGTATGTCCCAAATTAACTTTCATTTCCAGAAGACTATAAATCTGATGTGATCAGAATATAATTTTCCCACCATGACAGAAAAGTCATGCTGACATTTACCCAGAAACTGCTACCACAGTTCATACCTCCAGCCTTGATGACCATCACACTAATTCAGTGTATTAAATGCAGGTGTCTGCAAATTCAGGGGGGTCATCTGGCAGTAAAAACAGCAACCCAAATGAATGTCTTTAGACACTCTCCAAAGAACAGGCATTGTAATAACAGACACACAAAATTCTGTAGAAAATACAACTTCAAAGAGATACATGGGAGCGCTGTCTTATTAAAGACTGTGTTTAGTAAATCAATACCTGATGCTTACCTAGCTGGTTTTGAAAATCAACATACTGATAATATTCCACATATTTGTTTTGACTGAAGAAATTTTTGTAAACATGCCGTGCGCCAAACAACCAAACATCACTATCATCAGTGATTGTCCCAGAGGTCTGATCAGTAAGGTCCAATATAGCACACTGTGCCTCTGCCTCCATTGGAGCTTCAATATATGGAATGCCAAACAGACGGAGAAGCTCCTGTAGGATGGAAAGAAAACAGTTAATATTTCATCTGAAGAATGAACTTCTATTATACTTCTGCTTGACTTGGAACTGCTAGATTCACACTTGGGAGGTATTTAATATTTCACAGCAAATCTTAATTTCCACTAAAAAGTGGCAAGCACAGTTAAGTCAAGGTGGAAATCCCACTTACCTCAGGCAGATAGTGCCATGTAAGTCAAGCACTACTTGATCACACTATTACCACACAGTTTGAGAATCTGCTATCTTAATTACACAATCATACTTAAGTATTGTGCTTTCCATAACACAGAGAAAAGTCCATGCATTAGAATTATGTGGGCTCCATGAAAAAAAGATGCAGGTTCAGTAAAAAAATAATAAAAAAAAAATTAAAAAAAAAAATCAGCCGTCACCTTAGCTCACAAAATAGTATGAAAGCATATGAGAAACATTAATATCAAGCAGGAAAGAGTGGGCAGACTAATCATCCTTTGGATGGTGTTTTGATATATGTGTATTTTGATGCATTTTACACAATTTGCTTTTATTGAATACATTATTTAACCTCAGATAAATATCACACACACACTACTAGGTCTACAGGCTTGTGTTAGTTACACAATTCTGGATTACGTCATCTCCAGAAATTATGCTTTCCATTTACTCTCCTGCTTGCAAGCTGGATGTAATAATCACTGCAAAAACTAAGGTGTAAAAATTATTAAATATATATTTGATACACATACATATATCTGCACAAACACACACTATTTTTTTTCTCAGTGCAGCTGCCTTTCGTGCCCTAACAAAGTCAGTCTCAAGACTTCAAACTTTTACTGTAATAAAGAGAAAAAGCACAACATCAAAAGATTTACAACTATAATGGTGTACCGATCATTATATGGCATGTAATATTACAAAAGCACAATCTACTGGCCTTTAAAAAAAAATCTGAAAAAACAAGTATAAGCAAATGTTTAACAAAGGAAATAAAAATTTCAATCATTTTAAGACTATCGAAATTACCCCTTTTATATGCAAAGAACATAAGAGCATTTATATATTTCTCAGAATTAATTTGTTATAACAAGTTTATTACATCATAGATACTATCAGTAGCCTAATATATTATGAATATGTTAACCCCAACACATTGTATTGCACATAGTCCTTGTATTAGACTGCATTAATCTCTAAACACTAATACTGAAACAGAAGTTACAGGCTTATGCAGGTATTACTGGTGAGATTCTTTAAAAATCAGTTAACCAGGGTATAAACCTGGGTCACCATATCATTTTCTTGTAAACTTTTACCTTTTAATCCCTAGGGGAAATCACAATTTACCTAACACTCAGATTACACCAATTCCATACTGCTGAATGTAACTTCCTAATATTTTTTTTATTCAATTTGCACCTTTCACAGCAACAGGCAAAGATCAAACTGGCCCAACCTTAAAAAGCAGGTGCTTAAAAAAACCTGATGATTTATTCATGATTTTATTATTATTTTATAATGTTATAACAGTTATTTAACATTGCTGGAATTCAAGATTATCTCAATACTTTCAATATTTTAAATCAAGCAGACTGAAGAAAACAAGCTCCTAAGAGGAAAAAAATGTGACCTATAATTAAGCAAAATTACTAACACCTTTGAGAAAATGTTTGACTGGAGCAGAGGGGGGACCACATCATACTGTATCAAATCAAAATGATTCAACAAATGTTACCTGGCTTTCCAAGAACATCTGTCCTGTTACAGAAGAAGCAACACGTTCCTGCTGCTGTTTTTGAGCCTGAAGCACATTCTGCTCAGCAGAAAGGTCATTTTCTAATTCTTCTAGTTCCTCCTGAAAAATAAAACAAGATTTTCATTATTTCAACAGTTCAGGTATACTTAGTTAAGTAAGCTCTAAGTCTCCAACTATAATTATTCCAGTAGTATATGCTCCATTACTTCACACTTGGAAGTTGTCATAGCTTCTATAATACAGCAAATTGTAAGATCAGAGATGGGTCTATTCTTCAGAGTGCTAAAACCTAAAATTTCCCTCTAATTTTAGAGAGATTATGGTTAACCATCATCTTAAAAAAATAAAAAAATCAGTTCCCACAGAATTAGATACATATACAAGAAAGCAATGAAACACTAAGAAGCTGTGCAATAGTTTTCCTTAAAAACTACAAAGGGACAGAGCAATTCATAGAATCCTTTAGGTTAGAAAAGACCCTTAAGATCATCAAGTCCAACCATCATCCATGCCCACTAAACCATGTTCTGGAGTGCCTTGTCTATGCACTTTTTGAATATCTCCAGGGATGGTGACTCAACCACCTCCCTGGGCAGCCTGTTCCAATACCTGACAACCCTTTCAGTAAATAAATTTTTCCTAATATCCAACCTAAACATCCCCTGGCGCAACTTGAGGCCATTTCCTCTCGTCCTATCTCCAGTCGCCTGACAGAAGAGACCAGCACTCACCTCACCACAACCCTCCTTTCAGGCAGTTGTAGAGAGCGATCAGGTCTCCCCTCAGCCTCCTCTTTTCTAGACTAAACAACCCCTGTTCCCTCAGCTGCTCCTCATAAGACTTGTGCTCCAGACCCTTCACCAGCTTCGTTGCCCTTCTCTGGACACGCTCCAGCACCTCCATGTCCGTCTTGTCGTGAGGGGCCCAAAACTGAACACAGGACTCGAGGTGCGGCCTCACCAGTGCCCAGTACCGGGGGACAATCACGTCCCTGCTCCTGCTGGCCACACCATTTCTGATACAGGCCAGGATGGCGTTGGCCTTCTTGACCACCTGGGCACGCTACTGGCTCATATCCAGCCAGCTGTCGACCAGCACCCCCAGGTCCTTTTCCACCGGGCAGCTTTCCAGCCCCTCTTCCCCAAGCCTGTAGCGCTGCGTGGGGTTGCTGTGACCCAAGTGCAGGACCCGGCACTTGGCCTTGTTAAACCTCATACAATTGACCTTGGCCCATCGATCCAGCCTGTCCAGATCCCTCTGTAGAGCCTTCCTACCCTCCAGCAGATCAACACTCCCTCTCAACTTGGCATCGTCTGCAAACTTGCTGAGGCTGCACTCCATTCCTTCATCCAGATAGTTGATAAAGATATTAAACAGAACTGGCCCCAATACTGAGCCCTGGAGAACACCACTTGTGACCCACCACCAACTGGATTTAACTCTATTCACCACAATCCTCTGGGCTTGTCCATCCAGCCAGTCTTTTACCCAGCAAAGAGCACACTTTCATTATTAGCTCAAAACAAATAACAGTGAGTTACCAAACTGACGTCTTGCCACTCATCCGCTGCATCTTTACCATCATCTTCTCTTTCAACGCTCTGATCATTTGCCAACTGCACTTCGTCAGACTCCTTCAGCAAGCCCTGTGTGACAACTGCATGTCTGTCTGTCTCCACTTCTGGAAGTGCTGTTTCATCACCCAGTTTTTCATCATATTTAGTAGGAAACTCAGCCGCATTACTGATTTCAGTATCCACTTCAATAAAGCTTCCTATTGAAGGAAAACAAAGATTTCAACTTCCTGCTACTTGTTTAAAAAGAAGCATTTGTATGCATTTTTAACTTCAGCAGTGATTTTTTTTTTCCTATAAGCACTAAATAGATGTAAGTATTGTGAAATTACAGAAACCAAGTGGTTGACCATTAAAACACCAGTTAAGTTCAATGTATGCAACAGCATGCTTTTCTGACTCTCCGTATTGTATACTCAGGTTTCAGTGATAAAACATAACACAAAGGGGAAATATATAGCTCAGATTTTCTTCCTACCTCTTATATACACAGGAATAGATGTATTTTAAAGCATTCCTTACTAGGAGAAAAGGTTAACTTTGACTGACTGGAAATACAATAAGGCTGTATTTTCTTATCTTTTTACACAATTAAAAAGCACATACCATCAGAATCACTGTCTTCAGACTGTGATATCCCTTCTCTTTCCTCCTCAGGATCTTTTGCTTCCGGAAAAGGTCTAATATCCTTTTGTACCTCAGATACATTCTCTTCTGTTTGCGAAATTACCTCCTCTATATTTTCAGAAATTTTCAAGTTCTCCTCCTTTTTAGAATGGTCTGTTGTTTCAGCATGAATCAAATCCCCTATACTAGTTTGTACAGGGGAACAGCTTGGCTTCTGTGTGCACAAGTTCATGTCATTATCTCCCAAAGAATTTACGTCCGTTTTGGAACCATTTTCTTCTTTCTCTACATATTCCGTGCCTTTTCTCATATTGTCAATACAAGGATAATTTTCAGCTTTGGATATACTGGTGTCCTTAAGCGTAACATGACTTTTTTCCAACTCCAGACTCTTTTGTTCAAATTCAGCATCTTGCATAATCACTTGGTTTGACAAATGAATTGTAGATGTAGGTATTTTTCTTCCCTCCTTAACTTCAAGAATCTGATCTTCCTCATCTGAGCTACTAAGCAGAAAATCCTTCACTTCTGATCTTTCTGGTAGCACTCCATCCGTTCTAACAGTAACAACTTCCTCCCTTCTATCATCCTCACTCAGAACTTGCTGAATTGCCTCTAGTGTTCTTGGAGACACACCGCCGCCTTCTTTAACAGACTGGTCCACACTCCATCGTCCTGTATCTTCATCCCCCAGTTCTTCTTCTGAGCTGCTTTCCACCATAGCTGCCTGGATAGCAAGCAAAGTCCGAGGAGAGGGCGGTGCTGTCACCACACTGTTATCTTTCTCTGTCTGCAACTTGTCAGAAGCAACTAGCTTTGCATTATCAGGAGATTCATTGACTTTATTCGGTTTAATAAATTCAAGCATTTTTGATGAGGGTCCTGCAGTAGTTTCCATGTCTCTACTTGTAGCTTTTTTTGCTTGAATACCTGAAAGAAAGGTTTTTGTTGATTTATGGTTTTTTTAGTAAAAAACTGCTTTATATTAACATTCCATTTTACATAATGAACATCATTAAAGATTAATAAAGCAGTTTTCTACACATTTACAGATCACAGTTAATTATGTGCAACAGTAATGCACATTTCATACAAACTATTGGCTACATGTACCTGTGAACAATATTCAGTTTTTTCTTAAAACTGACAGCTGCAGATTGCAGACACCAAACAAGAGGTTTTACAAAATTAAGACCTGACATACCCTTTATTAGGATATAGTGAGAAGTATCTTCAGAGACTACCCTACTAGATTCCACTTCTTTCACAAAACCACCTTCATTTTCATATTGCGTTTGGATTTCACCCGAGTGCTGCTGATTCAATTCTTTTTGTACATTTTCTATGCACCGATTGAGGTTGCTTTTCTTAAGCAAACCCCTAAGCTGGTACTGGGAAAAGTCACTGGACTCCTTAAAAAAAAAAAAAAAGAAAAAAAAAGAAACAACCAAGTCCATTTAAATAAAATACCACTAGCTGCACTTTTTAAGCAAGTTCATTTACCATGCTCTGGAGAGCCTTTTAAGAGTTTCCTTTAAGCAGGTAACATCTGTCTTTTACTGACTGCTGCACTCCCAAGCAACAGCAACACTAGCCTGGTAACATGCAACAATTCTAAAAGGTCACATCAAGCAGTTCTGAATGCTGGCTAAACACAATGAGATCTCAGTGATGTGACCAACAAAACTTAGCTGGCTAACACAGCTGGTCCCCATCTTAAAAACAATGCAATGATAACAGAATCCACATGTGAATGGTTTTAAGATGACAGTTCTTAGCTTACACTTGGGCACAAGCTATCATTTGATCCGACATGTATTTGTCCTGGTTTTGGCTGGGATAGAGTTAATTTTCTTTCTAGTAGCTGGTACAGTGTAATGTCTTGGATTCGGTATGGAAGAATGTTGATAACACACTGAGGTTTTCAGTTGTTGCTAAGTAGCGTCCATACTAAATCAAGGATTTTTCTGCTTCTGATGCCCAGCCAGCGAGAAGGCTGGAGGGGCACAAGAAGTTGGGAGGGGACACAGCCAGGGCAGGTGACCCAAACTGGCCAAAGGGGTATTCCATACCATGGGACATCATGCCAAGTACAAAAACTGGGGGGAGTTGGCCTGGTGGGGGATTGCTGCTCAGGAACTAACTGGGCATCTGTCAGCGAGTGGCAAGCAATTGCATTGTGCATCAGTTGTTTTGTATATTCCAATCCTTTTATTATTATTATTGCCATTTTATTCTTATTATTATTTTCTTCCTTTCTGTTCTATTAAACTGTTCTTATCTCAACCCACGAGTTTTACCTTTTTTTTTCCCCTCCGATTCTCTCCCCCATCCCACTAGGTGTAGGGGAAGTGGCTGCGTGGTGCTTAGCTGCTGGCTGGGGTTAAACCACAACAAGATTGTACTTTTAAAATCTAACTGTGCTCTGAAAAGCTGTCATAGAAGTGGCACTACAGAATTCCCTGATTGTCTCTGAATGGCTTCAGTAACACATCTGCCAAAGCTACAAAAGCCTTTTCTCAGCTGCCAGCTCCCCTAGCAACCTGAGAGTTTGGTATTGAAGCTGCATTCATTCTGCCCGCTTTACCCACACCAGTAGTATGTTCTTGCAATTGAAATCTTGGGCATAATGCTGATGAGGCATGAGATGGCATGATTTTTTCCATTCTTGCCAAACTGAATTAGTTCTGCTAATTTTAGTGGAAATTAAGAGATAGGACTCTGAATAGACACACAGGAAGGCTCTGTTAAGAGTTGCTATCTCATCTGGGTTTTTTCCCCCTTCAGCGTAACATCTCTTATTAAATAGACTTGGGGGTAAAGATTTCCAGATGTGATACTTTCACATAGTCTTCATCTGCATTAATGGCAATAGCTCCATTCTGGTGGCTTGAAAACTATTTTAAGTATTACCTCTGGCATTGCTTCAAATAATGTTCTTTTTCGCTTTGTAAATTCTTTCATATCAGTCAAGATCTCATGTTTTATTTCTGGAGGCAGCTTGTTGAAATCTTCTGATTCAATATCTACAGAATGAGGATTTTCACATAACTCTTCCTATAAAAATGGAAAACAACATAAACACCTATTTTATATTACAGCACAACAAGAACAATGAAGTATTGAGAGCATTATTCCAAACAACAACAAAAAAAAGCCACAAAATCTTTGTTGCTACTTCCTATACCGTGAAGAAAACAGGTAAGAAAAAAAAAGGTAACTACTACCTAATAAAATCAAGTACATAATTATTGAGGTACACTATACAGAGAAATCTGAGTTTATTCTTTTTACAAAAAGATAGTATAAATCACAGAAGCAGGTCCTATAGCCTCAGCTAGTCTGATTTTATCCTTCTAAAGAGAGTCTCCTTCTGAATGTGAACTACTTCAAAGATAAACAGTATTTCCAAGAGTTTTTTCTTCCTTTTTTTCAAAAAACTTTGATGAAAGCAGACATAATTTTATTATTCATTATACCTTCCTCTTAGGTTATATATTTCTCTTCTCCTCATCCCATAGGATCAGCACATCAGAAGGGAATACAGAATTTATCTGTGAAAACTCAAGGACCGAAGTACTTCAACACCAATTCATATTTAGAAAAGCATGGGAATTTTGTTAAATATGCTGTCTTATATGTGCATAAACATGTGCACAAATGCATACATTTCACTTATATCTTTACAAAAAACAATTTCTTCTCCACATGTCCAGAGAAAGTAGTCGTCCCCCCCAAAAAAAGATAGCATAAGAAATTCCTATTCTGATGTATTCTAGTGGAGAAAATTACATTTGTATTTCCTCATTAGTAGGAATTCATAGAGTACTGAAAATTAACTTGTTTGCTTGATAAGTAATGCTACAGTGAGACCTATACCTCCAAGCACTTTTTTTTTTTTTAACCTTTTTGGTTGTCTTCTAAGCATAGCACATGAATGAGAAGATTGTTCACAGCCACACGGCAATTAGGATGCACTTACCTGCAACATCTTTTTTTGGCTCATTCTTGCTTCCCATTCTTTTTCATCTTCCTCCTCCGAGCTAAAAATCACAAAGAGAAAAAAAGATGTATATATTTACCTAGGAAAATAAAGTTCCTATTTTAAGCAAAAGGACATTAGTCATCCCTTCACTAGCAAGTACAAAAATTCACACACAATATCAAACTACACACATATATATATGCATATACATACAAATACATATACAAGTCAAAAAGATCTGAACAGAAAGCAAGAAGGCAGACATGGGTCAGTTAAAACTAGATTGAGACAACTTGCTGCTTAAATCATTACCCAATTCTTATTTGGTCATCACAAAGTATATAAAAGCATATATAAGATGTGCAAAGAGTAATCTAACCAACAGCTCCACATTCCCACCTAGTATTATTTAAGAAGATGTCACAAGTTTGACAAGTACATACAAAACCTACTTCTGCTGAACGCATCTATGCTACTGAATGAGGGGATGCAAACCAGAATCAAGCTGCCACACACCAGCTACCCAAGCTTCAACAATTAGTTCCCTGTAGTCGTAGACATGGCCACAGAGATTGAAGTAGCACTTTCATCCTTAAACATGAACCCAGTGTGGAAATTTAGTCTGTGGGCTGAAAGCTTCTTGTTACTTTCCCATAAATAACCAGAAAGTTCTGTATCCGGAGCTATAAACCAAGAAACTCTCCAAAAAGAAACTGAAATAAAATAGAAATTAAAGAAATATACTTTACGTATTATGGAGTCTCATGGGTCAAAGGCCTTTCAACAGTGTCAAAGAAAGTGTTTCATACTTTTATCTGAGTTTATTATAGCCATTTAAGCTATTTTTCTTAATTCTACCTACCTGTTCTTCTCTTCATCCTCTAAAGAAGGCAATACATACATATCATCAATTTCTTCTCTTCGAACTTGTGTAATACTGGGCAAAGCTTCATTGCTTAAGAAAAGAAAAAAAAAAAAAATAGTGATGAAGAGCTACATAAAAACTTACCTGCCCTTATAAACAAGGGGAAAATAATTTTTATTCTTGCCTTTTGCCTGTAAGAGCAGTTTTGATAACTTGTCTCTTCAAAAACGTTTTCAAGAGTTTCTCTGTAGTTTTCCTGGAATCACTGACAGCAACTTCCTTTCTTTGCCTTCGCTTAGCCTATGAAAATAAGATTAACACCATCAGAATTCTGCTGGATGCTGAAGATACATATCCAATGAATTAATGTTATAATTCTGTATGCCGAGCCTACAAGCAACTCCTAACTTATCCTACATCAACGGGGACACAGCCTTCAGATCCTCTAAATCTCTCTATGTCAGTTTCCTCTGTGGAACTTGGGAATAGTTTTCAGCTTCTGGCTACAAATACTTGCAAGAGTTCTGGTCAGGCCCATTCTGGAGCAAGACCCAGGATTATGGCATCGTCTACCTCTCTGCATTCTGGTTTCTATGCAAATCAAATGCAAATATATCAAAAGGGAACTGCTGCATGCTCCAACAGCTAAGACTGGGATTGCAAAGAACACGTGCACAGCAGTGCACGTCAAGCCCTCCAACCTCATGGCTCAGAAGCATAAGCAGAATAAGAGGGAAATGGCTACTTAATATCAGCAAACGTACATCCTATTTCGCATTGTAATGACTCAGCAAAGGTACTTACCAATGTTTGTCTCTTCAGAAGCGGTGCCTCTCCATCAAAAACAAAGACAGGCCGAATTCGAAAAAATAGTAACTTGCAGAGTCGATGAAACAGAGTGAGGAGGTGAGCATTCCGTATGGAATTACCACCACGATCTCTGGCTCCCTTTATTGCTTGGTTCAACCAAATACTGATATCTTAAAGAACGGTTAAGAGGAAAAAATGTGCTATCTTACACATATACCATATTAATAGTTTCTATGAAGTGCACATATTTGACTGAGTGGCTTTTGCCCACTGTTTCAGGCTTGGCTTGTCAAAGCCAAGGTTATCCAAATGCTTGTGAACTTCAGAGAATAAATTCTTGCCCCTATCACCCTTGACAAAAAGCAGAGTTAAAACAACTGTGCAGCATGTAACACCTTCCCAGTTATTTTTACAAATAAACGAAGGGTAACTTCTTTCCACATCTTTCCAGCATTTAACCAAGTATATATGATGGGGAAGTTGATGCAAAAGTATTTAAACTTTTTCATCTTATAGTCCTACTGAGAGCAGCACATTTATTTACAAAGCACAAAATCCTACAGCGCAACACTTGTGTAAGGAACCTATTAAAAGTCTCTTTTTTAAAAGATTAAAAAAATAATTAAAAAGCTTAGCATTCCACATATTAGAAAGCATAAAATCTACTTATCAAAATGTTGTTGTGATTTAAAATATAAAAACAAAATAAAAAGCTGATCATGTAGAAGTAAGATAAACAGTTAAAATAACCTCCCTCACAAACCTAGTTCCTCAGCTTTACTTTTAAAGGATACCAACAGCAAGAATTTTTCCTTCCAGCGTTTCTGGGTTTATAGGTCTCCCAGCGCATTCAAGCAGTTTCCAAAGTCCTTGAACTCCCATCGTCCTTCCTCAGCTACTCTGAGCGAGAAGAATCTACGAGGAACAAAACACGGAATAACCCAAAGATTACACGACCCGCGAAGGCGTTATTACCGCAAACAGAAATCGGGGGAGCTGGGGAAAGGAGGGAAGGGGGGGCCCGCCAGCCGCTCGGGCCGGATCCGGACGATTCCCCTCAGCTTTGGGTACGTGACAAACCTTTAAAAAACCCGGTCGAGTGCAGCGTTACAGCTCTCGGGCAGCCTCCCGCTCCCCTCTCTGCGGGGACCGCCACGGCTCCCACACAACCGCCCCTCACGCCGGGGCACCCGCCGAGGCGCTCCGCGGGGCGGCGACCGGCCCGAGGGAGAGGAGGGCAGGGCAGGGCAGGGGAGAGGAAGGCAGGGGAAGGGAAAGGAAAGGAAGGGAAGAAAGGTCGCCAAGTCGCGGCGGAGCTCGCCCGCGGCGGGGCAGGGGGCCCGGCCGCCTCAGGCCGAGCTGCCGCTCCGCCGCCTGCCCGCGCAGCGCCCGCCTGCACCGCCCTCGTCCTGCCCCGCTGCCCGCTGGGAAGCGCAGTTCGCGGGGCGGAGCCCGGCGCCATCTTGGGCGCCGGTGGCGGCCCGGCCAGGAGGCGGTTCCCTGCGGGGCTGCCGCCCGCTCGCCCCTCAGGCGGCCCGGCATCGTGCCCTGGGGGTGCCAGCTGCCATGGCGTTGGGGATCCCACCGCCCTTTCCGATGGACCCCCGCGGCCTGAGCCCCCCTCTCCCCGGGGGGGGAACCCCGGGCGGAGGCAGCGCAGCGTCGCGCTGTCGCCTGAGGCGGGCGGCAGCCACCCGCGGGGACCTCGGCTGCCCGCAGAAGAGCGAAATACCGAACATCCCGTCGCAAAACCGAAAAACAAACAAAAAAAACAACAAAACAACCCAAAAACTTTTTTCCCCCCCCCCAAGCATGATTTTCCCTGCAGCCGGTGTTCTCCCTGATAGCATATTTCCATACGTTCTGTATGGCACTTCTAAATATTTTGATGGTTTTAATATTTTGTACCAGCTGTGGAAACCGGTTTGCTGCTAGGTGACTGTAAAAGTGAGATTTGGTAAATAATTATTAGAAATTTTATACTAACACTATGATTGAAACAACAGACAAAAGTATAGCCAAGCAATTAACTAGCAGAGGTAGTTACTCCTAAGTTTTGCAGTTCTTCACTCTTAGGACTAGATATTCCTGTGCGCTAGATGAGAACAATGCTGAAACTGACCACATGGGATTGAAACTGCCTTAAGCTTCAAGATCAAAGAACAAGGACAAGAATAAAGACTTCAAGGACAGCCAGCAAGAACTTCAATGGGTCGGTGGTCGCAAAAGCAGCCCTTCGACTCAAAGGGATCCTTCATTGCGCATGATCGGATGTAGGCAGCACTATGATAGTCAGTTGCCATCATTTTTATGTATACTAATCTGATTAATATGCAATTAGTTATTCTATAAAACCTGTTTGTGCTAAAGCCGTGGCATGCATGCTAGATGGAACTATCCCCCGTGCATCCAGCGCTGCAATAAAGAATGCCTGCTTTCTAAAACTCCAAAAGGAGTCTTAGAGAGTTTCTTCGACGGGCTTTTCAGTATCATCCCCACTCCGCTCCCACCCCATCCCCAGTGCCTCTCACCGTACCCACTTCCCACCCGGGAGTGCTGAGGGAAAGCTCCCAGCAGCAGGTCCCCGAGGACGGGCAGCTTCCTTCTGCTAAGGCTGGAAGAATCGAATACACCACGTACTTCACTGATGAAGCATGACAGTCTCCAGCCCCAGAGCAAAATAAAGTACCCGTAAAAACGGGCGTCCATCACAACACACCTACTTAAGAATAGCAGCAGGCCACTGTCAGAGAGGAGACTCCCTGTTCCTCAGTGCAACTATCATTATTAAGCAAAATTTGGAGCAGTTTGTATGACTCCTTTAAGCCTGAAGTACCCTAAAGCTCAAGTACTCTAAAGAAATTTGAGGAATCAGCCCAAATTCAGCTTGCCAAAAAAAAAAAAAAAAGTCTGAAAATAGTTCATCTGGAAAATAAAATTTCAAAACCTATGGGTTTTGTTCAGTCATCAGCCTGCAGACTTTGGGAAATTAAATACTACAAGTTAAGTCACAGTGGCTGCACAGGCTTATGAGCAAAGTTATCCCACCTCCTGGATTACCTTGCTAAGCAGGGGCTGCAATTCTGATGCTTTGCTTACCTACTTTGCCGAAAGCCTTCGCTAAACATAGGGTCAGCATTCCCAGGACAAATGAAAAGCCAACGACAAAATAGAAAACAAATTTTATTGAATGAACAAAAGTCTAAAAGTCTCCCATTTTTGGTTAACAAAAGCAGCAACCTACAAAACCCCTGCATTCCATGACAAATCTTTTTATGTCAAAAAATTAATCCTTGAGCAGGTATGAACATTGGTATACAGAAAGTTACAACTGTTG
Source organism: Astur gentilis (assembly GCF_929443795.1). NCBI lineage: Eukaryota > Metazoa > Chordata > Aves > Accipitriformes > Accipitridae > Astur > Astur gentilis. Next base: position 2,904,198 of record NC_064892.1, read on the forward strand.
AGATGTGTCTGGGCAAACAACTGCATGAATTTCAAACGAGGAGGGTGGGGAGGAAGAGACTGCATATGGTCACCTGAAAAAGCTTGAATTGTTTGCTGGCTGAGAGGTATATAATATCATCAGGGCTGCCAGCAGTTTTCGGCACTTGCATCCCCTTCATACAAAATGAAAAGAGCAGCAGAAAAATGACAGAGCTTTTAAGACTGAACAAGGAAAAGAACTGCCAACAGAATGCAGTGTTCAGCTAGCTCATTTGGCTAGTGGTAAATGCAGCTTTTTAATGCTGAATTTCACAAGCTTGTGTTAATCAAGTCCGTGCTCTCAAGAGGCTGCAGGGTAAGAATTCAGCTGCTGTACCCACAGAACAAAAGCAATGAAGAAAGTCCGTCCTCCAACTTACCCTGCCACAGGCAATTCCTCTCAGTCTACAAGAGGCATCCAGCTAAGGGAACAAACAGTAACTGAGAGCTGCTTGACAAAATCTGATTATCTGACTGACAGAAGTCTACTGGGAACTAAATGGAGAGTGTACATTCACTTTGTGAATCTGACAAGGTTTTCTAACCTATCTGGGTTTTTTCCTTTTCACTGGGTATGGACAGCCTTAATAAAATGGAGTGTTGAAAAGGAAGGCAATGGTTACTTTTATCCTTATTCCATTTGCAGAATAACCCTTTTTATAAAGCCGTATCATAAATTTTCATGCTTTTGAATACTAAGTATTTTCAGCGAAGTCTGTTTATTACATTGACTAATTTCAATCTGCTCTCATTTTCACAATCAGGACATGGTACAATTACTTCAAAAGAAATGATTGATTTTGCTGTCATATTTACTTTTGATTGCAAAAGTACAATAATCTGTGCTTATCTGTCAGTTTATACATCAGATCTCATCCATCGCAACCATGTCATCAGACTTATTTAATAATTATGAAGCTGTATCTTATACCATAGTTTCTATTCATATGTATTCTAGGACTAATAGATCCCTAATGTGTCTCGATTAAAACTAACTTTAATGTATCAACTGTATTATCTAAAGTTAATTTTAATCATTTCCATCATAATCATTATAACTCTGATACCCACTGTTCCTCCTCTCACGAAGATTAGCTTTCTTCCACGTAGATTCTTGATGAAAGCCAGCACTGAAAGATCGCCCCAGTCGTCCATGTTGTTTCTTAGAGATATTGTCTTCACTCTCAGATTTGGAAATTCCTTGTCCTTGTGTTTGGCATTGTTTATCCTGTCTAACATTTCCAAATGGAAAATTCCAAGGACCAAATCTTTGCCAGTTAAGTCTCTGAAAGGCAATGATGCAATGAAGATTTCCTCCAACCTAATCAAAGTAAAAAGGTTCTTTGTTAAATGCACACAAGCACATTTCTAACATACACAGATACTTGAAATAAACATCTTGGAGGGGAACAAATTATTTAGGAAAAAAAAAAAAAAAAAGCAAACAAAACCCCCCCTACAAAACCATATCCACAAACAAACAACTCACCTCAATCAATTTTGATTGTTTCCCAGAATCAATTACTGCGGCCTTTCTCATCTTTTTAAGTTACCCTTTTTATCTTCCATGGGCTAGTATAACTTATCTTCCGCTAATCTTTTTTACCCTCTAGCCACTTTCACACAAATTATCTGTTCTGGTCCCTTCTCATCTTGCTGACTGTCCTGGTTTCAGCTGGGATAGAGTTAACTGTCTTCCTAGTAGCTGGTACAGTGCTATGTTTTGAGTTCAGTATGCGAAGAATGTTGATAACACACTGATGCTTTCGTTTGTTGCTCAGTAGTGTTTAGACTATAGTCAAGGATTTTTCAGCTTCTCATGCCCAGCCAGGGCACAAGAAGTTGGCACAGGACACAGCCAGGGCACCTGACCCAAGCTGGCCAACGGTGTATTCCATAGCATGGGACATCCCATCCAGTATAGGAACCGGGAAGTGGGGGGACAGAGAATCGCCGCTCGGGGACTGGCAGGGTGTCGGTCGGCAGGTGGTGAGCAATTGCCCTGCATATCATTTGTACATTCCAATCCTTTTATTACTACTGTTGTCATTTTATTAGTGTTATCATTATTAGTTTCTTCTTTTCTGTTCTATTAAACCGTTCTTATCTCAACCCACGAGTTTTACTTCTTTTCCCGATTTTCTCCCCCATCCCACTGGATGGGGGGAGTGAGCGAGCGGCTGCGTGGTGCTTAGTTGCTGGCTGGGGTTAAACCACAACACTGACACAGTCTTCCATAGAAGCTCCACATCTGAAATCATCTCTTCAGCCTATTATTTCTCATAGGCTTCCAATCTCCAAATCAAAAATGCATTCCTCTCCCACAAGATATAGCTCTATCTATAGTAAAGAAAGCTGTATGTATTGACAGTAAGTCCACACAAGAGACACATGGATTCCTTTATGTGTCATCCTACTCAACTGTACTTTCTTTCCCACTTACACGTAGCTAGAAGGTCATGCACCAAAAGGATCTGTAATTTGTCTGTAGACTATTTCTACACTTGCTGCAGCTACATTTTAAGCCAACAAGGTTAAATGTTGTGACCAAATATACTGTATATGCAGATATCCTGGTTCATCCTAGCACATAGCACACTACTGCTGTATTGTATCTTGTCCTGCAAGTAAATATCAATGACTGTGGTATGTAAATACCCACATTTGACTCTTGTATTCAGCAACCCTTCATAACAAATTTCTTTTAGTGAAGTTATCTTGCACTGCTGAAGTATAAGTAAGTTTGTGAAAAATCCACCATGAATCTCCTCCCATCTTAGTAAGTTCATCTTACCTTCTTTGTTTTTCGATGCTGCAATCCTCTCTCTAGGTGTCGAATATCTAGATATTCTGGATTTTGGGTGTTTAGGTCAGTGACAATATCTGCCCACCTACAGAATAAGATTATTACTACTGAGATGACATTTATGAAACCTCACCACCACTAAGACTCATGTACACACGCATGCAAATACAGATCTGCAGCTTTAAGTAGTCTTACCAGTGATTTAAAGATAAGCAAACGTGTAAAGATATAAAAGCCTCAGTATTAAAGACATCAAGCTAGATATAAAAGCATCACTTTTAATCAAAGCATTCAGTGCTTATTCCTGCTCTTGGGAAACACCTTCCAAAATGAGTTACAGTGCCACGAGGCATTAGTTGCGTTGCTTACCCTTACCGATTCATCAGTTTGTGAAAGGAAGCAGCAAAGTGCGGTTTAGGCAAGGACAAACATTATCTTTTACTTTATTTAAACCTCTCTTACCCTTTTGTATTATTTTGTTCAAACACTTGGCTGTTTTTCTCACCTCCTAAGTCTGTTTTTACCAGAGAGCTCTCACCATAACTCACTCCTGCATTCTATTTAATTCCCATCTGTAATAAACTATCAATTCAATCATTCCCCAGTCACTCAGCTCTTCAGAGCTTCATAGCTCCTTCTAGCCCAACTGGAACAAATATCACAGAATCATTTACATTGGAAAGGAACTTTAAAATAATCAAGTCCAACTGTTAACCTGGCACTGCCAAGTCCACCACTAGCCCATGTCCCTAAGTGCCACATCTGTATGTCTTTCAAATACCTCCAGGGATGGTGACTCAACCACTTCCCTGGGCAGCCTGTTCCAATACCTGACAACCCTTTTGGTGAAGAAATTTTTCCTAATATCCAACCTAAACATCCCCTGGTGCAACTTGAGGCCATTTCCTCTCGTCCTATCTCCAGTCGCCTGACAGAAGAGACCAGCACTCACCTCACCACAACCCTCCTTTCAGGCAGTTGTAGAGAGCGATCAGGTCTCCCCTCAGCCTCCTCTTTTCTAGACTAAACAACCCCTGTTCCCTCAGCTGCTCCTCATAAGACTTGTGCTCCAGACCCTTCACCAGCTTCGTTGCCCTTCTCTGGACACGCTCCAGCACCTCCATGTCCATCTTGTCGTGAGGGGCCCAAAACTGAACACAGGACTCGAGGTGCGGCCTCACCAGTGCCCAGTACCGGGGGACAATCACGTCCCTGCTCCTGCTGGCCACACCATTTCTGATACAGGCCAGGATGGCGTTGGCCTTCTTGGCCACCTGGGCACGCTGCTGGCTCATATCCAGCCGGCTGTCGACCAGCACCCCCAGGTCCTTTTCCACCGGGCAGCCTTCCAGCCCCTCTTCCCCAAGCCTATAGCCCCGCATGGGGTTGTTGTGACCCAAGTGCAGGACCCGGCACTTGGCCTTGTTGAACCTCATACAATTGACCTTGGCCCATCGATCCAGCCTGTCCAGATCCCTCTGTAGAGCCTTCCTACCCTCCAGCAGATCAACACTCCCTCTCAACTTGGTATCGTCTGCAAACTTGCTGAGGGTGCACTCCATTCCTTCATCCAGATAGTTGATAAAGATATTAAACAGAACTGGCCCCAATACTGAGCCCTGGGGAACACCACTTGTGACCAGCCACCAACTGGATTTAACTCCATTCACCTCAACTCGCTGGGCTCATCCAGCCAGCCAGTTTTTTACCCAGCAAAGAGTACGCCTGTCCAAGCCATGAGCAGCCAGTTTCTCCAGGAGAATGCTGTGGGAAACGGTGTCAAAGGCTTTACTACAGTCTAGGTAGACAACATCCACAGCCTTTCCCTCATTCACTAAGTGGGTCACCTTGTCATAGAAGGAGATCAGGTTAGTCAAGCAGGACCTGCCTTTCACAAACCCATGCTGGCTGGGCCTGATCACCTGGTTGTCCTGTACATGACGAGTGATGGCACTCAGGATGATCTGCTCCATAACCTTCCCAGCACGGAGGTCAGGCTGACAGGCCTGTAGTTCCCCAGGTACCCCCTCTGACCCTTCCTGTACACAGGTGTCACATTTGCTAACCTCATGTGCCAGACCTCTTTAAGCCTACTCATCACCTTTTCATTTCTGTCAACATCTAATTACCTGCTTCTCTCTGACACCACCCTACAAGTTCAGAAGATCCACTTCTATCCCAACCTCGTACCTTAAGCACAGACATTTCTGCTAGCTCTCATTGGGACTGTAGCAGGAGGAAACATGTCTCCACAACCAAAAATAATATTACAAAGGTTTGTATTCTATATTCAGAAACCTTCTCCTGTGCCATTTGTAGCTTATATACCACAGGACAACATTCTGTCAGTGGCATGTATAATATACCATTTCTCAGCACAGCAACCACATGCATAACGCTATTTTTATTTTGTTGCACTTAAATTAGTCCAAAATATCCAGCAATTTACAGTTATTGACATAGTCACATCATTGACAAAGCAAAAAAAAAAAAAAGTATCTGGGTTTTAGGTACTGGGTTAGATCTGACTGGCTATGAAATCATCAGATAAGCGCTTTCAAACACTTTTTCAAAATAATTAGACAATAAAGAAGAGGAAACAAAGAAGTTGTGCAATTTCTCCTTCTTTTTTTTCCACAGCTCTTTTCCTAATGTATCAAGAAAAATCTTTCCATAATTAACTTGGGCCAGGCAGAGAAGCTATTCACTAAAACTTATGTTTTGGCCACAGAATTGGTTTCTTGAGAAATACTATTCTATTGCACTGTTCCCCCATTTCAAAAATTAATATTAACCATTACGAACTATTATGTCAAGTAAAGATGAGAAAGCTGTTCTATTAATTTATCATGACAAATAGAACTAATCGATGAAATTTCTACATAGCACCCTCTAGCTCTCCTAATCTGTACGGCTAATTTAGACACCAACTTCATATGAGCCAGACCTCATCATAAATGTAAGGTTTTACCGCATAGATAAGCTAATAGTGCAGCAGAGCACAGGCTGTACCTGCACCTGAGCTAGGAGAACCTTGGTAGCAGCAAAATACCCTGTGCACACACCAGACACAGCCTGTGTACATCCTCAATTGCAGCATAAACTCCCCCAAGGTTTGTACAGCCTGTAAGTCGCAATTAGCAATATCGCAGACAGCTGAGGTGTCTTTTCTTCATGACTAATGTGAGCTGTATCACACTCAAACAAGAGAAACAGGTTTTGGCTTTCAGCAGCCCACACGTGCCCTGCCACATGATATAAAACTGCAGAGCCAGCCCTGAGGTCAGAACATGAAGTTTCTCACTAAAGTGCCTGTTTCTGTTAGAACTACAGTATATTCATTCAAGAGAACTAAAAAGTTACTTGGTGACCCTTAGTAGAGAAATACAAATTTTTTCGAAAAAAACCCATATTGTTTTATATCCTTACCAAGTAACGTACCTTTTACAGTGTATTGTTGGATGTTTTCTGCTCGGCTCTCCAATTAAGATCCAATATTCTACTTCTTGCTGCAAGACACGACCTCTGTTCAATAGAAGATACAATCCTAGTAAGATTTATTGTGCATACTAAAAAGAAAAAGAGAGATTAACATTCTATTGTTCCTTTTACGATTTTCTAACATTTCCTCAGCCAAACTAAAAACCAGCTCCTGTGCCATAAATAGTGTTTGCCATTGCATACAGGGAAACTTTTTGTTTCACACAGCCTGCAAGCAAGATAGAAGCTACTGCTTATTATTTGGCAGAAAGACAGATCTTCATTAAAAATAGTGTTACTTGGATGAAAGGCAGTCTAGTATAAGATCCAAATATAAATATACAATAAATATATACGTAACAATAGAAATAAGAGTTGTGGAAAGCCACATGAAGGAGGGACAAACATCTTCCTCCCTATCTGTCATGTCTAACAGACTCACTAAAGAGCCCCTTCCACTATTTTTAAACGGTACCCCAGCTGACTGTTGTTACTGACAGCTGTAGGGTAACCTGTATGAAAACAACTGGTAACTTCAACTGCTTCCTCCTAAGCATCCAATACCACATATTAAAAAACAAAACCCTCAACCGATACTAGTTCAAGTTTGCGAGCAACTTCCAAAAAACTCAAAGCCTGCAGTAACCTTGTCTGGGAAAATTTGTGACAGACATCAAGGCAGACTGATGAGATACAGGTGATTGTTCTGTGACTTCCTGTGTATAATAATCCCGTGAAAAACTACTTCAGTTTCAACTGTGACAAAACCTGAGATTTTTCTGCCTTGGGTATTAGACAGCATATGGCCTTACTGCTTGCAATAATTTGTTTACTTATAAAAAATTCCCTGTAAAATAACCATGTATGCCATCATTCTACAGATGGGAAACCAAGACACAGGATAGATTAATTGACTTACCTAAAGTCACACTGGAAGTCTGTGGTTGAACTGGGAACTGAACCCAGGTCTCCCGAGTCCAAATCCAGCAACCTAAGATCATACAGGAAGTCTGTGGGTGACCTAAGAACTGTCTCCTAAACTCCACCTAGCAACCTATCTACCCTTTTCTTTTGGAACTTAAATGTTTCTTAGCTCGATTTTTAAAGAAAAGCTTTCCTTTGTAACTAGAATGCAAAAACAGGTAAACAAGAACTGCTGCAGAATCTATTGATAGTGCTTCTGGAACCTAGAATTTTTTTTTTCCCAGTAAGTTATTAGAAGATATCAAGAGAACAGGATGCTCTTCTGGTCTGACCTCCAGCCTAAACTAAGGCTATAAAAGTTCCTTGAACTCATTACTTCATGTTACATTGTTAGATGAGATGTGTCATTAGGAAGAAAATCTAATATTGACTTAAAAATAACATCACTAGTGATTGAGAAACCCTTTCAACCATGGGTAAAGTATTGAAACCATTGTTCTCATTTGTTACTAAACGATATAAATTTAAACTAGATATAAGGCACATTCAGTTTCTACACAGTGGACCATATTGTTTCTCAAACTGCATTTTTGACTTAGTGAATAATTTTTTCTTTTTTACTTTGGTCTTCCAGTGCAAATTCTTATTAACTGGTCAAGTAAGCAAGCCATTAACCTTTTGGTAAACTTAAGCAGACTGATGTGTTGCGACTTCTATTTGGGCCATATTTTCCACACTCTTCTCACTCACATGGCATGTCAGTGAATGCAGTGTTAATTAAAAACTTCTGTATTCTTTTGTTCACATACTAAAAGCTTTCATTAAACCTATGGTCAGACTCACACCAGGAACAAATTAGATTCAGATGATTATGCTTTATTACCTCCAAACAATTACCATTTTGAACTCTAAAAGTAGAGCTAGTATTCTCCATTCCTTGATGCAACTCTACATCTTCAACACAGCCAAAGGCAGACTGCTTGGTAAGCAAAGTGCAAGACTGAGGCTCCCCTTACACCAGGGAACTAGTCTTTTCATTGTTTGGCACTCCCCACTATTGGTTATCTGCTAATTTTGTCAGGGATTGTCTTCTTAGGCTCAATGATAATACTATTAAATACTGACCAACAGGTGAACCTTGAGAAAGTCCAACAGAAACATCCAATACATAATTTGTTTGCAACTACTTCGAGAGAGGAAAACCAGTTTAATATGGTTCTGTGAATGAAGTAAAACAAACTACTCTCAGCATATCATACTGCAGCAAGTGAAATGCCTTACAAAAGTTAAGATAAATTGCCTCAAGATAATGAAATTTTTTGAACTTAAAATTTGTGGGTTTAATGCAAGACTTTCCCTAAACTCAGTATGAATATCAATGCTGTTATCCTCTTTCAAAACCTATATTTAATTGAAACCTGTATCAACTATTCCATTATTTCATCCTTAGTAATATCACCCTGACAAACCTGAAATTATTCAGGTAATTGTATTTTTATTCTAAAACAACTGGCATATTAAGTTTCTCCTGGTCTTTGAGAAGTGCTCCAGCATTCCAAGTGTTGTGTAAAAAAGCCAAACATAGCAAAAGCAAAACTGTGACAGTCCAGAGATCTCTTCTACCTTCTCTCCCCACACCCCCGCCAATTCCTGGTAACAAATTATTCAGATATCTTTATTTTCTAAGCCTTATACTCCCATAGTTGCAGTTTAGCATCATTATTAGTCAACATTGCAAAAGTATGTAACCACCATCCTCCAATACCTACACATCCCCTGTTCTCACCGTACACAAACACTGGTTTCTGTAAGTGCAGATTTTATCATGTCCACTCCGTAATGGATCAACATCATTGTAGGCTTTTTGCTTCTAGTTTACAAGAAAAATCCCAACACACACACACACACACTTCCTTCTTTTGTTTCCCACCAAGTCCTCTGGGAACAGACTCTCCCCATAATTAGCTGGCTTTTTATTGTTTCCTTAAGAAACACCTGGTTTTATTTTTCAGGGTAATTACCTTCACTTGTCCTTCAAGAAAATAACTACCCTCTCCGTATCTGACTAAAATGTCTTTAACCTATTTCTTAGTACCACTCATAGTTTTCTGTTTAAGTTCTCTCAACCTAGTCTGCTTAGTTGTGTTTAATTTTAAGTCAATCCTTTCAAACCACACAGTAGCATTCAGCTAGTTCAGGCATAAATGCTTTTACAACACACGCTGAAAAGTTTTTTAGGGAGCAAAATGGTATCAACTTGCAGTAATTTTTTTCTGTACGTTTCCTCCACTAAAATAAGCATAAACACAGTATCTTACCTATAGGCTTTACTAGCTTTTACTGGGGTTGCTTCAAATCCAATTGGGCAGAAATAATGGTTTTGGCAATGGTAGATGTAGGCCATTGAGTCATCTTTCAGCCCACGTGTCAGCTTTGCAAGAGCCCCTGCAGCTACAAAGAAAGATCACATTAACAGTCCAGAGCGGTTTGAGTCCTGCCTTAACATATTCAGCAAAAAATACCTATTTGATAATATCAAAATAGTTACACTGCTTTTTAAATTAGAGGACATGACTTGACAGGCATGCATAAAATACAGTTTTGATTTCAAAGGTCTTAGTATTTAATTTCCTGCCTGATACAAAAAACCCCCAACATCTGCCACACAGTCTGTACTAGGGAAATGTGATATAAAGTAGGCATTGTACTTAGATCGAAGTCATATTAAAAATTACTTGTTCTGCCAAAAAAAAAAAAAAAAAAAAAAAAAAGAACCAGAAGCATCTCTTAACCTAGAAAATACACACTGCAACACAATGCAGTCCCACTGCCCCAAGTCAGATGTAGCACACATCAATGATACTACTGAAACCCCTGAAAGCTTTCAATCGTTTTGGTGTCATGAGCTTCTTGGAGCTTCCTAGTCTCAGGAACGCATTCCATATTTGGGCATACAATATTTTGTAATGTGACCGCAGTGCTCGGTTTCAAGAAAAGACTAGAAAAGGCACTGAAACATGACCGAATTCTCAAATGGGATGCCAAGAACAGAAAATGATTTCCACGTTAATAATCTCCCCGAAAACTTTTCAGCATGGCTTTTACCCTTTTAAGGAACCTTACAGTTAGAAGATAATTACCCAGACTATACCAAAGGCTAATAAACTGTGTATGAAAGTATAATTTTTCTTTAGGTAACACACTTAAAAGTACACATAAAAATGCAGCTTCACAAGCTAAATGAGAATAATCACCTAACTTTCAGAGACAGATGTTTGGGTAAAGTCAGGCAGAACGGATCAGTTCACTAACTTTAAAATTGCATTTTTTAAAAGTATAAAACATTTATTAAAGGAATTAATACTTTTGTGCCGTACATTCTAAATTTTTACACAACATAGATTTCTAAAATGCTGAAATACAACCGTGTTGCCCCCCCGCAGTGTATTATAGCACACGCATCTTCCAGGACACCAACACAGAACTGGAAGTGCAGTGTCCTCCCGGATACCTTAAAAATCTAGTTCTGTGATAGCAGAATATATAGCACAGAATATATTTTATCAAAATAAAAGTACAAATGAAAGTTTTGGCAAAATAAGAGAAAAAGTACAACCAGAAAAATCATGCAACTGGGAGCTATTTGACAGCTTATCTCAAACTGCAAGTACTACTTACAGAATTTGTCCTGTCAAATGCTACACATTGCAGGATTTTTCAGTTTATATACTGTGAGAAGAATGCTTTAGGATTAGCTACATACCAGTTTCTCCAGCTGTCTTGTTCTTCCCATGAGGTTTATACAGAACATATGAGCATCCCTTGATATGGAAGTGATCATTTATTTGCCTAAACCATCTGAAACAATAAGCTTAAAGACTGTAGTAACTCAAGAGTTATTAAATGCAATTGTCTTTCCTCCCACTTTCCCTCTGTTTGACAATTTAGAAAAAAGTCTCGCTGTGCTACTAGAGAACCTAGCATGCTAGGATATAGACTGTAGATGACCTAATACCCTAATACAAACAAAACGTGTCCTAGAGAGAGAAAGAAATACTCAAAGCCTTTTCCAACATGGTTCCATAATAACTAAAGGACTGGATATGAAATGTTGGTCCTATTGTGTTCAGTCCAGTCACGCCTAACTTTCAGTAACTCAGCCTTTAGAAAGGCACTCAAATTCTGAAGTGCCAAGCTTCAACCATGATTTGTAAGCTACATGAAGGAAACCTTCTAAGACACCAGAAGGCAGGACCCTTCAAGTGAGACTTTCTGCATATCATTTTGGGCTTCTGTCACATAAGCTTCACAATGCCCAAGCGTTACAGGAGTCCCATACTGCAACTCCTCACAGCAGCAGTAAGTGAGGACAGGTCTGCAAATAGTATTTTGTCTCAGATACTCACTTTTCCACCTTATAAGATTCAAATTCACATCTCTGAAGATATTCAATCATAAAGCTATGTTGGGTGATGGAGTTGGCTCTCAGCCCTCCTGTTTTCCAGTCTGCCAAGTACTTAAAAATTATTTGACCCAGCAGAAAAAAAAACCCTAATAAGGGTAACTTTTCTGCAGCACAAAGGGCACTCACAGGGCAAAAGGAAGAAGAATTACAAGTTTAATTTTTGTCTGCATTGACTGTTGACATGAAGAGACAGAACAATTTATCAGCTTCGTATACGAGAGTTGCTATACCCTAACATACTCCTAACGAGATACAAAATCTGGATCCAAGTCTCCTAAGGCAGAGAAGGAAGTTTTCACAACACTCTCTAATGATCTAGCCAGCATGCTACCATTAAAGAACAGACTGCTGCCACATTTTCAAATCCGGCACCCACATTCTGTGCCAAACCCTATACATTGCCTTCAAAAAATACTAACTAGATCAAATGCCACTCATGAAACAGGCAAGAACGCTGCAAAACTTTTAAATCTCAGAGCAGGGTAATACACCAAAGCCCTGTCAAGATGTTCAACACTCACGTACAAAACGCTCCTAGCCCTGTTTAATCCTAAAATTCCTTATGAGCTTAATAAAACAAACAAACAAAAGGACAAAGTCTTTAGACCCAACTCATCAAGATCAGGAAACTGAAGAGCAGAAGTGAAACAGAATTTGAAAGTTCAAGTGTTCTGTGACTCCAGCCCCATGTTTTCTGGTTGAGTTTTTTCTTCCCCTCCTCCTCCTGAACTGCTCCATTGCAGCAAAGGTGCAGCACTCACCATCTCATTTTCAATTCTTAAATTATATTTTACATAAAGCTACTAGTATATCAGTTGCCTTTCCAGGCTGTTTCAGTGACATTAAAAAGCATTTAACATGCGTTTTCAAAAACAGGAAAATGAGAGTAAAGAAAAAAATTTCCTAACCAGGAGACTCGATCCATTAGAGTATTATACAACCATTAAACAAACTGAACGAAAATCAAAGAGAATTTCATGTTCACCCGATCTGTGTAGCAGCATTGCGCTATACAAAATGGCTAGTGCGAAAAACTCTTTGAGAAGTTTCTTTGGGCACTGTCAGAGTACCCAGGTATGCTTCATTATTCTAAAACTTAAGACAACTAACTTGTGTATGCCACTTTTTTTTTTTTTTTTAACTAAATGAACTACTACTGTATTTTTAAAGGTCCTGTCTCTTAGTTTTATGTTATTTTTGCATACATTAACAATTTAGCTGCATCAAAAGAACCAAACGTACCTCATTAAAGTTGTATTTCCAGTGAAGGGACCAAACCTAATCTCCTCAAACGGGGGCTGAAAGCCCAGTATATGCAAAGCTTCTTCTTGAGTAATAGGTGGTAAACTGGAGGGGAGGGAAGGAAATATTGTTTAATAACGCAATTGGCAACATATTTTAGACTTTCTAGAGGCAAAGCTGTCTGTGTGACCTACCTTCCAGCTCCCAGTGTACTATATAAGAAATTCCAGCAAGACACTAAGGATGAAATTCCACAGGAAGTCTTGTATTGAGGTCGGCTAACACAATACCTAAAACAAACAAAAACCCAAACAGATAGGTAAGCATTCTTCATTTAGCTAGAGGAGCAATCTGAACTACTTTCCTGTGTGACATGCCACTGAAGTGCCATGTTATAGTAAATGTTTTTATGTCGCCTGTATTAAAAAAACAAAAGTGCATTCTTTTAAAAAAAAATACATAATGGGCCAAATATGTTAACCAATTTAAGCTTGTCAGATAGTATTACCCTATTTCAGACAAACCAGTTAAATTTCTAACAGCCCCATGGCAGTTCTGTACAAATGCTCCCGTAAGAAGAAATGGTTCTGTACTAACATAATGTACAGTTTGATCCAGTCTCTTCTAACACGTGAACTTGTAGGAAACTACATCTCTACCAATTTACTAACGAATGTCATTCCTGGTGGCAGATTCCCTAGACTAGCTCTAACCTTCTGATGTCATAGACATACAGTAAGAACCAGACAGAGTCATTAAACTAAGTGAATTTAGTGAACTATATTCATATGATATAGGTTGTACAGAACCGACAGATTCTGATCAAGTATTTCCCAGCAAAATGAAAAATCAGGAGTAAGACATATCAGTACTGTGTTCAAGGTTACTTTTTGCCTGAGCATGCTAATGAATTTGCATTTTTTTAAGCAATGAATCCCCAAATTTTCCTTATTGAAAGAAAAAAACATTTAGAAAGTGTTTTTAGAATTTCAACAGATCAGAGGGAAGCTCTCGTTCTTCTTGTAGAAAGTATGAGATTAAGTCTATGTATGCTTAACATATCCCCATTTCTACTAAAAAAAAAAAAAGTACGAAGACCTATTAAGAAGTTTGAAATCAGATAACCACCAACAGTGTTTACCGACAAACTACATGGGGATAATCTTAAATACAATTCATAAATACTACCATCTCCGGAGGTCCAACACTTTCCTCTCCTTCACATCTTCAAGAGCAGAACGTTGAGGACACTCCCTGTATTGTTTGCTTTTTTTGTCTACAGATTTTTTCTTTGTCACTTGTTTCTTCATGTTGCCTGCAAAACAGATTTTAGAAACAAATGAATGACTAGTTTACTTTTCATAACTCCCTCCTTAAATATTTTTAGTAACAGCATGCACCTCAAACAGAAGCACTGGTTGTGTTAGTAAGTGCAAATCAGGACTAAACATTAATTGAAGGAAAAAGCTCAAATACATAATCAATCAAGATTGTCAACAGGTTTGTAAAGCTGCCATTAGCTCCGTAAACAACATCGTATTTAGTTCGTGAACAGAAATAATGATGACCTGCTCAACCGTTTAGAGAGAGCAGCCAATCTGATTATTCTAATGCGTTAAATCGGCCATCCCAGAAATAGACTCCCAGACCAACATGGACTTCCATCTCCTAACATTAAATGCACAGGGAAATATAATGAAACACTCGCTCTTCACAGCCAAGTGCTGTAACCAGCTACACTTTCTGATGAAAATTTACATGCAAATTCAGTAAGAATAATACACCACCAAGGTCCTTTCTTTTTTATAACCTACTGAGGCAGTGGAAAATGAAGAGTTGAGCCACATGCTGGAGCAGGAGTATTTCTGTCCCATTTTGAAGCCATCATATCCAAATGAAATGTATCACATATTTTTTAGCAAAAATGACATCCTGTAAGATATTTTAATTTGTTTCTTATTTTTATTTAAGGACACTACCTATACACATAAAAGGGCAATGCCAACTTGCCAAATACGTTTTTAAGTTTTGCTAAACTAGTTTCATACTAAGGTAGAGAAAACAGCAATTTGACTAGCTAGCCAAGCATTAAGAAAAAAAATCAACAGCCCACTCTAGGTAAGCAGAGGGATTACAGGACAAAGAAAACCAAGTGAGTATGCAAGTGCTTGATTCACAGTTGCAATCTGTGACTAGGCAGAGAAAGAACATAGGAGGCAGCAAAGAAGCCAGTTTTAAAGAAATGAGCTCCCTGACACTGTATACATATAGCAAATCAAAATAAATAGAATTCTGTTACAGAAATCAACTGCTTTCCTAGAAAGCCGTAACGATTTCATTTACTACTTCACATAAATAAACCGCGTCTTTAATTTCAAAATACACCTCTGAAGTACCTTGAAACATTTCTGCAAGTGAAAAACCTGTACTTAACAGGTAAAAGTAATCACTGCACAATGCACTAGGTCCTACTAAAAGAAAAGAAAGAAAAAAACCACCCCCAAAGCCCCAGGAAAAAAAACCAAAACAACAAAAAACCAACAAACCAGAAGCCATCCCAAACAATACCTAAAAACCCCACACACTTAAGCAGAAGCCAGCCTTGTTTTAGAGCCACTTCCCCGGGCAGCTCCACCTGACTTTCACGCTAACTCAATCCCTCCTCTCCCAATGAGCTGGTTGTTTGAAATGATGTACAGGCTCTTCTACAGCACTTCCTCGAGAGGTACGTGTGCTGACCAGTCCCCTCCACAAGCAAGCTGTAAACAAGAAGCCTTTTCCTACCACATCCAATCTTCACCACCTCACCTGCTTTGTTCTTCAGATTTGTGGTCACGCCATTGAACTCCGATTTGTCAATTTCCCATGCCAGTGGAAGTTTTCCAAGATCGCCAGGCAAGCTTTCCAAGTTAGCATCTTCACTGTAGATGATCTCTGAAGCACCAGTTCGAATGCTGAGCAAGCTAGGTGTGTTATTGCCAACGTTTAAGGCAGCACCGCCTGACAGGCAGGCACTAACTGAAGCACTTGGGCTTTTACAAATAGATGTTACTCTGTTTAAAAAAGCATAGTCTGAGCAGATGGTGTAAAATTTCTCTCGTGTATGAGTCACAGGACATCCCCACGGATAATGCCCATCTCCCCTAGACACCAAGGGCGCAGTGGAGGCATCTGACATGCAGTATGGCTTCACGGGATCACAAAGAGAAGCTTCCGGGGATTCTTTCCCAGGTTTGTTTTCAGCGTTTCCATTATTTCCAGCACCATTCTCTTTTTCATCTTCTGAAATGTTAGGCATTGAATGATACTGAAAGAGTATTGTACGGCTAAGAATATTTTTTTCTTTACGTTTCAATTACAACAGAGTTTGCATCATTGCCTCCATTGCCTCTGCAACGTATTGACGAGGTACCTGAAAGAAAACGAGAAGTTAGTACAGGCATCTCAATCAACATAAAATATATGCAATGCTTAGCTTTGAACTCGCATCCAACAAAAGCTGAAACACTCTTCAAGATACATCACAACACACACCATGTCTTTTCCTAAGCATCTCTAGAATTCTACAAACAGCACTTTTTATTAATAGCGAGGTGTCAACAGCATACACCACAGTGATACCATGACAAAGACCTCAAAAGTAATTATGCTTGTAAACCAGCACGTGACTAACCAAAAATAAAGAAAATGAAAAGCTTCCCATGTTTACATAGTTGTGGTTGGTCACTTCTATTCCTTCCAGTCACAATACATTGCCTATGTGGAGTAAAAAATAATCCATACAAATAAACAGATCACAGCAACAGCAACTCAAGGTCACTTAATTCTGACGAAACCTGCATACTTGCGCAAGTGAGGCTCAAGCTTACAGAAAATTACAGTAGCTGTTACCTCTGTCGACTGTAAATTGACAACACTACCCTCAATCTGTTTCACTGCTTTCCTCATACGGCTGTTCAGGGTTCCCTTTTATTTTTACGTGCCTCCTATTCTTCAAGACGCAAGAAAAAAACGCAGGTTTTGTTTAGAGTATCTAAGAACTACCAAAAACAAATTTAGAAGCTTGGCTTGCTTCCAACCATCTTTTTTTTTTAAAAAAAAAAAAAAGCAAATTGACAGCACGTGTCATGTCATCTCAGCAGCGCGCCCATCCGTGGCGCGAAGAGGAGCAAAACCCAGCGGGCAGGAGGCCGGAGTTCCACTCGAGAGCAGACCCCCGCGACGCCCACTTCGGGTCGCCGAACCGAACCCACAGCGCGCGCCGTCCTCCTCTGCCAGAAGCGGGGTCTCTGCTCGAAAATAAAAACAAAAAAAACCAAAAAAAAACCCAAACCCACACGACAAGGAAACATCTAAACGCGCGCACGTAGGCGGGAAGCTGCCTGCGAGGAGCGCGGCCCCGCCAATCGGGCGCTGCCGCCAGTCGGTTCCAGAGTGAACAGCCCCGCGTTGGCGGAAGGGGCCGCGGCTGGGCGGCAGCGGGGCCCGCCGGGAGGGCGGGACGGCCCCGCTCGCTCAGCGAGGCAGCGGTGGAGAGGGGAGAGAGGGCGGCTGCTGGGCGGCCCGGCCCGGCCCGTTACCTGCGCGGCGGCGGCCGCCTGCGTCGCCTCCCCCGGCCGCGGCGGAGCGGGGACGCGAGCGCGCCGGAAACAGACGCGGCGGGTGCCGCGCCGCCGGCTCACCTGCGCCCCCGCCACCCCCGCCGCCGCCGGTCGGCACCAACTCTGGCAGCCGGCGGGGGGGGAGCCGCGCTGTGCCTGCGGGCTTTGGCGGCGCTGGGAGAGGCACCTCTGTGGCCCTGTGTGTCCCGTGTCCGTCCGTCCACCCCCCCGTGTGCGCCCTCATGGTCTCGTCCGCTGCGGGCGGGAGGGCGAGGGAGGAGAGGAGCGGCTCGGGGAATGGCGGCTGCGCTCCTCCTCGGCAGAGCCCTCGGCTGGACGCGGCCGGGAGGTGCGAGAGGGGCCAGAAGGGGAGCAGCGGGACCGGGGGCTTCACCGGCGGGCGAGGGCAGCGGGGCGCCCGGGTTTGCTGCTGGGTTCGGGGAGGCTCGGCTGACGCGGTAAGGCTGGGCTCCGCTGTGGTACCGCGCTTCCCAGCGCGGCTAACACCTTGACGCCCGGGGCGGGGAAGGGGTCGGGGTCGTACCCGGGAGCGTTGTGGTCCTCCGGGGGAAAACGAGGGACGGGCGTCCGGACCTCTCTGCCGCTGCACCGGGTCTCTCTCGGTTTCCCTCTGCCCGCAGTGGGACATGCGTGTGACAAAAACGCCGCCGGGGGACTCGGCAAAGGAACGGAAGATTTCGTAAGGTAAACGGTGTCTGGAACTGCTGACGGTATTTCTCATCTCGTCCCCACCACGGTGGGCGGATTATCAACATGAACAAACAGAGCGACGCCGAAGATGCGAGTGGAGCGCTTTTGGTACTGCTGCGCTTCTTTAAAACTGACTTATTTTTAAATGTTCAGGTTTGTAATATTGAGTGATTGCTTTTATAAGATCAAAAAGCTAGGTGGTGTCTGGCCGAGAGAAGATTCAATGCTAGCGATGATGGCATGGTGCCCTCAGACCACGGAGCCCCTACTCCCGGCAGCAGTTTCCGTGAGAGGTGCTGCAAGTAATGGAAAGAAGAATCCCATTTCTTCTTACTTGACAGCTTTCAGTGGTTAGGTAGAGCAGAGGTGCAAAAGTCCTCTAACGCTTGTTGGCACAGCTGCGTTTGCCATCCCCTGGACACGAGTAAGACAAGACCTCGATGAGGTTCAGAATGTGCTGTGGCTTCATCCCAAGGCAACCTGCCTCTCATCATGGAGAGCGTCCCTCCTGCCTTTGCCAGCTGGAAGCCTGTTGAGCCTTCGTCGGCCAACAGCCTTTGAAATAATTAAACAACTCTGCCTCCAAAGCATTTTTCTCTGAGCCAAATTATAGGCATTAGGATAGCAGCAACGTTGGCTTTGCCAGCCAGGACTAAAATTAGGTTGCATGATTTATTTTACAACTTGTTTGGGTGCTGACAAATAGTGCCAGATCTGTACGCAGATTCCCCAAGCTGCGCTTCTGTGGGGGAGAAAAGCTGGAGGAGATAACGGCAGGAGGGTAGAAGCGTGTCGCCTTTACTTCATCGCTGCTGTGCTGTTTTTACCATGCCGATGCTGCCCTGCTAGGAGGAGGAAGGACGTTCCATGAATTCTGTAGCTATGAAATTTCTTTTACAATAAAAACTTCTTTAAAGGTCTCTTCCACTAAAGGAGACTGACTCGTCTCGTGCAGCAAAACATAAGCTGAGAAGGAGCATGATTTCAGCTTGTGAAATGCATCAGGAGAGTAAGGATGGGGAAGGGAGAGGAGCTAAAGGGTCATGGATATAAAATAGGGCCTGCGTGAATTTTTCAGCTGGAGACTGCAATTCTAACTGCTGAATGTCCTGTAAAATCATGTCAACGGGAGCAGCGGGAGACAAAAGCTGTGCCTTTGAAAGTTGGAGCTTAGTAATTTTTTAAGACTTTTTGTAATGAGGTTTCTGGTTGGAAAAGGCTGTGTTCATTGACCCAAGCGGTCCTTTCTCAGCTTGCACTTTTATCAAAGCAAGTCATTTTTTGTGTGCTTTTCTCTAAAAATAGTTGCAGTGATTCAAAATGTGAAATACAAGGTCTCTTTGAAATCTGTGACTCCTTGATGGTGAGGTTCGATTTTTCCGTATTGTTTCCCTTAACAAGAGAAAAGCAATGAGCAGCAAAAGTGAAAGTTATCGTTTGGGATTGAAGCTCTCCCCCGAAGAAGCCTTAATTTGGGTGAGGTTTCTGTGGCTAAATGACAAAAGAAAAGCATTTGGGTGTGCGTGTGTACGTGCGTGGTTGAGAACGGCATCGGTGTCCCACGCTCTCTTGGATGGCACGCACCCCCTTCTTGCCGTTGTGGGGAGAGTTTTGAAAACCCGTTTTCCCGATCGTAAACCCTTTATTTCTCACCTTAATGTTACTGAAACGGAGAAAACTGGGGTGGAGGGGGGGGAACTCGTGCTCATGACACGGAGAAAACGTCCAAATGTCAGCGTGGGAGGCAGAACTGCCTCTACCCCCAGTGCCCTTCTTCTGAGGTAATCCAGCGGCAGGTCCCAGCCAAGAAGCCCCTGGAGCCGGCGGGCCGCTCCGGCGCTGAGGCAGTCTTGGGCTATCCCGGTACGGGCCACCAGCCGCCTTTCGACGCTCGCCAGCCGCCTTTCGACGGCCACCAGCCGCCGATCGCCGGCCGCCGGACTACAGCTCCCGGCAGCGCCGCTCTGCGCGGGAAGCGCGGTGCCGCCCGCCCCGCCCCGCTCCCCTCAGGCGCCGGGACACACACACACACACGCCCGGTTCCCTGAGGAGACGAGGCGGCGGCCCCGCGATCCGCCCCGCTCCATTCCCGCCCGATGCAGCCGCGCTGAGGGGGCGAGGCCGCCCGGTGCCGCGGTGAGGGAAGGAGGAAAGGCCTCGGCCGTGTTTCTCCGTCGGGGGGGGGGGGGGGGAGGCGCCGTAAATGCGTGTCCTGTGGCCGCTCTGCGTCGCCCTGGGAGCCGTCGCGGCGGGCGCCGGCGGCCGGCCGAGCGCCGAGCTCAGCGCGGTATGGGGGCCCGGGCTGCGGGCGGAGGCTGCCCTGCCCGCTCGCTATTTTTACGTGCAGGCCGTGGACGCCGAAGGGCAGAGGTAAGCGCGGCTGGGCGGGGAGCGGCGGAGCTTTCTGCGGGCCCTTCCCCAGGCGTCCCCGGGGGTGCGTGGCTTTACCCACGCTGGGCAGCCCCTTACATATTTGCGGGCCCGGGGTCCAAACCGCAACGGCTGGATTTCTTGTGAGGGAGCGAAGCGACCACCCCCCCCCACACACACACACACACACACCACCGCCGCCTTGAACCGCAGCCGTGCCCCCTCCTCGGCCAGGCCGACCTTCCCTGCGTCTGTCCCGGCTGAACGAGCCGCTGTCACCTCTGAGGCAGAAATTTACCTGGGATTTTCCTGTAGAAACGGAGGGCTGAAGGCTCACTGCGTGACTTTTTCTGTGTATCACTTAGAAAAAGCTTTTCAGGAGGATCAAATACCTGCACGAGGGGCTGAGACAAGAGGATTAAAATGTTAAACGGCAAAACACGCGTATTAGTCCAACCAACAATTATGGTTTATTCTGCTTTGTCAAAACCTTAACAATACCTAATATGTATAATTTATGATACATGTGCTCAGGTGTCCTGCTTGCTTCTACAGTTAGGAACATCCATATTTCCCCTAAACACGTAGGCACAAGATCAGTAGAGTCATTTAGGAATTACTGTATAGGCCATTAGGTAAACTTCATAGGAATGAAAGAGGTAAACTTAGTTTTCAGAGGATACTCGTGGCTTTCCATTTCTACAGGAAAGAAACCCTGACCATACAAGCTAGATGGGAGCTCAGAGTGCTCCGTCCAGGTTGTCCAGATTAGATGCACCGTGGCACGTGCAAGTCTGGAAGCTGCCAGTTCAGCTTGTCTTGAAGAGTAAATATTTCCTGCATTTAGTTGAACTGGCAGCTCTCTAGTATGTCTGGGCAAGTTTCAGGAAGGATGGCTGGGCTGCTGGGCTGTAATCTGTTAGTCCACCCGCTCCCACCACCTCCCTCTTTATCCCAAGCTCTCCCTACGTATTTGGGACCGCGTTTAAAGAGGTGGAAGAAAGTTGGCAAATGTAGCATTTTGACTGTGCCAACTTTGTTAATACCTCTATGATATGTGATAACTTAATGATTTTTCAAATTATTTTATTGGGTTTTATGGAGATTTTTCTATAATTGGTGTATGGTGAATTTTACCAAAATGTCGTAAGTACACAATGAATTACATGATCCCACTATAATGTTTTTCCCCTACCAAGAAACTAGCATTTGTAATATCCTTTTTTTCCCCTGTATGAGCTACCATAATGATAAAGAAGTTTAATTTTGTTCTTTACTTCCTTAAATAATACCTGGAAAACAAACTAATCTGGAAACGTTTTGCTCCTGTATGTAAAATAACAGACTTATTAAGCTGCTAAAGTGAAGTTTGTTCTAGTATTTTTTTTATAGGATAGAGTGGTTTGGGTCGGAAGGGTCCTTAAAGACCATCTAGTTCCAACCCCCCTGCCACGGGCAGGGACACCTTCCACTAGACCAGGTTGCTCAAAGCCCCATCCAGCCTGTCCTTGAACGCTGCCAGGGATGGGGCAGCCACAGCCTCTCTGGGCAACCTGTTCCAGTGCCTCACCACCCTCAGAGCAAAGAATTTTTTCCTTATATCCAATCCAAATCTGCCCTCTTACAGTTTAAAACCCTTGCCCCTTCTCCTGTCCTACAGGACAGGACACCAAGATATATCTACCAAGATCCACTTATCTGCGTGCTCTCTACCTTCCTATCATTTTACACTTGAACTACTACTAATCAAGATCTGTGCTGGATTTTTAAAGGTTCTCTATTCCCATATAATCAAAGACCGTATTTCCAACACTGTTCAACATATAGAGCACCAAGTGATGTTGGAGGTGTGTTCATGAGCATTGGAGTGGAACCTTCTTGATACCTAATGCTTCTAACAGCATGGGGTGTTTTAGGTAGCCTAACAAAATTCTCTTTGGAAAAATCGTGCCTTGTGAGCATTAGGATGTGTTTGTAAAGACCTGGTGTGGCTCGGTGAAGTCACTGGAAATCTGTCAACTTGAATGGATCAGACTAAGAAAGCTGTTGTGTGTTTCCTTTTTTGTTAAGCTCCCATTTATTCTCTGGGTAGGTTCACTTCATCACCGGGTGAAAATGCATTCCAGGTGAAGATCACTGCTCCTGATGAACAGTTCACTCGGGTTGGTGTGCAAGTATTAGACAGGAAAGATGGTTCCTTCCTTGTAAGGTATAGGATGTATGCAAGCTACAAAAACCTGAAGATAGAAGTTAAAACTGGAGATAAACATGTCGCAAAGTCTCCATATATTTTAAAAGGTAAGAAGCAGCACTACACACAGTTTTCCTATCATGGCTTCTTCTCACAAACTGTGTCCCAGAATGTCTTCTAGGATTAGCATAGAACTCTGCGGGACCTCAGTACTTCTCTGGACTATCAAATCCCATTGGAATTACAGATTCATTAAAAGTGTCCTGTGTGTACTATTCTAAATAATAAAAAGAAACAAATGCTTTGAAGTTGTTGCCTAGCAAATACATGTAGAGGGCTCATGCAGAAGCTGATGTAGCTTGGCCTGACTTCCTTGGAGTCAAAAAAAGTTCAAACGTGTCCAGTTAGAGTTGCTGAAGGTTTGGCCCTAAGCAATGAATGCTCAGTGCCTGACCCTCTTTTGTCATCTCAACAGCTCAGTAGTGTGACTTTAAAAATAAAATAATAATTGTGTTCCTGATAGGACCTATTTACCATGAAAACTGTGACTGCCCTCAGGAGGAGAGCAGTGCATGGCTGGAAGAGATGAACTGCCCTCAAATCATTCCACAGATTCAAAGAGACCTAGCAAATTTTCCCATAGTTGATCCAGATAAGATTGCAGAAGAAATTCCACAGAGGTTTGGACAAAGACAGAGTTTGTGTCACTACACCATCAAAGATAATGAGGTACGGAAAAGGTTGATCTGAAGTCTGTATGGGGATTTGGTGGGAAGTCCTACAGCTAGGCTGTTGGGCTGTTCCCAGTTGAAAGGCTTCTTGTAGTCTGTTCTTTAAGAAACTTCCTTTGCTTGCTTCTCTGTCCTGGAATACTTTGCAGTTTGTATATGAGCTCAGTAATATCTGTTCTACTTTGTAAAGTGCTTTTTGTACCTGTTACAGCTGAAGCACAGTGAAAGCAAATTACTTTCCAAGCAATCGATACAAGTACTGGGCACAGACCCCAGTCTCCTAAACGCTAATTCAGTTTCCTGTTCTCTGAGTAATATTGCTGTTGAGTGTTACGATTATCTAATTTGACATGCATCAATAAATTACGTTATGCATAATTCCAAGGTAAAGAAATGCCACTTTTGGCTCCACTGAGGATCAGAGCTACAGTTCTTTTTAACAAAATGGTACTGACTTCAGCAGAGCTTCATATGGAAATGAGAACAATGGAACACAACAGCAACAGGCAACCAGTTTCTGTTTCCATGAGACAGACCTAAAACATCTGCAAAAGCAAGCAAAGCTTGTCCTTTTTTTTTGGTCGCTTTTCTGCGATGAGTTAGAGAGGAGATTCTGAAGCTTCTTGACTGATTCATAAATCTATACAGCCATACAATCTGTCTGACTAGTTACTAAGTGATTAAAAGAGCTCTAAATTGTGCCAGCCGTTCTCTGAAATGAAAACACCAGACCAGTAAAACCTGTGTTTATTTTCAGGTTTATATAAAGACGTATGGGGAACATGTTGGCTTCAGAATTTTCATGGATGCCATACTGCTTTCCTTGACAAGAAAAGTGAGTACATCTATACAGTCATTTATTCTGTATGTCCTAATTTATGGAAGCCTGGGCTTAACAAATATACTTCAGCGTAATTGTTGCTATTTCCATTGAAAAGCTCTTCTTGTTCTTTGATTAATAATGGAAAGGTCAGATGGATTTTCCTTGTTTGAAGTTGGCATGTTCTAGAATGCTACCTGATCAGCATATTTTTCCATAGACTAAATAAATCATCCTGTAGCATCTAATAGAAAGTTCTGTCTCCCCTAGTACATTTTACAGGATGACTCAAAAAAAAAAAAAAAAAAGGGAATGTATATTGTTCCCTATTAAATTCCGTATGTTGAAAACAAGACAGGAGGGGTTCAGAAAGAGTACCAAAAGCTCAACAGGTGGCGTGTGGGGAAACTCGCTTCACGTACAAGCAAAAAGCACCATGTGGACTAGGGAAACTGTGGAAAAAAACTGACATTATGTACATAGTGACAGTATATAGCAGGGCTGAAGTTTCAGCACACACAAATAAGTGATTATTACATAAAGACAGTAGTAAGAGAAATACAAAGATACCCAAGTTAATATCTGTTTTTTGACTGTAGAAAGACAAAGCACTTTGTCTTTTAAAAAGGAAAGAAGGAAGAGAGAGGAGCTACTGAAGTGTGGAGTTGTTCACCTAAAAAAATTCCTTAAAAATCTAATATAAAATATACACACTATGTCTAAGCAGCTGAAAGATAACTGGTATGAAACAACATGGATTTAACCTAAAAAAAAGCCATAACTATATAATTTTTTTCTATAACAAGATAATAAACTTCCCGTATGGATGTCAGGTATCTTAATTTTAGTTAGGCTTTTGATCGTAAGTCTCACAAGTTTCTCATAAACAAGGTAGGAAGACTTTGCCTAGAAGAAACTACTGTAACCTGCTTGGAAAGCCTTACTTGGAGAATAGTTGCCAATGTTTCCAGAGGGGCGAAAGGCGTCCCAAATGTATTCTTCAGAGATTTATCCTAGGTTCAGTCCCCATTTAATAACTTAGTTATATTTTGACTGAGTGATGGACTGGAGAATATGCTTATTGAACTTTTCAGATAAGAAAAATGGAAGAACCTGCAAGCACTTCATGGTACAGTGTGATAAGTAAAGATTTTCTTAATAAGTAAGAGAAACTGTATGGAAAAATGGATAAAATAAAGTGACACGGGCTGGATAAGTCATTTAGTTCTGACACCTGTTTAAAATAGGGAGTGGTTATTTTCTGCAGAAAAATGTGAAGGTTACAGTATCACAAATTTAATGTGAGTCAGCAGTGGCATGCTGTTGCAAAAAGCTAAACACACACATTAACAGAACAAACACATGAAAGAAATGTAAAGTAACCTTTCCACTATACTCAGGATTAGTAATGGATCAGTTATGCTACTGTGTCTGCCTTTGGGTGTCATGCTTCAAGAAAGATTGTTCAATTACTGACATTGCACAGGAAAGTCGTAAGAACGACTAGACATACAAATGAAGATCCATTTAAAGTGGGGATTGTTTCATCTAACAGTGTCTAAGGGAAGACACCAACATAGCCTTTAATTATCTAAAAGATTGCTTTGTGGCAGATGGAAGTAAGCTGTTCTTGGTGCCGGTCATGTTGCACAAGGAATAATGGAATTAAATTGCATCAAAGTTATTTAGGCTAACTGTTGGAAAAGATTTGCTAACTCCTAAGACAGAAACTGTTTACAGATCTAGAAAACACAGTTTGTCTCATCCCCATTAAATACTTTAGGAATTTCTATTAAGACAGTGTCACTGAAAGACAATAGATCTACTGGGTTGGAGAAGAAGATTTAATCTGCTGAATGATTTTGCCATTGAGGATGTTTAATACAATGTGTAGCGTCTCTATGTCCATTACAACCATTAGATGGCACTGTACTAATAAAGTTTAGTGCTGAGGATCAGAACGTGTAGCCAAACCCCCTTTGAAATGAAGGTACACAAATAAAACCTTTCCTGTCTGTATACTGAAGACAAAAAGTACTGCTTTGGGTCTCTGCCTTTAGAATTTCTGGATGTTTCTGCCAAAGGTTTTCCTGTGTCGACAAGGTAGAGAAGAATATCTTCAGCCGTTTAGGAGGGTGTTTGATATTTGGCAAATTATAAATTTCTATCTCTGTCTATAAAGACAATTTAATCTAGAAACTTAATGAAACCTATCTGGGCCACAGAAGAATCCTGCAATGTTAGTCTCTGACCAGCTGTTCTGATCTGAAGAATAAAGGGGTTTGAGAGGAGAAATGCTTTGATGCCTATATATGATGAGTCATCAGCAATATGTTTAAACTCTATTTTTATGTGTATATGTATATTTTTGAGAATTATTAACATTTATAAATGTTCTTTCTTCAGAGAAGATATTTTCTCATGTAGGTATTAAGATAGTTGATGTTAACACTTGAGCAAAATGTCCTAATCACATACAACCATGATCTCTAAATTATCTGTTAGTAGTCAGGACAGAGATCTTGGAGTTATTCCAACAGTTTTCCACAAATGCCAGTATAATAATCACGTGTTTGTAATAGTCAAATACCCAGTTAAGACTTTTTAAGGAGGGAGGCAAAAACAAAAGAAAAAAAAAGATTATGGCACAGTATAAAACCTGTGACATGCTTATCTTGTGAAAAAGGTGCAGTTCTCATTTCACTTTCTCAAAAAGAACTACCTAGCAAGAAGGCTATTGGGGCATGCAAAGGCAAGCTAATTTGACTAGGATTCTTTTGCTTGGAAAGAGGCAGCTGAGGGTGATGTAGTGGAGATTTATATTTTAAAAAAAAATAATGTCACAAAGAGGGTGAACTAAGAACAGATACGACATCAGTTCTGCGCTGACATTATACATGCCTTCAGGGTTCTGTAAAACTCAACCATATGTTGCCGTCAGCTGTCCAAATTGAAACGTCCCACCATTTTCAGTTTCTTGTCACAAGGCAGCTGGTCCATCCCTATCATAGTAGCTGTCTTTCTTTGTACTTTCTCTTACTTCGTTTGCAAATACCAGAACCACACACAGTGCTCAAGATGGAGGCACATCAAAGTTTCATATAGCAGCAAAATTATGCCCTCTGTCATGTTGTTACAACATTTCCTGGCTGTCAACAGTATTTTACTTGAATTTTGGCTGCGACTGTGGTTTCAGATATGGTTCCATACTACAAACTATTTTAAGTAAGTGAGGATGTTATGCTTAATAATTAACTCCAGCACTGACTAAACGTGGCCTTCCCATCATGGCTTTTCATTTCTGTTACTTCTCTTCTGTTGGATTTAAGTCATCATGCAGACATGGGGTAAATCAGTTCACTGATGTGACACAAAACTAATTTACCACCCAAAAGCAATTTTCCATACAGTCAACAAGGTGGTTCAGCTTACCTTGCAACTATACGATTGCTTAGTAGATCCCAGTGCTAGCCTGGTACAAAGATTGTGTGACCAATTATGTAAAGCATAACAAGAAACCATCCTCTAAACTGGGGTGTTCCTATCCTTTAAAAAAAAGAGAGAACATTTATGTGACTTTGTGCAAATCTCAAAAAAAAAAATTACCTTCTAGGCTTTACTCTCAGTACTTATAACATGTTTTTAAACTTTAATGATTTATTATAGGTACATTAAGTATATTAGAGACCTGGCTATTTTTTCTCTTAGTGAGGTTGTTTTCAAAATACAAGATGCCAGCAGAAGAGTACTGCTTTGAATTAAAATGTATTTGTGCCTACTTTGCTTCTGTTTAGGTGAAAATGCCAGATGTAGAATTTTTTGTTAATCTGGGAGACTGGCCTCTGGAGAAAAGGAAGTCCCCACAGAACCTGCACCCCATCTTCTCATGGTGTGGGTCCAGCGAGTCAAAAGACATTGTCATGCCAACATATGACTTAAC
The DNA here is from genome assembly GCF_929443795.1 of Astur gentilis. Taxonomy (NCBI): domain Eukaryota; kingdom Metazoa; phylum Chordata; class Aves; order Accipitriformes; family Accipitridae; genus Astur; species Astur gentilis. The sequence goes on from NC_064892.1 coordinate 2,932,499, forward strand.
AGACTCAGTTTTGGAGACTATGGGACGGTAAGAAATTGCTTAAAATTTTCACAAAATTCACAGTGAATGGTCTTCCAAAAAGATATTTGTATTAACAGTATATTAACAGGTTTTATTTATTCATTGAGACATTGGCACCCTGCGGGTAGGCAATAACTGCGTAATCAATATCTTAACATTAACCAAGTTATGTATTATATAACATAAATGACATGCATTAAAATACTTAACCGTTTTATTTAAAAGATCAAAAGTAATCTAAACATGGTCAAGTCACTGAAAACAGCACTTAGAGGGAATGTTTCAAGGGTAGGTATTTTGTTTGTTTGCTTTGTTCCCCCCTCCCCGAACATGCTGGCAAATGGCCAGGTCTCTTTTTTCCTGATTTTCCAAGAATATTTTTTCTGTACCTTTTAAAGCCCAGCGTAGCCAGAATTCTCAAACTAGGACCAACCATCTCCCACTTTGATTACTGATCATAACTCGCCTTGGTAACTGCCCTGTTGCTGTATCAAAACACTACAACACCAGCTTCTAAAATGATCTTTGTAATCCATTTTGAACCTGTTTATCATTTCACTGCATTTAGATCAGGGTCCTTTGTCTTTATTAATCAAGACTTTTTCTAAATTTGCTTCCCCCTCCCCCCCCAGTTTATGTGTTTTAATTTAGCAAAGTTTTTAAGGAAGTGAAATACATTGTATTAAGCTACCCTCCATCACCTTCACTTGTCTGGCAACCATGTCCACTTCTGACTACTTTTTTTCCGTGACAGCTGACAGGTACTCTTTCCACACGCCACGTTGTTGATGAAGTGATGCTGTTGTGCCACAGGCCTGTGAACTTGATGTTCCTTATCTATTTTTATTGCTGCAAAATACCTATACGGGCGTGCTCATGACTGACTTACCTTCATCCTTGGTATTTGCCTGTTGGTACTGTAAGCTCTTATAAGTAATTGCACTCAAAAAGATTTCCAGTAGGCTTCACTATTAAATCACTTCTTTCTCCTCCAGAGTCAGTCTGGATATGATGTCAGTTCAAGCAAATACTGGCCCATCATGGGAAGACAAGAATACCACAGCATTCTGGAGAGGGCGTGACAGCCGCAAAGAGAGGCTTGAACTTGTAAAACTCAGCAGAAAATATCCAGAGATCATAGATGCTGCTTTCACAAACTTCTTTTTTTTTAAACATGATGAAAGCCTCTATGGTCCCATTGTTAAGCACATTTCATTTTTTGATTTTTTTAAGGTAAGCTACTAACCATTTTTCACAGAACTATGTTCTCAGTGTTTCCCATTATCAAATAACTTTGTATGTATTATTGATAATAAAGTGATTATTAGTTTTTCAGCACAACACCGGTAACAAGCATGAACAGGCATCCCTCCAGTGGGATTAACTGCTATGTAGCTCTTACACTGAGGATAATAATGTTTGATTTACATCTAAAGGTTCTGTAGAACCTTGTGTAATCTATATAACTCCAAGTTCCTTTTTATTTCTTTTTCCTGATTCAGCGATCAGGACTACTAACATAACTAACATAGTGGGAAAATCAGTGGATGAAGTGGCACATCTACCCTCACATCCAAGGATGAGCGTCCAAGAATATCCGGAGAACTTAATTGATGAAGAGGGCATCTCTGTGTTCCCTGCACTGTGATGAAATCCAAACTAAATAATAAAAGCTACTTAAACATTGATGCTTGCCTAGCCAATCCTACATTTCTCAATATCGGCAAGTCAGTAACCAGTGCCCTCAGAATAATATAACCTAACCAAGCTACCTGGATCTTCTGTTTGTTAATAACTTATGGTCATTTTCTTTCCAGTATAAATATCAAATTAATATTGATGGCACAGTGGCAGCATACAGATTGCCTTATCTACTAGCAGGAAACAGTGTGGTGCTCAAGCAAGACTCCATCTACTATGAGCATTTTTATAACGAGCTGCAGCCATGGAAACATTATATTCCATTTAAAGGTGACCTGAGTGATCTACTAGAAAAACTTCAGTGGGCAAAAGAGCATGATGAAGAGGTAAATATACATTTAGAATTACTCAGCAACGTTTCTAGGCAAAATAGAGCGAGCAAAAAGTGCATTTCTTTAAAACAAAAAAATCTATTGGGAAGATTTAAAAATTATTGTCATCAAACTCTACAAATAAGAAAAATACTTTTGAAAAAATACATAACACTGCCCTTAATTTGAAATTTAAAACTTTGGAAAAATTAAGTGTATTTTGATAAGAATGCCTTACTTTTAAAATTAAGAATGCTTAAATAAAAATAAGTAAGTTATCCTAAACTGTCAACTCTGTACTTAGCTCCAGAATCAATACTGGCATCCTGAAATAACTACTGTTTTTTGAGAATTTAAAAAAAACCTTTTATTTTCTTTGACAGGCAAAAAATATTGCAAAATCTGGACAAGAATTTGCAAGAAACAATCTCATGGGAGACCACATTTTTTGTTACTATTTCAAACTTTTCCAGGTTAGTATATATTTTTAACGGCTCCTACCACAAAAATAGAAATCCCACAAAAAGAATTCAGGGCAACGGAGCTGCTGGAAATTGGCCAGTCCAGTACTTGAAGCCACAAAGCGAGCAGCAGCCATTTGGAACTTCAGTTGGTTTACAAACTCTGCATGCAGTTATATCCTCTGAAACCCCTTAAGATTATGCTGGCGCTTCCAAGAGCAGCAGTCAGATCCCATAAATCTTGATCTAATCTGCAAGAATATGTTGCCCACAACGATCAAAGAATTCCACATCCGACAGATGCCCCGTGAACCACAGCTGCAAATATCTGTGCATTAGCACTGAGGTACCGAAAGTCCAGCGAGGCACCCGCAGGGGCTCCTTTCAGCAGTTAAGAATCCACTCGCCCTGTCCATGACACAGTGTGGAGTAACAGATTGTGTAGCCCTGCATTTTTTACAGAATTACTCGGCTGAGTTGGTGCAGTATTTACAACTGGGTGTACACACTTAACAAGTTTATGAATTAACACCGCCTTCCTCTTTTAAAACCAGGAATATGCCAGCTTGCAAGTGAGTGAGCCAAAAATCAGAGATGGGATGGAGAAAGTGCAGCAGCCTGATGATGACCTTTTTCCATGCACTTGCCACAGAAAAAAGGTACAGTACGTAGAGCATTAAACGTAAAGTGCTGGATGTCTTTCCTTCTTATTCAGCCAAACTGGAACAGGCATTGCCCAATAGCCCATGGTATTGGTTACCAGACCATTAATGCCTATCGAACTTAGAAACATTTTTTAATGTATTTGCAGGACTAGACAGTTAAAAATTGAGTTTCCAATTAACTGAAAACTGTTTCTTCTTTCATGACTGCAGGCCAAAGATGAACTCTGACAGAAGGAAATGAAATAACTTTTTTAATAATTTACCTACATTCAGACTGTCATCTTAAGGAAAGAAGAAAAATTTGGGTTAAAATGCCAATGCATAATGTCAATGGATATTATGAAGATTACTGTATCATGATCTACATCTGGAAGAAAACCAAGCACCCCCTATTTCCTTTGTTATCATGCAGTGGTTGCAGAGCCTTGCTCAAAAACATTTTTATAATTTTTTTTAAAATAAAAACCATGTTTGTATCAGTAATGTCTTACTGTCCTGAGATACATTGGAAATGCAGATACTTTTTACTCATGCTTGTTACACTGAGTCTATTCACAAGTGTTCTGCAAAAAAGGGTAGGTAAGAATTTTAAATCTAGCCCCCACCCCATGTATCCAACCAAAGTCATCTTTTTCAGACCATGACTTTGTTCCTCCTGAGAGAATTGGTATTCTCAAAGACAATGATGTGAGGTTTATAATACATCTTTTTAACCTGAAGGGAAAACGCAGCGCTATTGAACAGTTCAGGGATATTAGATAAAACTTTTAAGTTCCATATGAGTTTTCACAGCTGCTTTGTCTGTGAAACTCAGTCTCTTTGGCAATACGAAAAGAATTAGGTAGCATTGAACAGTGACTACTGAAACTAAACCAAGCATTGTTTCAACAGTCTAGTCGCTTTCCAGTGATACTAAGCAATTCAACTATTACTTTTGAGCATATCAACATAATCTCAAAATGATCTATAGGTGAATTTAAAGTCACGTCTAAATTCATCAAATCCTAAAGTTAACGCATATGTTTGCAGTCCACAGTGAGGATTTCTCTCCTCTGTAACACAACCAGACAATTTAAAATCCATACAGCTTTTTTCTTTGCAAACATTTAGATGTGTGCTATGCTTATGAACATTACTGCTGGGCCATCAGCATTCTTGAGGCATCTTGTGAGAAACAACAGAAGAATATTGTATCATCTGATTAACATTTTTAACTTTCACCTGCCTATTATTTTTACTAGAGCAAAAGCAAGCCTAAGGAACAGTTTGTTTCATCGTGTGGTAGACAATATATGGTACCATTTAACCATACTAACCTACAGTCTTGAACAGATTTTTTTTATACAAAATAAAGCTCTCCACTCTAAGCACCTTACCAAAACATGACAGAAACCCTCTCGGCTCACCAGGGCTGACCTGGCGTATGTTTACACAACAGCTCCTCGCAAGACCATGGGAGTGCCGGGGACGGCACCACGGCAGAGTAGCACAACCGATCGGGGCCAGCCTCGGGGACTGTGCTTGTGGAATTCTGCACAAGGGTAGGTTTTCATTTCGAACAAACAGCATCAGTAGTACACTCAGAAATGAAAGGCACCTAAAGATTTGCTGTTAAATAGATTTTGTTTCTAGTATATTACTTCAAGTATTAGTCAAAAGCATTTACTTAGTGCTCTCTATTACTAAGTGTTGTATACAGTTATTTGCAGAGAAACACAGGTAACAGTGCTGCCATATTAAATATTTTGTAAATTTTTTCCTTCCTTTAAGAAGTTCTTTATTGTTTTGCATAATTTTTTTTCATTCATACAAAAAAGTTTTATTTGCATTTACACTCAGACCTCTGAAAACACCTGTTTTAAAAAAACAACACCTCTCAGAAATAAACTAATCTGCCACATTTAGGAACAGCTAAATCAAGATACTGCAAATCATTCGCGCTCCAGTTCAATATTCTCTCTAAGCCAAGAAAAAACTTGGGCATTTATTTCTTCCATGACATCCTCTGTTGTCCGTCCTTTGACTGCCATACCATGGTTTGCTTTACCAACCCAATGGATTTTCTTAGGGGCTTTCATTTTGCTTGCCACACCTTCTAGCAATTGCTATGGAGAAAATAAGAACGAAAAAGTTAGATAATCTAACAACTGCCACAACTGTGCAACTCCTAGATGTCTCTTGCTTTGCCTGTGTAACGTGTAATAGGCAGCTCTTAAAAACAAGATGGATCTGCATGCACATTAAAAACACCTTGATAGAAAAGATGTGATGATAACTGTACTCAGTCATGGAATTTGCTCAAAGGTTTGTCCTCACTCAAACACATAAAAGCAGAAAATTAGAACTTCAAAAACTGCAAAGATCACAGCTACCTGCAGGCTCCTTCCCCACACTGACGAAGGAATCCACTTTGACTGCCAGTGGGTAGTACCAGCAATAAAATGACAGAACTTCTTAAGTAAGATTTGTCTACAGTGGCAGAGTAGCAATCCAATTCCCTAGAGACTGGCTTTGACTCCATTCAACTTTCTCAGCAAACAGATCTCAGAACCAGGTCAGAAAGCCTCAACAGTTTCCCCTTTAAGAGGGCACTCCAAGGATCTGCCAGTTGGTAGCCTGACTTATTTTCGTGACGACAACTCACAAAAGCATTATGAACTCCTCAGAAAGTGTCCAAGCATGGAAAATGCCAATTGCACGCACCCCCAAATTCAAGCTGAACTGTTCAAGAACAACAGATACCTATTTGCAAGAAAACAAGGCAGAAAAGCACTGTATTCTCATCTCTGCACACCTGTTCTTCATCTCTACAAAAATACCACTTTCTACCACAGAAGTCTGACTCGTGGATAAAACTGCTTTACTAGAAGAATTTGTCATGAAAATGTGATGAATGTGAAATTGGTAGCACAGTAGTGTTTGCGTTTTGTAACCTGAAATGGTTAAAACAGAATAGCAAATAACTCGCTCCTTCCATAGGCCACTTTTAATTTGTACAATCCTATCAAAAAAGACATTACATTTAAATCAGCAGTATTTTAGTGGCCCAAAGATGAGTTTACTAAAGTGGATGATAAAGCACGATGCAGAAGTTGTAAGCAATGAAAGAAAGCACCACCAGGCTTCCTCATGTCTGATGAAGTTTCCTACCCAAGGCTTCCTTCTGAAGATACATACATATTTAGAGAAGGCTGTCAATCAAAGTCACAGCTGTACATACCAGTGCAGACATCACTCACTCGTTTCTATTCCTCCATACTGCCCCTTCATAGCAGGATTTACAAGGGTACTCACTTTTTCACACATTTCATCTGCTGATCCCGAGACAAACAGCACTGGACACCTGATGAATAACAGATCTTCATCCCGTAGCTTGGACTGAAGTTTTGGTCGATGCAACGGGTAAGATAAACATATTAGACCTTGAATGAAGTCGTCATCATCATCCTGGCTAAGCTGACGTATCACAGAGGCAGCAGCTCGTGAGCCCATGGAACGGCCTTTCTCGCATGTTAAAATAAAGGAAAAAAGGGTATCTGCTTCTGTCACCTCGCCTACATTCTGTTCGAGTAAACAACTCCTAAAAACAATCGAACTGAGTGTATTTCAGTGTACCACTAGTACAAAATGCCAGGGATGCTTTTATTCATCTACTCCATGAAAAATATTAATCGAAATTTCAACATTTTCTGCTAAAATATTTGCCTGGTTATATTATGATTTCACATCCCCATTTAAAAAAGAAGGGGGAAAAAATAAACCAAACATAAACAGAGAGGGTTCCTTTGCAATACTGGAAGAACAACAGCCCATCCCGGGGGCAGGGGGAAGAAAGGGACAGGTCCTATGCTCCAGAGCCTTGAAATTCGAGATAGCAATGCTGTTATTATCTTGGATAATTTTTTTCATGCAACTTTAATCTGCTCAAATTAATAACAAAGTTTTATGCGCCTTACTCCCAAAACAAACCCAGCAGGTGTTTATGCACACCTCAAACTTCAGCCTGGGAGTAAAAGTAGAAGGGCAGAAAAAAAAAATCAACAAAGTGTGAACATGTAGCATGAGGTCAGCCAGTAACAGCAAGGGGATATCAAAATACCTCCTCAAAGAGGAGGCACATGAGTTGACAATGCTCTGTAATTGAGTGTTGGAAGTGGCCGATTCCAGTGGGATTAACTTGCATCAGCGCAGATTTTGTTTCACTTAGTCAGAGAACACTCAGAGTTTCCCGTATCAAGTTATTCCTAATCACACCCATCTACTTCCCTTTTCACATAACAGATCTGATTTTTTTATCTGCCACTAGGTTTTATCTACCAAAACCTGTTTGGGGAAAATGGTTTTCCATTTACCAGTAACCAGAACTCCTCAAGACCTGCAGTTAAAAAGCACACATGGATTATCACAGATCTCATGCCCCGTTACTTACAAGTGACAAGGAAGTTTTCTCCCAAAGTACCTGGAAAACAAGGTCTATTGCTCTTTCCTTCCTCCTTCTGGAGCGAGATCTGTGGCATCACAAGGAGGGCAAACAGGTCTAAACAGCTGTGCTCCCAAGAGAATCCGATGAAAGCGGCAGGCTGGGTGCTCCCATTTGCGACCCGAGCAGCAGTGCCACCGGAGAGCCGAGCTACGCACCCATCCAGCACAGCCACTGGCTACAGGGCTGGTCGCATTCAGACACCCAAATGTAGATCTCTAAGTGGGCTTGGCACCTACGTTCCCACAGCAGTCATGGACTGCTAATCAATTAATGAAGGTCACAGAGCATTCAACTGTCAGCAGATAGCTGAATTGCTCTCCCTAGGCAATACTGACTAGCGGGAGTTTATTCCGCTTGCTCCCACGTTAGACTGCAAACTTTCAGTGCCCACCTCAAACTGAAAGCTGTCATCCACATCTGTTCATTCATTTCTTACCAAAGTGGGACAGACTTCAAAAATGGAGTAATTACAGACTGCTATCATTAGAGGCAGTATAAGAGAGAAAATTATAGATAATAAAAACAATACCTGCAAGGAAGACACCCGAAAGTTTATAATCATCAGAAAGCTTTAAGTATTCCTAAAGAAATAAGATAAAGAGAAGCATTACAAGTCAGAATTAAGACAGCTGGGAGGGCGGGGTTTTTTTTGTTTATAGCTACCAAACACAAGATGGGAAGCTCTTTCAGTACTGCAGGTTAAACAAAAGAACAGATACATACAAGTTGCTCTCTTGTTTTTTCACACAAATGATTTCATAATATTTTGCAGCAACAACTTAATGAACACAAGCAATTTCACATTAGCTCTCAGCAAAATACCAGATGCCCTATCAAGTTACCAAAACATTAAAGATTACTGTGTATCCACTTAGTTATAGTGACAGACAGCTGCACTCTTAGCCCATCAAAAGGCAAAACAAGTTAGCGAAAATGCCCTTCACTGAGGTCACATATTCCCAACAAAAAGTTTAAGACAGTTATGTCTGACAGAAGACATAAAAGTCAGCAACGAATTTTTCAGTCTTGAGGAGATAACTAATCAGATGCTATCTTAGCAGAGGCCTTTACATTACCTTTACACAGCAGCATATTAACATAAACTCACAACATTATGCTTCTTCAAAAAAGAATGGAGAACAGATCCACATTAAAACTAGCAAAGTCTAGCTTCAAATTAATGTACATATAATCACAATAACATCATAAAAATTAATTCCTTAAGAACTGGCCTTAGTCCCCCTATAAAAATGTCTGATGCTCAATGCAAAGTGCTCAAGCTACCTTCACATGCCCCAGTAAAAGTAGCTAGATAATCAGAAGAAAATTTTCACTCCTTCCTACACACTCCAAAACAGGAAGATACTCTAAGCTGATACTATTATAACAAAAGGTTACTCATTTTAACAAAACCTAGGTACATAAGAACATCTTAAATAAAGTAGCAGCAGCAGAAAGAGATAAGCACAGGCATACAAGTTTAAACCGATTCTGAAATCAAAGACCGTTTTGATTCCAGGGGTCTCATATGCTACTCCCAATCTCTTTTCTTCAACTCCTCCTATGACCCAGAATCCCCTACTCTTTCCCCAAAGTCTTGTTCTCCCAGCTGCCAGAGACCCAGCACAATTCTCAGGTCAGCTGCTTTCCTCTCAAAACCACTCCCAAAGCTGTATCCCTTAATCCCTCTCCCCTCACCAAGCCCTCCCAGAACACCTACCTCTTGTTTCCATCCTAAATACTTCCATTTTTTCAAGCTGTAAGTTTTTCCACAAAACACCCTTGCTTTCTACACATCCTTCTCTCAAGCTTTTCTTTCTCTCCCTGAACTCAAACCCACATACTTGCTGCAGCTGTTCCAGCTACTGCCCATATAAAAATTGCTCCTGCGGTTTCTGTTCACAGACAGTGCTCCATTTCACTAACTGTCACTCCTAATTTTCCCATTGTTGCTTGACTAATCTGTGGTCACAATTCAAGAAACCCAGAAGAAGACATACATGGATCTAAGCTTTGGCAGAATTTGGTCACTTCTTACCACAACTGTTTTGAAGGCCTTAGTCCTATAGGCAATGTTAAGGCCTTTACAAGTAAACCGCAGGCACAGAACTCCATGGGATGCAAGATAAGCTGCCAAAGACACTAAATGAGGGAAATTCATATCTCCTCCAGCTCCATGGGTAAGAATCACTCCATATGTTGATTTCTTCTTTGGGACAGAAAAGATAGCATCAAGGTATTTGTTTCCAAAAGGTATTTTCACTTTAACCTAGTAATGAAACAGAAAACAATATAATAAAAAAAAAGTAAAGAAAGAAAGCATTTTCCCAGTCCACACCTTATGATGAAGACAAATCAGACAATTAAGAAACCAAAATTGCACGTCCACTTTTATTCCTTTTGTTTAAGAGTACTAAATGAGTAACTCTACCTCTGACTCAAAGATTTTCCATGCAATAATGGGCAAGACAACTTATTGGTCCACACCTTATTTTCTTCATTAGAAAATGAAGCGTCCCTAGCTTCAAAGGATGCTTCAAGGCATAAACTGATATGTTTCTTACCTTCTCTATATATCTATATCTAGCTATTTAAGAGCTAACTGCCATAATAGACTTGAGTATTGTCTTCCACAGTAAGAAAAATTAACTCTTCTGTAAGACTTGTTCCCCAGGGCTCGGTTTTGGGGCCAGTTCTGTTTAATATCTTTATCAATGATCTAGACGAGGGGATGGAGTGCACCCTCAGCAATTTTGCAAACAACACCAAGTTGGGAGGGAGTGTTGATCTGCTGGAGGGTAAGCAGGCTCTACAGAAGGATCTGGACAGGCTGGATCGATGGGCCGAGGCCAATTGTATGAGGTTCAACAAGGCCAAGTGCCAGGACCTACACTTGGGTCACAACAACCCCATGCAGTGCTACAGGCTTGGGGAAGAGGGGCTGGAAAGCTGCCCAGCAAAAAAGGACCTGGGGGTGCTGGTTGACAGCCGGCTGAATATGAGCCAGCAGCGTGCCCAGGTGGCCAAGAAGGCCAACGGCATCCTGGCCTGTATCAGAAATGGTGTGGCCAGCAGGAGCAGGGAGGTGATCGTCCCCCTGTACTGGGCACTGGTGAGGCCGCACCTCGAGTCCTGTGTTCAGTTTTGGGCCCCTCACCACAGGAAAGACATGGAGGTGCTGGAGCGTGTCCAGAGAAGGGCAACGAAACTGGTGAGGGGCCTGGAGCACAAGTCCCATGAGGAGCGGCTGAGGGAACAGGGGTTGTTCAGCCTGGAGAAGAGGAGGCTGAGGGGAGACCTGATGGCTCTCTACAACTGCCTGAAAGAGGGTTGTAGCGAGGTGGGGGTCGGTCTCTTTTCCCAAGTAACAAGTCATAGGATGAGGGGAAATGGCCTCAAGTTGCACCAGGGGAGGTCTAGATTGGATAATAGGAAAAATTTCGTCACCGAAAGGGTTGTCAAGCACTGGAAGAGGCTGCCCAGGGAAGTGGTTGAGTCACCATCCCTGGAGATATTCAAAAAGTGCATAGACGAGGCACTCCAGAATATGGTTTAGTGGGCATGGTTGATGGTTGGACTCGATGATCTTGAAGGTCTTTTCCAACCTAAATGATTCTGTGACTTAAAAATAAGTAAGAAATATGAACTCTTCTATAATTACAGTCTCCTATAGTGGAAATAGTATTTTTATCTCCCATCTGTCACAGACATTATTCAAATAAAATAATTAAGGAAGCCCCTAAACATTTATTACAACCAAATTACTTTGGGTCTGTAGAGCCATATGGAGTACACAGTATTAAGAGAAGCCCATGCTGGCAGCAACTGTTTAATCTTGCAGCTGTAGGATCCACGTACAAGCGTGATTACATAGCAGAAAGACCAAAATGGAGTATTGTGAAAAATGGATTTCAATACACTAGTTTTAGGTATTACGCGCAACTATAAGGGAAAACAAAACCCACAAGGACTTTTTTCATCAAGTGATGGCAGGTGTCACAAGACGCATATTTCCCCTATGTCTATAATCGATATAGCCGGCGTTGAGCTGGAGCCGCTGCCTCTACAGCCCCTGCCCAGCTGAAGCGAGCGGGGGACGCCAGGCAGGGGACGGCAGCCCCAGAACGGCCGGAGCCGCCTCAGCGCAGACAGCCGGCCAGAGGGAGGCTCAGCCGGACCAACGGCCGCCTTTCCACCTCTCCCGGCCGGCCCCCTCCCCACCTCCGGCGGCTCCTCACAGGGGAACGGCTGCCGCCGCGGCACCTCACGCGCCCAGGAGCAAAAAGCGCGGGCAGAGGGCAGAACGGGAGGGGGAGGGGGAGGAGGGCGGCCATACCTCTACCGGCCCGCTCATCCCGCCGCCGGCCCCGTGACGTCACGCGAGCGACAGCCCTCCGCTGGAGGAAACCTCCCCGGAGGAGCGGTGGGGGCGGGGTTTGCTGGCTGCCGCGGTGTTTGATTGGTCCACGGGAGGGGAGGGGCCCCGCCCCGAAGTGCGGGGCGCAGCGGACGGCTGCGCGGGGGCTTCAGGGAGAGAAAATGGCGGCGGCGGCGGGCGGGCGAGATGGCGCGGGGGAGGGGGGGCCTGTTCGCAGCCGGCTCGGTCTGGGCTACCGGTACCGGCAGGTGTTGGCTGAAGGCGGGAATTTTGAGCGGGAATTGGGTTGAGCCGTGTGGGGAGGCGGCGGGAGGCACCTCTGAAGTAGCCCTCAGAGGCCGCGTCCGGGCGGGGGGGGGGGGAAGCATCGGCAGCGGCCGAACCTCCCCGGCTTCTCCCCACTGGGGCGGTTAAGTGCTGCTGTCAGTGGGGTGTCCGGAGAGACAGCAGGCGGGTTCTGTGGCACACCGGGTCTGCGTGGTGTTCACAGAGAGGAGAGCGAGCCTGCGTGGCCCGGCATCCCCCGGGCCGTGCCTTACTGCACAATAATAAAACTTAGTGTGTTCAAAACACAGCCTTAAGCTGACGGACAGCGGCACCAATACTCCACAACAGCGCTTGCAGTATTTACATACCAGCTGTTCCACAGATAGGTCAAAAGAGTTTTTTCTAAAAGCCCCCGTGGCAAGGTATTTCGTCAGAGATCACATTTTCTTCCACTGTCAGCGTATAAGACTCATATAAATTAGGATACTCTATTACTTAGCTGACTGAGGATGCCATCACTGAGCGGAACTTTGTTTTTCTGGTGTTCACCTGCTGGAAAATAAGCACACGTGCCGGCTTGCGCTCCAAGCACCTCGCTGTCGCTCTGCCGGCTGGATATTGTCAAACGCTGGCATCCAAATACCGCAGCCTTCCAAAAAGCGAACCTGGCAGGCCAGCTCGGATGTACCCACCCAAATTCCCAGCCCAGGCATTGTTATCGTAAAATGTAACTGTTAAGGCCAGAAGCGGAGAAGTTCAGCTGTAGGCGAGCTGAAAAAGACAGCGTTATTTGTCTAAACTACTACCTTGCCTGAAAAATGTCGAGCTAAAGTGAGATGAGGAAGCCTGAAGCTGAGTGAAAGGCGCCAGCGCAGCCTGCGTGAGTTGTACGCCTTTCACTGGGAGCAGGCGGTGTTGAGGCAGCGGCTCCTCAAGCTGTAGCTCCCATTTGGGGAGTCCAGCAGGCAAGGGGAAAGCCAGTGCTTCAGAGTAATACCAGATTGACTTATCTTGGGTGGAGATCACACTATTCCAATTAATATATAAATGAGATGCTTAGCAAAAGAGAAGATTTGTTACCCTGAAGCAGTTACAACCCCAGCCCCAATTCAGAGCACAGGAATGCAAGGAAGAAGAAAGAGAGTTAAGAAAAACTTCATGTTAATTTTCTAGTTTTTTTCTTCTTCATTGCTTTCTTTCCTATACTTAATGGACGCTTACCTGCTCTGGTATAGTTTATATTTTTGGTGGTGGTCTGCTTCTTTCTGGGTGTGATTTTTGAATTATCTCCTTTTTTTTTTAAATTGTAGTGGCCCAAGTGTTGCTAATATGTCAAAGGCTAGGAACTTTGGATATAAATATACATATTAGATTCCAACTCATGGGTATATTTTTTATGATGGATAAATTCTGGTGTTATGAATTTCTGCATATGTAATGAAATCTGTTGTTTTAAGTGTGAAGGAATTGGGCTTTTTTATTTTGCAACATGAGGCAGCTCTGATCTCTAGCAACTCAAAATTAGGTTTCTGTGGTTTTAGGGGGACATTTAAGTAGATCTGGTTGATTTTCAAGTGTGCTGAGTAACTCTTCTGAAATCCAGAAGTATCCACTGCCAGGAGTCATTAAAAATCATAATGCTTTTCTTGACATGCTCAAATATGAATTAAGGCTCTAAGTTTAAGCTCCTGTCTCTGAAAATACTGTTTATAAATATTTTCTGAACTTCTGAGTTAATGTTTTTAATTAAACATCTAAGAAAACATGATTTCTTAAGATGCATGGCATAATTTATCACTTCAACCTTAAATCACTCTTGGAAGTAGAATTTTATTCTGGAAAAAAATATATGGTGCATAATAATCTCAATTTGTCATCAGTTATTAAAATTATGAAAGGCATGTGACCTGACATGTCTCAACAAGAATATATGTTTTGTGTTTTAACAACCTATACTCTGCTGTAAGCACCTCTGACAGATTTGATACGCCAAAGACAGCTGGGTTTGAAGAAACAGTGGCTGTTCATCAAAGAATGACATTACCCCCAATCTAAACTTGGGACCTGTTAACTTTCAGTAGCACATCAGACAATCCCTGTTCTTTTCCTTGGATTATAAATACAGCTTTTCATACCAGAGACTTAGATTTATATGCAATAGGAACAACAGAGATGACCTTTCCCACTAATCTTGTGTCAGAACAGATTTGTTTAGGAAAATGTATAAAAATAATTATAAAAGCATAAAGTAATACAGGTTTTTTTCCTGTATTTCAGTGCAAAATAACTAAAGACTGAAGGGCATGGAGATCAGAAACAGACAATTTTTTTCTTTTCTTAAACTTTTATTAAAAAGACCATCAAAATTTGTTTTGTTTTGTTTTAGGCTGGAGACATACATATTTGTTTTAAAAGTTCAGCTCTTACTCTAAATTAGAAACTTGTCTTTTGACCAAGACCCTTCATTTTTAATTTTCCTGAGGATGTGGATACACAGCAACACGTGCACATATTGTGTGCACAGGTATCAAAAGCACCTTTACTAGTTTTCTGAAAGTGACCAGCAGCAAGCTATTATTTGATAGCCAGTATAGTTTCCTGAGTTAAAAATTAGTGATATCCATAACGCTGGCTAATTTTTAACTATTGTATCATACTTCTTGAGGGTCTGAAAAGATTTTGAGGTCCTCTGTGAAAGAAGTGATGGGCAGGCGATAAGCAGCACCACTATAGCATGCAGAAAAACACAGGATTTTAGCATGGTGTGTGTAAATCCCCATGTCTTCATGATGAGCTGGAGAACTTGGCTGTTTGCATTGGATGACTTTCTCCAGGAAGGGTGAAGGAGCAAGCCAGATGCTCACATTCTGCAGATACAGACGTCGACCACCAGCGAGGTCAGAAACTCTTGGCTGTAGCTTCCCTTGGGACCTTAGGCTAGTCAGAAGGTGAATTACTCAAACCAAACTGAAACCATTTCTATCAGTGGTAATTCTGTCATTCAGTCTGATAAAATGTATTTATTAGGGGATCTGTTCATTTGACATTGATAACAGTGTTGTTGTTTTATTATTGTAGCTTTTCCTGTGGTCTCGGCTTTCTCACTGTGTCTGTCCATCATTAATTAGCCGATTCAGACTGCAGTATATCAGTAACACGCTTACTGTAATGTGTATTTGTTAGATACTGATTTTTATGAAACTGTGACATGTACAAAGAACTGGTGTCTTTTGTAGTGTTATATCGGTCACAAACTCTGGGAGCACAGATAACATCAGGTAACAAATGGACAATGCACAAAAACTTTCCCTTTCAAACTGCATGAGGGTCTTTGGGAACATTTCTGGCTTTGTAATTGTGGTGCTAAATGGAAGGTCCTTGCTTTAATTAAGGAAGGTGTCATCATAATGTGTGCTTCTGGATGGCAACTTTTGGATGCTATACATTTCTCAGGGTCTTTGTTAGGGATTTTGTATTCCCTCATTGTTCTGGATAAATGCAACTGCTTTTGTTTTCCAGTGGCAGCTGTTAGAATTCATTCGTGTGCTGGGATTGCACAGGGGACTGCTGGCAGGAGGTCGCTCTGGCTATTCTCTCCCCTTGGCTAATGGTGAACTGACCCGGCCAGGAGCCAGTGGAACAAACATTTCTGCTCCCACTGCTGCAAGGAAAGAATTAATAGTTTTGGCATGTTCGTACAGTCTTTGAGTGCTGAACTCAATTCCGTGTATGGTTTCACTCTGAAGGTTCACTCTGTTTCTATCTTTTGCTTCTTCAAAAGATTAGCGTGGTTAGGGATGATAAAGAACTTTATTGCCACTGCTAGGATTACCGTTATTGTGAACACTGTGTTAAGATCTGAGACTTTTTAACATTTAATTCTCAGTCTAAAACTGATACCCTCTGCCATCATGTTATCAGTCATCCAAGTGAGTTACTTACCTGGAGATTATTGCTATTTATAAACACAGTGTTACAGCCCCTAAATACGGGAACTCAGTACATTTTGCATCTTGTTGCAAGCTCCTAGGCCATTTTCACTTCCATTAATAAATTGATTCATTCTAAGATGCAGAAAATGACATTGCACCTCTCTTTACCTTTAACACACAGATTCACACAAATTAGAACATGAAGGCCTTTGTTTATCCATAAGTTGTCAGAGCATGGGCAACTGCAGAGTAACCCTGAGGCTCTGCAGATGTCTGTCCTACCTTCCTCAGTTATCATTCCTCCAGGTCATTTCTTTCATTTATGCAGATGTTTGCCTTTTAACCGTGTTCTCCAAAGCATTCCAGCAATCCCGCTCAGCCTGACATTACGTGTACGTTTAAGAAGTACATTATCTACTCTGTAATCCAAGATATTTCTAGACATAGTGAGTTTCAGAAAGGAGCACAAGGAACTCTCTTTGATTGATTCTTCTGTTCTGATAGAATACCACTGGCATCACTGAGAAGTGTTTTCTGGCCTTGTACATATGCTGTTGGAAGTTTAATTTACGTTACAATTCTCTAGTCCGACAGAAGCAGTGGCAAAGTTCACTAAAGCCAACATCTGCTGCTGCTGACAGAATGTGCTACACTGGGATAGGAGGAAAAATAATTTGGTTTGACACAATTTAGCAAATCCATTCTGGATACCGTTCATCTTTAAGTAGATTTCAGTGTACACAAAGAGTGTGTAAATAGTGCCTAGGAACTGAAGTTAAACTGAAAGGTCTGATTATTGGCTTCTCCTTATTTTCCTCTTTTAACTTACACATTGTCATGATTTTACATATGTAACAGAACCTAGTTTGCTACCAGCTATACACTTTTGAATATAAACATCCATACCCATCCATACACACATGCACGCTAAAAGTGTTAGCAAGCAAGGAAACAAATCGGTAAATGTCTGAGGACTGACGGATGTGGCCATGGGTGGCCCCAGGCAGAATTTTTAAAAGTACTGGTACTGCTCAGAGCCATCTTCTGGCTCACAGTGTGCCCAAAGGACAGTTCAGACATCACCTAACTGTGCTTGATGAGTCTTAGGTGGGGGAATGCTTACATGGCTATTGCCGGCTATTTTAAATCCTCCTGGTGCCATGCAAACCTACACTCACTGCTCTGCAAACTAGTGAATTCATCTGGGTGCGTGTGGTCCATACATCAGCGCTTTCAGGAGTTAGCATCTTGCTGCACTTGGTAATCCAAGTAGGTGGGCATTCTTGAAGTCTTGATTTTGGTGCCATAGCTAAAACAAATCTGAGCATATCTGGAGAGATGACATTTGTCTTGGACTCAAGTATCATTGGCACAAATCTCTTTATTTACCAGAACTGCTCCTCTGAGCGCAGGAGGAATCAACTGTAGAGAGATGATGTCCTGCCTTACGGCCCGCCTGTGTTCCCCCAGCTGTGTCGCTAGCTGAAAAGCCTTTCCTTTACCCTTTTCTTGGGTCCTTGTATCCATACTCTCTCAACTGAGCAGAAGCTCCGCACTTTCTGTTTCTGTATACTGTATTTTTTTCAATCATCTCAGCTGTCCTATATTCGCCCTCCTTTCTTTTCCTCAATCTCTCTCCCAAGGAAAGGCCAGCCAGAAACAATGTTGTTCAGGAGCTTCCAATCCCAATCAAGTGTACTGTCACCTCAGTTCTTGCATGTGTGCTCTGCAGTTTTGGCTGTAAAATTTACAAAAGGGATGCGTTGAAACTTGAACATATGATGACCAAACTAAGAACATTCTTTGAATAGGGCTGAAAGACCTGCTTTGACCATGCTGGTTTTTTTTCTTGTGCTGCAGTCAGTCAGCTGGAACTCAGCTGAACTTAATGGATCAGAGCTGTTATAAAATTGTATAGGAATGGCTCTTGCAGCCATTGCAAAGACTTTGATAGGCTGGAAGAGAAGATTTGGGAATGGTGCAGGTAGTAACACATTGTACATGTGACTCATTTAAAATCCAGATTTTAAATAAAGCTGAGCCTCATAAGAGCCTCTCTGATACACCATTAAATGTGTCCTGACCTATTTCTTCTCTGAGCTTCTTGCTACGTGGTTAACCATGTCAGGTATCCTGACCTCCACTTGAAGTTATGGGTTGCATGTTACAAAATCTGCCTTTCTTTTACAAGGACTCGTTTATTGCCAAGTGGAAAATCTTCCACAAGATGCTGCAAGGGCTACAAATTACCAGAGTCCATGTGACAGCCTTTAGCCTCAGACGCGTTTGGCACTTCTTTTCTCAGCACTTGTAAATCAATAGATTATATGGCGCAAATAAGTTTAGAAGAAAGATGAAGCACAGGACTTCATCCACGGTGAGTACTTCCAAGCTCCTGTAGGATTACATGGCTTTTATTTATGTGGGACTGGTCATCCCAGTTTTAACCTTTGAACTTCTGGACATGCAGCCTTGCCTTGATCACCTCCACAAGCAAAGCCCAATTGTTTATTTTGGAGATTGGATCTAAGATCACAGGTCTTTCACGTGTCTGTTCCTCGTTAGATGAAAAACAACCAATTAAAAAAAAAAAAAAAAAGCAGCTTATTGCACTTTAGCCTTCTGGGAAAACGCTAAGGATAGTAACATTATACTCAGAAGCTGGAGGACTCATTTCTGTAGGGAATTCGTAGGTCTTTGCCAACGGCAGCAAATCAGACTGAGGATGTCTGAGCAATGACATCAGGCACACCGCCCCTGGAGTCAAAGGCAAGTTGGTGATAACGTCAGAAGGAGACAGGCTTGGCAAAGTGCATCGCGCCTATGCCAGCTTGCGCCGGTGCCCGCGGCAAGGTTTTGGCCTTGAGCTTTATAGCATGATGGACAGGGGCAGGGCTAATGAAAGGGGTGGTGAAAAGGGGACCTAGGGAAAGATCATCTGCAGGATGGAATTTATGGTGCTATTTGTTTTGTGGTTTAATTGCTGCTTTCAGTCCTTCCAATTTTGTACACTCCAAAGGGAGTATTTGCTCCCTGTGGTTTTTTTCTGATTTTGGTTTTGGGCGTTGTTGGGCTTTGTTGTTTTTTGTTTTTGTTTGTTTGTTTGTTTGTTTTCCCAAAGGGAATAACTGCAGGGTTTCTGAGCAGTGAGTTTAGAATTTTGACCCTTATAATGAATCACTTCCAGATTAAGGGAGATCTATCAACCCTCAGTTTGGATGAAGATTAGATTTAGCCTAGTGTTGTACTCTGGCCAAATCAGTGTCAGGACCCAGTGGTGGCAAACTGTGTTTATAAACTTGTCATTCTCTTGGATGTTCCGTTTGCTTTGAGCTCTTGGCCTTGTCCAAATGCTGGACTGAGATTATATGCCCTCATGTGGTCTGTACCCTGTCAAAACCAAAAGTCAGGTATGAATTTGTATCAGCAAAGAAGGAAGTCAGATCAGTTGATCGGTGAGATCAGTCAGTTGATTTGTCAAAGAAGAGTTGAAAGAAACTCATGGGTTTGCATCAATTTTGTATCAATCCTTCAATCTATTAAAATTCTTAAAATCTTTCAGTATAGATTAGTGGGATCCCACAGATGGAGATGCAGCAGAAATGTATCTCAGCAGATGCTTTGACATCACTGCAGTTCAGTATCTTTTAAGTGGTAGGGCATTTTCCTAGGACCATAAAAATGAGAGAATCGGAAACCAAGCAGTGTCCTCTAGTCCTATCCCTGCCAGCACAACATTGTATGACATTCGCGGTGGTAGCTGTCGGGAACTTTGAAGACCACGTTATGGCACCAGTCCTTGTGTTTGCAGTGACACAGCCCCAAAGAGTGGAAGGAAGAGGCAGTGCCAGTACAAATGCACCAGGTGATCTGTTCAGTCCCTTCAGCCCTCTCACTCCCTGTAAATTTATACCTATATTAAAGAATATCATTAACATCAGATGTTTGTCCTCTCCCCCTCTGCCTAGGGCTAGTGTGCGACCAACCGTGTATCTTCTTCTGAAACGGATTGCTTGTTTTCTCTTCGCACACACAGTGCAGAATAGTGCGTGTTTATTTTAATGTTCATATGACAAAGTGTTTATGTGCAAAGTTCCAGTCCCAGGGCTTGCCTGTATAATCCTGAACACTGTCTCATAATGTTTCATACCGAACTGCCCTTACGGTTTCATACTGTGTTTATTCAACTCCCAAGACTGTTTCTCCTGTCTTTTGGCAGAGCAGGCCCATTTTCTGCAGACTGGCTACAGTTTGTGGGCAGCCCAAATGGCCTGGCCTGAGCAGATTGTGCTGACTTGTGACCAGGCAGGGCTCTCGCGTCTTCTTGATGGAGGTGAATCCATCAAGAAGAAGTTGGAGGATGTCACATGCCATTTTGGGACCTTCTCTTTCCTAGACTGACCTCTCTGTGTCCTTCTCTCTGTCCTCTTTCTGATTTGGTTCAGTGGAGCATTGCAGAGAAGAGTCTATTTTCTGCAACTCTACTGTTCTTCGACTCTTGCAGACTCAACTCCACATTTCAGGGTAGCAGAGATAGCGGTCAGAAATGCAGAAATGCACATTGTCATCTCTCAGATGTGTCCCAGCGTTGTTTGTTGCCAAAGTGGTGAGGCTGGATAGCTGGTAGTCGAACAATCAGCAGCCAAGCGTCTCTTCTGCCAGCCGGCTCTGCTGGATACACTCGTAACTGCGTGAAACCGAGTGGTGACTTGCAAGCCTTGCTGAGAGATCTCATCACCAGCCCGCTGGCCGAACACCCGGAGACTCCAGGGAACCTGCAGACAGAGACTTCACAGTTTTGTGAACACGTACTTTAAGTTCCTGTGTTCATGGGTTCTTGTTCTGGCCACCTTTCACAAGTTTTCTAGTTTATTGTTTGAGGCTGATAATATCTCAAATGCATCAAGTGTTGCTTATTCTCCTCCCTTTCTTTACCTTTCCAAGGACACTCTCCTCAACTTTCCTTCTTTCCTTTTCTTTTTTCCTTTCTTTCTTTCTGTTCTTCCAAAGGAGCCTTAAATCCTCCAGTGGCAGTTGCATTTTTTTTTTTTTTTGTTATCAGCTTGAGGAAGGTTTAGTCATGTGTTACTTGTGCTAACAGTTTCTCATACTAAATGCAGGCAGCTTGGCCTATACGGTACCTGCACTTACCACGACGTATTGGTTCAGCAGCAGGAGCACTGGGGCCACCGAAGTGGTAGCTGTGCTGGTAAAGCTAATACATGCTGCAAGTTAGGCATTGATCCATATGGATGAGCTGTTGCTGGCTCCGTGCGCTGAAGTACATGGTCCTCCTGGAGCCTAGTGAGGTCCTGTCTTAGCCAGAACTGCAGGAGCGTAGGAAGTATAGGCTTCCTCCTTCTGCATCTTAAGAGATGGTGAGAAACTGCTGAGAAAAGCAAGGGAAGAAAATGACAGAAATATTAATAAAAACGGTCTTCTATTTCACAGTTTACTTTTCCCAGTCCCAAAGCAGCTGTGAAAGTAACAGCACATCTTTGGAAGGTAGATGTACGTTTACTACACCATTTTATATGACAGCAGGTCTTTTAACTAACCTGCAGGCAATTGATAAAAGGATTTTCCAAGCCACAAGGACTGGTTAGAGCATCTTGAGCCTCAAGGGACCACAGATCATCGGTAACGCTTTCTGTTCTGTGCAGTGTGGGTACAGATGCAATATGTACAACATCAGTGGGCTACGTTCACAGTCTTGGAGCTTCTCATTCTTCATCTGCAGTGCTAATGTCATGCTTATTGCAGACAATAAAATATAGTGGACCCCCCCTCCCCCAGCTTTTCTCGTGTTTATATTTATACCATTTAATCTTTGGCCAGAAACTTCATGGGGTGCACTTTCAAATACCAGCACATGGGAATACCCACAAAAACATGCAGATATGCCTATGCAGATGTAAAACAGCACTCTTCTTTTTTTTTTTTTTTAAACTTATACCAGAGTTGCTTTCAAGTTCATGAATATTAGGCCTGCAGGATGATATAAACTTCCCTCTGGAAGGTCTAGCACAAACTCAGCATTTAAGCCCCATTAACGCCCTATTTTGAGAGCTTAAATAGTATTAAATGTTGCAGGAGCCTCATGCCACGTCTCTGCAAGGGGAGTGGGTAGAGTTTGTTTGCTGTGAAGTAATGCTTGTGTTAATAGATACAGGTAGGGTGACTAGGAATCCATGCCTGGAAAACCTGTGATCTTGCTGATTTCGCTGCCCTCTCTGGCATCCTGTGAAAAATCTCACATGACGGCTTTGAGGGCAGCTGGATCCCTTGCCGGTCAGCTGCTCCCTTCAGAAAATTCTTCTCCAGATATTCTCCAGATGGCAGAAATCCCCATCAAAACACCCATCAGAAGGGAAGGAGCGGTGGTGCTGTGAAAAAAGCCTGTAGCGCCCTTATTTCCGACAAACCCGTCAAAACCACTTCCAGGTCAGTAGTGTCGAACCAGTAAAACGTTGCAGCACGGAGCTTAGCGCGAGATGTTTTGTTCATTTGTGGGGTAGGGTTTGAAGCCTTAGACTGAACCCCATGCTGCTGCGGGAAGCTCGCCACCAGCGCTTAGGGTAACGAGCTTGAAGGTGCACCCACAGGGCAGAAACACCTATTGCATATCCCCCTGACATCCCGGTCCTTTGGGTTCGATCGGTCAGCAAGGATATAAATAAGTCTTTGCGCAAGGGACGCTACGTTTACGAAAGGCATCTGATGTGCGGCTTAGGCAAAAACGTCTGGTGACGGCAGCACCTCCCCGCCGGTGCCGCGGGCCTTTCGGGTGACTTTGGAAGATGCCCGTATCAGGGCAGGGACGCGTGCGTTGGCGGCAGCATCCTCCTCGCATTCAGCATTCAGGTGCTGCAAGATCGATGTTTCAAGGGAAGACAACTTTTTTTTAGCTATGCTCCTCAGGCCACGTTTGATATAGAGAGCATGAGTAGGCAGTCTGTCTGAGGCCGTATTTGGGACAGGAATGGCCTGGGTATAGCACAGAGCTCTTCTTGGGGCCCTCTTCCCTAACTGCTTCCAACATCCAGCTCTGGAGGACCCCCCACCCTACTGTCACCTCATCCCAAAGAGTCATTTCAGGCTGCCTGGTCTAACAGAGTGGCAGGCTTCGAAATAATGCCAGGGCATGATCAATAAATTGCCGCGCACCTGCAGTGAGGGCGAGGAAAGCAGTGCTGGGAACGGTCATGGAAGAGATTGCCGAAAGTGTGGGGTGACTTCCCTCGTGGCTGTGCCTGGGTGTCCCCCCTAGGCAGCGGAGAGGTACCCACAAAAGCCTGACTGGATCGTACCCCACGGTTCCGTCCCCTGGAGGACTCTCCTTTTCTGGGTGAGTGAGCACCACCATCTTGTCCTCGTCGGCCCAAAGTGCCATCAGCAGTTGGTCTCGGTGGCAGGAGGCAGCCCCGGCCAGCCTAGAGGCCTCGGGGATGGGCTGTGGGGGACGTGGTGGTGGCGGCTGGTTTTGTCTTTGTTTCCATCGCAGGAGAGGAAGGATGCTCTGCCTGCATCCTCCTGGGGAACTGGGCAGTGAGTTCACAGGGGGGCTGTGAGCAAGTCTTCGAAGGTTCGTCTTCTTTCCTTTTATCCTCTGACTGCCAGAAGTCACGAGGACGTGGCTTAGCCCCTGCTATGAGGCAAGATGTCCACGTCCCTTTGGAAGGTGGACATGCAAGGTGGTACTCCCTTTAACTTCGACCCTTCCCCATCAATGTCCGCCCAGCCCTCCTCCCGCGCTCTCCCATATTCGTTCGGCAAGTTGCTTTACGATGCTCCCCTAGAAAGTCTTGCTGCCTGGAGGGAACCGAACGGGCACCGAGCTAGAGAAAATCATTCCCCATTTTGCCCCTGTAAGGTTATATTTTTCCAGCCGCTCTGTTTTCTGCATCCCCCGTGGGGTGAGAGGTGTGAGAGGGAGCAGCAAGGCAGGGCATCTCCCTGTCCCTCCCAGGGTGAGGGAAGGGACCCCAGGTCCCCGAGACGGGGACAACCCAAACCCGCCCAAGGGGAGTGCAGGGAGCAGCTATGGCTGCGGGTACGCGTGGCAGATTTTCTTTAATAAAATCGCTGCTTGTTAGGGGGAGTCGGGAAGCGGACTGTCTTCGGGGTATTTGTGACCGTGAAGGTCTTCTCGCTCAGCGGTAACCTAATCCCAGCAGAGGCAGAGGGATCCTAAATACTGATGTGCAGAGAGAGAGGGTAATGTCTGGTGCCGTGCTTTGCATCAGCCTTTTCATCTCACGTAACAGCTTGCCACAGACTCTGAAAACTGCAAGCATAAAAATCCATGCCAATAGACAAGTAAAACGAACAGAAGAAAAAAAGGAGAAGAGTAAATTCTGTTTCCAAAACCTAGGGAGGCCTCAGGTGTTGATCAAGACAACTTTAGTCTTTGGTAGCGCTGGAGAGTTTAACTTTCCCACCCTCATACATGGGCAAAATCTTTCTGTGTATAATGTCCCTCGTACTTTGGAAGAACAGCACACATTAATAGAAGCCCTCATTTTCAGTTTAATGCAAACGCATCTCATGGTGATTTTATTTATTTCATAGCTGACAAAAATACCCTCTCTCCCAGGAACAAAAATCTCCCGGCTTACCCAAAGGCAGAATCAGTTCTTCCCTTGGTTGCAGAGCTCATTTTTTCCTGTAATTGGATGTTAACACCTCTGACACTATGACAGATATCAGAGGCGAAGCTCTGGCACCATCCTGGCAGATGGGTAGTTGAGGCAACGGCAGGGCTGTAACACTTGCTTCTGACTTGAGGTTTCAGTTTCCCGGGGAAGGACCATGCCAGGATATTTCCTTTTTCCTCAGAGGTGAGGGGAGCAGAATCGGGAGAGCGCTGGCCCGATGGTGCCTGGCCGTGTCAGGCGTCCAGCTTCAGCATATTTCCCAGTGCAGGGAGCCAGCTGCAGAGTTAAAGATCCAGATGAGTTCGGGGGTGCTTGAAGTGAGACGCGTTCACCTGCGTTCAAAAAACTCACCGCACGTTTTTATATAGGTGTATGTCAAAGGCTTCGTCGGATTTTTTTTTAAAGAAATGTCTGTATGCCTGTACATGTGCAGAGTCCATGTACACACATATGGATATACGTATTTCAACCTCAGTTTCTCTTAGGTGTATGTATAGTCAGGCGCATTGAATAGGGTAGCAGGGCTGTTCCAGGAGGGTTATACATCTTAAGTGCATTGAGATAAGTGAACAGATTATTCCCAACACTTTCAGGAACCTTCTATACAGTAAAGTCAAAGGATTTTAGGAAAAGTCGCCGAGGGAGGCTGGGAAGGTCCAGGACGCAAAAATAATTGCTTGTGAAGAGTTGCACCCCCCGATAGAAATAAACACTCCCACGCTCTTTTAAAATAAGAAGTAATCTTACATATGAAGACCCCTAAATGCATCTGCAGCTTATTAAACAGCTGCTTTCCAGGCCGTATTTAACTGAAGAAGGAATTCCTCGCAATTGCATCACATCCACATCGGATCCAAAGGAGTTTACTGCTGGGGATCAAGGTCAAACATGAGCTCTTAAGCACATCCATAACTTGAGCACGCCATGCACTACTTGATGCTTAGAGCCACACATGCCAGAGCGATAGGCCACATCTGTGCCACCGTGAACTTTGCTGAATTAGAATTTGGGGCGCTGGCTTCATGAAATAAAACCATTGAATTAGGAGGCCTGGTTTGTATAGTGAACTTTATTCTAACAGGACTCAGTTTCCATTCCAGCACAAGCGAGTTGCATTGCGCTAGGCAGCTTTGAATCAGAGACGTTACAGCATGCGTATAGTAAAGTCTGTGATTCAAAGGATTCATTGCCTCCCTATTCTCCTTCCCTGTGTCTGAAAGAGGAGGTGAAATCCCTCTCCGGATGGGACATCTGCAACTGCTTGGGATAAAAGGACACCCGGCCATGGAAAGCTCGCTGTGCTGAGTGCTTTACAGGCAAACAGACACAGTCCCCACTCTGGAAAACTCAACACTACTTGAGTCAGTAAGAGAAGGTAACTGACAGTAGAAAGGTGAAAATAAATAATGTGATTGCTCCGGTACCACTTCAGCAGGCTTGGAAGGGCCAGAGTCTCTGGTCTGCTGAGGCCACGTTACACTGTAGATGGAATAAGCAGTGCACTTGGGCACTTCTTAGGTGTGTTTAAATTACATTGTGACTAGTTCTCGGTCACGGCTTTCCATCAGGGAACCACAGTTCCCTTTCCATAGGGAACCAATAATCCCGGTGCCTGGATTCTCGAGCCACCGGAGAGACGTGCCTGGGTGAGGTGGGGTGACTGCTTCTCTCCGTGGCCCAGCAGAAAAGGCAGCCTGAGCTAAAGAGTGTCCTCTTGAACTAGAAATGCCGTAATAGCCGTGACAACTAATTAGGCACAGAGGTCTAAGGGACCTGATCAGAGGTCTAAGTGCAGGTCTTTAAAGCAGGGAGAGGACAAGAGTAGAAAAGCTCCTGTTTCTGTGGAAGGAGTCTTTGCTCATGTAAAACTGTGCCAGTGGACTTTCCTAGGCAAGAAATGAGGAGAGTGTCCTGGAAACACAACAGGGTAAGAGGGAGGATGGGGAAAAAATGGGCGAGGGAGGCGACTTCCCAACATCTCTGTTGCTGTCCATGTACAACACACATGTGCTGGATCCGGGTACTCCTCGGTCTGGCTGGAGAAGGGGCTGCAGCACTTCTGCAGAGGACAAGCCCTCAAAACACAGGCTTCATTCCTGGTGTGCGAGTACCCCGTTGAACCGATTTAAATGAGTCACCTGCGGGGCTCGTGGCAGGGTGGGAGCCTCCGTCCCTGCACAGAGCAGTGAATGGAAGCGAGAATGTGGCTCCTCTTCCTTCTCCTTGACTTCTGTTCCTCTTTCCCTCACTTCCCACCACAGAGGGCCACTGGCTCCTTGCCCTCCCTCAGGTGCCGCTTGGCCACCGTGGCACATAGAATCACAGAATCATTTAGGTTGGAAAAAACCTTCAAGATCGAGTCCAACCATCCATCATCCATGCCCGCTAAACCATGTTCTGGAGTGCCTCGTCTACACGCTTTTTGAATATCTCCAGGGATGGCGACTCAACCACTTCCATGCAAACCTTCTCCAGCAGAGGAAGTCGCCCAGTCCCGTGGGGTGAGGGTTACAAAGCTCAGTTGCCCGTGCAGGCTGTCCCCTCCCACCTCACGGAGGGTTGAGTAGGTCAGACCTAGGATCAAGTGATCAGCGTTGACTCAGGAGGGTGTCACGGCTCATTTGAAACTAAGCCTGAGCTAATTAGGCCTTGAAGACAGTAGGTCAGAAGTCTCCTGTCTGGCTGCGGGTGGGATGGCGGGTGACCAGGACCGGGAGAGCGCACCTCTCCCCAATCTGCGCTCGGGCAGCTCCCCACCCGGCGCACGCTGCGAAGTTTGCGTTGGCTGGCTTGAACTCCAAGGGTTTCCTGAATGCTTTTGCCCGATTTATTTTGGCTCTGCCAAAGGGCCCCTTTGCTTTGTGTTTGGCTCCCGTCATTGTTCATCTGGACTAACCACCGGAGCAAGTTCTCCCTGCACGTGCTGGGCACCGTTTGGGTTAACCCCACGTGCTCAGCCAAGTCAGCTCCGGCAGTGGGGTCACAGCCTTGTCCTTCATATCACCAACAGGGACGCAAAGCCAGACAGCCCCTGGCCTTCGCTTCTCTTCTGTCCCGCCTTTCTGCAATGCTGCAGAGCCCAAATGATACCAAAGGGACCCTTCTGGAGACAGGGGTCATTTAAATGTTTATGATAAAGTGGCAAGAATTGGTACTCACAATGGAAAAAATTAACACCACATTTATATTCCGAGATCAGAGCAATGGAACAAGCACAGAAGCTCTCTTACTAAACAATCGTCAGCCCAATGTTATAAATAGTAGTGTATATATATTATAGAAAACATTATACATACATATCATTATTTCCCTCTTATACTTAACAGTTATTTTCTGATTTTTCCTCCTCTGGATCAGGCAGGCTGTTGCTATCATGCTATCTTTATGATTTCTAACTTGGCTTCTGCAATGAAATAAAAAACCTGTCCTCACTTTGCAAACATGTGGTCATGCTTCTTAAATGAAATGGTGTGATGCTCAGAGTACCAAGGCTGTAATTCAAGTTGCTGCTCACAGACTGCCAAAGTCATTTTTCTTTCAGGATATTGCCTTGCACTGAGCCTGAAGATTGACTTACAATTTGCTGGACCATGCAGGATATCTGTTACTGTTAGGAAGAGTGATTAGCAAACACTGGCAAGGCATTCTCCTAAATAATATGTCACTATTACTCACTGGTGAATTTAAACAAAAAGATAAATATTACACACAACAAGCTTAGCTGTATGCATGTTTCTCCTCTGTTATTACATATTTCTTAGATAAGAATTTTGATGTTTTGTGAACTGTAATTTAAAACCAACAAATCGAAGATCCTTATTAAAGGAGCTTCTGAGCATAGAAGCACGTCTTCTCCTATTCACAGCAGCATAGCCAGATGTTAAAATTAGAAGTGCAGAAGTAAACGTTTAAAACACTCTAAGTAGCACATTTGCAGAAATTGTCCCCTTCAACTGAGGCTATATTTGTTTTGTCAATCATATACAAAATTGAAAGTGCTGGGTTTTTCAAGGGATTTTATGCTATTTCGGCTACTTCCAGTTGACTCTGGTGGCTTTGGCTATTACTGTTCTGGTCTCAGATAGCCACTGGCTGAAAAGAGCTCTGCTACAATGCTTGAAATAATCATGCCAGCATCGCTCTTTGAAGATGCATTATATCACCAAGAACTAAGGCAACAACTAACCGGTCCCACATTCTCCCATCAGTCGAGCAGCAGAGAAATGTTTGAGAAATGTTTTTCTACTCAGACATCACACGAACCGGTGATATAGATTTCTACGGAAGAAGAGTGGCAGATGCCACAGAGAACACTTTTAGGCAAGTCTTCTTGCTTTTCCAGGTGTGCACAAGAGACCCACTCGATGGTAATCTTTAGAAAAGAGCCCTTAGCAGTTGGGTGTTGAAGGGGAGGGCTTGAAATGGTGGAATAGCTTGAATGTGCATGGCGGAGTTGACAAGTGGGAGTGGAGGCAACCTTACCCTCATTAGAAACATCTTAAACCACAGAGGAAGAATGTCCTTTCTCATATTTCTTGCACAGATGCTGGAAATAATTCTGAGTCTATAAAACTTTGCTGGATATAGCTCCGTTTGCAGGATCTCATTCCAGGTTCGAGGAGTGAGTACCTTCTTGTCCGGTCTTCAGACTGATGCAGTTTGGAGGAAAAAAAAAAAAGCCAAAGTGAAGTTTCCTTCCATGTGGTCCTCTGTCAGCATAGATGTCTGTACCAGTGGGTAATATACACACTCTTCAGTTTAGAAATCATGCTAAAATTTAGTGGGGGCAGGAGTAGTGTATCTGTCTACCTATGATATTTATTCTCTTTAAATGAGCATTTGCCCTGTAATCTCGCAAAGAAGCACAGTTTAACTCAGAGGACGCTCAACACTTACTGTTCCTTGTGAAACCTGTTGGCTCGGAAGGGGTTGGAGCGACTTCTTGCCGCGCAAGTCTCAGTCTAGTGAGGCACCAAGTGATGCAGTAAGGTGGCAAGTAACCCCAACTCACGTTCAAATGCATTTGCAGTTATCATTCAGCAAAGCGCTTACGTACATTTTTCAATTTCATCTTATTGGCTCTAATGGGATTTGGGATGTCCTCAACGACTGCGCTACAGCTGAGCGATCTTCTGACTTGGAGCTTCAACCAGAGGCTGTACAAAAACAAACCGGGCAAACCTGCTCTCACCCTTGCACCCAGGCCCTGCACCTGCAATCTGCGGCTCGTCATGGACCTCAGTAAAACGAAGACTGCAACTCTCTGGTCATCTTGAAAAGCAGGTTAGGCAAACATCTGCCAGGAATGGTTTAGGTGTAGTTGCTCCTGCCTTGGGCTGGTTGAATGGCCTTCTACAAGCAATTGCGACTCAATTTTCTGAGACTTCCAGGAAATTATGCTACATGATGGTTAGACTATTACATGGATGACAACTGCAGCTACTAGTTAGTAGTCAAAATTAAACCCAGTCATATTAATTACACAGATTTTTGTGTAGCTGTAAAACCTTTTCAAGTTTACCCAAATAACTTCCCCAGGAAGAGAACATTGGAGGAAAGAGAACGTTTACCTGTTAGGAAGAGAATCCTGTTCAACTTACTGATTGAGAGAACATGCTTTCCACCCCATTTTACCTGGTTATTTCTCCCCAGGGCTGACACGGACAGAAAAAAGTCTACATCACAAATGGCAATCGTAAGCCTCACTTGGGCAGCTAAGTCCAAAACATACATCCTGGGAATCCCACCCTAAGCTGCTGCCTGGCTCTGGAAAAATCTACCCTCTAGCTCCGTTTCCATGGTAAAATCTCCATCTTGTCATAGTTAGAATCTTGGCACAGAACTACGGCCATAGTTAGAATTAGTCAAATCCAAATGCTTTCGTCCGAGCGCAAGACCTGGTGGATTTCCCAGAGACGCTTTCCCATCTATTTCACTTTTCAAGGGGAAGACCTAAGTTCAAGTCTATCCCTTGCCTCATGTCATACCTTGCTGCTGACTGCCTAGTTGAAGATGTCTATGGCATCCTTCTCGAGGTAGTAGAGAAGCTCAAGCTTTTTCATACCGGGGGCACAGTTACAACAGCAGGGACTTTGAAAAACTGACTTAAAAACAACCGTCGGCTTGTAAGCTGGACTGCCATTTTGGGAGGTAAGAGAAAGGAGGTATAGAGACAGCTGCACCCATAAATCACCTAACTGTGGATTAAAAGGGGCTTTCAGTGTCCCAAATCTTGTGATTTTGTCAGTGAGTTAGCTTTATTTGGGGGAGTCAGGCTTATATCGTCTCTTAAAATTTAGTATCTTGGCTGCTACTATAATCAGCAGAGATCTGGTTGATGCAGTCAAGGGAGCCTGGAGGGCGATTCAGATGTCCTACCAGCACGGGTTGTCTTCAGTTCCCTTAACGTTGGCTCCTCCTGCCATTTGATACGCCAGGGCAGATGAGATGTCTGCACGGGACCAGCAGACATGATGCAAGACAGAGGAAACCCACATTCTTTTTGGTGCAGCAACAGGATGCCAACCGGGATACACCATAGCACTTAAAATAGCATTAGACACCTGCTTTCAGGCAACTGAATCCTGGTTTTAGAGAGATTAATTATTTCTAGATTCATCGATTATACAGACTATCTCTCCATGGAGCGAACCAAACTCCCACGTTGATGACTGAATTGAGGTGTTCTCACCCGGAATCGAATCTCCTCCCCCAGAAGGATTGAGTGCCCTAAATACGGGTGTCTAGTACAGTCTCAGGTACCCCACTGGGACTCCCACTGCTGCTGCAGGGGGGTGAGGGTCTCCCAGCAGCGCCTCGTCTTCTCTGTCAGCCCCACGGAATTACTCCGGACACGCCGAGGTGTCTTAGAGGGCTTTGGGCATCTGGATTTAGGCCACCGCATCCTGCCCGTAGCGTCTGGAAGATGGCTGGGAGAAGGCTGTCGGTACAGTCAGGGACACTGACGTCTCTGGGAAAGTCTGTACTGATGTTCTCCACACAACTTCTGTCACGTCTGCTGGCTGCGGCAGTAGCGCCGATTTGCTGATTTTGCACTGCGTGCTGCTTTCTGGCTTGAAAAGCGTTTTGGAGGCTGATGCTGAAATTTTTTATCCTACAGTTCTCTGACCTGGTGAGCCCAGCAAAGCGAGACAAGCTGTGCCCTCTCACACTAACATCGCGGATCCCTCAGAGCCTTCTCGCTAGTTAGAGCTGTGCTGCTGGTTTTTGTATTTTTACTGCCAACCCAGTCTCTCCAAGAGAGATTTATGAATTTTAGTTCAATATTCAGCGGTTTGAAATTATTTTTCAGTATCGGCGTAGACTTCAAAGAGTGGCACTGCGCACCAAGAATCTGAATAATTCAGATAAAATTTATTACTTGAGTACACAGGCTTTGTCTGCCAGCCTTTTTGGGCGAGAAGAAACTTCATCCTCTGTGCACAGTAATAAAGGGGTAGGGACAGCGAGAGAAATCTTGACCTGCACTGAAGCCTGTCATGGAGGGACTAAACTAAGAAATTAATGGGGATCATCTCCAGGCTAAGGAGGAGAGAGTGAACGCCTGGACATATTTAGTTGTTTATGGTGTCTTCTCCAACTTTGCAAAGAGATTTACTTGGTGAACATACAGAATTGTCTTTGCGTGTAAGTACTCTTAGATACTCTTTTGCTTATTAGCAAGTCTTTCCATTACAAGACAGCAATTCACATAGATCCAATCTCCTATTTTATCTCGGTGAGCAGGTGCAAGGATAACAAACTCCCTTCCAACGAACCCATAATGCCACGTTGCCATTTCGTGTCAGGCAAGGAGCAGCAGGGATAAAAGGAAACCTTGGTGCCGATATGATGAAGGGTTTCCATTCTCAGCTCGACACAACCATACGAGTAATACAGGAGAGCAAAGATGACAGTAATAATATTTAACTTAAGGGGATAAGTTCTGCTCCCCCCTCAGCCAGCTTTCAAACTCAACTCACCATGTATAAGCCAAGGGATCCCCTGGCATCAAAATTCAGAAGTGTCATTTAAAAAAACAACAAAACAAAATAAAGTGGGTTTAGTGCAAGTCAGGAGGCTAAAAGCACAGAAACACCCTGCATACGTGCAGGCTTTCCAGTACAGCAAATTGTCTTTCCCTGGTACTTGATTCAGTTAAGCCCGTTCACAAGTTAACACTGGTTGGGGAAGAAGGAAGTAGCAACTCCTTTAGATTAAAAAAAATAAATACCCTTCATGTGGTGTTTCAGAAACTATAGCTCCAATGAGATTCTTGTGAAGGGCTCCCTTTTCCCTTTGAGTTGTAAAAAGGGGATGGGGACAGAAGAGTTTGTACACTGAGGGCATAAGGGTATGGATGGTCCGGGCCATCCTCATTCCCCGGCTCTCAGCTTCTCACCAACACTGAACTGTCCATGTTCAGCATGTACTTGACTTCCAGTGGGATGAGTCTGCTCGCAGCATTAATATATTGAATTTCTTTGTTGGTGGTGCTTAAATATAGGTTTAAGAAATGAGAGCACCATGTATTGCCCTGAAGCCAATTGGGGTGGTCCCTGAAGAGCATCCAGTTCCTCCTGTCTCTGTTGAGTTACCAACAAATGCCAAAAAAAAAAAAAAAAAAAAAAAAGCCCTGCAGGAGGAGACAACATAAGCAGCCACTCCTGTCGCCAACCTGCAAACCTGGCACAGAGTCAGCAAAGTGTGAACATCACTATGCTCTGGCATCCTCCCCAGCACCTGCGTGACATTGCAGGATCTGGTCGGCAAGGACTGAAAAAAAAATATATCAATACATAAAAATAATTAAAAAAGTCACCAAGTGCCTTTGCGATCAATACCTCTGCAAGTACATGGCGGGAGGACCAAGAGCTGGGCAAGAACTGCGTCCATCAGCAATGGGCAGGCACACTGGGCTCGTCACTGCCTCCCGAAACCCACAGATGCAGGAGGAAGCCTCAGCTTCCAGCAGAGGAGGAGCTTTACCGATGGGGACGTGCAGGGTCCAGCACCGACCACGTTCGACCAGGGGTAAATCAACGATGCCCCAAGCAGCCGCCTGCAAACATCTCACTCAGCACGGGAACAACAGGAGAGTGTAATGAAAGAGGGCACGGCTGCCTTAATTCGCACAGACACCAGGTATACCCGCAGTCATTACTGAAATCACGTATTGAAAAGCCAGTGTTACCACACAGAGTTGTGCAAGTTACAAGTACACATTTTGCAAAATGTTGAGCCATATTAATTACAAAACCAAGTCTGGTTCATAGTAGACGATGTCTCTTGTCTCTGCTCCTACTTGTCACTGCTCCTGTCTTTTTCTTTTGGCTAGATCACGTTTTAGACTTTGCTGAAGATTGAGCTGCTACCAACTGAACCAAGATGACTGTCTGGAGTGCCTGAAATGTTAGATGAAGGACCTGGGCCAAAGAAGACATGTTATCATCAACGAGTCTAATACAGCAAAGCTCAGGTCTTGTTTATGTATTTTTTAAAGTCTTTGTAGTTGGCAGTTGTTGCAGGGAAAAACAGCTTAGCTCACATGGTACTACCACTAACCACGTTCTTTAGAAGAGCTGCATTGCAGAAGAGATGAAAATTAAAACCAAAATAAGACTATTATTCTTCTAATTGAGTTTCATAACTCACGCATAGATAACTGCATAGGAAAGCATATAGCAGCCACAATAACTGTTTCATGGGAACCAGCTGGAGAGGGCTCCTTGCAATCTGAGCAATACATTTCAGTACTTGACCAGAAAGAGAAATAAAGTAAAAGCATCCATCCGTAACAATTTCCCTGCAGAACGGCATTGCTCAGAGCAGCGACACTTAAGCAGATCACCTCCATTCACACAGGGGCGAGCATCACCCAAGCATGTGGGAGCAGAAAGGCAGCGTGCCTGCCAGCGACAGCCAGCTCGCAGGCGGGCAGGTTAGAGCTCCGGGACAGAGGAGGGAATGAGTAAGGGACACAAAACCAGGTTTGCAACACCAGATGTAATTGCCCGGGATTGCTACCGCCGTAGCTAGATGAGCTCGCGCTCCGTGGCGGGATACTGTTACTCATGGTAGACATTTCACTTGATGGTAATTTCCTACACAGCGCAGCCACCCCCCCTCTGAGCTTCTGTCTGCGCTGAAATGCTGCAATCGTGGTCCTTCAGCAGCTTTTCAAATAATTGTCTTTTTTTCCCCAAGTAGGCTCGCATACCGAGACCCTGGCGCTCTGCCTGGGACCGCATCCTCGGAGGGGAGCGGGCCAACAGAGTATTCGCGGGGCCCATCGCTGGCTAAAAATGCATGAAGTGACCCCTCTTCTTTTTGGTGGTGCCGGCGGGGAATAGTTCTAACCCTGCCATAATAGTCATCCCAAAATATCTTTTCTGAATAGCCTGACAAAAGCTGCCAGGCAAATCTTTCACAGCTTTAAGTGTTACTGGTACTTTCCAGATAACGTAATTCTGCCTTCTCTGGGCCATTCCTAACACATTACACACACGCTGCCTGACTGCAGAGGCAGCAGGACAACAAAAGGTTTGCCAAAACCGACTGCCTTCCTGGAGATCAGCTCCTGGGACTTCTCGCCTCTCACCTCCATGAAATACGACGATATGGTAGGCAAAGCAGAGGACAACGTACCAAGATTCAAGCATCCCTCTGATACAAAAATGCCAAAACTCTCCCTTCAAACACTCAAACTTTGCTTTATATCCCCAAAAGGCAGCAAACCCCAACCTGGGCTTCTGCAGACCAAAACCAGGAACAATTTTTGATGTCCTGAAGAAATCACGAGGGGTAGGTTGCCAGCAGCTCCGTCTTTAGTGAGCTAGGAAGGGCTTAATGATGACTCCCAACTGGAAGCAAGCTATTAGACATCCAGACCGTAATCCTTTTAGACTTTTATAGAGCAAAGTAGGCATCGTGTTCCTACTTAAGAGACAGCCGGCACAGATTTGCCTGTGAAGCAGGGGCATACCAAGATATAGCAGGTAAGTCAGTACTGAATTTACAGCCCATTTATAGCTCTGGACAGCAGTTACAAAGATGTGATGATAGATGCACAGAAGCTTAACAGATTTTTTGTAAAAATAAGTATTACTAGTGACTCAGGATTCAATTCTGCAGTTTTCGCTTTGACAAACTTGCTGAGCTTTCCTACATATTGAATACTGCAGCATGCAGATGTTGAAGTGAAACCGGAAGCTTCAAACTATCTCTTTTGCCCCGAAACTCATTCTGTACATGCAAAAAAAAAAAAAGAAAAAAAAGAAAAAGCACAATACCGAATGCACAAGAGCCCTCTTACACCTAAACCTGAGGAAATGAGATATTATATTTCTGGCAGTCTAAGGCAAAAATCCCGCTGGTTCCAATGACACAGAAATTTACCTTCTGGTCAGCATCTGACATTTTAACTATAGTTTCAATAGTGTCATCAAGAGTCTGTGGACTAATTCAGGCATGGTGCTGCTTTGACTTGCATTAGATTTTTGATCTGCATGCACAACAGTTAAGGAAACAGACTTTGTATTGCCCTCTTTATTTGTACAGTTAAGCTCATACAAGGCCAGGTTTGTTAAAAACTGCATGGTTTACCGGTGGACTTGGCAGTGCCAGGCTAACGGTTGGACTCAGTGATCTTAAGGGTCTTTTCCAACCTAAGTGATTCTGTGATTCTAAAGTGTCTGCCAAGTCAATAGACTCTTCCAGCTGATGTTTTTTTAATAAGGTCAAGTTACTTCTAATAATTGCCTGCAAAAACTAATTTCTTAATATTTACTTCCTGTTGCAAAACTAATTGCTTAATTGCAATATTGCTTGAACTACTCATTAGTCATTCATTTGAAATGACTCCAAATCAATTTTTATCTTCCTCCTAGAGAAACACCAGATTCTTCACAAGTGGAAGAAAAGCAAGGAGTCTCTTTAGTTGGATACCGTTAATCGCATCTTACATTCTTGTTATTCAGCCATTTCGTCATACCTCACCATGACAAAACTCCCCTGGGCTTCAGCAGCTTTACCTGAATAAGAACTTGCAGAATTTAATCCTAGGCAGATGCTATTACAACAGGGGATAAGTACGCTCCCCACCAAAAGAAAAAAAAAAAAAGCTGTTAAAGCCCTGCCATTTTTATCTCTGTATGGTGGTAACTGTAGTCAACCAAAGCGTGTAGCAGTGAGAGTGGTGTGTTCATCCTGAACACAGCCAGCTTAAGTTGGTCCCTCATTTGTGTGTATAGTAACCAGCCCCAAAACAGATCAAGTAAAGTCAGCCCTGCTGTAAAACTTCCAGTTCGGTAAATTAAGACCATCACACTCTTTGCTCTATAAAAAGCCCCATGGAATTAGTTCGAGATCTCTTTCCTTGCCATAAGGAAAAAATAGCAGATGGCATTGAGTCCTTCTCTGAGCAACCGGCTGAGAAATGGCAGAGGGACCACGGGAGGTAAGACAACACCCCGTGGCAGGGCAGAGGGCTCCTCAGCGAAGAGGTAAAATTCTTCCCAAGCTTTGAGAGTTCAGATGAAAGTTCAGCTTTAATGACTTCTTTTCCCAGGGAGCAGCAGACCTCCAAGCAGGTGGGGTGAATAAGCAGGTGAGAAAGAGGTGGCACCAAGGAAAAAAACCTGTCCCTATGAAAAACAGTGCTGTCCAAATTCAGAGGAGAACTAAGATTAATGAGGTAATTCAAACTAAAACAATCCCTTGAAGGCAAACAGCTTCAGATTTTGAAAAATTAACTACAGAAGGCTTGAAGAAATCCCCAAAACTCATTGCTGAGAAGAGCAGAAGTGGGTGGCTTTATAATAAGACAGGAGTTAATCAGCTGCAAAAAAATCCACGGCTGTGTTATATTGCCTCTGCTGTCAATATGTGACTACAAGGGCAAAGGATCTGGTTCATCCATGACTTCACCCAGTCAAACACAATTTTCATATCCAGCAGTGCCAGATGTTCTGCTGTGCCTCCCTGTTCCCTCTGCAGCTGCGCCTCTCTAACCAATCTCCTCATGCAAGTGCATGGTACCAAAATGACCTGTGGTCATTTACGTAACGGGTCTTTGCTGGGATAGGAGACACATAGAGAAGCTCGATAAAAACCTCAACAAGGAAATTACTATGGGAAAAAAAAAAAAACCAAAACAAACCCAACCCACCCCCCCCAGTTACTTCTAGTATTACAGACTGTGCATTTAAATAACACTCCAGGGCTCTTGACTTAAAGACAAGTGAAGGGAGATCCTACTCAGACCACCCAAAGCCAAATTTTGACTCACCTGTCTCCTTGCTTTTCCTTGCAAGGCAGGGAGAGCGCTTGCTCAACAGATCACATCTGTCCTCACATAAATGAGGCTCTTTAACCTAATCCAGAGCAGCCAAAGTCACAGAGGATGGTTAGACAATGGAAATAAACACTCAATTTATAGTCCCATTCCTGACCTCTTGGTTTCTGCAGTGAGCCCAAGTGATGCAGCACTGGTTTCCCCAAAAGCTGCAGTGCTTGCACTGCCAGGGAAGGACAGAGCAAGCATTAAATACACAACACATGGCTAAAAGCAGTCAGGAGCTGCTGGCAAGGCGGGTGCAGCCTGGTGCCCCTCTTCTCGGCATAAAATCTTGGAGCATTTCTTCATTCTTCCATGCTCCTGAACGTGAAGATCCCTTATGTGGCAGCACAATTTTAAATAATTACTTATCTGGCAACACTCTGCTTTGCTCCCTTCATCCGTTTGTGTCATCTCATTGTATGTGCAAATAAAGTTAAGCCTGATCAACTTAACATGCAACATTAAATCAGTTAAAAAAAAAAAAGAATGCTTTTGTCAAGCATTGGAACAGGCTGCCCAGGGAAGTGGTTGAGTCGCTATCCCTCAGTCACCTCAGCTAGGTGACCAAAAGAAGGCCTGTACCAAGGAGAAAGGATTTCTCATTTTAAAAATAATGAAAACAGTGGGTTTGGTTTGAGGATCATATCCTGTGTTGCTCTACACCTTTGGCTACGGCTAATCAGGAAGGCCACCACTATTACCTTTGGGTATTCATGACTTTAAGCTGGGGATTCATCCCACACCCGTAAGAAGGAAAAAACAAAACCCAAACACTGAAGATGCTAACCTGGAACAAATTTCAGCTTGCAGTCGTTTGTACTTCAGCAAACAGACAGGCTCTGTCGACACCATGCTGTAGACTGCTGACAGCAGTTATGAAGTCCCTGCGATTTGGAGAATGCAAACATGCTCTCCACATCCAGGAAGTCCAGCAGATACCTCCAGCAACAAGGATGAGGAGAATCTGCTGTAGAACTGGAGTCTGCCATTCTTTGTCAGTCATTCACCAGGCCACCCAGGACCCCCAGCAAATCCCACAGGAGCTCCGAGACCCTGAACATTTTAATTGAAGACTTGAGTCACACAATGAACATGCGAGACAAACTCTGAATTCCTAGAGCAGAAAAACAATGTTCTTTTTTCATTGTTTTGTGTTTGGTTTTGGTTTTTTTCTTCTCCTTATAAAACCATAACAGTCCTTTTATGGTTTTGATCTCTGATACAGTTTGCAAAGGTATTCTCATAGAGCTGGCCCTGGTGCCATTAAGATCTCTTTCCTAGGTGGTACCGAGTTAGAGGCTGTCCCTGTCTATTATATTATAGTTGTCAGCACTGAATTTCATTTATCGTATTACCACCTTTCATAACATGACAGAGATCCTTTTGGAACTCTCCAGCTTATCTTTGTTTTCACTGTCCTGAATAATTCTCCATTATTGTCACCAAACTATTTTCTTCATTTCCCGTTAGCTTTCAGGAATGCACTCCGTAGCACAGCTCCCTGTGGGACACCATAAACCTGACTGTTTATGGCCTCCTTGCCGTTAACAAATTATTAAAATAAAAGGTAACTCCCCCTTCTTATCCCAGCAAAGCTTAATTTCTGTAAGGATATTTAGTGAGTGACCTCATCAAAAGCTTGTAGAGATCCACGTACACTGTATTAACTGGAGGACCCTGAATTACGTGTTTGTAGACACTTTCAAAGAATGTACAAAACCTTTCTTCCTTTTCCACCCTAAGCCTCATTATTTACCAGCTAACACCAACACTACCGTTCTTCCCAGTTTAACCAGCACAGATGTCAGACTTACTGGCCCGCTGTTCCCTAGATCCGCCCCCCCCCCCCCCCCCCCCCCCAAGACCCCCTTAGAAATACACCTCACACTTGTAGAGTTTTCTGTGCTCTGGTATCAACTCTACTTTCAGCAGCAGGCACCACGCTCTGGTTCAGAGCTGGTCATTTCACTGCAGAGTTCTGGGTAATTACCATCTGGTCCTGGGGATTTGTGACTATCAACCTCATTGATAAGAGCATCTTTTAACTTTTCTGGTTTAACTGACTTCTTTAGGCATAAATCTGGCAGGCTTCTTGCTCCTGATGGGTTCAGAGAACACCTTAACATTTTCATACCCATTTCTCACAACCCTTTAATTAAGGTTTTAACCATTTTACATTGTTTTACATTGGTCTTGCTACTATTAACAGCAGAGCAACTTTTAAATTTGTTTTAAATTTAAATCACTCTAAGCTATAATACAATAATATAAATATAGTTCTGCTCTGCCTACACACTGAAGAGAATGCTACTGCTGAATTCAGTTACAGGCAGAGTTAGGAATACATACCCTTCCCAGCCTTCCTGGTAGTTGGATAGTACTAAATAGGAAAAAGACCCGCACCACAAATTTGGTTTCATATAAACAGACTTAAAACCCCCAAGCCCAAGCCACACAACTCACATTAAAAATAAACACATTCTAAAAATATTTGAAGTTTGATTTACTTCATTGCATTTGGCAGCCTGTTGCGTTTTGTCTTTCGCAAATGGTCTACACGGCAAAATTCCCGTGCGTGCTTACAGAAATAGAAAAGCCAACTGAATAAATCAGAACTTTGTGGAACTGGATTTTGAGTTAATAACTGAAAATTGCCCTTTATATGCAGAACTGATGTGCTGTACTGCCCTCAGCCTGCCTATTCACAAAAGTCTGGAGAAATTTTAATTCCACAGGGCTACACCTCCAGCCAACACTCAGTTTCAATGCTAAACAAGAAATGCTTGGAGATAGGCTGTAGAACGAGAAGCATTTATAGAAATTATATAGTAAATATACGTCAACAACGGCTATATTTCAGAGTATCAGTGCCGACTCCTGTATCACTTACAAACAAGAAACGAAGCCATACGTCCACGATTTGTAAGCAAGCTGTAACACTGTCCTTACAGCTGCCGTCCTTTTTAGTTGCTTACACAAGAGACTCAATCTAGAGTAAGCCAGTTCCTCTGATTTGATTTAAAAAAATGAACTATTTATGTTCAGCATCAATCCCATTGCCAAAGCTTAGGACAGAAATTTAACAGCAGCACCAGTCCAAGCTACATTCCCCCCCGGTGACAAATACAATAGATATGACAGTGGGAATGCGCCTGCTAAAAAGACCACGTCATTAAAAAAGGTACGGCAGTCATTCCAACAGCAGCGTATCTGCCGCCTTCTTTCTAACAACAGCTACTGACCTAGCTCAGGACCGCTCATTTGCACAACTTGTAAAGTCAGGCAGCTCTGTGAAACGCAATGTTTACAATATCAACTTAATATAGTTAATACCTTAATACTAGGTCCCAGGTATATATAAAAAAAAGTGTCTTTTAACTATCAAATTTCAGAGGAAAAAACTGGTGAGCATTTGAATGAGCAGCCAAGTGTTTCCTACACCTGCTGTGGCTACCAGAGACACTCAGCGGCTAATGTGTGAAATACACGACCGTGGTGACAGAAAAGGCTCATTTTTTCCTTTGCCACTCTCTTGAAGAGAGCATTACCTGAACTCAAAAGCTGTTCATCCAAAGATGCAAATGCCTATAAATTGAGTTAAAAATCTACATTCCCACCTCCCCGCCTTACTTCTATTGCCAACCTTCAGTTGTTCATTAATTAGCTGGGGGTTGTTTTCTAGCTTTATGACTTTCAAAGTTCCTTTTAAATTTTTCTACCCTCTAGTTGAATTCCCTTCCACAGAATGTTTTCCAAGCAGAAGGAGGGAGGACAGAAGGGCAGCAAAGTGATAAAGGCATATAAAACGCTCAAATTCTTGAAACGTCTAAGGAATACATATGTGCTTTATCTCCAACATCTGTAATAGCCATCTGTTTTAAAACAAGCAACTACAAGATTTTCTGATGAAAGCGTGATTTTTGTGTTTGCACTCTCTCTTTCAGTAGATATAATATTTTCTATGGTTACGACCTGCACGGAAGGTGATGGGAAAGCTGTTATTTCCTCCAGGCTGTCAGTTCCTTGTACTCTCTGTGACTCAGGACAGGGTACCCAGAGCTTCCTCAGCCAGACACTCAGCGCGGCAAGGAAGACGACCTTTTCCTGGCAGTAGGAGCTTCATGAACTTTTCTCTGCATTTGGGCTACTGCCAGGTGGCCACACATGTTATTTACGCGCTAGTTTGCCCACGGTAAGTTGCTTGTTTGGCTCAGCACTGCGGACCGTAAGGTGAACGCAGGGAACACTTAATCTGCAAAAATGGAACAAGAGGTTGGAGGAAGCCGAGATTTTATTTCTGAAGGTTGGTACGCTTGGGACTTCAAAGCCTAAGAGCGTTTTCGTTTTGTACTGCAAATGTGGAACAGTTTAGCGTAACATAGTTAAGTTCTTCAAGCGCTGCCTGGTAATGTTACTCTAAATAGCCTGCAATCCGACTGGTCAGAGCAAAGAGTTATTCCTTCCAGGTGCATGCCTGTATAAAAACCTCTGGAGCATGCATCCGCCCACAGGAACCTTCCAGTGCCCTCTGTCACAGCAGGTACCCACACAGCAGTCCAGCTAACCTCGTCTGACATGCCTTTGCCTTCTCTGCTAACTAACTAAGGAAATACGTTTGTCTGAATTCTTGTGTTTCAGGTCAGCTGTGTTAGCCAACGAAATCCAGCTTACCTAACCACTACTATTTCGCGAGGAGTGACTATCATTGCTGGGTTTCGGTATTCGGATACATTTAACTTGTGGACTCAAATTTTATATAGGTTTTCTATAGTGATGTTCCCAGCACTGACATTTCCTTTGTTTCCTAGCATTTGTGTTAATTTTCTTTTTTTTTTTTTTTTTTTTTTTAGTGCATGATAATGTGAGAAAATTGCGTAAGTGTGGATGTTTGTGTATGCTATGAGTGTATGGCTAAGCCCTATCTCGCATAGAACACGCTGCAATTGCATTTCCCGTGTGAGCAAATAGAATTGGCTTTTGCCCAAATAGTCTTACAATTACAGACTATTATATATGATACAGATATGCTATAATTATAGAATTATATATGATAGATATAGCATAGAATTATGCTGCGCAATTTTGTGCAGAGGTGAGAGAAACAC
The DNA here is from genome assembly GCF_929443795.1 of Astur gentilis. Taxonomy (NCBI): domain Eukaryota; kingdom Metazoa; phylum Chordata; class Aves; order Accipitriformes; family Accipitridae; genus Astur; species Astur gentilis. The sequence continues at coordinate 2,975,819 of NC_064892.1, forward strand.
ATTTCAGCAGAGTTGTGTTTACAGCTGAAGACCCAGTGACACAGTACCACTTACTAACCTACTTTTTTTTGGCCATGTAGCTAGATTTGAAAAGCTCTTTCCAAGCAACAGATTTTGGAAGAGGCACAAAGTTCATTCTTATAGGGGATAAACTGTTACCTTAAGGTTTATCACCATCTTACAATTTGCCCCTCAGTATTTAATTACCTTGTTAATTTTAAGTGGTATTGTCAAATAGATATAATTTTGTTAATTACTCTTTCTTCCTTAGGTTCTGAAGAAATCAAATGCGCTTTTGTAAGTTATTTTGTTCACAACAGTTTAAGACTATTAATGAAGTCAATACTGGTTTAAAAACTTTGGAAAGCACAGAATTTAGATGATTATTATCCGTCAGGATCATTTTGGAAAGAAATCGGCTGCTAACATTCAGAAAGAGCCAACATTTTCTAAGGGAACAGATTTTGGTTGCAATATGATTAAATCAAAAGTCTTTCAGAGATATAATTTTCAGTAAAATATGGATCAGAAAAATGTCAAAATAGTAAGAAATGTCAGTTTTTGCAGTTCCAGAAGCACAGCAGCAACCTGACCATATTACACAGAGGGCATGTAATAATGCAAATGCCACCTATTTGCAAATAGCTTACTCAATATTCACTTTTGTCTGTAGTATTCAGGTACAGGTTGTCACTTAAAATGACAAAATAAAGCTGTGCATCATTAAGGCCAAGATGCTAATGTACTTGACTTCTTGAAATTATGAGACTAAATCTCTCCTGTAGTTTGCAGCTAAAAAAAGCCTTACTTTTTAACTCCATTTTATTAAATACATCATTTAATACTTATGGCAGTGGGATATAGATATAGATAGATACCCTTTTCTGTTTAGCAAAACCTACACCTATGAAAATATACTGATATTATCATAGCATCTAGAAGCCCCAGCCATAAACCAGAGCCCAGTGTCTTATGTGACATACAAACACCGAGTGCATTATCTTTATCACCCGCAATTTACCATCTAAGAGCTCGGGCAACTGATGGACTTCAGGACCACACCAGTCTCACCACAGTACCAATGTAACCACTAGGTGTTTTTTAGACCTCCTGAATTTAATAAAAACAGCAAAGTGTCTTTATATTTAAGCAGACTCCTATTTTAGAGGAGCTCAAAGGACAAAACGAGAGCAAGCATAACAATTTTTAATTTGAAAATGTAATGTAACATATTTAATTGAATCTAGAATGCAGTCTGTACTGAATGAATGATAATAGGATATATATATCATGATCAGAGATGCAACTGTATTTTCTGCAAGTATTTAACAGTGGATGAACAAATACGTATTTACTAAACATGTTTCCAAGCTATTTTCTGGTATTCGCTGCTACCCATAGCCAACTGAAATTTTGACCTCTTGCAATAAGAACTTGTCTAAGCAAGGGAAAAAAAAAAGTACAGAAGGATCACTTTCTAGCCAGACTGACAAATTAAACTGTTTACTCATTAAACAAGCCCTTCTGGTTTTCACATAAAAGAGTACCGGATAAGGCAAAGTTTCCTCCTGCTTTGTAATTTCAGGACTGGCTTTTCACCTAAATAGCACAAATTTCATGTGACAAGAACCTTACCAAAACCCCCCCAAACCCCTCCCAAAACCCCCAAATTTGAAAATATAGTGCTTTGCATGTTTAAACATGAAACATACAGAAGACTGGGTCTTCAAGCAAGTGTTTTCCAGCTGTAGCCATCACCGGTTCTGACAGATCCTTCTCTCTTCATTACGCACCTTCCCAATTACACAAGTCTTAATATATTTTCCCATAGATTTCCTAAAACGTTAAAATATGACCAGATTTTAATCTAGCTCAAAGTATGAAAAAGAGGTATTGCTGAAAATTGGAAGTACAAGTCTGATTACATGAGAAACCTTTGCTGTTGTAAGGCATACTTTCAGGTGTGAAACGTGAACATGGATGCATTCACTCGTGTGTCAGGGAACGCAGTAACTACAGCATTAACTTCAGTCTCTTACCTAACAACATTATACCTTGAAATATACACAAAAGTGCACAGCCAGAACATGTTACTAGCTAGATGGAGGCTCACTGAGGAAAAAATAAATAAATAAAAATACATCTGCAGAAATCAATTTACTTTAAAGCACTCTCTTTTCTGAAACAGTACGAAATCACTGCCATGACTGAACAAATGCAGTGTCAGAGGAGTTCGAACAAATCCTGTCCTTGTGAATAAACAGAGCAGCAATAAGGAATATATCAGGTATCACTAAAACTGCACTGGTGTCAATATCATGTGTGCAAATAAACCACCCACACAAGTCAGCAGTCACTCTGCTCCTTAAAAAACTACCTGCAGGCACTGCTGAACCTCCTGGCTGCTGCCAAACCTCTCCCCCTTCTGGCCAGGATATCTAGAACAGCCTCCTGCAGTACGATGCAACCCAAATTACACAACACTTTGCAGTACGTGTGGCTGGAGAGACAACAAAGAAATATGCGTTCTCAAGAACGAGCAAAATAAGGCCAATCATGAATAAAAACATAGCACACTCCAGCCATCACAATAGGTGGAAAGGGTAAACTTGTACAGTCCCTGGCCAGAGCAAGTTACAAACCATTTTTTTTCTCTTTAAACATATATGTGTGTGTATATATCTACACAGACACACGGATATGCATATACCATCATTCAGTGCTATCACTGAAGAAAACTAGTTAAGCAAAAGGTTTCACTGGCACATTTCTCCTCAGGCAAATTTAGATCCAGACCTACTCCTGCTTTTACTGGTATCGAGCAGCTCCTGCCTATGTTGGGTGCTACCCTGTACACTGAAAATGCATAGTCATTCATAACAGAGTTTTCCAAAAAAGCTTACCGATTCAAACTTCTCACTGCAATTATTTCCTGACTGCAATCTGCATACCCTGCAGTTCACTACATTTCAGGGCAATTCAGTTAGCTGTTCAGCAGGAAAAGGCAGAGAAAAGAAGGCAACTGTATACAAGGAGACAAAATCAAGAGCACTGGCTGCAGCAAATTAACCAGTTTTATCATAGGAATGCCAAGTCCCAGGTTCTTTGGGACATAGTAAATTACACAGATAAAAAGTCATAGACATTAAAAGACAGTTCATCTTTCTCAGCTGTTGCTTCAACTGATAGGAATAAGTAAGCAGCTCACTTTTCAGACTGATTCTTGGCATCAGTTCAGTGACATAATGCTAAGATTTTGCTTAAATGATAAAACAAACAGGGTAAAATAATAAATATGATAAGCATGATAAAATAAAAACTCTGATAGTATTACTGCATTACCAGAAAGTGCTCACAGCAATTTCCAGGGGAGTGGGGAATGTCACCTCACATCATAGCTTCCTGTCCCTTCAACCCATCATTGAAAAAAACCCCAAAACCAAAGCCCACCCAAACTACTCGCTGTCTTCTTCCAGTCATACCTCATACAAGAGTGCCCGCAAGCTTTTACAACATTATTTTTCCCCTTCCATTTCAGCTCTTTTGCCATGATCTCGGCACAGCAGCCACCGTTCCCCAACAAAATTCAAGAAGTAATGGACGGCCAAACTGAGGAAGAAGAAACTTGTGAAGAGCAGTGTGACTCTGAAAACTGTACTTGCAGCTCCAAGCACGCATCATCAACAGCAGAACTGGGCTCAGGTTTAACTCAATTTAAATACTGCAATTGCTGTGGCATGCTAGCATTTCAAACTTTCATTTTTCTCAGTCTTCAAATAGTAGAAGTCACTGTGTGACTTTTCCTTTTGATCTCTATTTTTTACCCACCATTTCCCCTTATGTTTGTATTTATTATCAGACTAAAGCTACAAAAAAGACTACCTCCACAATTAAGATGCATGCTTAAAAAGGTCTCTGGATTTTATTTAGAGATCTAATAATTATTTCTCAATTACAATCAGAGATACAATTTATAATATACATTAATTGGGCTGGCACTGTGGAAGCTGTAGTATTACAAGTTTCAACAGGCTTAACTGCTTAAACGCCTCCCAAGGATTCCAGGCAGGCATCAATTAAAATCCACGCAAGCCAGAGCAAAATTTTTCTTAGCAGGCTTCCAACAACAGTACGCTCATTCAGAACAGTGTCCTTGTTTTCAGTGAGATCGGATGGAGCAGTTCGGCAGAGCTCTCCCGAAAAATCTCACCTACAAGCCTACTCACTATGATGAGACATGCTAGCAAGCACAACTGTAGTACTGACTCACCGAACAGCACTGTAGTTGTCAACATAAAGAGTGTCTTACAACCCTCTTTTTGTGGAAGAATGGTTAAAAAATAACCACTACAAGAGCTAGGTTTTCGTCAATGTAGGAGGTAAATCCTAAATTCTTTTGTAAAAAGCTTAATGTTCTAGATCTGTTGGCCCCACAAATGAGAACTACACCACCAACACCTACATGGCATACTTTGGCATGGTATGAACTACGGCATACCCCAAAATACAACCTACCTAGGCCCTGAAAGTCTTCTAGCTGTCATTAGCAGAGTTATACATTTGAATCAGTAGATTTTTCTAAAAGGCTCATTTCTATCTGTAAATTGCTCATGCAAACACTCAGAGCGGCAGGAAATGAGCACTGTTCCTTTCACTCCCTGGCCAGCCAGACTGTCCGCTTCTGGACAGCAACTAGTCTCAAGGCCAACGGCCTGACCGCTTTTCTAGTCTGTATGTCTACAGACTATTTCCACAAAATACTTTTTACCCTTTAAAAAATTGCATATAAACACCTGCATATAAAAATACAAATTTCATCTTTTCTCTCACAGATTCACCAGTAACTCTTAAAATACTGCAGAACTGGGTTCCTAGAGTTTCGCCCTACTTTGATAAAGAGCACTACACGTACGTTGGCCACCAGATCATCATCCAGGAGTCCATAGAACACTTTGGAGCCGTTGTATGGCCAGGGGTAAGTACGTGATACGGCACCCAGCAAGCTGAGGCGACAGAAGAGTAAACCATGACAGCAGCACACAAATATTAAGGAAGCTTTCTTAGATGACACTTCTGACGGCAGAGCTTTCCCAATGCAGAACAAAGTCGTGAAGTACTTCAGCAGAAAGCTCTGCCTCATGCTAATTTGCCAGTTCACGCCAAAAGAACTGTGGCACCTAAGTGTAAATTGGATGCAGATATTGAAAAAAAATTAAGAAAGGGAACCCGGGAAGAAGTGTTCAGCATCCTCCATGTTTCCAATCAGTCACTTCTGGGAGGTAAACAAATCAGCAGTACAAAAAGGAGGCTGAAAAAGAAAATACTGGGAGATTAAATAAAGGAGGTTAAAACAATTAAATATGCTTCTTTTAAAGACCAGGCTGGAACAGTTCCATTGCAGTATGGAAAACCATACTTGCAAACAGTTCTTCAGTCTTTGCTTCTCCCGCTCTTAAAAACAGAGTTTTATGTGGACTGAGAAAACTGCCTTTGAGGGAAGACAGGATCAACTGATAGACATGCAAATCAGGATTTCAAAAATTTTCAGATCCACATTTATTGAAAAAACTCACAGAAAATGGCAGACAATTTCAAAACAATAGAGTAAGAGTATGGGTGGGTGAAACAGTATCTTATTTTGAAATGTCAGATCATCAGTTCTCACATTAATCAGGTGTCAGAATGCAGACAGTAAAACTTTCCAAGAAAATCAAGAGGTTGCACAAATTGGACTGGCAATTCATTAGCTGTCAGCTTTCCCAGAGCAGGCAGCCAGTGTTGCATTATGAAAAGCACAAGAGTTAAAACAGTAACAGTAACACGATTCTAAAGAAGAGAAGCAAAAGGGTGAAGTTAATTTCTTTGGCATCGGTTTATGATGTTTATAAACAGCCGATTTATGTCCTACTGATAACACCTTTACAAAAGTCTAATAAGGAATACTTCCATACAGTGCTGCTGGTTTTTGTTTTTGTTTTTTTTTAGTTTACACTATTATCAACAGACAAGTGTGTTGCGTTGGTAATAACAAATTTTTAATATTTCCTTTGCAAAAAAAAATTAAAACAACCAAAAAAAATAGGTTTTCAAAAAAATATTCACTGAAGCCTAAGTCTACTTTGTGATAGTGATAATAAACCATAACATTTATGATAATAAACCAGAACATTACTTTTTACATATTGTTAAACCTCATTTGTTGTTCTGACTGTATGGTTCACATCTAAACACTGCCTACCTTGAGCTGTCAGAGGACTCACAGTGTATAAAAGTGTGTAGCAAATCCACATCCCATAAACCTAAAACTAAAAATAAGCTGTTTAACATTTTTTTATTATAAAAAACAGGACACATCATAATTCTTTCCATATTACATTTTTATGTTACAGCCTTCAGTGTTTTCCACTGTATATATAAAAAAAAATAACCTGTATAAAAACATCTAATGAACTTTTGTGCAACTTACCTGTTACTCTCTTATGGATATGTGTTAACTGTTTTAGGCACTGGCTTTATCTCAATATCTGGAATCAAATCAAGAACAATTCAACCTCAAAGACAAAAAAGTTTTGGAAATCGGCGCTGGAACAGGCTTGGTTTCCATTGTGGCCTGTATCTTAGGTTAGTAAATTCATATTTCCTTTTGGATTTCTTGTGAAAGATGATCTAGATCTGCCACTTTAAGGCAGCAAAGCAACAGTTGAAGTAAACCTTGTTTGTCACTGCCTTTTTTTAAAAATGAAAATTATTGTAAAATACTGTTTTGTTAATAAAGTAACTACCCTAGTTATTGGTGAAGGGGAAGCTGGGGGAGTTAGGCAGATAATTTATTTTATATATATCATATTTTTATATATTGTATTCTATGATTATAGATATATATATGTATATATAATCATAGAATTTTGGGGGTTGGAAGGGACCTTAAAGATCATCTAGTTCCAGTCCCCCTGCCATGGATGGGTATGTTCAACTACATACCTCTGAATTGAAACAAATCCATGTTTTCTTTAGGAGCTTACGTTACAGCTACTGATTTGCCTGAAGTTCTTGAAAATCTTTCAAATAATATTTCAAGAAATACACAAAACATGAATACGCACAAACCTGAAGTGAGAAAACTGGTATGGGGAGAAGGCCTCAGTGAAGACTTTCCTGTATCAACTTACCATTATGATTTCATACTGGCAACTGATGTTGTATACCATCATGCAGCTTTGGACCAGCTGCTAGCAACAATGGTGTATTTCTGTAAGCCAGGAACAGTATTACTATGGGCAAATAAATTCAGATTCACTACAGACTATGAATTTTTGGAAAAACTTGGCAATATATTTAACACAACTATTCTAGCAGAATTTCCAGAATCAAATGTCAAGCTGCTTAAAGCCACAGTAAGAGAGAATTAAAGAGAAAACTACTAATTTTGATTTAGTGGCAGCACCTTACGGTTTGGAATGTTTTGCAGCATTACAGTGCACCTTCTGTGCATTTATGTTTGTAAAGTTGTAGTTGTATCTGAGTTTTGCATTACAAGTTATGAAAAAACTGGCAAGACAAATGAAATAGCAATTTGTCTCTGGCTGATACATATGACCTGTTCAAACAGACCAATTTCATGCCACTGAAGGAACAATGTTAGTAGCAATAGTTAGTAAAAAGGCTTTAACAGAAAGCACTGATCTTCTGGGCTGCACTGAACTTCTGTTGTTTGTAAGGTGTTTTCCTTCAGCAAGTTTCATTTATGTATCTTTCAGAAAACAATACAATTTTTAGCTTCGTTATTCATTTTTTTTTTAATTATAAAATAATCTTTTAAAATATCAGAGTGCACGTGGTGGTTTTTGATCTTTAACTTTGCACATTTATTCTGTTGTGTTTTACATTTTTAACATTATTAAACATATATGTATAGCTTTACAATACCTGATCGAGATTTAACTGTCTGGCACTTTTATACATGTATCAGCCTGTCCTGATACTCAACTTCATATGGATTTTTGAGGTTGCCTGAAATCACTCCAAAATGAAGATTTACAAGAGCACCTATGCATCAGCAATTCCGAGTTACACATTATAACAGTTTGAGAGGTTGAATTTTTCTTAAAAAAAATTAAATGTAAACTCTTGCAAACAATACAGGTAATGATGTCCCATTACTTTAGTCTAATAAATAAGATTTTAGCTACTCTTGAAGTAGCTTTAAGGCCTTCATACAATTGAAATTAAGATCAAACATGTTAAAATTCAGTTTACTGTAAAAAATACAGAGCTTTTACAGGTTTGCAGTTAAAAGTAACAGTTAAGAACCTAACATGCATGCAGTAAGCCTTTCCAGCCTAATTCCAAATCCTTGGTGTTGGCAGTTCTGACACATCCATTGCCAGCAATGGGATGCACAATAAGGAAACTCCCTGATGACAGGAGTTAGGTTAACAGGTATTAAGCTGTACCCAGGTGCCTTTACTGATAAATACACACAATTTAATAATCAGCATTCAGTAATGAAAACATGCGTTCCAATAAAAAGTCAAACTTATCTTCTCATATCCTGCCCCATATAAAATCACTTTAAGTTTACAATTGTTGGTTTTCTAGAATACACAATAATCAGGTGGATACATGACAGGAAGCCAGTTTTCAGTGAAAGTTGCACAATGAGTCCATCCAAGCAATTTCATGAGCTGAAATAAGAAAGTAAACATAAAAAAGAAAAGAGACACTCTAGAGTCTTATTCTTTTAAAAATCTAAATCCTTCCAATAAACAATGCATTGACATCAACATCTTACTAAAGATGTCTATTATCAGAAAGATAACAGATTGGAGAACTGGTGGTCTTTGAATTACTTAGTCCTGAAAGGGGAAAAAGAAAACCATTCTATATGGTCTATAGTCTTTCAACTCAATGCACAAAAATTTTGTCCTAGGAGTTACAGTAATTCCCATTAATTCTCCACTTATGTTCTACTAGCAATAATTGTGATTAATAACAGTAAACGTAACAGTGGTTAAACAGCAACATAATGGGATTTTAAATATGCAGAAGATCTTTGGCTAAGTTCTCTACTTTCTTTATGCCCCAAATTAAGTTCCAGAAAGTAAATCTGCTAAAAGTGACAGTTACTCACAAACTAGCTATTCTAGAAAAAGAAAGAAGAAATCACTACTAAAAATGGAGGCCAAGTCACAAAAGCCTGGATAAAGTTAAAATGTTTACGTTTAGTGAATTCTACAATGTAAAAGGTATCAAAAATTCAAGACGACTTAGATTTTACTTTTATAAGCTTACTCAGCATGAACATAGTCTGTTACTTTACCAAACACACCTTACCTGAATGCAGTTTTTTAAGTTGTCCTTCGTTGGCTTCTCTTCTGCAAGTTTTGTGGCAAACTTGAGACCTCTCCCATACATTTTATTTACCAATGCGTGCTTATAGGCAAAAGTCAAAACCTACAATGTGAAAACAAAAACAAATTAGATATTTTAATATTTTAATCTTACCAGGCTTAACAAGTAACAGATTCTGTTCAGGCAGCAGAAGTGATTTAAACGAAGTAAAACATTTACACAAGATAGCTTGCATTTTTCTTTGCAGTAAAACAGATGATTCACGATAGTAGTTATAAACATGAACTTCCTAGAGACTATTTCTGAATTCATGAACATATTTGACTTCAGAACATCTTATATAACACAGATGTCACTATTCTATTTTTTTATTCATCACATTTCTAGCTTCTTTGGATTTTCATTCTCTAGAGGCAACTGTATGGTATTAAAAAAATAATAATAAAAACCAATCAAGAACCAGGCACGTATATCTTTGACCCACAGAGACAAAGACCCAGTTGAGAGTTTTGATTCCTAGGAAGTCACAAACTTATTGCAGAAACAAGTGTGAACGTACATAGTGAATGATACATATACACACACACAGACAAATGCACATAATTATAAAAAAGCAATGAAGACAGGTAAGCATGAAGACAAGCTTCAGGTTTTGGGTCAGCTCCTCACTATCGGAAATTTATTAAGAAGAGATTATAAAAAAGCTTCCTCTTGGTAATACTAATTCTAAAGAGTCAGCCTATAATACTTGTCAATACTATAACTAGCATGCACAAATGAATGTTTCTACTTAAGAGCTAATATAAAATAAATCAGGTTCTTAACACCCAAACACTGACAGCATTCAGGGTGTTGCAAGATAGTTTATACCATTTCACCAGTTACAGCACTAAGAATTACTGCAATCAAGACACTGTTTCATATATTCCCTTTGGAACACTTACAGTAAACAGTTTTGTTTTGTTTTTAATTTTTTACTTAAGAGTGACATAGCAGCAAAGTTGGTGAATATGGTGGTATTTCAGTTGTTGGCAAAGTTTATGAAATCTTGTATTGGAGTTTGCTGTTTGTTTCCCCTCACTCATTACAATATTTTTCCTTTCCTTTCCTCTGACTCCTCCAAAGTTACATTTTCCCAATGTCTACTTAAAATATGCCATTAAGAAAAGCTAACAAAACCCCTTCAAGGATGTTCAGAAATAAATACTTTGCATTACAGAAAAGACAGAATTAAGTATTTCTTAAGAACATAAACATTAAGGAATCAAAGATCCAAATCCTGCAAGGACTGAAGAACCTTCCTAATTTTAGCTGCCTGAATACTTCCACTGAATGTTAATCACATGCACAGGTCTTTGCAGGATCAATACTTAAAAGATTGAGCTAAAAAAGAAATAACAAGCTTAATTATCAAGCAAGTAAAGGTTTAATTTTGAAGCTCTAAAGTATATGCCAAGCACTCAGAGTTACTCATTATTCTTCTGTCTTCAAGTACTTATTCTGTTGTATTGAAGTATTCACTTAAGCTGTTGTAGCTTAAAACACACACATATATGCAACAATGAGTATACAGCACCATTCACATACAGATTTTCCAAATATTGGTATTGGAAAAATACTTTGCATGCTGCATTCTCAATCCAATTATTTTGGATGTTTTCCTAAAGCAAGACACATTAGCAAACACTTCTGAATAACTGCTCCGTGGATCCATTAGCAGATTTAGTTGATTAAACTAAACTTAAAAAAAATCCCTTCTGTAAAAGATGATAGAGAACCACAAAACAAAACCAAACCAAACCAAAAAGAAATCAAATGAAAAATGCATTGGAGCTCTCAGCAAATATAACATATTGGAGGCTAACCAGAAATAATGTCACTGCTCTATTAAGAAAGCTCTTACCTGACCCTGTAAGTTTTGAATGGTTATTGAACATCAGTGATAAAGGCAGGAGGAAAACCACTTGACAGCATTTCTTTCGTAACAGGGCTTCCTAGAGTTTTTGTGGCAAGAAAACAAAGCATTTTACGAAACACCCTTGCTCTGGCCAAATAAAAGTTTGGGTATTTCTAAATGAGAAAAAAGTTCTCTGCTGGACCAAAAGGCTGAAGACAATGCTCCAAGAGCTCTTGATAAAAGACAATAATCTCTTAGTGCTTGGAAAAAATCCCCAATCAACTGTATACAAATTAAATAAAACTAGTAAAAGTTCATTAGCACTTCAAAAGTTAAGAATAATGCATGAGATGCTTTAAAATCAGAATAGGTTTACAAACAAAAAATGTTCGATAAGAAATAATACTTTAACTTGTACATATATTTGGTCAAATTAAGCCTTATAATTAAAATATTGCAAGCTTTACAAGATCACAGAAATGAAGATTATGATTCCTTGATATGTGTAAACAAAATGTAAACTGGAGTGCTATTAAAATGTAACAAACAGCTGTTATCTGAATGTGTAACAACAGCAAATAAACCGATATGTAGTATCTAAAAGCAGTTGCTAGATGACATAATAGGAATGAATTCCAAGTATTTGATAATACTTCATAATCTCAATAAATATAATTAAGGCTAGCTTTTACAGAACAAGTGATAATGGCCCAGAAATTGGCTAAAGAGCAATAAACAAAGGGTAATAAGAAAAGGTAATGCATTCTTCTAGGATACTGGAGGGGGAAATCACTGTTAGATACTTTATTCCCCAAGCTAATGTCCTGTAACACAAAGTGTGCTAAAAGCCAGACCCATGGAAGTGGTTGGATGTCCATCTGCTAACTAGCTGCCTAACTTGCCATTGGCTACATAAAGATGCATACTTAGGACAGTAAAATGCTGAAATGATCTCTCCCAAGACATTTGCAGGGCTAAAGTATTTAAAAGCCTGAAAACAATCTTTAAAAAACACTTTAATCCAGCAACACTAAACTACCTAATAAAACTTTTCTACTATCCCAATACTGTTACCTATGTAAACAAAAACAGATTTGTATATCAGTTCCTTCATCATTTAAACATTTGATTTAAATGTATCTATATTTACAAATAATTAAAATACTAGGTTAAGTGATATAATCTATAGATAACACACTCCAACTACTTGTAAGAACACTGAAGTTGTAATGTTTATAGTTACCAGCAAAAGAGTTTTTTCAGGTTCATATACATCTACGGTAATAAATTAAGGTTTCTCAGCTACATTTGTTGACTCTTCTCTGCCCCATCAACTGGTCTATTACAAATAAAAGCAATACTCATAGAAAAAAATTGACTCATCGTATTTTCAAGAGAGGGAGGAGAGTTAAGGAAATCAAGTATCCAGCAACAAGTTTTTGGCAGTGATTGAATACGATCAGCTGGAAGAGACAGCAGCATCTGACAGTGCAGACAATCTGAAAAACAACCCAGACTAAAGATGTTTAAAAGACAAGATGGAAAGGTCCGGCACTTCTATTAAACTTATTTTTAAACACAACTTTTTGCTTTTCCCCAACAGGTAATGTAAAGGTTGAGGGGCATTCAATTCTACAGACGAGTCATTACCAGTAACAAACAGGCAACAACCTACTACTCTCCTGTAGCAGTTTTGTTTAAAACTGGGATTTTGGACTACAAATTTTAAAGCTATGTTCTAGGTAAAAGAAAAACTGCACAACTTATACTTCATCAATAAAAATCCTAAAGCACTATCACCAATGTGTCGGCATAATCAAAAAAATAGTTGCTGCATAGAGCTGTCTCAACTGGAGTTTATTTGAAATGCTTTTGTGTACACAGGGGACAAATATTTTCTTTCATGTTTCATTTAAAATAAACCTTCAGAGACAAGTGATCCAACTAGAAGAGCTGAAAGTGTGAACAAATGCACTTACTATCAAAAGTCAGCACCAGCTTCCCTACATACTTGCTGCAATATGGGGACAAGCAAGATACTTCAGTGGAAAACAGGCAATTCAAAGGAACTAAGGAATGCCCTGTGGCAACACAGTTGCTACACCTGCAGAGGAGAGGTGAAACAAGTGACAGTACTTGGTTTACTAGAGGGTGAGCAGAAACACACAGGGAAGTGATAATGTTCCCGATCCATCTTTAAAAACAGAAGAAAACATGGTGTGGCTGTTTTCAGAAATTTACTTAGCCTTTTAATTACTGACCTAGATGAACTTTGACTTATAGGAAGCTTAGAAGTAACAACACTTTGAGCAATATTTCTATCTAAAGCCATATATATACTTGAATGATCAGTGCAGTATTCAAGTGCCTTATTTCCATCCTTTCTCTCCTAGTTGTTCCATCTCTCGAGTGCCAATGCCACAAAGCCATGTCCACGTACAGGAAGGGCTCCACATCTTCGTTTCCAAATAGTGCTTTAGAATAAGCTGGCTGCCTCTTGAGGACTCTTATTTGAAGGACATTCACACAAGGTCTAGCCCTGATCCTACATCACTACTTCACTCTACCCTTCCTCCTCCCAAACTTCCCCAAAAGGCAAGTATCAGTCCAGAGTAGCATCACAGAAAGGCCATTACAGCCATAATTTCTTGTCTTCTACCAAGATGAATTTTGCCAAGCACAAGTCAGCTGGCCTGAAGAACATAATCAATATTTTTGCCCTTACCCTAGCAAAAATACTTGTTTCTTAGACAGAATCCATTTTGAAGCCTTAAACACTACTTTACAAAATTAAGTCCTCAACATTGTTCCTAAACTCCCCATCTCAAAGGAAGTAAGCTACATGAACAGTACGGTTCCCCTTAAATGGTCAAACCCCCAAATTCTCTTCTAACAGTCCGTAAAATAAAATTATTTGCACTAAGCTATTCAATTTGTTTTTAATATAGCAAAATATTTCAGAAGTACAACAGCACACTGCATGCAACACCAAGGTAGAGATTTATACAACTGTTTCTTCCAAGTAGACAGAGGAAGCTGCAAAGGAAGGAGACCAAAGGCCACTGCAGATATTTAAAACATTCTATTGGCCAGTCTCTGGGGCAGAAGACACTTATTTTTATTCACACAGGAGGCTGAGTGAGCTTTGAGCGCAATCCCACTTACAACACTTGTCAGCCATTATAAATAACGAATACTGATCAGACAGCTTCAATGTAAGATGCAGTTTGGCAGAGGTGGGTTGAATGAAGGAACTGTAAAGCATTAAGTTAATTTTTAGAGAAAAGTTACAGCCCATGACACATGTGTACACCTATTCTTACAGTTTACAACAAAGCAGCAGGAATATAACTGTAAATTTTTTTCTTACGCTTTTTTGTGTCAGGCCATATCATAATTACGTAGTCTTAGTCATTCATAGTGACACTTAAAAAAGAATCTAAATAAAGCATAGTTGGATCCTCATATGTTTATGATTTTGAATTACCAAAGAACATTCCATCATTGGCTGAAAACTGTAGTGCTAACAACTGAAATAGCTGAACAGTGTAATTGCTAACTACAGCCAGTTCCTAAGAAAACTACTAGATGGACATGACACCTGTTAGTAAAGGAAATGAAAGAATATGAAAAGCAGCAAGTATGAATCTTCTAGTACGCAATAAAGGAAAAACAAAGAAGTTTTTTCTTGGTTCATAAAAACTCCCCTTGCCCTAGCCCTTTTCTCCAAATCTCTTATCAGGGAAAAATCATTAGAGTGCTCTACCATCTCCTTTCAAAGCAAAATTCTCAATCCCATCAAGGCCCAAGTCACATGATTCTCACTCCTCATCCTTTTCAAAGAGTTTCTGGAAAAAGAAAACCTCAAAGTATAAAAGTGAACAATTAAAAGTCTCAGTTCTAATAGTCATATGAAAGCTTTAAATAGCAGCATGTATTTCTTTCCCTTCAAACTCCTTTTTTTAACCTTAATATCTACAGGTACTGCTGGAATTAGAATTACCATGGGAGAGATGAGAGGCTACATCCATCATGTGATCTTTAGATACATTAAATTGATAGCTGGCAAAACTAACACTACATCATTACTGACCAACATACGTACTCCTAGATCACAGAAAGCATGAAGAAAACCACCACAGAAACTAGAGAGCTACATAAATTACTTGCCAAGCAGTCACTGAATCACAAAACGGCTCTGGAGATCATCTAGTCTAACACCCCTGCTCAAAGCAGGGCCATCTATAGCAGGTTGCCCTGGGTCATGTCTGATTAGGTTTTGACTATGTCCAAGGACTGAGACTTCACCACCTCTCCAGGCAACCCATGTAGCATTTGATCACCCTCACAATAAAAAACCCCCAAACAACCCCACCCCACACACCCATAGAAAAAACAAACCTCAAATTTTTCTTAAGTAGAAGTTCCTGTGTTTTAGTTTCTGCCCACTGCCTCTTGTCCTGTCACTGGGAACCACTGGGAAAAGCCTGGCTCCATCTTCTTTACTCTCCCCATCACATATCTATACACAAAATCTCCTTGAACTTTCTCTTCACCAGGGTAAACGGTCTCAGCCTATCCTCTTATGACAGATGCTCCAGTCCCTTAGTTATCTCTGTGGCCCTCGTAATACTACTTATACTAGTATTCATAACTGTACTGATATAGGGCAATTTGTCCAGCAGCAAGAGAATGTAGAAGATAAACTGTATGTAGGCCAGGCAGGGCTGAGTGAGGCTGTCTGGTACAGGACAGAAAGGCTGCAGAAAAGCACAGGACAAAGATGTATCCCAGGGGTCATTAGGATGTAGTACGACAGGCTCATTTTCTCCATTTTCAGAAGCCACCCACTTAAAATACCCACAGCACTCCAGAATGTTTGTGGGCTAAAAGTATCCTCAATGTACTGCTTTTGGCTGGGATGGAGTTAATTTTCTTCACGGTAGCTGGTGTGGGGCTGTGTTTTGGATTTGTGCTGATAACAGTGTTGATAACCCAGGGATGTTTTAGCTGTTGCTGAGCAGGGCTCACACAGAGTCAGGACCTTTTCTGCTTCTCCCCCCACCCCAGCAGCGAGCAGGCTGGGGGGGCACAAGGGGTTGGGAGGGGACACAGCCGGGACAGCTGACCCCGACTGACCCAAGGGACATCCCACACAATAGTTGCCATACTCAGCATATAAAGCTGGGGGAAGAAGAAGGAAGAGGGGATGTTCAGAGCGATGGTGTTTGTCTTCCCAAGTCACCGTCAGGCATGACAGAGCCCTGCTTTCCCGGAGATGGCGGAACACCTGCCTGCTGATGTGAAGTGGAGAGTGAATTCCTGGGTTTGCTTTGCTTGCACATGCAGCTTCTGCTTTACCTATTAAATGTTCTTCATCTCAACCCATAAGTTTTCTCACTTTTATGTTTCTAATTCTCTTCCACATCCCCACTACAGAAGAGTGAGCAAGTGGCTCCATAGGGATCACAACAGTCAATCAGTTTAGATTTCAATTTGACTAGTAAAACCAAGAGGGAGAAGCAGACAAACGTACTGAGTAAACAGGATGGAAGTTATTTCCATATGAAATGCTACAAAAAAATTTAAAAAGTTTTGTTGGCCTTTCAATACCAATTTAACCATACAGAAGCATCAATTTTCAGAGCAAAACCTCAATATGCACTTCGACAAATCTATGATTAAGGCAGTCAAAGAGACAGGTTCAACCCCCGATCTGTGCAATTCAAATCAGTTCCTCATTCAAGGCCCAAAGCACACAGCTCAAGGGTGCCGGGAATCAATATCTTTCTTGGGGAAAATAACGTGCAGCAAAGAGCGATAAACTCCCAACAAGACATCTGTATTGGCAGTTTAGCAAAGAGCGATAAACTCCCAACAAGACATCTGTATTGGCAGTTTTTATGCTGAAGTTATTCTCATCAGCTTTAAAAATCAAGACAGAGGGATCACTACACTGAAATGCAGTACTGTACTTACAAATAGACAGCAAGAAAATCATGTGCCAGACAATATCATTAAAGCACAAAATCTGCTACCACAGGATATTATAACCAGTTAAAGATTAGAAGAGGAATGCTGAAAAGATGTAGGTGTACAAGAATATATACATTAAAAAAAGTGAGGGTAATAACCATCAATCTTCTTGTTCAGGCCTCCAGCTAAAACACCAGTTCTTACCAGGAAGATTATTTACTGTTGAGGAAATTAAGCAATTTTTTTTTAATTTCAAAGTTTTGCTTTTGTCACTATCTGAAGTGCTTTGGCAATTTAACTGAATTATAAACAAATACATTGGTCACTTCATCTTCCACTAAAACGCAGTCATATGCAAGAGTTAAGTACAGAAACTAACTAATACTCAATAACTCAACAGTTAAACATACAAAGTCATAAACTTTGAATTAAAAGATACGTAACTAATCACCTACAATAGATTTTTTTTTTTTTTTTTAACACTTCTGGAATAGCTGTCTTGAATGAAGCAGACAAAAACTTAAATCTCAGGATTAGGAACCTTGAAATGACAGGGATATCTGTGTTAATAAATACATAATTATTTCCAAGGGTTTCTTCCTTTACCTCTACAGACATTACTGACAGCAAAACACAAAACTTCTCTTGTCCATAGTGTGAAGAGGCTACAGAATGCAGGACTGAACAGAGTAGGGATGCTGCACACTTCTGTGTGTGTACAGCTAGAACAGCGTAGAGGTTAATCAAAAATATTCCCTGAAAGGTACAGAAAAAAGCAATTCAAATAAAGAAAGTAGCTTTTTCATGGAAATCTGGTACTGTCCTACACCCTTCCCTTAACCTCTATGTTCACATGCACAGAGATGGGCTTACCATGAATTTGACAGGCTTGGCAAAACCTCTGTGGAAAGAGGTCATTAAGGAAGCACAACATACGGGGACGGCATGAAAAAGTAGAAGGAATGCATGAGGCTGTGCACACAAAGGCAGTGCATAATTCCAGGAGAAACCATCAAAAAACCCAACATGCAAAAGACAAAAAATCTGCTCTGCTCTCTTACCTTGCTGTCAAAAAGATCAGTCCATTTTGTTGTTTCCCAGAACGTCTCTGTCAACGCTTCTGAACAGCTCTCATGATCCTCATCTTTGCCTTCCGCATCACTGGAAGCAGCCCCTTCTTGGGCCTGCAGATGAAGAAGTTGGTCAGCCAGCGCACTTCCTTTTCGACAAAGTGCATCCACTAGAGTATTCTTCTGTTTTTCCATTTCACTAGAAAAAAACAGAATGAAAAATATTAGGGACTTTTTGCAGATACCTCATTAAGAACAGAATCAGTGCTGTACTAAGTTTAAGCTAAAAAGTTTACAGCAGTTAGTACACACGAAATGAAAATAAGCACAAAGATAATTTTTAAAGCATAGCTATTTACTGTAAGTTAAACTAATTGTAAAAATTTTGTAGAGAACAACCTCAATCATTCTTCTAAGCCTGAAATGCCTTTGATGTCTTAAGGTAAGGGCAACTCAGGATTCTAAAACTGAGTAAGCCAGAATCTAGAAAGACAGCTTTATAGTTTCTGGCATTATAAACAGAGAGTCAAATCCACCACTAAAATAAGCAGATACAATTCTGCTGGCTTCAAAGGAATTGCACCCATTTAAAGCACCATTGAATCTGGTGTTCAATTTCAGATGTTAGATTCAACCACATGACCTAATGGGTAAACTTACCAAGAAACATTTAGAATGAAGTTCATTACATCATAGCTTTTATATCAGCAATTCTAGAATTATACACAAATATTCAGGATAGCTAGAACAGATAGACTAGTTTTATGACTGTAATCTAGTATTTTATCTAAAACAATCAACAAATATACATCTTCCATTTTAAGGGCCTGATCTTCAAATCTGCTGCTCTATTTGCGACTAAAATAGCACCATGCTACACACTGCAAAATCTACTAGTTATTCTCTAGACCAGGGTGCCACCTTCAAAATACTGTATTCCTAAGGATATATACTGGTAATTCAGAGGAACAGTCTAAAACTAAAGAAATACAATGGGTCTCAAAAATACTCTGAAGCACAAGCATAGTCATCATGCTTTTCACAAATTAAATCTTTTGCAAGCAGTTACTACTTAGACCACTGTCAATTTTGTCTTCAAATACAGATCCAAAAGGTTGCAAAGTACTATGAAAAGGCAGGTAGCATTCAAAACATCTCTATATCAATATTCTAACAGTCGCTCTGATCTGATATTAAGCTTGATACAAAAACTTAGTACCCCATTTTTTCTGACACATTTAAGTCCTGAAAGCACCCTTGTTTATTTTATTTAATATTTCTAAAAAAATTTGCAGGTTTCAGTGTTCCTGCATTCTGGAGATATAGTAAGAGAATAAAATAATTTTGCAGTCAAGTTTGAAATTACCTGTGCCCCAAAAAATAACACAAGTTATTCAAAAAGGTTATATAGTCATTCCATTTCCTATAAGCAGAGACAAAGTACATAGATTACAGAAATAGGATGCAAGAAAATTATTTACTGGGTAGGTACTTTTTTATAGTAGTTGCATCAGGCCTGGGATCAGTCTTCATGGCAAAATATACTGCTAATGCTGTCTGATCAATATGAGAGATTACAGTATTTGCAGCTTCAACAATTTCATCAAGTCTTTTCATTCGTTCCTAAAAGAAGAATAAAAAAAGGTGTTTAGCACTATGAAATCACACTACTCAATTGCTGATTCTGCTAACACAAGGATAATTGCAAAGGTATGCAGAAATATTTCAACATGTCCTTTTCTCCACTTTCTCCAATTTTTGATTTAAAAAAAATGGTAAGAAGTCTGCATTATCAAGATTTCCCGCACATGTAGTCCATTTCACTGAAAACAAACTGTAAAATGAGGTGGGTATATGTAAAAAGCAGACTTTACAGAAAGAAAACCACCTTTCAGTACAAATTAATCTTCTTAAATAATGGTAGCAGTTACTCATTTCAGAAATAAATATAAAATTAGAATCAAATAAATAGAAAAATATTCAAGCTACTGACATATACACAAAGCTGTTTATCTTCAAGATAAACAAAAAAAGCAGACATATGTAAACTTTCCTGTTCACAGTTCTCATTTTTTGAGGACAATGACAGATGGTGGATTTACCTATGTCATTTCAAGGGGTTACCATCCTCAGTTGTCTGAACTGAGCAATTCTGCTAGAAAAAATTACCAATCCAGTAGAGGAGCAGAATGGGATGTGTGTTTGTCTCAGTAACCACCATTTAGAATAGTATCGTTGTAGTCTAAACTAGTAAGGAAACTTCCAACGTGTTTAACTTAACAAGGAGTAAATTATAAGCAAACATACTATGGGTAGGCATACTTTCTTTCATTCTGCTGTGAGATTAAGTAAATGACAGTGAGTTACGAAGGCAGCTGTCAATCTAATTAGGAATTTCTGCTTTATAGTACTGAGTACAGCTGCTGCAGTCACTTGAAGACCAAACATGTACGAAGAAAGATTCAGTTATTTAGGCTACATGGATGTATTGAGACAAACCAAATTTAAAAAGGGATAAATAACCTTTTCAGAATCCAGCTGATGAAGTCTTGCAACATACAATGGAAGATGATTAGGAAACGCTTCTTTCAATTCATTATACATGTCAGTGGTATCCAACCTAGAAGAGAGGAGGACATAGCATGAAAGTACAGATCCTGGATATTTTTTTGTACAGCTGCTTCAAGCTTGTGTAGTCATGAAAGCAGACATACTTGGTCATCCATTGTATTTTTAGATCTCTTAAAGCTTCAGCAAATTCTTCTTTCACATCTTTTTCTTTTTCTTGTTCTCTTTCTTTCTCTTTGCTGCCATTTTTACTTTTTGATGGTGATGGTATCAGATGATAGTGAACAGTAAGGACATCCTGGAGGTGGGAAAAGAGAGACGTACTGAGAGGGATACAGTACACTTTTTTCTGATGCTATATAAAAGCTAAATCATAGCAAGCAACTACCCTGAGCTACGCATACAGAATAAGGATTCTGAGAGCAAAAGTATTAGTCATTAAGAATTCAGGAACTGCTTTAACTTTTTATTTTAAGCAATGCAAGGATGTAAATATTAAAACAGCACACTGGGTGTAAGACAAGAAAGCCTAAAATTTAGCAAGTTTGACTTTTTTTATTTGTATAATTTTCCATAATATTAGTTAGGGAATCAGAAGGGTGGGGGGTTTTTGTTTGTTTATAAAAAAAGCAAATAACTTGGTTAAACGGCAAAGGAAAAAAAATCAGTTAGAGATCCTATCCTACAAACCTGGCAATAAACAAATGAATAAAGATGGCTGATTTCTAAAAAATAATACCACAGTAGCATAAACATGAATCATGCCATATGATACACTTGTTTATTCCTCCTGAGACAGTATTTCTTCCATGTGCTTACTGAATTAGCTGATGCATCCACAGTCAACTGTTTTCCAGTTTGCTCCTACAGACTTCCCAGTTTCACCTGTATCTGTGCTCAAATTAAGTAGACACAACAGCAAGATATTTTTTTTTTAAACCCTATATGCTAGCATAGAAATGTCACTATAATTTGAGTTCATGCTACACTAGTCAACAATTACCATAAGAAAGTCAGCTACTGCAATTTAAAAAGAAAATCCTAACTCATCTCGGACCATGCTCTGAAGTCCATTTCCTAAGATGATTTACATATAAATTTGCAAATAAGCCAGCATTAGATTTCAGTCACTGCTTCTAAAACATTACAATTGCTGGGGGAGGTTGTTTTGTTGGTTTTGGTTTTAATGTTGCAATTTTTAAAAAAAGCCTCTGCCCAAACAGTGAGGGCACATGTCCTGTTATTTTACATGTAGGATATTTCACAGAGAGGACCACTTAAGTTAATGGTTAAGATACCTTTACTCTGTTGCAACATTGTGCAAAATATTGTGTTGCATGCTCAACTGCTGTGGCAATTTAATTATTCATACCAATTATTCCAAAATACATTTGTGGGAACATGCTTCCCATAAACCAGGTCAGTGGTGCATAATGAAATGAACACTTTTGCACAAGACGGAGTTATTTCAGGTTACTTAAACAGCGAGTAAAAAGGTGACTGTTAGAAACTGCTATGCATAACCTTGTAATAACAGACTTCAACACTACACTTCTGAAACTAGTCAAGAACATTGATTCAGAACAATTTCATTTGAACTGATAGTTCAAACAGACCAGCAGCTTGCTATGGGTTATTCAAAACAATACTGCTAAGAGAAAGGGACATCAATATTCCCTTAAAAACTTTTTTTTCCAGTCTACATTAAAGTGTAGCTGTCACAGGAACTATCCTGCACACATGCATTTCAAATACGAAGCACGTGACCAGGCACTACACCTAAATAAGATTTCAGCAAGACCCAGGCCAGAGCATGAAAAAATGGGTCATGGAGCCAAGCACATGTAGTGGAGGATACAGAAGTCAGGAACATGGTATGGGGCTGGCTAAGGTAATTAGAATGGTAGACAGCAACAACATAGTTCATTAAAGCAAACCAAACATTTTAAGATTCCTAAGAAGTTAGTTCAATACAAAAATCTGAATCAGTAGTTTACAGTGTTTTTTAAGAGACGTCCTCTATTGAGACTAATACTTTCCTAAGAAATAAACCTGCCTTCCTAGAAATATTCTTCTAATATTTCAGGATTTCCTTCTTGAAAGTCCTCTTTGATCTTAAGTGGCAACATATGTTTGGAGTTATGTACCTAAATGGCCTCTGCATTCTCAAGCCTTGTCTACATGAGAAGGCTCTACTCTGGTTTAAGTTTCCAACCAAGAGTAATTAGATTAACAAGATCCCACTTCTGTGGATGAACACTTTCGTTTAAGAGACTAATTCTATGTAGCTAAACCATCAACAGTTAAACATCATCTCCCCATTCTCTCAGCTACGTGCTTTTGGTCTCATGAGTTTCTGTAAGCATTATAAGCTATGACCACTGAAAGGAAAACAATGAGCTTCAGACCTAGGCACTCTCCTTTTTCAAAAGACCTTACAGAGAGGCACTCTCTTCTCTACAGACAAACTTATTTCATGGGATAAATCAGGTTTAGGTGCTTATCTCACATTTAACTAAACTATTCACAAGACCATAAGATGGACTGAACGCTTCTTTCTCGTCTCTATTCTGTCTGTAAACACTAGCATCATGCAGAAAACTTGGCAACCCCTAGATACTAGAGGCTCCCAGAATGACACTGTCATTGCCACTACAGAAATATTCATCATTAGAGATTAAGGTGAAGAAAGGCAACTCTTCACAATTCAGTGCTTTAACATGTATTCTTATTCGTATTTCACTCTTGTTACACAGCAACAGAACTGCTAGAGTACTAGATTTGATTCGATATATGCCTATAAAAAGATATACAGCTATAGACAGAGAAAGGCAGCGAGAGCATGTTATCCGTTGAAAAAATGAGTTTAAGGAACTTTCAAATTAATGAGAAAGTTGCCCTTTGTTTATCCTCTAAAAAAAATAAAGCAGTAATAAAAACTTTGGAAGCGTATAGGACACGCACTTTGGTCAGTGTACTCTGTGCACAGTTTGATAAGCCTCAGTGAGTTTACTAGAACTACAAGCTGCATACAGAAACAAGCACAATGCCCTCAAAACAGTCACCTCCTTTTAAGAGCTTAATTAGCAGTTAATTTTGTTTACAGACTTAAATTTAATTTCTGTCCAATGATTCAACTTCTGGTACTTTACGTGGAAAAGACATAGGAACTACTTTTATTTGTACTTTAAAGCGTTCACAGCATAACTAACCACAGGAAAAAGCTCCTTAAAGGAACACATCGCAGGTCTCATTTTCTATTTAATAAATCAAATGCACATCTGCATACACACAGAGTTGAATGTGCATATGGAATTTGTATCTATTTTCAGATGCATACAATTTGTGCAGTGTTGCTCATTCTTACAGCAATACTCTTATTTAATTGAAAATGAATGAAGTTTCTTGAATTCACCAGCCAGGCTTACACAAAATTAAATCAGACATGTACTTCATCCTATATTTGAAGGCCTCCTGATTAAACAGGGATAGTGTCTTAATGCTCAAAGAAAGTAATCCTTTTAAATTTGACTTCACAATGGTATTTATTAGTCTTCCACTGGTACTCATCAATATCTGCATAATGCATTTCTTGCTCCAAATTGGAGGAAAGGATGGCAGAGTAGGGAGAAAGATGTAGAAATTTTCTATCCCTTGTTACATGTTGCTGTTCAAAAGCTGCATTACGTAAAACAACAAAAAATTTATTCTAACAGACTAGAAAAAGTCAGTAATCTATTTTCATTCTAACTATGTTGAGGACAAAACTTGGAGACAAGAGGAAAAAAATAAACAGATTGTACCTGCATTACAAAAGTTAGGTTGTGAAACAAGAAAGGTACAGAGAACCAATTTGGTTTTCACAGTTGTGTAGCATGTGCCTCCCCATTAGAGACCAAGGGCACTTCAAAGGGTACATCAGCTTCCCAAGCCATGACAGTAGGGCACTCTCTACTTCAGTGGGGATCAGTTTAAAGGAAAAACATCACTGAATTCTGGACTTCATACATATCACAGGTTCAGTAATCAGAGAAAAAGGATTTATTTTTTTCTTCCTGAAGACAGGAAGACATTAAGTAAAACCCATGCCCAAGGTTGTTTTGGGTTTTGTTTGGTTTTTTTTTTAAGATAAAATTAAGTTCCCTAGAATAGCTCTTCGAGCAGGCATGTAATTCTGCTGTATGCATCTGGTAAAACAAAGACACCTACTTATTCTGTGGGGAGAACCCATTGACATTTTTGTCCAGTTATAAAAGAATTAACTATCTTCTTTGGAAAATTAGGCTGTTATTTCCTGACATAAACTTAAACTGCTTTCATGGAAAATAGAAAAGCTGTCGAAGTATGGGCTGGATGAGCAGTCAGGTGGATTGAAACCTGCTGAATGGCCAGGCCCAGAGAGTGGTGATCAGTGGCACACAGTTGGAGACCAGTAACTACTGCTGTACCCCAGAGGTCAATACTGAATTGAATCCTGTTCAACATCCTCATGAATGACCTGGGTGATGGGGCAGAGTGCACCTCAGCAAGTTTGCAGATGACACCAAACTGGGAGGAGTGGCTGATATGCCAGAGGGTCGTGCTGCCTTCCAGAGGGACCTCGACAGGCTGAAGGAATGGGCAAGACAGGAACATCATGAAGTTCAGCAATGAGAACTGCAAAGTCTTGCACCTGGAGAAGAACAACTCCAGGCACAGCAGCTTGGCAGGAAAGGACCTAGAGGTCCTGGTGGACACCAGCTTGAACATAAGCCAGCAATGTGTCCTTGCGGCAAAGAGGGCCAGTGGTATCCTGGGCTGCATTAGACACACTACCAGCAGGTTGAGAGAGATGATTCTTCTCTCATCTGCACTGGTGAGGCCACAGCCTGGAGTACTGCGTCCAGTGAAGGTCCACAAAGATGATGGACTGGAACATCCTCCTATGAAAAAAGGCTGAGAAAGCTGGGACTGTTCAGTCCGGAGAAGGCATTTGGCGGGGTGGAAGGGTGGGGGGCATTTGGGGGCTGACCTCATCAATCTGTGTAAATACCTGTAAGGGAGGGCATAAAGAGAAGTCCAGACTCTTTTCAGTGGTGCCCAGTGACAGGACGAGAGGCAGTGGCCAAACACAGAAACACATGAGGTTCCCTCTGGACATCAGGAAACACTTTTTCACAGTGGGGGTGACTGAGCACTGGGCACAGGTTGCCCAGAGAGGTTGTGTAGTCTCCACCTTTGGAGATAGTAAGAAGTCGTCTGGGCATAGTCCTGGGAAACTAGCTCTAGGAGACTCTGCTCCAGCAGAGGGGTTGGACCAGATGACCTCCAGAGGTCCCTTCCAGCCTCAGCCATTCTGTGTCAATAAACTTTCAAACAACTAGAAATGCCAACCCTGGATTTCTGGTAGTGTTATGCACACAGGTATAAGCTAACAAGTTCCCCCCCTCCTCAAACAACAACAAAAAGCTGTCCAGAGACTACTCACCAGTATCAGAGCAAAAAAAACCACACACAAAATAAAAGTGGGACTTGTAAATTAACACTCCTCATCCTACAAGAGGGCCTAGACTTGTCTGTGAAAAATATGAAGAATCTACACATACCTTTTTGACTGACTGCGTCACAAAGGAAATATATGAACATGTTTTCCATGCTGGAAAACAACTGCATGTTAAACTTATGACAGGACAGGGTAAATATTCAAAACTTGTAAACTAGGAAGCCCTCAGAGTTGCATTCTTAGAAAAATATATTAATTAATGGAGGTCTTATGGATCAATGCTCTGAAAGACTGTTTTATTTGCTGCTAGTACACTAATGCCTCTGATGAACAGTAGGTGGAAGTATCAAGAACAACAGTTTTTATTTTGGCTTAGATGAGTATACTGCTCAGATCTGAACACAAATCTCTGTTCTAAAAATAAAATAAAAAAACAGAACAAGCAACCTCTTGGATCTGTTTAATAGATTGTTATGCAAATTAAATGACAATTAGAGTTAACTCCCTTGTTAGAGATTCACTTAGTGAATATTTTATACCCTCTTCATCAGGAAGCCACATATTCACATGGGATTTTAAATCCTTTCTAAAAGTGATGTGCATAATTTTCAGATGCAGTATGAAAATAAAATTGCAGCAACGCGCATTAAAATCCTTCCTGTAAAGCCTAATCACATTCCCACATAGTTATTACACCAAGACCAGACTAAGTTAGCAGGCTCGGTTACCAGCTCACTGTTAACAAAATAACAGGTTACAGCAATAAAATGTGCTATTCATAATTCTCATGCCTTATTTCTAATAAGAATCCTGACTAATTTGCATGTTACTCCAGAACACAGTACCTTGAAAACAAAAGAATGTAAATAGCCTTACAACTTAGGAACAAAACAAGAAAAAAAGCCAGTAGCCTTATAAAGGTAGCCTATTAAAATAGTTTCGGGGGTTTTATAAAGACTGTTTCAGTCTCTGACTGCTGGCAGAATATTGTATTAACTAATGTAAAAATATGAGGAAGCACAATATTAAACACTGTTATGTTAAAAGTCATTCACTCCCTACGTGAAATATCTTATACATGCTCCAAAACTCTTTCTGTAAATTCTACTACCTGCTACACCACTGTATAAGCTTTAGCCTATAATGAGTTATATTAAATTTGAGTACAATCATGAATTGAGAGACTTTTCAATCAAGTCTGTCCTTCCTAAGAAAAAACTTCTTGCTGCAGTACATTTTTTAAAACTGTAATGAAGCCAGCTCTCAATTCAGTAGGCTTAGTATAAAGCTAGATATTCAATTTTACATCGAAGTGTTAGGTTCGTATTCAGGTCTCAATGTGCAGGCAGAATAGAATAGGCAGAAACACTTGCCACAGAAAATCTTGACCACACTGAAGATTCCCAAGTATTTCATAAAAACAAAAATTACAGACCACTAATCACCACATGCATTTTTACAGCACTTATTGCAGAAGTATCCAGATGCTCACGTGCCTCTCAGCTTTGTATTACAGTAGTGTTTTGTCAATTCTACCAGTAGACATACTTAAGATGCTGAAGTAAATAACTCCGGACTAAGAAGGTAGATGAGGGAGACAAATTAAAAACCAATACTGGTAGACAAATTCTTTAAGTCATATGCAAAAAGACTTAAGTATATCTTTTTCAAAAACTAACATTCAGTACCTTTTTAAATTTTCCTTGTCGCTTTGCTGCAGACTGCCCCTGGGAGTTAGAATAACATACTGTAAGAAAACATGCACACACCACACAGGATGGAGACACCTTCTCTGTACAATTATGGTTATACTTTCAACCTACAGATTTTTAAACTTCTAGAGAGTCACATCTATGATCAAACATGCTCTTAAAGCATGCTCTTTCAGGTTTCAAAAATTAATAAAACAACGCATTATTGTGTATACAGTCCATTATTCCTGTAAGACAAGCAAGTGTTGTTAACCACTTAGCTTTAATTAATAAATTACAGAAATTCAACCTCAAAAGTGTAGATTTTAGATTTTGACTGTTTAGTGGCATTGTTCTATTTCACAATGGATATACAGAAATTAGATAACATTTTCCCTCACATTGAATCTACTTGCTGACCTAGAGACAACTTTGCTACCTACTCCTCCTTATTTGTCTCCTGGTACATACCAACGTTCACTAAAGGCAGCAGAAAGTATCTGATGCTATTGGATACCATGCTTTTTCCAGTGAAATATGACCATAGCAGTAATGCCTTAGACTATGACATGAGACACGCCTCAGCTAGAATTTTTCTCTGTGTAAGCTCTTAAGTATTCTTCATCACATGAAATTTGACAGGCAATACCTACCTACCTCCTACTTCCCATCCCAGAAATCACTGTATATAACCATTTAGTCTGGTTTTAAAGTAAGATAAGACAAGAATTAAAACCAATAGTTCAAAGAAGTGCAGAATGCAAGTTAGGAAAACTATACTACACTACTGTAAAGGATTTACCATGGATTTCATAAAGTATACTTGCAACCTTGTAGGAATCACAAATATAAAGCTAAGTATTTTAGAGTTCTTAGTGACTGGGTTTTTCCTCATTGATAAATTCTCCCAACAGTCATT
This sequence comes from Astur gentilis, assembly GCF_929443795.1. NCBI lineage: Eukaryota > Metazoa > Chordata > Aves > Accipitriformes > Accipitridae > Astur > Astur gentilis. The sequence continues at coordinate 3,004,773 of NC_064892.1, forward strand.
ATCTAACCTACAGTTACATGCAAACTGCCCCCAAAGTACTACCTACAACCAAATCAGACTGAATGAACTAAACTTTTCTATTCAACAAGATCTAAAGGTATGTGCCCACCTACTCACAGAAACTTATGTTCTATGAAAACATAATCTAGTTTTATACATGTTGTTCAGCCACATCCAGTGATACACGGACATAGATGAACTACCTCTAAATACTAACAATGACCAGGACTGATTCAAATTTATTCTCAGCTTTGCCATCTATTTAAAAATAGCTAAGTGAATCTTCTAAACACCTTAGCACCAGATAAACACAAGAGTGATCTGGTTACTACAATCACTGTTTCACTACAGATTCATGCAAGTTAGAAACCAGCTTTTACAGGATGCTGCACTATAAGCAAAAAAACCCCCTACAGCTTTTTTGTAGCATCACATACAGAGACCTTACATCATTCTGTTGGAGCATACAGTCGTATTAGTGGTTGACAACATCAGTGTGCAGCACGTAAGAATATCTGCTTATGCGTTTGAGTCAGCAAATTCCTATTACTTTGTAACAGTAAAATGTAGGTGTTAAGAAAGCACATATTTTTGCTGAAAATTGTATGCATGCAAGGAAGAGTATAGCTGTTTATTACAGAACCCACATGCACAAAACAATATAAATGCACATATTTTTTCATTCAAAAATTATACTAAGCTAGGCGATTACACAAAATCACTTTTAAAAGCTCCGCACCAACAAAAAAGCAGTTGCTTCTAGAAATACAAGGGTTCAGAGTGAAAAAATTTGAATTCAAAATTTAGAAAATGTGATTAAATTTGGAATAAGATGAAAATAAAACCAGAACTACTTAGAAGTTACTCTGACTTTATAATGAAACAACTGCTTCTAAAACGTGTTATGCTACTAAACTTAGTGCTCTTTAAAGTACTAAAATCATGAAATACAGCACTTCCTGGCATGCCATTTACTCGCTTCAAAAGTTCCAGGAAAAGAAGCAGTCATCCATTTCAAATACTCACAGCTTTCTTTCCAAGTTCTGTTTTAGACAATGTAAGAGCTCCTGCAAGATAACATCCTGGTCCTGCTCCTTTAGGTATTCTATTCAAAGAAAGAAAGTTCAGTATTAAAACAAGGTTCATTAATGTTCCATGGGGACTACAATACAGAACCCAAACAGCAAAAGAGCAACACAAGAGGAATTACCAAGCCTAAACAGGTAGATACTACCAAATTATCATTTCAGTTAGGTGCAGAGGCAGCTGGTTAAATGTAGATGAGGAAAACAGGAGTTCAATAACTTACTTGTCATCAGGCAGAGATGTAACAAAGAATGGCTGACTGTGTTTTGGTGGTAATGTCAAACTGTTGGATTTCTTCTTCCCTAAGAGAGCAAGGCTATGGTTTTCATAAATATCTAAGCTCAAGGTACTAGACAACCTGTGAGAAACAATAAATGGAAGGTCTTTGATGCGATCCAGCTCACTGTTCTGTTCGTGACGTATTTGTAACCGAATAGTGTAATCTCCTTTTTCCAGTTTCACAGAATACTGAAAGAAAAAAGTTCTCATAAATGTCAAGATTAAATACTTCAGCATTCACAAGAAACCCAGAAATAACACTGTCATGTCCTTCTTGATCCATATAGCTCTAGCCATTTAAAATATGCTATATTGCTTAGTTTTGGAATCTCCTGAAAACAGAGTGCTTGCAACACTTGATAGCAGCCAAAACACATTTTGGATTGACCGAAAAAAAAAAATTTTCAGACCACAATATAGCCTGACATCATTTGTTCTTACTATAGCACTGCATTAACTGCTCAAATAATAATCAGAATTCTTGCTAACCTTTCAGTTCAAACCTCTAGCAGATTTGCCTTGATACACTTTCAGTTTACTATGTAACTCTGAGTGCTCTGTGGTTTAATCACAGGATTATCTTCTATGGTCTCCAAGATTGTACGAGCTTTCACACTGAAGGAGCCAGTATTCCTGTGAGATTTAAGGCTGCGGTTTAAAGAGCTGACAGACTGTTTGCCCTGAGCTTTTTATACATTCAGTTAGGAATATGCAGATAACATCTCCATTTATTAAACCCGTTACCCCCACAAAAACCACCCCCCAAAAAACCCCAGAACAAAAAAACCCAGGCTCTCAAATTCTTAGGTTTGAAAACATTCTTTAGTTTCTATCAACCTAAAAGGGCACCATGTGGATGTTTTGAACAGTAGCATGCTAAGTTTCATTTCTGGTGCTGCTATAATACGAAAGGCAGCCCTAAATACAAACGGACAATAATTCAGAACTACTCTGCTCCCAGAATCTCCCTCTTCTGGGTTAGGAAGTCATGCTTCCTATTGGTATTTCTTCCTGGATTAAATAATTTTGAATTGCTTTAGAATTGTTCTATGATGTACACCACCAGAGATTTACAGCACAGTGGTCTACCACTTGTAAGTAACAGACTACTTTGGTGATTTTTAGATTTTATAGCACCTTAAAAATGCAGCTTAAGGAATAGAAGTTTAAATAATGCAATTTCTGAAATTCATTTCTAAGATTCAAAAGACATGCTTTAAAGTTGATCTTCTGTACACTTCCAGAATGATCAATCTATCAAAATAAACATGACGTTGAAGTTCAACTGTGATTTTAGATTAGTAAAAAATAGTTTAAAACCCCCAAACTATGGAAAATGTTTCCCTTATGCTTTTTTTCTTTTTATCCCCCCCCCCCCCCCCCAATCCAGACACACAGTCCGTTCCAGCAGAAAGAGATTCCCACAGAGGGTACAGTATCTACAAGTCTTGTGCAAAAAAACCCAACCACCTCCTTCTGAAAGACAGCAACAGGAAGTAAGCCGAGCTGTAGCATTTAAAAGGCTGTTTGAAGACATGAACAGCACAGAAGACAACCTTCATGGATACAGAAGCCTCTGATCTATCAGCAGACAAGTCAGACTACAGAAAAAAAACCCAGATACTTTCCATCTTAAATAGAAAAGTTCAAGGTATCACCTTTGTAAAAAACCCAAATATAACGACAAGAACTTGAATTCACTTCTTGAGAAGCACCAGTCAAAATCACAAGAAATCACAAGTTAACAGCTTTTTGTAGAAATAAAACACACCATAACTCTTTCTCCTTCCTTGGAAGAGAAAAAAAAACGTAGTGTTCTATTTCATGGAAACAAACTTGTCATTACTTTTTTTCATACAAATGTATCACTGCTGAACCTGTCTTCTTGTGAAGATATAAAACCATTATACCTATGCAGCAGGAAATGTTAGGAGATAACAGCAGGCCTGGGAGGTGAAAAAGAATGTAAATTTTCACACTGTGTAGAAAACAGAAGGAAAAATAAATACATTACTCCGTACCTGGTGCGGATAGGCATCTCCTGAACCCATTTGTCTTTTGTTCTGGTCAAAAATAATCCAAAGTTGACTATCAAATTCAGATTCGTACAACAATTCACAAAGAAGTGGACAGCTCGGAGTTACTTCCCCACTCTTAGGCTATTAAAAGAAAGGTCAAAACATTTAATCCAGTATTGAATAAAACAAGTACAGTCCTTACACACATATTCAAAAGGATACCTGAAGTAAAGCCCATTTCAAGCAACAGTAGCTCCTAAAGAGAACCAAATCAGAATTTTGACTGTAGAGAGTCTAGAGTGTGAATCTAGACCTCATTTCTGACAGAAAGCTAGTTACTGGTTTTAGAAAACATGCTGTATTTATTAACAACTTTTAAAAAACCAACCACCCATAACCCTTACCTGATGGAAGTTATAGGTCAAAATCATTTCATATAGTTGACGATTATTTGGTAAAATATCTCTGGAGCCCAAAGGTTTTATTTTTGCACTCACTGGTCTGCAGTTAAACAACAAAAAAACAACAGAAGGTACTCTTAAAAAACATGTATCCTCTATCAAAATTTGTCTTGCTTAAGCAGAAACATATTCTGAAGTACAACTGAATTCAGCACATGCAACAACATCTCTGAAAATATTATAACTATCCAGGCAGCATAAATTCCTCAGTTAAAATTAATGTCAGTTTGAAAACAAGGTTTAGTGACATTACAGACACTGCCGAAGAAAGAAGACAACAGAACTTAGCAAGCATGTCTAAATGATCAAAATTAAAGGCCATTAAAAAAAAGGGGGGCAAGGGGGAACCCAACAGGTTTCAGGATTAGGAAGAAAAATCAGGTTACTGTACATCTCTAGTATCCATGTAAATCAGCACTTTTATTCATAGATTGAAAGATTAATGGCACAGTAATTACAGAACAGAATAAATAGTTGATAACTGTTTGTTATAGAAGCTAATATCAGAAAAGAATCTGTAAGAAGCCTTACAGAAATCAGAGTAGTAACACAGAAGAATGTTAACATACACTGCCTACGTAGTGTATGTTAACCCAGATACAGTTAGGACAAGCTATTGTTCAGAGCAGCACACTTTAGACTTTAAGCATCAAAGAATATAGGCTAAATAATAATTATATAGGAAAATCAGAGCTTCAGAAATAAAGAATAGCAGAATGATGGTGGCCTGGCATCATTTAAGTTTACATTTCATTCATTCATTCTGACAACCTTTACAGGATCCAAGTTTTTCTATAAGATTGTCAGCTTTTTCATTGCCAAGAGTACAGACTAGTCACCCAGTAAAATATCTGTGCTGGGTCAGACCACAGGTTCATTTAACCCAGGTTTCCTAGTCTGGCAGACACCAGAGGCACTGCTGACATAAGACTTAAGAACCGAGTAACCCCACACATGATATGTCTCCCTAATACTCACCCTGCCTCCAAGCATTTGAAACTCAAGAGACTGAATGAGAAGCCATTCAGCACTTTTTTTCTTCAGTGTTATGACTCATTATTTCATTCAAGGGACACTATTCATGCCTTAATTTAAATACATATACATTTCTCATTATTTTACTTAACTGCAGTTCATTTGCTGTCAGATGAGCGTCTCAAATATTACAAGGAGATAAAAGCATCTCCATTTGACAAACCAAGAATGATGCAAAGATATATTAGGGGATTGTTTTATTTCCTCACTTAAGGCATATCAAATTGGGTATTTCTGAACCTAACATTAGGTGGCATGTTCATTAAACAATAAACTCCTAGCAACCTCATTCCAGTTACAAGTATCCAAAAGCCCCAGACAGAGTCCAAGGTCAACACTGAGAGGCCCAAATAATGAAAAACTTTGGATTACTGACCACTGTGAAATTGTCTGGCCCAGGTCTTAAAAATACTGCTTAAACTGTATGGCATTTCTTTTTCCTCCTGCACTGACCAACTTTAGTAACTACTGCACTGGTTAGGAATTTTCCAACAAAGCTTTTCCTCCAAATCAGCACGTGTCAAACTGACAAGATAAACACAACTTTCCACGCAAAATTCTACAGCACGTCCTACAAAAATGTTTCCAATCAAGCAAGAGAGAGAAGACAGTCTTCCCAGGTCAAAACTGGGCAGTATCTGAAGCAGCTGCTTAAAAAACCCCAAACAACAAACAGTAGCACCAAATAACTAAAATGACTCTACATATTGTTTCTTTAGATATTCAAGTGCCTTTTACCTCTAAGTGTCTCCTTCAGAAGCAATGGAATATTTTTGGAATTATTTTTTTTATAAATAGCTTAAAGAAAATTATTTGTACGGAAAAAAGTCAACATAATTCTCAAATTTTGTCAAAGTTAAAAGGAACCAAAAGAGAGAATGCTGAGAAATTTTATTAATTGATGCTTCCAAACCTACTTAAAATTTGACAAGGATATTGTTATCCTAAATTTCACTGTTAACTTGCTACTGTTTTAACTACATATGAATAGTTCTCATTTTCCCAATACAGTTCCCCAGAAACTCTACCTGAGCGTTTGAACCCAGCTTTTCAGATTTATGCATGGAGCAATATCTTCATACTTCAACAGGGACTGAACATCAAATCGTACGATGCCTTCTGAAGCATGCTAAAGAAAGATTATATAACAATTAGGCTTCTGTGCACTTAAAACACCAGAGGTGGACCATCTGATACATCCCTCAAAAATACAACGCAGGCTGTATTTATCTATACTATAAGAAGTAATACTGCGCAAGTCTGAAAGCGTCACAAGCTTATCTTTATTTTAAAACAGCAGATATACTAGCACTTGCAAAAGTTTAGCAATTGGAGCTAAAGTCTAATTTGTATTCCTCCCACCCCCCCTTAATTTAAGTACTTGGTACAGAACTGTACAAGTCACACTTGGGCAGGGCTGGGTTTTGTTTGTGCATTTGTGACGATTTCCTCTGAATACATAATTCAATAAATACAAGTATTCTTTATCTAGAATCTTAAAACAACTATTTTATGGTGCTTCTTAGGATTATTATTACAGAATAGTTTAACTTTGCGAAAAAACAATACTACGTACATAGGCTAGCGATGGGCAAAATAATTTGAAAACTTTTCTCCTAGCAGCATCCCATGACAAAGCCACCAGTATATCAGCCCTATCAAAATTTATTTTATGCAAGTTACAGGTGCTCAAGAAGGAAGGGCAGAACTGTTTGTATTTTTGTTCTTAACTCTACATTATTCAGTTGATGTAATCTTGCTGTCATGGGGGAAGCTGCCGTGCACACCACCACCACCAGCTCTTTCTTTTTCTGCTTTACTGGTTCAAGATCTGGTACCTTAGCACAACACACCTGCTCTTTTTTGCCCAGTTTATTCAGCTCTTAGGGCCTGAATACATCTGAATTCACCCATGGGACAGCTATAATTTGCTCTGGCCCTTAGCTGAAAAAAAAGGGAGGAGCCAGGATAAATTAGCATGGTGCTGCTTCATGTAGGTATTGCCATCTCAGCTCTCAAAAAGAGCCTTCTCCTGAGGGAGGCAAAGTCAAGCCAAGCCAGGCTGCACAGCACAGCAAAGAACACAGGAGCAAGACAAAGTACTGTCAATATTATCATGCTAATGTTTTTAGGAACTTTTTCAATCCTTTAGTATCACGGGGCCTTAGGAATCACTACACTGCCCATCCATTGTGCCTTCAACTGCCCTAAACGATGAATCTCAAGCCAATCAGCACATGTCAATAAAACACTGAGCAGAAAATAAATTTTAATGATACTTTATTCTGAAAATGGTATTCAGAGTACTGTCTATTAGCAATGGTAGTCTAGATATTCAAGTTCAAGAACTGTGGTCCCAGCAAATTTTATTCATACAAGCACTTGCTAGTGTAAGTATAGTTACAATTTCAGCCTTTTAGTACGTCCTTTCTATTGGTGTTGGGTTTGGGGTTTTTGTTTGTTGGAGTTTTTCTTCCTGTCTATTTCCCCCCCCTACTGATTTATAATGAAAAGACATAAAAAGAATCATAAATAATGGTAATGGGCATTTCTGTGGGACTGAACTCCTGTTTACCTATTTTTAAGAGAAAACATGAACATCTCATGTATATAAAGGTACTTTTATTCTTTCTAAATACAGGCAAGAATGAAGAAAAGCTTTTTTTATTCTGAGATACCACAGGACTTCAGAATAATTCTAAATAAACACTCTGGAAAACTTACCATGTTTAGCTGAGGAGTAGCACAAAGTACACCATGGAAAGAAATTGTGTAATTAATGCTAACATCACTAAGGCTTGCCCACCACCGAGCAACACAAAATTCAATGGTTTTTCCAGCCTGAGTAACAAAAGCACAAAGTTAGACTCAAGCTCCCATCTTCCCCTTCTACTCAACCCAGCCTCCCTCATCCCAAGCCAAAAAAAATGGAGTATAGCTCAAAAAAGACCCTGTTATGTCCAGTTTACTGCAGTTGTACAGGTTTGTACAGTACACAAGAAAGCTCCAAAACAGGATGACTGATGACCACATCAAAACCTAAGAGTGCCAGGGGTATACCCTCCAGAGAAAGGTACAGCTTTTAAATATTACATCTTCCTTTCCTATCCTTCAAATTAGGCAGACAGGTTAGTTCATAGAAGAGTTTAATGTGTGCCCTAGAAAATGTGTATCAGAAAAAGAGATCCCATCCTCTGCCTTTTGAGGCGACATGAAACTTGCGAGGTTTGGGGATTTTTTTGTTGTTGTTTTGTTGGCATTTTTGTTGTTGTTGTTTTTAACCAACATGCTAAAATTCACAATGTGTCAGTGGGACAAACTTAGCTTAGGGTCCCCCACCTGGCCTTTTCACAGAGTGTAAGGGACTGAATAGCACAGAAATCATAACCACTCTTAGGCTTTAGAGCTATGCAAATAAATTGAGCAAGGCAGGGGACCAACTTGAGAACTGGACTCTATCATTCACACTCCTGACCTGTTAGCTCATTCGGTGGTTCTGGTTTGGACTCCTGAGCTAGCGTTATTCAAGCTAAGCCTGCTGGATCTAAGCAGTATGAATGTAAGCCAGTCAGTTATCACCTAACTTCAACATCAAGATGTCCCAGATTAACACATTAAGCACTAAAGGCAAAATATGCTGAATTACATCTATCAAACAAATCATAGTCCCTATTTTAAAGGGAAACAAACTGGTTTATATAAATAAGTACCAACAAATTGAAGAGATTAATGTGTATTATAAGGGCATTACCAAATAACTAAGAATCACTAGCAAGCTATTAGACATCTTTTCAAAACTGACAACCAGATGCATTCACTACTGTAATAAACCTATGATTACTTGGGTTTGGGATCTTCCTTAGGGAAAAAAAGTCCAGAATGAGGTATGTTATACTGCACTGATACTGCACTTTCTCTCTTTTCCCCCATGCCACCCTAAGGTAACTTACTAAGACAGGAAATGCTTCAGTCACTGATCCTTTTTCTGGTAAGGATGAAAATTTGTAGAACTCATGACTTCTATAGGCTTTTTGTTTCACCAGCTGAACAGCATGAAGCACAAACTTGGCAGTCACATCAGCTGAACATGAACATACTGTCACTTCTAGATTAAAGAAAAAAATTAAGTTTAGTTTCAAAAGACAAGAATTTTAGAAGGAAAGCAGCAATTCAGAAAAAAAACACTAGTTTCACAAGTAATTTAAGAAATTATGCAGTACCCCAAGTGGCTCCATATGTGAATAATGCTTATATATCAGTTATTTACAAAGACCCTTTCAGATTAAGGAAAGCTAGCTAAATTCAGAGATCAGTTAAGAGAAACATGACTCATCTAAATGGTGAAAATTAATCAGATACTACAGATGTATAATCTGTACAGGACAGACTGCTGCTGAACTCCAAATTAAGAGTCTTATCACTAAATTCAGTCTAAATGAAAGATCCTTGAAAGGATTATTATTTAGTAATCTCACACAGGAAGACGACAAGAAAAACTTCTCCTGCTCACAGAATTATGAGCTACTTGCCTATTATGAAAATCACATTTTCTTAGGTTAAGACATCTTTCAACACTACATCCATACACCTTGAAAACTAGGCAAACCTCAGACAGTAATACTTCTCCATAAGCATGGGTAATCCTCCCATTACAGACAATCACTTCAGATTGTATTTGCTGGTTTCTAGAAGACAGAGTCAGGATTCTACTATACCAGAAACCATAACTCAAAACCACACCTCTAAGAGCTTAAAATCCAATAAACATTTTATGTATTCCTGGGTCAAATCCTTCAGTTCTTGTTCAGGCAGAACTCGAAATGATTTCAAAACAACTTTGTCAAGTCTGACAGATGCAATTTTTTTTATTTAATTAATGTGGTTATTTTCCTTACCAGCCCATGTAGCTCCCTGTGGAACATCAATGAAGTGCCTTCGGATCTGACCAGGTTTAAAATGAACATCTGTATATGTCACATCATAGCTTGATGATTCATCTACTCTGTATGTCAAAAAGAAAACATGAACAGTAATCAAACAAGCTGTGAAGCCTCCTTTTCTTTTAGTATTTTAAAATGCAAAAATACTCTCAAATAAAAAGCATACAATGAGGCTATTTAGTCCTTAGCATCACTTATTTTAATCCATACTAGTACAGAAACTAACAGCGCAATGTATGTAAAAGATTTAAAACGTCAGCTCCACCACATTATGTAGACGCCCTCCCTGCCTCTCTGAAGTTACTGTGCTTAAATACATGTATCAAAGAATCCTAGTTTTCAGTGGATCTGCTTTTCCTGGCTGAGCGACTTTCCACTAAAGTGAGCTAAGGTATGTAAGAAGTAATATTCCTATGAATGAGTTAGAGAAAAGTTACTTTTTCTTCCTCAGGGCAGATTGTCCACTGAATAGGTTTAATAAGACACTCGCCTTCCTTATCAACATCACTGAATTCATATGTTTAAACCAATGAAGGGCACAATACTAACCCTCTAAATTCGCTGCATTAAAGTCATGATGGAAGCTTATCCCAACGTTCACCTGCCAAATAATGTCCCTGCCTTTATGTACTCTAGTCCACCAGTTAGAAATGAAAAAAAAAAAAAAAACAAAACCAAAAAACAAACCAAACAAAAAAACCCCCAACCAAACTGCAGTTGACTGACATCTACAAGTATATTGATTGATTCTTTGGTCAACAATCCAGAAGTCATCTCTATTCTGATGGACCAGGAAGCTGCTGCCACTGTGGCTAAGCCCACCAGAACACACTTGCCTTCTGGCTGCCAGGACCAAAACTACAAAAAAGCCACTGCTGTATAAGTCTGCTCCGAGAATCTCTTCAGATCTCTGCTCCCTTATCAATGTTAGCAGTAAGTTCAAGAACTCCCAGAGAAAGAAGGTGGTTAACTAAATGACAAGTGGGTACAGAAAACAAAGCTAAATTTAAAAAAAGCAGATAAAAACTAGGTTTACTGACCTTGTTGGTATAACAACAGTTATTGGAACTCTGAACAGAGGGCCTGCATTAGGCATTGCTATATCATAACCACACACCTAAGAAAGTAAAATACAGCCACTTAAAATCTTTAGTCAAAATGAAATTATAGGAGACAACATTAAACTTAAACTAGTTGCAGAGTATTTTGAATCTTTGTAGTTATCACTGCAGGAAAAAAAAATCTTCCTTTGACAAGTGTCACCCTAGAAATAGTAAACCAGCAACATTCACCAAGAAAAAAAAAACAAACTAGTTTTCACACTTAGCTAATTTCAGTCTTTCCCCAGAAGTTTTCAAGATTTCAACCCACATTTGACAGTCCCTTTATCAAAAGCTCAACCTATTTTCAGAATTTGTCCCAAACAGCTTTATTATTTCATTTCAGCTATTTGGTTGTTGTATTAAAAATATTTTAATCCTTATTTTCCAGGATTATGTTTGAGAAAATACAGTTTGATTTACCACACTTTTCATGGCCAAGTTTTAAATACTATCTCTGAAAATTTGTTCCATCATCATTTTGCTAAAATGTTCTCAGTGGTACCATAGAAGACTTGTAACTCCAAGCATCTTAAGGAAGTCACTTCTACAAAGCAAGCTGGTATCATCTTCATTATGATCAACTCCAATGCAATGGAAACATTTCAATGTTCATATAAGGTTTGGGATGAGGACGGAGAGGGCTGAAAAATATTTTTTGTTGGTGGGTTTCTTTTGCAGGAAAGGGGATGGTTGGGAGAGAAAACCAAGAAATGTAATGGCTTTTGTATTAAAATTTGTCCAAATTTGAACGTAGCTACTCAAAGTAATGCTTCTGCTGTGACAGCCATTACCACGCATTTTTCTCCTTCACCTTCCAAAATGGCATAGGGTAGAGGTGAGGAAACAAGAAAATAGGTTGCATCACTGTACCCAAGCAACTCCTCAAGGTAAAGCAAAATCTTGGGTCCATAGAAGACTGCACAGCAACACCACAAAAGCTAGGCCAGTCCTTAAACCACCACAGAAAGAGAGAAATATTTAAGATCTCACAAAAACCACAAATCTCTATCCTCAATAATAATACAGGACTGAGCCAGATAGTCAAAGGTGAAAGTATATTCAGAGGAAAAAACCTTAATGAATGGTTATTTATTTGGTTTATATTTCCTACATGCTTTTATTTCTTAAACTCAGATACTCAAAGTCCCATCGGCATGTGCTATACAACACTGTATAGCATAACTACTTCTGAGCCCTGGATTCTGCCTGTATAGTGAAACGGAATGTGGCAGTATTTTCTGGTCTGTATAGCACACAGCTTTTATTGCCTTAAAAATTACTTCTGTAAAAAGTTGACAGAGATCAAATGAAAAGGAAAGGGCACACAATCTTCCTTAGAACACCAATACTTCAATACCTCTGTATAATGCAGTCCTTCTCTCAAGCCACGTGGATCCACACGAATATTTATGTGTCGACACTGGTTCATAAGTTCTAAATGACTAGGACACTGGACCCACGGTGCAGTTGAAGTTAAAGCTAAATGAAGCTGGAGAGATATTCTTTCAGTATTTTCTGTCAAGAAACAAATTTAAAAAACAGTTCAATAACAGAAATGTGTGCTCATATTCTACTATAACACAGTATTTGCCATTAAAACGAACATACACATCAGTAAAAAGTAATAGGAACCAATCCTTAGGGCCCCTGAATGTCAGATTCTCCACGAAGGACAGTGTTCCATATTATTTCTTTTAACTTGAGAAAAACAGAATAGCAGCAGTGTACAGTAAAATAAAGGTTGTACCCAATTTCCCCCCCAAAACAGTCAAACCTGACAAAGTCAAAGGTAGGCTAGTAAGCAATGCTTCAATTACCCACACCATAGTCTGGAAGCAGGTATAAACTTTCTTATATAGATACAAAGTCTTGCCTAATGCAGAGAAATACAATAAAAAGCAACTGCACTGATTCTGAAGGTTATCCCAATTACCAAATTACATTATACAGCAACCTAAGCAAGGGGTAACGTCTATTAAAAAATTACTATGCTAATCTAGTCTGCCTTTGCAAACAGTCAATTTAGGCAATTTTGCAAATTGGCTTCCATGTCAAAAAAGCTACGGGTTAAAGCACAGCTTCCAGAAAAGCATCCAACTCTAGCTGAAATGTTTTAGTGATTAAAAACCAGCTTTCTCTTGCTCTAAAGATTAATGACACTTTGAAAAAAAATTTCCACGTTTCCTGGTCCTAATTAACCTTAGCTTAATTTTCAGACATTTTATTACAACTTTGTTAAGTAAAGAGCACTCTTATCAATGTAATTCCCTTGTAGGTACGTGAGAAGCAATAAGAGCTCAAAGAGAACTTCAACAGAGAGACTGAGCAGATCAGCCAGTTTCTCAAGCTCAGTCTTGAAAACACCAGACAGCACAGCCATAACAATTGACAGGTACTAGGGAAACAACATCATGCTACAAGCCAGTCATCCATTACAAATGCCTAACTATGTTTTCAGATTCTTTGCTTCCTGCAGAAGAGTCCATTGTATGATTATTTTATTTCTCCATGTCATACAGTAAATTTAAAAAGCACCAATTGCAACGTAACCTGTCAAACCACCAAGTTACTCTGAGTCAGTAACCTGTCCTGATTCATACCCTTTCTTGCACTAAATACACTCAACCCTTTCTCACATGCCAACCGTCTTGGGCCATCACTGGTTTTAGGAAAGGAATTAATATCAGTAACAAACTCTCACATGGACCATTTTTTAATACAACCTAATTCAGTCTCTCAGCAAGTTCCAATTTGTATTTAATCAAGTAAAGCAGGGCAAAACAGTTTATGGAGAAAAGACATCAAACTTTACTTTGTTTCGGACAAGTTACTTTTACCCTGTTAGTAAGTAACTAAAACCTGTATCAGTTCCTGTATTGTCTTTAGATAGATTTATGTTTATCCATTATTAGATACTGAATATAAGTCTAGTTTGTTAAACTAAGGTTTTTCTCAGGTTGTGGAAACTTCGATAAAGTCCAAATGTAGAATTTATAGTCTTTAAATAACTGAGAAACTAATTTCTGGGTAAGTTCTTTCATCTTTAGAACAGTAATCATTTTTGTCAAGAGTTATCTACAACAAAACCCCTGAAGTTCTACAATTTCATGAAACATTAGGGATATTTGATTATTTTTCCATATTTTTCCCCAGACCCACAACTTCGTTTTATGTTTCTTCAGAACAAAGAGAGATCCCTTTTTTCAGTGAGAGGAAGCATGAAGCAACAGACTCCCCAAAAACACGTAAGTGCTGCAGTCAAAAGTCTGAGGTTAGAATGGAAATGGTTTTTAGCTGCATGCCTTCATTTACTATGAAATTTAGAGTTGCACTTACTTCTTTCATGGTACAGATTCCTATCACTCCTCATTAATCACAGCTTTTTTATTTAAAGTTTACACTTTATTCCTGCCATGCCCCCCCCCCCCGCATATAAAAACTCTTTCCTACCTGTATTCTCAGGAAAGACAGGTTCTATGCCAACCCCATGATCAGAAGGTGCAGCTATCTGGGCAGGATCTCTGAGGTAGATTCCACGGTTGCTGCCCACAGTAACTGTAAAGCCTATGTTACTTGTTAATGATGAATTCTGAATGAGGTAGTCATAGGCTTTATCAACCTGCTCAAAAGAACACATTCTAAATTACCAAATTTCAACTTAATAGTAATTTAGGCTTAATATCTTCAATATGAAGTGTCCAGCAAGCACAGCAACAAACAGCGAAGCATGCTCACATGCTACCTGAGACACCCTGACTGCGCCTTACACAATACTCGGCACAGAAAATGAGGCAACATTTTCAGTCTGCAATGGCCACGCAGAGCACAGAGTCAAGAACATTAAACAAAAACAAACCAAAAAACCTGACAAATGTCCTCTGCTACAAATCCATCAAAAGATGTATACCAGAAGTTCTCACAGATGACTTCAAACACAAAAAGGACTTCAAAGGCCCAGACCTACTATGCTAATTTAGGTGCCTTTCTCATATGTGGAGCAACACTAGTTAAGCATTTAAACCTTTTATACAATACCAGAAGTTGAGCAGTTGAAAAGAGACAAGCAGTACAGGATGCCCATGTAAGTTTTATATATTGATACAAAAAGAGAATCGGGTCATGAAATCCAGCTGTGGATTTAAGTAAATGAGCTGTCGCAGTAAACTCTGATGACAAGTTCAACTTTGCATTTTAAAGAGACACCCTTCTATCTTGTTTTCTATTCTACTGACTCCAAAAATCTTATGTTCTTTTCTACTTCACGGTGAGCTACCTTCACCAGCAGAGATTAGGGCACTCTCCTTTGAGGCAAGTGGACACACAACAGCCTCAGACTCCCAGATCAGAGTTTTAACCACATGTTTTAACACATGCTTTAATCACAGACTACCGAGTCATAAGACATGACTGGTGCATTTCATTTTTCTGGGACGATGTTTTTTTGATATGGCTACCAACATTTTTTCCTTCTGTATTAAACTCAGTGTTATAGATGTGCATAACAGACATTACATTACCTACTGGGTTCTAGCGCCTCCAGAACATGAGTTTAGGGTTAAGCATTTAATATGTAGCATCTTTAAGCATGAGAGCAAAATCTCAGTACCTCTATTTGGCTAGGAGGGGAGTGACTACAGGCAAAACCCAGCAGCAGCTCTTTAAGAACCTAAGCTTATGCATAGGGAGACTACGCCTTCATCCCACAAAGGATCACATCACAGATTTCCAAGCTACTTAGAAGTGCACAGGATACAATGAACACTCAAGACTTTTCAGTGCAGGCCCAGAACAAAGTCATCGCACAAATGCAGCTGTGTTGCTTTGTAAACCAGCATGGGTATCTCTGTATTTTCACTGCCCAGAACTTACAGTTCCAGCTTTTGACTGCACAGCTCTCTCTGACAATAGCATAAGAACATTTTTTAATGTTAGCACAGAATTTAGGCATCCAAATCCACATGTGGGTGATAAAAATCCACATCTCACTTTTATGTCCACATACCTTTTTGACCAGCCTAAGAATGTGTCTAGTTAGCACATTTATTCTACAATAACTGCATGCTGAAACTGAAAGAACCATCTCAATCCTCCTCCCCTCCCACTACATTCCCTTCCTCTCCCTCAATCAGATCTAAGAATCAAGTAACATGGGAGCAAACTGAGCGAGCTCATCTAGAAAGCTGTTTGGTTTTTTTTGTGGGTTAGTTTTGCACTGGCAGTTATTGATATTATTTTGGGTTTTTTGCTAGCGAGTACCTGAATAATTCCATGTCCTTGTGCAAATACTTCTATGTTTTCAGCCTTCACTGCAGTATTTTCTAAAGCTCTTCTGACAGAATGAACAGTGTAATGAATATCATTAGCCTTGAGACCTGAAATTAAAAATAAGGTTATTATTGGATACAACAAAAAATTTTAAAGTTACAGCATTTTTTTTTAAGAGGAAAAAGTATCTAATCTCTTTTAGACTATGCATCTGTATTGAAGATTGTAGCACATTACCTGACAACACTAACGCAATGCCTCCGCATGCGTTGGGAGAAGACATGGATGTGCCATTCATGAGTTGTGTTCCTCGCAGGGTCCAGTTTGGAACAGAAGCAATAGCACCTCCTGGGGCACTGATACTTACTCCAAGAGCTCCATCAGTGCTAGTGTTAAAACACAATGGTTGAAAAACAAACATTTTTTTCTGCACACTAAGTAATCCATGCACTTAAAAAAATTGTTTTAGAGAACACAAGTATATTACTTCACTAAATCCATTAACCCATTAAACCCAAGAAAAAGCATGCCACTAAATAGCAATTAAAATCTCACATTAATCATTGGCTATGCCTGTTTTACAGGGAAAGTTTTCCAAACTTTCACTCCTTCAGTATTTTTCACCAGGCTTCAGTTTAGTCAGCAGAGTATCTTCTGAGATTTCAATTAGAAAATGCACACAAACAAACCTATTAAATACTTCAATACATAAATTAGTATTCTACATAGCCTATTTAACAGTTATTCTTTTTAAAGAAAAATAGTAAAAGGGAGAGGAAGACTAGAAAAGATTCAAACTCCAGATCTCTTATTTTGCATGTTGCCACTTGAATACCAGGTCAAATTCTGAATTACAATACAGAACCTGAGACAAGGAAAGCAGGGGGAAAAGACAAAAAAAGGAACATCAAGACATGGATCAGGATCAGCTGGGCCTAAGCCACCTTTCCTTCTTGCCCAAGCATATTTAAGAATGGAGCAAGTACCTATGGCACAGTTAAAGCAGCATCTAATTTTCAACTCTATCAGCCAGTATATTCCATCTTCCTTGTTCTGGATAGACAAAAATTCCAGAACTTGAATAAGGACAGCACTATTAAGTTTTCTGGAGAGGCAGGGTATTTTAGGGTATTTGTATCCCACACTAACAGCTTCATATGTCTCAAATCAGAGTACTCTAAGTATAATACCTTAATGTAACGTCTTATTTTATGACAGCCATATACAAACAACAGGTTCTGTATCTTGACACTTCTCGCCAAGCAGTGCATAGCATATCTGCCCAAAAGCCACTCCCGCTTACTCAGACAGACTGATCCCCTACTCCAAGCCTGCTCTCGCAAAGCTTCAGGAACTCTCCAGTCACCTGCGTGCTGCACCCTACACAAGGGGAATCCTCCCTTGGCCAGACTTGGGACTTTCAGCTGACATGCTCATTCTGACTATTTTACAAAGTGACAAAGCACACAACAATTCTACATAATAAGGTTCTTGGAACAATATACTTGTCTGTAAATATAAAAACACCATGACAGCTAACTTTAAAGGCCAATGCTAATAGAGAAGCATTTGCTATGTAACCAGCAAATAAACCAAGGACCAACCTCAAGCCACGTTTTTTGTTTTTTTTTCTTCATCCAATACTACTGTAGGCTAAACTACAAAAGACAGTATACAGTAACTCCACGACTCACAAGAACAATTCCAAAGTCTAAACACAGGCAAGAAGTCAGGAAGAGACGCTATTCTTTTTTTCTTCTTTTGGCTACTACATTACTATCAAATGCTTCTGAGACATGAAATAAAATTGAAGTTTTCATTGTCCCCAAATTTTCTTTTAGATATCTTTGAGATAATTTTCTATAACATGAGGTAGAAAATCATTTTTTTTCCTGCCTACTCACACCTCTACTGGACTCAAGCAAAACCCTTAAGTTAGTTGTGCCATCACAGAAATGTCACTGCAGTCAGAAGTAACACCACTACGGTAACAGTATTTCTTTTAATCTTCAATGCTGACAGAACAGTTAACTTCACACTAACTTAATGAAATAAATACTATGGAAAAAATAATCTGAAAAAATAAATTTCAGAAAAAGAACAAATTTCCAAACAACTTTTCAACAACTTTTATCATCTCGAAATAGATTTGCCCTCATTCAATATGCTTTCCTGAAACACACAGGTTATGCCGAAGCAGTTCAGCAATCTTCCCCCTCCGCCAGGAGTTCTAGAGCCTGACAAACAAAGGCCTTCCAAGAACAGCAGGATACCTACACTCTTCCCATGGGAAAGAGATACTGTTGTTCTGTCATTAATGAACAATTTTTAGATTTTTTTTTTAATTACATAATCTGAACCCCAAAATAATGAATTTGTTCTTTCAGTATAGCCTACCTAGGACCTCTGGATGACCAAGTATATTGATTTGCTGGAAGTTTTTCTCTTAAAGAGTATTCAGCAACCATCATGTCAGGTGATACATAGGCACCAACACCTGCAAAAACATTCAAGCATTTTAGATGTACAATGAATTTCCATTAAAAGCAAAAATAAAATATTTCTGTGTTTTAAATTCTTCACTATGAAAAACTTTTGCTTGACATTCAAAAATGGAAACACAGTTTTCCCATCTTATTAAATCCAGGTATCTTTACATAGCAAATGTAAAGCAGCATGCTATGCAGTAACAATGCAGATGGTCATACTGTATAATATTAAAATATTATGTCACCCTCAAAAGTTTCATTTTTATTCAAACTGAATAGAATGTATTCACCTTCTATGTTTCTTTCACAACAGATCACTTTTACATGTCTCCACTCTCTCCCACACCCCTTTGGCTGTGTTTACACTGTTACATACACCAACCATACCTCAAAGCAATCTATGTGAATTGGTTCATGTTCACATGGCTCACAGCTACACCACCTGGAGCAGATGGCCACATCCACACAGCTCAGAGCGATGAGACATTCATTACTTTACTGTGTATCAGTTCAAAGTGACCAGAGCATCTAAATGACTACATCAAAGCCTGCTAAAGTTGTATTTTTAGAACACAATGTCAAGGATGCACATTGCGTGCATGCCATGTACCTATTTTGAAGTGTACTCTCCATTTTCTTTATGGCACAAGCACCATCAGGATGGTAGAAAACTACCATACCAAGCTGACAAACAAATCTGGCAAGGTCCATGTCCATACTGTCTGTGTGAACCAAGCCAACCTGTTGATTGTATTTTGCTTTACCCTCAAAAACCAAAAAACCCCTATCCGGTTCACTCCAAATGGAGTACAATGAGCAAGCTACTTAGCATGCAGGGTGAATGATCACCCAGTCTCTACAGTGATACAGCAAGTAAAGTGAATTGACAGCATAGATGCACTGTAAGAGCAAAGCCAATGGAGACCTGAAAAGAGCTTGTCAGTTCCAGTTCCAATCCCCAGTCTCAGTAGTGCTGTAATTGCAGATTAACTTTTAGAAAGTAATCAGTGTTAATTCTACTAGCTGTCCTGAAATAGTGTGTCTCCAACTTTCAAGTCTACATTATAAGTCTTCTTGCATGAGAATTCTGAGATTTAACAAGCACCTTGTGTAATGCAGTAATGCAGCATCAGAGGATTTATATAAAAATTAAGACTAGGGAAATTACCCCCGAATGCTAGACCTTTTACTAAGTCTTATACCTCAATCTTTCACTGAAACTTCAAAAACATACACTAGCCTGTCAGAAAACCCAATTATTATGCCAGCAATAGACTTGCACAGAAGTGGCACTGCAGCTGGAAGATTCTTCCCCTAGAAGGACTTGTCTAGGTCATGTGATGGGATTATTTTATATCCAAATTAAAAAGCTTCATTTTACTACAAATAGAAGTTAGAGTATCTGATAAAGACAGATGATCTAAAGCTGTGGTTCTGACAATTCAGAATGCATTACAAGACTTTCCAGAAGATTAATTGGAATACGACTTACATTTTTTACAAGTTGAATTTACCAGCAGCTAATGGTCTGAGTGGTGTGCTCAGACAGTTACAGTTAAAAAAATAATCTTGGAATCTTCAAATAGGTGAGACCACAAAGATTTCTTCTGCAAATTTTATACAAAGCCACATCAAATCAAGACCATCCGCCTTCTACCTCTGTTTTTTACATAACGTCTTGAACTGTAAGAAGGTAACAATCTAAATTTTTACAGCTAAGCATGTAAAAACTGCCCCTCTCAGAATTAATCCTGTAGCCCCGTAATCATTGATTTTTTTTTTAGATTTAGTTCAGCAATGAACCAGTGATCTCAGACATGTAACACAAGTAAAAAGTTCAAAAGATTACCATCGAAATTTTTTTTCAAAACAAATTATTTACCTATTACACTAGATGTAGTTCCACCAGGACATCCTACTGTAGAAAGGCAAGGGCCATTATTTCCTGCACTTGAAACATAGATTACATTGTGTTTCCACACTGCTTCATTAATCACTTCACAAATTCTCCTGATGCAAGAGGAAAAAAATAAGTCATTTAATCAACAATATTGTTTTCTTCCCACAGGGCAAAACTCCCATTTCTAGCAGAATCTCTGTGACCAGTCACAGAACAGGGAATACTATGCAGCCTGCTTCCCACACCTAGGAGAGGCTGTTCCAGTACAGAAGCTGACAACAAAAAATAGTTTCTGGTTTTAAAAAGGAGTAACAGTTATTTAGCAATATTAGGTCTTCAAAAAAACCCCACAGATTATGTGGTATTCCAACTACAAAAATTCTTTATTATTCTAAAATATACTTTGTATTATAAATCAACAGCACTTTCAATAGGTTTATTTAACTTTCAAAGATAACTAAAAATGTAAACTGCAACAGTTTAATGTATAAGAATTATTTGGGCCTGGACAAATCATTCTTACTGACAGTTCATTTACACAAAGCTCAAGAACCATAATTCTACTTCTACAAAATTAAAATACTTCATATTAACCACAGTGGTACTCACCCAGAATTTGGCCAATGTGTTGCCTCTCCATAGCTATAGTTGACAAGATCACACTTGTATTTTATTGCTTCTATCATCTGATAAAGTAAAAATAAAAGCCAAAATACATACTAGTCACAGAATAATTCACTTACGGAATGACAAAAAGTATCTGCTTAAACTGATCTGCTACAGAACTAAGAAAAAGGGATAAATTTTTCTTGACTCTACAGACGAAAATAATTTAATTTACTTCAATCTGTTACTTAAGTGGTATTTTCCCAGTGAACAAACAGCATTAAAAAAATCCACTCCCTGAACAGTCTTATTCTTGCCATGTTCCAAGATATAAAATTAAGACATTACCCTAAGACAAAACTGCAGACCTCATTAGTATTCTGTCCTCGATAACATAAAATTCTCCTTTCCTGTGCAGTTTGGTTAAATTCCAAAAAGTCACAAAACCATTATTGTACATTTTCATGTTGCTATAGCAAGATATTCTATGGGCCACAATAAATTTTCTGTTTTCTATAGCAAGATATTCTATGGGCCACAATAAATTTTCTGTTTTCAATTCCTTTTCTTGTGTAAAATTTTTCCCCATCAACTCACTGTATGGAAAAGGTCTTGGGACTTTCTTCATTAAAAAGGAATATTTTTCATCACTCTTCAGAAACAAGAGTTAAAACAAATTCAGCCACATGGGTAGATACTAGTGTCTATTCTAGATGTAAGTATTTTATAGTTATCCAAGTAACTATAAAAAAAATACACTCACAACACAGAATAAGGAACTTTAAATAAGCATACAAGTAACTTAGCCCATGTGTCAAGCTAGCCAGACACACTGCAACCCTATCAGTCTGAAAAACTCTCTAAGTGCTTTAAGGAACAGCGGTTTTGTTTTATATTAAAACATTAGTCTTAAGATATGTTTAAAATATATTCTGGTTGGTCTTGCAGGGGTTTTTTGGTAGGGTTATTTTTGTTTGGTTTGGGGTTTCTTGGCAGGGGGAGGAGGTTGCGGTTTGTTGGGGGTTTTTTTTGTTTGGTTCGTTTTTTTAAATACTCTAGAACTATAAAAACACAGCCTGTAAGCAAGTAGAGAGTGTTCCACAATATTCTACAGTTAAGTCACACTGCTGAGATTAATCATTTATTCAGTGAAATACCCACAGCTCTTATTAGACCAGTGCCAGTTTCCATTGTACTTAGTCTTGTATCGCCAATCTTGATTGCAAGAATCTGAGCTCCAGGAGCCACACCATTTCGTTCTGGTTCTTCTGGAAAGTATCCAGCTGCAATACTAGCCACGTGTGTTCCATGTGCTCCTGAGCAAATAAAAGTTGTATCACTGTATGTTTAGTGAACTTCGTTTATACCAATTTGATACACTACAGCTCAATTAAATTTCAGTTATTGAGCTGTAAGTATATAAATCCAGTCGGCAGCCAGTCACAAGTGGTGTTCCCCAGGGCTCAGTGCTGGGGCCAGTTCTGTTTAATATCTTTACCAATGATCTGGATGGATGGATGTGCACCCTCAGCAAGTTTGCAGATGACGCCAAGCTAAGAGGGAGGGTTGATCTGCTCGAGGATAGGCAGGCTCTACAGAGGGATCTGGACAGGCTGGATCGATGGGCCGAAGCCAATTGTATGAGGTTCAACAAGGCCAAGTACCAGGACCTACACTTGGGTCACAACAACCCCATGCAGCGCTACAGGCTTGGGGAATAGCAGATGGAAAGCTGCCTGGTGGAAAAGGACCTGGGGGTGCTGGTCAAGGACCTGGGGGTGCTGGTCGACAGCCAGCTGGATACGAGTCAGCAGCGTGCCCAGGTGGCCAAGAAGGCCAACGGCATCCTGGCCTGTATCAGAAATGGTGTGGCCAGCAGGAGCAGGGAGGTGATCGTCCCCCAGTACTGGGCACTGGTGAGGCCTCACCTCGAGTCCTGTGTTCAGTTTTGGGCCCCTCACTACAGGAAAGACATTGAGGTGCTGGAGCGTGTCCAGAGAAGGGCAACGAAGCTGATGAGGGGCCTGGAGCACAAGTCTTGTGAGGAGCGGCTGAGGGAACAGGGGTTGTTTAGTCTGGAGAAGAGGAGGCTGAGGGGAGACCTGATCGTGCCCTACAACTACCTGAAAGGAGGTTGTAGGGACATGGGGTTGGTCTCTTCTCCCAAGTAACAAGCAGTACAACAAGAGGAAAGGACCTCAAGTTGCACCAGGGGAGGTTTAGATTGGATAATAGGACAAATTTCTTCACCAGAAGGGTGAAGAATAAAAAATAAAAAGCCAGTAAACAGCAGCAATATGCAAAATAAAACAGCTTTTTGAGGGGAGAAAGGAGGCAGCAAACAGAGAGAAAGGAAGTATTAACTTAATTCCACTAACAATAGTTACTTAAAAGGCTCAACACTTCCTACTCAAAGTTATGAAAATTATACCTGAGATGACTCAGATAGTGGGGATTAAGCAAAAAAATAGAAATAAAACTTCCCACAGAAGTATAAAAAGGAACCTCTCAAAAACATTACCATCAATTTAGAAACCAGAACTGCTTCTGTAGTTCTACTGAGATGGGATAGTTTCATGAGAAATTAAGAGCATTCATCAAATCAAATACATCCATAACCACCTTAACCGCTCAGGATGCTTCCAAAACAAAACATTATAAAAAGAGTACACAAATATGGGTTCAGAGTGTTTGGACCTACAGCTATAGAGACACCTGCCATCACAAAAAAGTTTGGGTAAACCAAAATAATGACTAATACCCCTTTTGCCCATGGATGTCTTATTTAAGATTCTTAAATTACGCAAGCGCAAAGGACAGTAACTGAAAAACAATCATCACCCTATATTTAAGAACCAAAACAAAAAAGGTACTTTGAAAGAAGGTTCCTTCCATTTTAGGCTTAAAGATACAGGAGCATTTAAAGAGTACCTAAGTATACTCATTCTGTGTATAGATGCACATGAACACAAAGTTGACAGTATTTCAGACAAAAACACAAGCAAGTTTGGTAATGACCTGTCATTATAGGTTTAGTTCAGGAACTCTGAATATTGGTCTTGATTGACATAGTAATGAACGCTGTATTAAGACAGCTGCCTTGAACCATTCCAAATATCAGCATCAGGACCCAATACAAATTACTGCTTCTCATACCTACTCAGCAGCAAAATTTTCTTAAGATTGCTTTCATTTACCTCCACTTGTCACAATGGAAAGAAGGTTTCCATCATCATATATATTCACAGAATAATTCAACATCTCAGATGTTCCAAAAGATCCATATTCCTGAGCCTCTTTATAGGTTCTCAGCACTGTACAGCTAGTTAAGTCACCACTCTCACTTGTATCTATGCAGGCTCTGTTGACAAAAACAAAAAAAAAGGCAATTTTCCAGCTGCTGTAAACTTTCAGTTACCTCCCCCAGCAAAGAGTACCACAAAGACTTCAAGAAGTCTGGTTTTGTGTTTGTGGTATCTTACTTCTTTTAAGTCAATATTTTTAAAGCTGGTTGTTTACACTTAGATTCAGTAACTACAAAGATCTCTAATTAAACTGATTTTCAAATGCTACTACATTCAAACAAATCTGTCTCTGAAAAGCGAGCATATGGAAATTCAGGCAATTTCTTCAAAGAAGAAATTTTACTAAAGCTAGCTGTTCAGTGCTGGTACACAAGCATTTGAAGCCTTACCCACTGTTTTGTATGATACAAACAACCAGCCAACAAAAGTGCCACATTACATCCTGAAGCTTGTGCACAGACTTCTGGTGGTTTGGTTTTTTTTTCCCCTGCTAGTACCACTGGATACTTAAAGCAATTTTACTCTGCCTCAGAGCAAATTCCCACAGGCTTACACTTTATATCATGCTGTCTTTAATAAGACTTCATTCTATCCCATCTTATGTTGGGATTGGAACTTTGTCATGAAACTCAAGTGATACAGCAGGATTATTTTAAAGCAAGTAACATTTAAGTCCTCTATAAAGAGGGTAGATTTAAAAGTTAACAGAGTCTTCAATGCAAGCTGTTTTATGTGTAGAACAAGACATTTTAGACAAGTTTAGGCATTTACCTCCAGGTCTCACCGTCATTCCATACTAGACAATCGTATACTGGGCCAGGATCACTATACTTTTTCTCAAAAGAATTCAACAGTTCCACTTGATTTTGAAGTTCTTCCTTTATTAGCTTATTTACCTAATAAGGCAACAAAAATACAGTCAGAGTATTTCTAAAATTATTACAAGATAGGTAATCCTATATTCCTTTCTGGTGCTATACATTTGTTCCATTACTTCATCAAGAACGTAAGACTGTCCTAGGAGGCACAAACATCTAGAAGTTAAATGGTCTTCAACACTGCACTATTAGTTTTTGGCCTATTATGTACAGCTATTTCCAATTTCTGTAGCTGTAACATTTAAAAGCTTTTTTTTTTTTTTTAACAGATTGTTAAATGATACAGAAGTGACCTGAGGCATTTCTGGTACTTCACTGAAATAGTACCTAGTTTACAAAAGGATAGGTTTAGCAGATTCCAACTTTGAAGACAGCGAGGATGACTGCCTCAAAAAAGAGCATGTTAAATCAAAAATAAAACTTACTAAAAATATGGTATTTGCAGTAATACCCTTTTCATATTTGACAACAAGTTTAGGAAGTTAGCAACACTAAGCAAACCAAACAATCATCCATATACAGACTTTTAAAATTAGTCAGAAGGTACAGTGGTAAGTTATCTGCCAAAAGAATCACAAGTATCTTTCCTTTACTCATCTAATAAAGTATTTCAATCCTCTCAACCAGTAACAAGTTGTTGCAAACAATAAGCTCACAAATTTATTTAGGCTTACACAAACCTGGGAGGGAGAGCTATGAGCAGCATCAAATTCTTCTTGTTTCCTACAGGCCTCTGCTAGAGCCAATCTGTGAACAGGATCCCAGAGCTTTTCCTTGCGTTCTTTCTGTAAAATAAAACCACATTCCTCAATATATTGACAAATACATATGCCAAAGTATGAATGGTATAAAAATAATTTGAGAATTCAAATTTGAGACACAATGGCTAAAAAAGTTCAATACAATACTATAAAGAAACATCAACTGCTACACAGAAAAAAGAAATGGGTATCATTAATTTCCAGACTTTTTGCCTCAATGGACCACTGTGAGGATGACCACCAGGCCACTTCCTGTTGTTCTGAAAAAAATCACAGAAGAAATAGATCATCTCAAAACTAAACAAAAATCAGTGAGAGAATAGCAGCCCACAAGTGTTAGCAATCACATACTGTAGTTTCCTAGAAAAACTTAAGAATCAGAAGAGAGAAATATGAATATACACTAGAAGCAAAATCTAATTCCTTACCTGAATCCTTTCTTTAAGAGCTTTCGGATAGATATCATAGCCATTTTTTATGCCAATGTGATATTTGCCTGAAGGATTTACCCAGTTCGCTGGAATCTACAGAAAAGCATATTCATAACTAGGTTAACTAATGGCATCAAGAAAAAAAAATCAACACTGCGGAAGAAAGCTTAGCAGAACAGACTTGCAAATATCACAAATTTAATTCCCTGTCTCCATGACGGTAACCACTGCACTAAGTTTCAACAACATGACATGGCAATTTCAATCCAGTTCCAAAGGAACCAGTATCAATTCATGTGACACTGCCATTGAACATCTTTAAGTATCAGTTGCGCTGATACTCTACTTTTAAAAAATACAGCCCCAGCAGTGACTTTACTGGGTAGAGGTTTGGGGAAATAGCACTGTAAATGAAAAGAGGCACCCTAGCATGAAGGGGCATTTTGGTTAGAGTCATGAGAAACATCTGAATGTCTAATTTCATATCTTGCTGCAGTTTAGACTCTCAGTATATCAGATCCACTATTCCTAGTAACAACTGCAAGAGAGCAACACATTCACCCTTACAATCATATTCTGTGCAAAATTCAAAAGAAAGCTGATAGCATGGAGAGATCCAAAGATTTGACGCCCCCATATCACCTTATCAATCTAACCAGCCAGTCAAGAACATGTCAGTAACATCAGCAATTCTCATGGAGCCGGGACCTCTACTAGATCTCATCGTATCCCTTCCGAAAACCCTACACGCTTCTGTTCTATTCATAGTGAGAACGCAGTGAGCCTACAACTGCCCTCGCATATTTTTCAGTCTCTACAACTATCTACCGTAAGCTTAACACGATTCCTCTTGTAGTTTATGCAAATGTGGAAAATACTAGCACTTTTAAAGACAGAACCATGTCTGATATTTTTCAAGCATGTTAGCATGTTTTCTTCAGCCAACTTCCAAAACTATATCAGATACTAATTTGGACAAACAATAATCAAATGGTTATCAAGCCCCCAACAAAACTCTGTACAGAACCCCATTCAGCTATAGAGAATATTCAATATAAAGACATATGAAAAGTAAAAGAAATGTCAAGCAACCTGTATGAAGATGAGCAAATGCACTATTAGTTTTGGATAAGATCTGGTTAAAAGTAAGTTCTGCAGAAACCAAAACAGGTGCTAAATTTGTTGTTAAATAAGAAAGAGAGAAAAAGATGCCCAGTGGTCTGTACCACCACTCACCTTTAAAGTTCTTCCAGAAAGACCGGTAATTTCCCCATCTTTAGGTTCTACAATGGTACATGTAGTTACATCACCACTGCCTGTTGTATCAATTATATCAATTATCTTGGGTTTCCCATCAGTTGTAATCTGAAAATACAAGCATAGAAAAACTGAAAGTGTAGTTTATTATCCTTTAGTATACAAACCAGGAAATTTTTCATTTTTGTTAATAAAAATATCAACTAACTTTCTTAAGCACCCAACCTTTAACTGAAGGACATAAAACCAACTTGAAATTAGTTAAATCTTCAATGAACTAAGAGCAATGTGTCCATCTTTCTGGTTTATACAAAGTCACTCACTCTCTTCTAAAAAGGATTCAGAAAAGAAACCAGTAAAAACATCGTATCAATAAAGCACAGGCACTTCAATTTAAAACCAAGCCTAAATTTGCAAAACCATTTGCAAAAACTACTCTTGATGTTCAAATGATTTGCTGTATTGCTTCCATCCCACCATTCTGGCCAAATTTTACAGTAACAAGTGCACAACTCTAACAAAACGAAAGGTGCTGAGGTACATATGCTCACAAGCTTGCGTCTCTTAACTGATCTTAAACCTGAAATGAACACAAGTTACCATAATCTTACTTTTCTTGTTTTAAGGATTCTGCTTCATGTTTTAATCAACTTGAAATGTTAGGAGCTACAGCTATATACACCTAATACTGTATAAGGAGTTTTTTTACCAGGGTGAGGAGAAAGAGAGCTAACTAAGAAGAGTTTACAAGCATAAATTTAAAGCCTCCTCAAATTAAATTAGAACTAGCCCTGATGGACTTTACAGTAGTTGCAGGCAACTGAACAACATCAAAAAAGAAACCACTAACCTACCTAAAGCTCCTTTCACCTAGAGGAACCTTCTACAGTTACCAAGAGTATGATTAAGATAACTTTTTTAAACATTTAGCAAAAATATTCAATGTTATCTTCTTGTAATGCCATGCTTCATCTAGAAGGTATTGTATGAGTTTATTCAGTAAATAAACTGTACTCCATATACAGTAGTATTTGCTTGAAGGGCAGTATGAATTCAGAGGGGTGGAACACCTCTTCTACAAAGAGAGGCTGAGAGTTGGGGTTGCTCAGCCTGGAGAGGAGAAGGTTTCAAGGAGACCTTATTATAATACCTAAAGGGGGCTTATAAGAAAGATAGGGAGGGACTTTTTAGTAGGGCCTCTTGCGATAGGACAAGGGGTAATGGTTTTAAACAAAAAGAGGATAGATTCAGACTAGATATAAGGAAGAAATTTTTTACAATGAGGGTGGTGAAACGCTGGAACAGGTTGCCCAGAGAGATGGTAGATGCCCCATCCCTGGAAGCATTCAGGGTCAGGTTGGACGCGGCTCTCTGAGCAACCTGATCTAATTGAAAATGTCCCTGCTCATTGCAGGAGGGTTGGGCTAGGTGACCTTTAAAGGTCCCTTCCAACCCAAACCATTCTTTGATTCTATGAATTGGCCATATGCACCTATTTTTATAGTTCTACATTAAAGATGGATTTAAAAAAAAGAAAAAAATAAATCAATAATCTTCCCAACATCTCCTATACACTAACTACACTGAAAGTGAAAAAAGCTTCTTGTTCAGAAAAGCAGCAACATTTGCTCTTTTCTACCATTTAAGTTTTTGGTATCATAGCCTTTATTCTCTATCAATAATTTTGATGCTAGACATAACATATATGGCAGGTAGTTTTGCTCAAATCATGCTCTGGAACTGTGAATTCAGCTGCTGAAAGTTAACACCATGATCAAGCTGTTTCATTAAAGTCACTCCATTGCTGCCAAAAATACAACAAAGCTCAAGCTTTTATCGCACCTCAACAAATAAGGATAAACACTTCCAAGGTCTCAAATTCTCATGGTTTAAAAAACCCAACAACAACAAAAACAACACACAACACAAAGGCCCCCAAGAAACCCCAAACCAACCAAACAAAAAACCTCAACAACCCCCCCTCCCAAACAGACAAACAACAACCAACCTTCCCCCCCCAATAAAATCAGGTTTAAACAGCTGGGGAAAAAAAAAAAAAGACCCAAACCCAAAAATCCCAAACCCATAGCAAACATAAAAAGGACATTCATTTCATTTCCCAGAAGGTAACAAATGTTGCTTTTCAAGAGGCTTGCTAAGCAAGAACTTCCCTTACAGAAACCAACCCTGTTACTCTGTTCATAGAAATTCATGCTAAGTTGTTAAAGCACCTTAACCTGGTAAAACATCTACTGAACAACATTTAAACAGTAGTGAAAATTTTCTTGGGAAACACAATGCGTAGGCGCTCAAACCATGTAATTTTCTAGCATTTATAATTAATGCCTTCGAATGCCAGTCTCCACTCGCAAAAAAGTCAAGAGCTGCTCCAATAATAAAGCAACTGCAAGCCAAACCTGAGATTATCAGAACCGGACATTTTTCAATATGCCTCTAATCAAAGTTAATTATTCAGCGATCATGCTGTGAAGCACAAGAAAACAAGAATGAAAATGTAATCCAAGGTGACTTGTTTGAACTAGAGAAGTTATGCTGCAACAGGTGGCCACAACACAGATTTATGCCGTAGCAAGCTTGGGTAGTTTTAGAAGTTGTTTCCTAGCCAGGAAGACAGTGTGCAACTCCTGCACTATACGGCGCTCTGCCTCCTAGCTGAATAGGAGGTCCACTCACACATATGAGTTTGTACAATTAGCATCAACAAATCAGAGTCTTTCAGCCAGACACAAGAAACTCAAGAGTTTCAGGTACAAAGGTCCAAGGTTCAATTCCTAACAGCAGCAATCCAGACAGGTTCACAGTCATTTAGTGCAAGTAACTGATACGGCTTCTACTGACATGAACTGTTGTTTGGCATACTGCCCACCAGTAGTAATGCTAGAGTGAAACTCAAGAGTTCAACTGGGTTTTCCTTTTCAAGTCTTGTAATTCTGAGGAAAAAATAATAACAAAAAAAATAATCAAGTGAACTTGATCAACTCCCTTGCATGAACAGAAAAATCTAGAAGTAATGAATTTATTATAGACAGAAGGTACATTTTAGTGCCTTTCGCATTAAAATTCAAAAAATGAAGAACTTTTATACAATTAAAAATATTTTATAGTGTATTTCTAACAAAATCCCCAATCCTACCCTTAATATCCTGGTTTGCCTACAGCCATTTGAAAAAAAAACCAAATAAAATAGTCTACTAGTTTATAACTGAAAATTATTTTGTTGTTTATACATTTTAGTTTGAAGTTTGAAAAACATACTTTCGTGTCAGCTCTGACTTTGTAAAACAAATACATTAGTAAGTTGAGCACATTAAAAATAATCTATCTGCATAATCATGGCAGCTGATCAGTATAATAGAAGTAGAGAAGCACCAGTATCTGTGACAATCCCAAATTAAAAGGCAAAGCCAGGTGCATTTGAGCATGTTTTTTCCCAGACCATCATACAATGTTACTGATTCCAGCTGACAGCTATTGCAGCAACAAGAGCTGAACAAGTTCTTCAGCACTTTGGTCACAGGACAGCTGATCATCATCACAAATAAAATAATTTTCAAGCAAATTTTTTTTTTTTAACTCAGTGCTGAAAAGTCAAGCCAAACTAGCTACTACTGCTGAAAGGTCATCTCACAAAAGTACAACCTAATTTTA
This sequence comes from Astur gentilis, assembly GCF_929443795.1. Classification (NCBI taxonomy): domain Eukaryota; kingdom Metazoa; phylum Chordata; class Aves; order Accipitriformes; family Accipitridae; genus Astur; species Astur gentilis. Next base: position 3,036,256 of record NC_064892.1, read on the forward strand.
GCAAATAATAATTCGAACAGGCACTTCACAAAAGCAAAACTTCAAGAAGCAGATGAACTGACTTGTCTATCCTGAAACATAACAAGAAGTGACAACAGCAACAGGGAAAGGACAGGGTAGGGTTGAACAAAGACTATACATATACAGCCACAATGCTCCATTAAACATACCTTATCTGCCCACCTAAAATTTCATCACCTGCTGTGCCTTAACAAGGAATTACAAGCCATGACTCAGCAGATAACACCAGGAAATAGATTCTACAAAGAGGGCTGAGAGGGGGAAAAAAAAGAGCAGGAAAGAAGCAGACAAACTGAACTTTACATTTACAGCTGGCATCAACAGGTGGAGAGTAAAAGCAATGGAAGACAAGGTGAAGAGAATTCCCTAGAGGGCACTGGTTACAAAAAATTCAGAAAGGAAAGTAAGTACAAGTTAGCTTAACATTTTGTGTGGCAAAGCAAGCTAACCAATAGAAAAATGAAATTGATGTAAGAAGGTTTAAGCCCAGTAACTATTCTCTCTATAGCAGCAAGTATCCTGGGAAGAATATAAACATAATGGTACTTCCCTGTTATACTCTGTCCCCAAATCTTTTTGTCCCTCAGCAAGTAATTGTATGGCAAAAAATGTATGGTATCAGTGTTTACAAACCACAAAGTATAACATCAACAAGCACAGGAACCCTACCCAGGAATGAGACACTAGGGAGCAGCAAAACATGAACTGCTTTATTTTGACTAAAAACCCCACTATATTCACAACAAGGTAGCTCATTTTGGCCTGTAATCACTATTGCCATTAGCTTGAACTCAAAGTTGTAATACCTGCCTACTAACCTTGCTACATAAAATGTCTTCTCTTCCCTCTTAGCAACTAACTCAATTATCATAGTTCTAACTCCATGCCAGACCAAGAACTAACAATAAGACTGACAGTAAGAAAAAGCAGCAGCAGAGAAGGCAGGGGCATTAAAAAAAAAACCAAAAACCAAAACCCCCAAAAAACCCCAACAACGCTGACCCAAGGTTAGAAACTACTTGTCACAGTACAGCTACACTGTCTGTGCCCAGGACACTGTCTTATTCCGTGGAGGTAAAACGTAAAATGCCCGGTACTCCACAGAGCGAGGCCATCCTCTTGCTGCAAAAACACTTACAAAGCTATTCTACAGACTGTGCGCTGCCTAGCTCTCCTTTATAATTCCCTGTGCAATAAGCCTCCCCGTTCTGTAGTTTAGCAAGTAGCTCAAGTCAGGTGTATTAAGTGGGCAGCATGAAAAGAGCTTCTTTACATGTTTCTCTAACACCCCTGCAAACTTGCTCTCACCCATTGCAAGATTAATTCCCTCCCTCCACCCCACAATGTTCTCTACAAATCTTTCACTTCACTACCTAAAATTTTATCCTCCACATAAAGCGAACACGTTAAAGAAAACTGGTACCATCAACACTGAGATCCTGAGGGTTCATAAGCATCCCTTATCACCCCTTATGAGCATTGGGTTACCTATCTCAGAACAAAGCTTCCCTCTACTGCCCGTAAACTCATGTGGGTTTTTTTGTTTTTTCTGGTTGACCACTCCTCATTTATAACCTCCAGAGATTTAGGTCTTTTGCTTTTGTATGTGAAACTTCAGAAATATGCATATCCCATTTACATTCACATCTTTGTAATTGTCTTTTACTACTATCTGGTCTGCCCATGGTATTACCTTGTTTGCTTTTTGGCTAGCTTTCTTTTAAGCTTCCTAATTACTATTCCACTTACCCACACCCTTTTGCCAAAAGCACCCATTTCACTCCAGCTTAAATCAACCAAAGTTACAGCTGTCCAGTCCCTCCTTCCACCCTACCTGTCCTCCTCATTCACCCTTTCACTTACCTGAACCCCTGTAAGGAGTCATTTCAGAACACTGAACTAAAGATCTGCCAGGGTTAGGTCCCTGAGCTAGGTTACTTCAGAGCAAAATCCACGCCTGTGCCAAAGAAAGGGCAGAACCCAACAGAGGTCCCGCTTAGTTAAAAAAATAAAGGATGCAGTATCCAAGAGAGTTGCATACAGCTCTCCGAATCATTTCTCAAGGCTTCCTTTGCCACATCTCAGAGAAAATATATTGACGAGAAACTGGAAGCAGTAGTGACATAAAAGGCCACACACAAACTTACACGATAAAGAAATGTTAAGAGACAAGAGATAAAAGAAATAAGTGCTGAGAAACGCCAAAATTAAAATCGCATACAGAGAGATTTACAAAACTGAAGCCGAGTTCCTAACGGCAATCGCTATGCGATCTCAGCTACAACGCTAGCGGCAGTCGCTATGCAATCCGAGCTACAAAGCTAGCAGATCAAAAAAAAAAAAAAAAAAAAGCCGGCAGAACCGAATTTGATACAGATTGTTACTGTAACAGGAGGCGCGAAAAAAATAGAGTGAGGAAGAGAGGTATGCAAATTTTGCCAGAAACACACTTCCCATGTAAAAGACCTAAGCGGCTGTTCGTAGCCTCAAGCCACCGGCCACTGAAGCGACGCTGAGGCTTAACGAAAACACAAAGTATTCTTTTAGAACGAGTTCTACGTGAGCGAAGACACCCAAGACCAGAGACCTAAGTACCGCGAAACCCCCGCCAACGGCTTAAAAGCAGGATCCTCACACAAACACCCCAAGTGACCCCAGCGGACCCCCCGCCCCGGGGTCCCTCAGCCCTCCCGTACCGGAGGGAGCGGGAAGAGTAAGCGACCGAGCACACAAACAGCGGCCGGTCCCCACGACAGCCCTCCAGGAAGCCTCGGGCCGCGGCAGCTCCCGGACGAAGGCCCCCGGCCCCGTCGCCGTGACTCAGGGCCGCCGCTGAGGCGGCTCCTCCTCACCGCCCGTTACCTGCATGCCCGGCGCTCCCGGGTCTACGCCGGTGTCCAGCACAGCCAGCAGTACCCCCCGCCCGTCGAAGTCCGGGAAGCGGGCGAGAAAGGCGGCGGCGCCGGTCTCCTTCTTGGGCAGGAGGCCGTGGAAAGGGAACGGCTCCTCAGCGGCGGCCGCCATGACGGGAGGGGGTGGGCGACGGCAACGGCGCCGCGCGAGACCTGAGCGCGGCCGGCGTCTGCGGGGGGGGGGGCGGGGTGGGGAGCGAAGGAGCGGAACGGGCGAGGCCAGGGCTCGGCGCATGCGCCGTGCCGGCCCCACCACCTTCCCCGGGGAAGCGCACCCTCCAGCTAAACCGACCAATAGAACGCCGCGGTGGGCTGGCGCTTCGCGCCGGAGCTGGCGGTGATTCGCGGTGGAGGCAGTCAATCAGAGGAGCGGCGTGTGCCACGCGCCGGAAGCTGGGGCGTGGGCGGGGCGGGGAGGGGAGCCGGCTGGTCATGGAGGCCGTGGCAAGCCCCGGGCGGGCAGGCGTCGAAGGCTGCCTTCCATCCCGGCTTCCCCGCGGGCGGGACGGCTGCGGTCTCCCCAGGGGGTCGGTCCCGCCTCAGGGCTGCTGTCCGGCCGACGGCGTGTGCCCTCCCTCAGGCACCGCTGAGGGGGCGCGTGGGTGCGGGAAATCCTCCCAACGGGAAACAGAACCCATGTGCAAACGTTTACTGACGATTTTTATTTTTTTTTTCCCCTTTAAATTTAATTTTTTTGTTGATTGTAATGTGTCGCGCGGCAGTTTGATGCTTGTGGAACTGCTTAGCAAAGAGGAAAAAAAACCCCAAACCTACAAAGACTACCTAAAGGTTGTGGCGAACTCCAGATAAAAATTTTCGGTGAAGTAGTTAAAGGAAAATGTCAACTCTGAAGTGGGGTTTTAAAGTTAGTTTCTAGCTCTCGTGGTCACGTATAAACTTGAAAAGAAAGCTGAGCCGTTGAGTATCTGAAACCAAACAGGCAGAGAACTTCTTTTAAAAAGATGTTTTATTTGTGGTGTCTGACGCATGCCTTTTCAGACGTTTTAACCGGCGGTTAAGGGTACAAACTGGTTGGTTACTTGGGTATCACTTTGCTTTCTTTAAGCACGTTGCTGTTCAGAGAGTTACACTGGGGGGAAAAGGTGAACTTTGTCTGGATACGTTAATGTGTTCGCTGTAAAGCAAAAGGGATTTGTACTTTTGAGAATTTTTGCGTAATTTTTTGTTTCATGGGACTAATGAGATTATTACTGCATGTTTGTCACATGTTATTCATTGAACTACATCGGGCATTTGTTCTTTCTTTTGATCTTCATTGAACTAGATCCGGCATTTGTTTTTTCTTAGCAGAAATGTGGGAGGTTTTGCTAGCAAGTAGTGGTACCTTATGCATTTTCCCCATTTTGTGGGCTACCATTAGCAATGTTTTCCGGCTCATCAATGGCTTTAGGGATCTACAGCATTTTTATGCAAGTAAAGTACTAAAATAAACCTGAGGAGCACTGCCTTAAAAATACGTATTATAAAAAAAAAATAATAAATAAAATTAAAGCTGTACCATATGTACTTGCTATGTAACTCTACCCGCTTCCCTCTTCAGCTTTCAATCATAAGTCAAAATTGTACATTTTGATGTCTAGATACCACGTTGCTTGACTTTCTTAGAATTCCGCAGGTGTCTGACAGCCACATTCAGACTTTTCAGAATTACATAAAACCTTGACTGATCTTACTTCAGAGGAGAGAATTATTCTGACAAGGTGGCTATTCACCTGTTTAATTCACTGCCCATTTGAGTTTAGTTTTCCTTCTGTGTATCATCTTTATGGGAGAGGCTTGTTTTTCTAGCAGAAATCAAATACATCCTATTCCTGGTGTATTTTGCAACATGAAACTACATCAAATTCTCAAAATGTTTCATATCCCATTCAATAAACAACCTGTATGCTACAATTTGGAAATATTTATTACCAACCCTGAAAACTTCTGCTCTGTTCTTTTACCTTGGTCTTAGAGTTATACCACAAACAACTCATCTAATTAGCAGGTACATTAATTGTACAGGTATGTCTAACTCAATGATGTGCACTGCCACGTAGCAGGGCAGGTTCTGCAGGAAAAATCAGGATTTGAGGAAGGTGTGCCAAACATCTTTTAACAGACTTTAAAGCAATACCATGAGAGAAGAAAGAAAACGTAATTTTGGTTACAGTCTTTAAAACACGACCGCATTTTATTAATCGTATGAGTACAATTACTGTGTTAGGACACAGGGTTAAGGTTAAGGTTGTGCATCTTACTGAGCCTTTCCAGATCTGAACATACTGGGATTTTTGGAATTTGACATTTAATTCTGAGCTGCTCAGGTTTCCGATGTTTAGTTTGATTATAGAGCTTGTTACAATAATTCTGCAATGTATTTATTTTATAATGAAAATACGCACACTCAACAGTGATTCCCCTTAATACATCTAGGTTTCTGAATTGCAATAATTAGAGCTTTATTTTCCTCTGAGTAATACTGTTGCTGTTCCACAAAAGTAAAGGCAGAAGTAAAGTTGCCATGTTGAAAACTCAGAAGAAGAGTTTGTCACAAGACTTCTTGAGACAATATGGTTTGATCATTACAGTAATGATTTAGCCTCTCTCGGGATCTAAGTTTGTACAGCAGTTCATCTGGGTTTACTGTGTTAAATAGGTTCACATCTCCATATTAGGAACCATTTCAGCTGTTCGTATCCAAATCTGGGGACCGAGCCAAAGTGAAAGAGTAAGCGACAGCTGCCTGTGGGGATTGTCCGGCTCATAGTTCACAAAGTCTAGTGCACGAATCGAGGGGTTACAAGAGCGACCCAGCCTTGGGTTGCCTCGAGGCCCTGTCTCTCTGCAGAGACCACTCGCAGGGAGCTGTGTGGGCAGCTGAGCCCTGGGCTGTCTGATAAACCCTGAACTAAACAAGGCGGTGGCTGCGCCGTTCGAAGAACCAAAACCTGAACCGAGCCTCGAAATCCCTTCACAAATGGTATGCCCTGACTCTCATTCCAACCACTATTCAGTTGCCTGAGTAAGCAAGGTAAAAAAAACCCCCAAAACTGGAGGGTTTCAGCTTCAGTTTCAAATGACAACCTTGTGTATTCAAACAATCACAGACCAGCAAAGGAAAGATTAGGGGAAACTCCAATCAGATATACATAATCCATTTAGGCATGTATCATAATCCACTCAGACATAGCCATGCACACCATTCCACAAGTCAGGGGATAAAAACTCTTAAGATTCAGGTTGGAAACTGGGGAGTCACTTCAACTATGCAGTTGGTTTGTGACGGAGACTCTTCCCCCCCCTTGCTCGGGACACCAGTCGAGGTAGCTTCCCTGGGATTGAGAGCCCTTACCTGGAGGGGTAAGTGAATATGTTTATGCTTTAACTTTGCAAGCACGTGTGTGCTTGTGATTGTAATAGTGTACTACTCTTGCCTTAAAAACTGCAACAGTGCATTCCTCCATTGTATCTGTAAAACCTGCAATAGTGGCATGTTAAGCCTGTAAGTGAGGTTCAAATAAATTGTTTGCTTGAACCTCGCGGTTAAGTCTTTTTTCCGCCACGCTGCCACATCCCAGGACTCTGATTTTCAGAGGCGCACGTGATTTGCAGATCCCTTCGAAAGTGCTGAAAACCAGGACTGCTCATTTTCCCCAACAATCATTCCTCTTCCCTGAAAGAGGTTTTAGGCCTGGCAACATCGAAATGTCTACAGTTGGCTGGATTTTCATGGGCATGCGGTGCTCCATCCAGATTCAGCTCTGAGTCCTCCTGGTACGGATGTGCTTCTAGGTTGTGCTTCTAGGTCTGCTTCTAGAGAACCAGCAAAGCTGCTTCAGCCTTGAAGCCCTGAGGAATTCCCCACCTTGCTCACGCGTTAGGCCTGTCGGGATGCAGAGCCGAGCCAACGATCCCCTTTGATTTCACGTGCAGCCCTAACGCGCTTCAGATAAGAAGGTTGAGGATACTTGCTGTGTGTTCGGCCCGATGTTACGCCTAGAAGTCGGCTGCTGGGATTCAAATGTCTTTTCTGTCTGAGCTTGCATCTTTCTGCAAACTAAATGCTCTAGCTGCTGCAGGGTTCTCTCCGAGTCAGGCGCTTCTGTTTTGCATGGAAGCATCCCAAAGTGAACAGGAGACAACATGACCTAGTATCTTAATAGTGCTGGCATTGACATGGATGGAGAAGTACTGGGGTTTTCGTTCTTCCTCTAATTAACACTGAATTATTATATGCAAAGTATCAATTGGAGCTGAGCACAAGAACTCTTTAACTTTCAGTTGCAAGCAATTACCTTAGTCACCATGTTGCAGATTTCACCCACTCACGTTTTCTTTCAAGCCTGCCTCAGTTACAACATGTTGAGAGGAGGAATGAGCCTACCAGTTAGACCGGGAGAGGAGGCGTTTGATCAAATCACATTAGGCAAGGGAAGCACTTCAGTATTCTGAGTGAGTTCATTAATTACTGAGGTGTTCAGTAGAGACAACTCCTCATTTCCACTTTATGAGCGAGGGTTAGCTTCGTTTTTTAACTTCTAGGGGACAGATGATCCTTGAATGAGGTGGACGTCAAGACGTACTTAATTCCTGCCATTGCCTTTTGTCTCCCTTCCCTTCACACTGGCTCTCGTTATTCCCACGTAAGTGTAAATCAACACAAATCCTCCAGAAGGAACAGTTTCCCACTCCCTCCCAGCCTGATCCTTGGCCATTCGTTCTCGTTCTTCTGCTTCTCCAGTCACTGGTGCTGGTGTGGCCTCACACTGGAGCAGCTCAAGGAATAAATCCGGCTGAAAACTATCCCACGAAAGCAGTTGGGAGCATTTACCTGAGACAGGTTCCTGTGCCACCTCTGTCACACTTGTGCCGGTGCGGAGCGGAGATGGTCCCTCGCGGCACGGCACTCCCCGGTTAAGCGAGACGTGGGACTGCGGTGCTGCGTGGGGAGGGAGCCCTGGCCACTGCACGTGGTCCACAGCACGCTCTGGCGGGGATTTCGTTTACCAGACCCTGTACTCAGACTTTCACAAAGTGCCTGAGTAGCTACAAGCCTGTGTAAGTTCTTCGGTGGATCTATTTCATAAAGATTTTTCAGAGAAGAAGTTCAGTCCTAGTACTTTTTTCTTTGATTAGTACGGAACGGTTCAACGCGGACAAAGGTATCAGATCTACGCAGTGAGCACTTTGACATTCTTTCTTCGTAGAGAGAAAAACACACACCCATCTTCTAGTTTTGGTAACAAGTCTTACTTCCCGGACAATGTGTGCTCAGCTTTGTCTTCACGAAGTTATTTACCTGGTTGTGTCAGTTTGTCATGTTTGTGCCTTGACAAATATAAAATAAGAAGATCATTGTATACACATAAAATTATGAGATCATTAGTCAACAACAGCAGGCTGTTATTCTCCAACATAATTGTATTTCAAATATGCCTGTTGGAGTTAGTGGAAGCTAAAATTAATGAATTCTTATTGTTCTCTGTCACAGAATCTTGAGGCCCAGCTAATGGTTTTAGGCTATGTTGTCATTTAAAAATCGTTTAAAATTGTCTGAAATGATGTCCATATGGAGAGCTGTTCATATATTGCTTTAAACACTTTCTCAATAATGCTGCTCAAAGAACTGCTGAGTCCTTAAAATTTAAGAAGGTAGGGTTCATTTAGCAAGCCACTGGCCTCAGCAAAAAGCTGCCGCTGAAGTTCAGTACCAGTTGAACCTCAAACATCTAGTGGTCTTCTGTGGCAAATTTATTAGTAGGGTTGCTTTAAAAACATATTCCCTTGAGAACAGAAGCACAAAACCAAATGCCATACTCACTTTTTATCTTCAATGTAACTAACATGTTTTTCAAGTTCGCTTTTCTTGGTATAAAAAGAAAGAAAGAAGAGAATCACACCCTGTGACAACAAACGCCTACAATCGAAGGCTCGGAGGAGATGGGCAAGAATGATGAGCTCAGGGAAGACTATAAGGAATGGCCATGGATTATCGTAAGGGAAGCTGAACTTATCTCAGCACAAAGGGTGTTGAGGGTGACCTTCGTTTTAGATACCCAGCTGTACCAGTGGGGTTTTGAGTTGTGTAAACAGCCTGGCTTGAGATAATTAGGGGAGAGAAACAGCATGGGTGGAGAAGTGCGTAGGCAACTCAGCCAAACCTAAAAGTATAAAAGCTGAACCACCAAGAAAATGAACTTTGAAGAGAGCAACTGACTTGAGCTGGTTTCAACTCACATATTCCTCTCCGGAGACTGGGGTGCCCAGTGTCTTAACGGTGAGCATACAGGGGCTGGTAATGGCAATCGGGTTTGTATCGTGATCCAACTGTGTATTGCAATTGCTATATTGAACTTGTGATCTTAGTACATTGCTTTATCACTCTGCTAAATCAAAATCCCATGCAACATCAAATATCTATGAATGAGGAAATGTGGTATTAAACCTGAAGCCCTCCTCATGTGGAGTAGCTCAGAGAACCTGCTCAGACAGTATTGGGCTCTGACATGTCCCCAGGCATAAAAGCCCTGATGGCCACCAGACACCCTCAGCACAGCTGGCGGTTGACCCTATAAGAAGCACTCCTTCTCTGAATTCTTAATTCAGAATCACTCGACTCATTGGAGGTTGTGTTCCAGTGGCAGAGTGACTTTCTAGAATCTTCTCTTCCCTAAGAAACTTAGACGTGCATTTTTTGCCCCGCATGGGGGAGATGAGACAGACATTTAAAGGAATGGGAGAATGTGATTCTCTCATTAACTTACAGCTGAGGTTTGCAATGGTGAACAGAGAAGCATGAGGATACAGCAAATCTGGCCTCCATGACCCGTTTCTTTTAGCTGGGGAGCATTCAAAGCCGAGGTAATATGTTCTGTTGAAGAACATAAATGAAACTGATACAGCCATGCCTTCATCAGCAGAGGACAGATGCAAGAAGGCCTGTGGGGTCTTTAACTATGCTGCAGAAATGAGCAAAGCAATTGCTGAATATAAATACATACTTGCTATTTCTAGAGTTGAGCATGCAGATTCATTTTTCAGGCTTCTCTGAATCTTGAAGCAGAATTGAGCCTTTTTCCCAGACTTGGCCTTGCATAACATGCAGAGATTTGTAATAGAAATACAATGATTAGTAGAATGAATTACGGATGGAAATGTATGTACGTAAAAGCACCAGAAGAAACAATACCAAGCAAAGGTTGAAGAACATCATATGCCGATAACCAAGGACATGGTTGAACACCAAGGAATGTGTTGTTTACAGCAAGACCAGGAGGCCCGAGATCTGATGGGGCCAGAGCATGATGATGCTTAAGCAGAAGACTTGAACTCTGATAACAGGAGAATGGCAGCAACGTTGTAGCCGCAAAGATGCCCAAATGAGGATACACAGACCACGGGTGGCAACCTTCCCAAAAGTTTATGGAAGAGGAATCTTTAAGGAAGATTCTGAGGCAAAAGCTCATGCCGTAGTAACTAACTCTCAAAGTGAATAAAACCTATGTCTAAACCACATTGTCAGCAAGAGGAATCCAAGAGGTTTAGTTAGGAGTTGGTAGCTGATGTCCTTTGTCCCCTGTGTCATGTATATAAGTGAAATTGGCCAGACCGCTGGGACACATACATCTTGCTTCAGGTGAACAATCTGTGAGATACTGAATGTAAATGACCAAAACTGGGTTTGTGTAACATATGTGTCACCATCTTCCTCCATGTGCTTTCACGCTGATTTTTGTTGTATTAAATTGCTGCAATCACAGGAATACTGTATTAATAGGGTGACTGCCAAAGCAGTTGGCATTGCAACAGTGTTTATTCTGTTACATGAAAGTCACTTTGGGGCTTTTAGGCTTTTAATTTTGTAAGGCACCACAGTTTTGCTTCTTTTTAAATTTATGCAAATGCAAATACTCTTGTGCAGGTCATACTATGTTGTGGTTTAACCCCAGGCGGCAACTAAGGCCTACACAGCCGCTCGCTCTCTACCCCCCACAGTGGGATGGGGGAGAGAATCAGAAGGGTAGAAGTGAGAAAACTCATGGGCTGAGATAAAGACAGTTTAAGAGGTAAAGCAAAAGCTGTGCACACAAGCAAAGCAAACCCAGGAATTCATTCCCCACTCCCCACGGGCAGGCAGGAGTTCAGCCATCTGCAGGACAGCAGGGCTCCAGCATCCCTAACGGGGGCTTGGGAAGACAAATGCCATCGCTCCGAATATTCCCCGTTCCTTCTCCTTCCCCCAGTTTTATATTACCGATCATGACGTCCTATGGTGTGGGATGTCCCTTGGGTCAGTCGGGGTCAGCTGTCCCGGCTGTGTCCCCTCCAACCCCTTGTGCCCCCCCAGCCTGCTCGCTGCTGGGGTGGGGGGAGAAGCAGAAAAGCCCTTGGCTCTGGGTGAGCCCTGATCAGCAACAGCTAAAACATCCCTGGGTTATCAGCACTGTTTTCAGCACAAATCCAAAACACAGCCCCACACCAGCTACTGTGGAGAAAATTAACTCTATCCCAGCCAAAACCAGCACACGCTATTACAGATTTAAGTATGGCAATTCATGCTTATTCGTGATGGAATATAAATCATACATCCTTACAAGCTGTTTCTGGAGATTTCCTCTATCCACTTAAACTCTAAAGCCCTACCTTAGAAACACTGAAATATGTATCGTGTATCTGCATACATATGTGGAATATATACGTATTCCCTATAATGGAACTCAGGAGCTTCTGTCTGAGAAATGCTTTGTTCATTTAGAAGTAAATATACAAGGTGTTCAGAACTATATTTTCTTAGTCAGAAACTACACAATAAGCCAACTAGGAATATTTCCAGATTTTCCTGAAACCACTTTTACAAAATCATTTGGCAGTGCTTTTTTACTATTGATGAGCCTGAACTAAAATGGAGACATGATCTGGGCTCTAAAGTTCTAGTTCTCGTCTCTAAGGGACAAATCGGAACACCAAGTATCTTTCTTTGGCTTAGACAGATAGGAAATAGGCAGCAGCTATCGGGTTCCAGTAGTCAGGATTAAAGAATGTGCTTTAAGTACCAGCTTGTCCTGAAAGAAAAGAAAAAGAAGTCTGCATCAAGTCAGAGAAATTACTGTGATTGTCATTTAATGTAAGGGGTGTCTTTTGTGAGAGACCTCTCCAAACAGGAGCAGCTCTTTCCTTGAAGGTAGTGGTGTCCATATCTGCCACTTAAATCTTTCTTTGCTGTTGTGCACCATGCAGTGGCAGAAATGCTCAGTGAAGTTTACCTCCATTTTAAAACAGAGGCAGCTACAAACCTCATACAAACTAGTTACAACATGTAGCAACTTTTTTACATCTCCTAAGTAATTTCCTTTTTTTTTTTTTTTTTTTTTATTAAATGACTACTTGAACACATACATTAGCAGCCCTCAGCAGGGATACTGCTGTCTCTCTTCAGAGTCATACAGTTACGTGACAACCTGTACTGACAAGAGAAAAGGAAGCACAGGAAAAAATTACAAAGTCCCATATGAGGTAATGGCTGTTCGTTTTCTGTTTTCCAGTGGGTGACAAAGAACAGCATAACCTCTGCTGTTCTTGACTTCTACGGTAGTGTTGTCTCAACCTCCAGTGTTTTATATGCAGGTGCAGACATCTGGTACATCATTTTCTGTTGAGATCCCCATCAGCTAAACAGTATCACAGGCACACTCTCTGTGCTAACTGTATATGGCATATGAGCCTTTAACAGAATTTCTTGAGCAGCACAAGGCTGAAAGAATATCTATCAGTTAAGGAAAGTATTTCACAAAAGAAGGCTTGAATAATACCTGAAACTATTTAGATTGGTTTTGAGCTTAAATACTCAAACTATTTCTTTTTTTTGTTTGTATTCCTTAAGTTGCTCTCCAATTCCATTTTTTTGTTACTCTTCAATTTTCCCAGAAAGACAAAGATGTGGCTAAACAGGAATTTCAAAGAAATTTGTGCATCCATTGGTAGGGTTTTGCTAAAAGAACAAACTGCTGAGATTCTCCTGGAAAGTTTTTGACTGCTTCCAAGAAATACCTTTTCTGAAGAGCTGCAGAGCTCCTTCCAGGAGGTAACAAGGACACTGCCTCAGAGGCGTTTCCTAGATTACTTAACCAATACTTGAAGACTGTATTTCAGAACCGAAGAGTGGCTGATAGGTCCATCTGATCCAATATCCTGTCTCCCAGTAAAGCCCACTAGGAGACACCGAGGGAGGAGTAAGATCTGGGCACACATAAATTACATTTGTGAGTAATCTCCTAAACTTCCACTGTTTTCAGCTCGGGGCACTTCCTGAACCTGAAGAGGCTTGTCTGTTTAGTAACCTTACACGGATCTGTCTTCCAAATACATATTTAATCTCCATTTGAAACTATACGTTGGCGGTGGTGGGGTTACAGCTATCTAGTATATGGTTTTTCTTTTTATCTGATTTAAAAATATGAATAACTCTAAACCTAAGTGTTTCAGACTCTGAAAACTCTTTAAAGAGACAGTCAGCTGGAGATAAAATGACTGGGATGTGTTTTTGGGTTGCAAAGCATAAAAACGGCACCCCTCAGTCATTGCTTTTAATAACGTCATGAATTAGATATTTGTTAAAGTTCTCCTCTTGAGGGCAGCAAACATTCAGAACTAAAAGTTGTTCATGTTTCTTAATGGTGTGATAAAGAATATCCTGAATTTGAGATAGGCCAGGATTAGCTTGCCCGTTGGCCCCCATGGTTCGGAGTACAGCTCTACAGCTCTTACATTAAAGGACAAAGCCTGAAAGCTTAAGTGAAAAATACAGCATATGAAGCCAAGGCTTCACCTTATAAACCAACTGAGAACTGAGTAACTGAAAAGCAGAAACATATCCTACATTTCATAATCTCTCCACTGTTCATAAGGTCGGGTGAAAAAATGTGGACATCCACTAAAAATAAAGCAGTTGTCTTTTTCTGTGCATTGTTGCAACTCACCCCAGTCATGTGTGATAAAGTTTGAAATGAAATTTTAAAATACGCCTTCATAATAATGGAGATCAACCAAAGGCTGTGTGAGAAGCTCGGGTGCCTTGGACAGCTTTGGTTATTCGTGAGCATCTTCACATCTGACCAGCCAAGACAAATGACGTCTCTGGCTATGTTCTGTCTACTGTGTCTTTATCATGGACATAGTGCTATGTCTTCAAACAGAGAAAAGGAAACTACAAGCAGGAGAGCAAAAACTACTAGCATATGTGCTGAGTCTGCCTTTATATTGTTTGTGTGTCTCCCACGTGGCTTCATTCTTCACGTCTTCTTCACGCGGTCTCATGCTGCAGAACAAGTAAATACAAACGATGGCAGTGGTCAGCAGGTCTGTGGCACGTTTCAGCAAGTATTTCTGCACCTCAACGCTACACCTGCTGCTGCTGCTTCTTCTGTTGGTGCGACATGCTGCACCAACGGTGGGCAAACCCTCTTAACTGTTGTTATCAAATTCAGTGCAAGCCTAAAAGGAACAATCTTTCTTTCCTCATTCATTAATTGAGAAAAGAGCTATCAAGAACAGTTTGAACTAGTGCTATATTTACTACTGAAGATAACTGTGACATCTGTGTAATCTTTGAATGAAGCTAGATAAAAGAGTAGATTAGACATGTCTAAGTGTAACATTTCATGCTGGCAGTGCTACAAATGCAGATTGGCACTTTATGGTTACATTGATCTTATTAATAGAAACGCGGTGATTCAGAACTTTTCTCTTTGCTTGTGACCCCGGAAGTATGCCCGACCCCGGAATGACCCGCGTCCCTTGAATTTCCTTCATGTACTAGAAAATATAATGCCCTCAAACTCGGAAAGTGATGCAGAGCTCCTGGGGACAATGGAAGGAGTTTGATTGTCCTCTGCTTGTTCTGTGGCTTATTTCCAGCTCTCAGTGTGGTGTAGCTGCTTAGTACCAAACTGCACTCTACAGGAGTACTTGCGGTCTTGTAGCATGAACATATATCCTGGATGCGTTATCCAACTGCCATACCTCAAACCCCAAGTAGATTGCACATACTTCAATTCTTCACCCGTGGCGATATTGGTCAGTTCATCCTAAGGCAGAGGAAATTTGGGGAACGGACCTTCAAGGAATATCACGTAGACCAAAAGAATGAAACTCGTAATGACGTGAAAGGCAGTGGGTGTTGCACGCCCATGCAGGTTTACGGAGGAGACCCGACCACGCAGGGTTGTTCCGTATGGTGCGCAGGGTCAACCGCACCTGGGTTGCTGAGAAAGTGTGTGCTTCAACGCTCCAAATATCTGTATGGCTGGACTTAGTCAACGGCGTGGTTGAGTTGTTAGCAGCTGTTTCAGCCTGTTTCTTGCCCTTCGCTAAGACTCTGTTGTTGGATCATGAGGAGCCCCCTCCTGCCGGTGTCATCCCTTGAAGAGATGCCAGAGGACAAGATCAGCATCGGATGAAGCATCAGTTCATCCCGCATAGGGCTGGGCTGGGGAGCAGAGCTATGCCTTGTCCATACGTAGTGCCATATCCTCTTCTTTCCCTCTTCTGCCAGAAGAGCAACTTATCTGGGCTAGCCGAGAGGGGAAAGGTTTTCATCCATATGCTCTCATGTGCCCTGAAGGATTAGTTTAATAAAACATTGTGCATGTCTGCTTGCTGTCATATATGGCAAGCCTCAGGATGGTCCTTCTGCTTTCAAGGGTATAAAACCCCTCAAATCCTTGATAATTCTGATAATATTACCATTTTACATGTTACATTTGACTGGATTCATAAATGGCATCATCCCATGCCAAAAACAAAAAAGGTTTCTTTACCCATGTGAGTATCTTTAAATGCCTTCTGAATTTCTTCTTCTTCCTTCCGTTAGTGTTGTAGCATTTTTAGCTCAAACATAAGGTAGAATTATAAAGGTTCACAGATATTTGTGTGCCTTCCTTATATGGGTATTTCAAATTTTATTAAGATGCATACAACATAAATAGAAAATAATAGCAATATAGAAAATATAGAAAAAAGCCTTTCAGATTAGCCATGCAAAGTATATAGAAATAATTAACTTTATGGCCACTAGATGTGACTGTTGCTCTATGGAAACATAGTTGAAGCATCATTCATTGATCTGAGTTGTAGTCCCTTAAAAAACATTGTGGGATAACTCTATAGCTTTCTAGTGCTATGTCCTTAATTCTATACATTGAATATTCAGCATTTCTGTTAAAAATTACACCTTAGAAGTTGTAGAGCAATGAAAATAACATTATTTCCTTATTCTGAAGTCTTAACAATGGGACCTCTGTATTAGAAGAAAAACATTCTTTCTAGAAAAATAAATTGGCAGTAGAAAAATAAATTAGTTATTCTTTGCATGGAAGATCTGCTAGATGCTCTTTGATTCTTTGATTTGATTAGATGCTCAAAATATTGCACGGTTCAGATAGAACCGGGAAATTGGAAATCATGCCTTTTCAATTGCTAATTTATTTCCCCCAACTCCAAAATAACCCTTAGGCCTCATTAATAATAAATTCAATAAATTCATTTATTTTTTTCCATTTCACACCAATGGGATGCCTAGCACCTATTTGTCCTGTCCAGATAACTAAGCCCAAAATATCTCCTGGAGTCAGTCTGCTACTTACTCTTGCCCACGAATTCGTGAGGAATACAAATCCGATCAGGAAAGTGGAATCACAAAGGGGAATTGCAAGTCATTGTGAAGTGAAAACCAGTTCAAAATGGGACTCCGAGACTTTAGAGTCCTCAAAAATAAAGGAGTTATTTTCTGTGAGCCTTAAGAGACCGTGAGGCATGGGCAGAACGTCCTGGGTTTTAAGTTGGTGCAGACAATCCACAGGTTTTAAAATCTTTTTGGTCAACAGAAGATTAAATTTATGCCTGTGGTCTCTTATCCTCCCACTGCACACCCCATTGGAGGGTCTGACTCCCAACCCCTCGATGACCTCCCATAGGCACTGGGGTAGCTGTGAGGTCTCCCCAAAGCCACCTCTGCCCCAGGCTGGACAAACCCCTTGCCCCAGGCTCTCCTCAAGGGCACTGCTCCAGTCCTGACCATCACCGAACTTGCTGTGGTTCAGCAATGTCTTTCCTGTACTGGGGAGACCCAAACTGGCCACGGCATCGAGATGTGGTCTAGTGAGCGCCGAGCAGGAGGGGATAACCGATGCCTCCCCCATCTCCTGGCTGTGGTCCTGCTGATGCAGCCCCGGATGCTGTTGGCCGTCTCTGCTGCCAGGGAATGCTGGGGGCTTGTGTTCGAGGAATTGGCTGGAATGGGAAACGCGGCACAGAAGTAAGTTTTCAGCTCTTTAAATGGGAGGAAGTTGTGAGCTTTGCATGGATGGGTGCTGGGACGTCTGCATGTGCCTGGAGAAGGGGATGCGGCAAGGTGAGAGGTTTCAGATAATACTAAATCATTTGGGGAAACGAGGGCAAGGGAAGAGTGTATCTTATATAAAAGACACATAATTACACACTTATATATATGTACATGCACTCAGAAACGCCATTTTGGATTTTTCTGGATGCTTGGATGAAAACATCAAATCAGTGCCTGACAGAGGTCAAAAGCCAAATTAAATACCAAGAGTTCTTAGCAGGAGGTACAGAGAATAAGACAGAACATCATTATGCCACAGCTCCATGGTTCATTACGTGCAGTTTTACTTGCTTCATCTCAAAAAGGGAAGAATACCAAAAAAAAAGTCCAGTCAGGAGAAGTAAGAAAACGGAACTGGAAGAAATTCAGAGAAGAGCTACAAAGATGAGCAAGTTCCTGGATTTCTCAGTAAACTGGGATGCTAGAAGTACTCTGGAAAAGAGAGAAATGAGGGGGATAAGACAGAAGTCTGTAAATTGTTGACTAGCGTGTGGAAGGTGAGTAGGAGTAAGTTCCTCTCTGTATCTCCCAGTACAAAACCTAGGATGCAGCCAGCAAAACTGGATGTGTATCTTTGCACATGGTATAATTAAGCTGCAAGCAGGATCTGTTTTCATGGGATGTTGTGGCTACTAAAAATTTATGGGTTCAGAGGCCTCATGGTTCTTAGTCAAGTAGCGGTTATTAAATGCTTATAAACCACTAAGCATTTTCCATACTTCCCTGAGCATCCTCCGCGGGTTACTGTGAAGGACAGGGAACCGGGCTGAAGGGACCTCCAGTCTGAGCCACAGTGGCCACTCTTATTTCATCATTTTAACCAACATGGATAATATGAAGGAATGAAGAGGGACTTCTCTAGATAAAGCCTACTTCAGGCAACTTCAAAAGTGTATTCCTTACCTGACTATTGAAGTCCCTGTAAAATGGCATTACAGGAAAAAAAAAATAATTTTGTAACAAAATTGTACAATACAAATGAATTTAAAAAGTAGGATTTAATATAGGATCATAAGGACAAGTAATTACTAATTTAATACAAATTTTATTTCCTAATAATTTTCAAAATACTAAATGCAGATCAGCTGTCTGCCTTTATAATTAAGGTTTGCGTAGCCATGAGTACTGGAAGATTGTGATGGAGAGCGGGAGATGTCACAGACTGTGTACTAGAATGTGGCTTCCAAGATGATTTGCAAGACCTCTTACAGGAAAAATATGTAATTCTACTGGTTCTCCACCAAAAAAAAGAGGGGTTTAGTCTACCAGTTCAATTCTCCTGCCTCTTCCTTTTAGTGTTTTGACTGCAGTCAAAGACTTTATGTATTTTTCTTAGAGCATTTAATTTTTCCTTTAAAAAAGAAATATTCCACACGTTCATATCAATGTTTGTTTCTTTGTTTGCAATTTTTTACAGCATTTACTAATCTGTACCACTGCATGCCCTTGCATACCAGAACTTGCATCATCTGCTTTCCTAAGGGAGTCACTCTTTTTCAGACTTTTGTCAGATGTTATAGTTATTAGATTTCTCTGTCTCATAATCTTCTTGTATTTCAGTTTGTCCAGCTAGAATGTGAACCAAATATCAAAACCTATGTCATTTTATGAACAAAATATCGTCAACCTCAGAACCGATTTTTTCTTGGGAGAAATACTCATGTTTGCCCCAGCTTTTGCTTTAAGCTGTATGTTTGTTATTCATGCCTGTTATAAAATTACGCTAATATGTTATTTGACATGAAATGAAGTGCAGTCAAATGGCGCAACCATTACTAGCATGCTGAAAATATTTGAGTCATCATGGTAGTTTTGTCATAAAATAAAAAAAGAATATATATGGCTTAGTGTGTTAATAGTACTTCAAGTAAAGATTGCTGGAACCGATTGTGACGGGTTAGAGAGATAAACACGAAAAAAAAGTAGATCTCACTTTTCCTCACTGCTTCGGGAGATCAGCATTCTCAGTGCCAATTTCACTACAGCTTTAATACAAGTTTCAACCTTTATTAGCAGACTCTAGGTTTCAAACAGCGAAATACCAGGCTCTGTTTCTGAAGTGTTTGTAAGCCTGTAGTCTGACGCCTCGCAGAGGAGGTTACGGTTCCTCTCCCTTTGGGAAGAGAGGGAGGTGCCCAGCTGTTCTTGTAAACTCCTGACGAACTTCAATTAGGGACGGAAGCAGTAATCAGCCTTTGCTGGAGAAGTTTTGTTGACTGGGACTTCTTTGCCATGCAGTTAAGTAATAGTTTAGGACATTTTCCTAAAATACGCTCCATATATACATATATGCATATATATACACACATATATGCACATACCATTTCTACATATACATATATATACACACCATTTTTTATATATATACATATACACCATATATATACACACCCCCACCCATTTAAGTGTATACACCATTTATAGATACAAGTTTATATATATAAATATATATATACACATACATACATAGATACAATGACAATACATTTGTATTGTTATTTGAAAATATCTGAATGAGAGAATAATGGCAAAAATGTCTAGGGGAAGGAGCCACCGGAGTTAGCTGCTGTGGCCTTGAAAGTGAAGTGGAACAAAAATAGGCCATCAAAGGCTCTCTCCCTTTTTGTGGCAAAGGTGCAGGCAGGAGCCGGCTTGCAGTTCTTTCTTTCGAAAATAAAAGAAATGAAAGAATTTGGAAAGCGACGGCGTTTGTAGGTGATGCCACTGACAAAGCAGAGAGTTCTGGCAACGGGGAGGAGTGCAGAAGTGGCAGTGACAGAAATGGTTGTTAAACGGGGCCACGGCCACTTGCTGCAGCTAGGCCGGTGCTGCAGTAGGTTTGCCAGCCTTCTCTTCCCCACTACCTCCCCCAAAGAAAGTTCTGTTGATGCAAACCCCCTTGTTTAAACTCATTCAAGTTATTGCCCAGGTGCTGCAATTCTACCTGGCAGGATCCCTGGCTGGCAGCTTGAGCTACTGTTATGTTGGTATTCGTAGCCGTCTAAAAATGAAACCCTGACGTTCATAGGGTTAAACAGGGTCCTGCAGGAGAGATCAGTAGTTACGTCGTGACAGCCGTACCCAAAAGGGGCAGGAGTCACTCCTTCCCGCATCGCGTAGGCTCCAGTGCTCACTGCCGATCGGAAGTGTGGGCAAAAAGAAATGCTGTTACTTACCCGTTGATAAAATCAGTAGTTACTTTCTCCATTTTATGAGCTTGCCTAAAACTGATTTTTTTTCCAAGCGTCCCATTGAGGATCTCCCAGCCTTGTGTGCTGTGAAGTCAGCTCTGGCACCGGGTTGGGATTTTTCCCTTTCCTGCCAGCAAGACCAATAGCTATAATCCCAGCACTCCCAGTAGTACCTCTCAGCCCTGTGATTAGACCCTTTGAAACCCTACTGGAACTGAAGAGATTCACCACCCAGGGCACCTTCCCACCTGTGAACAGTGTTAGAAAGCCCCAGTGAATGATTTAAGCGCTACTGGACGTTTGAAATAGCCAGGGCTCGTCACCTGGAGCAGTAAACTTGGGCGGTCGGTTGGAGCGGTTCAGGAAGAAAAGCAAAGCACCGGCCAGCTGCATTGCGGAGCTGAGGACCACAACGTTCCCTGTACGAAGATGCTCAGATTTCAGCCTGCGGACTCACGGCTCGAAGCTGAAGCATGGGCACGTGGCGGCTGTCCAACTTGCACCGTGCGGACAAGATGCTCCGTAGTCAAGTGGATTCTGACAGGGGTCAGTGTGGGCATTCTGCTCGCCTATTCCCTGAGAAAAGATGTAAAATTAATTAATAGATGTTAAATACACATTTCCTAACCCTGAGACCTCAGGTGTGATTCCTTTCCGGTCACTCTGGCATATGTAACGTTTGATTTCTTGGCTTTTAAAATTAAGCATTAAAATTTTGTGAATGCTTACCACCTACAAGAGCCTGGGAAACTTGACATACCATTAAAACCAGTGGCAATTGTCCTGATGTTAACAGCATTCAGAGTCCTCCTCATCAGCTTCACCTTGTCTCATTCTTTATGTAAAACATACAATCGCCTCTAAAGTCTTTAATGTGCTTTAAGAGAGGCTTCTTTTCTGATTAACCTTATTATCCCTTTCTTCTCCCTTGAATTTTCCAGAAATTGCTGAGAGCAATGGCAGAGGATAAGAAAGACTAGAAAATTACAACAACCTGTGCACTAAAATGGATTTCTGAGTACCTTTATTGGGTACCTGAAGTTATGTATTTTCTGTTCATCGAACATTAAAGGCCTGATTTGAAAAACTGCTAGCCAGTCAAAACTCCCATGGATCGTGAGACCATTGCTCACACGGTAAGACACATTTGCACAGGCTGGTGGTAGCTACCAATCAGTTTTCACAATATACTCCAACCGAATAAAAAATCCATCCCACGAGGATCTCCATAGTTCTCTTAAGAGTAAAGGTAAGTAAAACGGCCTACCTGTCTTTCCATGGATCCAAGAAATGACAGAAATCAACTGGTTTTCAAAATTTAATGTGGCAGGTCACCAGCTCTCTGTTCCAAACCATACCAGGCTGGAGGAATGTCAAAGGAATCGTGTCTTTTGAAAAGAGTGAACACTGTTGCAGCAGCAGCCTGCTAAAAGAAAGCGCTTTTCCCCTGACCTCAAGTTCTGCTCCCTCAAACTTATGTAGCCCAGCTTAGCATCAGAACTGGGAAGGAATAATACTGGGAATGTGTCCACCCAGAAGTCTTCCAGGTTCTTTCCCTCAGTGAGCTGCAGCCCATTGCTGAGGGTTTTTTTATATAACTCAGGGTGATGGGAAGTTAGCCAAAAACCCATCAAAAGCATCACAGAGCTCTCATCACTTCCAGTCTTGTGCTCGTGGATAGGTGAGAGCTAGATCCAGCTGAAAAGCTCAAACTTAGCAGGAGCCCCAAGAGAAGAGCCGTTCCCTTTGGGTCGGGAACACGTGATGTGCTCCGTGTATGACATCAGTCAACATGGAAATGGTCATACACCAAACGGCCTGCCTTCTCCATCCTCTACGGGAAAAGGGACTGGAACAGAGTAGCAAAGAGGAAGGTGATGGTTGTTGCTCCCAACGAGGAACCGGTAAGTACTAACACTGCGCTGCAGAGATTTCTGGTTAGGAGCCTGTAGTAAGGGAGAATTATACCTGTGAGCCGTTCCAGCAGCTGCTGGTTTGGCATGTCTAGGATGGCCAGCTCCTCCTGTTGCTACTCACCTGGCTCAGGTGAATTTGCAGTACATCTCTGAAGCCCCCTTCTCCCCACCCAGTTCCTCTCTTCTCGAAGCCAGCCTGGCACCACTGCCTGCTTGGTGCTGTTGAGTCTAAACTTCTTCCCTAATTCACTGGGATCTTAGTTAATAATACCTTGGTACTTACACAGCACTTCAATATTCAACGCACTTTACAAATATTCTCTAATTAACTTTGAAGTGTTTTCTGGCAGCGTCATAGAGAGTAGAGATGGAAAACACTTAGAGATAGAAAATCGCTCTGCCCATGACAATTTTCTAAATACTCAAAGACAGGGGCATCAATCGCTTCCTTCGGAGACTATGGGAAGAAATGATCACCAACACCTATTAGCACCCTCCCTTCTACTCCCTACCCCGGCCCTCCAAAAATCTCACAGGATTTCACAAGATGTCAGCTGCTTAGATATTGGCATGTGTCTGGACCAGGCTCTGTAATTCTTCTTCCTCCTTCTGGCTGGTGGAGTGTCATCTGTGCTGTAATTTGACTAACTGATAGTATTCTGGCTGATTGTGCCGCATTAAACAAAAGGATTAAAGCAAAGAGGACAGTGAGCAAAGCAAAGATGTGATAGCTCTTGAAAAACTGCCTAGAGCAGTTGTGGGAACAGCTAAAATCCGTGGAATGAAATATGTTCCAGGTGATAACCAGGAGTGATAAAGCGATTTTTTCAAAGGCAAAAATGAGAGCTAAAAGCATCCATTTTGGCAAAACGGGATTTAGGGTGTGTTCCTCATGTGGACAGGGTGAGGCACTGACAAAGCAGTCCTAAAGCCTTGGTGCACTCTGCCTGGAGCTATCTCAGTGAGTATCTCACTGCAATTAGCTTTCTAAATGAACGCACTGACTTGTTGGCTAAACTGCCTTGGATTGCAGTTAGGTAAGATCCACTTTAAAGTCACTAGGCTAGAAGCCCCTCACCTCTCTACATTCATAACTTAGTTTTCACAAAATGGCGTGAACGGACTTAAAATCCACCACTGCCGACAGAGAGGTCTTGCCTCCTTTTCAGTCTGCCTTGCTGCCTTCTCCTGCACGCATACTCCTTCTGCTGAGCTTTTGGAAACAAATTCAGTTTGCTACCCCGGCACAAAGCAAACCATTTTTGTTTGTTTGGGGTTTTCCCGTTGTTTTTATTGTGGGAAGGGAGCAGGACAGAGCAGCGAATACTCTCCTGTTTGGTGGTGACAAGCCATTATATCGGGGCAACTGTCCATCAGACCGCAGCCTAACGAAGGGATGAACCCTCGAAGCCAAGCGGGATGCAGTCGATGCCGAGGAGGTGTCCAGTGGGTTTGTACGGCAGGTGCTGAAAGCTACAACTCCCGACCCCTCACTAAGAGGGAAAAGAGAGTTTCTGTCGCGTGGGTATGCTGATGGCATTTCCCAGGGTTACCTCAGAAAAGCTTGCCTCTGTGATGGAGCCCTACGCCCAACTTCATTAAAAATCTCGTTCCAACTGGCCAAAAGAAATAAAACCCTGCCCTGTGGGCAGCTCGGGCTAGAGCGAAGAGAGGACGGCGAAGCAGCGGTCTGGATCACCAGCAGAGGAGGAGCGACGGCTTGTCAGACCTCTTTAGGCTCACAGGGAAATGGCAAAGACCAGCTGTTTATTGCCTTAACCCTCTCCCCGGACATTTACAGGCCTTTAGTTAAATAGGATTATTATTTTTTTTTAATCAAACCAACTTTCTTTTCACCACGTGGCTCCTGGAAAGAGGTTTTTCAGCACCTCTACCATGAAGCTTGTCCCAGACTCCCATTCCACAAGCAGCTCTGTCTTTTGGGGAAGATACATGGGTGCGGAGATGGGCTTGCGAGGCGGTCAGACCATGGTTTGCCTTGTCAGCGACAGCAGGGCTTGATGAACTTCTTCCTTGCCTGCTCTCCTCTGCCACACCACAGCAGCCATCCTCGTGCCCCAGCAGCTCTCCCTCGTCCTCTGGACCAGGCGCCTGCAGAGCAATGTTGTCCCCATGCTTCTGGACCTCGGGAAAATCATAGAACCATTTCGGTTGGAAAAGACCTTCAAGAGCATTGAGTCCAACCATCAACCATGCCCACTAAACCGTGTCCTGGAGTAAAATGCCGCTGTCTAACTCAGAGCTGACCCCAGCTGCAGGTCTGTGACGGGCAAGAAAAGCCACGGGTTATGCTTTATAAGGGCTAAATATGGAAGAGCTTTAAATGATTAAACTCTTACGTGCTGTTAATGGGTTAATCTGGGAGACATGGCAAGGATAGATGAATAAAACTAATGTATTAGCAGCGGTTTTCAGCACCTACTGAGAGAGGGGTGTTCTTGCCTATCTGAGCGTGGCTGGATGGCCAAACTTACCTTTACGCAACGTGGGTGCTGAACTCATTTCACATCCCTGCTCTTCGGAAGGCACGGACCTGTAATGCTGAGCTGCAGGGAATGTAGTATATGCCATCTCTGAACTGCAGCATTCATGTGTTTTATGGTGTGCTTCTGCTGAAGCCAGGAGCAAAATAAATGACTGAATGAATAAAGTCTCTTTACGTCAGTGGAAACCAAATTATCTAACAAATTAACAATAAATACCTTGCTAAATTAAATCTTGTTTTCTTCAAATAGCCACGAGGAGTGTGAACATTCAGCAGGAAGCTGATTGCATAAAAACAAAGAAATCCTAGGCAAATGCCAAATATTACAAACAGGGTATTGTTTAACATCCTGAAACTCAGATAAGAGTTTATGAATGTTATTCAGACTTTACATAAGCATTCCCTTTTCTCTTTAAAGGAAACCAAAGACAAGACTCAAGGCAA
Organism: Astur gentilis; assembly: GCF_929443795.1. Lineage (NCBI taxonomy): Eukaryota > Metazoa > Chordata > Aves > Accipitriformes > Accipitridae > Astur > Astur gentilis. The sequence goes on from NC_064892.1 coordinate 3,061,647, forward strand.
AACAATGCTTCAAGTCAAAATTATTATAGCATTAAAATAGGATTTTATAATGAAAGCTGATTGTATCTTTCTCTATAGATACCTGCTTCCTCCCAGCGAGATACAACCTACCCCTCACAGTATTACACTGCCCATAGCTATTTTCTCTCCTCCCCCATACGCACATATATGCATATATGTCTGCATGCATTCCTGATCTAACATACGTAGAGACACTCTCGCACACCACTCACACATCCTCAAGGGCTTTTTCAACTAATGGAGCATTCTACCATCCTTAGGCCAAGATGAAATATTCAACACCTTACAGAGGTTATGCAACCCTTTTTATATGTAATTAAACTACTCCAGTTTACATGGATTAAAAAATTCATAAACACCAGTCATTTTGGTTAAAGCTTCTGCTAGTACAATGGAGTCGCTCCCTGCAAATATTCTGGACAAACTTTCTTGCGGTGCCAGGGAGCATTTTCTTCCTTTCCTCCAGAATAACTAACACAAAGAGACTGACATGCAAATTATCAGTCTTTTGTACTTTTTTTTTTCCTATTACAGAAGCAACAGTCTCTAAAGCAAGTTGTCTGTAAACAGTAATCCAACTGGGTTTACTGCGTCCTTTGTCCCCTCATCGGCTTTCCCCAATATACCCCAGCCCGCGGTGCTCATTTGCCAGAGGCAGCACTGCTGTAGCTCTCTGTGTGCCAGCTGCCTCCCAGGCTGTTGCCAAACTGGGGGTATCGCAGCTGAATTTTGCCAGACCTTTTCTCAATGGAAACATTAATATAAGCCCCCTTCCAGAGTCACGTGGTTTATCACGGACTTCTCTTATTTTTTCAGGTTTTGCTAAAAATGGCCAGTGGGTTCAATGGGTTTTGGTGGGCGTGAGAGACACCTGGACGCACAAGCAGGCAGGCAGATCAATCAAGGGAATTCCTTTTGCTTTCAGAAAGCCAGCCTAGAAAAGAGAAGGAATATAAAACATCATGTTCAGGCCAAGCTACAGCTATTAACTGAGAGGGCATGGGAATAGGGGTCCCACTGTGGATGGGCAATTCTGTACTTGTACAAATGCTTTTTTTGTTCCAGCTGCTGCTGGAAATGGGATATGGGTTAACTGATTTTATGGACTGATGAAAAAGGACAGAAACATTTCCATCTCTTATACAACATAAAGATCAAAAAAAAAAAAAAAAAAAAAAAAAGGAGGAGAGAGGAAAGAGCAAATAGTTCTCTGAACAGCAGAACTATTGCGTTCTGGTTTTCCCTATGCTGCAAGGGGACAAGAGGTGGTTTTTCCCACCCCAGCTCTCACCCTCCCCATCCCTCGGTGCACCAGACTGTGCTCCCAGCTCAGTCCGAGCTCTGCCAGAGGAGAGCTTCTCCCGGGGATTGACAGGAGGCTGAGAAATCACTACTTTACCTTTCATGGCAGTGTTCATTCGGGACCCTTTTCTACCCAGCTGATGCTTTGCCCGGTGCCTGATATATTTAAAACCTCGACCAGTCTGTCATCTTTGATTGAAATTGGCTGGTAGGTGCAAAAATTTTTTAAGACGGTGAACAAACAGAGAGGTGAACGCAGGGGTGGATAGGCAAGACAAAAATACCTCTCCTCTTGAATCGACACCTAATCAAAGTTTAATTAATTAAAGATTCTGATGAAAGTTACCTGGATTAGAATCCTGATTTATGCTCCCATGATTTAGTCATATCATCGTCTGACTTTCTGCCCGAGAAATCTAAGTATTAATCGAAGCATATAGACACCCCACCAAATTTCCTGCCTAAGAATCAGAAGTCCTCACGTGCTGGTTGCCCAAGCTCAGAGTAATATTTTAGCAAGAAATATACCATGAGTTTTATTTCCTCCCCTGTGTTGCTTTGCCTCCTGTTACCAAGCTGTATGAATGAAAACATTTTTGGTTTTTGTTTGTTTTTTATAGACAGCGACCGCCAAAAACAACACGTAATTCAGAGAGAGGTCCTGAATTCAGCTACTGGAAGCTGTTTCACTCTCTTTTTTTCCTTTTCTTTCAGCTTTCACTCTTTAGCTGTCTTTCAAAAATCGGGTTAGTGCTTGTTTAAGAGCCTTAGTGACTTTGCACAGTGTGAGAGCAGTCAGGGGAGCGATGGGGAGGTTTTCCTGGGGGAGGCCGAGAGAGACAGCGAGCCAGTGCAGGGCTTTTCCTGGATCTCAATACAAAAAAGGGCTGACAACAAAAGGCTTAATAAGATAACTGCTTTAATAAGACAGAATAGGAAGATGAATATAGACAGTGAGTAAATGTTACGTCCCTTCAGATGCTGGGCACCTGCGTTCGTGCAGCATCGGGCATAGTCCGAATGGATTTTCTCCTGGCGTGCTGCACAGAGCAGATCCTGTCTGTGGAGATAATCTCTCCCTTTTTGGTCATTTGAGATATTGCGTAGTACGAGAATTGCATTGCATACAAGAAAACAACTCTATTCCCAAAGGATGCTGACACAAGAACTCCTTGCTACCCTTTTAGATGAAGTCAAGGCCAGGCAGGTGGTATGACTGCTGGTCCCGAGTGGGAGCTGCCCACCCCTTGATCCATGTGGAGTTTACCTTTCCGAAAGCTATACTATGAGTTGCAGATTATATTAATAACATAGGGGCTTCTTGAGCCCCAAGTATGAGCCCTAACAGAGCAGACGTGGCCTGTCCTCCTCGAATGTAATGTCTTCAGTGAGGCTCCCAGTACAGATGTGTGCCTTTTAAGATTTTCCTCTACATCTTCCCTTTAAAAATAAGCTAGTACATATAAAATGTGTATGAATCATTTAAGAATGTCACAGAGAGTTACATTAAAGGGTACTGTAATAGTCTGTAGCAACTAGAAATAAATCCCTTAGCATGGAAAACTGCTATACTGCAGAACAGCAATTACAAGCACACAAAAGGAAACAACAAGATTCTTGAATCTTCTGGCTGTATCTCTGAACTAGATTAGTATAGCCTCCAACTACGTCAAAGTGCTTCATTAATGAACCTCTGAATCATCTGTACTCCTCTGTGACTGATAACCATGACTCAGTATTACCAGCTACAGGAATAAGATGGTTTGGTGGTAAAGGCATTAAATTGCTCAGTATCTCCAGGTTCTGCCATGAGCTTGCATGGGCAGGCTGTCATCTCTGCACCTCAGTTCTTCATTGAAAGGCAATGCTCCTCAACACCGTGACATTTCTGTTACTCATAGAATGGGTCGTGCAATGAGCCTTGAGCCCAGCAGAGTCTTCTAGGTAATCCTGAAGTGCTTGAGAAAGCAAAGAAAGTGTTCACGGCTGGGAGTCCTCAAATGCAGAATGACCTAACTTTCTAGATGTTTCACAAGGAAGAAGTTTTGGAAATGGGTAAGTTGTAGCAGTTGGGAAAGGAGGAGCATGGTTTTAAGGAAATGGTAATTAAGAGTTCATAGGGGAAGAACGGATAAAGCAAAGAGGAAGAAACAGTGAGCAGAGCTAAGTCTAAATGAACAGAGAAAAGACTGGGGTAATTCAGGGAAAGAAAATGAAGTTACTATCAGATTATGTGGGGAGAGATTAATGAGAAAAATGAATGCAGAAATCCTAGTAGGGAAACCAGAGAAGCCTGTTTAATGAACGGAGGAAAGAACTACCTCAGATAGTTAATTAAAACAGAACCGCTCTTGTAAGATACTAGGTAAAACTAATATACACAGATGCCATCATATTCAGATTGATCCTGATGACAAAGATACATTTTTGCTGCTTCTTTTCTTGCAGAGACACATCAATAATGCATATCTTAATTACATTCAACTACAGAACCTATGTATTAGAGTGGTGCCGCTTTGGTGATGAATAGAGGGGTCTGCCAATTTGTCATCTTGCGAAGTACAGTACTGGGAAAAGTGTAGCTTGCCTGTGTAAAGCTATAAGGGCCACTCTGTAAGAGAAGACTGGAAAATACCTATAAAAAAATTCATTATACTGAATAGTAGTAGGTTTCTCTGTTCATTAATGTGAATACTGTGCTGAATTCTGGCCTCCTCATTATAGCTCAGATACATCGTTAGATGTACCCGAAGCACAACAGCTCCAAAAAGTGATGACAAAACAGAAGAAAGATGAGGCTTGTACAACACAAAACATCGCAAAATCAAAGATCTGTTAACCTGAAAATATAACATTTCAGGAAATAAGTTATTATCGTTTAAGGAATTTAGACACTTCAAATAGGTTTACCTGATTTTTCTAATGTTCTTGTAAATCCATCAAAAAAAGAAAAGCTAAAGCTGTCTTTACATCACTTGTTTTCAAGTAGCATAAAACATTCTGAACAGGTTTTGTTGCATATTGGCACATATACCACTTACTGTGCTCTTCTGCTAACATACTTTTTATAATACGAGGATGGTAAGATTGTCTCCCTGAGAAGCTGTCAGTCAAAATCCTGTTTACTCTAGCATGTCATAAAATCCAAGTATAACAAACTTTTCTGTCAGTTTTAGGTTTTGACTATAGCTGGCTCTGACATCCGTTCCCTATGTAACAAATTTTGACTGTCAGTTTAGGTAGTATAAAATTTACTTGTTTTGAAACAAAATTTGGGTAGGAGTGTTGCCTTTTAATTTCTCTTAATTGGAAAAGCTAAGGTTGAAACTTCTTCAGCTGCAAATACGCTAACTGGAGAGTGGTAACTGATTGCTGGTTGACATCTGAAACAACCCTGCATGGCAGGAACTGAAGTTCCCTATTGCCTTTCTTTTCCTCTTGCTTGCTTGACTTTAGACAAAAAGACATGCATTTCCTCAGAGAGAAGAGAGAACATCTTCTCCTAGGAAATGATCTGTAAGTATGGAAAAAGCATTCAGATAGATATATTGGCATAGCATCGAAACTCAAAATGGGCCGCATGGTCTATGTCCATGACATCTTGTGGGGGAATTTCCAAGAGCATCTTCAGGACATGGAGATGCACAGCCTGGCTTTGAGGCTGTGTTGCAGAGAGGCAGGAGTGGCTGCTTTTGTGCAAGTGGGCATCTGGTACCTAGCACCCCCTTGAGTCCTCTCAACGACCTCAGGTCATGGAGCTCACCGCACCCCCAGGGTGTCCCCCATGCCCTTTTGAGGTCTGATGCTCTAGCTTGGGGCCCACACCCTCATGCACAGCGCTCCTTCGGACAGGTCCGAAGTGCAAGATGCAGCTTTTTCATTTCTGGGTGCTAGTGATGCTAATCAGAGGGGGAACTGCCAGGAGGGACTCCTTCCCTTACCTGCTGCACAGAAATTTTGATACTGGACAACCCGCATCTCTACAGCAGCCAGAGCCTGACTGGTGATGCCTGGAGACCACCGAGGTAGTCCAGTGTGACCCTGCCCTCCGCAAAGGGGACTTCAGTATCGCTGACTAAATACTATTACGGACGTTGCCAAGCAAGCCAAAGCTACCTGAGCCACTGCAGACCCAGGGGCTGGGTTCAGTTGCTCCCGCAAAGACACTTAGTGCCAACAGTGACGCCTTGGGATGTCTGAAACTTCTCTACAAGGGAGGCAACTGAGGGGGATCCATGCCCTTCTTGGGGTGGGAACTAGAGGCCAAGAGGGGCACTCCAAGGCATCGGGAGTGGTGCTAGGTGCATACGTGTGGGCAATTGAATTAAGTTCCAGGTGAAAACGACACTAATCCTGACAAATGATGGGCCCCATCAAATGAGTCAGAAACACTGTTCAGAGCAGGCTGGATGACACGGAATGGCCCCACCACGGACAGTCAGCACACGGTCGTTTCAGTCCCCCTCCTCCTGCCCTGCCCTAACCTCTTGGCAGCCCCCATTACACGCAGATCTCTGCCAGAGGCTGAGACCCCTCTAATCCCACAGCCCAGCTTCCATATGTGCCTTAAACCCTGCAAAGTCCAATTCCCAGGCAGAGACGAGGCTGACACTCTCTTCACGTGGAGAAAGCTCCACGGGGGTTAGGTACTTCATATGGGGTCAGAGGGACCCTGTGGCTGAACGGCACTATGAAGCAGGGCACCTACTTACTGACTGCCAAAGGTTTTCCCACTCACCTTCCAGGATGTCTTCAAAGCCCTTCTCACTCACAACTGAGTGAAAGCTTTCCAGGAGTTGTAGAGTCATGCATGGCCCTGCCAGAGCTAGTGTTGGCATCTGTGCAGGGAAACTCTCCTATCAACGGGGTATTCAGATGCCTTTGTATCTATAAGTGCTCAGAGCCTGTCCCAAATTCCAGTTCCTCTAAGGCACATGCAAGCTGCTACGTCTAGGAAACTTCTGTGTGCAAAGAGATGGTTGGAGAAGGAACTACTTCTGACTGTTAGCTCTCAGACCACTTTTTAGGGCACAGTTTCCTGGCTCCTGCACCATACCGTCTTCCCACTTTTGTTGCTGTGTTTCTGAGAGATACCTCTAGGCCATCACCCAAAGTCAGTGTGGAAACACTGCAGAAAACTGAACCAAATTTACTAGCTGGGCCCTTTCTACCACTGAGATGACCCCGACCAGTAGGAGAAGCCAAAGGAATCGCAGGAGACATTATAAATCCTAGGCTCAGATTCCTGGCTGTAAGTCCAAGACCTTTGACACCAGCTTTAGATGGAGATGTCATAAACCCAGTGGAGCAAACACTGAAAGTCTCTGTCTGAAGCTATCCGTGTAAAGGAAACTTCCAGTGCTGAGGAGATCTTAAGGAAACTCTGTTATGTCAGTCCTGTTAGTCTCTTTGCCAGGGATCTGGCTGTCTAGTATTTAGTTTTACTTTACCTCACTCCTCAGATAAAACTGTCTTACAGTCATCTTTCTTTTCTTTCCCAGACTGCAAGGACCACTGACCAGACACAAACGAGGCTTTGTCCTCTCTGTCAGAGTAGTGCGACATCTTATTTCACATTTACGCTCTCATCTCTCTGTTGAAAGCCCATTCATGTTGGCTTTTGTTTTTGTCGAATTTCCTCAGTCTCTCCTTTCTACAAGTCAGAGCTCAGAGCAATTCAGGCATTTATCTTCACGTGAGATTGCACTGGAGTGATGTGAGGTGTTACCTCTCAATAATTTTTCACTTTAAGTAATCCATCATACAAAGTCAGACAGGGCAAGCATTAATAGTTTTGTGTGGCAGCAATAAAGTTCTGCAGTGGCAGTGGAACAAGCTAAAAAGATCATATAGCAAGTCTTCTTGGCCTTTTTTTTTTTTTTTTTTTTTCCACTTTAACCTTGAATATAAACACTGGATTGACCCATCTCTCCATATTGAGCTAGTAATACCTGTCAGTGAAGAGAGAGTGTTGATTTTTGTGAATGGAAAGGAAGAGGCAGGTAACTAAAGTCTTCTATTGCTTTTTCCTGTCCATAGTATTCTAGAGAGAATACAAATTCAACAGGGCCAGAATTCTGGTCAGTGAGACGTGGTAGTAGATACATGGAAGTGCAACATATTTCTGTAGGAAAATGACTGATCAGCTTATGCTATCTCATGTGGAGTGGAAGTCCACCAGAACTGAGACATGCTGGAATGAATGGGTGTCTTCTGTCCTGTGTGTCGCTCTCCTGGGAACTCAAAGTACAATTAGGACAAAAAGTGCGGTTCACAGGCAGGTAGCATAATCATTCACTGTTCAAGCGAGCAGGACAAAAAAACGTGTTTTGTAAAGATTGTTTCATTCTCTGTAGCTCTTGTGGCACAGAATTTCTCATTAATATTTGCTCTGTCATTGAAGTCTGAGACAAATATTTTAATCGAAATATTACTCTCAGTGCAGTTGAAACATAAACCCAAGGAAGGTTAAAACCCATCTCCTGACATGAATGCTTTGATATTAAAAATAAATCTTACTTGTAGAAATAAAAGCTATGAGAAAAATACAATTCAAAGCAAGCACTTCCTGCACGAGAACACCTTTTACAAGTGCCACAATTACCAATATTCTTCAGATTTAAAATTCCTCTGCTCTCCATACCAATCCAACCTGAAGATTCTGTTGCCCCTATCCACCAGGCAATGATCCAGGGAATCACTGTTGTATTGGAAGGCTGAAGACAGACAAACAGGTTTTGGATAGGAAGGAGTTCTACAGAAACATGTTCCTTAATGCACTACAAGAAAATCACTAAGCAGAAGGAAGAGTATAGGAGAAGACACAGTGGGTGGCTGACCCAACAGAGACTTGCTGTCCTTGCCTCCTTCCATAGTCGATGGAGAGAAGAAGAAGGTCCTGCCAGGCCAGCTAAGAACAGGAACCTACCGTCATGTATTCTGCACTGCCCCCACCTCCACCGCCTTCAGCTAGAGCTACCTGAAAAACCTCTGACGGAGGGAGAAACGGCAAAGGAAGAAATAAAGTAGGGAAATAGATGGAGAATAACAGAGAGGGAGTATGAGGGCAGAAGGGCACTCAAATGAGGAGAAGAACCACAGTTATGCAGCAACTTAGTGTGGGTTCTCTCAACAGGAGAGAGCAAAGTTAATGCTTCATCTTGCAAGAGATAAGGACCCAACTGAGGATCTTGGAACTCATGTCAGTTGTAATTTAGAGCAGAATCGAATGAATGTTGCAAGCTGAACAATTGTAAGAAGGAAATGTTCAGCGAGAGAGACTGGAGGAAGAGAAGGATACTGTAACCTTGGAAAAACTAAAAAAAAAAGACATGAGGTTTTGCTAGTGGAGATGTAACGAAAAGGATGGATTTTGAAAGATGTTAGAAAAGTAAATCTGCCCACAAGAAGCATAAGACAGGTCAGAGAACTGCACAGCTGGAAATCTGAATTACTGAAAGTACATCTGAAATGTCAATGACAATAACATAAAAGAGGGATAGGAAGAAAGAAAATTCAATTTTAGTAGTCTTAAACTGGGGAAGTGCAGGCCTAAACAATATCTCATCTCTGCATCCAGAGAGTCATGGAACGTGACACACAGTGTGCCTAATTTAGGCTTTTAACTTGCACTTAAAATTTGGGCAGATAGGGCCTCCTCCTGAAGGCTTTCAAAAGCACACTCTTCACTCCATTAGCTATACAGGAGACTCATCCAGTTTACAAGGACTGATGAACTAGGAACAGAAAATTGAGGCACAAGCCTGGTTTCTGAGTTACTTGGCCTAGATCTGCCCCCACCAAATATTTGGGCAGAGGAGTAAACACAGGTTTAAGATGCTACAAGTATACAACAGAGTATTTACAGAGAATATGGAGCAAAAGAGGTCTCTCAGGGATTCCAGAAAAGTAATAAAAATAAAAATATATGCCAGCAATATGTTGACTGAGGAATGGAAAGACTGCAGAGGAAGCAGGGTAGGACATCGAAGAGTGGTGAGCCAGAGAGAAACTGATGGAAAGAGCCAGTGACAAGAGCAGAAAAGATGCTATTGTACCTCAGTGACTCTGAAAGATGATGATTCCTTTAAAAACAAGTCAAAATTGGACTACAGTAGAACTTAGCAGAGGATGTCAAGTTTTGCCGTGCTCTGTATATGTCAATAAATCAAGAAACAGTTGTAACTTGATGAGTCAACTATTAAAGACAGGTGTGTGAGTCACATAAACTCAGATCCAGTTCTAAATTTCACTTGCCCACTTTGAAGGGTATTTCCATTTGGATTTGATTCCAGTACCTTTATTACTTTCGATGGAACTCAGGTGCATAGTGAAAACTGGAGATATTCCTAAGTTTCAGTAGTGTTTGGATTCAAATTTAATGCTTATTAAAGACACAATGTATAAGATTTATTTGAATTGGAACTTTTTTTTGCCAATGTAAGCTTTGGCATAGTGAAATTACATCAGATTGTATATACATTTGTCAATACTATGAACATAAATGAAAGCTGATCATGTAGATCTGAGAGTAATATCTGGCTGCAGCTCCATAGACAAAGCTAGCCCTCTGCAAAGCGTTAAAGGCAAATTCTGTAAAAACTGTTGTCCAAACAAACCAAAAATTTTTAGACCACAGAATATACTGGTACAACAAAAAAAAAACCCTGGTAGATGTCTAACGCACTAGAGGTGATTACCGTGGAAGTGCAGTTTGGTTAAAATGTGTTTAGAAACTCAGCCACCCATGTTTTTGAGGCAGTCATTCACTATTCACTGCTGTTGCGGTGAACTGCAAAGTAGCAGTGCATAATCACCTCCTGGTCTGACGTAAAAATCGCATTTTTTTATTTTTATTTTAAATAGCAGTTCCCACATTGCCTTCTCACCAGTAGAATATTTTAAGCAGTACTGCATACCATGGTTCTCCATACTCTGATCTGTATTATAGTAAAATTCAAAGTGAAAGAAAGGAGATTGATTCACATATCTCAGCTATGAAGTATATTGTATATTGATGATCTGACTTTAAAATCTTGACCTCCATAGGAATACTGGCATAGGAAATTACATGTGGTAGCTTTAAGACAGTGTTTTACCAGTGGAAGCCTTTTTAGATTCAACCCAAAGAAAACACATGAGATGAACACATCTTTCGAAAATCCTCCTATTCTATTTGTGCTCACTTTAAAATCAGTGGGAAGTAGCTACATGACACATCAATTTTTAATCAAAAATATTTTAGCAAAATATATTTGTTTGGGAAGCTACAACAAAATGAATTATACAGTTCTTTCACTGTACAACTTAAAAGAGAATACTTAATAACACCATGCAGCACAAATTGTGCTTACATAGTGATTTTCACAGAGTGTCTTGAGGAAAATTACACATAAAGAATACAAACCCACAAATTTAGTTCATTCAGTGAAAGCCAAGGAGAACAAATAAGATTTAGGTCTGGATTTATAATCAGAAATTGAATCAACAATACAAACCTCAGTGGGCAATATGCTCCAGATGTGAGACATAGTACCCCAGCAAAATCTCTAGCTTCCAACAAATGTTAGCATACCAGTAAAACAGCTGAAAAAAATAGCACAGTTATTACCATAGTGACATTCTGCCACATATGTGAACAAAAGGCCGTGGGTTGTGCTAGGTTAAAATAGAAGAAAAGATTAGAAGTAATATAGAGCTGTTTCATCACAGGCCTACTGGCTAAAAAATGGAAGGATGAGTGAGAAGATACTAAACTATGGTAATCTGTGCTGATTAACATATGTGTTGAAATACTCCTAACAGACTAAAAATTGACTAATAACAGTACTCCAGAAATGAGTAAAGTTTCTGGGTCTGTTGGTGCTCATATATCAGATGATTATGCAAAGCTGAAGTTTAATCTCAGCAAGCCTCTGAGATGGTGACTTCCCAAATGGATTCATATGATATTCCACGGTTTTCTAGCTAACTTATATACTGGCATCACAGAAATTTAATGTTACTGCTAACTGGTAACTGAGCAGTCCACCATAAGAAATACAGCTGTCACCCAGAAAATTCTTAACACTCTCAGTAGTCAGTAATTTAAATGAAGGGCTTTAATTAAAACTTTTAAGCCTTTGAGCGCATTTGGGAAGCCATGCATCAGGAGCCAAGTGGGGTATGCCAAACGCCTCTAACAATACTCCAAACACATTGTGACTACGACAAAATATTCTCTCTTCCTTCCAAGCTCACAGTAGCCGAGCTCTTCTATGTTAGCACTTTCTTCACTGCTTTCTTCGCTAGGCTCAGATACACGACCAGATTGCTGCAGGGTAAAATCTTAGTGCACATCTGCCGAGAAGCAAGAGCTATCGGCGCACATGTTCCTAGACCGTGACGAATGTACGGGAAGCAACTTGCTGCTATGCTTCTTCACAGTGGGCTAAGTTAAATCATATTGCATCGCATTTGTTGGGAGCTGGGGCGCATTTGTCGACAGTGACCGTGGCTCAGCCATCAGGCAGTTACGGTGGCTGCGTGAGTCTGAGCTTGGAGACCAACGCTTCTGTGTCAGCTTCTGATCTGAGCTGGCATCTGTGTCAGCTTCCCCATTAATGTCACGAAGCAGTCGGGACTTCAGCCATTGTAGCTGCTGTCTTCTTTTGCCTACTCAGAGAAATCACAGATACTGAGGTTGAGGAAACTAATCAGTGAACTAGTCCATCACTCTCCAAATCCCAAGAGTTGCTATTAGGAAAAAAAAAAACCCCACGCAATGCACAAAAGTGTAGAAACAGCTACAGAAGGAAAGAAAAGAGCGTAAAACTTCTTTTCCGTCGAGGCTGAATGAGGCTGGAAAGGTGGAGGAACAGGAGTTGTGTTATGTTTTATCACTCGTTTGGTGGGCGATGCTTTTGCCTCCTTACTGCCTGATAGGTGATGCTACGTGGTTGAGTTAAGGTAGGATGGGATCACATGGAAACTGGGCAATTCATTTTAGCACTCTTTAGCTCTGATATATTTTTCCTTTGGAAGAGTGGCTTGCAACGAAATCATGGAATATCGATGTTTAAAGGAGAAACAATTCAAGTTCTACTAAATCTGAAGTTATGGTTTGTCACGGTTAAACAGAACACCAAAAAGATAATGGCAGTTGGTCTACTAAAAGAGAAAAGAACATGTAAGATGACACACTAAAAGTTACATCAAAATGTCAGTAAATCAGAGAAGGGACATGAAAGACTTTGTGTCTTTATCAGAAGAAAACCAAAAGTAATCAATTAATTTTGCATGCAGTAATACTTACATGAGCATACATCAAGTCAAACACAAAATGCTGCTGTCTTGGGAGACAGAGCTTGTTTCAGATAAAACCAATCATCTGCTTTGTTGTGTCCAATGTGTGGTAACGTGCAGGTAATGTGTGGTCCCTTAGGGAATACAGAATATAAATTACTCCACCTCCCCAGGGCTGACACTTCAGCAGATGATAAATTATACATTAATTAATCAACAGTAACTTCTGCGGTGTTTAAATGGGTGAACACTGGAAGGCTTATGATGACAATGCCCACACATTGCATAAGCATGAATGAATCAAGCACCAGTAAGTCGACAGAATCAGCTACAGAGATTTTGTTTAATTTTTTTCTCTATTTCAAATGTGAAAACTGTTTTTTTTGGTGAAATTAGAAAGAAGAACCGCAGGTTTCCCTATTCACTTATTATATTACTTTGGCAATTCATCTACAGCTGTATACACAGAGTACTAAGAAACGTTGCTGACTAATAACAGCCAATTTACTGCAGAGTTAACCAGTCAAAGTCATTCTTTGACCGTGGTAATTTATTAAATGATTAGAAGATTGATCACAAAAATAAGAGCAGCTAGACTTTTTAAGCATAGCACTGATAATTAGCACTTCAGGAGAAACCAAAGAGTATAAGATGTTTGCTCCTTGTGCAGCATCTTTCTTGATTTACTTGTGGAGTTATAAAGCACAGTAATGATGCTTTGGAAATCTGTTTCGTTCTCTCATTGAAGGGTTAGGATTTAATTTTTAGAGCAGAGTGCTGGGAGATGAAAGGCCTGGGTATTTGGGGAAATTTCTTCAGATCTCAAAGTCCCGATGCCATCCATTTCCTCAGTAATCTTTGGAAAGTGCCAACTACTTGAAATTAAACACTGACAAAAATATCGTTCTTAAAAAAAATTCCTTATGTCTGATACTTACATGGTTGGTTCACCATTAACTAGGGATTAAAAAAACTGAATGGCTTTCTGTTGCATGAATTTTCTTCCAGCCTTCCTCTTTTTCCTCACACATTTAACAAATGTTGCACTAGCAAAATTTATAAGTTCATTAACACTCGGGTTAATTGTGCCTTCATTATAAATAGCAAGAGAAGCTTCTGGAAAAGTCTGGCCACCAGTACCGTAGTATAACTTCGCAGTTATAATATTAAAGCACAGAAGCTACACGAGCTTAAAGACTTAATTAAATGTTATCAATATTATGAATACTAAAACTGAAACCTGAGTCAGCATCATCTACATTCCTTTCCAGATCAGGTCCTTAATCCTCAGTTCTGGGAAAAAAAAAAAAAAAAAACCAAAGAAGGATGTCAGGTCTTAATTAACTCACAGCAGTGTTACAGGTCTCCATTATTTTGTAAAATACTTTGGAAATCTCAGAAGTTGAATGCTAGATTAATGATAACAGTCCTTATTACAATAATTATTAACTGTTTACAACTGTAATCAGGGTGCTGAATGCCCTGCTCATCACAAAGAGGCCAGAAAAAGTTCAATTTGTTACATAATCAGCTATCTGCTCTTCAGTACACAACCTAAATATAGCAGAAGATGTCAGTTACTAAATATGTAAGACTTGACGAAACAGCTCCTCTCTAACCTCAATTCTTTCAAACAAGTGCTACCAAATTCTGTAGAATTTTAGCTTTATTTAAATATCAGTATGGAAATCAAGAGGCTCAAGCCTGTGTGGTTTAGGTGAAACCCCTCTGAACATGTAGCAGGAATGACCGGAGCAACGCTGTCTTCCTCGAGGTTCAGGGCACCCAGCTACCAGGGCTTCTGCTGCTGCTTCCAGCTTTCCCAAGCGGTATGGTTGGATGAGGTCCTTCGCACTCATATCTGTCCTAGGTGTCTATTTTAGAATAAGATGAATTGGTCCCCCTGGGATTGCTGTGGGCTGTGGTAATGCTGGGATCCCCGGGGACGACTGAGCAACTGACAAAACTTGGGTCAGAGTCATCCTCCATAAGCTTGGAGAAGCTTTGAAGAAGAGTCACGGTGACAGTCTGGAGCTATTTACAGCAGCAGGAGACAGAAAATAGGATGAGAAGAGAAAGAAAAGCTGTGGGTTCTTGCTGAACAATAAATGGTTTAGTGCTTCCAAAATCAAAGGTGGGAAAAGCAGAAAGAGAACGCTCCATCTGGCTTGAAGCAGTTGGAAGAGCTGACGGGAAAGAAGGACTTTCTGTTATTTATCAGACTCTTACTTCTTGAAGAACGCAAGTGAAGGGTTTCTCCAGCAGGGACGACAGCCAACAGCTTCATAAGAATCCATGTCTAATATGTTGAGAGGGGGAGACCTGATACTCCCTCAGAGCCACGAGAGATTTTGTTTTGGATCAGTTTTCTGCAAAGTGACAAAAATGAGAAATTCTTGGACTGAATTAGAGGGAAATCACAACCTTAATTTTTAAAGAGGCTTCTAAATAAAAAATTGGCCATGTTATGATTCAAGATGGCTTACAGATCCTTCTTCCTTTAGATTTTTATGACCTTGGATGACAACATAGCTTTTAGATTTGGTTAGTCCTCAGATTTGGCAGATGTGACTGGACTATTAACCTTCTGTTTATTTGATTGCATAGGTTTGAACTTGCCTACTTTGAATTCGGGTTCAGGGTAGTATCCTGACTGCTTTTGGAGAATGACATTAAAATGTCAGCTGACACTTGCAAATGAAGGTGAAGGTTTTGGGAACTGCTCATGTTTCTTTGCCCTTCATCTGACAGTCAGGAGGGTAATAGTGAATAACTCCAGTTGGGATGGGATTAATTTCATCTAACTTCAGACACTTAAAAGCTAGCTATGTGCAGAAGGGTCACATAAGTAGCAGTAAAGGGTCTCATACTGCATTTCCTCCTGGATTTAGTTCAAGACATCTATGTTATCTGCATGTCCCATATGAGGCCAGAAACAAGGACTAGGATGTTCCTAGACCTTAAGGCAATAACACTAAAAAGAGTTACTGTTACCTGAGGTAAAACTTAACTGCAAAGAAAGCAAACCTGTGAAGAAAGGTTGGTATGATTAACTGCAGGAACGGTGATGTAATGGACAATTATCAGGCTCAAATAAGGAAAGCTATTAGGAAGGCTGCAGCGCTTGTGCTCATCATGTTTTAAGATTTTTATATAGTGATATCTCCAATAGGAGATGAGTATAAGAAATCCTAGGCATAGCTGACAGTCCTTCCTACAGTTCAATTTGCCTGACACATTCCATTAGAAGACTGTTTCCAGTTACCTAAAATGTTGCCAAAGGTTAACCAAAGTTCTGGGCTAATTTTTTTCCCAGGCTGGGAATTTTTAGTTTCTTACAAGATTTTAGGTGGAAATGGGACTAGGGACAAGCTCTTTGTCTTTCTGCTATTAAAAGCATTTTTGTGAAGAGCACTAATGCTCCCATGCTATAAAGAAGAACCTTCAAGTTTATTGGCAGGGTGCGCGTTTTCTTTCCCATAAGGATCTGCACAAATTTAAATTATTAAGAAAATTACCAAACATGCTCAGTTGGGCAGTAGAGGCATAGAATTTGATCATCACAGTGGCTGAAGTTGTTACCTGTGATAAGCATTGGTTAGATGGAACTGCAGGGTTTTCTGCGCCCCCCAAAATGAGCACAGTGGCTTCACTTTAGAAACAGTTAGATGCTGGATTGAAATCCCAAAAGAAGCGCTGTGATGCCGTTACGAAAAGCACTCCCTGGCTAGAACTCCAAACTCTATCCACTAGCCTTCCACATTAACCTTTATAAAACTGGCCCCAGTAGCTGCGTGTCATGGGCTGCAAAACAGGAACAACTTTGAAATACCAGAATCTGGTCGTCTCGGACTGGGCACCAAAATTAGCGGGCACTTATACCACTTTTATTCCCTGATATCTACGCCTAAACAATAAAGGTCAGGTGGTGTTCCAGCTCCCGCAGACAGGTCCCTATCCCAGCCACGTCTGGACTGCACGTTAAGATAAGAGCTCTGGCTGCATTTCCTCCATTCCCTGCCCACAGGCTGGTTCCCACTGGAAGAAAAGCCAGGGCAGGAATGGCAGGGTGCCGCAGTAGCTTCCGTGATTTAGGCGATCAGGGAGCAGGACCGTGAGCTTCCCTGAATCATTATCTGTTTCACGGCCCTGTGTGCACGAATAGGCTCTGCGACCTCTCCCACCTCCGCTCCTCCTCTCCCTTGGGTTTGGCTGCCCACGCTCAAGCCAGCTCTGCTTATGGCCCAGCTCTGGGAGCAGATGGGAGGGAAGGAGCTGGGTCAGACAGAGCAGTCCTACCCATCCCTTAACTTGGCCTCTGATTTTAAACCCAGGCTTAGGCTGAGCTTTAAGCTTTAAGTCAGGGTCCTGGCCCACTGTCACCCTCTGCTCCTTGCACCCCTGCCTGCACGGGCAGCCCCTGACCTGCTTGTTCCCTGGCACAGATCCTGCTCTGCTAAACAATGGCACGCACCATCTCTACGCCAGCTCTCCCACTCACGTCAAGATGGTTGGTGAGTGGCCATAATGGTGTTTAAACATAGCCTTGTTTTTTAAAAAATAGAATAGTAATGCAATTCTCTTCTCTACCACAAGAGAAGGTAGTAATGAACATTCAGAAACCTAGAAATCCAGATATCCAGACAAATATTCAATGAACCTTATCGCCGCTAGATGGTCTTGCAGTTCTCTGCAGTTTGGGGGAGTCAAGAGGGATGAGGCTTATTCCACTCGGGAGCTGAGTAATGAAAGTGCCGTGATGAAACTGGGCATCTTGGGCGATGTCTTCATACGCCTGAGATGAAAGCTAGACATCATTTATGCCTTATGCATCCAGAGCATAGGTTTTACAAATGAAGCAAGCCAAAAGAAAATAAAGCATAGGAACACAGAAGCAGTTTTGCCAACCAGCACGTACCTTTTTAAGTTAAATATGGAAAAGCAGTATGCGTATCTTGTTTGCACATACACAGAACCAGGGCACCCTGTGGGGTCAGCACAAAGCACTAGCAGGCAATGATAATCATCCCATTCATGTGGTTACCCTCATAAGGCTTTGCAAACCTGGCTCAGCATATGGGAGCAAAACCTGATTCTAAAAATTTCCAACATTCAGCTGACCAAACGTGCAACTGTACTCACTACTCAATGGAGACACACCAGCCATTTGCCAGGAGTTACTGGTAGAAGGCTGTATTGTTAGTACTAGCCCAAGATCATTGTCTACTGAGGTGTAAAGGATTAAAAAAAAAAAAAAAAAAAAAAGAAGAGAAACAAGAAGAAGTAGGAGGGTTTAACTAACAACTGTAATGTCTAAATAAAATAGTCAGGAGATTGGTATTTTTTTTCCAGACACATGAACTTTACAAAACAAGTTAGCAAACCCACCTATTAATTTTATCTCAGGTTTCAGCTTTTCATTGTGAGATGCTTTTGGGAAACTCCCAATTCTATGTGCTATGAGTTTTTCATTGGAGGGACCATTCTCACACTGAAATCAGGCTGTGCCACTCTGCAATAAATTCTTCTGGCACCTGTATATTCCTGAGCTGTGAACTGCACTTGAGAGTGACTGAACTTTGGCTGCCTGATAACCTCTGCACAATGTAAAAAAAGAGACAAGTAGAAATTCTATGGAGCTACTTATAAGCTTATCTCCCCGAGAAGGCTTCACTTTCCAAATCGGTCAGTAGCAGAAGTCAATCCAAACCTGCCAGTGACACTATTCTCATAGAAAAGTGTGCACTAATACATCTGGAAGCAAAGAGAAAGTAATGTCAAACTCCAGTATGTGCTAACAAAAAGAAATCCAAACAAGAAAAGGAGCTGCTGGCAGTTTTCTTTTTACTTGAAATTCTTCTATTTATTTTTCTACAGCGTTGATCTACAAGAAAATCGGAGTAATCTCTCATTCTCTCTCCTCCAAGGCAAAGGGTAATCCTGAACATGCCTGAAAACCTGACAGTTTGAAAAAAAGTCAGCCCACATTTCACTGGGCACAGTGTTTAAACCCCACAGATCTCTCACAGTAGCTCAGAGACCTCCCCTGTTGCTGTGTCTCCTTCCTCGCACTAGCTGGCACCTGCCCCTTCTTTTGAACTGCAGCACTCCACGCTTCAGGCCAGCGGAGAGCTGGATTTCACTCTCCCATGCCTGCTGTTTGTTCCTTTCTCTCTCACTGGACTGCTCTAATAAGCTCTTTGCTAACATTTCCTTCTCTATGTTTCTTAGACGTGGCACTTTGTGTCTGCAGTTCTCATTTTTTCCAGTCCTCCGACTTTCCTCCCTTACCCCCCTACCTTGGGCTTTAACACTGTGTGTCTCTGCCTCAGCTGCCTCCTGTTTCTTTCACCTTCTTGCTTGCCCCTCAGCCCTAGTTCAACTCCATCTCTCACCTACCCATCAAGTCTCTTTCTGGACCTTATCTCTATTTGCCTGCATGGTACGTTTTCTCTAATCACAACCGTATTTTCATCTCTATCATTTCCTCTACTCTTCTTTTGCAGCCAGCCTTTTCAAATTTGGGGTAAAAAGAAAAGCCCTACAACTCTTTGTCCCTTCTGTTTCTTTCACATCCTTTAAATTGAGATAATACTTCAAAAATTTGTGTGCAGCTGGTCCCTCCAACTATTGCATGGAGGGTGGGCAAACAGTTGATCCATTTGCCAAAAAGAGAATTTGGTTCTTCAGCATCCAAATGCCAGATTAGGTAACTTCTCACACAGGCAATCCACTGACCATCTTTAAGGAAATATTAACTCCTGCTGTCGTATTTGAAAACTAAACAAGGCTGAGAAACTAAAAGAAGGCTTTACTAGAAGTTTAGAATAAGCAAATGCAAATGTTTGTAGCACCCTTCTGTTGTTTCACTGGACTGAAATGTAAGGAAGAAAAAAGACATAAATTCAATATAGATCATAAATTGATATGAACAATAAATAAGTATAATAGATATAAATTAGTCATATAATTAAAGATACAAAAATGAAAATATTTTAGCTGTAGCAATGCAGTAGGATCCTTTAAACCTCCCAGTTCAAGAGAATAATTTTTTTTCTTTTTCTCATGTTCATTTTATGCTAAGGGAACTCAGCCCTCCTTAGGCTCTGCATTAGTGCCTTGAACAACAGAATTCTACTCTGCCTGGACAGTAAAGTAAGCCATAAAAATGATTATTCATCCACAATTTTACAAAGAATAAAAATGAAGAGCAGCAGTTTACACTACTGCATTTATAATTTCCTCCTGTTTTACATCACTATTGGAGGTGCAAAAGGTGAGGATGAAACAGGAACTCCAATCCTGAAAAAACAGCGCTGCTATTCTTCATTCAAAATCTTTATGAGAGATAGAGAGGGAGCAGCCTCAATTGAGTAAGACAGTTTTCATCACACGCTGCTTCACCAAACAGGCTTTTGACATAGTCGTAGTTTGTGTTCCTCAAAATAGCACTTCAGCATGCTTCGGTTTCTGAACTTGTTTTTTTTTAACTCCTTTGAATTTAATTAGGCTATTCATCAGCTTGGTAAATGCAAAGAACCTTTTAAAAGGGGAACAGTGATTGATTTTTAAACTGCTATAATCACTCCATCTAGCTGTAAAAAAAATATTTTCCAGTTAGGTATTTCAAAGGATATTAAAATTCACTTTTTAAAATAACAAGTCCTCTGTCCTTATTTTAATATATAACCAGGAAGCTGCCATAACATCACTAGGTGAAGCCCTTCACCCAGCAAACCCCCTGTATAAAGTTCCCACTAGCATCCTTGCTTCGTGTGAATCTTGCTGACACAGGAGGAAATTTTGGGAGTCAAAGGAAGTTTATTCTGCACAGAGTCCTGGATCTGGGTCTGAATGGACTCACACGCAAACCAAAGCTGTATGGCCATAGCAGCACATCACCAGTGTAAATTACCATTTTCTGCACCCAAATAACAATCTTGAGATCAAGAGTCTCAAGTGCATGTGTGCGTCATTGCACTGGGCAATGTTGAAAAACTGTGGAAAAAGGGAAGCCCAGATCTGATTCTTTTGCCAGCAATCGAAAGGAATCGAATCCAGTTCAAGTCCCCCATTTTGCAGAGTCTTGCACCAACTGAGTTACATCAGAATAATACTTTACAGACTGCAGCATTTGTAGCGTAAACAGTCAGTTAGCCCCCGGGAGGGAATTCACCCCTGAAAGATGTTTCTTCTAAACATTTTCAGTCTTAGATGGTGTCACAGACGTGCCCCTGCTGCAGAAACCGAGGTTATTCCCTAAATGACAGTTACTCTTCAGACGATCAGCGCGACAGCTTGCAACTTTTGCTTTCTTGGCAGGGACCAAGAGCTACAGCTCGATCATCAGAAGCATCGCCTGTGTGACAAGGCTGACTGACCCCCGAGCGTGTTGTCATCACCACAAATTTGGCTGCTGAGACCTCTCACAAAGGCAATGAATACTGTTCTGCTGTGTGAAATGCCTGCAGGTCTGCCTGGGGCTGGCCAGCTCTGGAGTGAGGACTATTGCTTGCATCTTCTGTGAGGCTGCTCCTCTGCAACCAGCAAGTGCTGTCATGTAACGAGAGGGAAGGCAGGCAGCAGGACACCTTCAGCCTCTCACTTCCACACAGCACATGCTTCACAACGCTCCCTTATTCCTCCTTTGCACCAACACAAGTAGTTTACTCCACCGTCTCTCATTTCATCTGCCTGTCCTCCTCATTTATCCCTCAGCTCAGGATCTGCTCTTTTCCAGCTACTCATCGATTATCATCCTGCGGTTTATCTTTACTAAATATTTTTCTCCTGCTTTGTCATTAATAACATTTCCTTTCCATACGTCCCTTCGTATCACTTACTTTGCTGCTGTTTCTTTGCTTTCCTTGCCTTACTTCTCTGCCACCTTGGCCTGAGCAACACGCAGGCAGAATTGATCCTATTCCAGCCACAACCTACAGCCCTCTGAATTGCCACGTGAGCCATGGAGAGAGTTCAGCATTGTGGTGCACACCTGCAAACTGCCATACCTTTAGAAAACAAGCATCAATTCTGCCCAGCCTGTGGAAATTAAAAATTACAAAACGTATGTGGGAGTATAATTGCCATTCCTGTCATCTTACTGTTGGGTTTAAAGCATGTTAAATTGACCACTGGAAAAGTATTTCAATTATCCCATTAATGGCACAGAGCAAGCCAGTCGTGAGTCACACCAGTAAATTTCAGGGAAGACAAACAGACTCATACTGTGTGCACACAGTCCTCTTCTATCGATCTAATACTTCGTAATCCCAAAGCGCCTGGCTCGGTAGAGAGAGCTGCGCGCAGCTCGGGAGCCTGCTGGTGCTCGGGGATGCTCTCATGGCTCTTCCAGCCACCAGTGGGCCCCCAGCGAGGAGCCTGGAAGAAGCAAACCCCAAGGCAAATGCCCTTCTCCCACGCGGGAGAAGGAGGGGAAGGTCGCACCAGAGCACGTACGGTGTTTTGCAAGAGCAATGCTGGCTGCACGGACTCTGGCCTTGCAAGATGAAGCAGCAGAGAACCGTAGCCCAAACATTTTTGTTTCAGGACAAAACAGCGTGCACATGGGCACGTAACTGCAGCATTTACTGAGCTTTACGCTTGTCTGCAGAAGGACTGCACTTTCGTTTTGGGAGGGAGTTTCAACTCCCTTCAATGGAGAGCACTAACCAGCAAGTGAACCCTCTTCGCTCTCCTCCATTTTATCTAACAGATTTAAATAATTCATGTAATAGCTACAAAGAATCCCAGATAGCAAAAGTGTTTTAAAATTTGCTTCCATTTGTGTACTTCAGGCTTCAGTGAAACAGCTTTAAAAATATTGGCCCACTCAAGCTGAAACACCACAATTTTGGGAGTTCTTGCACAAAATACTTTTACACTCAGAGTAGTCGGCTCTGAGCGATCCTTTCCTTCCTCGATTTTGTTGTTACAAATAGCAAACCCCTCCTGCCACCAAGCTGCATCACCTTGAGAGAATGACTGCTACTTACAGGATTCGGAGCACTATACGTGTCATCAAAATATTACAATGCATTTCAAGTCTGGAGACAACACCATAGAAATATGCCCCAAGAATGCCAGAGGTGATGCAAAGCTGATGAATAGAACATGAGATGGAGGAGCCCTGCTTCTTCTTTTTTTTTTTTTTTTTCCCCTGGGAAAGCTGATAGCTTTTCTTTTTCCCAAAGAATAAGCTATTTTCATTTATTACAGTTCAGTCCCCCTGTTATGTGTACCCTGCCCCAATGGCTACAGGATGCGTAAGTCCTTAAAATGGATTCTGGTTGCAAAATTAATTCCTGCTTTCATTCAGATTACAGGAAGTTTTAGCTACGATTTTTATAAATAATTGACACAGATATCTTGATTAGTTTACTAAAATCATTGGATTCTGTTCCTACATAATAAAAATCATTTTTTAGAGGTTGTATTCACTTTTTAAACTGTAACTGTTTCCATACATTAAACAAATCAGTCATTAATAAGCCCAATATACTTCCAACATAAGAAATAAAAGGGAGGATTGTATCCAGTCTGCCTAATTTAGCCATTTGCTTGCACATACATTTTAGGTGTCTAACAAAGCAATCCTGCTGAAGTAAGGGCCAAATTTTCCTGTACAGACAATTAAGACGCATCATTGACTTCAATGGTTTCCAGAGGGAAAGAGATCCCTCTCTTAAAGCTGAATGGCTCGGCTCCTGAGTGATGAGAAGCGGGAATAGACTCCTATTATCTGAGATCCTATTATATCGAAACATTTCTGCTTGCAACTTCAACTAGGTAATCACCTCTATTAAGAAGATTTTAAATAGGAGCAAGTTAGCAAGGTCTGGAGTTCTTTATGCTTTTGCACATGCTTTCAGTTTGTTGCCTTTAGATGCTGGAGAGTTAAGAGAAGGCACTCTCTCATCATGCTACACTTTGCAGAAAAGTACTGCACGTCAAGGCCTCGTCACTGACATCCTACATTGTGCTTCATGACATCCATTTATACCAGGCTTGTTGTATTCCATCCCATGACCTGGGATAATGAGGTGTGTGGCTGGCGTGCCAGGATTTGATGTGTTGCAACATGGCATTATCTGCCTTGGGAAATGTGAAATGAAGGCATTGTCTGAAAAAATATAATTAAGGAAAAGGTTTCTTAGCCCTTAATAGCAAAGCATGAACACTACCAAGACTGCTACTCTTTTCTGAAACGAAATAGAATAACTAATGCCAAATGGAAATGTTTTTATTCTTACTGCTTTGGTCGGAGGAAGCATTCTGGAGAATACACAGCTTCAAGAAAAATGGAATGAACTGAAGCAACTGAAATCAAGGCTGTATAGCGCTCTTGAAAACTTAACTGAGGCTTTGTGTTTGCATAATGTATTATTACATTTTTATATCACCTGCACCCCATTAAAAGGAGCTATTCCTTGAAAACAAGTATTCAGAGAATTCATATCCTCACAAAGGAGTCATGTCATGGGAATCAAAAGCAAAAGGTTTGCTGGATGATAAGGACTCTGGGGTGAATTTCCTCTTGTACTCCCTGCTCATGAAATCAGCCAACACTGCTGCTGAAATCACAGGGCTTTTTTCATGGAAAAAACCCCACAGTTGTGTAGTTCACAGTTACACAAACAAAAAATGCAGCACTAATCATATGTTCTTATGACTACTGCTAATATTGTTATTACCTGTAATGCAGCGGCACATACGAGTAGCCTTAACATGGATTTGGGATCCATTGCACTAGGCATCCCAGAGTCAGATGTCATACAAGCACAAAAGATGGCACATATGCTTGGAAAAGCTTACGTCCTAATTTGACGTAACAAACCAATGAACCTCACTGGTACCAAATTGGAGGGAACGTGGACAGAAGGAATAAAATATGGAAAATAAGACCATATGCTTATATAAGTGAGCAGGAATGCTGATTACTTTTCTCTCTCAAGGACTTCTGAGAAAGACAAAACTAGATGTGTGTAAGACCTCAAGGCTCATTGTATGTGAGGATGCGAGAGCTGGGCTTCTGTTGAGCAGCCTCAAAACCAAGGTCCTAGCAGGGATGCTGCATTTCCCATGGGAGATCCATGCGTGGCAAAACCCTAAGAAGAAGCTGGTGTGGAAGATGAGGAATACAAGGGGACAAATGAAATAAAATGCCCCGAACAAGAAAATGTTTGTAGGATCAAGACCTTAGCTTTTCATCCTCTAGAGAGTCCTTTATATTGAGTTCAGTGGAATTTAAGCCTCCTCCTTTCGCTTTACTCATGGGATGAAGCTGTGTAGAGATGATGAGGCTAGTCACGGAAGCGAGGTGAATGCTATTTGGCCTCATTGGCCCATCAGGGCAAGGATCTGGAAATTCCATTTCCATGGTATGACAGAGTATAAATAATAATAAGTGCACTGTACTTTTGTCATGCTCTAAAGCCCTTGTATTGACAGGTAGGTCAGCATGAGAGGGCCTTATTGTAAATGAGAATCAGACTGTGAGCATCTATGTTCTTCTCCAGTACTTTCCTCAAAGGGATGAAGCGCACACACACACCCCGCCACCAGGATGTCTTTAGGCCCCACACTTCAAGAAGACTAGCTGGCCCACTTCTGCTTGGCGTGCTCAGAAATAGCTTCTTGAAGCAGCAGAAACAAGTGGAGTTACCCTGCTCTAATACATCAGTCAAGAGTGCATTGATAAAACCTTAGCAGGTTGCTCATGTTGGCTCTGTATTTCATCCCTCCTTTAGGTTTTAAATGTGCAGTTTGGGCTTTATGAAGGCATCAAGATACAACACGCAAGCAAACCACAACGTCTCACTACTTGAAGTGCTGAATATTGATGACAGTGCAATTGAAAGAAGATGACTGTACCCAAAAAGGGTGGGAGTTCTAACTTCATCCTGTCTTTGTCCTGCATGTGTTGGACATCCCATAATCGTCAAAGCAATCCAATGACAAATTCCAGTAAAGTGGAATTACTTTTTCAACTGTCACAAAATAACAATCACCAGGCTTTGGGTAAAATTGCTGAATATTGCATGCTCAAATCACATGCTCCAAAACAGTCACTGATGTAAAAAAAATGGTTACTAAAGGTGCTAGACTTTGTTACCTGCCGTCACGCACAAAAGACACCTATTGTCCAATACAGTAAATGTTGAATAAATTGGTTTCGCTGCAGGATGTAATTACTTACGTTACAAACGGTCATGAAAGACATTCCTTCTGAAATATTCGCATCTGTTGAATTTGCATTTTTTGGGTCATATAAGGAATTTTAACCAATAATATTCAATTCATACTGAACTGCTTCCTCTCACAGATGGTGTCTCTTACATGAAGAAGAGATGCAAATTTAGGACTAAGTTTTCAAGGCTTTCGTGATACACAGTTATATCACTGTATAATTATATTGTTAGCAGAAATCGAGCAATAGCATTCAAATTCACATCTGGGTTAGACAAGGGACTGGAGTCCGTATTTCAACTTTAAGCAAGGATTCAGTTCAGGCTTGGCTGGTGTAGAAATCCTCAGAGTCGACCTTGCAAGGACGTGGGTGTCCCCAGGTGAGAGGACGCAGGTGTACCTCTGAGCTCAGGGGTCCCGACCTGCTCCCCGGTGGCATCCCATCCTCTGCCCACATGCCCAGATGAGTTCTATGTGCCCATCTCAGGGACACTCTCTCTCTTCATACTGCACAAATCCTGTAAATTAATGCTTTGAACTTACTGGCATTTAGACAAACGTTGAAGTGAAATGGCTGTTTAATTAGCTCACTAGCAATTTCACTCATTAATTGTTGGTGTTGGTCTGCTGTTAGAAATGCCACGTTGGTTCTGGTACTTCCAGATACATACATCTTTTCACATCAGGCTGTAGAGGTGAACTGAAGGTCCTGCAGGTATTTCCATTAAAATGTACTGGGTTCATCCAGAGGGACCAGTGAGAACAAAGAGCCACATTTATCTTTCAGCTTGGTGTGCGCACATATATTTCATGCTAGATCCTGCAGCCACATAAAAAGTTTCAGAGGACAAGCAGGAATGGATTGAAGGAGACTGACTGAAAATGTTCCCCCCGCAGTGTTCACAGGAAGTCACAGAATATGTATAAGATATTTTTAAAAGTCTTTTTACCACTTCCATTCTTTTCCTGGTGGTTCACTCCTCAGCTGACAAAGTGATTTATTAACTGTCTTTAAAAAGTTCCATTTCACTGAACAAATGATAAATATCGAAACCTGAAGCCTGACCCAACATCAATATCAAACTGGCTCAAACCTTTGCAGGCTTAGTTTATTTTTCAAAGAGTAAACAAAAGGAGAGTGAATGAATACTCAATATAAGAATGCATTAGAAAAGGATTATTGTTAGGCACAGTGGCTGGAAGACCCAACGCGCCATGTTAATTCCACTAGAGGCAGAAGATAATCACATTTGAAAATTGTGATTCAGTTACTTTTTCCCCTCCTCCCCTGGAGAAGGGGGGTCCATGAAGCAGGAAATGTAGTTTTAATAAGTAAAATAAAGCAAAACCTAAACTGTGTCCTTTTAGTTTGCCTTCTCCTCCCCACCATCCACCTTCTGAAGGTCATGTGACAATTGGCATCGTCACTTCTGTTAAACTCGTGGAGAGGCGTGATTTGGTGCTCCTGCAAGTAACCACAACAGGGAAGACGGTCTCATTCCCAAATGTGCGCACACACACACACATTGAGTGCAAAGGCAAAAACTGCAAAGCAATCAAAATTCATTCATTCATTAGAAAACGTGATTTCCTACTGTTCATGAATGCTATTAGCTTCACATAAGCATGGTTTCATTTAAGCCATTTATAACTTCTTCATTGTATTTTGTTTAAGCTCCAGTCTTCTTAAATGGATTTTTTTCCCAGTTCAAATACTGTTTAAATATAGAAAGACACGTAACTATGAAAGTATTCACAATTTTGGTGCAACTTGTTTTACATGTTGTTGATGCCTGCTGAACTGGCTGTCAGAGAAGTCAAGAATGGAAGGGATCAAACGGTGCCCAGATGCAGCGACACTTGGCAATTCTCTACACCTACCAGTGTCAGTCAACTCAAGCTCAACTCAAGCCCAGGGTCCTGCAAGAAAAATGGAAAATCCACGTGATCAAGTGAGACCTCTTGCAACAGCACCATCACCTTATTTTATCAGCATCGATTGTCACTCACTCCTTGCAAGGTGGTGAAGGGCCGAAGAGGTCCAAAACCTCCCCGAATGGACCCAAAAGTTCTGCAGCCTGTTGCTTCTTAAACTGCATTTCAGCACTGGTAGCACAGGAGCAAATGGTGCATGAGCTTCATCTTTGGGGACTGTACATCCTGTTTTCCCCAAGCAAATCCTAGACATTGCTGAGAAGATGATTTACCAGCATAAACCAAGCCAGAATACCTTTAGGTTCTTAGAAACATAGCTACTCTGCACACTTCCTGGCATCCATATGGCGCACCAGCATGCGTCAGAAACAAACTCAGTTTTCAGAAAGAATCTGGAAAACTTGCTCAAGGAAAAAGATTTTTGAGTTGAGGCAGAGGGTCAGGAGCGGAGATCCTGCACTGAAAGCAAAAGCAAGAAGCTGGAGGCAGTCAGGGCAGATCCCTCCACTGACACACGTCTCCTCAGGGGAGAAAGAATCCCTCGGGAAGACCAGAGGGAAGGCAGGTTTGAACCAGTAGCTGAAGGCATTAAGGGCCTTCTGGATTTACATCTGAGCTTAAATCCTTCCTAAATGAACCGTTGCACACATGTATTTCTTTTAATCATCTAAAAAGTGAAAGTTAATTCTACATCATCTTGTCATTTCCAGAAAGATGAACAAGAGGAAAATTTTTGCAGCTCAGGGAAGACTGAACATATTTATTTTCAGTTGCTCTCATAAAGGTCCCTGCTCTGTCAGAACCTCCTGAGGCACAGAGAAACCCCTGCACAAAAGTGAGAGGACAAAGAACAGGAGAACGGCATTCTCCTGCGAGACAAGAATAGAGCACAGACAGAAGAAAGTGGAGTTTCTGACCTATCTTTCCTTGTGTAGGATACCAGCTTAGTAAACAGTAAGTGTAGCTTGTCTCCCTGGCACTAGCTGAAGGCCAAAGATAGCACATCGACCTTCTCCAGAGTCTGCTGGGACAGGGGTAACCTTCGCGGTTGGGCTTGTCAGATTTGCTGATATCACAGGAGATTGTCTCCATGGCTAAAACACAGGCTGCTGTGATACCTCTTCTTGCTGCTTCTCCAAGTGACCATGAAGAAAAATGAAGTTTTAGTTTCTCTGAAGCGGAAATGCACAAAACTCATGTGGGTGGAAAAATGTGGGGCTGAATGGTGTTATGAATTGTCATAAGAGAAAATATATTTAATTATATGGCCCAAATCTCCACCAGTATTTAGTTTTCTACAAAATAATACGAAACTCAATTTACGTGAATGGCCGAAGCATCAGGATGTTGACAGAGCCTGCGATGGGTGCTTCTGGGGAGGGCAAAACAGAAAGAATCGAGAATAATTGTGCTATACAGACTGGAAACTTTCAAAGGGAAACCCTTTATTTTAAGGGGGAAACTCAATAAGCTCAGAACGCTGATGTTGAAGTCAAAGGAACTGTGTTCCTGAGCAATCCCATGTATCATCCAGGTCCAGCTTAGTGACAACCAACTCTGATTGGTGTTTCAACCCTCAGCATCCATAGCTGGATACCTTCTCCACAATATTAATTACCTGAGTTACTCTATTCCCTAGACTTTCCCAGCGAAGTTGTGGCTGCCCCATCCCTGGAAGTGTTCAAGGTCAGGTTGGATGAGGCTTTGAGCAACCTGGTCTGGTGGAAGGTGTCCCTGCCCGTGGCTAGAACTAGATGGAACTAGATGATCTCCAAAAGTCCCTTTCAACCCAAACCATTCTCTGATTCTGTGATTCTATGACTTCTGCTTGTACCTCCTCAAATAAAGCCAGAATACCCTTAAAACACCTCAGCTCCAAATTTAGATGGTAGAGGAAACGCTATTGTTTTGCCGTGTTTTGCTTTTGTTTGGTTTCAGAGATCGGATACTTTCAAGATGCAGAGTTCCCATTCTGAGAGCTTCCTGGTAGGGATCCATCTTTTGGGACTGAAAACATCAGCAGAAGCTGAAAATCCTGGGGAGCTACACTCCCCATTGATGATTTGGTAGAAAGAATATGGGTTCTTCTAAAAGAAAAAAGAAAAAGTGATTGTGGTTTTAGATCGGATGATTGCAGAAAGACTTTTAAATGTGCAAAAGTCAGTTAAGGACCTAACTTACATAGGAAGATGGTGGAAATCATGTGTCTAATAGCACTTGTATCTTATGAAACTTTCCTTTTCAGTGAATATTCAATTATTCAATTTGCAAGCATAAATGAACAATTTTCATGATCTACTTAGGTCAACATATTGTACTGCAATGTGAAATGGTTGTAAACTATTTATATGGCTACTTTACTGTTAGTGTGATAAACTTTTTTAATCTGGAAATATTCCCTTCTCTTAGCTGCTGCTGCTGATTGAAGAAAAGAGACATGTTCTTTACATTTCATACAGGTGTCCACTAAGTGATGATAAATACTTTCTGAAATATCTTTCATAAATGGTTCTCTCTGACATTTTTTTTTGGAGTGATAACGTCCAATTACTTTCTGTGTTTTCCCTGAAGGTAAGATATATCCATTTTATCAGATAGCTCCAAATAAGCTTGCTTTGGTCACTATGTCCGTCTAAAAATATTTTACTCTATTCCGATATAACTGGTTCTTAATAAAACTATACTTGAGAAGCATCTCTAGCAACATGAATCTGTTTTTCTTAATGGCCTCCAAACCATTTTGAAGTGATATATTTTTGACACATCAGAACTTTTTTGAACCTTGCATCTAAATTTTAAGTTACCTACTTACTCAGGGAGTTAAACACATTTTCCTGTAAGTAGGTGCACCTTACAGGTTTCAAATGTGTTTTTAGAACTACCCCTGGCCAAATGTTTGCTATCAAATGTGGCATGTATTCAGCTTTTTTCTTCCTTTTGGATTTGAGCCTCAATCTGAGAAGAAGGCTGAGGCGGTCAGGGTATTTCTTCTCTGTTTGATTTTCTCCTTGTTCTGTCCTTAAATCTTAAAATGTTGTAATTTCTTTTTAGTGAAGTGGTAATAGGTCCATAATGACAAGACATGTATCAGCCAATATTGCCTTTGCACATAGGAGCAACATGCCACTGTAGCAGTTCTGCTTCTGCAATAGCTGTACTACTGTGCTGCAGGAAAATGCCGTGCTACTGTAATATGCTGGACTGCCATAGTGGGTCTGCTATCCTCACTTCAAGAGGAAGAATCATAAAATGAAATCGCTAAAAATAACTCTTAAGATGAGAAGCTGGTTCTATTCAGTTTATATAAAGGAGGCTGAGATAAGATCTTGCGTAGCTGCTCATACATGTAGGGGGAAAAGGGATCTAAAAGTGTGTAGTTCTGGCTTTTAGGAAAGAAGGTAAAACTGAAAGTCTTTTCAGTCTTACATAACATGAGACAACCAGATCCAATGAGCCGAAGTCAGGCAAATTCACCTTGACATATAATGCAGTAAGGATGATAAATTAACACTGATTTTGGAGGGTGGTGCAGTCACTATAATTGGAAGGTGACGTTAGTTGCTGTCCTAAAGATAGGATTTGATCCAGCTTCTGCGAGCCTGAAGGCTGCACAGGCAGGTACCTAAGTACACCTAGGTGGCTGCGTTCCTTCTTGCCTTGGATCTTGTGGCTCCAAATACCACTCTGCCACTTCAGCCACACATCCCTACAGGAGGGAGGTTTGGCAGTCTTGCCCACACAGTCCCACAGAACTGGCAGCTCTGCGATTAATGACTGTAATCTGTACCCGAATAAGAAGAACAACTGGCCAAACTTTGTTTTCTCCATTTTTCTCTCTTATTCTAAACCATCAGACTTTGACTGGAGCTGGATGCAGGACAGCAGATGGACTCGTACCCTGAGACACACCTGTCAGTAGACCGATGATTGACATTTACTCAAAGTCCAATTGAACATCAAATCTGGGATGATAAAGACATGTTTCTGGGATGAAAAATAGCTCCATACTGGAAGGACTAATGACACTTTTTGCAATTTAAGTAAAAGAAAAGAAAAACAGGTCCTTTGGGTTGTAGTAGATCCCCATCACTGTAGACTGATGCCTCAATCTTGTCTTTTTCCTCTCTGTGGTGCAAAAGGGTTTAGTTGTCTGAGGATTGAAATGTTTAAGTCTAATTAAAGTCACTGTGTTCAGTACAGGAGTGTGTAGGTGACATTTACATGCCTTTAATACATGACAAGTCAGTTTAAGTAATTTAACAGTCATCTCTGGCCTCTGAAGATGACATACTCCATGAGAAGATGAAATCACCACTTCTCTTAATGATCTCCCTCATGAGTACAGCATCAAATCCAGCCATCCAATGTCATTCATTACCCCAAAGCTTTTTGCTTACTGAGGATCTCTTGGACCCTTCTAACCCCCACTGAGCCACACGCAACTTCTGCAACATCTGGAAAACAGCACTTGGGACAAGACCCCAGATCATCCTCCAGAACTGGGAGCTGGTGCCTCCACCCAGAACTGAGGGGTTTAGGCTTGTAGCTATCCCCAGCCGAAAGGCATCACATCTTATTGGGCAAGAGCAGGAGGAGCCCAGCAACTAAAAGGTTCCGATGCCTGTCTTCATGGCTCCAAGATAAGGAGCTTCCAGAAGCTATAAATACATTCAGAAGGCAAAGATAAATGGAGAGAGTGCAAGCAAACAGAGCAACAGTCCTTCTCACATGGGGGAGAGGTGTCCACCACCTTTAGCACATCTGTATCAGAAAATGAAACAATCTGTAGTGAGGTCTGCTTTACCACTTCTCTCCTGAGCTAGCATAGTTGTCCAACACTTCAGACTTACCTCTCCCAGGATCTGTTCTACCTGGATGATCCACACCCTTGCCTTGGGCCATTGCTTCCCATCCCTTTTCCCATAAGACTAAAGTCTCACCATTTGCTTTTGGTCACACCTCCAAAAGCTGACTCCAAGCTCTTATTAAAATCCTCTTGGAATAGACTTTGCAGGCAGGGGAAAAAAAAAAAGATATTTTGAGATGAGTTAAAAACCCCTCATATACAATCACATTAGTCATAGCATCCCAGAACTCCACTCCCTGCCCAAGACTCCTTTGAGCTAGACAGGGTACAAACACAGCATAAAATACTGCCATGTCACAGACACTTATAACTCTTTGAGTATTAGCTTAAAAAAGCCAAGAAGTCTGGTAGATGGTGTTTTACATTCACTTTGCTGTGCAGACAGACCAAAGAAAGTACAAGGAGTGGACAGTCAGGTTGGTTCCTTGATCCCTTGGAAGTCAACTGAACATTTCACTGTATCCTGAAAATACCAACCATATATACCTTGTGATGTGACATGGAGTTGCTTTACACTGGGATTTTTAAATTACTTTATTATAATAAAGTCCTGCGGAAGGGGAGTTTGTGCAAGCAAAATGCAGTGTGTCTAAATGATGTGCAAAAAATCTGCAGAAAATTTAGGTATTTGGACCTGGCAGGGGAAAAGAAAGTGCCTACGTTTCCTTTAAAGTTAATGGAGTAGGGTAGGTGTCTCTGAAGATAGTGGGAGGGAGATACAGCCTCACTAAGTCAGATGTTTATCTTTCTTCATTAATCGCACAGAGACTTAAATGCTGGATGACTTTGTCTATTCAGAATCCACTCCTCTTTGAAGATATGGACCTAATAAAGCATGACCAGCTCTTTTTAAAAAAGAAAATTATAACCATGGTGTCCCATTTTCCTATCGTGTAGATATTAACAGAGTGATGAAAATGCATGCTCCAGAGTAGGACAGCCTTGGTAGTGCACACTCACAGACCCAGGGAAGTTTGTCTCCAACTTTGCCAGGAAAATCTCCTAACAGGTTCTGGTGTACTAAGTAGGGGAGAAAAATTCCACCATTTCTTCTAAGGTGAAAAGGTTATAGACTACCAGGTGAAAAAGGACAGGCATGGGGTTTCTTACCTTGGATCTTGTCATCCAGGGATTTTTGAGTGCGAGTTCTGTCATTTTTATACGCTTTCCCACCTTTTATTCCTGGAAATAACACAGATATGTCAGCTGATTGAGACTGCTCCCTTTCTGAGTTGCAACAAATAGCTGAACAGCTGTAATTCTGTGGTCAGCCACATCAAGAAGTTGCCAATACGTATGAATTGGTTATTGCACCGGGGTGGAGGAGAGCGTAATACATGTAATATAGTGAAAGCTTTAATGTAACCCCTGGGTTTTAGCTACAACCAGAGATGGCTAACTTACTGTGCTGGGACTGCTGATCTGCACTTTGTAGTGATGTTCTACCTTCAAGTTTATCAGCTGCCTTTCTCCGAGTCTTTCCAACTATTAGGAACATAAGCACGTATCTATCATATGGATCCAAGGCTTTTATAAAGCAACATTTTCCACAGTAACTCAGTAATGAACAAGGTGAAGCAGAGAACCAGAGCAAAAAGTTGTTTTTGCAAAGGAGAAAAATACAACCATTATTTTCAAATTTTAGGTTAAGAGGCTCCTTCCTCCCTTCCTTCTCCTCCTGTCAAAATAAAAGCCAGTTTGTCATAAAAGCCGCCTGTGTGCGGGTTGGTGTGAACGGGCTCTATAGGGACACACAGATGTGGATGGAGAACAAGTTACTGAAAACAGCCGGCTGAAGGCAGGCAATGGAGCGGAGAAGGAGCGTGTCAGCCTCTCCCGAGAGCTGATAAGCTCTGTCAACCACTCCTCCCCAGAGCCCATGAGAACCGATAAACTCATAACACCATGGGTCAGCCCAATTTGAGAGTGGCTGCCAGGAGGCACGGGCCTCAGCAGCAGGTGGGGTGTTGAGGAGGAGGAGGAGAAGGGAGGAGGAGGAGGGACGAGGAGGAGGGAGGAGGAGGGGGAGGAGGAGGAGGAGGAGGAGGAGGAGGAGGGAGGAAGAGGAAGGACAGCAAGCTGGGACCCACCCCTCAGCCCCCAGAGCTAATGTAGGGCCAGGGCGGTCATTAGATAATTACCTGCTACTAATTCTAACAGCCTGCCTCTATTAAGAGTAACAGCTTCAGTAATAAAAGGTCTCCTAGCAGATAGCGGCTGTGGTTTGTGTCTCCCCTGATTTAGCAGCAGGGGAAAGGGAATTTTCAAATTTTCCAGCCTATTTTTAAGTAGAAACTATCTTTTTTTCTTCTTCCCCCCCCCCCCCAAGATTTTTTTTCTCAACCTTTCATTTTTTAGGCTGTCTTGACTACTGTCTGGGGATTTTAGTTACTTACAATCATTCTTATCTCTTTTCTGTTTACCTCACTGGCAAAACTGTAGATGTGGAGGAGAGAACATATCTTGTCAAAGCATTAAATGCTCTTGTTTTGTTTTTCAGGGAAAAATAATAACATATTACTTTAAATTCATTAAAGATTGTATCTAAAGAAGAACCAGTGCTTTTCAGTTAGCTCTGTTGTTAGGAAATAATAGAGATACCTCCTTGAGCATACTATGATGGGAACAAATCAATACAGCTGTGTAGCTACCACATCTTCTGGGTAGAAGAGGGTAGCAAATGGACTGTAAAAGCAATGGTCTTCTTTCCTCAAGATTCACAGGCACTTTCCGCCTAGAAATAAGCTCAG
Organism: Astur gentilis; assembly: GCF_929443795.1. Taxonomy (NCBI): domain Eukaryota; kingdom Metazoa; phylum Chordata; class Aves; order Accipitriformes; family Accipitridae; genus Astur; species Astur gentilis. The sequence goes on from NC_064892.1 coordinate 3,096,993, forward strand.
GTTAGTCTATTAGGAAATGAATAAATAGTAAGATCACTTCAGAGGCTTTTTGTAAAATTGAGTCTTCAGCAATCCTAAATATAAATCCACATTGCTTGGTACCAATCTTGTCCTGCTCTATCTATGCTTAGAGTTTGTCTGTATATGGGAATTTAGCTACAAGATAAAATAGTCCTTTATATAAATATCTTATGAGTCAGTCCCAGCTGTAACTCCAAAGTGGTGAAGTCGTTAAGTAAATGCTGTTAAGAGAAATGTAAAATGAGCTATGATTTCTTCACAAGAAAATGCTTTTATGGCATTTAATATAAGAAAAAATGCTTTAAAAAGGCAGCATTGGACCCCATGTCATGCTATACAAATGACTATTTCAAAAGTAACAGGGTTAAAATAAGATAGAGATATGAATCAACATGTCTGGTATAGCTACCGTGATGGGTTTACATCAGCCACACTGGGGCATCCTATGATGCTTCTGTAGATGAAATCTTAACAATCTTTTCATAAAAAGAGAAATGGATCTTTTATGAATATGAAAAATTATGTACCCTGTGCATAATGTGTTTCTGTCTGTAGATAAATCTTTGTATTATTAGCTCTTCAAACCTAGTCTGTTATTCTATTATTAAAATTGGATAAATTATTTATATAATTTTTCATCAGTTGAATTAATGCTTATAATGGTGGCTTGTGATAACTTTGATTTCTACTTCTTCTCACTATGAATTTTTTAAAAATTATAATTAGAAGTCACACCATATTTCTAAGTTTCCTTTTTCATCTGTGATATTTCCTGGAAATATAATCGATTCATTACTTAATTTTTGTCACAAAACAGTTAATTTCTTTATAGCTTCATCAAAACTGGACTGCCTGGGGAGCAAGCCAATTTTATCAGCAATTAAAAAGGTTGTTCCTTTAGGTTTTAAAATATACTGAGTAATGTTTTTTATTGCCCCTATGTTAAAATATGGCCATGTTCTGATAAGCGATCATCATGTACAACTGGTTTCATGGGATTCTAATTTTTATTTTTCTTCGATGGTTTCATTCCACATCCGTCACTTCACAACCAAATTGCGATTGCCAGCTACTCAAGTGTAAGTAGTAGTGCATACGCTATTTTTCTTAGGTATACACAGCTGACTTGGAAAACAAGCCCCATCACCAACAAATTCCATTTCAGTTTCATTGACTTCTTTAGATCTTCCTGGATGTTGCCACTGAATCGTCTTATAAACCGCCAGTAGCCTAAAACCGATAACAGAGCCTTGTTCCTGTGTGGTCACATCTGGGCTGCATTGCTAACAACAGCAGAAAGCTTATCAGCATTCCTTTTCAATCTGATGGCTTTACGGAACTCTAAACTGGCACTGAGAACAGATCTGCGGCTGATGGCGGTCCTGGTGTTGCTGTTCTGGAAGCCAATGGAGCTCACGCTGAAGTCAGCAAGACATTGTACAGAGGAAAGGTCTGTCCCTGCAAACCACGCTGGCCAGAGCCTCGGCATCTTCCTAAAGTGCCAGCACCGCCATGGTCTGGGCCAGTGGCTGCTCAACAGGACAGTGGCAGGGTGGAGGAAAGGGTGGCTTTGATGGAAAGGAAGGGAAGCTCAAACATTCATACTTATTTTGGGGGGTGGAGGGGTGAGCAGGAAACCTGAAGTCCTACTATATTTTCTGGAAAAACTCGGGAACAGACCAAACTTAAAACAACGTTCACTTCTTTAAAAGTGGAAACTAAGCAGAAAATCAGGTGGAAAAGAACAGCTGAAAAACTCAAGACTCAAGACCAGATAGGAAGACCAACCTACGCAGTGGCCTAATTGCACCTGTACATGCAAATGACATCAGCTGCCTTAGGAGAGAGGCGAGGAGGAGCGGTGTAGCCTATGTGAGCCAGCTGGCCAGCCTCAGACAGAAGGGAATAGATAAGGACTGGGAAGCGGTGGGAATTAGGAAGTGTGGCTATCTGAATCATGGTTTGGGCCACTGTGGGGCCATCTTCAGAAGCCCTTGCACATTATGGCAATAACATAAAATTCCTTACATGGAAGAGTTATCATTAGAAAAAGTATGTCAAAAGGATAGTTAACTTTCTTTGGTGCAGTTTAGATCCAGAGACAAGCACTGCTATCACAAGTGGCACCGGCCAGCTTTCTGCAGAGCGTGGCCTACGTTCTTTGAAATATCACTTTCGGAAAATGTGACCTGTGTTCCCAGAACTGTTCAGTTTGAGAGAAATTATTTCCAATTTATTTCTTTGCATATGAAATGAGTGTCCCTTTGGTCAGTGTCATGCCCTAGTCTAAGGGATGAGAAATGAGAATTCAATAGTCATGTTTCTTCTAGGATGAAAACCTAGACCTTGTAAATATGGCTGCTTAAATTAAAGCTTCTGAGCTGTGGCTGAAGTTGCAGAGCTCAGCTAGACACTAGTAGGAAAATGTTATTTACTAAGATTAGTGAATCTGTAAATGTTTTCAGAGTGTTCAGAAAATGTGTAGGTCCATGCAGCAGCTGGTGAGTAGTACTGTTCCTCTGCTCTGAATCCCTGCATGTGCTAGGGAAAGGACTATTTATCTAAGAAGCTTCTCCCCATCTCAGAAGCACGTGGTCAGCTTTCACGATGCCCTGAGAAAGAAACAGGAACAGAAGGTATCATCCCGGAAAAGTCTCTACTCCAATGGATGTGAGGAGGCGCTTTCCTTTTCTACCTACCCAAAATGCTTAAGGAGAACACACAGAATAACTGCCAAGCTGCCATGGAAAATGAACTATTTACTTTATTTGCTGTGCTAGGGTCTGAATGATGTAGATCTGGGAAGAAGTTTTTCAGTGTTTACTTGGGACACCTCCGATTGAAAAAAAAAGCCCATCACCACATAATGGAAACAATGGATTCTTTAGGGAGGTCTGAGAGCCTTGAAGACTTAATGGCATCAGTGAGGATAAAGGCAAAGACAATCCTAAGGACACACCCAAAACCCAACTTAGATGTTGTAAAGAAGAAGGTAATTGAGGCAGATCTCTGTATGGGATCCAAATAATTACCACATAGAGCAGAAACATGCCTGAAGTCAAGCTACGGCGTGCAGGGTTGTGAGGTGAGTCAAGACGGGAACGCTGTATACTCAAGTACCAATTTGGTCTCAGTCTTGACATAGACATCCCACCCCTTTTCCTTTTCTCCTCACGGGATCATGTCCTTAAGGAAGAGTCCCTCAGTCTCCTTTTAAAGCTAGGCAGACCTGCTATGACCTCTTAAAACTTACTTGCTGCTGCCTTTCTGTAGGATAGGGTAGTGGACAGAGCAGCTACTCGGGAAGCAAATACTACAGTCTCCTCTCTGCCTCAGGGGTTTCAAACCCCCTTTGCAATGTCTTTAAGCATCCTAATGTTGTGCAGCAACCAAGCAAGGGCAGTTAAGAATTAAAACGTCAGAGAAGTGTTTTTCCCAATTTGCCTTACTGTGCTTGAAGCTAAAGGAAGAGAAGAAGCAACAGGAAGAGACAGGTGGGTGCATAAAGCTCTCAAAGTGACGTGGCCATGCATTAAGGGTCCCTGAAATCTCAGTCCTGCTTCCAGGCATCCTCAGGGGAATCTTTGTGAGCTGCTTGCATCTGTGTAGGGGGAAGAAATGGTCTCACAGTAGCAGAGAATGGAAAAGTAATAAAAAAATTAAATTAGGCAAAATTAGTTTAAATAATGAGAAAGAATATAGAGGAGATGATCTCAGAGGCAGGTGCCCTTTTGAGAAAGTAGCTTTATTAGATTTTAATTTAATTTATTAAAGCTAGGTTGACAGTGTCCTTTTTTAATGCTGTGTGGAACATTATCTTCTACTCCTGTTGATGGACAATGACAAAAAGCAGAGTATCTAGCACTGAGTGTGGCGAGAGGGAGGAACTTCAAGTTTTGCTCTGTTTTTCATCTTCTCTCCATATTTTGGCCCTATTTGGCAGCTGTTGCCTGCTAAATAGGCTTACTACAGAAAAGCCCTGAAGCCTTCCAATTTTGTGGTGGCAGCTAACTTGGAAATAACCTCAATAACACAGTGACACTTAGATTTGGTGCCTAAATAGTAAAAAAAAATAAATTAAGAAATTACAAGTTTAGTAGCTATATTATTTAAAGATTTTCAGCTGTTTCCAGTTGGCTAACACATGTTTTAGCTTCCTGGCTCTTTCAAATGAAATCAAGAGAGACATAAGCGTTTTTGCTATACCCAGATCAGGGATAATCTAAACATTCTTGTTATCAAACCCTATTTCTTGTGCTTGCTTAACTCAGCTTCTCTACAAAGTGTGTTATACCAAGGAAGAGATAGGGCCCTCATACTCCTAAACCAAACCACTCGCATTTAGAAATAGCTATATGCCTATGCTAGTTCTCGGCAATTGTTGCTGGCATAGTGCACTGCAGCAGGGGCTCTGCCTGTTTTTTTCTCCTTGGTCTCTCATCAGTTCCAATGCCATTTTATTTCTTTGCAATAACAGGTTTATGAAGATACTTGTTAATGAAGCAAAATATGATTTTCCCATACGTGTAGAGAGCTCTCTACATTGTTCTGTGATCCCATGAGAGTTTATGAATGATGTAAAGAGAGATTGGCATAAACCAGAATAGAAAACTATCAAATCAGCCTGTGCTGACTATTTACTTTTCTCTGCATAAGTCCAATACATTCCAGGGATAGCTAGACCCTAGATATCTACATATCTAGACAAGTCTCTTACTTCTGATGGTCTCATTCTCAGCAGATGCTCCTCCAGCCTCTACCACTGCAGAAGGGAAAGCATGGAAAATGTTCCCTCCTGCCCAGATTCAGGCAGTCCTGAGATGGGATTCAGAATCTATTAAGAATATATTCCAGAAATACTGGACCCTAGGTTATTTATTGAAGAGCGCAACTGTTTTCTGCTTTGCCTGGTTTTCCACAGCAGTATTTTCATCCTTGCCAGCTGCCACCTGAGTTGTATTCTCCCTAGAACTCCACTGAAAACTAATACATGTTGGAGGCAGGATTAATTAGTATAATCAGTAACCTATTCACTCTTAAATGACTTCTGCAAGCCTCGTCTTGCCATCATTCAATGTGAAAATGAGCCTTCGCTGAAGAACTAATAGAATTTCTGCAGCTCCTGCAACATCTGAACCTCTATTAACTTTGATTAAGCTGATTTCTAGATTTCTTGATTTTTCTGCTCTAGATCTGACGTCAGATAGGTAAATGGGGTTGGAACAAATAGCTTTAATTGTGTTTTTTAACGCTTTTTTTGCTTTCTCTCTGAAATGAAAACTAATGAAACGCTGCTCCTGAGCAGTCCTTGTTTTGTTTAAAAAATAATAGCAGAATGGCTCAGATGTCTCCATAGAGGATGATCAGACCATTATTCTAAGCCACCCTCTGCTCTTACTTGTATCTCTAATAATGAACAGCAACTCCAGTGATTTGACAGTTACTCCAGATTATCAAGAATACAGGAAAAAAACCTTGGGCTTTGTTTTCCAACAGCACTCTCATTTTAACACACGTCATTTTAATGTACCTTGTTCTACACTTCCATGACACAAGCCACAGAGTAGTCATTTAGTGTTCAGGGAATGCTGGAAGTGTTCAAGGCCAGGTTGGATGGGGCTTTGAGCAAGCTGGTCTGGTGGAAGGTGTCCCTGCTCCTGGCAGGAGGGGTGGAACTGGATGATCTTGAAAGGTCCCTTCCAACCCAAACCATTCTATGGTTCTATGAATATAAATGCAAGATCTAAGCTGTGTGGTAGGTACATTATCAGTCTCTCTTGTCATTTATTATTTATAATATGTTCTCATTCATTTGCAGTACAAAAGTACATCACTGTGTGTTTTAGTTTATTAAATAGTAGATTGTTACCTCTAAGGCCCATGCTCCAAGCACAAAGTAAAGCCTTTAACTGAAATGTTTTTGGTGATCTCTGTGCTCACTCTGTGCAGTACAACTGGCTACTCAAAAATTAACAAGTTAATGTAGCTGAAGAGCTGGTGAACTGCCCAGATCAGGCCTGAAACTAATAATTTGGCTGGGGAAAAAATATGAAAAAAATGTGAACAACTCACGGTGAATATTTTTCCTTTGGGGGAAAAAAAAAAAAGTTGTTTAGAAAGATATCCTAGATTAACAGCTTGTTCAGCACAAACATCCACTAGAAACTGACATGAAGAAAGAAGTTACACGTGGTTTTTTAGCACCTTTCATCCTAAAGCAAGATTGTGTTTATTTTGCCTTCACTGTCTTTATTGGAGTTGCTAATTTTTTACTGGTATAGCAAAAAAGAATCCTTTCCAGACCTTTTTTTCCCCAAAAAAGTATTGCCAAAAAAGGACTTGAGATGTAATTCTCATTCATAGATTGGCCTTGCTACTTTATGCTTGCAGTATACAAGATGTTAGAGTGAGTGCAACTGGAAATTCCTTCCAGCTTAAAACCTTCCGTACACTAGAGTGACAAGTAAGGGGGACTGAACGTAAAGGAGGATAGCAAATGCCTTGGAAAAGCCTTGCTTTCCACTGCTCTGTGGTCACCTACACTGCTTGTATAGTTACTTACACCTAAGCAGAATAAATGTAACATAGCGATAAATCTGGAAATGCCAAAAGTATCAAAGAGGGGCCATCACTGATAGCAATCAGCAGAACACCATGCCAGAACCTGCAGGGGAAAAACTGGAAAAAAGCAAAGATGTTAACTGGAAGAACATAGAATAATAATAATTGGAGCAGATAAAGAGCCTTTCACTCGTTATGGTAAGACACTGCTTTCTTCCCTCACTGAAGAAGCTGTGGCCAATATTTTCAAGCTGGATATTTAAATCAACATTGCCGCATAGCAATCTAAATAAATGTCCCAATTTTCAGATTTGATGTACTGTTGCAGCTTTTCTTGGCTCCAGAAAGTATGAATTCTCAGCACCTCAGAAGATCAAGCTGTTTATGTGGGTGGTGATCATCATCGAAAGTTAAATCAATGTAGCTTATCTTGCACGTGCAGAAACCAGCATGTTCACACACAGGGTATTTTTCATCAGTAGATGTCTGGCCTACCTGCTATTTTCTCCACTTCACTGCCAGTACGCTAATTTTTTAAATTAACCTAACTAGTTTTCACTTTCCATTTATTGGCATATCACCCATAAAGGATTGGATTTAATTTGCAGGTTAAGGCTCTTAAATGTAACCCCTGTTAGGGAAAGCTAGTCAGTAGAGTCAGTGGAATCAAGGGTAAGGTTTTCAGCTGACCTGATGCAAAGCTGACCTGGTGTCTGTTTCGAGGTGAGCAGAAAAACTCTAGACTAGTCTACTCTTCTTTAGAATCCATGCACTGTGCTGAGGAAATCTCACTGACTACCTTGGGAACGGAGACAGCTATCATCTCACACACAGACATATACGGATTATGTGTAAATACACGTAGACATCTTACATTTAGGACTTTTAAACCGGGAGCTGAAATCCACTCACTACGACTATCATCAGGCATCAAAATTTGAATTGTCTTGAATAGTCACTTTATACAGCCATTGTAGAATAATTGCATTCCTAGATGTAAAAATATTACGTCCAATTACAGCTGTCTTCAGCAATACTAGTATGTTAATAAGCTCTCAGAATCAGAGCATATAGAAAACTTACATGGTTTTCTGAAGTACAAAGCACAGCTTTGGAGCTAAAGAATGGATAGTTTTCCTGGTGTGGTCTTTACCAAGAAAAGGTTTTTCTTTGTTTAGACAGGAAGAAAAAGCTAATGTGGGTCACCTGGGAGGACAGATTTCCAAATCTCAGTTGTGTCTCAACAGCACAGCAAAATTACCTATCAGGGTACTCAAGATAGATCTGAATTAGTTCTGCCTTGGGTAAGCCTTGGCTACTTTTATGGTCAGGGGAAAAGAGAAAGGAGAATAAGTATCTTTGTTCTTCTTGATCACTTCTGTTGTGGAAATGGTTAGTGATAATGAAATCTGGCACACAGAGATCTCTCACTGAAAAAAACCCAACAACTCTTGGCACTGTCTCTGCTTACTAAGCTCTTTCATTCCTTTAACTGTTTGGGGTTTTTTATTTTTTTTATTGTCGTATTTACCTAGGGTATTCACACATTGTTGTTTTATAGCATCTGACATATACATAATATACAACAGAGAAAAAGCTTCAGTCAGTGACCTTAGCATTATGACCTTGGGTCAAGTCCTCAAAGTATTGCTTTCAGTGGGAAATACCTAAATATCTGTAATGGTAGGGCTGCAGCCCCTAACATTAGACATGAAAAGAGTGGAGAAGAGTAGTGTGAATAACTCCTCCCAGCAAGCAATTTAGTGGATGGCTCTTTTACTTTTCGTCCTGACACTCATGAAAACACGCGCATAGAAATTTCTCATTGTTCATTACGCCAATGCCAGGAAGGACAGTGTCAGAGACTGTGCTGGGAGCAGGACAAAAAGAACTCCTTTGTTTTTCCTTACGATGACAATTTTTTATGGAGCATTCATGATTTCAGTGTCTCCCTCTCCTGAACGAGGGAGCTCCACCAGCTCTCCAGTACAGTTCTGCATTTGTAGATGTGCCTTGCTGCTGAAGGTATCAGTCTTTGTCATGACCTGGGAAACGAAAGGGAAGGCTCCTTACCTCCTTCCTCCGTTATGTTTAATACCATGTTTTCCTTTGCCCACTGATATTTTGTCCATCTGCCTATGCTGCACACAGCTCTCCCTTCCCTCACATCTGGAGAGAAAGTGCTGTGGTGACCGCATCCCTTTTAAGTTCATATTGAGAAATACAGCCATAGGGTTGTCCATCAAGCTACTTAAACATGCTTCTCATTTGTACCCAACTTGGGACAATCTACATGTCCCTGCAGTGTGCCAGAAAACAACAAAGGAAGAACTAGAAATCTGCCCCAGCCCTCTCCTGAGCTTGATGTGTTTGTGGACATGTCAGGGAAGGGAAAGCCTGAATCTGCTATAGGGCTCAAAACCCTTCAGATAGGTGGAGAGATCTAATGCCTATTGGACTGTTGTTACTGATAATGGCAATGATAGGATCTAGTGATTAGATAATCGCTCTCTTTAGGCTGAAGAGAGTCTCTCACTTCCAGGTCTACAACTTTGGCCACTGGCTAATTTTGCGTGTGGGCTGCATTCAGTTCTCTGCATAATCAACGGCAAGATAAAGATATTCAGGTAGGGCAGACTGAATCTCCCCTCTTGTCTCCCATGGCTGAGTGTCTACAATTTCAGTGAGATCAGTTCCTACGTCAAGCAACTAGATCGGTGAGTTGACTTCTATCTCCAACTGCTTCTTACTTCCCTATTTGAAGGGCACTGTTTATCTTATGACAGTTTGATATTGCTGGCTAAGTTAGATGCATTACACAACAAGCCAAGCCTGGAAAATAATTTAGTCTGAGGGAAAACACAGGTATGTGATTTAGGTTTTGAATGATTTGGATTCTCTTCCTTTGGGGGACTCTGATTTCCTCCTCTGGATGATGATTATTGTTTCAGAGAACATATGTGTTGCTATGAAAATACTGCAGATACAAATACTTCACTTCAGGAAAAAAGTCCTCTGTGTCCAGCAGGTACATGTTTGCAAATTCCCCTGCTCTGCTTTGAGGGCAAACAGATTTCTGCTGTGCTTTGGTGATCTGTCCTCATGTTCACAGTGCTGTATTGTCTACACATTTCACTGCGATTTGTTTAAATAGCTTGGCAGCCCACCGCACCACCTTTTTTGCCCACCACTTTAATGGGTGCAGCTGCTGCCTTAGGGTGCTCTGCTAAATGGCGCCAAGGCAAATATAAACCGTCTGCAAACATGTGTTCAAGCTTGTCGCCGCTGTACTTCTCTTTATCTTGTCAGGAACTGAGTCTCTGCTTTCTGTATCAATTACACTCTTATTTAGAGCAACATATATTTTATGCTTCCGTGTTGGCTCATAGCATGAAGTTTAAGGTATCATGCTTTACTTATGCTTTCATCAGTGTTTGCTGGTTTTCTGTTCTAAGGATCTTTCAGAGACTCTGTTACTTCTGTTGCTCAGATCAGTGAAAAATCATTACGATATCTTCTTATTTCCCTAACAGTTTGATTTCTTCACATCTTTCAAATACGATAAATATAAACTGAGATACAAAAGCTCTCGTGAAGCAGAATTATTTTGTTCCACTTAAGCCACTTGAAGCATTTTGCTGCCCTTCACAGTTTTTAATTTAGCCACAGTGCTGTAACACAAAAGTTCTGCCCTTTAAGAACTAAAAGTTTCACTAGTCAGTCTTCATCGCAATTACACATATCTGAAATTAAATCAAGCAGCTACAGATACCAAACCATTGTATCACCTAAACAACTCCAGGCTAAGCTATTTTAAGTCTTTCCTCTGTCCTAAAATCTGCAATATTTGCTTAGATTAACAGTTAATTGCTTCTTCAGTGCTATTGCCCTTAAGTCCTTGAGACATTTCTTGCAGTGTATTTGTTTTATCTTAACTGTAACTGCTTCCTCAGTGTTTTTATATTTCTCAAATTACTACCCTCTGCCCTGCAATACACGCTCTTGCACTTTTATGAAACTTCTGTTACTGAAGGGAGAGAAAAGAGGCACAGTCTGCATTTGAAAGCAGTGCCGGTACCGGGTTTGTTGAAAAACAAATGCCTTCTGCTCTAGTACCCATAGCTGTATTTTGTTTGTATGACAACAACGATCTCAGATTTCCTACAGATCACAGTCTCTGCAATGACTGGCTTGTGCTTCCACAGAGCAAACCACTGCAGTACTAGCCTCGCAATTTAAACAGGGATGTTGCCCAGTCCCCTGCCGTAACCAACGTGCTTTACAGCTGCTCGTACCTCGTGGCGTGGCCAGGGCTCTGCTCTCCAAAGTTTTGGTTAGTTGAGACGGGCTCTGTGCTGAAGCTGGCTGGAGTTGGTACCGGGGCAGCCCCCAACAGCACAGCCAAGAGATGGCTGCAGGCAGAAAAGCTCAATCTGTAAATCCCTCACCTGTCTCTAACCCTTGCCAAGCATCTTGAAGGCGGTCACTGCCATCTGGTTGCGGCAGGTTAGGCGGAGGCAAGTACGGCCATCGCAACCTGCTGGGGCACGTCTGCCCCCCGAGTCTGACAGACGGAATTTTAATAGGCTTCCTGAAGAAAAATCCGACATGCAAACCCACGCGGGTCCCTCCCGCATCGTATGTCACCCCGTTTGCTGACTCTGTGCTCTGCCAGACCACTGCATTTAACTTCTCCCTTGGAAAAAGCAGGGGTAGCACGTACCCACGTTTATGGCCACTGGACCTCACATTTGTCAGGGGAGTTGTTCATACAGTTAAGGCATGCAGGAGCATTTCTGTGCTTCTATGAACATCTCACATGTTTTTTACAGATTGATGAATGAATTAAATTATGTCAAATGTGGGACGATAACTGAGCTGTCCCAATCTGGCTGTTTCTTCTAAGCTAGGTCTTTTATTCTTTCCTGCAAAGATAGATTGAGTCCAGGCATAGCCTTTGTGTTTTACTGGGCCCAGCATGCTGAGGTCTTGATCCTTGACTAAAGCTGTTTGTCATGACTACATTAATAACAACTAATTGTTCAGTAAAGCAACCTTCGTTCTCCTTGTAAAGCATTTCAGCGTGCTTCCAGCCTGAAGCAGGGTAACAGACCAGGGTTTCTGAGGATCAGACCATTTCATGTAACGCTTAGTCCGCATCACACTCACATCCCACCTACCACCCAGTTACTCTCTCATGCAGTCTTACTATACTGTATGGACACAGTAAGATTCCTCCCACAGTTGCTCCTGCTGAACACCAGGACTTTAGGCTCCTCCCGAGCAGGGAGCTCAAGGCCCTTTTTTCTCCCACTCAGTTAGCTCCTTCTTCCCCACACAGGCAATGCCGTCATGAGGTAGCAGGCTGGTAGGGTAGAGGCAGATACTGGAGGACACCACTCATGCACATGAAAATATCCACTGGCCTTAGTAACCCAAAACAGTTCCAGGACCTCAATGTATGTTCACCTTCAGGCAGGCTACCCAACCAGGCAACACCAATACAGGCCACCAGTGCACCGCCAGTTTAGGGCACTATTCACCCGAGTTGCCCCAGGAAGTCCCTGCAGCTCTTTCATCACCTTGGAACAACAGGGAAGTCCTGATATTTGGTAACTTCTTTTTGTATATACGAAGTTAGGGATTTGGCTAACATCTGCCTGTGAGAATATAGTCTATTTCCCATTGTCTCCCTTCCTCTCTCAGATAAGAAATGCTACCCTTATAGTCCTACAGAAATTGGCACTGGGCTGGAACTGGGGGATCAGCATGTTCTAATTTGTAAGACCACCCAATATTCAAACTCATCCTCTTCGTTCCCTCAGGGTGAGCATACCCATATGCTGAATTGAGGGAGAGTGAAAATCCCTCCTTCTTCCCTTTCCCAATAGGAGCAAGGTGACATTTCCTAAAAGGCTGGATCCCTTTATCTCCATTGCTTTTGGTACCTGGTCACTTCCTTCTGTTGTTCTCTCTGCGGAATAGTCAAAAAATCTACCATGCAGTATGACGAAGAGTTCAGCCTCATCTACTGCTCTAGACACTACCATCAGCATAGAAGAGCAAGAGATGAAGAGGGTGTCAGAACCAGCCGTCTCTGAGGATAGCAAGAGTGTACAGTTATAAACGTTTAGTTTGGGATACAAAGTGTGGATAAGACACCTAAACTGAATTATCCATATATGTGTAAACCCGTGGGCTGAGTATCTAAGCTCCAGCGTAATTGAGAGAGATATAGGAGCTCTGTACATTTGCCTACACACAGAGAGCCATCACTGTCCTTTTGAGGTGCTCTAGGATGTACTGTGTGGCCTCCACCTGCAGCTCCATAAGGGCCTGGGTCTCCCGTAGATCCAGAATCATCTCTGCCATGCCTTAGGTTGCAGGATATCTCAGGAAGTCTCAGATGGGTCTAGATGTCTAAGTTTCAGCAGCCAAATCAAGTTCCAGATGTTCACAGACTACAATGGAGTAGAGCCACCTAGTTTGCTGGTATACATCTAGATGTCTTGTTCTGCAGGCTTAATCTCACTGCATGGTAGCTACCATCTTTGTATTTTCTAGATGATATGGGAATCATGCAGGCTCTGGATTTTAGAAGACAAAGGAGTTTACGGTTGATGTGTAAACATCTAACCTTGTCTAATTTACTCTTGCCATCAATGTGTACCGAAACTTTGGGTTGAGGGGGTTATTCAGCGCACAGTCTTACTGACCAATCTACAAGCTGCTTATATGGTAGGTGTGCTTTGACGCCCTGGGAAAACCGTCTCTGTTCTCAAAGGACTTCCAGAACAAGGCTTTGCTTAATTTTCCTCGCATAGAAACGAGTCCTCCGATGCCACCACCCCATGAGGATGGGTTACCTGGATTTTGGCTCCTCTATCACTACCCCCCTGGTCTCCCACATGGAGTCCCTAGGTAAGGACTTCTTTTCTCTGATCCAGAAGACAGCGACTCTTGGTGGCATGCTATAAAAGCAAGGGGCCTGTCGTTTTGTTATGTTCTTCCTCTCTCCCAAACCTGCAATAGCCTCCATCAGTCAGAGGCCTTGTTGGTGCAGCCTGAGTGACCAGAACGCTCCACTGCCACTCTCTCGCTTTCCCGCAAGTGGGAACCTGAAATCCTTGGAGGAAGAGCTGAACCAAATACCACCTGTTGGTTTTTCACTTCTCTTGACTTGCAAGGACTACGTAGATGACATTTTCTTCCACAGGTCTGCCCACCTTTTATGCGTACAACCGTCTTCAAGAGAAGTTGTCTTATTCCGTGGTCCTAAGACAGATAAGAACCCTCAAAGGAGTATTTCCTTCTCTTTGTCGAGGTCATTTTTTTATTTGATCGCTTGCACACTGTACGCAGTAAAGTATGAAAATTATTTTGGTCAAGACTCTTCCTACTGTGATAAAATGCTTACACCCAGTTCAGTGTCAGTTAATGATAGGCCATTTGTAAATTAATTAAAGTGGTGAAAAGGATAATTTATACTTAGGCTAAATAGGCCTAAGTATATCTTTTAGACTTTTTAAAGTTGTTATACGTACCTCACCCAAGAAGAAAAGACCTCCTCTGTTTTTTCCCACGTTAGGTCAACTCTTCTGTTGAAAGGCTAATCTTTCCATGACTTTGATTTTGCATAAAGAGGAATGCCGAATAAATTCTTGCACTTGCTCAGGTATTTCCCTGCAGGTCTGCCATGTTTTGGGGACCTCTTCAAGGGCCTTAAGGCAAGGTGAATATCAGTTTTCTCAGTTGAGATACGGAGTTTCTGCTTCTGTTCTAATGGTGGTAAACCTTAAATCATGCGTCACCATCAGAACCAGCCCCCTTTGGTTCTGTAGCCACAATTCCTGACATCGGAACAATGGACAGATGCTAAAGAGAAGTTTTACTTTCCTGTAGAAAGTAGGGAGTTATGTGCTGGCCTGAGGGAGGTATATAAACCAATTGCTTGGGTGGAAAGCTTGTCAATGACTTGTTTTCTACAGATCACAGGCTGTTCCCAGCTATATAATGTTGGCTCTTGTGGTCAAGGGAAGATACACCCAGGCCTCAGATATTTCGGGAAGACTCTAGATCAATTTTACGTTTGTGGGGAGCTGTGACATACGAGCCACCATGAACTGCACCAGGGCTGCTGTGAACTCGCAGCCAGCTGGCTGCAAGGTGGCTGAGCCAGCTCACCTTCACAGCAGCCCGCGTGGCGTCTGCATGCCAGGAAGGACAGTTCGTTAGCTCAGTGCAGCCAAGGGGGTGGGACAAGCGACCAAGCCGCTTCGTAGCATTAAGTTCTTCTGTGACCTCTGCCTCACTTTCTTTCTAACTTTTCTTAAATTTTATCAAGCAAGTTTTGCTTTTTTTTATTATCACAAACTTGGGTGCTGAGGTAGGCACCTACCGCCCTCCGCCCCCTACAACGTTCTGCAAACTCCGTGGGCCACTTCTCACAATATGGCTCTTCATTCCTGTGCATCGTTCTTCATCTCTGCAAAACAGGGTGATGATGTTTAAACATCACGTAGATGAGGATCTGGCAACCAAGGAGTTCACCTCGGTGTACAAATCTGGAATCTTCGCTGAAATTAAAACTACTGGGAACTTTTTGGTTCCCAGTGCTTTTGTTTGCGTGCTGACCAAACGTTTATTGTAGGAGTTTCCCGAATGTTGGTAACCAGACAGAGATCCTGGCAGGGCAGGAAAAGCACACACGGAAACCTCTGTATTTTTCATAATTTAGTCTTATACCTCCTGGAGCAACAGCGGTTTCACAGCTTCAGGAGAAAACACCAACATCTGACCATGTCTGAAAGAATGCAAACATTAGTAGAACTGTCATGGGCGAAAACAGCGTCCTGGCACTTTTGTTTTGTACTCTGTCACTGGAATACGTTAATGGTCAGAGAGCAAACCTTTGTCCAGAGACGTGAAGATGACTGTGAAGGTGGACAGAGATGACTGCAGCCATGAGAGAGGCCGAGAGGAGAGCGAGCTGTTCACCGTCCCATTTCTATCCCCCGTGTTTCGTCTTGTGACCTTTCGACCTTCTCAGCAGCTCCTTTCTACTACTACCTCATCACCTTTTCCCTCGTTTATCGACGCTCTCTCCCATCGCTTCCAACTCCTTCCAGTATCCCCGCAGAGCACCTGAAGGGGAGAGGGGAGAACACGGCCATCGGCTTCCACCTCTTCCAGCGCCACGCACGGCTGCAACCGCCGTGGCAGGGCAGGGCTCCCGAGGGGGGACTGCCGTGAGCGGCGCCGCTCACGACCGGGTCGTGGCACCCGCTCGGCGGGCTTGCTTCGGCGTTGGGGAACGGTCCAGCCCGAAGACGAAGCGGACGGCGCTTCTCCTCAGCCGGGGCCACCCCCGCACCCAGACGGGGGGTCGAAAACCGGCCTTGGGGAGAGAGGGGGGGGCGCCTCTCAGGGCTCCCGGCGGGGTCTGCCGCTTGGCAGCAGCCGGCGCGGGCGGGGCCGGTCCGGGCCGGTCGGGGCCGGTCTGATCCGGTCGGGTCCGGCCCGCACGTGGCTACGTGACGGCGGGCGATCGGGGCCGGCGGGCTTTGGGCGGCTCCTCCTCTCTCTTCTCTCCCCCCCCCCCCCCCCCCCCCCCTTCCCTTCACACACACACTCCGGCGCCTGGGCGCCGAGGCTGCGGAGCGGAGAGAGCGGGAGCGGGAAGCGGGAGCGAAAGGGGGGGGGGGGGGGCGGGTGGGCTGCTGCTGCTGCCGCCTCCTGAGGCGAGCGGCCCGCGAGGGTGAGGAGGGCGGGCGGCGGCGGCGGCGGCGGCGGAGCGGGGGCTGCGGGCGGCGGCGGGTCCTCTGCGCCTCACGCCGGGCTTCGGCGGCGGGTTGGCTCGGTGGGTGGGTGCGCTCTCCCGCCGCGGGGCTGCACAATGGCAGTCGTTCAGTAGGATGGATCCTGCCGTGGCTTTTGTTCTGCGGATCCACCCATCCTCCTAGCAGTCAAGTGCCAGGCTATGGTTTTCTCTCTGGGGATCTGCCTGCCGCGTTTTGCCGGTGTCTCTGGTGAGGTTTTGGCCTCGGCTGGGATTTCGCTACCTTACTTTTCGTTTGGCTTCGGGCTGGAACAAAAAAAACAAAAAAAAAAGGGATTTCTTTCATTTTGCGCTCCACGCTTTTGGTTATAATCCGATGTTGATCTAGGGGGGAATAACCGTTCAGCCTGGCTGAAAAAAAAGCATCCGTTGAAAAGTCTCAGAGAAATACACCACGTGAGGAGAAAAAACTGGGAGAAGATCGGAATATAATCGGTTTTTCTATGATAAAACTGGTGCCCCTCTTCAGGAGAACTGGTCTCAATTTATTATTATGCAACCACAAGGATCTCTTCTTTCTCAGGGTGTATAAGCTGCTGGATTGCTTTTCGCCCAAATCAATGTGGTTTCTTTGGAACATTTTCAGCAAAGGATCGCATATGCTGCAGTGTCTTTGTGGCAAGAGTCTTAAGAAAAACAAGAACCAAACTGGTAAGCAATCCATTGCACCGCGTTGTTTTTCTTTTATGCTACCCTGTCTTGTTGCTCGCCGAGGTAGATCTGCAATCCTGCTGAGGGGAGAAGGGGGAAATAGAACGAGGCCGGCACGGACATGCATGTGCATACGTGTATGAATAAGCAAGGAGCGGTTCGGATTAGCTTCGGCCACTGTCACCACGGAAAAGATAAAAAAAAAAAATCATAATCAAAGGCGACCCTAGCCCAGCCTGCATTTCCTAGTTTCCATCTGCTGTTTCCAAGGAGGAAACTTTTATATCGCTACCCTTTTTGAGGGGATGCTGGTAGAGACCCCCCCCGCCCCCCGCCCGCTCCTGTCCCCCATGCGAGCCCCCCCCCCCCCCCCCCCAGTGCACACCCCCAGTCAGTTTTGGGAAGAGGATCCCGGCTCTCCCGTGCTGGGCTGAGCCGGCCCTGCCTGCGGTGGGTGAGTGTGCCGGGGCTCAGGTCCTGCACAGCACTTTCTGATTAGCTTGCAATATGTCACCCACCCACCCACCCGCCTCCCTCGGCTTTCTCAAGTCAAAAAGCCCGACACCCCCCAGCCCCCCCCCCCCCCCCGGCCTGGGGGCTCCCCCTTATCTCTCCCCCCCCCCTTCCTCCTCCGGGACTCTAGGCCGGGAAGGCGGAGGGGATGGAGGAAAGGAGGTGGACACTTTCTTGGGGTTTGTGCCCCGACGGCAACTCGGCCGGCTGTGCCAAGCGGCCCCGCCGGGCTTGGCTGCGGTTCTCCCCCGGCTCTCCCTGCCGGGCTGACCCCTCTCCGCACAGGCCGGTGTCTCTGCCTGCGCCTCCACGTCTCGCCTGGCAAGGCAGGATCATGCGCTTCGGTTCAGCCCGGCTCTGAGGGGGGAAACTTGCAGTACATTACATAAGGAATGCAAATGCAGGTGCTCGGGGCCGCCCTGTCCCGGGGGGGGGGGGTGTGTGTGTGAAGGGGGGGGGTCACGCTGGGGCTGTTGCATCCCTTTTGGTCGGGGCGGCCGTGCGGGTCAAGCCGGCGGCTTGGCCAGCAAGGTGGGCGAGAAGGGATGCTCGGCAGCCGGGAGCTTTTCAGGGGAAAGACCGGCCCTCCCCAGCGCCCTCACACCGGGCTCTGGTCCCCCTCCCGCCGGCGTTCTCGCTTCCCCAACCACCCCCCACCCCCCCAAACACACACACACACACACACACCCCGGTCGGCCGGTTGTCTGCCAGCACTTGCGTGCCTGGGGAGGCGAGAAGAGCCGCTGGAGCCCGGGAGGAGGGATGCCGTGTGTGTGTGTGTGTGTGTGTGTGTGTGCCCACTGCCCTGCAGTGGCAGCTCCCGAGCAGGAGGCTCCTGACGCTGGCACTGCAGTGTAGTAGATCATAGGCTCTCCTTCCCTCTCTGACACCCCAACATCAACAAGCAGCGGACCTGGCAGCCCGCACCCCTCTCCTCCGCCCCTGCCAAGCCGGGCTGCCGGCTGCTTGCTTTGCCCGGCTCAAGAGTGTCGAGGTGGGCACCTCGGCGGATTTTTTTCTACACCACCCCCCCCCCCCCTTTCCCCAGCTCCCGTTTGCCATCTCGTCTGTCCCCTTTCCCCCCCGCCGCTGCCGCTGCAGCAGAGAGCAGCCGCTTCTCAGCATACCAAAGAGCCCGAAATGCCCCGCTGGAGGCTGCGCTCAGCCCCCGCCGC
Source organism: Astur gentilis (assembly GCF_929443795.1). Classification (NCBI taxonomy): domain Eukaryota; kingdom Metazoa; phylum Chordata; class Aves; order Accipitriformes; family Accipitridae; genus Astur; species Astur gentilis. The sequence continues at coordinate 3,115,752 of NC_064892.1, forward strand.
AAAGTGCCTTTTCCTTCCCTCGCCCATCGGCTCTGCAGCGAGCCGCCTCCCCCGGCCGGGGGAGAGGGAGGGGGGGGGCAAACTTCCAAGCCGTGTGTCGTGTCCGTGTGTCCCACCTTACCGCCCCGGGGCGGGCAAGGGGATGTTCCGGCTTGGGGGTGGTGGTGGTTTCTAGACCTTTCAGTTTGCGTACTTGGGGGGGGGGGGGGGGGTGGTGTCTAAGCAAGCGGGGGGGACTTGGGGAGGGCAGAAACCCGGCGGGGAGGGTGATGCCGGGCGGAGGAACCGGGACGCCGAGCCCCAGCCCGGCCGCATGCCCCTCTCCTGACATCCCGTTCCCGGGAGCGTTAAAACTGCGGGTGACTCTCTGGGGGAGGCTAATTATCCCCATTAACCGGTAGCTGGGTCACGGGCGCTGTTGCTCCGGGGGCAGATCGTCTCCATCGAGGCCGGGGTGGCCGGCGGGAGAGCGGGCTCCGCTACCCCCCCCGGCCCCGGCACCCCCTTTTTGCCGGCCAAACTTTTCAGGAGCGATTGGGCTTTTTGGTCTCCAAAGGCACCGCACGATCGAGCGGCTGCCGCCGAGCCACCCGTGCGGAAAATGGAGCAGGTTAGGCAGGTAACGCTGGCTGTAATGTCAGTTTATTTAGCCGGTTTCGGTCTGCTGCCCCCCCCCCTCCTTTTTTTTTTTTTTGTCCCTTTCATCAGCTGGCCTTTTTCCAGACACGGGACCGGGTGGCTCGTTTCCAGATGTTCTCCGCTTTGCGTTTCCTCTCCACCGTTGGCTGCAGCCCTCCACTCTGTCCGGTGACCTCCTCCTCCTCCTCCTCCTCCTCCTCCTCCTCCTCCCGGGGCTCCCCTGTCATCCCCCGGGGACCCCAGCTGTCCCCCTGCCCCGGGTTTACTGGCCCCAGGCAGAGCTCCAGAGCGAGGGGCGAGTGGGACAGGGAGGGCTGGGGGGGCCGGTGGGGTGTGTGCAGGTCTCTGGCAGGGTTGCTTTGTCCAGAGGCTTTGGTTTACCCGTCATAGAAATGCAGCTAGCTGAACCCCCCTTTGTTTCAAATTTGATATCCCAGAAAGAGGAGATGCCTTTGATGGCTACAATTATTTACTTTGCATTTCTTCAAGAAATAAGGAGAAGAACTTTGAGAATCGATAAGTGCAGCTTTCATTGCACCGATTCAATTTTATTTGGAGTTTTCCTGAGTTGGATAGTACAAAAAGGAATGAAGCCCCACGTATCTGCAGTGTCCTGTCTGGCATGAAAATAATTGCAATGTGTCAGGTTCCCTGGCCCTCGCTTGTCTTTGTAATTATTTCCATCTAACTCTGCCTTTCCAGCTTATCATACACACAGGGAGGACTTCACAAAGTGTGAGACGAAAGAGACTTTTTCTCACAAAGAGTGAAAAGTTGCTCAAAACTGTAAGGACTGAGCCAGGGATTGTAATGATAAGATGCCATCCCGGTGGCTTCCCCCCACCCCAGGCTCTAAACTGGGTACGTTCAGTCAGGGAATGGTTAAGTCACGGGGAGGATTTGGGGCTTGAGGGGAAACCGGAAAGGAGAATATCTCTGGGTGTTTTTTGAAGCAAATCCAGCAAGCAAGTAGAATTTTTTACCAAATGACAGCTGTTAGGGTGCCCATGGGAGAGGAGCTAGTCGGCTGGAGTACTAGATACCCCCGTGGCAGAAATTGCTATCACATTTCAGTCCTGGTGGCAACCCAGCAGACAGAGGATGGATCAGGTTTCCTCTCCATTTACCTCCAAGGAGAGGCATCTCTCCAACTCAGTCAGGGATGTTGACAGGAGAGTAGATGGAAATTGGCACTACTATAAATATGTTGCTGACAGTGGAATTTGGTTTCTGTTAGTATTAATCCCATATCCATCTCAAACACAAAGCCTTGTTAAAAAGAAGAGCATCTGAAATGCAGGTTGGGGCTGAACTGGGATCTCTGCACAGTCCCTTGTTAAATGCCTTCTCCGTAAAATAGTCAGACTGTTCTTTCATGGTTGCTTATCATTTTGAAAAAGTTTCTAAGCACAGCCGTGCGAGACTGGATCTGTTTGAAGCAGAAGCCTGGGTCCTGCCTGTAAAATAGATAGTGTGTGTCTTTATCTGAATTCTAAGTAAATTGCCCCTCCCTCCCCCACCGCTGCCTTCCTTACTCATAGAAAACAAACCTCCCACCAAAAGACGAAGGGTATTTTGCCTCAGGAAGAGCTGCAGGATCGAGTCCTTGAAGTTTCTTCCACGTAGCAGCTCTGACTGCCTCAATACCGTAATTCCTGTACTGTTAATCGAGCCGCGGTGTGTTTCTCTCACTCAGATGTAAAAATGCCTATTTACATGTACCTCACCTACTGAAGTTTTATCCTCTGTGGAATACATTTCCTGAATTTATACAAATTTAATTATTCTTGATCAAATTAAATTGCATACTCTACTTGTTAAGGGGTGAAATTTATGCCTGCTCATGCATCTCCCTACTGTGATAAAATGCTTGCACCTAATTCAATGTCTGCTGATGATAGGCCATTTATAAATGAATTCAAATACACAAAGGATGACTTAGGAGTAGGGAAAATATGAAAAATGTATTTACAGATATCATTGGTTTAAATATTTATGTGTATGCAGTTTTCATTTGAGTGCAAAGTTTATTCTACTTACCTGCTTCGATTATGTTAAGTATATCAATTTTGAGCTAAAACTCCTATTGACTTCAAATTTAGATAAGGAGTGATTTAGACATTCAGAATTTGTCCCTTTGCAAAGATTTTCTGTCCATGTAAAATGCCTGGAAAAATACAATCTGGAGAGGAGAGAGTTGTTTGAAACTGGAAACCAGTTTTTCGAGAGGACTTCATAAAACTGAAGCAGTAGGAAGCAGGGCATTACACTGACTCTGGGGCTGTATTTTGTAGTTGGTGGGGTGACTACTGAAGTTTTTGGATAATCACTCAACACGTAGGAAGAAACGCTGCAAGGCTAGAACGTGGTTGGATAAATGAAGTGGTGGTGTGCAAATTAAACTCTGCTGAGTGTTCACAGACGTTTGCCGATTGCGCCTGTGAGCACCGAGTCCTGCTGGAGCAGGCTGCATTCGGTCGAGGATGACCTTGTTACTTGGGGAGCAGTGATTTGTTTCTATACCTAGTTCTGTTGCAGATGGCTTTTGTGCTTTTGGACACACTGTTACTTCCCTGTGCTTTGCTTTCCTGCTTGTTGAAAATCGCAGGCAATGTCTGAACATTGCCCAAGTGTGCTGTTGGTCCTTTTGTTTCCCTTTTGCATTTCAGTGAATGATAGTTTTTCAAAGACAAATTACTGATTTACTGAACAATTTACTGAGTAACAAAACACTGAATGATCTTAAAATTTTGCAGTCTCTGTTGGGAAAAAAATTGCTGTGTTGTAGCACAAGGCTTGATGTACAGTTAATGTACCTGAGAGCTACTTGCCCCTGTACAGAAGGACTGTATGCAGTAGAAAAACAGTGTATATGGAAAGAAACTTTGCAGGACCAGGGCCATGTTTAGTTCAGAAAGAGACCGCTTCTTATATAGAGTGTGTTTCTAGTGTCAGAACGAATGAAGCAACTAGGAAGAAAATCTTTTTATTGGAGACCATGTGATAAAGTGCTCAAAGGAGTATACTCATCTTCAGACTGGCTATTGAAAAGATTATTTATCGTGTTCTCGAAGTGGGTCCTTAGAGGTTCTGAGCCACTCAGAAGTACTGAAAATTGTAACTGCAAAGGGAACTGATGGTCTTTGGCACCATGATGGACTGAACTCACAGCGAGGAAAATGTAAGTGACGTATTCTTTTTAATATACTCTGCAGCAAAGGTAAATAGTGTGTGAATAACTAACAAAGTTGTTATTCAAATCAGGAGCATGCTGACTTTGAAGAGGATCTTTTTGAGGGCAAAACCTCAAAAATCATTAAGTGAAAGGCTTTTAATGGATAAATGGAACGCTGGTCTTGTGTGCCTGAAGCATACTCTGTTAGCACTCACATTAAGTAGTAGCAAGGAAAGTAAATAGTTGCTGATGAGACAGCATTGAGAAGGCAGAGTAATAGTATCAGTAGTAAAATTCAATGCACAAGTTAGAACAATAACACGTTCTGCAGTTAAATTCAATGTACTAGTTTAGGTAACATACTATGTTGAACATAAGCAGCATTTTAATAGTTTGAGAGTTAATATTGGACAGTTGTGTGGGTCAGATGACAATAAATGACACTCAGCTGCTGGCAGAAATTGATGGTGTAATTTTAATTTCCGTTTTTTGTGTTTTTACTCTGACACCTGCTTATTTTACTTTTAACTGGAAACAGCATGAGGAATTGCACTGAACAAGTTTAACATTTGCACGCTGAATGTAGTATCTTGAAAATTACTTGGCTTAATCGTTTTGTGGCACTAAAATTAACCTTGTCCCATCAGGCAGTAGAATTGAACCAAGGTTAAACATTTTAATTCCATTGGAATTGTTTTGGCTTTTGCTCTCAGGCAGTGATACAAATAAGCGGTAATCCTCTATGAAAAATTTGTTTTAAGAGGTTCCAGAAACGTTTGTGTTTCACTGAGCTTGTAGGGGAACAGACTTCGCTGTTCTCTGAAAATTCATCGTGTCATCCATGTTTTTTTCACACAGCTTTGTCATTTGGAAAGATAAGAACATAGTGAGGATACAGAATGTGCGGGACTTGCGCCTTAGCTCTTGCACATGCTCTGTCTTCAGCTCTGGGCGTTAGGTAGTGAAAGAAGAATATAAGACACGGGGCAAATCTGGGTTTGATCCTTCCCCTAATCTATCCTCTCAGTTTTTGTCTGTCACTAGACTGCCTGAAATCAGAGCTTTTATTCAGGCCAGTGCATGTAGTAGCCTCTGAACGAGCGGTACACCTTAGCTCGTCAAGCAGCGTTTCTATTTTGGGCATCAAAAACTTTGTGTGGCAGCAGGCTCCACGTAACTGCGTGCTGTGCGGAAAGGGTGTGGAGGGGTTTGCACTCCTAGTGGGTGCTCCTTGGTTCTTCTCCTGTTGAAAAACAGAGGCTAACGCTGCTACTCCTGCTCTGTGTTTGTGATTACAGATGACAAGGAGATTTTCGGGGGTAAGTATCTCATCTATAAGGTGAAGAGCACTTCCTTCATGGTGCCTTCTCCTTCCTTGGACTGTCAGAAAGTACTCGGTATTTCTGTTTTCTGAGTCCCTGCACAGTATAACTTGTCTTTGCTGAGGATGTAGGGTGGCTCCGGCTTTGGAGGACAAAAGTGAGGCAGCAGCCGACACATCTGTTTGCAGGCTCGGCTTTCGTCCAGCTAAAAGGAGTTCATTCCTATGGATTTTCTAGGCCTATGGGGTAAGGAAGTATCTCCTGCAAAGGGCATGTTTTCACAAAGTCCTTTCTCTTGAGGGAGAAAGCGGGATATTGCTCCCTTGAACAAGCTTTTAAAGAATTAAGCTCTAGCATGACTGAAAACTAGAATTTTGTACCAGTGTTGAATGGTTTGAACAGGAGAGAGAGAGCTTGCATATAAAAGCAAAGACTTCTGTTTACATATAAATCTCTTGGTTCTCACCAATGCTGGCAAAGGAAATATACAGGAATTTCATTGCCCTTTAATGAGGTTTGAGCCGAAAATGTTAATTTAAAGAAGACAAGTTTGCCTGACTTCTTGCTTTTCCAGTAAGTGTATTTCTAAGTATGTCCTGCTACATTTAAACAAAACGTCCAGATTAAACGGTTCCCAGTTCACGCTTCTCATTAGAGAAGCGCATTATGGAGCACTGCTATTGCCCAGTAGTTTCTACACATACCACTCATTGCTGGTATAGGTACATTTATTGTCATTGAATGAGATGAACAGGAACTACCAGTGCAAAACATAGCAAAAAATATAGAAAAAGGTGTGGAAAAGTTATAGAGTAGGGAAATGCTTAAAAAAAATCAGTTCAATCATTAGGATAGTAGTATCTTATAAAATAGGGTATCCTATTGGGAATATCAATAAGGGTTAAATTAATAATAGTGCTTATTAATTCATAGTGCTTATGATATGAAAAAACACTTTACGGTTCTGATTTTCTTGCAACTGGAAATTGCAAGTCGAACCCAGACTGCTAATGGTCCCTGAGAAACCGAACCTAGATGTGATTTAGGCAGATTATCCCACCAGGAGATCAACCCAACATCTCAGATGTGAATTAACTTCAGGATGTCTAAAACCCAGGTGCAATTTTGTGGCTTGGACTCTTTCAGCTTTCATCCATGTTTTAAAATAGCATTCACAGGTGGATTAAAATTTGTAAAGCCTTGTGCCCCTGAGAGATTTCCTCCTAGCCCCTTGCCAGTATAAATCTTTTTTTTTTTGTGTTTGTCCCCATGTGAAGGAGACTTTCTGCCTCAAAAAAAAAAAAAAAAAAAGTTATACAGGCTTTCAATACCGACATTGGCTAGTCTCCTGGCTTTACTCAGACCTGTTTTATCTTCGCAAATATGACCGTGACCCATCCCAAACACTGTCGCCTCCATTATAGCCTCTCACATCTCTTGCAGTTCTTCCATCTGCGGCTTATGCGGGCATCTCACCTTTTTACTTCGGGTTAGGGTCTCTGAGGAAAATTAGCCCTTAATTATATTTCTTTCAGATATTTTTAAGTTCTCACCACCACTTTGAATAATTAGCTAGTGGCAGTGAGCAGAATGACTGTAGAGGTTATTACTGATGTAATAGGTATTTATGATGGATGAAGGGTAGGCTGAGGGACTCTCCTTTGTTTTATTTGGCATGAGCTGTATGAATGATTGGTTTCCCGTTTTCTGCTAATTTACAGTAGCAGAAGTACATAAATGCAGAGGCAGTAAAGCAACTCTGATTGATTAGGAAAAGACAGTAAAATCAGCAAGAGGATTCAGAAGACCCAAGAACAAATGTTATCCCTTTCATTTGTTTTGAGGCTTGTTTGAGGAATATTACTTGCTTAGGATAAAATGTGAGATTCTGCTGTTAAAGCAGGACTCCTCAGCTTCCAGGGAAGTTTTCTGGATGATATTGCTGAGCAATTCTTACTTGACCTGGTAGGGAATTGCTTCCAGGTCCTGGCTTTGCCTGCTCACATGGGTGCTATGTGTCTCCTTGAAGCTTGTGGCCGTGATACTCTGCTGCAGAGTTCCCAGAGAACTGCGAAACCCGTGTGGATGCAAGGCATGCCCCGTATGTCCATACCTTCAGCAGGGTACAGACAGAGCAAACTTGTGGTCTGGATCTTGCTCTCCTTTGACTCACCTTGTTCACCTTTCAGTCAGTTCACTTCTGATACATTACCATATGGATTATAGCATGCCGCTTCAGTGCAAAATGCTTTAGGGTTCCTGCTGACCAGGGACATTTGTGGGAAAACTGGTGACAGTATGTGTTATTAAAACCTGTGTTGCGAAGTGTTGAGCTCTGCCTGCTTGCACAAAGTTTTGAAACATGTCAGAGATGAATTCTCTGACCTTTGAAACTTGTAGCATGGACTCTTCCATGGAACAGGGTACCTAAAGGCAGTACGGGATTGTTTCACAGCAAATACATCATTATGTAGCGTGTAATGAAGACCCACATGTTTTGAAGGAGCCTTTAGCTTCCAGTTTTTCGAACTGGAATTTAAGCCCTGATAATGTTTGTGAAGTTGTAAAAGCGTAAGAGAAAAAAAAAATAAAGCTGTTGTAGTTTCCTAGGTAATACATAGCTGGTTAAAATCAATGAGTTTACTCATGGTAGGAGGAATGTGCTCCAAGGTAGTGGGAATGGGGTCACTGTGACTTTGTGTTCTAGTGTCTTTCCTCATTTCAGTCCGTCTCTGCAGTTTATAAGAGATGATGTATCTGGGGTATTACTGACATGAAGTGGAGATGAGTCCTGTGATCTGTGGGCCACTGAAGATCTTTTCTCCTCATTGAAAGTTTTCAGTGAAAGTGTATCTTAGAAGACACTGGCATTCTTAGCACTTCAACATCACGCATGTTGATTTTGACCATTGCCATACACCACTGAGGAAAACACAATCTAAGGGGTTCCTGAAGATACCTAAATAAATCTGGTGCTCTCGATTAAAAAAAAAAAAAAAAAAGTCTTTAAGCACAATGAGAAAAAAACAATTGAACCTAAGGATATGCAGGTAAATATCACAGCAGTTTAACTGTAGGGCTACTTAGTTTCATGGCCTTTTAAATGCTGGCTGAGAGTGATTTAACTCTAGTTGTGCCAGCTGCCATCAGGATGAAAGCAGAGGCAGCAGCAGTTTAGGACCTTATAACCAAAGCGGAAGTAAGCTGTAAGTCGTGCAGGCTAAGTTAAAATCTTTTAATAAAATATCAGGAGAGACAGCAACATGAAGGTTCGTTGTGTTTGCTGAGGCCTGTTTTCCTTGGCTTTCAGTGGCTGGCTGGAATGACTGCGGTCTAAGTTGGCTGTCAGAAAGAACACCTGCTAATAGATTTAAGATGGAAGATGAGGAAAGGAGAAGTACTAAGCCCTTGTAGTCATATATATAGGTTAAGAATTTGGGGGTGGAACTTGATGAAGTTCGAACAAAAGTAAGTCAGAATGTGGTGTTAGTACATTAGGTGAGATTTTTTTCGAGTACTGTGTGGATGATACATGAATAGTGTGGGATGCTCTCTCTCCCACTTATTCTCAGAGGGAGATGAAAAACCAGAATGACAAAAGAAATTATAAAGTAAATAATAAAGGGATTAAAGGAATCTGTAGTCATTTAGACAGGTTAGTGATAGAGAGTCCTACAGGCAAGCAGAATTTAGAAATTGTTTAAGCTACTTATCAATTGAAGAGCAAATAGATCTGAAATTTAAGGGCATTTTCATGGAAAACATCTATTTCTAGAAGTGTTTCTTTCCCAAGGACATCGAAGAGAGTTACATTTGAGAGTCTAGCTTCTCTCAATTTGTTCCATTTATAGCTATCTCACTAAAGGTGAGATATCCTTGTAAATGTTGCTTGGCTTTTATAAATGAAGGTGCTCCCACACGCTCATGAGTCTACTAGCTGTCACTGCACAGCTCCGAAGAAGTGGCCCCCAGGGTGACCTTAGCCTGAGTGTCCGGTGCCTCCTGCCTGCCCGCCTGCTGACGCGCCGACGGTCTCAAGCCTGGCAGCCCTCGACGGTGTGGACCTGCGTGGGCATGTGGAGTCCTACGTGGGTTCCAGCTGCCTGGGCTAACACCTGCAGGCTCATCTGCAGGAGAGACGGCACGCGAGTTGACTCACGAGGGTGGCCCTCAAGCTAAGCTGAAACAGTCGGTGTAGTTGCCACAGTAACTGCTGGTGAGAGGAAATGTATTACTTCCCCTCTCCCCAAACCGATTTATGGCACAACTTTTAAAATGCAGTGAATGTGCTTCTATGGATCTTCAGCTTTGTATGTCTTTGTATCAGACACCATGCACTGGGCAGTCTGAACTACAGAGGTATCCAACACTGGAAGCATTTAAATAGCTTTTGTCTCTGTCAGGAGGTTTCAAAGGCATTTCTGCATGCTTGCAAGCATTAGGCACTGTGAAGGAGGGCAGGATAGGTTCAATATTAATTTGCCTTTTTCTTCCAATAGCTTATTAAGTCCACAGTCAAATAGGCTGAGAATGTTAGGTGCCGTTGAGACCCAGTAGATCACCATAAATCTACATCAAGAAGCTTCTACTGGAGATCTTAAAGTAACTTCAAAGGCAGAGCCGGTCTCTTCTTCTCATTAACAGATGGCAAGTAAGAATTGTGAGTAAGAACTGTCCACCTTCAGTTTGGCACTGATATCCTTCCCCCACCTTAAACTCCTCCTAGTTGTTCAGGAACCCAAGACTGAATTTATATTGCTTAATTAAAAAAGGGCTGGGGATTGATCCAAGTCCAAGTGGCTCTGGCTGGCTCATGTCCACATTACTTGCAGTTACCACCCTCCAGAGCAGATTTGGCTCGGAGGGAGCTAGCTGAAGTGGTCCAAAACCGCCTGGGACTTAAGGAACAAGTGTGGGTGACCAGGGGTGTATCACTTCTTTTATTTAGCAGTATGAGCACAGCCAAGGAGGATCAGAAAACCCCTTTCACCTCCCCTAAGGAAAGTTAGGGCAAGCTCTGCTTGTTGGGTGATTTACTTGTGCCCCCCGCCTCAGTGTGGGAATGCACCTGGACTAATAACAGCGTATGACCCCATCCCAGCCAGGGAAAGGGAATATTAGGGCTTCAGTAGAGGGGATGAATCCCAGCTTCATCCTCTTGAGGAAGGAGCACCTAGAATGGGGCTTCGCATGGGCTCTTGGTTAACCCTGTGAAATGCAGGTGGAGGAAGGAGACCAGACTATCCCACTTCAGGGTAAGTCTGGCAGCTGAGTAGCAGAGACCTGAGTCTGCAAGGAATGAATCAGAATGAATTTCTGAGGGCAGCGAACTGGACAGGAAGGGAGGCTCAGTCTTGCTGGGAAAAGTAACAGATTCCGCCTTTCTCCTCTCTCTGACAAGAAGAAGATGCAGCTCCAGGGTAAGGAAGAGCTGAAGGACAGGAGGTTTCCTCTATAAATATAACCTTTTTCTTCCACTTCACTGACTTGTTCTTGCTTTCCTCCTCACTGACCTTACAAGGGATCGCCCCTTCACTTGTGCGAGCACGTGCAGCGAAACTGGTCAACACTGTCGCCATCTGGGTAACCCGTTGTTTTATTGCATGGCCATCTTCTGTTTACCGAGCTATATGGACACAGACCTGAGTTGCTGCTGCATGTGCTTCTTGACCTTCCTTTAATTAAAGGGTACATATTTCTCCCCACATGACCACCAGTCCCTCTCTTCCCTTATATAGTTGTGAGGAGCAGAAATAAAGAAACACTTTCACTGATTATCGATGATTTCAGTATTTTGGCAGGCTAAATCTCGTCATGGTCTGTGAATTAAAAGGGTCTGGCTTATAGTGTGGTAGTATGCTCCAGTATATTGGTGTGTATTATGCCTATATTAATGAAAATCAGAAATCACAAAGCAGTTTGGGGGTTTGTTTTTTGTTTTTTTGGTTTTTTTTTTGTTTGTTTGTTTTGTTTTTTTTTTTTTTTAAATAGTTTTAGGGAAAATCAGTTTATAGCACTTGGAATCTCTTGATTCTTTTCTATGAGGATGCAAAGGGTGTGTTTACTCTTGCATTTAATGATAAATATGAAAAGTTGAATTTAAGCAGTGGATTCTCCTCTTTTCATGAATCCCCCGAAAACCCCTTAAGCTAACTGTTCCTTTACAAATTAAAAATCTTAGGAAACCCAAGTATCATTACTTAATCTGGGACTAAGAATGGTGTTGCATTTAACACGAACAAAGATTTTTATGTTTTCATTGCCTACAGTAAAGCCAGCTGTGAAAAGCTCTGATGATGGGACATGGTTTTGTGTTGCCTTAAAACAAAGCACAGTGGGGAGCTGTGTTCAGCATGTGGGCTTTTTACGAAGGGCTTGTAACAAAGAGCTGGGATTTCTGAAACCACTCTAACTGCTCTGTAAATTTGGAAGCTGAGTCAAATCTTCTAAGCCAGTAAAGTCTTTTTAGCAACAGAGGAGTAAAAGACTTTAGTATAAATACTTCTCAATTTATTAGGTACCTTGGAAACTGTTTCTTCAGTTAGTAGCACATAAATGTAACCTGTCTAGGACCTTTCACATGGCATGACAATTAAGCCAGTTTGGGCCAGATGAACTGCACTGAGGTTCTTTCCAAGAGTGAAAATATCTTTTCTTCATTTCCCTTTCCAGGCTGGGGAAATGAAGTTTTTTGGTTCTCCTCATTTGCAGTGTCTTTCTTTTTGGCATGCTACCGGAAAGCACCAGCTTTAATACTTCTTCTGAAAGTTCCTTGCTCTTGGCTTTACGCTGCGGTGCTCCATTGTCAGATTAGGTCATCAAAGACCTCCAAAGAAGGGTTTTACAGGAGGATAAAGGGAGCATACTCTCCATGGCCAGAGCGTGGGACCATTCTTTTGATGGAAGGGATCTTTGCCCTCAGAGGAAAAGGGAGAGGTTGTTTTGGCCTTGGCACACTGCTTTGGGTTTTTAAAATCTTCCTAAATTTAAATCCTTTCTTGCTAATCCACCACTCCTTGGTCTCTGTAAGGAGAGGCCCCTGTTTCTGTGGAAGACAATAATTTTCTTGTACAGATTAAATGGTTCTGTGCTTAATCTACTGTTACTTGAATAACTCTTACAGCATCAGCCTCAGTCTGCTCCATCTTCTTGTCTATTTTAACTTACAGTGACTAATTTGCAGAACAAGCATGTCTTCCCCAGTTTGCATTCAAGGGCATTAACGTATAATGAAACTAATCTAGGTCTACAGAAACCAAATAGAACAAGCAGCAAATGAACGGTTGAGACAGAACAACAATTTCACCCCGTGTGGACACAGTCCTCTCGAGTTTTCCCTCTAAAGAGATTTGAGCTATTTCTCAGAATCTCAAGGTTCTTGTTTTTTTTCATTGCTCTATTAGGTACAGGCGACAGCAGAAACCAGAACAAACTGGAGGTTACACAAATAGATTTCTGAAGTCTCGGATGTGTCTTCAATGAAGTACCTCAAAGCAAATTTGTAAAATGAAAGGCTGAGTTGGCAGTAATTTCTAATCCTTTTGAAAAATACTTTTAAAAAAAGGAATATTAGAGAATGAAAGTTGAAACTGCAAACATTGCAGTATACAAATTAATAAGTAGAGACAATAAATAAGAGACAGCTGGTAGTCTCCTTGCCCCTGATACATGGCACTCATGTTTTCTCCCTGAGGAGGATGTGCAACAACAGTATCCTAAGTCTCTGACAGAGTACTATCTTTTTTTTTAATATATTTTTTTTAAATCCAGGACAGAAAGATCTGGCTAGTGTAGAAATATGTGGCATCGGTAGATATTAGCAGTACTTTTCAAAGAATAGTGCTAAAAATATTAATTCTTTTACGGCTAGATGTAATGGTGAGTTTATAAAGCTTCCGAAAGAGCACTGGTGGGATGGCTGGTATGTAACGTGCTGCCCAGTGGACCACAGTACACTCAACTAATTATGAAATAAAGATCCATCACCAAAACAAAATGTAAAAATTCTTGCTTTAAGTTCAGTGCTGTTTGACTTAGGAGGGCAGTTAAGCCAAGAAGCTCTGTGATACTAAACCCGGTGATCGTGGTACCCTCTGTGAGTGCCTAAGCCTTTTGAACTGAGAATACACAGAGGCAGTCAGGCGGCTGAGGCAATGAAGCAGTGTTTTCTGGGGGGTTTATAGGAACCAATTATATGCAATTTGTTTAAATTAGTGGTGAGCAGTTCTACATTAACAATTGTCTTAGTGCTAATAAGTAGGTGTGTCTGGAGTCATGCTCAAGTCATACCTGCGCTTCAATAGGAGCCAGATCTTTCATCACACCCAATGCTTTCATACCAAAAGGATGGAGCTGAAGGTTTTTTGCTCAGATATTTTTGCAAGCTCATTTTACATCAGTGTGCATTGGCATTCCCTTCTTCTTTTTTCTGTTTTGTTCATAACTGGGCAACTGTTATGACACTATTTTCAAGGTCGTAAATTAGCCATTGCTCCTACATTTCCTGTAATAGCCTTCTTAAAAGACACCATTTCTGTTATAATATTCCACGGCTGATGACTGGGTGGACAGCTCTTGCCCCTAGATGCGTAGTTACCTAATTAGAGATTATCCCGTTACAGACCTCTTTAACCTGGATTTCCTCTTAGCCCACAGAGGACACAGGCATGGGACAATTACTTTTGCCAGTGCCATGGCTTCCACTACAGTCCGTCTGCTTATTCCCCTCCTTCCTCCTTCAGCTCTCTCTCCCCATCTTCCTTTCAGATAAATTTGTTTGAGTGAAAATCCTGCTTTGCAGCACCCCTCGGGGAAATTTTTCTACCTGGGGATGGGATTTGGAGCGAGGCTTTCTCACCACTCTCCCCACTTCTGTGGGTCCAATACAAAGCTCCTCTCAGTTCACATCCTTCGCTGCGGTGCGGGGCCTCGGCAGCACCGTATGGTTCCATGCCTTTTAAATCCTTACGGATTTTTTAAAAGCCTGAGAGCTAGGACATCTTTGCTGTGCTCCGTAAGAGATCTTATGGTCTATATCCTACAGTTCCCTTCAGGGATGAGGGGAAGTGTCCGGTGCCTGCTTTTAATGCCATAGTGACAATGGCCATCACCCTTGGAGCGCAGCGCGTGGCCCTGCCACCTGATGAGGTTCAGCATGGCAAAGCTGTTCCGTAGGAAGAAACTTTTGCTTTAGGAATGAAGAGATTCTGACTTTTGAGTTTATGGTGCTGTGGGGCAAATAATGCCCTTCGGAGAACAAGCTCTGCTCGGAACAAATTAGAGTGGATTTGAATAACAGATGGGAAGGGAAAAGGCTTCTGAAATTTCTCTAGAGAAAGCACAAGCTATGCTCACTGTGGCATCCAGCCTGTGTGCAGAGGGATTTGCCTGAGTGGAGTAGAGGGAGGAATGAACAAAGCCAGTAAATCCACTGGTACCCAGATGTCCTGCAAATGAGCTTCGGGTTTTGTGGCTGAGCTATCAAAATTTTGGGGTCTTATTGCTAAAAGTTCTTCTGTTCTACAGAAGGTGAAAAAAGAAAAAAGGTAGTTTTAATTTTATTATAGAGAGCCTTCCTGCACTTCCATGTACTATTCAGATAGTATTCACTGTGTACTCCTCTCCCTTCCTGCTCTCCCAGGCTCATGAGTCTGTTAATACTTACAAAATGACTTTTATTTTGATTCTTCTTCATCATGCAGCAGACATTTCAGCTGTGTCCACTCGACTTTGCTCCATTTTTGGCAATACTGTAATGAGGATTTAAGAGGATAATGTCTAAACAGGAGACAAATAGTCATATTTACGATGGATGTACAAGGACCTGAAAGAACACTTACGGGTCAATTTTGGTATTACTGCCCTGATATCTCATAGTTTGGCATGTACAAAGAAGCATGAAGGATTTTTCAGTGGTTGCTAGTTCTATTAGATTTTGGTTCTTTGCAGGCAGTTTTTTGTTTAAAAGGTCTACTGATAATCTGGGAGATAAATGGGTTAATACACTTTATACATCCCGTTCTGCTGTTAACAGATCACAAAATGTTCTTAAAAGTAGAGTGTAATGTTAATGGTGGGGTCAGGCTCATGGTTTGGTTGTCATGTCTTGGAATATCAGTTGTGTTACAAAAAACCCCCTTTTTGTTTGGAACACTCAACTCCAACCCAAAGGTCTCCTCAGTAAGGGGGAACACTGCCCTTGGCTTGGATGAGTGTTGGAGAGAAAATTTCCCTATGCTTATTTAATAAATGGGATCTATCTGGTTAGCAACAGTGTAAAATGGAAGGTGCAACTGGCCTGTTTGGTTTTCAGGGGTAATATGAACATTCAGTTTCTTAACTAGCCTTTCCCAACTATATAGTTTTCCAATGCCTTCCAGCATTTTGATAGGTTTAGTGAAGAACTCAATCATTGTATATGCAAAGATGACAATTCCTACAATTCACAAGTTCATGTCTGGACTGATATTTTTCATTCACATACTGTGTAATAAATACAACAGGTAAATACCGCCTACATGCAAGTCTGAGAAGATAGAAGAATCACTGAGATTGCTGGGCCAAAGCTGTCACTTGTGTAGATAAATGAAACTGTACTGGACTTGTTAGGGATTATCTCTTTATAAACTGGCACTAAATGCTGTATAGTTTTTTCTAAAAGACCCAGTTAGGGAGTGGTGCAGTGGCCTAATGCAAGAAATAATTAAATAATAAAATACAGCCATATACTGGACCTTATTAATGGAGGCAGCAAACATATGCATGTCAAATAGAGAGCAAATGAGTTAAGAAATAAAATTAAAGATTTTAGGGTGTTTATTGCCCGAACTAAGAAAAGTGTTCACATTTAATAAGCAGCAAGAAAATAGATGAAAAGTGAATTCTATTTAATTTGGTTTTTTTTTATTACTATTTTAGCCTAAGAAGATTTTACATATATAAATATGAAAATTCTTAAGTAGGAAATAAGGAACATACTTGTATCTTAACAATGTCTTTTAAAAGGCAGTAATTACTCACTGCTTACTCTAGCTAACCTTGATCCTAAGTAAATTTGTTAGTCTTCATCAGTCTTCGAAAATGTTCCAGAGGCAAAGGGAAGGTAATGCTTCATTTGTCTTATCAGTGGCTTGTTCTCTCTTATTAACTAAATAGGTCATGGTAGCTACAGGAGTGGAGGCGCTGAAGTCGTGGTCATATACATCTTCACTTTTAGAACCAAGATTGGAAACCTGTCTTGCTTGAAATACCTTTTCAGGGACAAAAAAATGATTAAGAATAGTGTCATCATACAGTTCAAATAATAGAATTTTGGATGGTCGCTGTTCTTCATCCCAAAACCCCACAGTACTTACTGCTTCCTGTCCAAATTCAACATCTCTCTGGGCAGTGGCAAAGGATAGGATTTTAGTATAGAGTACCTCTGCTTTATCTGCATGGTATTGCCATGGTCATGTAAAAAAGCACTAAAAATATGTGCTGACTGTGCCAGATATCCCATACAACAACGTGCAGTCATCTAAATGGTTTTATTCATATGGTAAGGGCGAGATCATACTTGGTTCTGCACTTGGCATACCAAGGACAAGGCAGTACTTCGCTCTTTCTCTCCCTTGTTTCCCTGCAGAGTGGCTGGCACAAACTTATTCCTTCTGTTCTGGGCCTAGAGGTGGTTGATTCTTGACAGAGTGGGAAAAGCCATGTCTCTGCTCTTTCTGCAGTAGCCAGAAGGCTAGAGGCAGACCCTTGGGCTGCAGGATGTACAGTAATATCCCATTTCTTCCAGTTACAACAAATCCCTTTCTGATGGCACGTGGAGCAGTGCGATTCTGCTGGTTAGAAAGGCACCTCATTCCTGGATTCCCAATGACATGTAAGACACAACCGCAAAGGCAGTACTCTGCTTTAATGTAGATAGCAATTAAAATTGACAGCTCTGCCTCAGTTGTTTGTAATATTTTTTCGAAGTGTTGTTAGGTGCTTCCTGCTCCTCACTCATTTGTTCCTATGCTGTAACGGGTAGTTTTACTTAAACTGCAATTAAAGTCTCCTGTTTTCCTCATTTCCTGTGATCAGTTGACAGGGTATGCTACTGTCATATGTTGCAGAAATTAAAATAACAAGTGACAGGATCTTATTTCAAATCTTTGACAAATAGTGACTTCTAATGTCTACTACTTGTAGGTATAAGCAGGCAGATGAACGGCGAGGGCTTTTAGCATCTTTCGTCTCAGAATTTGAGCTGTGACTCACAGAGTTGCTAACATACAATATTTACACAAGTGGAAGCAGTATTACCTGTTCTACTGCACTTTGAGCATCTATTCAAAGCTGGATGTGGTTGATATCCGGATGAATTGAACACAGCACATGCAACACAGGCAGAAAGACCGGGATGTATTTTTGGCTGTTTATGCTTGAGTGAGGGTGACTTCAGCAATCGACATGGTGGGGGAACAAAGAACCACCCCCTGCTTGTTGCAGAATTGAGATTACTCCTTTTTCTAGTATTTTAGACCAGTTCCTTGACTATGGCTATGGCGTGAAGCTAATGCAGGGGCGTATGATGTAAATAAACATCTTCACTGCAGACATGCATGCCTTGACCAGCTTTCTAGTCTCCTGGTTCAGGTTAGAAACGCTGCTCAGCATTGACCCCAGGGGGCTGAGATGGCAGTGGGAGAACAAAGAAAAGAAGTCATGCCCCAGTTCCTCTGACCGCAACCTTCCCTCTATGAACACGTGAAAGAAAATTGCCCAGGAGCCATAAGCATTTCTCTGACTGATGTGGGGAAAATGTTGACAATTCTCCTATGTTAAAGCTACTGGATCTACAGTAAGATACCAACAGCCTCAGGAGAAAAATCAGCCAAACCTCTCACCATAGAACAGTGTCTCAGCTGATGAAAACTGAAAGGGTTTCTTTCACATCAGTGATGCTGTGGAGATTTTCTTCTGTCACAACAGCACTTTCTTCCTAGAAGGACTAGCCACATAGTATCTGAAACAAGTGCATTACCTTTTTTTCTGTATGAATAGAAGTAAGGAAAAGTGCTCCAGAATATTTTGCAACTGTAGTGATTTTAAGGAGAAACGGGTAAAAGTTTTTGGCTGGTTTCATTGGTAATGCCAAGCATTTTGATTGTTTGTTTGGGGGAAAGAGTACAAAGAATAATTAGTGCTATGGAAACTATCAGATGCATGGTAGTTTTATTTTTTTTCCTTCAAAATCAAGTCCATTTAGATCCGTTCACTCAGTAGTGTGCTGAAGGCTCTGAGAGAACAGGGCGTAACCAGGAGCTCTGTATTCCTTTGCTTTCTATACAGTAGATAGAAATTCCAGTTTGCAATGTGCATTTTTTTCAGATGCACTATCGAAAAGATAGCCAATAAAAATTAATTGCTTTAGAGTAGTTGTATCCATCCACGATCATAAATTATTCTGCAGATGTTAATTAGGACTTCAAAAATGTCTATGGGCTAAGGGAGTCTTACTAACCGCTTTTTAGAGATGGGGAAGGGAGGCATAGAGAAGCATAATGACTTAACATTTTTGTATAATACTCTTTCTAAGAACACAGTCTTATTTTTCAATGCCTTAACCATAAAACCATTCTTTGCTCACTAGCCTTCAAACCCTGGTATCCAGATACCTGAAAAAAAGTAAGTAGCTCCCAGGGATGTGAGGCAGTTAAACCTGGTGCATGTAGTCACAGTGCTTGTTTTCAACTTGACAATATTTGTCAATACATTATTAAAAACAAACAAATAAATTAAAATTCATTAAAAGGAGCTGCAAAATCAAGTATTCAAATGTTAGGTCTAATTGACTTCAGAAAGCTGTAATGCTTTTACTACAGCAGTAGGATTAAATCCCTTTGTTTGTAGGCCATTGTACCGGGAAGAAATAAGAAGCCTGGGTATAAAGCAACCTCCAGTTGGTAGAGCAGTTAACTTTCTCCTTAAATGATCTCCATTATATGCATTTAATTATGATAGACTTGGGCTTTAATTACTTGATTGCCTATTGGTTTTTATTCTTTGTCTTCACTGCCTGAGCACTGAGCCTTGCCTGAGCACTGCGGGAGCACCGGAGGGAGTACCTCCCAGGCAGCTTCGGAAAGGTGTTAGGAGCCAGCGGAGAGAAAATCCTTCCTGCTCACCGATCAGAATCCTGGCCCGAAGCATGTACAGCACAACCAGAGACTTTAGCTGCTAAATTCTAGTAAGTCTATTATAAAAGCACAGTCTGAGGTTTTCTGTGGTGCTTTTACAGACGTCTGCTCTGCTTCACAGATGCACTAGACCTTTTCAGAGGAATGACTGAGGGGGTTTTTAAATATGGGCAAGACGTTTCCAGACAGCTCAAGCTGACGCTAATAAATCTCAGGAGGACTTATTAGCTCAGGTGTGATTAGAAATCAAGCTGTCTGTGTGTACTTGGGCTGCACCGTGCCCAAGTGAATAATGTTTCCCATTACATGGCGTGCTGAAGAGTACAATGCAGAGATGTCCAAGTGGCTCCAACCAAAGCTGTCTAGACCCATCTGAAACTGGTGCTCCTCTGGAGCTAAAAAACCCTCACGAATGCAAACTGATGCCAGGTACCTCCCACCATCTCGTTACTGGTGTGAGCCTAACTGGGGAGAGGAGGAGGTGTCCCCTCCATGTGCAGAAAGTAGTTAACGTACGTGCCGGTTCCTTACCGGGAGTTCAGTGTCCAAACACCTTTCAGGGTTGAGGACTGCCACCCGGGTAACTGCAGAGACTCTGTGGGCTTTGACAAGAGAAACAGTTGCAGTTGCTGCTTGAGTTGACAGCTACTGTTTGGGAACTGACAAAAGTATGCAGGATTCATAGTTTATTTGTTCCCAGATTTTCTTTTTTTGTATTGTTTCTTGCTTTCTCGCTTATATGTCAGTATGACCAGGCACTGACTAAGTATTTTCTTTGTGGCAAAACTTTATGCTCTATTTTTATGAACTAGAGCATAAAGTTTTGCCACAAAGAAAATTAACTATGGTAAGCCCATTATTTAAAGCTATAAGAGGATAATGAAAAATGAAAGGTGGTGTTTCACCACAGAAGTGGATGGATTTTATTTGTGACACTGGGAATGGTTTATTACTTTGGGCTTTCTAACCCCCTAATAGGAAGTCTTTATGGAAGGCTTATTTTTGTCAAATGTACATAAGCACCTATGTATCAAAGTGCTGAAGCAAAATCAGTGGAGCCACTGCAACATTTTCCTTTGTGCGCTTTCAGAACAGAAGCCTGGGTTTTGCATTCTTGTTCTTTTCAGAAAGTGCTATACAAACACACCCAGGACATTGTATGGAAGCCTTGAAATGAGGTCTAAAATTTTTTTAAATATTGTTTTGAGAAAGTAGCTTCAGTCCTCAGACATTCACACTGAGCAAAATATGACATTCAAAATGCTGCCTGTAATATTGTAAAGAAAATGTAACCAGTCTGATACAGCTTTTCTCATAGTATTGACTGGCAGTTTACATAATGCATATTTATGGCATAAAGAATGTATACCTTTGAAACCACAGGAGAAGGGAAAGGAGAGGGTTTAGTTTTAGCTCATGCACACAGATGTACATAGTTTGTTTTGTGTTTATTACAGACTTTCAGGTTTTGTTTGTGTGGCATATAATATCAGTGATCATGCCAATTTGTATATTGATTGCTATTTGCACGTAACCATAACCTTTCTGGACATGTGCTGGAGAGTCTGCTCATTGAGCCGTGGGAAGGCACTGAGGAAGGTGGGGTGAAGGTGGGATGAAGGCAGGTGGTTGTGCCTTGCTGGAAGCTTCTGGCTGTTGTGAGGACCCAGCGATTGGGAAGATGGCTCAAGGGGGCTTACTCCAGCTTGACTGGGAAGAAATTTTTGAGTCAGGTTTGAGGTGGGGGTAGGTTTGAAGGGGATTGTCCCACGCAGTAGCTTGGTGGATAAAGAGGCAGGAAATAAGACTGGGTCCTCCCTCTTGGGGTGAAAGTGTTTGTTCTCCTTTACTTTGACTTCCCACATGCACTGGGGAGATGGGATGGGTTGGGGTGGTCCCATATGACATGATGAGCAATGCCAAGGGTGTTAGCTGCCGCCTTCCCAGGCAGCTCCACTGGATGCAAGAGGCCCGGCTGTGAGCTGAGACTGCCAGGTGAAATGGATGTTCGGCAGCCCTGGCCACAGCCTAAAATGCAGCATTTGTCATCCAAACCTTCACAAGCAAAGGTGAGCCAGCAGCAACTCAGAACTAAATTCTTCTGCAAGGTCAGAAAATGTGACCCCAAACTCTCCTGCCTGAGTCTTCCTGCAACACCCTGGTTTCCAGTCTCCGAAAGTATGTCCCAGTCAGTCTGGCAAACTGATGAAAATCTTGTCTGTTGCTGGTGCACTACAACTTTTACACTCAGGCCTGGATAGTAACTATGTTTTTGGCCTTCTGACACCAGCTGTCTAGGTGAGCCAGAGCAGGTCTCCCGTCAGCGCCTCGGTCTGTAGTGTCCTGGCTCCTTTCCTGTACGGTGATCTCAGTAGTTTGAACTCTGAGGCTAAGGGCATGTAGGAGATATATAAAACTGCCCCTGACACTGACCTCCATAAGCTTTGATTAACCAGTTTGGAGCCTTCTCTTCTAGATATTTTCTGGGGAAGTGGGTGGAAGAAGAGGAATAACTGTAGGAAAGTGTCCTATTTCATTCTCTGGCTGCTTAAATAAAGATGAAGCTGGCAAATTCCTTTTTCATTCCTATTACTGTTTTTCTCTTTTTGTTCAAAACTCCCAAGCAATGTGAAATAAAATGTTACAGTTTCAAAGGAAAATTGGATTATACTCACTTAGAGGGAGGGAAGGAAGAAGAAAACAGGCTTTATATTTTGACAGAATTCAATCCAGACTTTTAAAAAATTAAAATGAATAATTTTGCAATATTTTGTAAGACTGTGTATTCTAAAGACGCAGCTAATCAGATATGCATGCAAATTTAACGCGGGTTGCCAACTGTCATGATTTTTTTTTTTTTTTTTGCTACAATTATGCGGTGTAAAAATTGGCCTCTTGTGAGAAGTTGCTGACAGCTCAGCAGTTCTGCTTCAGTGCTGGCTGCAGAGAGTGGGCTGACTGCCAGAGAGGGAGGGTGGAAGATGGCTTCGGACTGGGGTGCAGGATTCTTCCAGCTGAGACAGCTGTTGCACAGCCTGCACCGGTTTCTGCTGTCAACCTGTGGGGCAAACCAAGAAGCCTGCTGCATGTCCTTACCCACTCTCCCTTTACTTAGGGTGAAGTGGGAGAGAGAGAAGCAAAGGAGAATATGTAGCAGATGCCCAGAATCTGTGTATTTCCCCATTTTACCCCCATTTGCACGTAATCTAATCCCAGGGGGGCAAAAGGTGAGGTGAGGAAAGGGGTAAGAACAGTGTGGAAATAATATCCACAGGGTAGGAGGTAAGAGAGCTGGTCATCTGGTCCTCGAATTGGGCACAATGTGTGGAGAAAAAGGAAGGCAGCATTTTTAGAAAAGATGGGAAACTGGGCAGGAGCAGTGCCCTGTGGTAAAGTTCACAAAGGAAAAAGGGTGGGGGCTTGTCCATGGCTGTGGAAGGGCACGAGCAGCAGCACATGGAGGAAGGAGCCGGGGAAAGTACCCCCACCTTTTCACAGAAGCAGAAATATGGAGGTCTCCATGGAAGGTTCTCCCAAGACACTCCAAAACAAAAAGAGGTGACCCCTTCCAAAGAATGGCTACAGCCAAGATAAGACTGCTTTGTTCAGCATTGTGGCTGTGTTTGGTTTTGCTTGTGGGTTATAATCTTGTGAGGTTGGCAATGCTGTGTGTGTATATATAAATGTATATACACACACCTATATAATTTGAGGAATTTGCAAACTGAAAGGAAACAGGAGGCAATAAAGCATTTTAGAGTATTTCTCCATTACTGTGATATTTAAGTGCTGAAGAGGTAGCTATGCCTCTATTAATTTGATGCCTTATTTATTTGGATTTTTGACAAAATACCTAATTAATCCTTCTAGGTATTAGTCTGTTGATAGTAACAATCTTATGCACAAGTTTATTGCATTTAGGAGACATATGGTATAGTTCATTTTCTTTTATATTCTTGCATATGCTCTTGTTTATTTCAAGTCAATAGTAAATCTTGGCCAGTATTATTACCTGTAGTGAGCTCTGGGGAACAGATATCCAAGCCAACCCAGGAAAATAAGTCTGTACAGAGATTTGGGCAATACAGGTGCTTTGGTTTGTGCCGAACGGTGGCTGGGAAACAGACCTTCACTGACTCACTTGTCTCATTACAGGCTCCCACTTGGTTCAGTGGTCAGACTGGAAATTTCAAACCATGGTAGACAGCCAACAGAAGTCAGCTGAAATGAAGAAAAGTTGTCATTTTTAGCAGTCTGCAAATATGTAGGAGTGAGAGCTAGCTGGTAAACAACTTGGAGAAATGTTAGGCTGACGTCTTTGCTGCTGTGCATGGTGTGAGGCCTCCTGTGTTTATGCTTTGCATAAATACCAAATCTGATCCGTCTGCTTATTGCACTCTCATTTGGCGTGGTTGTGAACTGCACGAGTTACGGGACAAGGGCTGGCAACTGAAACAGTGTATGGACTGGCGGTGTGCCACATGGACCCGAAGCAGATCGACTTCGTTGCCTCGTGGCACTGTCGTCATCAGCCTGACACTGTTCCCCCCAGTCCGTGGGATAGAGGCAGGATGTGTAGTACGGCGTCTGTGGCACCACGCTCTAGCTTCAGGCTCGGAGCCCCCTTTACGCCCAACCTGGAGCTGCTACGCCTCCCGAGTCTCTACCTAATGGGGAACATCCCATTATGTTAGCGTTTTGGGTGTTGCAGAAGAGTGTTATCACATGCTGTAGCTGAAATGGTGAGATCTGTTGCTCGAGCTATAATTCCTGAAGTGTGAATGTTGTTGAGTGCTAATTTTAACTTAAAGACCAAAGACTTGAAGACTATTTTTAACTCAAAGACTTGATTCTCTGTGCTGGGAAACTAAAGCTGGGATACAGTCAAAGGACGTTATAAATACAGTGTGCCTATTCTAACTCCTCACTTTCTATTTTGATTACATAATGAGTATTCAACCTGAGAGATTCTTATTGTAAGGAGATGTTGACTTTTTTGCAACTTGAAATTGAAATTAAAAAGAGAGAGATGGCAAACTGTAACTTTGTAGTAGGTGTGTGGTTATATTATGGCTCGAAAAAGAAAATGGTCCAGAAAAGCATGTCTGGTACTCCAGACTTTGTACATATTTTAAAAAGGTCTTTGAGGGCGGACAGCATATCAAAGCTGATGAATACCAAATGGATTACTTATGTATTTGCTATGAATTTATTAACAATTGACACAAGTGTGTGGCACTTTTGGCGAGACAATAGCTCATATTTTTCGTTTACACAAACAGAAAAGAAGCAGAATGATCTTAATTTCATGGCAAAGACACTGAATTTTTCCTCTTTAGAACTTTATAGTCAGATTTCAAGTATATAGCTTCTTGGATTTGTGCTGCAAGTAGGAACAGAGCTGGGCGAAGCTGTTTCACTCTGATTTCCCCCTGTAGGTAGCTTGACTGTTCAGCAGAACATGGCTACTCATAGGCACAGTTAGGAAAACAAGGGGGTTTTAATTATTGGAGAATATTAATGAAAATATGGGATTCAGGCTCATGAATGGACATACTGCAGATCAGATGAATTATACTTGTGTAATCAGCAAAAGACACGTTTGGCTTGAGACCTGTCAAATTAATTTTGAAGTGTGAGTGTCCAACTTATGATACATTCTTGCAATGAGCAGCTTATTAAAAGTCTGTAGGAGAGAAGGCGCATGCATTAAAACATGCTCAAAAGAATTTCGAACAATGAATGCATTTATGGAAAACATGTTCTGTTCCTAGGCAATTCTTGTTGAGTAATAAGTGCTAAATTTGTCTTAATTGCTGGCTATTATTATTTCTCACTGTTTCATGTGGTAAACCCATTGAAAATGACCCCATTTTTTGAATTGGGGATTAAGTGAAAAGAAAGTGAAATAGCAAGGATGATTTGTTTCATTGTGTACTTAGAAATGCTTTCTAATACACTATATATAAAAGAAAGGTGAGTCCAAAATATCTTGGTAAACCTTCTCTGAAAAACAGAGCGACTGTAATACGTCGTAATGCATGAGGTCAGATGGAGCAGCGCAGTCAGTATGTGAAACCGGTGGTGAGAGTGCGAGTCTTGCTCTGAGCTGGTGCCAAGGACACCTCGTTTGATCCCATCCTAGCCAAGTGGTGGATCATCAGGGCTTGGGAAACAAGGGGAGTCAGGTGCTGTAGGAGCTATAGGGGCTGTCGTGCTCTCCTGAGTCGTTCTCTTGGTCGCAGAAGCCAGTATGCCTTAACTAGACTAGTCAGCTTAGACTGGTATGGTAAAAATATTAGACTGTATTTAGGTAGTGAATACATCTCTAACTCCTTTACTAGGTCTTTGGGCTGTGGACATGGGCACGTGTGCATAGGCATGTACAAGGTACAAAAAAGCTATAGTGTTGCATACAAGATCTTAGCTAATTTATGGTGTTCTTGCAATAGGATAATAGTATTGATCAGTTATTGTACCTGAGCGAAGCAAAGGAAAGGTGACTGACCACAACCTTGTCTTGCGCTTGACACTTCTTATATATGGAAATAATTTCCTCTTTCATTGTTGCTCCTTTCAGAAATGTGTTTTGGGTTTGTGCAGTGGGGTTTTGGTAGGGGGTGAGGGTTTACAGGGCCGGCTCCTGGGAGAAGCTGCTCGAAGCTTCCCTGGCTCCAAGCCGGACCCACCTCTGGCCCAGGCAGAGCCCGTCAGGGATGGTGGTAACACCTGTGGGAGAACAGATTTAAGAGGGGAAACCCCCAGTGAGTTGGGGATTGGAATGTGAGAGGGACATTTCTGTGGGGAGGGATGCCCCTGCAGCCCCTGGGGAGACCAGGTGGCAGGCTGTGTCCCCCCAGCCCACGGAGGGGAGCGGGGGAGCAGATGCCCACCTGCAGCCCGGGGAGAGAGGAGCCCATGCCGGAGCAGGGGGTGGAGGCCCCCCAAGATGGCCGCCGCTCCCTGGGAGCAGGCTGGGACTGAAGGACTGCGGCCTGCGGGAGGGACCCGCGCCGGGGCAGTTTGTGAAGGACTGCAGCCCATGGGAGGGACCCCATGGCGGAGCAGGGGCTGAGCGCGGAGTCCTCCTCCCCCTGAGGAGGAAGGAGCGGCAGAGACAAGGGGTGAGGAACCGACCCCAGCCCCTGTCCCCTGTTCCCCTGGGAGAGAGAACCAGGAGTGGGGCTGAGGTGGGAAGGAGGGAGGGCGGGGGGGAAGGTGTTCCAAGATTTGGTTTTACTTCCCATGATCCTTGTTTTGGTTTGACTGGTAGTAAATTGAATTGATTTTGGTTTTTTTCCCCATGTTCAGTCTGGTTTTTGCATATGACCATAAGTGGGGAGTGACCCCTCCCTGTCCTTGTCTTGACCCATGAGCTTTTTCTTTATATTTTCTCCTCCCCATCCCACCGGGGCCGGGGGGGAGGAGTGAGCGAGTGGCTGCGTGGTGCTTTGTTGTCGGCTGGGCTTAAACCATGACAAAATGCATTAAATGTTATTAATGTTTAGTATAACATAATAATACATAAATTTATATTAATAATGTAATTGACATAATAATATATAGTATACAGTATCACACTAGCCACTTCATCCTTTTCCTAAGGTGAGGATTGCATACTGTGAAACTAACTGTTTTAAACAGTTTAAACCCTGGCTTTTTTAGAAAGATGCATATTGTTGTGAGAGAAGATTCAAAGAAATGCAACTTGCATTTGATGTGGAATTTGAGCCCCATCTTTGGTGTCAATGCATTTTACTGACAAAAACTTTAGTGTAGAAAGTTCCATTCTGCCAGAAGGGTGAAATTACTCGCCAGATCGTCACTGCTTTTGAACTATTGGGTATCTTGATGCTCAGCCATTGAGTGCTTAGAAAATAGGGATTAGGGCCTTGAACCTGATATTGCATGCATTTTGCATGCAAGCCAAAACCAGGTCTGATAAAATGGGTATGGAGATGTGCTCCATTAAGCTGTGTCACTTGGTATTCACTCTTCTTAACTCACAGTTAAGCTGCTGATCTGCAGCTGAGTGGTGATGAAAGGGAAGTGCAGGACTCGCCAGCTAAGAGGTAAATGAAATACAGTTTCAGTTGAATAAGGAAAACCAAGCAAGCTCTATTGTCATCATTTCTCCAGACAAATAAATATCCACCAGTCTTCTGTGCTGCTGGTCTCTATGTGTATATACACACATGCACAAACACATCTACGTATTTATATGCATCATCTTTTTAAATTCCGTCTGGAAGGCAATAGAAAGTATTTTATGCGATTACATGTGCCATCACATGTGTGTATGTAGAGTTGTATGCCAGAAGGTAGTCTTTATGGTTACATACAGCTTGATTATGCACTGCTGCCTTTGAACACAATACCTGTACGTGGTTTGACATGTCAAAAGGTACAATTAAAAGGTGAGTTTTCAGATTAGCTATTCGTATCTGGTAAGAATTGAAAAAGGAAGGTTGGCCTTACTGAATTTACATTTGTAAGTGTGTACACCTGCAGATTTGACAGAAATGAATGTAGTTATAATTAAAATGGTCTTTCTATAACATTTTCTGTTCAAGCAATTAGAAGAAGAAGGGTAACCTTTGTATGAAGCTTTCTTCAAGAGTGGTTTCCTTAGGGAGAAACTGAAATCCCTATTTTTACTCCCAGGCTTAATTACTGTTGCATGTAGCCTACATGGCAAACCTCTCCTTTTTGCCTGCCTTTGTTTCTGCAGTAATTGCTGGGAAAGATAGCTTCTTTCTATAGATAGGTGAAAAGTCATAGGACAGAGCAGCATCCATCCATAGTTGAGACAATACTGCAAAAGAAATGAATAGGATTACAACAAGTAGTCACCAAAAAGGCTGAAGCTCTAATTTTGAGTTTCAAAAGCCTGCATTTTTAAGTGCAGGGATGTTGTTAGACAGTGTACCAAGGGTGTGAGTTTAATTTAATATAATCTGGAATAACTAGTCTAAATCAGAGGGGAGTCATTGGCATTATAGTAAAGTGCAGCTGACATCAACAAAGAGACCTTTCAGACTGTGTGTTGGAGTCCATCACAGACAAAATAATTTCTCTGTTAATGCCTTAACCTTATGTCCATTATGTGACTGTCTTATA
This sequence comes from Astur gentilis, assembly GCF_929443795.1. Lineage (NCBI taxonomy): Eukaryota > Metazoa > Chordata > Aves > Accipitriformes > Accipitridae > Astur > Astur gentilis. The sequence continues at coordinate 3,144,182 of NC_064892.1, forward strand.
AAAACTGGTAGCATACTAATGTTTTAGCTGCATTATGAAAATACTGTTGTGTATTTCTTTTGCTTTATTCATTAGAAAACACTGTTAAATAGCCAAGTTAAGTTCACAAAAAGTCTTGTTTTCTTTTATATTAACTAAAGCCTTTATGGGTTATTTTGTAAATAAGGACCTGATTCTCTTCATCATTGTCTCTTGCTGATTTAATTCGCTAAGAGACAGTGAAAATAGTTTCTGAGAGTGATACCAGGCGAATCACTCCTGCGCACATGAAATCATCCACGGAAGCTGCTTTAAAAAGTGCTATCTAGAGGGCAGGCTCCAAAGACATGATTAATACTGACTTTTTTAGTATATGAACATGTAACTCAGGTGAGTTCAAGGTTTCCCTTTCTCCTGAAGTTACAGTTAAGGTACTTCTGTCAGAAGGCAGTTTTGGTGCTGCAGCAGAGCTGCATTTACTACATCTGAGGAGGAGGTGGGATTCATACACTGTGATTCATCTGGCACACAGTGCGTGCGTCTCCACTACTGACTGGTGCAGCGCGGAGAGGGAAGGACGAGGACAATCCATTTTGTTTTGAGGGCTCAAAGCGCACATGATGTGCATACGGGCAATGAAGTTCGGGCCAGTTGTGTGCCTAAACTCACAGGCTGCCCCAGGAGGTTGTGCAGGCTCCATCCTTGGAGATTTTCTAGAGCGAACTGGACAATGCCCTGAGCGATTTGGTCTGATCTTAGAGCTGACCCTGCTGTGAGCGGGAGGTTGGACTAGAAACCTCCCGAGGTCCCTTCCAACCTAGATTACCCTATGATCCTAATAGATGATCAGCAGCTGATTGCTGTTCAGCCACTCGAGGTTGGTAGCATGATCTCCTAACTGCGGCCAACACCAGCTGCAGGAGGACCCTGTGTTCACACAGCAGGAGGGCTTCTCCAAGGGCACCCTGGCACACAACTTCAGCCGTCGGACCACTGGGAACATGGAGCACACCAGCAGTACAATGCAAATTTCAATCTAAACAGAGCCTCTCCGTTGTAGTAAATGGCTGGTGTTGGCACTACTCTGCTGAGGGATGAACTGGATCTTAGCATGAATTGGAAAAATCTCAGGGTTTTTCAAAATGCTGTCAGACTGTCATAGATTTGGCAGGTCGTTTTTGCCAACAGACATTGCTGGAATATTATTTCTTCCATTTTTTTTTTAACCCATTCTTAGTAATTGGAAGAAGTAGGACACAACTGGTTCTATATTTCAGCTAGAAAACTCTCACATATTGGCAATCACTGTATTAGGTTAGCCAAAGCTAACTGGTTGCACTTAGAACATCTGGGTTTTTTTTTTTAATTATCAGATGTAGGTATTATTCCCCATTCAGGTTATTTAAATTTTATTTTGTTTGAAATAAGTGGTCAAGAGTGGTTTCCCCGCTTTGCTTTTGGATGAATATAAATATGGTCCAGTTCCAAAGAATACTTTGTTCCAGGCCCTGGTTTTATAATATACTTACAATATAAATCATTCAACAGGGAGACATCTCAACAGGTGCTGATGGCTTTGGCTATCAGGCACAAAGACAATAAAATTGATTCTTTATTGAAATAAAGCACTTATAAATACAGGATTTTTTTTTTTCTTCACATTTAGGTGTCAGGTGGCATTTAAGTGTTAAGATTCTCTTCTTTTTATGTATTCCAGTGAACTTTCCCTTTTCCACTTTACAGGGAGTTCCTAAGTTCAGTTAAATTATGCAAAAAGTGTTTTGCCTTGACTTGCTTAAAAGCATCATAAATATATCAGAGTCTATGAAATAGCTACATCTCCATTATAGCTGATTTTTATATTTTTCTGGATCGTATACAATGATGTAACTGATTGAAAGTTTTACTTATATGTACCTGAATGCCAACAATTTTGTATGAAAGCCTTTCTGTTTTATCATATAATAGTATCCTTCTATGTTTAAATTTTTATAAATACTATTTTCCTTTTTATGTCTCACCATCATTGCTTATCTTGAGTAAGTGGGATATTCAGCCTTATATAGACTACATTCAATGCATAGCTCTAAGCAGAAATCTTCCAGGCCAGTATTTAGCTAATATCGATGCAGATGGCAACAGATTAACTGCCTCCATGTGCTGATTGTGTGCTTACTGGAGACTCAGTTATATTTGAAACTACCACATTAAATTGTTTCAAAATCTTAACTGAATACAAAGAGCACAACTAATTGCAAAACCTCCTCAGATTCGCTCATTCTAAACATTCAGAGGGAATGGCGGTGCAGTACCTCTACCTTGATAAGGTTACAACCCACAAACTATTGGGGTGTATAAAATAACATTTGCATCTATGTCCACTTCAGTATAGCTTAATAAGGGCAGAAATGATAAAGGCCAATTGCAAACTTGCTGACGTCTTCCAAGTAAAATGTTCTGTGAACATCAGAAGGGGGTGATCTGAAGAAGGTTCATTCTGTGCAGCACCTCATACAAAGTCTGCTAAGGTTCATAATATTCTTAAAATTTTTGTGGATTTCACTTCAAACTTGTGAGCTGTAAGAAAGACACTAGATCTGGCGATTTGGATGCTGAATTGCAGATCTGTAATCTACTAATAGCTTTCGCTTTATGGTTGGCAAAAATATTTTCAGAATTTGCCAACATCTGCAAGAAGACTTTGATATTTTGCTGTGGAAATACACTTAATGCAGCATGTTAGGGTTTTTTTTTCTTTTGCTTTCATGGATTATTTGTTCACAGAAGATAGGGAATATCATCCCAGTTTTGTAAGAAACTGAACTCTAATTGACATTCATAGGAGTAAAAGTCACGCTGTACTTTATAACACTCAGTATCTTGCAATATCACAGTTTATGTTGTTGGAATAAAATATGACAGGATAAATTGAAGGGGATTTAAACAGTGTGTGCCTTTACCAGTTCTTGTGTTGGAAAGAGGAATGGTGGTGAGCAAAGCTTAATGCAATGAAGCCAAAGCTTGGTTTCAGGAACAGCTGTTTGTAGTTCTGATGATAAAGCTATCCAAAAAAATGGTATTTCTCACCAGCAAGTCCTTGCCTGCTTATCAGAGACTTACTGCTGGAGTAAGTTATCTAGCAATCTTCATGATCAGGCTGAAAAATTTTAGACTTTTAATTTCAGGTTCATCGCTGAATAAATCAAGTCTCTTTCCCTTACAGATTCAAGGATTGAAATTTCAAGTACTAGTATGATGTTGTCACAGAAGTTAATAAGGAAGAGAAAGTCAGTGTTGGGAATACAAAATGCAGAAGTCTATAGTTTTACTCATCTACAGCTGTAGTGTGATGTATTGTGTACTGTAACTGGTACATGACATACTCTATATGTAGACAATATTTTCAGTATCCTTTGGGGATGCTTATTTACTGTGTCCTTGAAGCTTGTGGGTATTTCCCAACGTAAGCAAGCTGTAATGGTGTAACAGCAGAATATTTCTTTAACATGTCAACTAATAAAACTTATATTTTATTTAAAAAAGTGGGACTTTGCATGTTATACCATAATTTTGTAAATGCCTTTATCTGAATTGTGGGAGATACTGTATCTTTCTCCCAGGTCAAACGCTAGAATACTTCACATTGCAGAGTGTGGGTTTTTGGTGCTTAGAATTCGTGAAGTTTTGCTATCATGTTGGATTATATGTTTGAATCAAAATAACAATAAATGCAAACCACAACCTGCCCCCAGCAAATTAGTTTCTGATAACTCCGACTTCTAACCTGCATGCATGGGTAAAACAAAATTCAGAGATTTGGTGCACACAGCATCTTCTGTGTCTCAAGAGTATAGTAAATCCAGCTGTCCAGAAATTCCTTCAGAAAGCAGACAAAAGAAGTGAATTACCAGCATCAATCCACTACTGTTAATGTGGATTGTCATATGCTTTGTACTGAATTTTCAACTTCAAATGTCAGAAATGATGCTGGATGTAATAGGAAGGATGCTAGCTGGCAGGACACTTCTTTACCTCACAGTGGTATTGAAAGGATAAATACGTGCTAGACGATGTGCTCAGAAGGGTTGCAATCTTTGTATTTATAACATGACTTTTGCAAAGCCTGTTGCTTTTGATTTGGGTAGGAGAGCGCCGTTCTAATACAGACAAATGTTAATAATTTATTAATGGTGTACATGGTTTTGGATACAGTGTTTTCAGGACTTTAGCTTCTTGCCTTCACACTACAGTGAGCATATATATATTTTTTTTTGCCACAGCTGTGAAATAACTTGTGGCTGGGAGCCTCATTCATTGCTTGAGAAGGAGGAACAATGCCTTGGGGATTTCTGTGTGTCACTTGTGTGTTTTGTGAAATCTGTTTCTGGAAATGCTGCTATGCTATATTTCTATGACTAGAGAAAAGTACAAAGAAAACATGACGGACATCAGCGGTGTTATTGGAAACCCATTGTAGTATGAAGGATCAGTGTATTGTATGGGTATCCGTATACCAATATCATGTTTTGAGTTATGTATCTCATTTTGGAGTAAAATGTACCTACGCGGGTCATTTAGCAACCTTAATCTCATTTTATAAGAGAGTCATTTATAAATGTCATGATCTCTGAAGAAATGAAATTGCTTTGTATACACTTTGTTTATACAGGGTAGACTTACAGCCAAAGCATTGCAAGTATTGGAATTTATTAGTGTTCTGTCCATCATTCTCTCTAACTTAAAGCACATAATAAAAGTGAGCACTGCCAACAACAGTCTTTACAGGGATAAGAAGGAAAGTCTGAAAAATAGTGCTTATATTTATCTATAAATGTCTGTCTTTTTTGTACCATCTTCCAGTTTTTTCAGACTTTGGATATCTTTGTTTCTTTTCAAAGCTCGTGCAATCTTACAATTTATTGACAGGTACAGCAGGTTTCAAGTGCATTGCAGGTAGTGTGCCTGCATTGCCTTAAGGTCATGCAATGCTGTAAATGTCAGAATTAATTTCATTGCTTATATACTGCTTATGTTTTAAATATTCATAGCAGTAATCTGTTTGTTATAATGTCAGTAGCCACATGCTTTTAATTCTAAGTGTGTAATTCCTCTGTAGCATTTTATGGTATATTCAAAACTGGTAGAGGACGTATAATACCCACTGTTTTATGAGTGGTATAATGCTTAGTACTCTCTATTTTTCAAATTTTTTTCAGTTATTTAAGGCTTATCACCATTAAATCTATTTCCTATGATTGATGCCTAGCAAACCTATATATTCAGTAACAAAAACTTTGCAATTAATATGAGGCTCTTGTTTCTTATTGACGTATATCTTTCTAAACACACTATTTTGCATTCTTCATTTTGGTTCATTCCTTTCAATTGCATTGTTAGCATTTGAAATACTGCTAAATATTGTATTCTTGCACACAGATAAACAATGTCAAAGCAACTCTAACAATTACATGTTGCTGAAGCACTGTCTTACACAGCAGGCTGCTAAGCAAGGCATGGGCATGGGTATTATCCTTCTTACTTAGTTTTAGTCACAATTTCTTTTCTGGAAAATGATCTATGTCTGATTTTTGTCTTTCCTATTGCTGTAGCTGCTGCTGTTTTTTTTAATATTATCATTTTTATTGTACTGTCTGGTTAAAGCCAGGTTTTGTCACTAGTATGACAAAGTATCACGTTGCACCTGAATGCTATAAATAGTATCCCTTGGTCATTAATTATTTTATTATTCATAAAAAACTGCAGCCTCTTTTCTTTAGCCACTTGCAAGCTGCTGAGTCTATCATTCATTCCTATTCTTTTGAAAAAGGCTGAAGACTAGATGTGTTTCCATCTTCCCCAGTGATTGGAGAGAAAGATCAAACACGTAGCTGCTGTTGAGTCAATACTACTTGCCGTTGAGAAAATGACCAGCAATTAGCTAGGCGCACAAGCATTGATTTCGACGAGGCTGCGCAGATGCAACGTAGAGCTGAAGCTAGTCAGAGGGCTGAAAGCTAGCAGAGCTCAGGCTGTGTTGTATACACCCCTGCTTATGGAAACCTGTCTGTAACACTCCAAAACGCAACAGTAGTGCCAAGGAGTGTTTGAAAATGTGCACCTAGTGTAATACCTGGTTTATGAGACAGCCTCTAAGTCATCTTGTTCTTTCCCATACAGTTTTCCACTCTCAGGCTTTCTTATGTTTTTCTCAGAGAGGAGGTGAATATATCCAGGAAACCAAAAATGTGTTTATGTGCATGTGGGTGTATATATAATCTTTAATCTGTCATTGGTTTCCAAAGAAGAAAAGAATTTTCCATAGAAACCTTGATAGTAACAAGACTAAAGATTGTGATTTCTTCACAGAAAGTTATAGAACTGTGGAGCCATAAATCTGTGTTAAAGATGAAAAAGAGCATTTTAGAGTCTGTAACTGCAATAGCAGTGATTGCTTTAGTTCAAAACAGTTCTATATTAAAGGGCCTTTTTGGTGGCTTTGAGGAAATTCTGCTTTTGTATTGTGTAACAGCTTCATTCCTACAGCTGTAATTTATGAAAAAGAGAGAAAACTCATAACTATATTCCTAGTTCAGGCTTTGACAGGAAATGTGATGACAGATGTGATTTGTACCTTGCACAGAAGGGCAAAGAAAGCCAAAGAAATCACAAAAGTGGCTTGAGCTAAATAACTGGCTTTGGCTTGGCTACGTCTGTTGGTGACGATCAACAGGGCCAACAGGATTTTCTTCTGGCTTTCTGCTTTCTGCCCATCTCAACATCCATATCCATCACTTAATTTCCTTCTTCACTTGTAGGTAGTCAGTTCAAGTAACTTGCTGTTATGCTTCGATCTGTAGAACCAAAGTACTCCACAAAGAAGAGCAAAGGCAGATCTTTCATTGCCCATGGGTTCATTTCCTTATTACTCAGGTACATTGCAGAACCTAAAACGTGCATGTCAGTGACAATTATTCTCTCTTCTACTTCCAAAATAATAACAGAACTATATTATTCTTTAGATTTCCTGAGGGACGGTATCTTTTGCAATTTTGTGTGAAGGCTGAGAATCTGTTTTCTCTTCTAGGAGCTAATTCCAGCACTGAGTGTGGTGTCAAGAAAAAGCTCTAATGCTTTTATGAATTTCAGTGTTGAAAAAGGCAGTCCTATTGCTGTAGTGGGATATAGGTTTTCTGGAGGATCACATGACGATGATTGCATGACAGTCGACTTCTAAAGAGGAGGTCTTGATATTATTGAATTTGACTCATCGTTTAACAGGGCAGGCAGGTAGTGATGCACTTAATCACATGCTATTGATTTCTCTCTTCTGACTGAATTAGTTCCTTTAATGATTAGAAGTGTCATAAAGAGAGAGGTGAATTGTGAAGACTACTCAGAGCCATGGCTATGTAAATAGTAAGGAGGCTTTACATATGAGGGCATTACAGTTCACCTTTCCTTTGACAAGATGAAGTCCAACCTTCTTTAAGCCCTGGAAAGTGGAAGGTGTTTTTATAGCAGTGGCTACAGTTAGATATTCAGGAACAGTCATAAATCCAGGTGAACAGCCTAGTTACTAAAGGTCTTGGTGATCTCAGGGCAGACGTTCATCATGGGGAGTGCTATTACGGAAGAATTTGTGTATTCCCATCTGCTTTTCTCTTTGCCAGCATCACTTTAGTCCTAACATTCAGGAGACTGAACTAGCAATGCAAAGTATATTGACCGGGAAGCAGTTATTCGTAGGTTCCTGTGACAACCATTGTTTTAGTACTGGTCGGATCACGCTATGCTTTATTCACATGTGTGTGTTGGAGACGAGAGTGTTTCGTACCCTCAAGAGAGCTGGTATGCTCAGGCTGGTAAACGTAAGAGTTTCTGGCAGGAGTGGGAACATCACAATTGTGGACAATTCTGCAGCAGAGCATCCTCTTTCTAGGGCTTCATGCGGATGAGCTGAAAGAGAGAAAAATAATAGTCTATTAGGAGTCTTATATTTATTGTATTGTTCTTGACAGGAGAATGCGTTCTGGTTTAGTGAGGGAGCTGAGGGATCTTTTACCTCTCCCAGTTGATTAAGGATAGCCTCTGAGCTGTAATACAGAGCATATGGTAGATCTTTTTTACTTTTACTCTGGCAAACTTCTGGCATGCTTTTTCTACATTGAAGACTCCATGACAGAGTGGTGCAGAAGCTCGTTGCACCAATTTCCTGGTTACTGTTCAACTCCCCTGTTAAAGGTTGCTTGGTTGCTTCTGTATACTGCCAAAGAAGCATGACAGTCTTGAACGCAGAGTGAAGAATTTAAGCAATGCTGTGGCGGAGTTTCATATGTACTAAAGGGCATATGGGAAATGGTCACAAGTAGGACAAGGTTGGCCAAATTAAGAATTCTGAATTAGTTTATCATCTGTCTGATTCCTTTTACGGCCTTGAAATGCTTGCTTTATCACAGCAAATAACTCTAGCTCCACAGCTTTAGTGTTATATTTTCTATTCTCTGTGGCTAATCAGAAAAAAAAAATCATCAGATTCTTCCCCTCTTCTTCTTATGTATATGCTGTTGGCTCAGAGTGTGTTGCAACTAAGAGCTCCGCTTAGTCACAGCAACATGCCACAGTTAATTCATGACAATGTGATGCAACATTGTGTAAATGGCACAGGTGGTATGGTACCTTCTTATTTTGAAATACAAGTCTTCATTGTTTGCTAAGGTTCCATCCTCAACATTTTGCTTATTGCAGTCCAGTGTCTTACTGGAATAAAAACAAGGTGCAACTTAATATGGAAAGCATCCAAGCAACCACCATCAACAGCAGGAGAAAAATCAAGTGGTAAGCATAGAAAGCGATGAGTTAAATTTAAGGAGCCAGTCAAAAACATGCTACATTGCTTATGTCTCAAAATATGTCCTTATTCTATCCCATACTTTGTTTTGTAAAAATACAGGGTTTGTGTCTTGTGTTTATTTCTTAAAATAAAAAAGAGGTAGAGATTTGATAGGCCCTGGCTGATTGTGGATCTACTAATACCTGACTCTGCCTCTCACAGTGCCCGCTTCTGCTTCCCTGCCCCTCTGCTCCCTAAACCTCTGTTGGCAGTCATAAGCTGGAGATGCGGATGGCTTGAGCAAATGTCAGAAATCCTGACTTTTCTCTCGGACACACAAAGCTATGTGATTTTACTGCTCTAAGGGCACTCTCTGGCCATGGTTTTGCTTCTAGAAAAAATGTCTATTATCTACTCATTTGCTCAGGAACTGTACACATGCATTTAAAAACCCACCCTGCTTGCCAAGTTGCATTGAGCACTCATGTAATAGGGGATTCAAATGGCAGTCATAATGGGTTTAATGAAATTAACTGTTTTTCTGAGAACAAGTAAATGTGCACTCTATTCTAGGATTTTGATTTGCTGTTACTGTTAAGAATGTGTCAGCATTTTCACTGCAGAGACATTTCATGTTTTGATGGAAAATAATTTTCATCAGTCTGAAATTTGGTATGCTAGCTCAGTCCTTATTTAGACAACTAAATAAACGGATTGGTTTTATCAGAGTATTCATCATACTGAAGTCAACATGCCACAGAAGTAGAAAGCATTGCAGCAGGACTTGCTGGTGTTCAGCACTTTTGGAAATATGGCACTTACATTTGATTTAGGAAGCTGACTCTAGACAATCATATTTTAAAAATTTGAGCCTTAGTGCATAATAATATGTAGTGCAGAGTTTCTGTATCAAGAAGATACTGCCTTCAAATAGTCTACTCTGCTAGCCAGCATGTTTATGGGTGGTTTGTTACCATGATGGCCTGGCTCTTTCTGATGAAACATTTTAAAACTGGTTGCTCCTGTATTTGAAATACCTTTTTTTTTTTTTTTTTTTTTTCCCCCTGCCTCTTTCTAAGCTGTATCAAATCTTCTACATTACAGCCTGCCCTGTCAAAACATCATCACTGTCTTGACACAGTTTCGAAGTGGGAAGTCTCAGCAGCTGAATGCAGATTGGCAGTGCGAGTAACGCTATCTGGGGACAAACAAGTTAGGGAGAGTTGAGGGATTTAGGTAATAAGTAATTCTGAGTTGGGTTCAAGGGAAAAATGAGGAAGTTTACTCCTTGACTTTCTAGGTGCTAACTGATACGTGCTGGTTGGCTTGGATCTAGTAGTCTTTGAATTGTTGTCAGCAGATCCCTGAAAGTCTTTGAGGCTACAGAAAGTGGTACAAAGCTGTCCCCTGGAAGCAAACAGCTGACAGTCTTTGCTGACTCCTCCACTGGCTCTAATATAGCACAGCAGAGTCTTTAGGCCTTAAACAGTACCCCAGAGCCTCAAACTTTCTCGTATCAGTGGCTGAAATGGAAAAAAAACATAGATTAAAAAAATGGAGTAAGACATAGAGGTAAGAAAGACACAGAGTAAGTTCCTAATGTGCTAAAGAGGGTGTAGCAATGACTTTTGGAGACCTTTTATAGCTTGCTGTGAAAGTTATTGCCCTTTGCATTTCACCTAGAACAGGCCAAAAAGATATCAAGGGAAGAAAAGTCAAGTGAAAGTCACTGGTAGGAAATGGTAGAAGGAATAAACTTCCTCTCTGCACAAGTCTCACGGACTACTAAACAAAACCATGATTTAGGGAACCACAGGCTATAAAAATCAGGCTTAAGCTTAGACTGAGTCTGCCTGGAAACAGCGTGATACCGTAATTGCAGCAACTTACCATATTTATAATAAAGCAGCTTAATTTTAGTGATTAGGTAATAAAAGATGGGCTTTGCCCTGGAGCGGTGTTCCTTTGGCAATGACTCATATTCATGTTTAATTCCCAGTTGCAGGCACAAAGGGATACCATCCCAGAAGTGACATCTTTTGGGAAGCTTAGGAAAGATTTAGCACAAAAAGGCTGACCTCTTGCTAAACTTTATTTACATCTTTCAGCTTACATAAATGTAGTTGTAAGACTCTTCTTTTTGATAAGTTAATAAATTTATGTCTCATGCCTTTCTTTGCTGCAATGTTTATATTACATGACTTAGATTTACTTGCCCTGTTCCCCAATTAAGATTTTAGGTAATGGTCTTCTAGAATAAGTACCATGGAGTACTTCTTTTCAGTCTGGAACTCATTTGGTGAATCCTTTTACTTCTCATTTGGGAGTCATGACTTCTCTTCTGCCTATAACTCATTGTGTCCCTTGGCTGGTGGTAGGCACATTGCTTAGTGGCCCAGTACCTAGTGGTTCAGGAGAAATGTCAAGGTTTGACAGCAATCTGTTGGTCCAGACTGCTTGGGAACCACTAGCGAGACTAAAAACTGTTTTCTATAGCCACCTTAAGCTCCTTCTCACCAAGTGTTAGCTACGTAGGTCTCTAGTGCTGAAGCAGGTCGAAGGGCTGTGCCAAGTACATGTAGGAAGGTGTGGGAACAGTGCTTTTGAAATATTGAGTCAGGTGGAGTAGTGAGAGCTGCCAGAGCATGCCAGAAGTAAAAGCAAGTTAGCCTGCAACAAACAGTACACTTGTTTAATGTGATTGCTGACTGTTGCCCTTGGTTTGCTGTTGCTGAGGTAATTAGCTGATCCAGCACATCGGTGGTTACCTCAGCGTGCTTAAGGGAAGAACATGATATAATTGCTTTGTGTCAGAATTAGTCTGTAGCTTCAAAGTCTTTGATTATTTCTGCTTCAAGAAAGTAAAAATTAGAAAGGCATCCAGGACAAGCATTTTGAAGAAGTAAAGGAAACCAGTGGAGCATGCTGTTGTAGTATTCCTCTTGCTTAGGTTTGTTCAAATTTAAAAAAAAGGGACACTAGCCCGTATGTAAGGAATTGTATGCATTAGGGCTTGACCTGCCGTGTAAGATGCCACGGAGAGCACCGATTTGCCTTCTCTCTAATAGCTGCCTGCTTATTGGTCCTTATGTGAAAAACTCATCTCCTTAAACTCCAAGACAGTTTTTTCATTAATCATCAAGACCACTATATCGGGGATGAAGCAGGGCACAAAACGTGTGTGTGTGTAACAGCTACTACCTAATCTCCTCTTTGGACTATGGCGCAGCATGGAATGAAACCGCAGGGGCCAGTGCTTTTCACAAGGGAAACGCTAATTCCCATTGAAATTGTTCCTAGCAAATTGCTGCCCCAGGCACAGCCATAGCTTTGCTACACGTGCTGTGCTGGAACTGGGAGTAAACGCTCTGCAACCGCAGCGTGGGCACTCCTGGAAGTATTTGCAAATGAGGCCAAATTCTCTGTGTGCTTCCCGCTGGGGAAGTAAAGAAAAGGCTGAGAGCTAGAAACCTGCTGGGGGAAGATGAGCCATTGCTGTTCTACCATGTGCCTGGATGGTGAGGGAACTCCTCCAGGGCTCAAGGCAGTCGGTTCCTGGAGAAAAAAGCTGGTTGCTGTAGCTGCTATTAATGTAGCCTTTTGTTTTTCATATGGATGAGCAAAATGAAGTGTCAGTCAGATGGAACAATTATGTCAAATTATGTTGGTTTTCCTGCCCTTTTCATGAGGAAAAAAAGAGAAATCCTTGGATGTTTTCCTTGCTTTATCAGTTTAACAGCTGGGATTGCTTAATCACACAACCATACTTTACCGAGTCTGCATATGGCACATGAATGTAGGAAAAGCAAACTATACATCGCATGCTTTCTCCTCTGTAATTTATAGAATAGAATAGACAGGGTCAAATATTTCAGTTGGAAGGGACCTACAACCATCATTAATCCAACGGCCTGACCAATTCAGGGCTGTCCAAATGCCTCTTAAACACTGACAGGCTTGGGGCATCGACCACCTCTCTAGGAAACCTGTTCCAGTGTTTGACCAGCCTCTCGGTAGAGAAATGCTTCCTAATGTCCAGTCTAAACCTCCCCTGGTGCACCTTTCAACCATTCCCACACATCCTACCCCTGGGTACCAGGGAGAAGAGCTCAGCACCTGCCTCTCCACGTCCCCTCCTCGGGAAGCTCTAGAGAGCAATGAGGTCGCCCCTCAGCCTTCTTTTCTCCAAACTAGACAAGCCCAAAGTCCTCAGCCGCTCCTCACAGACCATTCCTTCCAGCCCTGTCACCAGCTTGGTTGCCTCCTCTGGACACATTCGAGTACCTCAACATCCTACTTAAATTGAGGGGCCCAGAACTGCACGCAGTACTCCCGGTGAGGCCACACCGCTGCTGAATACAGCGGGATAATCGCTTCTTTTGACCGGCTGGTCATACTGTGTTTGATGCCCCCCAGGATGGGGTTTTATCTCCTGGCTGCCAGGGCATACAACTGACTCGCACTGAGCCTGCTGTCGACCAGCACCCCCAGATCCCTTTCTGCACCCCCAGATCCCTTTCTGCAGGGCGGCTCGCCAGCTACTCGTTCCCAATTCATGCTTGTGCCTGGCATTACTCCGTCCTAGGTGCAGAATCCAGCACTCGGACTGGTTAAATTTCATGCCATTAATGATTGCCCAATGCTCCAGTCTATCTAGATCCCTCTGCGAGGCCTCTTATCCCCAAAACCACCTCCCAGTTGGTATCATCAGTAAGCTTGCTAATGGTCCATTCAACTCCTGCATCCAGATCAGTGATAAATGGATTGAACAAAACTGTCCCCGGAATTGAGCCCTGAGGAACACCGCTGGTGACCGGTCACCAGCCAGATGTGGCCCCATTCACTACAACCCTTTGAACTGCCCTTCAGCCAGTTCTTCGTACAATATACGGTAAATTGCTGCTGCTGTGTCCAGAAGCATATTCTCCTTCCCAGCTTTTAAAGCATGGTAGGATGTGTCAGCAGTTAAGTGGAAGCGGGTCCATCTGCAGAGATGCAGGAGGGTAGTGCCAGTCCTGCCTAATTGCACTCTTCGGAGGTGTCTGTGCCGGGGGGGGGGGTTAGCGATCTCTCTGTAAGTCATTGCCTTGTGCTCTGCCTCGAATACCAGAGCAGCTGTGGAGTTACAGATCCCCTGAATGATCTGTCCACCTCTGTGATACATATGTGCAAGGCAAGAGAAGTGGCAAGAGAAGTGTCTTTATATCTGTCAGCCTTAATAATGCTATGCTCGGTGCACAAGGCAACGAAATAATGGGTGTAGTATTCAGAGCCACAGGTACCTGCTGCCAGCTGACTACTGAGTGAATAGAGCTGGGCTGGGGGAAGGGGAAGATCCAGGGCTTCCCATGCCCTCTGCTAAATCAGGCAGGGTTGACAAACCCCTGACTTTTGGCACGGAGGTGGCTGCCAGGGAATGGCACGTGTTAGCTGTAGGAAGAGTGACCTTCTGTGGGGATGTATTTTCCTCCTGCGTGACTGCCAGTGGTTTGCAGTGTTGCCTGTTGGCATGCAGATTGCGCATTAGCTGAGGAAAATAAGACTGTGGGTTTGTTAGGAGCGTTAATGGCAATATTGTTAACCTGAAGAGCTCACGGTGAACATTGGTGGTCCTTAAAGCATCCTTCCCCAGAATGAATAAAACCACAGTGGTAAAATCACTTGATCATCATTCATTTAATCTCACCGTGCCAAGCACCAGCGTTTTTCTTAGATATAATTGTACAAATGCTCTTACTGGCTCAGCGATGTCTCTGTACGCAGAGCGCCAGCAATATGCATGTTAGCAACTGGGCAGGACGGATGCATTCAAACAAATCCTCGTGTCTGCTCTAGAATGTTTTTTGCATAATACGGCATGGCTCTCTTTTTCACCTCCCAGTCATTTTCTGCTGAACATTGAGTAGAATTGAGGGCAAATCTGTGTGCGTGATGTGGAGGAAAGATCAGTCTAATGATTCAAAAAGGCAAAGGTACAAGCATAAGAACTCTGCAACTGGTGGAGGAAAGAAAGTATTGAAGACAAACACCTTTTAATTATAGTAATATCTCTTATACTTGTTAAAAAATATTTTTGTGGTTGCGCACAATATACTTATCTTCGTGAGGATGATGATGAGAATGTCTGTGACAGCATGTAGAAAAAAAGAAAAATTGAAAAAGAACCCAGTGCTTGGCTTCAATTTCTTTTCTTTTTCCAAAGGTTGCATTTTTTGATTTCTTTCTTTTCACGCCCTCTCTGCGCTCTCTCGTTCTCTCTTTGTTCTAACCTTTTTCTTTTGTTGTATAGACATGGCTACACTTATTTTTGCACAGTAGCTGTTGATCTAATGGTGTTAATGGAAGGTGAGAAGCTGAAGCAATGAGCTGTGCGTCACTGGTAGGCTTGACCTCATTTCTTTTTAATGCTTTTTGTATAGTGTGAGTAAAAAACGCTTAGAAGAGTTTGAAGAGGGCACACTTGTGTGCTTTCAGCACCTATTTGCACATGTGAAGGCAGCTGAGGAGATCTCTTGTCTTCGCTGCCTGGACCCACCTTGGCTCTCCAACTTTGTGTTTGTACTGGCACAAGTGGTCTGTGGATCCATTCTGCACACCAAGACTGGGAAATAATCTGGGTTAAAAATAACTTTTCAGAAAAAGTGCATCAGAAACTGATGCATCCGAGAGCTGTGGCAGATGCATAGGGACCCGAAGCCAAAGCAGGAGTCTCTTAAACTGGCTCTGCCTCTGAGAAAAAGTATTTTTGGAGCTACGTCCTGACATAGAGAAACACACACAAAAGCACGCACAGGTCTCCCTCATGCGATCAGGCAGGGACTGTTCGCTTCTCTACTACCCCTTCTACTATGCTCCACAAAGTAGTTTTTTTGGGGGGGACCTCCCTTTGGCAGGTAGGACCAGCCCTTCTGCTCTGCACGTCCGCACTGCGGGCAGCTGAGCCGCACGGTCTGGCAGCAGGGAAGGAAGGGCTATGGCCGGGAACCACCCTGGGTCCAAATAGTGCCCACCCGGGGCTTGGGGTGCCTGCGGGGGGGCTGTCTGCAGGGGATACTTCTTTTCCTACCCGTCCTGCTTTGAGGCTCCTAGCAAGCTTCAAAGGCTTCCACTTTGGAAACTAGTGGTTTTAAAGAGACTGTGGAGTGATAAGAAGTAGAAGGATTTAACATGGCTACCAAGGGTATGAAAAATACTTGGCAAAGCATTCTTAGTAATTTTTTTCATAAGTATGTAAAGCATTTGCTTTATGAGGACTGTTTTGATTGATGATAATTTTTTTTTACTGTGTTGACTTGCACTTCAGCATCTATTCTTGAGACTTCTTCATCCATTTTTTCCTTAAAATTAGGACTTTATGTCCTAAAACTACTAATGTCAAAATAGATCAAAATAATATTTATCATCTCGCCAGATACCATTGCAGTGACATATGCACAGTTTTGTAAGAATAGTTTCCTGCAGGAAGGAGGTAAAAGAGCCGAGATGACCTTTTCTGTTACTGCTGTTTGTTTGTTTTTCCCCTGCTGATGGTTGAATATTTTTACACTTAGCAGGGTTGTCTGTTTCTAAAATAGTTTCTTCATGTGTAGAATTAAACCTTTGGCTTTTTTTTTTTTTTTTTTTTTTTTTTGGACTAAAGGGGAATTAATAGGACGTCTCACAAATTGAGACCAAAATAAGTTACATTTGTGGCAGAGCTAAAAATGGCAGGAACCCAGTATCTGTATTCCACCATAAAACAGAAGGAGAAGAGCAGAAAAGACACTCAGCTTGCTGGCGATATCTTCTTTCAGTGAGCTTCCACATATTCTCAGATCAGATGCAGGCTTGTAGTAGAATTTTGGGCAGGTTGATGACAAGAGATCAGTAGGCAGAAGTAATATAACACCTTTGTATTTTGCTTTGGTCACCTGAAGCATGTGTTGATAGGGACAATTGTAAAACGTATTCCCCTTTGTGGTTTTTCTTTCCTTCCATTTTCTTTTCATCAGCTTCATTGATAGAAAATCATATCTTGTTTGAAATCCTCACAGTTTCTTAAATTTGTGCCTTGAAAACTGCCTGCTGATTGTGTTAATATAAAAGAAATTTCTATCTCAGTTGTTGATAAAGTGGATTTTTAAAGTAATTCTCACAGTGACATCTAGATGCTGAACCTTGATTAGAAAAATAACCAAGACTCCTTGGCTCCTGGAAAGTGACAATGATGGTTTTGAGTACTGTGAGATAGCATGATTTCATGGGATTGACAGAGAATCATAAATGTTAGTCACTTGAGAAACAATTTAGGAACGTCTTATTTCTGAGCGTTTGATATCAAAAGATATTCATGTTTATAGGAACAAATTTTACTGATTAGTGGGACTTAAATCCCCAAGTTATGAAATACTGAAGATGTGATATTTTTAGGTTATAATGGTGAACAAGGAAGGTATGAAAAAAACCCCAGCCTGACAGCAGTACTACTTTTGAAATTTTAATTATTAGCTGCTTTCCCCACTCTGTACTACCTCTGTGCGATCAAAGAGTTGAAACCAGAGGTTCTTGGCCATGAGTTTCAGAACAGCAGGACCTTGCTGGCACGTTCAAGAGGAGGTCCCTTAGTTACCCTGCAGAAACAGAGACCGGAATTCTTCCCGAGATGGAGCTAGTCAGTCGATGGAGCACGATCACACGTGGGATACACTGCAGAGTCCTTACCTGCTGAAGTCACCATCAGAAAAATCCCGGTGGATGTCAGTGGCCGTTTGGGTTAAAAACTCACTGAAAAAACTGGCAGGGGGATTGAGTCTCAAAGCTGGCCACACTGCCTATCATTGTTAATCTTGATTAATTATAAGTAAGGCTTGACTTTTCAGAAAGATTAAAATCTGGTAAGTTTGAAGGGGTAAGAGCAAAATGCCTTGCATTTACCAAGAAACAAACATTACATACAAGTTTTAATATTATGTTCTTCTGATTAGCATTGCAAATTTAAGTAATTTCTTTGTAATGCTTAAGTTTAAATATTCTTCTGATTTTGAGAGAATATGCTTTCTGTTTTCTGTATCTAGCAATTTTCAGGCCAGGTAAACATTTTAAAGATCAAATTATGATGTCAGATAGCCACAAAGCAGGACTTTTAATATGGAGGCTCATTAGTACCCTCTCCGGAGCTTAAGCTTCACAACTGTTTGTTATTTGCAAAATGAAAGACACCTTTGAGAGTAGTTTCTAGTGTGTGACAGCAGTGACTGATCGTGTACAGCGCACACACGTGCACATGTATTTAAATGCATATACAAGGAGTTTGAGAGAAGAAGAGATCTCCTGTTGTTTCCTGTTATGTATGGCTCTGTCCTCACGTCACTGGGAGTTAGTCTTATCTTGTCAGAGATGAGTAAGTGTACTAAGAATGGTTAATTCGAGAAGAGGTTCTCAAAAGAAGTGTTTTAGTAGATTTATTGTGCTGTGTATTGTGTGCTTTATAGGTTTCAAAAGGAAGATGTGTCATTTTCAAATGCAGTGACTGTATCCATGTGTCTTTCAAAATGGGATAATGTAGGGGATGGGAGCTAAGTGGATGATAGAAAAGGCAGCTGTCGATAGGAAAAGATTTTCCGCAAAAAATTCACCTTTGTTGGTCCTGAATTAGTGCATTGTCCGTTAGTACAAAAATTCATGAGATTTATTCCAGTAAAACTGTGTTTTGAATAATTTGTTTAGTGTAGTAGTGATGGAGACGTTTATTCCAAAAAAATGGCATCAATCTGACTGTGTAAGTGACTTCATAGTCAAGAGATGAATGACTGAATGCATTGAGATGCCTTTGTTTGTTTCATACAAACATGTTTTATAATTTCAGCACTTTTTGAAATAAAGTTCCAAATTTTTTTTCAGTCCATTTATGCATAGCTGGGTTCTGCCTCCCACCCAGGCTTTCTTATGTCTGTTGGGAATGAAGGTTCATACTAAGATCCTGTAGAGACTAATCTTATTTTATCTGACTACAAAACCTTTGGTTTCTCATGAATTCTTAGCCTGTGCTTTTGCTTCTGTTGGTTTAAATGGGAATAGCTAGAAACAGGACTCAGCTGTTAAAGTTTTTAATCGTTGGGAACTGATACGTGTATTGAGTATCATCTTGCTTCACCATTATTTTTTGTTTTTCAGAGGTGTAAGCAATAAAATAAAATTGCAGTTATGCACATTTTCTACCATTTGTAATAGGACACAGAAATTGATATAATATTACATAGAATTAACTGTTTCAGTGCTAGAAGGGTGCAATTCATAAAGTTTACTGAAAGCAATTAAAAGTTTGGTTCTGTAAACAATAAAAAAAATTTGCCCTTAAGCAGATTTTGTAATGAAGCCTAAATTTAATCATAAGAAAAGAAAATAATTTGCCACATTCTTGATGATTTTCCAATGCACTTATCTGAAAAGGAAGGGGAGAGACATTTTTAATTGTTTTTTAAAATAAAATGTAAGTTATGTGGGGAGATGCTCTTCCCATACAATTGCCATAGAAATCCCATAGCAGAATTTCAGTTCCTTAAAAGATAAATAAATGAAACAGGACATTAAAGTCTGGCACGGTCACTCCAGGCATTTTCTCAAGGGCTGTCTGATGCCTATAATTCTTTCTCTCCAAGGATCAACTCCCACATCCCACTTTCAATCCAGGTCGGATGAAACCTTTTCTTTCATTAGGAGAAGATTGTTGGTTGTCAGCATTATCATTATCTACAGATACTGAGAACTGTTAAAAGCAAACAATACCAAATCATGGCTGCCGCCCCTTGGTTAGACTAATACTGTTTCACCAGGAGTTTCTGTAAGTAATAAATCAAGGAAGTTATTTTTCTCCAAAAACAAAGCATACAATGTATTCATAAATTAGTTTGAAGTTGAGTGGTGGTGCAGGGAAGTCTGTTCTTAATGTTAAAACCTGAAATTAGTTTAAAAATTAACCTAAAGTTAAAAATAAGTAGTTGAATAGCTGATTTTTCTAGTGCACACCTGTAAGCAAAAGAAACACCCAGTGATTGTTCACTCAGCAAAGACATTAAAGCTGTGCTGAAATGAAAATAAGAAAAGTATTTTTTAATGGTATTTTCTAAGTTTTGCTTTTGAACAGGTCGATGAGGAGAAAACAGCTGTTAACTGGTGAAAAACAAAGGCCACTAGAGATAGAGCAGGCCAAGCAATACAGCAATCTTCTGGAAGCGAGGACAGGAGTTTGGGGCATTGACGTAGCTGAGCATGGTACATTTGCAAGCTCAGCTTTGCACCCTTTGTCATCTTACCGGCAGCCAGCCGTTGAGTGCCTGGTGACGGCGAGGCTCTAGGCCTGTAGAGACACCTGAAGAAAATCTGCCCTTTCTCTTGGCTGCATGGAGCTGTGTCACGCTGGTGCAGGAAAGCAGAATTCCTATAGCCATCTGCCCCCCATCTGCCTCAAACTTTCCTGGCTCCTGGTAGCCATCTGAAAGGTTGTGAATTACTTACGAGGCTTATCCAGATCTTCTTCCTTCCTTTTCTTGCATTGCTTCAGGAGGTGCGTGACAAACACGGAGGAGAGAGAAGGATTTTCCCTGTAGTAGGGTGGATTTCCTAGTTCAAGCTGTAAAATAATGAGGGAATGATATGGGCATGCTGGCCTTTCCACAACAGGACTTAGGCTGAGCTGCCAGCACAGCACTGCGGGTTGGCCTTGTGGCCATTCAGCTTGTTCTGCTTCCACTGCAATGTTTTGTAATTTGTCCCCACACCGAGGCTTTTCTTCCTTTTTTTTTTGTGGGGGCAGGGGAGGGGGAGAGTAAGTTGGGTTGTATCTGTTCTGACTTGATGTCTGGTAGTAAAATCATTCTGCAGGAAGTCCTAAGAATAATCGGAGTAAATGCCTTAGAATTGGAAATGTGGAAATGTAATTCATACTGGCAAAGTGAAGGGACATTTTGAATAGAACTGAACAGAATAGAATAGAATATTTTCACTTGGAAGGGACCTACAAGAGTCATCTAGTCCAACTGCCTGACCACTTCAGGGCTGACCAGAAGTTAAAGCATGTTATTGAGGGTATTGTCCAAATGCCTCATAAACACTGACAGGCTTGGGACATCGGCCACCTCTCTAGGAAGCCTGTTCCAGTGTTTGGCCACCCTCTTGGTAAAGAAGTGCTTCTTAACGTCCAGTCTAATTGCTTACTGAACTGCAGCACTGGCCTTTCATGGGAGATGGGCTTGTACACCAGCAGCACAGGTTTTTCTGAGGTGGATCTGTGATTCAGAGTTGTGGTGTCTTACTCTGCACCTCCAAAAAAGTGGTGGAGCTCAGGCCTCGATTTGAGAGGCTCTGGGCTCAGCGAGCTGACTCATCTGAGGACATACACAGCTCGAATGCCAAGTGAAGCGATGCAAATGACTTGTCTTTCAGAAAGCTGTATAACGTTTAAAAAAAATATTTTGTAGAAGCTGACCAGAAAGTAACTGGAATGAGACCTCTTTGTGTATTGTCGGATCACAAGGAAAAGAATAAATAAATGCAGTATGCATTTCCTTAGGAAAAATGCACATCAGGGTGTGGGCATAAGAAAGTAGGATCCAAGTCTTGATATTTGTTTTGGGAAATTGCAAAGGTTTTGGAGCCAAGAATTTTATTCAGAGTCAGGACATCCTACAAAGATCCGTAAGGGGTAAGCAGATGGATGTTCAGTGTGTTCCCTTTCCCACTCCCTTGTTGATCTTGAACCAATTTTATGACAATTAGCATGTACCCAGAATAACAAGCCTTAAAAAGCTGGAGGGAAAGAAGAAGGTTAAGCGTATGTTAGAGTATTCTGGGTAGACATATAGAGATGAGAAGGAGGTTTTGCCTATTATCTTGCTATAGATGTCATCGAATTAAACCTCTAAATCTGATCTGCTAATGCTAATTTCATTTTAGAGCTGATGGAGAGAGAGAGGTGATTCCAGAAAGTGCTTCATCTGCTCATTTTTAGACATGTTGTTTGGGCTAAGCTGGATCACTCTTTGGAAGGCTAGTTTCTTTCCGTGGAATACAGATTGCTCAGGCTGATTTGCTCAGACCTGGATGTCTAACATTATATTCCTATGTTAGACTGGGTGAATTTCACCCAGATTGTAGGAGAAGGGAAATGTCGATCCAGACTTGACCAAGAAGCGTGTTTTGTCATGATAATCTTGTTCTAGTCCATCTGCAGTGACTGTATGACTCAATATGAGAACCAGTCAATATTTACCTGCCTCATTCTTAAAGTCAGGCTGATTCCTCATGAAAAAAAGGCAGCTTTGGAAGACAAAGAGGGGGAGGTCACTAATAAGGAAACATACTGTTTCCATTCAATCCATCAGAAGTATAGAGAAAAATGTTCTGTAACGATCAAGCAGGCCATTTCATGAGACCTCATTCTCTAAAGTGACTATTTCTCAAGAGATCCTCTCTAAAGAATTGAGGCAGAATAGTACTAACCTACTGAACTATTTTAGTTCACGGGCTGCCACAAGGGGCTGGGCTATGGAGGCTGAGCAGGGCTTTAACGTGCCACACTGTCCCACTAAAGACTGTTTTATGACCACGGTTTTTGGCACTGTGGATTGTTTCCTCTGAACATTAATTAGATTTCTACCTGGAGTCTCAGCCCCTGGGAAGCATATTTTCATGAGATACTAAGGTATCTAACCCAGAGGGGCCTCCAAGGAATGTTATGCGGTGTTCAATGTTACGTCTGCACGAAAACTGAGATCCTAACATTATTTTGGATGTCGCAGGAGACTCACCTGCCATATATATAATGTAGTTCTCAAATTCCAGCATTCACCTGAAATGTTAGTTTTTCTTTCTTCTGAGATTTAAACATATTGAATGAATTGTGTATAGAGTGTGAGGTTATATTCTCCTGCCGCACAAGTTTATGGAGGTTTCCTGATTGCATATTGTGAATACTGGGGCACAGTATCATCTTGATGATCTTGCTTGCTAGTTTGTCTCTTCGGGCTTCCTCTTCCTCATTCACCTATATTTGTGTCACCCTCTGGGAAACACTGGGAAAGAGAAGAGGTAGGCCTTCAGAGTACAATATTTCCATGCACACATTTATCTGCTACAGAGTTATTTTTCTAAGCTCCTAGACCATATTCCTGGACTCTCCATCTCTCCCTGGCACCCCTTGTCTTCCCTCTCAAGGCCCTTCATTACCTATTGCTAATGATATTATCTGTCATTCACGGTTAAGATCCAGTTGGCCCAGGATGTTCAAGTATGTCTTCCATTTGTTAATTATCAAACAAGCATTTCTGGCTTTGTCCCTTGAGCTAGGAAAGGCTTCTACATAAACTTCTTCAAAACTCTTTCTAAAACTTTATGTGCACAATGAAAGTGTTATCTGTAAAAAGTGCTTGATCTTTGTGAACTGTAAATTCCTGCCTCTACAACAGAAGAGCAAACTCTATGGATTTGCTCAACATTTCATTCAAAACTTTCTTTCAATTTTGTGACCATTCCGTCTAGTTAATCACCCCCTTATCACTATGAACATGAAAGTGGGTGTAAGATTTACCTTCTCATGTACTCTCTCCCTTTTTCTTGGGTGTTTTTTTTTTCCTAAGTTCTTTTTCTCCTTCTTCACTGAAGTCTCTCCCATTTAAGCCTTAATATCTTCATTCTCTGTATCTTCTGGTCTTTCTGTGGCTCTAGAGGCTTAGGGTGGGGGGAGTTTTCTGCACTCTGTGTTGCTCCTCTTTGCTTTTAGAGAACTAAACACAGTGTTGCAGTTAAGGCTGTACTGGTTCACGTACCAGACTTATAATCATGCCAATAGTATTTTCTGTTCAGTACCTTATACATCCCAGCATTGTTTGTTTTATTGATTTGCACAGTGAGCAGAAGTCTTCACTGAGCTCTTCTGCAGGGTGTCCATGGTCTTCTCCCACAAAGCATTTCACTTGCTATCATTTCTTGCCATTGACTTGCCTAAAATTAAGTTCCTATTCTCTGACACATAGAACTACTTGCCCCTTCTCCATTCCTTCTCTTTTCTTCCTCCTCCTGTGCTATTTAAAGATATAAGTATTGGTATTTTACCACCTAACCTGTTTAAAAATCCAGAGTTTTCTTCATGCTGTGGTTAAAACGTTCAATGTGTTTACTCTCTACTTCTGTGTCTTTTTGTTTAGCTTCTTCACTTTTTTTAAAAAAATACCTCTCTCAGAATATTAGGGTGACAGTGTTATTTTATGCTATGATTACTCCATGGAGGAAGTTGAACTTAATTGTATTGTGTCGCTGTTAATTAGTGGCTTGGCTGTAGTTACTTCTTAAACCGATTCTAGCATGTTTTAGAGGAGAAACCTGAGAATAGCTTTGAGTCCTGCATACTGTGAAAGAAGCCATAATTTTAGGGATTAAGTGCATGTGACATATTTTGCATGTGGAGCTGAAATATCTTATAATCACTTGACGTTTGGAGCTATTTCTTTTATATCCCTTACGTTTGTGCAACTGACTTCCTTTCCTTGGTCCACTGGCTTTTGAAGTACCAGTACTATGTTATATATTCATAACTCAAGATTTCTATACATTCATACTGTGTTGAAGATATCTCTTCACTGACTTCTTACCATGTTTTTCAGATATAATGCTGCTTCCCTTCACTACAAAAATTCTGTCTCTCCTGTGTGTTTTAGGGTCAGGATTTATATTTAAATTTATCTTATAGTAATTTTCTGTGTTTCTATGATGTCTTGTATCATTACCAGGCAGACTAAATCATCTAGTTTTGTTTCTCGGATCCTCCTGTTTCTTGCAGACATTTATCTTTTTTTATTATGGATGCTGCAACGATTTGAATAAAACCCCTGCTGTCTCACAGCGTGTTACTTTTCAGATTCTACGTCAGATGTTGTGCTGTCATACATTCAGTACACATTACGACTTCTCCCCGTCCGTATCCAGATAGAGAGTTGTGTGTAATGTGAGGAAAGAGACACTGAATTTGGATGGTACGTGCTCAGTTTCGCACAACAAATAATAAATCATTGAAGTTTTGGAAAAAGGTAGGAAGCAGTGTCTGAGCTGGAGAATATTGTCTCTGGAACAAAGTAAATTGTCATAGAATCATTTAGGTTGGAAAAGACCTTTAAGTTCATCGAGTCCAACCATTAACCTAGCACTGCCAAATCTGCCACTAAACCACGTCCCTAAGCACCACGTCTACACATCTTTTAGATACCTCCAGGGATGGTGACTCAACCACTTCCCTGGGCAGCTTCTTCCAGTGCTTGACAACCCTTTTGGTGAAGAAGTTTTTCCTATCATCCAATCTAAACCTTCCCTGGCACAACATGAGGCCGTTTCCTCTTGTCCTAGGACGTTACTTGGGAGAAGAGACCGACCCCCCCCTCATCACACCCTCCTTTCAGGTAGTTGTAGAGAGCGATCAGGTCTCCCCTCGGCCTCCTCTTCTCCAGGCTGAACAACCCCAGTTCTCTCAGCTGCTCCTCACAGGACTTGTGCTCTAGACCCTTCATCAGCTTCGTTGGACACACTGCAGCACCTCAATATAGTTAGTATAAATATTGTGAGTAAACCAGCATTGTTTGGATTGCTAATACATAGTACAGTTTGTGCAGTTCTGATGCCACATGCCACTGTTTTTCTCAAGAAACTTGGGCAAAAGGAGAAGGTGCAGGGGAAAACCACAAAAAGGGATTTTAAGGTTGGAGGAAATACCTTTTAGCAAGGGACTTGGGGAGCTCAGGCTTTTGTAATGTGCCTTGGTTACAGTCTATGAGAGTTAAAAGAAAATGTCAGAAATTAAGTCATTCTTTACTTAGCTAGAGAAGGCATAACAGAAACCAATGTCTGGTAGCTGAAACTGGACAAAGTCAAATTAGAAACTAGGCATCAATTTTTTAATGGTGAAAGTGACAGGTGGAACAAATTATTAAGAACTGCATTCTCTGTCTCCTGATGTCTTCAAATCTAGTCAGGGTACCTTTCTGGAAAACACGCTTAAGTTAAAACCAAATTATTTGGTTTAGTAGCTCTTCTAAATTGGGATTCTCCATGAGTTAACCAGACACTGCTTAGGGCACAGGCAAGGGATTGCTTTATCTTTGTCCGTACTAGGCAAAGTCTCTTCATGCTGTCTTTATAGCTAACTACCCTGCCATAAAAATTGATGCTTTGCCGTAGTTCTAAAGTTATTTAAAGTAAGCAGTTGATGCTAGTACCATAGGCATTTCACTCTTGTTTACTCTACCTATAGCCCGCCTCCCTTTCTGTCATTCCCCTCATCCTTTTGGACATCACTAACCTCAGTGCTTACCCTACAGTCTGCTTTGGGAACACAGAGTTCCCAGGAGACGTTCCACACAAACCTCATAAACCAAACCGAATTTGCTTTATTTAAATCCAGGTTTTTGCCTCAAATTAGAGTTTTGAATTAAGAAGCTAGGAGGGAATTTTTAAGAACATTCTAAGTGATTCGATGGTTCCTTACGGTTTTTCTTTTTTTCTGCAATGACTGATGAACTCCTGTATTTTTGGTTGATATGTCTTCCCCACATAACTGAAAAGCCAGCCTAGAAGTCAAAGTAATTTTTTTGGCCTGAAAGAAGCATACTTTATTAAATTAAGCACCTTTGTTGCCTTTCATTCTGTTTGATATATGTTAACGTGCTACAGGGTTTTTAAAGTAACATTTTCCTATAAGGTCTTTGACAGTCTGTCACATTTCTTCTGACCTGACTTCTTAGAATATATCCTTACTTAGTAAGGGATCTTTGAGATGTCATATCACAGAACGTTGATAAAGGACTTGTCAGATAACCATTTTTCTGCAGCCATTTCTAGGGAAAACAAGCCCATCTAGGCTCCTTTCATGTTTATCAGCTGGATAAATGAACATATTCATCACTTTAGACTACCACAATCATATCCAGGAAGTTTTTTGTCCTAATCATTAAAATCAGTTTTGACTGTGTTATCACATCTAATTAAAAACACAACATTAAACTTGCAGTAACAGAGATATGTACACACATGCACTTTTTCTTTAAAGGTCTTTAATTCATTAGTGTATCAGACAGAGGATATACCTGTACTTTTTTGGTGGATTCTCTGTTATATAATTTTTTTTCCTACTTTTACCCAACTGCTAGAAGGAAACAAATGTCTTAGTAGGCAACTTCTATTTTCTTCTCCCCTAAATGCCTTCATTTTGGCAGGGAGGAAGCATCTGCACAGTTCTGTAATTTCTTCCCACTAATGTTCGCTCTGATGAGAAACACAGAGGAGAAAATCAGTCCTTGTTATAGACAGTTTTAGGGGGTGGTATTTGCTTGACTAAAAGCCTCCTCGCTCCACTTTTTTCAAGCTCCATAGTGCTAGTGTTTGCCACAGATGTAGCCTATGTCTGCGACCTTGCCACTTGCATGAAGAGTGATTAATGACAACTCATACTATTTGCATTTTGTTACGCATGCAAGCTCATGTTGCAACAGCTTTTGTAAATACTGTCTATCTGTCACCAATGAGTATTTAGACAGGCCTGGTCACATTAAAATCTAGTCACTTTATTTGATGCCTTCATTCCTTGAAATTTTCCTCATGACATTGTATTTTAGATTTTTCTTTGAAGTTCACAATTCAGAATTAGCCTTATTTAATCTTACATTTTTAAAACACAGACCTGTTTCTTCTGCTTTCTCATTTATGAATGAATAACAGACTTATCCTTCTTTCAAGTAATCTCACAGCCCTTAAGAGATTTTCATCTTTTCTGTCTCCATACTCAACATGTCCGAGTTTAACAAAGGCTTTTTTGAGTTCAAGCCATATAAAGTTGATATAACACGTAAGATGGTCAGGTAGTTAAATACTTCCAATGGGGAATACAAAAGAAGCTCATATGGCCAATAAGAAGCTGCTATTCTGAAATTTAAGAAAGATTGTGATTGTTAAAATCTGAAAACAAGGGGTGGTTTTTGAAGAGCATATGTCGTTATGGCTTGTAGTAAACTTATGTGTCTCCTATTTTCCCTTGAGCAAGGGGTAGATTTGACAAACAAAAAACTTGCACTTGAATATTTTATTCCCACAGTAGCATTGGAGTTTCCCATTTTGCTTTTCCACTATCAGAGCAATGTGTTCCTGTTTGCTCGTGGATAAACCATGCACTAGAGTAGCAGAAGTCCAGACAATACCTCATTTTACCTCCTTCCTGTTAATTGAGTCATCTATACGCAGGCAGACTGGACCCATAATAGTTTTGTCTGTTATTTTGTAAGGCACAATTTCGTATGTTGTCTGTGATCATCTGGAAGGATTTTCAGCCTTCTTATTTTTAGTTTGGATAATGTCTGATCAAAGGAGACAGGGTTAAGGTTTATGCAGGAGAAACACTCCTTAAGTTAATTCCATGATTACACAGGAGAGCATCACTTAAGAAAAATGTTAGAGTAAAAGGAAAAATACGGTGTGCTTGGCAAATCAAAGAGTTTTATAATAATTGGTGCAAGAGCAGCACAGCCACACCCTGGAATAAACTAAGGTGGAATTATACAGATACAAGTCACCTTCTTGAAAAAAGGGAGGAAGGAAGGAACAAACGAAGACCCTGGCTTTGGAAAGGGCAATGTATGACACAGAAAGGTCTTTTTCTTCAGTATGCTATGCTAAGGAAATAGCAGCATGTTGTTTGTTTATTAATAACAACAGAAAGGTCAAATACTGTTCCTTCTGCTATCAGCTCTATGTTCTGTCTGCTGCCTTCCCCAGAAGATTCCTAGGGCTTACATGAAGGGGATGGAGGTCATGTTGTAGGTGCACATGAAAAAGATAATGCTCTCTGCTTGAAGATGTGACTTACGAAATTACAGGCAGAATGAGCACATCTTATAATTCAATTACTGGTGATGCGTGTCACGGATCACAAGGTCAAAGGCATTGGCGTGCATTTGTTCCAACTTTAACAGATTTTGCTGGTATTTATATTTTAACATTTATGAGTAAAATGCAGACTGTGGTTTGTGTAGAGTGAGATTGGAACTTGCTTTTCAGTCACCTGGTCCCACACGAGGGACTACAAAGGTCCCATGCTTCCTCCATGGTCGCACTCCCCTTTCAGTGCCAACTTCCCTATGTGGAGCCTGAAGGAGGAGGTACCTGGGACTTTGTTGCATGTAAGGTCAATCAGTAAAGGCTTTTTTTTTGCTGGGAACAACCTGGGGGATTCTGTGCTCTGCGTTGATTTATATTATTCTACTGACGTTGGGTTTTTTTCTCCACTGTTAAAAATATGACTGAAGATCAATGATAACATTTTTTATACAGGCTGGAATAGTAGAAGGAGGGAAGTCTTGAAAGGAGAAAAAAGATTTAAAGATTGTGAACGCTCTGTTTAGGAAGGAGATGGATGGTAAAGAAGGCAAAGAAATGAAGATGGTAAATTAAAAGCTCTGATTACTCAGAGATGCAGGAGCAAGCAAACTAAAATACAGCTAGATGAAAAACAGATTAAATATTTGTACTGCAAGAAACGCCTGTAGATCTGCAATGCTAGTGGATATCAGTAAAGAAAAGAGTTAGGGTTAAAAGGATGACTGAAGGTTTATATGGAGTATAAAGCATTCAGACATACAGCAGGGATTAAAAAGAAACACCAGTAACGGGGCTGGTGCCCCAGCGCTGGCCATTGCATTGCTGTGACACCAGCCTGCGTGCCGAGGATCCACCTCTGGGACTCTGGAAAATTCAGTATCTTAACACCTTGAGGCATAACCCAAACTTTAATTATTACTGGGGGATTAGGAAGATTTTTTTTTTTCCCCCAAAAGAAGTCATTTAATAATTGCCTGTTTCAGGATTTCTTTTGTCTTCCTCTGAAGAGATCCGGGGATGCTGCTGTAGGAGACATTATTGGACTCGTCAGGCCACCAGCCAGGACGAGCTTACTGTTTCTGGGCTATGCAGGAGCACAAGCTCTGTGTGTTTAAAATGGAGCTTGAGCCTATTTAGTAGTGCGGTGTGATAATTACAGTGTCACCACGATGCTCCTGAAATAGGATTTAAAATTCTGCAAACTCTTACAGCAGCTTTCATAGGACCAGATGCTTCAGCTCAATCTGTGTTGACTCAGCTCAAGTGAAAACTGCTTGAAGTTTTTGCAGTTGAGGGAGAAGTTGCTGTCTCCAGGAAAAAAAAAAAAGTTTATTTTTAACCTTCTTTTACTGATTTAAGAAGCTACAATTTTATTTTATAAAAAAATCTTTTTGAAAAGACTTAGGCTTTACTGTGAAAACCTAAACCTTGATCTAGCTTTACAATCACTAAAATGGACAGAAAAGAATGGGTTTACATTTTTTAATAGATTGAGACATTCATTACAGTTATGCAAATATTTATCAAACACACTTTGACCAGATTCCATCTGCAGAATCATAAAAAGCAGGTTAAAGACCTCTTCCAGTTTCCAGCTCTGTCAGTAAGCTCTGTGTACGTCTCCCTCATCCATGGAGCTCCTTTCAGCTGCAGCGCGGTTTGTCAGAGTCAAGCAAAGATATTTTGAAAATCAGGTGTGACTTTAATGATTCAGGCTTTGCATCATTTCATGGTGGATGACATTATCTGAGTGGGAAACATAACAAGATATGTGTTACTGTAAATTCATTTGTGTTAAAATAAAGTTATTGATACTTTCAAAATTTCATACAGTGCTTTTGGGGGGGCGATTTGTTTGAAAGAAGGGATCATGACTTCCCTGTCAAGTGTCATTAAAATGTAAATCATTAATTCCTTAGAAAGAACAAACATGATTTCTTCAATGATGATTCACTCTGAACTATATACGACCACTATTCTGGAAAGACTTCTCTTTTTTCCTTCTTTGCTACTGTTTTGAGTTGGTAAAAATTGGAATAATTTTTATACAATAAGTCATTGCAGCTTCCTGACAGTTCAGATAATTTTTGTAGCGTTCTGTCATCCAAGTGACTTGATGCATTTGGTATGAATAGAGATGGGAACATTTTGTAAGTTATAACCACAAGATAATTTATTCACACAGAGAAGGCATTGTATTTGATAACTGATAAATTTCATTCTGTTTTCATGATAAAAGCAAAAAGGGGTGTGTGGATTGCAGCTGCTTGCTTAATAGTGTTACTGATGACTAAGGAGGGAATGGATCTTTCTGAGAGTTATATAAGCAGTTTAAAAGCTCTCCACATTCTGTCTGTGACAGTTTATTAAAAAAATTAAAACAAGAACCCATGAAACAGAGATCTTTTTTTAAACACTTAGCTGTTCTAGATGAATGTAACAGCCAGATAAAGATCAGGTATGAATTATTTGAATAGTATAGCACTAGGAATATTTTTAAAGTAAACACTGAATGTCTTCTGTATTTAAATGAAACTAAATATTATGTTTATTTAGGCTCAGAGATTCTCATTTAGGAAACTATGAAGGGAAGGGTTGAGCATTTAGCTCACACTAATTGGAAACTTGCTTGGAATTATAATAATTATTAACAACTGAGGGAAGTAGCAAATAAGACCTCTTTTCTCCATACAACAGGGGTTAGTGCTTCCTAAAATGGAGCTTTGACTCAAACAGTGATAGCCTAAGTAAACACATAGTCTGCAGGGCATTCAGGTTGCTTTTTAGCCTGGGACTGATTATTGGCTCAGCAAAATACTATGTGCATGCTTACCCTCTGTCTCACTGAAGGTCTTTTATATACATAACATTTACTCCTACCTAGATTGTCTTTAAATGGAGTGGTGTTCAGAAGCCATGGCAGAAAAAGCCCAGAAAAAAGAAAAGGGGTGAGGCTATAAAAAGAATCCCTCCTCCCCCCCCCCCCCCAAAAAAAAAAACAAACAACCCAAAAAACCCCAACAAAACAACAAACAAAAAACCCAAACAAAAAAAGGAGATATTTTGAAAGATGTGGGCTCAGGTGTTTTTTTTTGAGCAAACACAATCTCAGAGTAGAAGAAAAACCTCTTATAGTCTAAGTCAAGAAGTTTCTTGTCATCTCCAGGCAGGCTGAACGTGCATTTGCATCACTGGTTTTCTTCTCTGGACTCCAGAGAAAGTAAATGCAGGGAGCAGAGATTGGCATTAAGGCGCTAGTGGGAGATGTCTTTTTTTATTGCCTTGCATGGGAACAGAGTCCGTCACAAGCTGACCCAAAGCCAGCAAAGAGAAAGAACAAAGAAAACAAAATAGCTGGTTGATTATGATCAGGAACTGTTTGAAGGACGTGGGTGGGAGAATCCCACCACAAGTAAAGTAGTCTCTGGCCTTCCTCTGACCTTGACCTTCATCCTGTGATCAGGCATGTAACACCACAGCCAGCCTTAATTCTTCCACTACCTGCCTTTTTCTTCACTCTTTTTTTTATCTTAAGCAAGTCACGTGACATTTTGAGACCTTCGCTACCTCAGCTGTAGGATGGAAGAATTATTCCCAACATCTGTTAAAGCACATTAGCTCCTTCCACGAAAGGTGCTGGTTAAGTAGAAAGTGTCAGCACTGTGTTCTTGGACGCTTCTGTCAGGTTGTTTTGTACCAGGCATTCTATTTTTCTCTGCATTTTCCAAATTGAATTTCACCTTTCTTTCTTCACAGGATGTTTTAGCTGCATAAGGTCCTTTTGTATTTTCCATAATACCTCAATGATTTCACATTTTTACAAAAATAACATTTCTTTTGTGTCAAAAATGTATGTTGAAGAAACTAAATGTTGAATACAGCAGGATCGACTAGCTTTTCAAAGATCAGCCTCGGAGAGTAATCAGTGGAGACTGGCTGACCTATACATCTCTACGTGTGAGAGATGGTGATTTATACGTGGCAGGGAGAAAGGTGAGGGACAAGGGATTTATGATCATAATTTTGTGACGGCTTGACAGGAGACATTAAAAAGGTTCGAAAAACACATTTGTAATGGGAAAATGGTTCTGTCCATTTCCAAACCCTTTCGCGCTCATTTGTTTTCTTTGTATGTGATGCTGGAAGCATCCACTTATCTCTGGCAAAAGTGGGCACGTATATCAGGTCTGGAAGCAGTTCCAAGCAGTTTGGAAATAAATTGATTCTGGGAAAACACCTACCTGTATATTCAGAGAGTATTTTTAAAATTGTTCTTCCGTGTGATTTTCATTACCTCAGAGGATATTTTGAAAGATTCAAAATCGGATGATGAAACAAGGCTGTTAGCAGTACTGACAGCAATCAACAGAGTAGTTCTGTGGCAGTGGATGTGAGATTGGAGATCTGTGGATCTCAAATACTTCTGGAGAGATAACTTAGGAAAACGTTACCAGAAACCATAGCACAAGCTGAAAATTTAGCACTGTGGCCAAATTCAGCAAGCAAGTTGTTGCAGCCAAGGGCTCCGGCGGTCCTATCTCGGCGTACCTGCAAGCTTCATTCTTCTTGGTTCTGCATCCCAAGCACAGGGAAAGTCCTGCTGGGTTGGCAACTTCAGTGCTCGGCACATCTGCTCTGCCTGACCATGTGCGATGAGTCCAACAAACAAGTTTGCACTTCTGTTTTGTAGGGGAGCAGTGCACGCTTTTGTTCCTGTGCTCCAAAGCATCGCAAGAGAACCAGCACAACTCTTTTCAGCTATCAACTTCTATATAAATAAATAAGTAGAGTAGATAAAAGTGTTTGCTGCAAGATTACCTAGCATAAAGTCAGATGGTTTTCATTTTGAAATTATGGAAAAAGTACATTGAACAGCATGTTCTTTATATCAAACCACTTTGGACTGACAGGGAAAGAAGAATTTGAATAGATAACATTTTACCAGCCTTTGGTGCTTCTGTGGCCTGCAGATAACACTAAGATTACGGTCTTGAACAAAGCAGCTTTTCAGAAATACAAAAATTTGTCACATTAATCTCAACTATTGAAACTGTTAAAAGCTTGGTGGTTTTGTCAAGTAGATTGTCGAATGGCTACCATATCATTTATTATCTTCTGAGATAACTGGGGCATACAGATGAAGTTTAAAGGAGCTGTTAGTTCATGTATCGCAATTTTGGGATGGCTGACAGGAGAGTAAAAGACACGTAACAGTCTTGATCGCTCATCTGACCTCCTTGTGTATCATACAGTTATGGGAGACTGGATCGAGGCCATCTGTGCAATAATAATTGCATTGTTTAATAAAAAGATTGTAAAATGACATGTTTAGCTCCTGATACGAACGTTAGGGTAGGCCATTACCTACCACGATGAGAGCATTGTGCTCTGCCTTCTGCTGTGTTGATGTGCAAGCCAGAGCAAGGCTGTAAATAAAGTTCTTTTTCTCTTGTTCTTGACAAAAGCAGCGCATTAAGACATCCCCAAGTGGGTCTGGCCTAGAAGGAAGCAGTAACCACTGTCATTTTGGGCATCGGTATCACTGGAAGGAGTGTGACTTGCATCAATTTCTGGTATTCCTACCTTGCTCAAACAGCTTCGGTAGAAGACGACAATAGCATTACTGTGGCTGCAAGGATACGAGGATCTATCATACTTCTCTCCTGGAAACACAAGTTCATTCCTTGTATTTCAGTAGGAAATTACTGTATTATTACTGTGTTATTGAAATATACTGACTTCTATTTTAAAACTCCCAGAAAATGAGATTTGTATTTCTTCTCTTGCCAGATTATTCTGTGGCTGAACACAGGGTGCTTTTCCTGGAAATATGCATAAATGCGCTTCTTCCTGAGTTAATCCTAACATTTAAAGTTGTTGGATTTTTGGGTTTGGGTTTTTTTTGCATTACATGTTAAAATATCTCTTTTGCAAAAAAAGGCTTTAGTAGTCTTCAAATACTTGTAGGACACTGCCTTTACTCCCCAAAAGAAGCAGCTATTTTATAATAAATGCATCTAATACTTTTCATGCTAAACCACTTTGTGCTCCCTCTTATCCTCTTTATCTGATTTAGCATTTCTTTTTAGGTAACATGGTGCCACTAACTGAATCTGGTGATTCAAAAGTAGTCACACTCAAGTGCTAAGGAAAGGCATGCACCAATTGCTAAAGAAGGTGTTTTAAAAGGGTGGGAAAGGATTCAGTCATCAAAAAACCTGAAAGACATAATCTTTGACTTTACTAACTTGAAGTTCAGTATCAGTAAGCACCTTTCTTGCATAAAAGAGTGCAAATCCACTGAAATAAATACAGCCATTTTGCCTACATTCTGAATATTAGCTTTCACTAGAATTTTTTTCAGTTTTATTTTTGGAGCAGTCAGTAGCACTTATCTTCCACTCTCAAGTGTATTTTACATGTCCAGAACTTGCATACTTCATTTTCAAACATGGGACATATACTTCAGCACTTAATCCTGGTAGGCTTTGAATACTGCAGGTAAAAGTAATATGATAACTGATACCAGTCAATTTACTCAAGTTGTATTTTTTCAATTTCCTCCAAAATCCAGGAGTGGCTGAGTTGAAAGTTGAGTGCACCTTCTTTTTCTTCAGTAAGGTCACAAGATTGCTTACATCTCCTTTCTTTTAACATCCTTATTAAAAATCCAAACACCATAGAATGTATTTTTCCTATAGGTAATCTGTAGATACTATTTATTTGAATAGAGTGTCACTCTCTCACGAGGGGCAACAACACTGAAGATAGGGCATATTCCAAATTGTTTATTCTTTTTTAGTTTCTTAAAAAAACCTTTCTCTTTTTGAATAAACAGTTTCTTGCTTCTTCCTATTAATTCACAAGCTTCCTTGCACTGTACGTGTCTTATGCAAATTCACCATGTTTCCATTTATTTTCTTTATCTGATATTTAGTGCAGATGAATGTAGTTAAAGTTATAAAATGCATATTTTGGAGCTGAATCTTTAAGGAGAGATTTTCCCTTGTACCTTCACCAGCTCTGCAGAAGATGTTATCACCAGAACCAGATTGCAAAGGGTACTGTATGGAGCTCCTAGAGAAAAAACTCCGTGGTCCTTTCTTCGCCTTCCTGGATGGAAACGATGAGTGGTTATAAGCAGCATAAATTACACTGTAACTTTAAACAGCATAAAATTATGTTGAGGTCCATTGTCGCATTTCAGAAAAC
The DNA here is from genome assembly GCF_929443795.1 of Astur gentilis. Taxonomy (NCBI): domain Eukaryota; kingdom Metazoa; phylum Chordata; class Aves; order Accipitriformes; family Accipitridae; genus Astur; species Astur gentilis. The sequence continues at coordinate 3,180,090 of NC_064892.1, forward strand.
TGAAAATATACAGGTGCCGTAAATACAAGAGCATATGCTAGTCCTTTGCAGAATGAGTCTGTTTTATCTGGGATAGCAAAAACTGTGTATGTGCCATCTAGTTGATCTGGGCATGGGCAGAAAGTCTGACACACCCAAAAATGCATCGGATTTACTGCATCCAAATGCACGCAGCCCGCTCACTGCGTAGGCGAACATCCCGGGAAGGGAAGACTTTATGCATGTGCACTTTGGAGCTGATCTATATTTATGTAGTGGGCATTTGCCTATGGTTTTCTGAACATGTGGCAATGTGGACAGGGCTCCTGCTGCTGTACCGATCAACCTGGTAAACACTCATAAACTCTTTCAGGTATTGCGTTAGTGTAATTTCTAGGTGGAAAGAGAGAGATGTGTGCAAAGGAGGTGTACTCTGATATTTGTCTTGTGTTTTGCAGCAAAGTGCTTGGCATGTCAAGCCAGACAGAAAATTGTCTGTTTTGCATAGGATCTGGACAGGCAGCATCACCACTGAAACAATCGTTCATATGGTGGGTCAGGAAATGTACGGTTTACTGCAAATAAATAGGAAAATTTAGACTTGGCTACAGTTCCGTTTTGATGATATCACAACTTTAGAATCATCTTATTCACACTAAAAATCTAATGTTTTCAAGAACTCCCTTGCTGCAAAGTTGTTTTATCTCATTTCCCTCAGTTAGTCGTTCCAGAAATTTTAAACTCAGACCATAATTGGTATGCTTTGGTTATAGATGCGTAAAACTGCTTTTACTGTCACATGCTCAGGCCAAGGGTAACACTGATCTGGTGAATGTGTTAACCTCTGTTCTCAGAAGTATTTTATCTGAGGCATTGCTGAGATGATAGATTATCAGTACTGCGGGGGAGGTTTTTGCATGCCTACCTGCATTGATGGTTCTTGCTATAGTTGACGGTACCATGTCACTTTCTTCAGACGAGAACTTGATTTTTCCTAAGGCTTCTTTCTAAAATAATGAATAATCCTTATTCTGGTCTAGCTCTAAGAAAAATATTTTCAGCTGTAGTTTTATTAACTATGCAAAGCCTGTTGATGCCTATGATCAATAGCAGAGAGGTATGCTGGGGCCAGTTCCCAATTCAGCTAGGTGCTTTAGATTCACGTGTACATTAGAACACTAAATAAGTACTTTTGAGTAAATATGCATGTAACTGTTTTGCTCTCATGGGGTATAAAATATTTCTTGGTTTGCTTTTTGTGATTTCAAAATCTGAAAGCTTAGTGATGATACCAGAATGTTTTCAAGAAATTACTTCAAACAAGCCACTGTGGATCGTAAAAATCAGATATATCAGGTGTTGCATAAGAGGCTATAGAGAGCTTAAAACCCAAACTCCACAGTAGTTATGCTTTTCCTCTTATTTTACCAAAATCCTGAGAAAAATGAGGTTTCCTGAAGTAGTCTATCTGTAAATGGACATCATGCAAAATAGGTGAAAATTAAATGCAAGCTGAGTGCTCCTGAAATTTCTCAAATAACTTTTTTTTTGGTTGTGTATAGCAATAGTAAGGGAGCCCCTTGAGATGTTTTTTTTCTCTTGTGCATTGTAACACCCTAAATTCCAGTGTAAAAAAGCTGAAATCTTGGTGAAACAAAGAAGAAATGTTCCACTGTGTGGGCTTGCTCTACAGCTTCCAGAGAACATTAAGGTCTATGAGTGGAATCCATTTTGTTTAATATTTGACATCTGGAAGACTACTGAATGTGATCTATTTCTCCTAGGCCCTGTTAACGGTCAATAAAAAAGGAAAAGGCAGCTCAAGAAGGTGATACTTCTCATCCTAAAATAGCCACCTGTGTTTTATCAGATGAATATCAAGTATCTGACTCAAAAATGTGAATGCCTTTATTGTAAACACCTAAGCTAAGTTAAATGGAGTCCAGCCTAAGTCAGGAAATTGTTCTTCTACTTCAGTAGCACCTGTGTGAGGAGTTCAGATCGCATTTTACCTTCAGTGGGCAAAGTTCGAAAGTGACCTGTTAGGTGGTAAAGCTTGTTTAGCTTTGTGCAGTTTGTTGCTGAGGCAGTAGGGTAGGCAGGGATTTACAAGATGAGGGTGCACTATAGCTGTTTAAAGAGGGTCAGTTTGCTGTGGAAAGTTGTATTTGGTCTTTGTTACTTAAGAAACAGAAAACAGTTTTAAGGAAATACAAATTCAAGTTCAGAATAGTATTGCAAGCACATAATCATTGAGAAGTATTCCCTATCGAATCCATGCCTGCCAAAGTTAAACATAAGCCTAAGAAAAGTTGGTGTTTGCTAAAGGCAGATTTCAGATCTTTACATAGAGTCTGATACACCAATTTAGTCTGATTTTCATGAAGTATTAATGCCTCACATGTGGGTAAAGGGAACTCCTTTGTAGTATCCTTTTAAAATTTCTTCTCTAAGACAGTTTGGGCATTTTATTATCTTCTATTTTCTTATGAAACTGATGTAAAGAAAGTGGTAAAATAATTTTAACTCATTCCACAAAAACTTTATAATCTAATTCATAGGAAAGAAAAAAGCAGAGGTTGTAAATAGAGTTAGATCCAGCTAGAGAAAATTCTGGCTTTCCAGGTTGCACGGTCCTCAGAAAGTTCAGGGTGCATCAGACAGCTCTTCACCGATGCAGGTCTGGCTTGCTCTGCAGAGCCAGAGAGAAAGCAATGTATGCCTACAAAAGGAACTTGTGGTATAATAAAGGGAAATGAGAGCTCATTCTTACTACTTAGCCCTTTCTTACTACTGCAATATAACAGTATTTAATCTGAAGGTCTTTGTTCATCGCCAGTGTTCCTGTGTGTAGGAAACCTAGAGCGGGCAGTGCTTTGCTCGCTCCTCTGCTGCTGCCAGCTCTTCTGCCTCTGCGTCGTGCAAGAGGACCGGGGAGAGAAGTGCAGAAGACTCTGCTGACTTGGGATGACCTGAGCTTAGATCGCACCAGTCCTATGCAGAATTTAAAATAGTGCCAAAGCAGGAGTGGGGAAGGGAGAGGGAAAAGGCGTATACAGCGAGAGGAGGAGGAGGAGGAGGCGGCAGCAGCAGTACATTCCCCGTACAGCTCTGCAGGCAAGACTGTGTTTATCTGGTTGCACACCCAACAACATTTGCTGCCCATTTTCTGTCCCTTTGGGCCAGCACAGAATTTGGTCTACCGTAAGAGCTGTGTAAGTGGTCTGCCTGCCAGAGCCCAGGGGACCGTGGCTTGGGGCACCTTTTGAATCAGATCAGACAGCAAACAGAAGCAGCTGGGAAGTGTCTCTGCAGTTTAAGAGCTTCGATATGTAATCGGAGTACGAATGAATGATCTGGCCAGTAAAATGAGATTGCTGAATCATTACATCATGCTACTCGATTTCCCTTTATTAATATATTTTCTTACTTGGAGGCTGCAAAAGAACACTGCTTTTCTGAGAGTATCCGACCACAGCTTTTACAGAAGGAAAGTGTGCCTTGTTGCCTGTTGCTTTTAGGATATATTTTATAAGAAAAACTTTTTAAAAATTAAGTAAACCAATGAGAAGTCTGTGTATTGGGGTTTCTGGAGAGAGTGAATTCTGTTCATGCTATTAGACATGATCATAGTTGGCATCTGGACATCGAATGAACGAAGGTGCTCAAAGGAAACAAGGAGGGATCAAATATTCTTTCAGTCACTCTCTCTGATAGTTTACCTTATTTCTGCCTTACAGTCAGAATAATTCAGCTTTCTTCGCACTGCATCGGCTGCTCTGTAGTTTTCAGTTGTCCCAAGGCTTGGTTTATTTAAGCGCATGCTGCATGACACTGGACATCTGATGTGACTCCTTAGCACTGTGGGCTTCCACCCCGCAGGCAGGAGTTAGAGAGGATTGCAAATCGAGTTGTATGCAACGTTTCTTCAAGAGAAAAAGACTCCAATTTTTTTGCCTTCTAATGAACAAACAGTTTTGAGGAACGTGTAGTTATTTGCTGAAAATGTTTTTGTGCCAGTGAAAACGTTTATCTAAGTTGCTTGCCTGGTTTGTCTGCAGAAATGGTAATGCTATTTTATGAGATGTTTTTGAGCTTTGAGGTGGGTTGGAATGGACTGCTATCACGGTTAAAATTGTATGGTATTTCTTCAGCTTTCACAGGAGCCTGATACTATTCCATACCATTGCAGAGATCTCTGTAAGTTACTGTAACGACATTTTTTAAAGGCTGAGGTTGCCTTTTGAGAGTTTTATTGGAATCAGGTTGGTGAATGATATTGCATAGATTTTTCAGTGTTTAAATGCTTACTATTATAATTACATGGCTTTGAACTGTTTCCTTTCCCTTCTCACATTTTCAGAAATTCAAACAAATTTTGCTCTGGCATTCAGATAAATTTTACATCGAGGTAAGGGGCTAAAGAGAAGAATTGGTCTTGTCAATCTATGCTGTTAGGATATACACATATAGGCTAGATAAATTCAAGTAAATAAGGTGGTAGCTGAGATAATCAAGCATTGATTCATCCTGACCACTCACATTTATCTTATGATTATCTGATTTTCCCTGTTCTTAAAAGAAGGCCTAGGGAAGGTGCAAGATATTGCTGATGAAGAAGGTAGCCTTGAGGTGATGTCATTCATCTCTGAGTTGATATCAGATCCTCATGACTTCTCAAAATACAAAAAAATGGCATTTCTAACATTTATCCCTTTCTCCCATCTTTCTGTCCTTCATGTGTTATTTCTTGTCTTTTCGTACATTTTTGCTCTCTTTTTTTCCCATTATAGAGGGAAAAAGTTCCTATTATAAAAGTCCCTATTATTAAAGTTCCTTTTTTCATATTATAGAGGAGAAAGTTCTGAAACTGAAACACGAAGACAAGCAGCAATCGTGAGCACTGTTTATGTATAAATTTGGTGAGTGGTATGTGAGCATCCAGCAGATGTGGAGCTGAGAATCACGTGACAGTGTTCACAGGCAGCAGATGAATTATACTTAAACACCGTTGACCGTTCACTAATTTGTCCCTGTCAGAAACACCAATATTCTAAACCTCCCAGCTGTTTCAGGTGGCTGACCTTTAATAAATATACACTGCTTCAAGGAATTTTCTCTCTTCTGGCAATTTATGGTACTTTGTCCCCTTCAGTACAAAATACGCAACCACTCGCTGCATTTTCAAATTATGTTCAAATTAGGTGAGTGAGAGTTCAAAGTTTGGTGTCCCGTGTCCCTGAAAGTTTTTCACTGCGGTAAAGGTTTTGTTTATAGCTCTGAAAAGTCTTAGAAATATGCATAGCAAATTTTATCTAATCGGACGTCTACTGTCAGAAAGATAATACACTTAAAAACTGTGACATTTTTACATGTAAATGAGTTTTTAAGTATAAATTTATAGGGCACAAAAAAAAAGTGGCTATCCCTCAATGTTAAGCATTTGAACTTATTTTGACTGAAAGATCTTCTTTAAAAAACAGGTCCTAAACATAACTTTTATTTTTCGAAATGCTTACATAAAATATTAAATACGTTTAGTTTTCAGAAATTAATGAAAAAAAGCTCAATAACAATAGCTGTCTCCAAGTGAACGTGCTTAGTTTATTAGAATGATAAAAAATACAGCTTATAAAGCTAAGGCAAGATAACAATAGTTAAAGAAACTAAAAGAATTGTGTCCCAGTTGTTGCGTATTTATTATTCCTACTTTGTGTGTTACTTAAGTGCCTGTCTAGTTAGCCAGAAAGTTTAAAAGAACTAAGCGAACCCCGGAAAACACAGGAATGGAAAAAGATAAAAGTGGTAAACGGTTATGTGGAAGAGTGATGCAACTGTGATTTAGTTGTAAAATTTTCAATTTACAGGCTCTTTGAGATGTCTTATAATCTACTGCTTAATTAGGAGATAATACAGTAATATTTACCTAGACTTTCACTTCTTGAGAGGGTGATATCGCCTATCAAAAGGGCAAGGAGGAACCAATTTTTCCCTAAAATTCTTGCTTTTATTTGTTCCAGTGGCATGAGAATATTTTATTTAAGAGCTTCATAACTTCCCCTGCTGTGTTTCCACACATCTTGGAGCAGTAACCTCACCCATGTAATAGAAAAGAATAGTAAGAAAAAGACGACGGCACGCACGGAACCGCTGCCATTACAGCGGTGACTGCTTAGTGATATAAGCGATGCTCTGTTTGCAGGGAGAGGCATTATCTTTTGCAATGTCAACTGATAGAGTCAGAAAAAAGCAATAAACTGGTGTGTGAGGCTGAAAGCTCACCAGCAGCTGTCCTCGAATAAAGTGGAGGTGTAGCTGCTGCTGTCTTCGGGTTGGGGACAGCAGGAGGTGTCTTCTCAAGTTCCTTCTGGGGAGCCCTCGAGCACTGAGCTCCTTTGAACGGGAGCTTTCACCCCGCTCCTGCCCGCTAGACCTCCACTGCAGCCCCTGAACGGCTAAGCCGTTTCTGGAAGAAGTTAAATTCCCTGATCTTGTCAACAAGCGCTGTTTCTGTTTTGCCGTCGGGATGCGCGTGAACTGCTACGCGTTGCTGCTTCTCTACTGTGGATCCACTACAGCCTCTGCACCTGTAAGAGGATCACTGAGACTTAGCAGGAGCCATTAATGCACTTATGCACCCGTCTCAGTTTACTTGCTTTTTTTGCTAAAATCCTCTGCTTTGGAGTCAGATGAAGATTATACATATCATTGTTGGAACGCGTTAAACGTTTACCGGATCAGAATTTGATCCCTATGCGAGCGTGAGGCTCACAGACATAAACAGCATTCAGTGAATCCTCCTGCTTTGACTGACTACAATGAGAAGAGAAGAGATAAGGTACTTTTAAGAAACAGACCTTCTCTAATCTAATCTACTCTGCGTATAATTTCATTTTATTCTGACTCAGACGAAAGGTGAATTTTTTTTACATCTTTACAGAAGCCAGATCAGCAGCCTTTCCATCTTGAAGACTTACGTATTTTAGTTAGTCTAATAGCCCAAAGGCTGCAAATGTCAGTCCCTTGATGTGAAAGATAAGGAGACAGGCAAAGGAGATGTCACAAAGAATGTCCGTGGAAGATCCCTAGCCTACAGAGTAGTGGTCACCAACTTCTGAGGATCCCACTGGGGATACTGCACCCTTCTAAGGGTTTTACAGCCACTCTTACTCAGGCACATCAAGACTGTTGTAGCATATTTAGGCCCTCAAGTATCTGTCTCCGCAGGACCCCCAAAAAACTTCTATCCAGACCTGCCCCTGCTTGGTTACTGAGTCTAAATAAGCAAAATGAAAACCAAGCAAAGAAAAACCTTTCCAAGAAAATACCATCTTCTCCCCAGACAAATCTGTTTGCCTACAAGTTTCTCAATCCTCCTACGTAATTTGGCAGCAGAATGAAAAGAGTTTGGATTCATTTTTTGTGGTGCAGAGCTGTTTTTAATCTTCTTGCCAAGGTGCCCCCCTTGTTATAGGGCAAAACCCTACCCTTCTTCCCTGTCCTTCCTTCTGCGGCGAGGGTCTGCATTCTCAAAATATTGGCTCCAAGACCTTTTAGAGGCTTTTTTAGATGTGAAGGCTACATCTACTACTAAATGAAAGAAAACCAAGGATCTTGATATCATTCATAACCATTTTCTTTAGGATTAGAGCAGACTGGCTGTCTGGAAACAAGGTGGTACCTGACCTTAGTTCTTCTCTGAGCCCTGGGTGGGGAATGTGTTGCTGCCCTTCAGAGCAGCATTTCCATGTGTGGTGCCCAGGCTGTTGCAATCCCTGGGGAAGAAGCTTAACCCTGCAAAACTTGGGATGCAGTTGGAGCACACCCCATGGTGCTTGTTTCCATTGCCTTTTGGTGCAGTCTGTACGTTATGGAGTGAAGTGTTCACAGAAAAGTGGCTAGGATTTTTTTAGAGAGGGTAGGAAATGCAGGCTTCAACGGTGTGAGGAAGTAGCAAATAAGCAGTGGGAAGTTTTCTGTGATTTAGCAGCATAGGTGTACCATAAGAGTCTGTCACGTTGTGGTGCAATGTTCAAAGACTCCCTTTGAACTGTGTGGCTGAGGTGACAATGTGGGCTCTTGAGATATTTAATTTTGCTGCAAGCAAGATATGTGGGAGGAGTTAAGAATTATCATGACTTCACTGCTTCTGATACCAGAATGGTGCCGCATAGACATGGCTGTCTGGTTGCTATTTCCAGGGTAGTCTTTGCCTTATAGTTCTTGGATGTGGCTAGTCAAGGCAACAAGACCCCTTCTTGCTCCCTTAAACACCATCATATCCTCGTACAGGTCATGACCTGTAGCATTCATAGATGGATCTCCCCTTAACTGTCTAAAACAGATTTCCTCCTCTAGGACTTTCATCTAGCCTTTTAAATAGCTTACCTCTTTCTATATTCCTCCTGTGTATGTTGCATCTCCATTTGGGGACACCCAATAAATGTGTAGTATATTCTTTCTACTATCTATCCCCAGTCCCTGCCTTTTTTTGGTGGTGGTGGAACTCTTCAAATTTTGTTGTGATGAAGAAAAATAATGAATCGGGAAGTTCACGCGACCTGAAAGAGGTTTACTGTATCTTTTACTTCTCTCTCTAGATTTTGGGTCCTGTGCAAACTTCATCTTGGTAAGGATAAGTAGAAAATACATAATTGTTATAGCCAAGGGCTTTACAGTCATGTACAGTGATGGCTGATGTCTGAAATTCTTACAATGAGGTTTGAGCCTTGCTGCATTACAGTCTTTGACTCCCACTGACCTTTAAGAGAGACGTGCAAAACAGTATTTCCAATTTTTCTGCTGGGACAGATTTTCTTTTGGTCTCTGCAATAATATATGGAAAGTGAAATGGAAAAACAACATTGTATTTTTTGAAAAACTGTTATCCCTCAGCAAGTATTTGGCATATTATCTTACGACTGAGGCAAATGTTGAAGCTGCATTATCCAGTTCCTCACCAGTACCTCAGTTTCCCTGCTGGTGTTTAGTGAGGGCTATTGCTGGGGCCTTTGTATGGCAAAATCTGCAAGCAGATGGATCTCTGTGCTCCTACAGTGTCCTGAGGGAATACAGAGGTTGGTGTCTACATGTGTGTTAGGTAGCACTGTTGGTAACAGTTACAGTCCTGTCCAGAAATGGTCAGTATGAGTCTCTTTGGTTTAAGTATTTGATGAATAGATTAATCAGGTCAATTGATTTATGTATGGAAAACTCCAGATTTATACATTAAGAGGTATCCTTCTTTTAGCAGACAGTCTCTCTTCTTTTCTCCCAAGGGTAGGGGATGATTTCTCAAGGTTCTCGATATCTTCCTTTTCTTCCCCATTCTCAGCTACTAGAATTGATAGTGGGTGGAATGTAGACCTTTATTTTGCTTGTAGATTAAAAACTACTACGGCTGTAACTCTTTCAAAGGAACCAGGGTACCCAATTGTCAATAGTGAAGAGTGGTGCTCTTGGGCCTTCTCACCAAGGCATCTTAAAGGCATCTTAAAGAAAAGTCTCCAGCTGACATATGACCACTTTGCCCAGTATTTCTTTGCTTCCTAAGATGTGTCAAATACTGTAGTATGAGCATTAATTTTTAAAATGATAATTCAGCAACTTCCTATTTTGTCAGAAGGGAATGGTTCAGTAGAGGGATCTTTTGCAAACAAACTTTGTGATATAAAATGTAAAGCTTCAAGAATTCATTTTAGCTTTCCTGTTAATTTGTTGTCTTAAGATGAACATAAAAAGAGCTGTTTCAGGGAGATCAATGTAAGGGGTGCCCACTCACTGTTTTCATCTTGAACTGTACTTCATTCTTCTGTATACTTAATGAGGATTTTGCAGTCATCATCTTCAGACAAATATGGAGCAAAAATAAAGCTTGAAGATGCTTGTCCATCTTGACTGAAGAATTGGATTAGAGAATATATTTTCAAATTAATATAATAATACGTCATCCTCCAGTAAATCAGGATGTTCTTTCTTCGTCTGGAACTACTGACGAATGAGTTTGGTTTATGCGTGTGGTTTTGCTTGTTTGTTTGATTTTAACATTCTGCAAACCCACAAACCGTCCTTTTTTTCCCATCAGGAGAATTACTTATCCTCTAATAACCCCCGAACTGTCAGTTTGTGGCTAAACTACCTTGGTCTCTAGTCTGCTCTGAGAAGACAGGATTTCCTAAGCCGCTTTCTCTCCAAAGGCAGTTTTTCTCAGGTAATTTTGCCCACATCTGCCTTTGTTTCTTGGATCTTCTGAAAAATAGCAAGCGGATCTCACTAGCAAGCTAGCAGGCTTGAAATCTCTCCAGCAAGCACTGCTGCAGCTGAAGACCTCCCTGCTCTTCTTCTCTCCAGCAGCTCAATAGTCACCGGTAAGTCCTTACAGATGCCCCTGCTCCATAACGTGACTCTGCCCCCTCTTCTAGCTTACGCATATGGCCCCTAGTTGGATGGTTTTGCTCAGAGGCATGGATTTAAAGGGTAAAATATTTTTCAGGATTGTCATTCTTTGCTTTCAAAGGGAATGGTCCAGCTGGCATCAAAGGGTGCTCTTCACAGTCTCCAGGAAAGTGTCTCTGCAATCACCCAGTTAAACCACTGCTTTAAATACACACTTCAGTTCTTCCGCAAAATCTTGTTAGCTAGTGAGGAAACTATAGCTCCTAACAGTGAATTCACTTGGTAGCATACACAGTTTTTTCTGCTCCTCATGGAAGTTACAGAACAAGCTCAAAAATTACTATTAGATCATCTAATCTGGCCTTTTTTCTTTTACATAAATTATTCCATCCACATTGGTGAACTTGACATGCCAAGGCAGGGTCAGGAAGAGCAGATGTCCGGAGTACAAATGTCAATGCTCAATTTATATAGATTTGGTAATTGATTTACTGGAGCTCGAGCCCTTCCAGTGTGTTGGTTTTCACTTTCATCATGTATAACATTGTGCTTGCCAGCTGCCTGCCCAAATGAGAACTGTGCATTCAATCAACAACAGAACTAGGAATGCACCTTTACAAAAAGTAGATTAGAACAAAAAGGTAAGGAGACAGAGCGGAGATACTGGAGCTGGCCGCCATATCTTGATGATCTGTACAATTGTGTGTTTTCCTTTTTCCTAATATTATGCTGAGGCTGTATCAAGTGTCTTTCCTAAATGCATAGGAGAATTGGGATAAAATGTTGCATAAGTAGAATATTAGAATTTACTACTGCCTTTGAAAAAATAATGAATTTGACTTGGTCTTTGCAGGCACCTTTTATTGAGATGAATTTATTCATTGCTTAGTCCTTGCTTTTTGCTGCAATCTTTACAGGTCCTTTCACCATGTATCCCTGGTTTTTTGTTTTTAAGGGCTTGACTCAATAAAAAGACAAGTTGGTTCTCTGCTGCATGTTTCATAGCCCAAACAATGCAGCGTGCACTGAGACATATGGAAAATACGTACTCTGAGATGCTGGGATTATCAGAGTTTATACACATGATTTACAATAGGTACTTACAGCTGGAACTTCTAGAGCTAAGAGAGGAGATGAGGATGACAGATATGCTGAATAATAAAATGTATTTCATTTCAAAAGAATACAGAAGTGACAGTTACTCAAGCGTCTTACTTCCTTGCATGTGGTTCGTGGCAATCTCTCAATGAAGAGCTAGATAAAAATAAATAAAGGAAGAGGAGATATTCTGAGGCCGCTTTTCGGGCATTGTATTCCAAACAGACAGCCATAAATAACAAAAGAAGGTAAGTGTCAAATTGCATCCCATCACAGCACAGCCCTAGTTAAATTAGCTACCAGAAATGGTGTTCTGAAGGGACATTTTCCTGCCATATGGCACGCTGCAAACGAAACCACATTTTCCCTTGAGCTTCCTTTAGTTTGGGCATGCTCCGGCGCCGCTCTCTTTCTTGTGTTCTCCTTGATCAAAGAACAGGTTCGTGGTCTCTTAATGCTTCAACATGAGGCTGTAGTTTCAGCCGCACGATGAGCGGTGTGAACCGGGGTCCTGTCGGCACGCTGTCGGCCAGATTCGGCACCACGCAGGGTCTCGGGCGTTCCTGCAGCTTCCAGAGACACCCAGCACCAGCTTTGCAGGAACACCAAGCTTTCACTTAGTACAAGAAACTACGGAGGTGGGATCTGGTTTACTGCTCTGTATGCTTAAACCCCCTCCTTTCTCTCACCTAGAGATAAAGGAGAGTCTTTAAAAAATTCAACCTCCTTTTCTAGTTTGGTTCACGGCGGGATCTTGATAGCTGGACTGACATTCCTTGTCTGGTAAAGAGTTACTTTTTATTTTTAATCTGCCTGGCTTCACTTTCCTGATCTGACCATCTTCTTGGATGGTGTTTTCATTTAAACAGATTTTCAAGATTCAAGAATCTCCATCAGTTAGTGATGCTACTACTGCTTTGGATTTCATACGGAAGTGGCAGTAAAAGTAATAATAGATACGTCAGGCTGTTCTCACGATTAAAATATAAGCTGTTGTTTAACAAAGATATACACAGGGAGTTCATAAAATCAGACTCGGATCCACACCTTCATAATACAGTGTTCATATAGCCACATGGTAATTATGTTTTATGAACTCCACCACATCAAACTGTGAACATGTCTTAAATTTCTGCAGATTCTATTACCACCTGCAGGTTTTCAAACAGAGAAACCTAATAAATTATCAGCATAGGGATTCAGGCAGTAATAGAAAGAGAGCGACTGTGGAATTCATGTCTTTCATTGCAACAATACAAAGAAATCTTGCAAAATGGTTTTACCGGTAACCTACAGCAGAGCTGGGATTTTCCGGGGATCCAGGCACTGCGCAGAAACTGGTTACTGGGGATGATGACCAGTCCAATGACAGGCCCGAACTAGCCAAAATTAATGGGATTTCAATCCCTGGGTACAGCTGAAATTCCTATAGAGGCTTCCTGCTGCCTCAGGCACCTTTGTGTGTAGCAGTCTGGCCCTGTCTTCTCAAATGCTGTATGAGGATAAGATGTAGGCTCCAAAATTACCTAGGCTGTCACTGGAAGTATTGCCCTTTGCTTCCAGTGACCTTTTCCAGCTGTAAGTAATCATGAATTTGAGCTCTTCTCTTTGCTGGATTTTGTTCGCCAGTCTGAGCCCTCCGGTTGCCTGCACCAGCGTAACCCTGGGGATGGACAGGCAAAGTGACTACGTGCTTTGGTAGGACTGACTTTGCTTCCAGCTGAAATCATTCCCACTAATTCAAATAATATCTTTTCTTGCCAACACCAGAAGATGTGTTGCTGAAGCCAAACCAACAGCAGATTAGAGTTAGCTGTACTGAGGCAAAATGCAGTGCTAGGTACAATGGCGGAGTGATGCCTGAATCACTTGTTTGAAGCTTCTTTCATTCTACCTACGTGTCTGCACACGTACGTACACAGATATGCAAATTATTTCATCAAACACACTCAAAAAATACAAAATTCAAAACAGAAGCACTTAAAATCTGAATGTACTGTCAGTGATGTCTCATAATTTTATGCTAAAATGTTAGTTATTTGGAGCTGCAGTTTTCTGTAAATGTACTTTTTTTTTAGGGAGCATAGTTATAATGCTCTTTTCCTGCTGCAGGCTTCTTCTTGTCTTTATGTCTTTGCTATAGATGCTATAGATATAATTTTAACTTTTTTTTTTTTTTTTTTGTTACCAATTATTTTACGGTCTGCTGAAAAAAAGTCACAGAGAGTACAGAAATGCTATACTATTATCAGTGTACAGCAATAAATATTTTTGCTCATGATGTTACCCTTGCATTCTGACTTTGAATATCTAATTCAGGATCACAGGATGATGATGTTATGGAGGTTGTTGAATTAATCCCAAATTACATGGAAGGAGAATGAAACTTTTTCCCTATGTGCTGTTAACAAACACACCTTGATTTCAATTTATATTTACACCACATTTTAATTGTTTGCCAAACATCTTTTACAAATGCATGTTAAAAAGGCAAGAGTTGGCCAGACTAAGGTATTCAATTTGCTTATGTAACAAGGGGCCAAACCTGGCCTCTCTCGGGGACTTTTAAAGGCACTTACTTCATTGATTCTATCGGCAACTTTGTTACTTACTTCAGTTGTGATGCTTAAGCAGTGCTTTAAAACATATCTGCAAGTTGGAGAGACTGGATTCCTGCTACCTGCTTGCTTTTCATAACATGCATCCAGCTTTGGTTATTTTTTGCAGCAGGTGGAAGATAGGATCAGAGCAGGTAAGAATATCCCCCAACTAGCGTTCGCTGAAATCTGACAAGGGAGCACAGAAGCACAGGTTTCACTGTAGGCTACACAACTACAACCTTATTACCAACTACAATCTTACTACTGTACTTCAGCGTTATCGGCACCTGAGCAGACTAGTGCATTCAGCTCTGCTTCTGCCTGGGTCATACAGTTTTGTGCAGGGGAAGCGCAGTATACAAATTCTTAAATTCTCCCTCATAACAGCCTTTATTGGCTGAATGAATTACCACAATTTTTGCCGTTGGTTCTCATTAACCATAATGTGAACACGCAGAACTCTCTATTCAGGCTCGGCAATCCCTCTGTCTACTGCGTGGGAATTTTCATGCTATTCTCAGCAAAGTCAGTGCATTGACTTCCCAGTCTCTTCAGGAGAAACAAGAGAACTTCAACATGTACGTGAGAGAAGACATGATGATGAGACTATGACACTATCGAGATTCTTTAAAATTCATTTTCTTGCCTTTCCTCCTCTCCATCTTTTGACACCTCCTCTATAAACTCCCTGCTTTAGGGAGTTCAAAAGCCATAAAATGATGGTTGTCACCCCATACCTCCTCCTCACAGATACTGTGTCAGGAACGGAAAAGTTTTTTGTATCCATCATTCCACCTGACCTTTCGGCAGAGCAGATGTCCTTTGAAATCACTTATATGGAAAGGCAAATTGTTTGCTTAGATTTGTGTTATGGGGTTTAAGCCTAGCGATTACATAAATATTGTATAATTGTTACCATTTGTGTAGTTGGTATAGGCTGAACAGTTCTATTTCTCCTACTGTGAGGGAACTTGCATCAAAGGTCAGTGTTAAAACTGTCATCTGTTGTGACTTCTTGGCACGGAAGGAATCAAGATTATTCCTCGGGAGGAAGATGTTGCTCAGGATTAGTCTGTCCTTCATTATCTCTCTGTGTAGTATGCAGCTGCAGCATCGATGGGAGATCTGATGCAGATTCTGTGTTCCATATCTTGCAAGACTGAGTAAAGTCAGTTGGCTGTTGTGTAAAGGATATGATCTGATTATAATCTCCATCATTCGATCTGTTGCGGTGCCGTGAGATCCTGAGAGCTTTAACTTCATAATAGGGATCTTTGAACTGGATGTGGTGAGATAGGGACCCAGGCTCCTGATGTTGACTTTGATGCTGTTGTGGTAATAAAAATACTAATACTCAACAGAGCATCAATATTCAATATTTTCCCATATTGACACAGCATTATCTGTAGTAGAAAAGCACCTTGCCCTTTGTCTTGTCAGATTGCAAGGATCTGCTTCCTGCTGAGGACTTGGCTAGTTTATGGTTTGTGTTACTCCTGGTCTTTTTTTTGGTGTCAATCTTCAGCAGACGCTGGAAATATAAGAGGTATAATGCAGAACTATGGGTAGTCCTCACAACTGTCTGCAGCTTCAGAGCGGATCCACTCTCCAGCCCCTTTGAACAGAATTTGCTGAGGTGGAACACAGAGGCTGTGATACCAAAAAGCTATAAAAAGAATACGACTACATATATGGGTAGAGAGGGTAATAATAAGTATACACTTATAATAAGTGTATTGTAAGTGTAATAATAAGTATACACATTGCATTTTCTGTTTCATATTTAGGGCAATTTGCCATCCAAAAAAACCTTTGACTTAGATATTTCTGATTTCCTCCCTCTCCTTTAAAATACAAAAAATGGATACAAAATTTCAGTGTTGTAACAAGCTTCTTATTTCTGCTGCACTCCCAAGACATGGATATTTTAGTCCAAGATAATGTGATGTCTTAAGCATTTGTGATAAAGCCACACTAGGTGTCTGAATTGTGTATAGAAGGTAGACGCTGAGGCTTTATAATATATATGTGGTGCTGGGTTTTATTCCTTTACATATCTGACTCAAGAGTGGATGATTATAGTGGAATCTGGAGGCTGCATTGCTCTGTGTCATTTCAAGCAACAAAAATTCTGAACGTAAAAGGGAATTTAACTCTTGTGTTTGATTTGCCATGGCACCTCAGAAGATTATGTCATTAACCTTGATGGAACATTTCATGATGCCAGTTCACTTTCAGAAACAGTCTGGTGTATTTTTTGACTCCTTGACAGAGCATGTTGAGGCGGGACACATTTGGGCAGACTTTGAGCTGTACGATCAAGTGTAAGTATCCGATTAGTGGTCTTTGTTCTCTGAGAAGACGGATAGCCTTCACTGACCTGACCGCCCATTTTACAATTAGGGCAGTGTTTAAATGACTGGCCTGCATGAGAAGATCTGACAGGTTCTTGGTAGCGTATCAGGATTACCTTGCTTTGGAAGAGGATCGAGCATGAATTGTTTTTTCTCTGAGCCTATTGCTTCTGGGAAGGGTGGCAGTGGATACTGCAACATTATTCTAGCATTTCTGAACCTTTTAAAAGAAAAAGATATATAAGAGTCTGTAAGAATTTATTTTTAGCCTTTTTTTCCAAACAGAAACCCCCTTCTTTCATGATCCTTTTGAATCTTGAATACTTTAATCTCCCCCGATTGCTCTACACGTCTCTATATCATAATAGGTAGCAACCTCCTATTATTGCCTTAGCCTCTGTAAACTGTCTGTCTGCTGCATGTCTCTCCCATGTTATTGCAAACGAGAAAGGCAGACTTGTTCTGGCATCTGTGTTAAAGTGAGGAGTGTATAACAGTATTATATCTGGCAAGTCATATGGATGCCTTGTTTGATCACATCAATCATTGGCTTTGTGGCTGAGACTTTTTAATGATAGTACCAAGCACATTCGAGGAATCTGACTGAAACAGAAAAGGCTGGATGCAAAAGGAGGATGTCAAAATCTAAATGTCTCTCAAGCAGAATTCAGAAGTCGGTACACAAAGTTGTGATATGGCAACTGCTGTTCATCTGCTCCCTAACCCTGGGAGAGCAGCACTCGTGCTGCTCTCTGACTGCAAAATTTCTCAGGCACCTGGATTCTGACTTCTGTGAATATGCAGGCTCTTTCATTCTTGATGTGGTTGAAGAGCTTGCACTTAAGCCCCATGTGAATCCAAAGACCCCTCTGGAGCACTGCTAGCGGAGACTGAACACACTGAGTACAATGTGTTAGTGCCTGCTGCTGCTGTTCAAAACAGAATTGGAGAAGCCCGACACAAAATACAGTTTCTTGATGTCCCTGGGGCCAAAGCCCCAAACTCTTGATAGTTAGATATGGGGCAAGTAGTATTGTGCAAAAAATGAGCCCAAGCTGCCAAGCTCGGCTCGTAGTACTAGCTTACACTCTGAAACTGGTCACGGGGAAGAGAAGGAAGAGGAAACCGAAGCAATCTGCTATCGGACAGACAATGTGAGAGTGTGTGGGGAAGGTTAAGGACCATGCCAAGAGGTCTAGGAAAGAAAAGGCAGCCGGTGGGAGTGGGAGGGTGTAGGAGATAGGAGGAGAACGCTTTGCGGTGCTGCTCACCCCGTGAAGTGCTCAGACAGCAAGTAGCGAATGTTGGTTCGGTTTCCTAATGAGCCAAATCTTCGACCTCCCAGGGGAGTGCCCCGTACCACTTGGTAGGCATGGCTCAGTAAGGAGGAGGGAAGCTTCTCTGCTTTCTCACTTCATACCTCCATGTAAAGCCAGCCTACTACCGCATGAGCATGAACTACTGCGGTCCCTGACGCAGCTGAGAAATGTTTGTCTGAGATTATTGAAATGAGTCTTTGGAGCAGGAACTGGCATTTGCACGCTCTCAGACGTGTATCATAGCTACAAAACACGGTGTTTCTAGTTTTTCAGTGATATTGCCTGGTATGAGGTAGAGTAACTGTCATAGGTGAAAAAATGGATTGAATTGTGAATGCCAAGAGGTGCCAGATAATTGGATGCATGTGTGTGTGCAGGTGAGTGTCCCAAGCTAAACTGCTGAACTCTTGAGCAGAAGCCTGCTACGTGCTAGCTGCAACCAGTACGAGTTGCTTGTAAACTTTGACAACTCCTGGACTAAACAAAAGTGTCATGTCCTCAGTTCTCCAATTAAGAGAGACATGAGCCAGGGACAGCAACTGGGAGGCTGATCACACATTGTGCTTCTGCACGTAGACAGTTTAGATCAGGAAAACTGGGGGCTTGGGATGCTGGAAAGAAGAGCTGATGTCAATAAGAAGAGTTTCTGAAAAGAAGAAACAGTCTCTGAAAAAAAGAAGGGAGCCTGGAAAGATGAAGAAGATCTTAGTTGGAAGAAAGATCCTGGAAGTGATCCTGGAGACCAAAGATCTCACCAAAGACCCGAGTGGAGATGAACGCCAGGAGACACCCAGGGACCTTGGCCTGTAACAACCAAGATGGGTCATGGTGAGCAGTGACACAGCAGGAACCGACTCGACTTTCTGCCCGACTGTCCTGAGCCAGCAGCGACTTCCCCGCTGGAAAGCGATGGCAAGGTCTGTAACTGTAGTGCTGGGGGCAGTGAAAGAGTGGGTGCCTCGTAATCAAGTAGAGTAAAACTCTTGTCTCACTGGTTGTTAGATAAACCCCACTACCCAGATCCACTGTGCGATGTTGGTCGCTCTGTCTTGCCTGTGGCACTCTGAATCACGGATCCCAGGGCTATTGGGGTCCCAGTGACTTGGAGAAGCCTTAGAATTGCAACTTTACTTTCCCTTAGGCAGCAGGAATTTGTGAAGCTGGAAGGATTTTTGACCACATCCATTTTGCCTCCATCATGCCTTAGCAAAGCCTACAGCTATTTCAGGCCAGGAACTCATATCAAGTTAGCATTTTCTACTAAAACTGGGTCTCTGGAAGGGCTTATAATTATCTAACTGAATGATGCGACCTGCACTTTTGTAAGACAGATGGTTTTAAATATAAAAATACCCTGCCTGTAGATACATAATATATTTTTGACTTATTTCTCCTCTCCTCTCCTTTCCTCTAAGTGAGTGACAAGTATTTAAGGCTTGCAGATTCCTCAGTACAACTACAGCATGGCGTTCTCATTTTCTTCACCCATTTCTCCTTCCCTCTTACTTTAATACCTTACCTTTCTATGGTTTGTCATCCACCCTATTCTTTTTCACCTTTGTACAGTATGTTCAGATCTTCAGTATACTTCCCTTTCCCTAACTGCTCAAAGGGCTTTTATCAGTGCAAGTCCATTGCTGTAGAAGAGTGTGTGGAGTACTTCCAATGTCCATGTACAGTCTATGTCAAGGATTTATAAGCAGAAAAATTCAGTGTACCATCAAAGGAGGAAAGGCATTTATTTTCTTTAGTTATGGAAAATCTCTAACAACAAATTTGGCTTAGATAGAATAACCTCATTAGTGCTATGCAGGTTATTCCATTTTATTTGAGGTTTACATTTCCTGACTGAGGTGTGTCTGGTAGAAGTCTCAGAACCAGTAAAACCACTGGATTGGTGGTAGGGTACTGATAATGAGCAGTGTTTTTCTATCAAAATGAGAACAGAAATAGGCCATATGGGACGCAGCTAGTAATACTACTGGAGGTGATTCTGGCACAAGAAGTGACACGTGCTTGAATTAGGTCATGCTCCTTGTCCAGTTTCTAGCATAGAATTGTCTGACCCTGGCACTTGCCCCAGTGCACCTGAGGGAGAGCGATCTGGCCCGGCATCTGTCATCAGTTTTAAATCTTAAAACGGAGATTTATGGTAGTCTGTGGAAAAATCAGTGCTTCAAGCAGATCTGCCATGGGCTGCATTACCTTCCCTGAGGGTGTCTGTGATTCTTGACAGACTCTTGGTTGTTCGTAAGGAAAACAGGAAACTGGAAGGGGTTTGTTTGAAGGAAAAAAAATATCTTCTTACAGGGTCACCCTAAGCAGAACATTGTGAGAAGATGTATCCCTATAAAGACTCAGGGTGCACAAGCTATGTATCCTAGCTCTGTCAGGCACAGCCCTTGGGGATTTTTTCACTTTTTTCTGCAGCATGGACCACAGATCACCAGCTACAATCATCTTGGTATTTCTAGCTGATGGGCTTCTTGCCGTTGCAAGAGTCTTAGACATTGTCTACGTTTCAAACTCTCCTGTTCTCTACATGTAACAAGTGACTGCTCAGTCCCTTTGTAGGTTGAATTGCTTGGTTATGTCTTTACTAGTAAATAAAATGAGCCCAGAGACGGCCTCTGGCCCTGAAACCAGCTCACGCAGCTCGCCTTGCATCCTTTGGGTGATGCTCTTCCTTCCTAAAACAAGGCAACACAGACCTAAAACCTTGTAAAAAACAGCTGTAACATTTTAATACCCTGAAGAAAAGTTTGCCAATGCTCAGACGTCATTATTGGTGCCCAACAGGTAGATTTTAATCTAACCAAAGTCTCTGGGCCTTTT
This sequence comes from Astur gentilis, assembly GCF_929443795.1. NCBI lineage: Eukaryota > Metazoa > Chordata > Aves > Accipitriformes > Accipitridae > Astur > Astur gentilis. Next base: position 3,200,670 of record NC_064892.1, read on the forward strand.
CTAGAGGTGTTAATTAGCCAACTAATGCAAAAAATCTGCTTGATGAGCTGCATACGTCCCGTATTAGGGATATGGAAGATGCCAGTGCAATCTAAACATAAAGGTGAATGGGCAGACCCAAAATGTAATAACCCGAAGGTGCAATGTAGGGTGTGTATGTGGCATGGGACTAGACCTGCTTGATGTCCTGCATCCTCTGCCAGTATGTTGGATTGGGATTTGAAAATTAGACACTGGGATTATCACGGTTGATAAAATTTACACTGGTCGGGGAGGCAAACATTGTTTCTCCTGTGAAGGGACTTCTCCCTGAGTTCTGTTACTAATGTTCTCATCTAGAATTAAGCAGATTTCAATGTTTTAACTGTACAAAGGTTGATATATGTATTATAAATATTTCAACACTTTTTTTTTAATTTTGTTCCTGCAGTGTAACGTGACATTTATCCTATTTATTGCCCAACTGATCCTGTGTCTTGCTGTAAAACTGCATGATCCTCTATAATAGAAAGTCCTTGTGGGCCTAATGTCAATGATGCAGGTGAAGAAACACTGTCTTTTTGCTCACAGAAGGAAGCTTCTGTGCAGTGGAAAAGCACAATTATTCTGGATTTTAGTTTTGCATGCCACTGTAATGTTGGACACATAACAATGAATGGATAACACAGCAATGTATTACACCCTTTCAAGATGATTAAATGAATACCTTCTCTGGCTGATGAACAGCTTAATGCTAGAAATAACTTAGGAGGCTCTTTTATGTCAGCCTGCTTGTAGAGAGAGCGTGGCAGTGTTTTAAGTAGTGCAGTATGTTCTGCGAGTTTGGTGCAGTGCAGCAAGCTTGTATAATATTAGCATCATCTTGATGTTACATTTGGATCTTAACTTCGAGAAATGGAAAGCATCCAGTATTTTGCCTTTCTTTTCTGTCTCTTCCCCCTGCCTTCTTTTTTTAAAAATAAAATTGTTGCTCAACAAATGAGTTCCAGTACAATGTTGCTACCAGCAAGCCCACCATTAGCTGAGGTTTGATTTTTGTCTAGATAGTTATAGACTCCGAGGAAACTTTCTGCTAACCCTGGGAAGTCATGGGTCGAAGCCCTTTTTTTAGCCCCACGTAGGTAGGGAATAGACAGTAAGGTGCTGCTTCGCTTTTCTCAGTTCGATGTTGTTCTTAAAAATCAGTTTTAGGGTCAGATCCACTCATTGTCAAATATTAACAAAAACCCCAGGGCCAGTAGTTGTTGCAGGACTAATATTTTATACTTTCCTTTCTCTGAAATCTTTGGAAACATCCATCCAACACATTTTCCTTCTGCTACCAGGTTTGCTGTTTTCTTACTTGCATTTGTTTCAATGTACTAGGACTCCACAACCAGTTCCTTGAATTCCAGCACAGGAAGCTCTCTTAGAAGAGAAGAAGTCATTAGCTGCTGTCTTTAAGACTCTTCTTGCAGTGAAGGTGTGTTTCTCCAGGCCTTTTTCTGTAGATCTGCTTAGTCTCATAGTAATCTTTTCTGCTTACTCATGAAGGGGCAATCTAATTTAGAAGGCTGCTTCTCCTGAAAGATAATTTTTTTATCTGCCAATTTTAGCCTCATTTTTTGGGAATGAAGTCATCTTTTTCACAACTGAGGACTAAAAATGATGAATGATTTCATTTATTTATCCAGGCAGAATAATGCACTTTGTGTGTGTGTGTGTGTGTGTATCGGGCTTATTTCAAAATTAATGCACCTAAAACACAGTCAGCAGTCACCTTTCTCATTTTCCTCAGTTCCTTGTCATAATAATTAATTAAACTCCATCTTTTAAATGTAAATATACTGCAACAAAGTAAGAATGCTTTATGGCCATAACTCTCATGGGTGTTGTTGCTAGACTGTTTATGCATACTGTGATTATTCTGCAGCCCTTAGGAAGGGTAACAGTGATGCAGTAATTCATAATTTCATAAAATATCATTTACCAATCATAAGATTCAGACGCCTTTCAATAATAATATCTCTCCCTTACTATTTCCTAATGGTAAAAGCATAGCGGGAAAAAGAGAAATGGCTCAAGCAGGTTCTTTCTGGTACTTTGAATATATCATTATATGGTATTTTATATATGCTGCCACATATTCTTAATTACCCTGTCAGCCTTCTCTCTCCTTTTTCTTCTATTTTCTCAGGGGTTTTTGGGTTTCAAATCCTAATCTCCTTCCTTCAGTTTCCTGAACCTAACTACTACCCGCAGAAGAAGCAATTTCTGGTTCAGTTCTATGTTACGTAGTTTCTGCTAAAGGAAGTTTGTTCTTAAATGAGGCTTATAAATTAGCTTTCCAACAGACAGAAAATGAGTCTTGGTGTTGGATGCTGGACCAAAATCTGATGATGCAAAGACATCTGGGCTAAGGCAGAAAGGAGATTTAAAGCTGACTTTTTTCTTCTTCTGAACTCATTCTGCTCTCCCACACACATACATGCACAATTTCTCTCTCCTAGTACATTTGCCACCCCCCTTCTTCCTTACTCTTTGTTTTTCTCCCTCAATAAATGTCTAAAAACTGGAATTAGAGACTGGTTATATTCACGTTGCATTCCTTGTAAAGGCAAGCTCTGACTCCCCTGCCCAGGGAGCGTAGATTAGCGTTTCTCGAAGGACATGGCATGCAGCATTAAGGAAGAAAGAAATCCACTGAAATTCCCTCAAACCTTTACTCCCTATTTTTGATAGCTTCTTATTCTCAAAGTTTTCATTTAAACCTTTTTTTCCCTTCTTTTTCTTTCTTTTTATTTTTTCTACAGAGAGGCCTTATTCTCCTAGTATTTTTAACATTGAGTGTAAAGGATGATGAATTTAAGGACAGTCACTGCCCAGATGCTCTCTCAGTTCTGTTAACAAATGCACTTTTTTCTCAACTCTGCCTGGGCATGTTCACCATAGGATGAAAGCTGCACACCCTCTTTAGCTAAGATAATACAAAATCCCAGTGAACATAAGGGGGTTTTATACCTCTCAGATACAATAACAGATCAAAGAATAGACTAGGGCGAAGCCTGGAAGTCTTAAAATGTTTTTAAAACTTCACCAAAGCCTTCACCAGGACTTAATCTCAGAGGTAGTTACCACAAAAATACAGAGTGAGTTTGTGCTGAAAAAAAGGCTATAGGAAACAAATGGGATCTGTTTGATATTCAGAAAACTTTGAAATATTAGCAGCCTGGGATACAAAGGCCTGGGAAGAGCTGGTGACCATTCTCACGGCTTATTCCTCAGAATGCCACTTTTGAGGGCGTTTTGCTTGTTTGTTTAAAGGGAAGCATCTAGCCGATGCAGTTGCAAAAGTGCGACCTGAGTGCAAGTTACATCACACTGCAGTTCAGAAATATGACGTTAGAGGTTAACATTTAAAAGCTGTGAAAATGCCTCCAGATGTCTTGCTAATTAATTGTAATTTCCGGAGGTTGAATTCTCCTATTTCTCAACCTCTTCATTTCTCAGTAGTATTATAGTTTTTTTCTCCTCAAGCTCTCTTAAGAAATTTTATTGTCCTCTGAAGGAAAAGCTTTTCTTCTGTTATTTAAAGGAATGAATTTTCGGAAGGCTTCTGCACTACTGAGTATCATCTTTGTTCCCTTTCACCTTTGGGGCTTTTAAGGTTTAAATGTCTTTGTAGCTGCTGCCCTTCTTTGTGGTTATCTCTTTTTGTGGTACACAGAAAAGACTAAACAGTCCATGATAACTAGATCATGGCAGACAGAGTGAGATGATTGTTAAGAATAAAATCTTTGATATGATCTAAGCCATCAAGATGCGTGATAGAAAAACTAGACGACTGCATGACCTTATTATCATTACCCTCCTCCATGCCCTTCTCTTCATCAAACTTGCTAGTAGCGTTTTGTTGTAAATAAGGCTTTAGGTCTCTGAAACACAGTTCATCGTTGCTTTTGTCCAGTGTTAGGCAAAATATGCTTAGAGGTTTTGGGACTCTGGGAGACCATACCTCCAATGTTTTATGATATCCATTCTTCAATTAATTTCTTTCTGAGAGAAAAAAAACAACTTCAATTATAAGGGACACAGATTTTCTCATTCATTTGTCCTATGAACAACTGGAAGGCTCAATCTGTCAAACCCATGTAGAACAACCTGAAGCAATGTAAGTGTTGATTAAACCTCCTCTTCAGGGTAAAATGCAGCCTGAGAAGAATGTTTCTGATAAAAATCAGCTACAAAGCTTTAAGCAAGAGAGGCTCTCCTTCTGTGTTTTCCCAAGGTTGAATTATATACCTGATATAGAGATCACAGATGTGGCTTGACACATGAAACTTCCATTTATTATGCCAGGAGGGTGATGGAGAGCAAGGGACTGAACTCCTGGAGACGGTCACTAGTGACTGTGCGGACAGTAAATCTGTGCCACCTTAGCTGTGCTATTACGATCTTTTTGAAAAGGTGCAGTGAGTCCTTTGCTCTGAAATGCGATAGGGCTGGGAAACAAAGGGGCAAGACAACTCTTTCCAGCAAAATCTGGATATTTCTTCCTTCACCAGTGCTCTCAAGAAATTTTCATCCAGTCTCAGCAGGCCATGTCCAGGACTGTGGGGAGATAATTTGTACTCTGGTGCTGATTTGTTCTGAGTCACTAAGAAGATGCCGGAAAGAAGGTGCCAAAACAGTAAGTGAAACGGGCACCCCGAAGGGTAAGGGCTGAATGTAAGTTTTAGAGGAGAATGGAGGTGAAAGACTGCTGCTAAACAATTCCCTTGTTTCCAAAACTGGGACTACAGTTTGGAGGTTGGATGACCTAACAAAGAGGAGGGGGTAAATTCTGAAGAAACTGTAAATGTTTGTGCCCCAAATTGGAATTCTGATTTTTTTTTTTTTTTTCTTCTTTTGGCTGGAAGTTCTTTCTCTTCCTCAAATCACCCTGCCATTTGAAGTTGAGCAGTGTATATTTAAGTTGGAATAAATATGAAGTTATGTATTGCATAATTAGATCTATGCAGTAACCTAATAAAACCTTAAGAGCCTAAATTTCATCCTCAGATTTATGAACAGATTACTTAAGTATGAAATGATAAGTAAGGAAAAAAAAAAAAAAATCCCAGAGTAACTGTAGGCAGATGACATAGCTGAATACCACCTCTAAAAGGTGCAGAATCTCAGGCCTATTGGACGTGAGGTATGGAAGAAAGAACATGTAAAATGATTTAAGTCTACATTTTGATATTATAAATATCTTTTTAGTCAATCTGTTTGTATTCGTATTCAGTGCTACCATGGTGGCAACATCACATTGGTGAGTCAAAGTACAAAACGAGAGGTTTTACACTTTCAAAAATGAGTAGGAGAGCAGTTTTCATGCATCTGCAGAGATAGCAGTAATTGTCACAAGGCGTACTGGAGTTTGTGCAGAAGAAATTTCTCAATCATTTAGAAATGACTGTCAGATGTAGGGCAGCATGCAAATCAAGCAGATCACAAATGCAACCCTAGCATAGCTCGAGAACAGAATTCTTGAAACTTCTGCAGTACTAACATTGTGAAATAAGAAAATACAATAAGTGATAAGGAGGATTTTGGAGAAAATATGTTGGTTTACTGTGTATTACGCATTAATTATTCACCCTCATCACTTAACTGTGGTGGGAATTTAAGTACTGCTGTTTTCCACACAGTAGGATAGAAACTTTATGCATAGTCAATCATGTATCAGTTCTTAAAATAAATGACTTGTTTGAAAGGATATATTTTTCTCTGCAGCCACTGATGCCTCAAACCAAGGAAATACCAGAATGTTTCCAAATTAATTATTTGTTATCACATAACCTCAGTGAAATTAATATGTTGTTTCCTCAGTTATATTTTAAGAGTATTAGGAATATTTTAAAATATAAGAATGCATACTATATAAACTCATTTCAGTTTTGACAGGATATCTTCATCTGCAGCTAATGCTACTGGTTGTAGGTGCTATTTGTAGACACCATCTTACAGACACCTACATTTAGGATGAGTACTTGTTTCCAGGTATTTACCAGCTCTTGTGCTGCAGCGTTCAGCAAAGCCGAACATCAGCCGTCATCTGAAAGCTGTGTAGTACAAATTTTTATATCCTTCTTTTTATTAACTCCAAAAGGTTCAGTATTGCTTAGATGCAATGAAATTTTCTCTCACCTCTGACACTTTCTCTCTTCAGCCTGCAGTCAAAAGTATATAAAAATATTTTCCAAACGGTTTAAGTTGTTTTCTGTTTTGTATCAAAAATAGCAATTTAAAAATCCTCTTCGGGAAGACAAAGATGAAGAGATGCTGTCAGTGACATAATACTAATTTCTATTTCTGTCACAGTATGTTTAAAGTTTTTATGAAGCTGTTTGAAAGCTAGGAAAAAATATTTTATACATGACAAAGTTTATGACATAATATAGTTACCCGAAGAATGAATGATATCAAGTCCTCCCTGAAAAAATATTCCAATAAATAAAACTTTTGGGTAGAAACTTATCATTATAAAGCACAAAGACACAGGGAGGCTTTAATTCTATAGTGTATTAGCACTTAAATACATGCCTTCACACTTTAATTTGAACAAGAAAATTTACCATAACTTGGTTTAGCCATTTGCTCTTCTCTCAATTTCTTAGTCATTCTGGAGTTACGACGTTCAGTCCTGCCTCGAACACAGCCCTGGGAAGACCATGTTGTCTAAAGAGACGTGGACAGATTGCAGAACCTGCTGCATATTGATTCTGTTAAGCCTGAGCTCCCAGCTAACGTTCAGGTTTTCATATCCAGAGTTCTGTGAACGAAGACAGATGTATTCGAATGTATTAAAACTGATTAAGTGCTACTTTAAATAATAAATTGAATTTTTTAATAATTGAACAATACATTTGGAGGCAGTAGAAGTGTAAATTTCAGGAAAAGTATGTGTTATATTTCTTGAAAAGATCCTGTTTCATCTCATTGTCTTTCTTCCATCCAAGAAATATTTTGCCTCCAGTTTGACCTTATTATCAAAATAATAATTAGTGGTAAGTTATTATGCTGGGTAAAATCCAATAATCAATAGGTAAATCTCCCTCAGGGTTGACTAGCTGCAGTAAATATCTACTGGCAATGACAGAAACTGATGTTTAGAAGCAAAACACATCAAGTATTTTCTTGTCCCAGTACAATAGAACCAGACTCTAACAGAACTCATCAGATATACAGCATGTTGTTGATGGCGAAAGGAAATAAACAATCTCTTTTGAAATGATAAAGCCTCATTTGCTTCATAGGAATTTAAAAGCAGATAATGTAAAAGTTGTTTGCACAAATATAAGCCTTCTTTGAAATCGTGTATCTTTGTATGACATCGTGCTGAAATGCATCTCTTTGTAAGCTGATTCATTTGACTTCTACTATTTTATTAACAGATAAATTATTTCTTCATGCAATTTTCTTCTAAAGAGGCTTGGTGCTAATTTGCTTCTTGTAGCATTACTGTTTAATTAGGCAATATCACCTTTGTGTTTACATGCTGGCAGAAAAAGAAGTGACAGCATTATACAATAGGTTCGTTTAAAACTGCAAACTATAAACTTGAACTAACAAAACAAAATTGGGTTAAAATACAGCCGAGGCCTATTACTAGTGAGATTCTTGGTGCTAGCACAACCCCACTGTTGGGGTATAATCCATGTTTTCCTGTGTAGAGTATAACAGAAGTTTTCCAAATACAGCATTATTTACCCTGGTAATCCTTCTAAGACTTGTAAACTCCTTGAAAGCCTCATATTTAAGTTTCACCAGATTTTTCTTTGCTCGAGTTGAGTAATGTCTTTTATCCTTTAAAACTCTTACTGTAATCTCTGAGATCACTTGCAGGATAAAGTGATGCTTATTCTCCCAAGACTGTGAGATTTCTCAGTAGATTTTAACATCAGGAAAAATAGGTAAATCAGGCTACAGATACACATGCACATAATGTCATTCGGAAGGTGTAACACACAAAATCAGCAAGTTCCTTCAAAAGAGATGAGCTTTGAAACGTGTCTGCAGCATAATTCAACAATTCCGGGATTTCTGGGACAGTGTATGGAGTCAATTCCAAAGTTATGGGCCTCTTCGAAAAAGAAAGAGTCCTGGTAATTTTTTCTGTATTGAGAAATCTCCAGAAACAGCAGTGAGACCAATAATATTCAAAACCTCAAAATACAGCCCAGAGTAGTTCATTCTGAGTTACACAATGCAGAAGAAATCAAAGCTAGCGAACATTTCTGACCCCTGGGTCTCAAATCATTTTATGCCTCTGTTTCTCCACCTGCAAAGTAAGGGGAGTCATAACTATACAGTGCTTAAATGCTTGGAAGATTTACAAACAATGAAAAGGTACCCCAAACCTATTTTTATATACTTTGTTTAAAAATATACAATAAGTCTCAAACATATGAAATATTTTGCAGTGAAAATAATATGCTTACAGTTCTTTTTTTTTGGTAACTTCTTTCTACCCCTCTTCTTCCTGTAACATTTTCAAGCTTTTCATCATGAACATGAAGACTACACGTTTATTATAATTATTTTTTAATAAAACCTTCAAGTTGTAATGAACTATCCCGATTCTGAAATTTAAAGGAAAAAAGCTCCAAATTACTGAAAGACTTTTAATAAAGTAATGAGTCATTGTGCTACTCTTATTACTGATTTGCTGGTGCACTTGTGGCTTTAGGAATTCTCTGTTTGTGGCAGTGGAGGAGTAAAGAGCTTTCTCTGTTCTTGCATTTAACTTATTTATTTTTTCAATTAAGGATGAAAAAAACCCCATTCACGATCATTTAAGAATAAATTGTTTATACAAGTAATCATCCCATTGAAATGTGTTCTTCCCTTCTTCTTTTGTTTGATACTTCAGTAATCTTTGTCAGCTTTGCGAAGCTTAAATCTCCTTACAATATGTTTCAGTTATTGGCCTACTTAACATACAGCTTTACATGATTGAGTGATCAGTGCAAATTAGATACCGACAGGGGCCACTGACCTAATGTGCAGACAATCCCCAAAACTAAAGCCCCAAAGTTTTGCAATGAATTCAGTGTGTGGAGTTAACACCACATACACTGCATGGCTGAGCCCTTGGATTAAAAATCCTTCTTTTGCAGTTCAGAAATGTAGAGAGGACTTGAGCGCACCCAGAACAAATCACGGTGTCTCGCTCCTGTCAAAGCACGGAGCAGCAAAAGGAAGATGAACAGTGACCGTAGTCAGTGTTGTTATGTCACTACAAAAGTTAAAAGGACGTTTTGAAGCGAACCACCCCTTTTCTTTGGGAAAGCTCAATCTCTCTATGATACCCATTTTACTGGAAAGGGGAAAGGGAAGGTAGCACCGAGTTTGCATATCTGTAACAAAAGAAAATCTATGTATATTTCTGATGGAAAAAAAAAAAAAAAATCTCTGAGTTTCTGTAATTATTTGGTGGCAAATTACCTTCAAACTATGTGTAAATGTTGTATGCTAGTACTCACCAGGGGGCAGAGCCAAGGGTGTTTGCAAAGCCAAAGCCAAGTATATCTCTTGGCTCTGCTTAACTCCTCTCTGTAACTTGTGTTCAGAAATACAAGGCCTGATACTGTTGGATTAAGGTCAGGAGCATGTCTGTTGCTAAAATTTAGGGATGAGGGGTATGAAAACATTCTTTAAAGTACCCGCAAGACTGCCAGTTTGGGTTTTCTCTTCAGCATCTGCCTGTGATGATCTATTTTAAGAATAGATAGGCTGTGTGGCACATGCTGTGTGGCACATACGAGTGTGGTTTGCCTTGTTAGAAACTTTAGAGTTTAAGCAGTTGTTTGATCTGCCCCAGCTGTCTTTGCTTGAAACCTGAAAATATTTGTGCAGGACTTCCTTCCCCTGACTTCCCAGTTTATTCCATTACAAGCCAGACCTACCCTTACCCGGGCAATGTAATAGGGTGTGCCCCGGGCCAGCAAGTTTTTGCTTGCATTCGAAAGCATGAATGATACCAGCAGGGTTCTTTTTTTCTCTCTGATGTTAGATGACAGGTGGAATCAAATCCTGTTTGCTGGAAGGTTTTCTTGGCATCTGAAGCCAAAATATTCTTCGTAACACTTCAGAGCGAACAAGTGAGTGCTTTTAAGCGCAGACGTAGGGTTGCTAGCCGTTGTCTTTCATTTTTGCCCCCTGTGTACAGCTTCACAACGTGGAACAAAGCGGGGATGTATTGGAAGAGGCTTCTGGTGGTTTCCATTTATTTATTTATTTATGTGTTCATTTATTCATTCATGTATTTTGCAAAATCGCTATTCATTTCATTTGTGCATAGCAGATAAAATTAATTACTGCACTGCAGATAATAGCACATAAAGGTCATCCTTTGAACTGTGTTTCACTTTGGTATCTTTTTCATGCTTTGAAAGATAATGGTGTGATGTTGTTTGTACGCTGTGGAGTGCACTTCTATCCCTCGGGAAGCATATTGAGAAAACAAATAATAGTAACAAGACGGTACAGCATAGCTGTTCTGCAATGTTTGTCCCTGCTTTAAATGTCTCTGCTGCTTAAAGCAGCGCCTGATGACAGTGCAGAGGTTCCTCAGTCTGTAAATTGCGAAGGCATCGATCTGAGGACACTAAAGTAGATGTATCTGTGTGTGAGAAAAGGGATGTGCTGGGCTGGAGGTTATTAAATTATTCCAAACGGTTTGCTGCCATGGTGGCTTTCTGCAACATCCTTCCTGTGCGCCCTCCTCGCACCCAGTGCTGGGTGAGGAACATCAGTTCAAAATGGGTCTGAGCTCAGAGAAAGGTGTTTTATTTATGAAGTGTTTTTCCCCATACACAGTGCAGGAGTGTAAATGAGGCTGCTTGGGAGAAACGTGTTAGATTTCGTCGATATTCACATAGCATTTTTTTTCCTTTGGACAAGTGCTATGGGTTTGCTAATGGTCACAGAGCATATGGTTCAGCTTCTCCACCTTGAACTGTGTGACAAATGTGTCGCATCGTCAATGAAGATGCAGATAGCAAGCAGCATGTGTTCAGGGCCTACTTTGGAAGAGATTTCATCTCTTTTTTTAATTTCTATGAGCAAGGAGAGGTATAATTGTCACATGATGGAGTTGGCTGGACCCCACCGTCACGTTTGGTCACACCGTGGGACCACGTGGGTCCTGTGCCGGAGGCAGTGTGACGTGCCAAAGCTTTGGGACCAAGGGAGATGCATACCTGTGCCCGTGCACGCACCTGGCTGAGGTTTGGCTTTGCAGCTTCTCCCCACTGCCTGCAAAGCAGCTGGGAAGGCGTGAGTTGCCAGGACTGGCAGCGAAGGGAGGAGAGGATGAGGAGCGAGGAATGATGTGAGGGACTCGGGGGATGGAGGTTGATAAGGGCTTAAGCTCCATTTCTTCCTTTTCTTGAAAACTAGCACCTGGAGTTTGTTAGAGGAGAGGGATGTTGCTGCTGAGAGATGATCGTACAGCGTAGACAGGGATTTTTTGGGTGAATGTAAAGAAGTCACTGAAAGAGAGAGGAAGGTGGTCCCGTTACAGCTTATTTTCTGATGGTAAGCAGCCTGTAGGATTAAAGTAATTTCTGGCCTGTGAAAAACCAAAAAACCCATTTAATTTTAAAGATCGTGTTTTTCAAATAAAGTGGAGAGTATATATTTTAAGTCTTTTGGGGAGAATTAGTAGTTCAGTAGTTAGAGAGTTAATGGTCTAAGTAGAGTGTAGAGAATGAACCTACCTAACAGTAGTCATGACCATAATGTGTTGGTGGACTACTGTGAAAGTCATCTGCCTATGGCCGTACAGTTACGGAGAACATTATAATCCTGTTCTCAAGTGCACAGTTATCCCTGAGAGAAACTGAGATCACTCTGTTGGTATATCAACCCATCATTCAAAAAACGTGGCTTGCAAACAGGCTCCCAATATAAAAATCTAAAGAAAAGCAAACACTACCGCTCTAACTTCAGCTGTTGTTGGTGATGGGATAGGTTCTCTCTAGGAAGATGTAAGCTATACAAAAGCAAGAGATATCCTGCTTTGCCTAATGAACAAGCCTTGTGTAGGTCAGAGGTGTTAAATCTGAAGCTGTTTAGAACACATCTGGGTCATCTGCACCCAGGAAAGGATGTGGTATATCAAAAGCGCTTGTAATAAGCTGCAAAATAGTTTGAATTACCTCCGATGCCTTTGATAATTACCATGTGATCCTTGGCTATTGATAGAAGTGTTTCAAAGGAGACACAGTGCTGAGTCTCGAGGACGTTGTTAGTGCTGATGAGATCGCTCATAATCAGTAAGTGGTTCATCATGCTGTTAAAAGCCAGTTGGGAAAGCCAAGAATACAGAAAAAAAAACCCTCAAAGGAATGGTGTCACTGTGTCTCAAATTACTTGTATGGTTAGATGGGTTCTCATAGTAACTTTTCTTCTGGAAGTAACTCTTCACGACAAGCAATATTTGTGTCATTAAATGTTTGTGCCATGTAATAGGACCCAGTCCTGAAGACTGTAAGCAAAGAATCGGTGAGATATATCGAAGCTCAGAAAGACATTTTCAGTGAAAGGACAATAAATATAAGGTAAACATGCAATTAGAAAAAAAAAAATTCCAATAGTGAGCTACTTTGGTTTTCATCCGTAATTTACTACAGATACTTAAAGACGATTCAGTGTGTTTTGACAGTGATTGCCCTGCCAATAGATTAAGGCTGTAAGGGAAAAGCACGAGCACTGTGAGTGCCCCTTCAGTTTTGGGAATTGTCTGGCTCTTGTCACGCCGGTTACTAAACCTGAAGGTAATAAAAGCCATTGTATAATTCTGTCATCCTGTTAAGGACTTTTAAGAGGTCCAATAAACTAGCTGTGGATATCCGACACAACTGTTCTGAAACAATGAAAATAATTTAGCAGTCCGGGTTTATTCGGGTTGCTTGTTTTTTTCCTGTAAACAGCTGTACAGCACGGCTCTTTCAGGGCACGTCTACTTTACTCCCAGCAGCTCCTCGATGACTGGAGGATCTGCAGGGTACTTTCTTCTTCTTCAGCTGACCCCTTCCATTTCCTAAAGTGAAACTGTCTAATCAAAGGCAGTGCTAAGAATGGATTTTTTGTGAATTCGGAATAACTTAAAAATAATCAGTGATCAGCTGGCTCTTCCGTTTGGTGCCGAGACACGGGCTGCACCCCAAAAAGTCTGCTTGCGAGTGGAGCCCCTGCACTGGCTTCGGTGGTAGGTGGGCACTCGCCGGCCTTAGAGTGGAGGGGGAGCAAAGGGTAAAACCCTTCAAAGTAGTGGCTTTCAGTGTTGCCGTACATCTTTTGAAGGTGGGCTGGGAGTCTGTTAACTCATTTAACTAGATTATTTGATCTGGTTTTTCTTAACGACAGCGGACAAAGGAGCGCTTCCTTCTGCAGATGTGTGCAGCAGAGCGCATTTGGGCAAAATCTCATTGTTTTATACCCAATAATTCTCGAGTCTAAAGAGAGACAGTAGGAACACAGTAGGTTCAGACCTATTCAACAAGGCAGGAACCTGAACCGCTTCCAGAGAGCTTGCTTTGTCTGCTGGCAGTCTCCCCGAGACAGGATATTATGGGAAGACACCTCTCTCCCTCCCCCACCGCTCATCTCCAGCCCTTTATGTAAGAGATTCTGCACTCTTTTGTTTTTGCAACAAAGATGCGGCTCTGCGGAGCTGCTGGGAGGTGGGTCGGCGGGCCTGTGCTCGAGGCTTTCTTCCCCAGAAGGGTGTGCAGGAGGTGTGAGTATTAAACACAAGATGTCTCATAGGATTGCCCCGGAGCAGGGGGCCCTGGGGCTCTTCACGGATGACCTGTGGCTCTTCATCTGGCGGAGAACAAAGCTCGCCTGCAGAATAACACCGCTGGGCTCGGCTAGTCCTCCACGGGTGGTCCCCAGAGGGGGAACGGGCAGCAGCATGCCCGTCCCTCCGGCCCTTGGTCTCCGTGGGACAAAGCACAGTGTCAAATCCTGGACAGCCTTCTGCGGGGCAAGCACAGACGCCGTGAGCTTTGTTTCCCACTTAATCAGGCCACCTCACCACCTTTCTTGATCCACTCGGTGCAAAGGTGTACTGCTGGTAATCAGCTGGGTCAAGGCCGGTGATATTTTCTTTGCATCAGCACAAGATGGGCAGCTGTGGTAGTAGGTGGGAAATTTGTTGTGAAGCCTACCTAATCTCTCCCAGTCACGTATTTCTGCTGGTGCCTTGGAAAGGCATCTGGCTCTTAGATGCCAAATCACTTCATACAGCATCCTGGGCAATCTATCTCCTAACTGCTGCGAGCTCTGCTCTGCCACCAGAGCGCAAGAAGTGCTGAAATCCAGGTGCTGAAGCAGCCAGCCCTTTCCTGAGGTGACCACAAATAGAAACGAGTCTCTTTCTTTATGTTATTTCTGGCCACTCATAATTCGAGTCAGAACTGCTTTCAGTCTGACCTGGAATAACAGTACCACTTTGTATCCTCAGGACTGTCTGTTTTCCTTGTCCCTGAATGTGTTTGGCAGTCATTCCCACTCCTCATATAGAGGCAAGGAGCACATCTGCAGAAGATTCATAAATTCCTAATTTCCTATAGGGCTCATAAGGCTGATGTAGCCTTTCTCTGAACCCATGAGACGATATCACCTAAGCTAGCACAACAGCTTTTGTCACTGCCATAGCATCAGCTAACTTTAGCCTTCATCCTTAATTTTAACCTTGGAAGATTTACATCTCGGTGAAGCCTTGGATGTACCAGTTTTCTTCCTAATAGCTTCTGTCTCAGCGAGATGAGGCAATGCTGAATATTTTAGATCCTGGGAGGCTTTTGTGGCTTCATAGCTAGATTGGTCAAAAAAGCTGATTGATTTGTGCTGATTGTTGGGTTTAAGAATTTATTCTGCTTACTCTGGTGAAATCGCTACGGTTGTGCTGTAACAGATCAGTTGTTACAATTGTATGAGGCCTTGCCCATATGAATGCTCTAAAATTTCTGTACCAGCAGCCTTTTTTTTAATAGATTCGGGTCACTTCTGATAGTTGAGATTTGCAGAGCTAGTCTTTGGAGCAGAGCTTAGTGTTCAACTTTCTGAGGAAAATTTGGATCCATTGCCTAGATTTGGAGGTCAGTTAGGAATTTCTTTTTAACTGGCCCTCTTTTTCTCAAAACCTTGGGAAGGATGGGAAGCACCCTGGAATAGAAATGGAAGGTCTTTGAAGAAAAAGCGAGAATTACTTAACCGTATCTGGAATTATTCAGAATCATAGAATGGTTTGGGTTGGAAGGGACCTTTAAAGGTCATCTAGTCCAACCGCCCTGCCATGAGCAGGGACATCTCCAACTCGATCAGGTTGCTCGGAGCCCCGTCCAACCTGACCTGGAATGTTTCCAGGGATGGGGCATCTACCACCTCTCTGGGCAACTTGTTCCAGCATTTCACCACCCTCATCATAAAAAATTTCTTCCTTATATCTAGTCTGAATCTACCCTCTCTTAGTTTAAAATCATTACGCATTGTCCTATCACAACAGGCCCTACTAAAAAGTCTATCCCCAAACAAAACATCTGACCCGACCTCCTCCCTACTTGTATTCTGATTTTCTCACTAAAGGCTCCTGTCTCTGCAAGTAGCGAGGTTACAGAAAACTGAACTTACTTTCTGGCTATTATAGGCTTTTAGAGTTGTGACAGCATAGATGTCGTAGTGAGTTTTTAGAGGTTTCTATTAGCACAACTCTTCTGTTATGCTGCAGGTGTTCACTAGAAGGGATGCCAGTTGCCCTCCTGTTTGATACCGCAGTCTGCAATTGCAGCGAGTCGCTGGATGCCTGGCAGTGCCACACAGCTCTTTCTGCCTGTTTGCACTGTGGAACAGATCCCGATTGCCACACTTCCTTCCAAATCCTGCCATGCCCAATCCTTCTCTCTGTAACCTTGAAAAGTCAGGATCACACAGAGCAGTACATTCTGCTGCGTAACCCATAGAGAAATTTGAGAAATGTAGTAGCACGCTCTTTCCCTGGAGTGCTTCACAAGAAGACTTGATTCCTCATAAACCTTCCCCTGAGCTCGACAGCAAAGTGGTATCAAGCTGGACCTGTACTTGGAACAAGTTTGAAGGGAACTCTATTTGAATTTGGTGATGGAGGAGATCTAAACTTAATAAATGAATGTAACGGACTTTACATTTGTGTAATTGGGTTGCTTAGTGATTATTAGATAGCTGACAGGGAGAGAATTAAGGCTTAATGTAGATTTCAATGTGTTTAATTTGACAGAGGCCGTGCAATTTTTGTGTGACACCGTAACATTTATAAGCTGATTCAAGTGCTTCATGCAGGTGTGTTGTCAAAGTTTCTTATTACAGTTACGCATAATAACAATACAGTTATATGAAAATGATAGTGCTTAGGTAATCACAGTCCCAGGAGCATTTATCCTCTATTCTGAAGAGCAGAAAAGTGGAAGAGCGCTGGACACGGGGAGAGGAAGTTAGTAAGTGCCCTTTGCAGAACATCCATCTTCTACTGGGTTTGCATACAGCTCATCACGCTTCTTTGGCATCTCAGTTATGCTTCTGTCCAATTCAGCAAGAGAACTATCTCTGCTTGGCATCGGGGGGACAGGTCTGAACTTTGAATAATTAGGTTTGGTTATTCTCACGGGAGGATGTACCTAAACATCCGATGGTTTTCTCTGATTGCCCCACTCTTTTCAAATTCAAATAGCACTTAGCATTGGTCCAGCTGGTAAGAAGATTCACACTGTACAGGGTGACAGTCAAGCCTGGCTTTAAACATGTTAGTTTCCAGATAAATAGTATATTCTGTAGCGGCTTTATTCTCATGTTGAAGGTCTGTTCTGTGGCCCTGGGTATTTGGAAGTTTGCCCTTGACACGGCTCCTTCCAGGTCTTTTGTCTATCCTCTGCAAAAGATACTAAGCAAATGTTTCCCATGGAGTACGTGGTTGCTCAGCACCATAAAGCGTACACAGCAGTAAGTATGCTCACAGAAGTTTCTTCAGGACCACTTTTTAGTCTATGTGACTTGTACAGGCTTCTCTTCTACTCTTTTACATTGCTGAAATGTGCTGTAACTGCTGAGTAAGGAGACCTTATTTGGTAGTCAGAAATTTTGTCCAACCCTTCAAATTCTTCCCATGAAAACTGGTGAAACCCAAAATACAGCTTGTTGACTCCTCACAGGTAACTGCATCCTTCCTGGACTTCCTTTTCTTCTTTCTAGTGAAGTTCTCCTTTGGTGAAATCAGACTAGAATCTCATATTGGTTTATGCACTTGCACCTCTTCTTTGAGTAACTGCTGAGTGCTGGATGTATGGGTAGGGATGTCAGATCTTCTCTTTCCAAACAAGCTGCTTAGACTGCCAAAAGTATTTGAAAAATGTTGCACCTATAGTATTTAACATGTCAAAACATGTCATTTTTCACCTGCTTAATTCTTGGCTCCTATACTTGCCTTCTACTGCATTTAACATAAAATACAGCATAGTTCTGATTTTTATGTTTCATGATTAACTCTTGGCTAGTTTATACTGGTTTTTGAGACTTTATGTACCTTAGCAGATGGTGCTAAAATTTCTCCGAATAGTTTAATTTCTTCCCACTTTCTTAGCATCACCCTTTGCTTTTAATTATTTTGCTTGCAAACTAGCTGATGTGAACGAGCTGAACGTGCTGATGACAATGGATTGCAGTCACAATGTAAACTTTAGGAGGTCAAAATGTGAAGCAATTAAATGATTTTAAAAGGAAAATTTTTCAAGAATGTGTCAACCTCTTTATTGCAGGTTATTATATATACAGAAAAATCCATTCAAGTGCCGTGTGATAGGTATTCCTGAAATTTGGCTATATAGCATCTTGGGCAAATTGGGGCTCTAGTCACAATTACACTGAAAAGGAGAAACACAAGGATAAACTTTATCAGGCTCCAGTTCTGCAAAAATGTCTTTTTGTGGGAGATCTATGCAGAGTCAGGGCCTTTGTCAACAAAAACACTAGGAACAGATTTTTACTCAGAGTTATGTCATAACCTCACTTTCAGACACCTAAATATGTAGTATTTTCTCAGGTGTACAATATATGCTATTAGTATGGATCAGAAATCTCTGTAGCTAATTTCTATCTTTCGTTCTGAAAGTTAAATACTTCAGGCAGGATTCGATTGACAAAACATAGGTGTGAAGTGCCATTTAAGATGCTGCTGGCTAATATAACACAAGACTTTTAGGAAACTCTCTGCCTTATAGAGTGGCAGCTAAAGTTAGACAGGACACCTCACGGTACTCAAAATGATGCTGTGTGTCTTAGATGAGATAACTGAATGCAGAATTAAGCACTGACACAGTGGGAGCTTCTGAAAATCCACCACCTTTGGAGTCATGAACATATCAAAGCATATGCATTGCATCAGATTATCTTCAGGAGTTTAATTTTAGGCAGTCATAAGAGTAATAATAATTTTTCTACATACTAAAGTACTGGCAAAACCAAATAATCCAAAATAATGAAAATTTTCATAGTTGTGTGTTCCAAAAAAAGTATTCTTGCTGTCCTATCTGTTATTAATGGCAATCTCCACACCTTGCAATCTTGTATTTTCTGCGTCATTTACTGCAGTATTTTGAATGTCATGCTATTAACAAACTGCATCTGTCAATGTACAGAGTAGTTTTACAAGGTCTTGTTGATGGCAGTGGTATCTGAGTTTTTCAGAACAGCTTAAGGAACATTAAGTTTCAGGTGACTTTTCTGTAGGCTGAAATCATGAACCAAGTTTAATTCAGCATATTTTAATAACGTTTCTTTACATGAAGAAAATTCTATTTCTTTGGATTTTTTGTTTCCTCCCAAACATATTAAAAGTGTCTAAAACCTACTTAATTTTAGAAACATGCCAATAATTCACATAATAGAAATTTTCTCAACTAAGAATTTTGGTTAACTTACCTGGAGCCCAAAGCTTAATCCAATCGAATTTTAAGAAAAAAAAAAAAAGAGAAATGCATGCATTCCAACTGATGACAAAAAGTTATTGCTTCTCTCATGATTGTAAAATCTCATTTTTTTCTATTTTTAGAACTTTCTGTGCCTTTCAACAGCTACCCTTTACATTCTTGCAACACATAACTTTTCAGTCTCCTTTTCCACAACCATTACACTGTCCCACTCCTTCTCAGCTCCATTTAAAACATCTCTTTAACTTGACACTGAAGCATTAATTTCTTTTACTGGAGCACCAGCATCGTTTGCCATCAAATAAAAAAAATGTTCCAACTACTTTGATAGAGTTGCACACGTTTCTGGTTTCTTTAAGGAAAAGCTATATTTAGCTAGAGTTACATTTGCTGAAGTGCAGCCTGAAGCTGAAACTAGTTTTCATTTTGAAGTTCTGTTTTCCCTGGCTATAATACTGGCTTGTGATATCGGCTCTACATAAAAAAGACCAAATTCATGCTGGAAGCAGAAACGAGTGTCTTCTGAAAACTGCAAAATGAAAATAAAGTCATCTTTGTGTCATCCCCTTCTCTGAAATTCTGCCTTTGACCTGTCTGTCTCCACTGCTCAAAATAGCCCCTTACTGACATCCCAAAATTAATCTCTGTGCACACCTGCATGGTAATATATTATAGAACGCAAGCTGTATCAGAGCAAAGCTATAAGCGATTTTGCACTTTACAGTGTGTGGTTCAGTTCTAACCTCACTAGTGGGAGTTTTTTCCCTATTGCAGATGTATGAGAACATTATTCTATGTGTGTGCATGGAAATATGCAGGGAAAGATACAGAGATTCAGTAATATCCAAAGCCTATATGGCTGTGAACGACAGGCTCTAATGTTTATTTTACAAGGAATGTTGCCCATCTCTTTTGAGCATTCCTTTGTCCTTACAGTTGGCATCACAGGTAAATTAAAACCATTTTTCGTTTCTTTCTGTATCATTTGATAGAGCTAAGACGCTCAAGAATTTTGTGTTGGTATTTTGACTTGCCCCTGCGTTGTGGTTTAACCCCAGGCTGCACCTAAGCCCCCCACACTCCAGCCAAACCCAGCACACCTGGCATTCTTTTTTCTGATGGATTTTGCCTGGAGAAGAAATAGGGCTTTTCTTAAGCCATCAGGAACGTACATTTTTAGTAGAGTCATTGCCTGCTCATTTAAAGAGCTTCAGATGAAGAGGGTTTAGAAAAAAATCAAAATTTCTCGAAGTAGAAAGAAAAATGAAAAGAACGAATGACAAACCTTAAATACATAATAACATCCTTTGTATTATCTAGGAAATATATGTAGTGGATGCATTCAGTTGTAAAGTTTCTTGTGTTTTGGCATCTTTTAAATTTTAATAAAATGTTTACGGGACTTTACCTGCATTTTTATACCCACACATACATTTTACTGGTACTGCTGTACCTGTTTGGCCCTTTTAACTTGGTCTAATAAAAGACCATGAGTAGTTACAATGAATAATGTATTTGGGGAATGTTGTCCTTCTTTTACCTTTGTGAGCCAGTAGCGTGTTCTTCCAGTTTTCCAGCTCTTGCCTGTGGCTTTTCCAAGACAGCTGCACAGTATGATTGGCTTCATCCAAAGTAGTATGCATTCTTTCATCTTCATTTCCTCAATAGTTTATAGTGTCTTCACTGCTTTCTATTTGTTCAGACTTCTTTATCTTTCTAAAGACAGATTTGAAAAGGCATTTCAGTATCGCAATCATTACTGAAACATCACTGATTTAATATCTCTTTTCATTTACTAATATGCTTTCATTTTCTTGTAGTTTTGGGGTTTGATGTTCATAAAAGCTCCTATTCCTCTTAACCTCTGTGGAATAAGAAAAAAAAAATTAAACATACACTATCAACCATGTGTTTCTCCTTGTCTTTCCCTTTTTGTGTGCTGATTTTCACCCAGGTTTACTGATCCGTTAGCGTGAGACTCTCGTCACCAGGTTTCTCATGAATCCCAGAATACCTCTGTCTAAATTTTCTGCTCGACTATGCATCCATAACTGAATGCATTAACATCACAGAAGTGAATAAATATTTAATTAGTAGCAATGTATGAGGTTGAGGGGTCAGAATCTGTTGCAGGTAAATATTGTTGTCAAATAGAGCTGACTGGTGAGGACCTTTACCTAATATGGGCTTCAATTTTAGTCTTCTAATTCACCTAAATTAATTTAGTCTCCTAAATTATTTTCATAGTAGTACAAGTGGAAAGAGTTAGATACCTCAGAGGTGTCCAAAGATAGAGCCGTTCTGCCTGAATCTTTGTATTCATGTTAGATGGACACGCCATTCCTCTGCGGGCATTTCCCCTTCTCCATTTGCAATATGAAGAACTTGGTTATTTCCTTAGATAACTGCTTTACCATCTCAAATTTGAGTGCAAATTAGCTGCCAGAGTCTGGCAGATTGAGCCGACAAGGCTCAGCGCAGGCATAAAATCTTGCTTAAGAGAAGTGTAATTTGCATCTGTAGTTGAGCTGTGGATTGCTCAAGATTTCTGCTCCGCTCCAGGTCAGCCCTTTGTATACCAGCTGTTATCTGGTTTAGGAATTATACATGACTCAGGCACCTGGGTTAAAAAAGCAAAGCAGACTGCCCTATCTAGGAAGTCAAAGGGGAAGGAATTAAATCGCCTCGTCACAGAGCAATAGGGATTGTCTTTGTTTTCATTTGAATTTCAGAGCCCTTTCTTTATAGCTTGGCTAAGCCCTATGCATATTTAAAGAACGGTACAAGGGATAACATTTTGGTGCGGAAAACTGTGAAAACAATTTAAACAAGTCTTTCAGCTAAGCTTAAAATTGTTTTCTGGCTTGTATCCAGACAAGAAAGGCACACAGAAATGCCTACCATTTTGTATCCAATCCATTATTTTTGGAATAACAACAGCTGAACGAACACAACTCTAACTGAAGAAGCACGTACACGCATGCGCTTTCACGTGTGCTCACAGCAGCAAGCACTATCTTTTAATCCTCTGCAACAGCCTACCTCTAATGTTTTTCAAGTGTGTATCGACATGCTGGTTAGAAGAACTTGTGCTTCAATGAGAAATGAGAATTATTCTTGCAAATAGTTACCATCAAAAAATAACCCCCCTGATTCCAAGCTGCTGTTTCATGATCGACAAAGATTTGCTCTGTAGAGACTAATTTCAACACAGATTAAGCTTAATTATCTGTTTGGATAACTGGCAGGTACAAAGACTGTAGATTAAGGATATATGGGAAAAGAACTTGTCTAGATAGAAAAGGACTACATTACCCATAGGCCTGATTAGGAAGTTTTCTTAAGGTTCTATTTCTTGGAGCAATATAAATATCAGAAACCCATTTATAGTTTTTAATATGTTCTTAGCTCTAGGGCCTGCAAGAAAAAAAAGTCAG
This sequence comes from Astur gentilis, assembly GCF_929443795.1. Lineage (NCBI taxonomy): Eukaryota > Metazoa > Chordata > Aves > Accipitriformes > Accipitridae > Astur > Astur gentilis. The sequence continues at coordinate 3,223,099 of NC_064892.1, forward strand.
GAAACAATTCAAAAATACTGTTTAAATGTTCAAGAAACAGAAAGCAAAATAAAGGCACCCAAATGGTGTTCTTCTGCCACCCACCCTAAATGCTGCCCTGTAGCGTGTGGGGACCTGATTCAAGAATTGTGAACATCTGGCATCAGCAATAATGTGAAGGCTGTGGCAAAAAGCTTGGGTGTTTTTCTTTTTTTTTTTTTTTTTTCCCCTCCTCTCCCAGTATATTGATAAATTCCCTGTTGGGAAATAAAAAAGGCTGTATCACAGGAGTGGGGGAGTTACTGAGACCGTAATGCCATAGAAAGAATGAGAAAACTGTACTGCTCGCTCAAGAGAATAAAATAAATGAAGGAGAAAGAGAAATAATTAGTACTGAAGGAAATATCCCTGCTCCTGGGACTTACTGCAGAGAGGTACGCGTTGGCCAGAAATCTGGAACACTTGCCCCAATTCCCAATGCCATTCATAATCAATGTGGAGAATTACAAATAATTATTAATTGTTGAATGTTTTTACTATGCTCTTGTTGGTTGTGGTTTTATGTGCTGGATGTTGCATGGCCCTAGTACAGCTTCCGAGGGGCGAGTGAATGGGGAGATGCAGCACAGAAATAGTTATCATCTGGGTTATTTGATTACGTTGGGGCTTGCACACGTGCACAGACTTGAGGAACTGAGGGAGAAATCTGAGACAAATGCTAATTCACAGCAATATACGTATCTATCGTATGTTTTTATTCCTGACATTTAAGAGCAGTGAATATTAACAAAAAGCACTGGCTAAAAAGGCTGAAGAAAGATATCTTGACTTCCTTGGCAAGGCACTGGTAGTACCAAGACAGTACTTGAAAAGACAATCGAAGCAGACTCCGAATGTCATTGTTGATATTCCCTCTGGACAAATAACTTCAACAGATAGCTCGCTACTTAGAGGCAGGATAACAGTATTGGCACATGGCCATTGGAGGGCACTTAACAGTATCAGATTGCTAAAAGATTTGTCAGTTGGCGTGCTGATACTGAGAAGCTGTTTGTTTCATTTCCCAAGAATGCATTTGGCCAACCTAAATCAACTGCAATCTGATCTACTTTTTCTGGTGGCTGCAGGAACCATGAATAAATTTTATTGTTGTAAATGTCAGTCTCCTTAACAAATCTCATCTAAGCAATCTCTTGCAAAGTAATATCCTTCCAGTTTATTCTTTTTTCAATTTCTCACTTAATAAAACATGAGGTTGTCCTGGAAGCTCAGAAGTCTGGCAGAAATTAATTATCTCCTCAAAACATTTTGACAATTTGCACCTTTTGTTTCCTTATGGCTTATTCAACTGATCTACAGACTGGTCCTATTCCACCACATTGCAAAAGAAGATGCTGAGTCTGACACAGATTTATGGTATTTTGGCATTAGCTATACCAGGTACCTCTTCTGATGGATAAACTTAATTTAGATAAGATGTCTGTCTGTTGGAACTCCTTTTTTTTTCTTTTTTTTTTTTCCATATGAATTAAGAGAATCTGAGTTACACTAAAAAATGTGTAAGTCAGGCTTAGAGGAGCGCTACGGAATTGAGTTTCACTTTCTTTGTGCTAGAGGTAGTTGCCATATCAAAGCTAAAACCAGTACCTATTGACTATTCGTTAAGTGTAGAAAGTTAAAAACCTTTCTCTCTGGTTTGCTACCTAAACCAGGGGAAGAAATGGACAGAGGTTTGAAGCGGAAGAGAAGGCGCATGTGCTATGTCCAAAGCGACGACACAATGCTTAAGGCACTTGAATAAGCTACACATTCAGGAACTGTTTCAGCTGAACAAACCGTCTGCAGATACAAGTTTTTGGAAAACAAAGGTGGAAGCAGTAGCATATCAGAATTGCACACTCCCAGGCTACAGCAATTTGCATGAATGGAATTAGTACGGCAAATTTCGTGCTTGTTTCTCCTGTTTTCTGAAATGATAATGTAGACCGTGATAGCCCTACCTGGAACCTACAGAAAAGTACCAAGCACGTTGTCCCGGACATTTGTGAAACACGGTCGCACTGTACAGCCTCATCCAGCATATCCCAGCCCGCGCGAGGCAGTCAGGCCGACGGAGCCGCCCAGCCTACGGTCAGGCTTCTGCCACTGCTCTTGCCCTTTCGTTTTTGGGGGTGGGAGGGAGCTGTACCAACCACAACAGCTTTTAAGAGGTTTGTCAGTCTTAACGCTCTTTGTGGGTAGCATTTTTCTAGTCCTGATGGCCTAAGAGCAAACCAAGGTGTGTTGGTAGAATTCATACCTTTTGTTAAATCTAGCAGTGTAGCAGAAGAAGGAGACAGTGCAACCATTACAGTGATGTGGCCTAATGAATATAAAGCTAATTCTTTTTGGTAACATTATGCATCTGAGATATGATTCTTGAAATGAATTTTTTTTTCCTTTTTATGTAACCAGCTGCTGCTTTTTAAAGGAGCATGTCCTTCTCCCAGAAATATGTTTTCTATTTTGTACTTGTGCCCTGAGTGCACCCATGGGTGCCTGGCCTCACATGGGACTCTTATCCCACCCTATGGTCCAGGAGACACCTGGGCCATGATACCTGGGGGGGGGGGGGTCGGCTTGTGCAATACAAAAGCAGTTACAATTAATTGGGACTCTGAAATAATAGCCTGATACAAAGGAAATTAAGCTGAAAGACAGCACCTCAGAAGGTGGCGTAAAAATGCGTAAGGACGTAACAACGCAGAGGATTGCTTCCGTGGGTATCATGGCAGGATCAAGACAGATATGAAGGGTATAGAACTGTGAACTTCTTTCAGTAGTTTGTTAACTTTCAATATGATTAGGTTTCGAGCATGCGCAACTGAGCAACTTACAGACGAGAGTGCTGTCTTGCACTTTCCTCCATGTTAGTACGGACCTTTAGCAAATGTTAGTAATGTTAGAATTGCAAGTATTCTGTCATGGAAAATACAGGCAAACAGCATGATTTAATTCAATAAAATTGACCTGTTTAATGCGTATGTCTCATTTTCAAGGCAATAAAACACAGCTCGTTCACAGAAGCCACATTAAAAGCTTGGAAGATTGTTTTCACTTCAGACATTGATGTCTGATCTGTTAGTGCATATCTGTTCTGCTCAATTTGAATCATAGTAGACCAATGGTTAACAGAGGAATTGGAAAGAAAAGGGATAGGAACAATTTTTAAAGAGATTTTATCAAGGTCAATTTGAGATTTTTGGCTTGAGAAGGCTTTAGAACATTTTCTATATATACCTTTAGAAAAGTTTTCTCTATTTTTTTTCCTAGCTCTAGGTTGCTATCTTCTCTTCTATAACAAAAAAAATGAAGAATGAAGAGCACTAAGATGCCATTGAAAATCTGATTTTCAAGTTTACAGCATGCCTTTAAATCTTTGACCCATTCAGAAGATATCAGTGGTGTCAGTGAGATTAGTATATATGTGTACTATTGAGGCAATATGTACTCCTGTTCCAGAAAAACGAGCCATTGAAATTTAAAAATTTTGACGTTTGTTTTAAAAGTTAGAGACAGTAACTGCATCTAATAAACACCCTCCACCCCCCATCAAATAATTGACTTTCTCTATTCCAAGCTACAGCTACCATAAAATTTAGAATGAAGATTGCCATATTTCTTTTTTTTAAGGCCAAAGAGTAAAGGCCCTGCGGCAAAGCCAGGACAAGACATGGAGCTTCAGTTCCTGCAGCTGGGTTGCAGGGACAGGTTGCTGCTTCTAGGGTCACGACTGTTTCCTACAGCAGATCTCGAGGTGGGCACGGCAATTCCCCCGTATCCACTGGAGCACAGCTTGCCAGGTCACAGCCTCCGTGTGCCACTTACAGGTTTTTAATAAAGTCCTGTGTTTGGGTTGGGCATGCTCTTTTTAATTAATCGTGCAAATGAGTGGCAGCATTCATGCTCCTTGGGGATGAACACTAAAATTAGAGAGAGACAGTTAAGTTTAAAAAGTGGTTTCTCCACTCTCAAGCATTCTTGCTCTATCAAAATTCTCCTTCCATTCATATATCTGACACTTTCTTCTCCCTGTTCAGGAGGGGAAAAGAATGTTGAATCCAAATGATGATCATTTTTGCCACCTTATACTCATACTTGCATCTCTTCTTTGACCCACATGAAAAAGAGAAAATGTTAGATAGGAAAAATTCATTGGAGTTGCAGGTTTGGAAATATACTTAGTCATTAAATATGTTGTAGTCCTACAGGCATATACCTAGCTGAATGTAAATGAATAGTTCTGTTTCATTCAGTAATACTTTTCATATACGTAAAAATAAAATGATATATTTATTTTGTGCTGTTTAAATGTGAGACTACACAATGCTTTTGTTTTCCTCACAGCTGGGTGAGTTGATGACTTTGGAATTGGAAAAATAAGGCTTAGAAACACGGAAAAATAAGGCTTAGAAACACAGAAAAAAATCATATATTACAGACACAAAAGTGTTTCCATTCATTATCTGCTTTTAACTCTTTCACATGATAGCTACCATTTATGAACTGGGCAAACTTCACAGGGATTGTTTTTTTACAGAGCTTTTAATATTTATACTTTTATTTTTACCTTCTTGTTCTTTCAGCTGCACATAGTGATGCTTAAAAGGTGTATTTTCAGATCAAAAGGAAAACGATTAGGTACTCCTCCTTTCCCCAAACTGCCTTGTTCTTCAGAACAGATTTATTCCGTTACAAATTGTAGGAGTGTATTCATTCCTTAATGAATTAAGAATTCATGAGACACTCTCTTCGTCTCCCTTTTTGTGGAGTTGTCTGTGCTGCTGCTGCTATTTTGTGTTGGTGCATGGTAATGTAACCCCTAACTTGTGCGAAACACAGTTAACATTTTTTTTTTCTCCTGAAGTGTATAGACTGTAGTTCCACTTGGAAGGAAAAAAAGATGCGGTTTCTTCATTCATGCGACTTGCTCCTGTATACTTGCATGTTTTATTTTCATTATGGTTGAACTATAGTATCACCATTAGTATGCTGCTGCAATATTTTCATTATTACCGTGCAGGCTGCTTGAACACTATAGAATACTTTTTGAGGGGAAAACCCCCATTTTGTTCTTATTTCAAAAGGGCCAGAAGACTTAAATTTTTACATTAATGTATTGCTTCTACAGATTGTTTCCTTCACATGCAATAGGGTAACATGCATCCATCGTCTTCAGCGTGCACGGCATGGCTAAATGTCAATAAAAGTACATGAAGTCGCGGTGTGGGGTAGGGTTTACAAGCTCTTGCAGGCAGAGAAATGGTTAATGCAGGCGCTGGCAAGACAGCAGATGGGATGATGAAATGCAGCTGCAAGGGATAAATGCACTCAGGAGAAGGCTGCTGAGGAGGGGAAGTGCCTGAGGAAGTAGGGAGAGCACTCGGAGGAAGGGCATGCTGTGAAGCCCAAGGTGACCCGAGCCGCCAAAAGAAGGAAATAGGAAAAGAGCTCACATGCGAAGGGGCAGAGGTAAAGACGAGCTTTGGGGAATGGGTTTGAGGATAAGCTAAAAAAAAAGAGCCTTTTTTCCTAGCAAGGCTGCGCCTGGCAAGGTCGAGTCGTGGTACGTCAACCTGTTTGTAGGGCACGGGTGCAGTTGGGCTCCCCGAATTTCGGAAGTGATAGCAGTCTGCATTTGAGGTTGTTGGTGTTGGCCCCTTCACTGTCAATGGAAAGAAACCGATGCTTTTAGGGCATGATTCATCTGACCTATTTTGGACACCTGCCTTAGGAGGAGATGAATCATGCCCTAGAACTGCTTCATTCTCTCCAATGACTATAAAGAGAGCCCAGGGCGACTAGCTCCGATTTAAATACCTATATAATAGATATCTTGGTTTGGCCAGATATAAACGGTCCCAAAGAATACTGTGTAAGTGCTGAAGTTAACGTTTGAATGTCATCACCGTGACAGCTCGAGGGCACAAGCACTACAGCAGTTTCTCTGTCTTTACCTTTTTCTCCGCTGCTTGCTTTCCATATAGGATGCGTGGTCGGTGGGAGGTGGTGGCCCAAGCGCAGCCACCTTGTGTGTCCGGAGCTGTGCTGAGGTCCGGTGGCTCCTGGAGAAGCCGGCGGCTCTCCCAACCATCCTGCAGCCCAGCCGGCTCTCAGCAGTTGCTTTCCCTCTGAGCTTCAGGGGAAAATTTCCCAAAGGAGAGAGAGGGGAAAAACCCCCGCCCCAGATCCTTCCTAAGAATGAAATTTGGCAATCCTACCCCGTTCCTCTATGCGCTAAACTATCTCGCACCCCATTTGTAAAGGAGCTCTGGGGCACTTCAGGGATTAGGAGGAAGATTGTGAAATTTTGCTGCGGGAGGGATGAGCTTATATTCACGTCAGCTATTTGTCCGTCCCATGGAAGTATGCTCAGTTCTGTCTGCACGGTGAGCCTTCATGGGCCTCAGTTCACATAAGCTCGGTGGGAACCCATCAGTTTTCACGCGGTATTTGTGGACACGTCTAACATGCCGACACTGTGTCACAGTTTCCCAGATGCGAAATCAGGATTGCTGTTATGTACCTCATCTGCAAAGGTGATGAATTTTCCTGAGGCCTTTGGCTAGCGTAAATGATGGCAGCCTTCAAAAATCCCATGAGGAAATTAATGATTATTCTTTCAGACTAGGATTTGAATCATTTCTAGTAAATAAGTGTCATGGTTTAACCCCTGCTGGCATACCAGCTCCTGTGAAGAAAATTAACTCTATCCCGGCCAAAACCAGCACAATAGGATATTGGTCTAAGCCGCCAACAATAATGAAATGTTCATCAACTGAGCACTGTCAAGCCGATGTACTTAGTAAGACCTAAGCATAGTGGAAAAACATTTTAAAGAAATGGGCGCTCCTAGTTCTAGCATTTCCTAAAGGCTGAACATGAGCAAATGACTTCTGCAGCCATAATAACATTCTTTAAATTAACAATTTATGTGCAACGTCACAATATTTTCAAAATAGGGTTTTTAAGGTTCACTGTAATTATAACAGTGTATATAGTCTTTAGAAATATAAGCCTGAGTCTGTTATTCTGTTTATAATGTTTGCACTAAGAAGTGAAATGTCTTTTCTGATTCCCCAGCACAAGCTTAAAATCATTGTCATTTCTCTGTAAGCTCAGCACAAGCCAAGTTTGGCGTATCTCCTTTTTCTACAGTAGGAGCTTGAATATGTGTCAACACAATGGAGTTGGCTAGAGAAAGTGAACAAATGTAGGTCAGAACACAGGTCTATATTCTATACTTATTCTTTGCACTTACAGTAAGCAGATATCGCCAGTGACTTTTTAAAGATAGCAATATTTGAATTTAAAAATTAATGGAATTATAATTCTTTCATAATTTAGAAAATTTTCTGCATACTTTTCATATTAATTTTCCAATTATTTCATACTCAAAGTACAGAAGAGATAATTTTTCAATATCACCATTTTCCATTCAACTTCCCCTGTAACAAACCAAAGCACAAAGAAGCAAGCGCCTTCACCATTAGGATATTTTTGGTTTTCAGTCTGTGTTTTGCATATCTTCAGATAACGTGCTTTTCTTTTGCAGGCGAGTCAAATGACTAAAGGAGAATTAAGTGCTTTGTTTAATGACTAGTACACAGGCATATTTGCAGAATTGGCCCTAAGAAATGAAGTCAAGTGAAGAACAATTTTTGTCAACTAATTATACGTTCACCTGGAATTTAGAAGAAAATTGGCCTTAATGGTAGATTTGGATTATTATCTTACCTACATCTATTGGTCTGTATTTTATTCTGTCTTGGTGCTGGAAGTTAGACTAAATGATCCTTCTAGTCCTGTGTTTTCATGATACTCCCAGATAAGGGGAGAAGAGCACCGAAGTGACACAAACGAGGTCTGCTCTCTTGTTCGCTCATATGGACGCTGAAGCCCTCTTACAGCTAAAAGAGAACTCTCCAACCTCCTCTTCCAGTAACAGCACTAGGGGAAAACCCTATTAGGAGAAAATTTCAGGATGATCCCAAACTGTATTCATTGCTTATTGTATCTGCCATATATGCTGAGGTCTCTTTACATTCCAAAGTTCAGTGAAAGGACCCAAGGCTTGGATTTAAAAGATAAGCAATATTTAGCTGATATTATATAACTATTAGAAATCAAATATGAAACCTCCCAACTTACAAGTCATGCCTCACCACAGAAGTCAGGTAAAACAGATGAGGTTATTTGATGAAAGGGTTAGTGAAAAGGAGAACTCTCCCATCCAGCCAAAATCCAGCAGTTTAACAAGGCTGCCTCGAGCTCTAGTTAAAACCGGCTTGGATTAATTTACTTGCTTTTTCCTTTTGTATGAAAAAAAGGCAAAGCCAGGAGTGCTGCTAATAAAGCTATCGCTGCCCTTTTAAGGTATCTATTTTTTTATCGACTCTGAGCTGTTAATCACATTTGATTCTTTGGCTAAAAATCTATTCTTTGAGGCAGAGGTTTAAAAGAAGAATATCAAAGGTATGTGGGATGAGCCTTTGTGAAGTAAAGACTATCAACTTAGTCCTGGCTGATAGATGTTTGTGACTCAGTGTAGCTGTGCATATTGTATTTGTGCATTTTTACTATTATCGAATACAACTCATCAATAAGAATACTGTTCCTGAACTCTGACTAAATTCAGGAAATTTCTGAGGCAACTAATTTATTACTTTGATCACATTAGGATGGGATTTAAATATGTGAAATGAATCTGGAAAATGACTATTTCCCAGGCCTTTGAACAAACAGTTGTAATTCAGTATCATCTTAATTTCTGTGAACTACTCCTGCATTAAGTTAAGAAACATGTGGCTGCTAAATAAACCTCATATCTGGGATCTTGGATGTTTGTTCATATTTACATACATATAGATGTGTTATTTTTTCACATGGAACTTTTGGTCACTGTTAAGACTTCTTTCATTTTCAATATCAAATTTGAATTTCCCTTTGCTGGGATTTTTCAGTACTGTATCTGAAAAGCGTCTTTCATCTTTGGGATCTAGTGGGCTGAGTCCACACAGATTGATTTTTTGCAATTGCTGATTAACTTTTTTCCGGACTGAAGCAATAGCATAAGTCTGCCCAGTATTCGATAAACAGTTCTGACACACACTCTAAAAACTCACTCAAGAAATATATTCTGAGCATTTTGCGATAACAACAGAAACAGGATAAGGCTTACTCAGCTGAGGGAGCAGAAGAACTCCAAGGAAAGAAAAAAAAAAGAGTACCTAAAACTTCTGAAGATTTGGAGCTAAGTCTTAATAATTTGTATTCTGGGAAGCGCACGGCCTGTCTGCCAAAACCTTGTATAAACTCTCCTGTGACACTTTTTTAGAGTGGCAGTTGTTATCACTAAGGACAAGCAAAACAGGTTAAATCAGTCACTGTCCACCTGGGTGTTCACCTGAAGAAGTCCAATTGCAACTGAGTTTTGAGTGGTTTCGTTGTCGATTAAATACACAATATGAGGGCATTTTTGTATCTCTATATGGTACCTACCCCCCCCCCCCCCCCCCCCCCCAATCCAGGGGTATGGATAGATGGCCAGTCCTCTTTTTCCATTTTGATGTAAATGGCCAAACTGAGATCTCGTTTAAAAAAAAATAAAATCAGTAACTTCAGCAAAAAGAAGTATAAGTTTTAACTGTCTTTTTGCAGTGCGTTGGGATAGCTCTGATCTTTTTGGTTTTTTCTTTTTTTTTCCAGTTGGTCGGAAGTGTTTCCCTGTTTGGTTATGAGAGCAATCACTATGATCACTGTATTGCAACGGGTACATAATAATAGCTTTATAGGTATAAATGTCAAAATGCTATTAGTGCTGAGAAATACTGTTTTGGCAACTGGATCTTGTGAGGAATAGCCTAATTTTTAATAATATAATTGGTTTAATGTTATGTATTCACAAAATTAACAGTCTTTGAAATTTCCCATGCATTTTCTTTTTCTAATAGAAATAGTTTTGCCTGTCAGATGCCATGTTATTAAAGAACATTAGTTAAATTAAAATTGCACCTGGGCTGAGAGCGTTCATGACACTTAATGGACTTTTTGCAGTTTGCTTCCAAGTACTTACCTACTAACAAGATTAAAGGCATATTAAGATGCATGTATTTGGTGGGGGGGGAAATTGTGCGGGTAAAAAATAAAGCCGCTTTCAGCTGCACACTTTCTGAGCCATAAATTCGTCGCACAGAAAGGGAAGCATCTCTTCTGCCACCATTGCTGCAGTCTGGCCTCACTGGGCTGTAAGAAGGGGGGAGTAGGATGGGTGCCTGTCCTGGGGGGGTTAAAAGCAAAACTTAACTAGGAGGACGGGAGGTCTGAGCCCCGCGGACCAGCGCTGTTCTGCAAGAGGGGCTCTGTGTCCTCGGTGGCAGGCTGGTGACAGCAGCTGGAGGTGGAAACGTGGAGCATCACTCTCAGGAGAAACCAGTTTCCCTCCTTCCCACCCTGTCTTTATGCCACAATATTTTCTTTGCAGTTCTTCTGCAATAACCTGCTTTTACTGAGGGCTTTGTTACGCGTTTATGGTCTTGTGCAATTCGGTAGCTCCTCCAGACAGCAGAGTAACTTTGCACAATACAAGCGTATTATTTCTGAAAATTGTCGGGTCTCGGGACACTACATTGGTATTTACTACATTGGTATTTATAAAATGTCTTTAGACGTTCCTGAGAGGTGGTTTATACTGTAATAACTGTTGTGGAACAGGCCCTCCTCCCTCCCTCTATCCCATACCCAAACCAAACATCTCTACACTGGTAATGAGAAATTTCTGTAGCACTGAGACAATTTTTCCCTCAAAGGGCCATGCCATACCTGCTGTGGGATTCTCCGCATCAGTAGTCAAGTCTTGCTGTGGTAGCATGGCAGAGCTACCCAGATCGATACAACACCCTGAATTGGGCCTGAACCAAAAATGCCAGAATAAACTCCCTTTTGATTGACAGGATGTGATACAGCTTCTTTTCCCTATTCTCTAGTCTCATCCCAAATGGAACTTCTTTTACTGTTATTTCTGGCATGCTGTTCCAGAAGAGAGAAGACACCAAGGGAGCAGTTGGAATTGCCACTTTTCCCATGAGACTGTCCTAGTGTTCCTCACCGGCAAGTCGTTCAGCTGAACATCTGGCTGGTTTGGGGTCGTTTTTCTTCTAATGACTGTGCCAGCCTTTGCCTTGCCACCCATTCCTTGTTTCGTACAAGCAGCAATCAGATTGATTAGCTTCTGTTTCTTCTAGTTGCGTTGTTCTGGATGGGTCACAGAATCATTTTCTAGACTACATCTCCCATTGCCTTCACTGCGTGGAAACAACGTGTGGGGCTATGGAGTACAAGGAACTGGCAGCTATAGCTGGGTTTTAGGTTTTGCATCTTTCAAGGAGAAAGATTTGAGATTGCGCTTTTTGGTTTCAACATGGAACTAGACAAGCGCTTTCTAAAAGGGTCATTTTAGGTTAAAATCAATGGGGGCAACACCGGGGCAGTAACAAGAGTATGAATGACTCACATCTGAGTTAGAAACCCCACTCTGAACTTTCAGAAGTCAAAAGCTGGAAAGGCAGATTTTAGTTCTGCGTCTTGGATCACAAACCTGTGTGACAGTAATATTGGGAAAAATGGATACCACTCTTCCACTCATTGTCAAAGCGTTCTTTGATGGGGGGATTTCTCCAGTTTGCACTCACTTCTACAAAATATAAGTCTCATTTTTATACTTTTCTTTCTTTCAAATATACAGATTTAAATATGCTACTAGCTGGGATAGCACTTAAAGGTGTCAGAACTTTTAATTAATGACATCAGAAAGGAATCTTGCTTTTATTAAGAAACAGAGGGAAATAGAAGTTACGTTTCCATCTTTAATAACTGGAGGTCTAAACCTTATCTTGATTAAGTCTGCGGAGATGAATCCCACATGCAGAAGCTAATTCATATATTTTTAAAAGTGAGCAAACTTGTTTGTGGTTTGTTTTTTTTAAAGAACTGTGTGCATGATTATGTCTCTAACCTGTACCTGTAGGACAGCATTTTCATAGTTTTCAGCATTCAGTGAACTGCAACCAATATAAATTAAGAGTAAGGGGAAATAGGTATTACCTAGCTGTGAGAAATCTGAACATGCTCCTCTTTGGACCAGATTAGGCTTTACATTGATCCAAACAGGACAAGCCGTAGGAGGGATTAACTGCTGGAGACACGTAATTCAAATATGCACATGCAGCATGGTCACAGAAGTATCTTGGGCAGTGCAGGTTGCCCCTGAATGGCTGTACTTGTTCCAGGAAATAGAAGCAATACCATTATTAACAGGTACTGGAAATCAGTGCCAAAATGGCATACCTTGAACGCTTAGAAAGTAATAATATTGTACTGTTGAAAAAAAAAAAAATCATTAAGACTCAGCAATAACTTCACTTGAGTGGAAGATCCATATGTCTTCCAATAAAACTAAAAGACTCATAAGCATTCATTTCAGTAAAAGATTCATAAGCATTCATTACTGTGAGTGTAGGACTGAGCCATAAATTCCAGAGGAAGTTTAGTTGCTAGCCAGTAGGAATTTCTTTTTTGTGTATGCAGATTGAATTATATAGCTGATCCCACAACATTATTTTTAAAATCGGTGGTCATGTTTTTATTTTTTAATTTCAACTTGTTTTGACGATTTACTTTTTTTTGCTGAATTACACTTTAGAATATTTCTTCTGTTTTAACAAGTGTTTTCTTGTCTTTGATGATGTATCATACCTGTGGCTTGCAGCATTTATTATGAGCGAACTTCAGATCCAAGTCTTCATATTTTTATTTGGAGGAGAGGAAGGTATTCTTGGCGAAAGATAAATTTGGTAACAAGAGAAATCCATACAACGTGTCATCTAGCACAGTATCATGTCTCTAATAGTCAGCTGTAGCTGTTGCTGGAGACAGGACAAGTGCACTGTGAACCTTCTTTTCACTAATCATCCCGAATTTCAGCAGTTCAAATTTTGGAGGCTTTCATTTTGTGCTTCCAAGCTGACAAAACGCTTGCTAGGGGTCGGGAGGGAATACATCCTGAAAACTTGAAATGAAATTGATTTTCCCCTAGGCAACATCAGCTGTTTCATAACATTCCTAACTTTTCAACACCTAGGAATAAAACAATCCTGGAGACTAGCATTATATTAACCTTAATGTGTTGTTACAATATCTAATGCCTTCAAAAAAATAACAGTGTTTCTGTAATTCTTTTCCTAAAATGAAAACCAGACATTTTTTCTTATGTCTGAGAAAGATTAGGATGAGATATTATTTTCAATTTCACTGCTGTATTCTCAGGGCTATAAGTTTGTCTGGATATGCTATTTTCATTTGATAAACTATGTTTCCTCTGTCTTATTATTTAAAGACCTACATACAACACTTTTGCCCTTACATGTAATTAATTTATTCCATACAAATGTAAAATTTTAAGGTATTTTCCAAAATCAGGCAGAGCAAGCATGCATTAACTAGGCAGTTAATGCATAATGGCAGTGGGCTTTTTCTTTCTTTTTCCTGAATTCCCAGCTAGTGCTAAATGTGGCCCATAAAGCCCAAGACAGGGAGATAAAAACATCCACTGAGGTCAACAGGTAATTAGTAATAGTACACAAAGGTAAACTTGTCTATTTTGAAAGGGAGTGGTTTTATATAAAGGCATCAAGAGGGCTTCCAGCTTGCCTTCAGAACAGGTTTGTACTAGATAGCAGATAAGTACTCTTGAAAGAGCTACATTTCACAGAGCTGCTTCACCTTTCTTCAGCAGCGCTGTCACAAGAGCGCGGTGACGGGGACAGACATTTCCCTGGTGGATTTGAAAGGAAGGCTAAGTGGCTCTTCACTCCTGCTTGCCCTCTGCGCACCCTGGCCTCTGGGGGCTTGGGAGGGAGAGCTGTCCTAATTTATCCCTCTGCCTTGAAGCAGTTGTTGCACTTGTCCTAGTCCTAATTGACTTTTTGGGCCATATTCAGATATGAGCCCAGTAAGGATAGGGCTCATTCCCAGGACCGAGCATCCCCCTGCTCTTCTCATGCTAAAGCCATCTTGCTCCTTATAATTTTTGAAAACAAACCCAATGATTTTTGCCTACCCCTGCAGGAATCTGCAACAGCTTGTGCAAATCTAGTTGGTCCGAAAGTCAACCTCAATATGGTCTCACATGGCTGAAACTACACAGCACTTCATAGCCCAGCACTGTATCAGCTTCATAATCTCCAGACGAGAGGTTGTGGATAGGCGTTGGAATATAATAACTGTACAAGCTGAGAGATGTTTCTCCATGTTTTCACGTGGCTTTCCTCTAGTTTGTGTCATTAGCACTTAGACCTCCACATACAGAAAAAAACCAGTTACGGAGGGACATAATGCTAATTCAATACAATTGCTGCGGTTTTAAAATGTTTCGTTTTCCATTGCAGTGATCAGTGTAAAGCAGATTTGATATTCAGAGTGGAAAGGTGAAAATATGTGTTACCAGAGATTCAACGGCCACGGTGCGCTTGAACGCCTGTTACAATATCTCATATGGAGAATACATAAAAATTTTAGTTGTAAATGCTTTGCCATATTTTCCTTTTGATGTAAAAGGCTTCTACCTCAGACTTTTACATGCATGAATAATATATAATGATTTGGTAATTGCCTTACATAAGCATAAGCACATTTTTTCCTACGATAAGTTTCACTGTTGAATTCATCCAAGACAATTATTTTTGCGTGGCACCGGGTTGGTGCCGTTGTGTGCTCTGGGCAGTGAGCAGTCCGCGGCGGCGGCTCTCGGGGCATCTTCTCTCCGCTGCCCACGCGGAGGGGGTGGGCAGGTCCTGGGGGTGACGCAGGCTCCTACAGCTGCGTTCCTGCAAAACACGAGGACAAACGAGGTCCCATCTGCCACCAGGCATGGTCGAGGTTATATGGCTCGCAGAAACCACGCTAGCTACTTCAAAGCTAACTCAGGCTGTCTGTATCGTCTTTACTTGTAGTTTTGTTATGCACCACTGACCTAGATAGTCATAGAATTACTATTTGTATTTTGCTAATGTGGTTGCAAGGGACAGGAAAATTACAAAGGTTTTTTCATCCTGACGGAGGTGGCTCAAGCACAGGCTTATAGCCTTTACCTGAAGATCACCTTTCTCCTTCAATTTATTTATTGTGTAGAGAAGTGTGGAGAGTCTAATCTGAAGTCTTAAGTTTTTTGGTCCATATGCATATGATCTTGTATATGAGTAATTTCAAGATTTGTACATGACAAGTAAAGATACAGATCCTAATTGATAACGTAAAACATATCTTTTCTAAATGTAATTTGAAAATGCCTTCTAGTTTCTGAATGTCAGACATAATCATAGTCACTGTAGAAAGTTCAAGACAGAAGTGTAGTAAATAGCAGTGTGTAGAGGCTGAAAACTAAATCAGCATAATATAAAATGGAAAAAAATGGAGTTACCATATACAAAATTAGAAGAAAAAGATTTCTGTGAGCTGAGTATTTGGCAGCTTGTCCTTCTCAAACGGCATACTTACCTGAATCTTCTCTTGTAAATACTTAGAGAATAATTGGCATGAAAGCTGATACAGAGTTTTCATACAAATGTGCCAACTGTTCCAAAATATTTTAATTTATTGCAATGCTAAAAGCATTATAGCACAAAATTGTACTTCTGCTATACTGCTGGAGTAAAAGCTGAGGTAAGTACAAGAAAAACAACATCTTTTAATTATTAGATATTTACACATTTAATGATTTTTGATGTGTTGGAGTAGAAAGGAGGGTAACGAGAATATTGGAGTTAATTTTAAATTGAGTGGACCCTGCTAGAAGAAAATTTACAGGGTGGCTGTCAGACTTGTAGTTTTGCAGTCAGAAGGAAAGTTTGATGGGAAATGGCAGGATGAGCCAGCGTTTCACCAACCAATGTGAACCCAGATGGAACGGCTATCTGCTGTCGTGTCCAGAAATGTGCTGCAGTGTAGACAGGAAAAAAAAAAAAAAAGAACACCTAACCCAAAATCAGTGAATTAGTTTTCCTACAAGAAGTTATATATCAAAGTAGTTTCTGGATAACTACCATCGTGTTCACAAAATGCAATACGAGCTTAATGCAAACCTGAGTGTAAGAGTTTTTGAAGAGTACAAGGCCATTAAATTTCTAGGTAATGCTTAATTTTCAGATTGGTCCATAATGAAATTTCCCTGTTCTGAGCAGAATTCTGCCTTAAGTTGCTGTCTTATCTCCCAGTAGGGTGGCTTCTTTTGGTAAAGGAGTGACAGGATTACAAGGGTGATCATGTGCAGGCAGAGAATGTCGAGTCTGTAAAGAAGCACCAGGATTAAGTGCAGATCCTTACCATTTTAATAAAGCCTTTTTGTCACCTGCCACACCCTTCAAAGCGACAGGCTAATATAGCAGCACTCATGAATACAGATTTTCGTTTCCTCATACTCCTTGGAAAGTTTCTTGGGTTTCAGTCCACATTTATAGGCCCAGAACTCTAGAGCCCAGCAGAGGCAGTGTGTCTTGTACTGACCACATGTTATGTTAGGATTAGCTGAGTTACAAATTGGTAGGGAAGAAACAAACGGTTTGGGTTTGTGCTGAAATAAAGTGTGGGAAGGTCTGCCGTTTGGCTAGTATATTGCAAATAACCCGCAGCTGCAATATTAGTGGTGGAATAGAGTAGTGTTAGCTGGAGTTGTAGGAGGTCCTGCTTTCCACAAGCACGCTGCTTTTTTCTGCTGAGATTAGGTCTTGGGCTGAAGGAAGCGGACGGCAGCTCCACCACAGGTTAGTTTGAACTGTCCTCAAATTACACCTTGAGTTAATTCATCTACCTTTCCAGGGAAGTCCCTCTCTTTCGGTCCAGACTTGGCTTTGCTACCTTCTGCTTCTCTTGCAAAAGTACCAGTGTACATACACCTATTCTCTTGGGTTTGGGCAAGTTGCACAGAGCGTGTAACACGGAGATGTTACCGTAAAGTATGTTAAAACGGAGTAAGGTATAATTCCACGTGTAGCTTAAATGGCTCTAAGACAAAGCTGCTGCTAAAGGGGGGGTGTTGACATGCACCCGCTTCAACGTAACCCAGCGTGGCCCAGTGAGGCCACCTCGCTGGTCCAGCTGAGAACACGGAGCAGAATGGGGATGGACGTTGGTTGCTGGTGGCCGTGTTGCCCTGCAGATCCATCTGCACCGGGGCCTCTTGGCAGCCGATCCCGGTGAGATGTGCCACAGGGCGGCTGCGTTTACCGCGTCCTCACGATGCGGGCGTATGAATTGCCTTGAAGTAGCTGGAAAGCTGTAAATTCACATCAGCCTCGTCAGCTCCCTTTTGTAGGCAAGCCTTCAAGCGTCCTACAGCACCTTTTTTTGAGAGCCGGGAGAACATTGTGCGCTTCGTTGGTGTGTTGTGAGCTTACATCTGAAAAGGCTTCTGAATCGTGGATGAAAAGTAAATTGTAAATCCACGAAAATGTTATTGATTATAAAACTGAGGATTTGGGGAAGGTAGGAATTAGTGTAAGAACTTAGTATTATTCTAATTGGAGTTATTACAGCCTACAGATTTTAATGGATAGGAGGTAAAATCCTTGTTAATATTTATGTTATTTGTAAAGGGTAATGCCATAATTCCCCTGGGTAGCTGACTTCATTAAGTGTACATGAGCTTTAAATTGCCAAGCAGGTGAGGTGAATGCAAGCTGTAGCAATAAATTGCCTGCTTGGTGGGCTCACCTTAGTGCTCTTTCTTTCATATCTGGGGCTTTGTCAGTGTTTCTTCCAGGGTGATTAATATTTTAAAAAGTGGCAGTTGCAACAATATGTAAAGGCAGCCGACAATAATAATCTGAAAAATGCTGTTCTTGGGAGCCCATCGGTGTTTGCTGGATGTAGAGAAGCACAATTCAAGGCTCTTTGTTAGGATGAGGCATAAAGCTGTATAGAATAATACTACCTGGGAGTATCTCTTTTCTCTAGGATCGCTGTAAGCTGATATTTTAACCTGTGCACCTAATAATTTCATTAAACACAGTTGTATTCCTTTTCTTGCCCTTTAACTGTTGTTTTCTTCTTTCCCAAGCCTGCATTTTTAATGTTTTGCCTGCTTATTTGATACTTGCATCACAAGTCTCAGTTTTTTGGTCATGGATGAGCACAATACAAAGTAACAGATTTTTCCTGATTAATTTCATCTGACATATTTGACATACTTAAATTTTGTTCACATGGATAGGATGGCAGCTTAGGAGGTTTTTGGTGTAATTAATCTTTTTTTGCCAGCTGAAAATTGGAAAAGGTAACTTTTCCTGATTCATAAGTACAGTGAGTGCTGATGAACCTGTATAAAACCAAATAAATTTGCAAACTATCATATGAAAAAATAATAGATGAAAAAATGAAAACCTTCATGATAAAACATTTCCTAAGATATTTTTCTCCCCCTTTCAGCGCTTTTCACAGTATTAAATTGGGTGAACTTCTTGATTTAGCATTCTCTGGGGTTGTCAAAATAGGAAATTAATGTGAAGTAAACTGTTGAACAAACTTTTTTTTTGGCAGAGAAGAAAAAACTGTTTAAAAAAAAAAGAACGCTCATTTTTAATTCTACTTTATTTCCACTTTAGATAGAAATTTCAAGTAAGGGAATCCAAGTCTGCTTTTTCTTTTTTCTTGACAGTATAGGCAAGGTTGAGAAGGAGGGTTGATTGCTTTCAGCATGGTGTTGCCTGACGCTTTTCACAATAGATTTTCAAAGGCAAAACCAGAATATAAATGCTTGCTATTATAGCATGTGTTTGGATGACGGTACGACTCCTAACCGCATCTTTAAGACCAAAGGCAAAGGCCGCCGTTGGAAAGGTGTGCCAAATGTATGGCTGGGGGTGAGCTTGAGCTTGTCCGCGTGGCAGGTGGGGTGAGCACACTGGTGGGGCGTAGGCACAAAGCAAAACCCCAAATGCTCCGTCCTTGCTAGCCAGGGATAGCTGGGGGGTGGGCAGTCGCCCACCGCTGTCCTTCAGTGGGGAGACTCAGACAGCAGCTACATCTGGGAGCGGCAGTGGTCAAGGACATGGTTCAGTGGGCATGGTGGTGTTGAGTTGACGGTTGGACTTGATCTTAACGGTCTTTTCCAACCTAAATGATTCTATGATTCTAAGAGATGACTGCTGCGATCATGAAGGGGTGACACGGAACAACCTTAGAAGTTTGAAGATGTTGGATACAGGTCTAAGGGGCTGCAAGTGGACTGTCCATGAAACAGTGACAAGGCCGGGAGAAAGGTGTTTTTATCACATTTGTCCAATAACTGGGCTGTCGCCAATGAGCGGTTGCCTACGCCTGGTGGCGTTTTTTCCTTAAAAAGAGTGAATGGGGTTTGGTAAGTTGCTAAGGCATGAACGATGCTCCTCCAGAGGATCTCTGAGGTGTAACTAATGGAGTTTTGCATAGTGCAGATATTGTATCTCCAAAGGAAGGTCCAGCTGTTCCCAGCCCTGGAGGTATGCAATATCACCTCTCCGTTTCTTTAGTAGGAAAATGGGTGCTCTAAGAAAGGAGTGAATTTTTGTTGCCAAGTCATATTTTCATATTAGACCAAGCTGGGGAAAGTTTTTGTGTTTTATATAGATTTATTGAATAATCATGCTGAAAATCCTATTTTTGAGTGAAACATGAAATGAAGTTGTTATAACAGAGATTCTCTAGGAAAGAAAGGACAGAACTTACATCCTGGTATAAACTTTTTTTGACAGGCTGGGGGAATATGAATGGTTTAGAGAACTGAGTTTTAGGATGATGCTATACTTAACCAAATCTGCCCCAAATATCTCAGAAGGTATAGCCTTGTAAGACCTCCACTTCTGCTAGAAATGTGTTCATTAGATGTGTGTCAGTTTAATTATTTCTGCAATGAACATGAAGTGGATGAAGAGATGTATGTTTGTTTTTCACCCATTCTTCAATAACCTGGAATTTGGATAAGAAAATTCTCATGATTTACCACATTCCAGTAATGCTGAAGATTTGTTTTAAATGTTCTGGAATGGGAAAAGCAAGCTTATTTTTGTTTTACTAAAACACAGTAGTCCAGTAGAATAATTGAAAAGCTGTAATTTCTCTTGAGTAAGAACCACAAACTTTTATCAAACTTTAATTCACCAGTTGTGCTTTGGGTTTTGTTTTTGTTGTGGTTTTTTTGTTGTTGTTGTTTGTTTTTTTAATTTCTTTTTGGTGTCGATTTTTGGGGGAAAAAACCCACAGTAGTTACATAATTTTACTTCTGGTGAAAGAATAATTGCCTCCTCTTCAGAGAGAAAAAACCTATTGCAGTAGCTAACAACTTCTGAAGGACAGAGTTTCAGGTAGCAGGGCAGCTTAGTGATTCTATTCTGAATTACTGGGCACTTGAATAGGTATAGAATTTAATTTTTAACTGTGGTACTGAGGAGATGCTTCAGTCACAGCACTCTGCGAGAAGTTAAATTCACTGATGTCTTTTCAAATTTTTCAGGAAGAGGATTTTGAGCCTTAATCTCTCATTAATGAACTTCTGTGCTTCT
Source organism: Astur gentilis (assembly GCF_929443795.1). NCBI lineage: Eukaryota > Metazoa > Chordata > Aves > Accipitriformes > Accipitridae > Astur > Astur gentilis. Next base: position 3,243,705 of record NC_064892.1, read on the forward strand.
AGCTAGCATTAGTGAAATTGTACATGTGAATAAATCAGCGAAGCGGAAGAGTGTATTTTGAATTGGTTTACTTTTCTACATAATTTAAATCAACAGCCAGGCTGAATACTGGCTTATGCTTTATTGCTGAGTTAATACTGTACGCAACTACAAAGTTTTTTAGCATTTCTGACTGAGGTTTGGACTAATTTTGTTCTTCAAGTTTTCAGATGCTGAGAAGCATTCAGGTATTCGTAGGCTGTTCAAGCTACCTCAAAACAATAAGGCTCTGTGTTTGAAAGTAATTTGGTATTAAACACAATGTTGGTTTATTTTGAAAATGCTTTGTTTTGTTTTAAATCCAAGGGGATTTGGATTGTTTTTCAAGTAGGATGAGAGGATTCTACTTTTAGTTATCACACTGAGGGTTGGTGGAGGCTGAGATCTTGTTCGGATGTATATGACACGCTGTTGCGATGCTTAGGGTCCTTTTGTTTGAGTCTTCAGCCAGGAAAAGATGAGCAAACCTGTAATGGGAAAATCACATATATGGATAGAAATTTGTGAGGTGCAAATGAGATGAATTGTAAGCAAAGCATGGATGGGAGCAGAAGAGTCTCTCAGATTCGCCACACTGTTAAAAGCTGTGCCCAAGGGAGCGGAGGATAAAGACCTTTTTAGGATTCTGTGTTGATGTTGACTTTGATACCCAGAAAGGGCTTTTTTTCCTTTGGTGTTGCCAAATTCCCAGAGCAACCAAACCACATCGGTATAGTACAATCAATTTCTGTGATAGACAGTGAATCAGGCTGCTTTGGGTGCTGGCATTTCTTGTACCTCCATTGCATCCCTGCCTCGGTGCTCAGGGATGCAGAACTGCTGAGCGGCAGGACCGCATTTTCTTCCACCAACACAACCCCACTTTCTCTTGTGCCCCAGGCCAAAGTGCTATGGTGCTTGCAACCTGTGCTGGAACGTCTGTTTTGCACTTCGTATGAAACAGCTGTACCCAAAAGAATTATACAGAGAACACTATCCTTGGGGAGCAGGAGTCAGACCTGCTCCGTGACCCTTCTGTGCCTACCGAGTGCGATCAAAGAGGTGGTTGAAAATTCAGTCTGAGTGACGTTTTTTTGAAAGTGTGCTTTGTATCTCTTTCTACAAGTTATTTCGGGGTTCTGCCTGTTTTGACTAGGTTTTGGTTTAGGTGCTTCCTTCCTGCTGTTAGTTAATAAAGCATTAAATTAATTAGCTCAAGATTTCGACCTGTCTAAACCTACAGTTATTCTTATAGCACTTTATATATGGCTCGAGTTCACAACACAAAGTGGTAATAATGATAAAAGCCTAACGGCCAAGAATTGCTTAATGTAGTCGTGCCCAGCTAAGCACAAACGCAGTTACTCTGATATTGTGTGTGTGCGCGCACACGCGGCCCCTAGATTTCTTCTCTTACCCATCTAAATAAGAGAATCAAGCAGGTCTTCAGGGCATTACCTGGTATTAGGGCCTGGATCAGGGCCACGCTGCTCGAGGAGGTCTCTCTGGGTGCTTCACCCACCGCTCTTCTAAGGTCTGCATGCCTCAGCAAGGCTGGCTCAAGACTTGCCCTTACGTTAATGGGATTGTACACTGTCTGAGCGTGTTTACATTGACTGCTGTGTCAGTACGGTACTCGAACGGACTGGGGAGACGTTGTTTGCAAGGTGGAGCACTGTGGCTATTTCTTACCAAGCTCCAAGTTGGCCTGGAATGAGTAAGTTTCACATCATAGAAACTCAGCTACATACACAAAGAAAAACCTGATTGTATTTGAAGAAGAAGAAGCTCAGATGTGACTGATTCATCTGACCTGACATTCAGGCAGATGTTTACAAAGCACATGGTTGATCAGAGTATTACTCAGCTGTGAAAAAATACATACTCCATGCTTGCCCCATTTCTTTGTAAATTCTCAGCCAAAAATCGATTTGTTTTTGAAGTAATGTGTGCTATTCCTTGTTTGGAATTTGTTTTTTTTCTGATCGCACACTTCTGCAAACCATTTTGCTCAAATCGGGTTTTGCCACATTTATTCTCCAAGGTGCTGAGTGATCCTGTGACATCCTCAAATCTGGAAAGTGCTTCTGAGATTCATGTATGTTCACAATACTGAGTGTTTTGTAGCGCTGAACTCTGATTACCCTTTTACTGTCTTCTTTGATTTCTACATCTGAGTCTGCCCGCTTGAGGAATCTCTCATTTCTTAACATTCTTCTTTTCAGCTTGTGTACTCTGGTTTAGTGAAAATTTGACACATGCGTGTAAAGGATTAGTCTGTTGATTGCAGCGGGTCTCTTTCCCAGCCTTCGGCAGAGTTGCCTCCACTGTTCCTTTGCAGAAGACCCCTTTGCCTGAGCAACAACTGAGAAACAAATCATCCCGTACTCCCCTTTTGCCATACAGTTGCTCATTGATTGTACTGAAGATTGGCATATGCATAATAACAAGCAACATTTGGTCTAACAGAGCAGTCAGATTCAATTTATGCTAGTTAAACTGATCTTTGCATTCAGACACAATACAGGCATAAGAAAAGAAAGGGTTAACTTGAAACATAATTACTTGAGTTGAGTTACACAGTTCCCCAGTCCTTTGCTTGGTGTTTAGGGCTACATATAGGAAAAAGTAAGTATGTTAAAGAATTAATTAATAAGCTGACACACTGAGTCTCACAAGCCAACAATAATCCTAAAATAAAACTTCAAAGCCCTTAGGCTTTGAACAAAACACTCCAGCTGCAAATCCTTTCCCAAACTGAGCCTTATTGTATGTGAAGGATTGTATTATGTTATCTGCAAATAGGAAAAAGATTTTTTATTTAGGGCGTTCGGACCTTAGTTACCAAATTGGCCTAGTGGAAGCTAAAACTACTCTTCCTTCTTTCTGCAATATGTTTCTGGCTTGAAATAGCTGTATCATCCTGCTCTTCCATGCTCTTATGGACTTAGAGAGAGGATCTGACAGGTTGAAGTCTTTCGTTCTGGGACAAGCAGCAAAACAAGTAAGCTTAACTTCAGAAATGTACATACCAAAGGAAAACTACTAATACGGAGCATTTGGAAAGATTTACATAAATTAAAGAGTGAAGGGGAGCTCACTTTGAGGAAGTAATGATGCTCCTATGGATTCAAGATCTGTGTAGAATTTTCATTTTAGTGTGAGAAAGATCTAAAAACCTATGAAGGTATGTGTAGGATGAAAACCAGAGGGAAATATTGCAAGATTGAGGTATACTCAAAAGATGCTGAACTGTGATGCTGAAATTAAAAAAAATAATAATCAGAGAAATGTAAAAGAATTTACCTGATTTTCTTAGAAGCCCTCCAGGGGAAAAAATTATTACCATTATAAGATGCATTGTTAGAAGGGCAACAAGATGAGGTGCAAGCAATCCAGGAGGCTTGGAACCAATTCCAGATATCACTACATCACATGGATGCTAGATTGGCTGGCCGAGTGTGATAGTGTCTTGGATTTGCTATGAAAAACAAGAAAGCATTTTGTTCAACTGCATGTGATAATTAATCTGTGACAGCCTTAACTGCAGGGACTGTGAAATGCTGCAGTTCAAAACCAGAGGACAGTGAGGAGGGCAGGTAGCATAACACAGCCCCTGGGCTTCAGGAGAGCAAATCTGCAGGGACCTTGTAGGTGGGATCCCGAAGGAGGCAGCTCTGAAGGGCAAAGGAGCTCGATAGAGCTGGAAGGTCCTTAAGGACAGCAAAAAAATACTCTTGTCCTCATACTCAGGAAAGCTAGTAACTATATCGGGAGACCAGCTTGGCTAAAAAGGGAACCTGTGAATGAGCTCTAGCACACAAAGGACGTACGCAGCACATGGAAGCAAAGACAGGTTGCAGAGGAGGAGTATGGAAATGCTGCCCAGCCTTGTATGGATGGTGTTGGGAAAGCCAGAGCTCAGGGGGAGTTGAAAGTGGTAAGAGATACCCAGAGAAAGAGAAGTTTCTAGTGCTACATTAATAGTAAAAAGCTAAACAAGGAAAACGTGAGCCTGTTGGTGAATAGGGTGGGTGATTTAGGCACAGATAAGGCTAATAGTATCTTCTTTACTTCGAGCTTCACCAGAAAGTCTCCCAGGCCTCTGTGCTTAGTGAAAGGCTTAGAGGAGGAGGAGAATAGCCAGCAGTGAATGAGGACTCAACCAGGGGTTAGTTTTGAGAACACAACCAATACAAGTCCATGGGATCAGGTTGGCTGCGTTCAAGGTTGCCTGGAGAGCTGACTGATGTACTTGCAAGGCCGCTCTCTATCATCTCTGAAAGTCAGTGAGATCAGGGTAGGTTCCCAATGAGTAAAGAAAGGCAAATGTTGCACCTGTCTTCATAAAAGGCAAAAAGGACGATCTGGGGAACTACAGAAGTTCAGCCACACTGTGACCCCAGGGGGTATTGTAGAAGAGGTCGTCTTGGAGCACATTTCTGGGCACGTAAGGAAGGTGCTTGGGAGCAGCCAGCGTTAATTTACCAGGATAAATCATGTCTGACAAACCTGACTGCCTTTTTTGATAAAACTACTGGATTGGTGGACAAGGGGAGAGCAGTGAATGTCATTTACCTCAACTCTAGCAAAGCTTTCGACACCATCTGCCACAGTATTCTTCTGTCCAAGTTAGGACATTCCAGACTAGATCAATGGACTACCAGATGGGTGAAAAAAACAGTTGGATGGTCAGGCTAAAGTTCAGTGATTGTACTCTACCTGGAGGTCAGTTACAAGTGCAGTACTGCAGGGGTCTGTCCTGGGTCCTATCCTGTTTAATATCTTTATCAAGGACTTGGAGGAGGAGACAGAAGGCACCATCAATAAACTGAGACCCTCAATATGCTTGAGGGTAGGGCTGTCATCCAGAAGGGCCTAGGCAGCCAAGAGGAGTCATGAAATCCAACAAGGGCAAACATGAAGGCCTGTGGCTGGATTGGACCGTACCTCTGCAACAACCCAGGCTGGGGAGCAGCTCTGCAGAGAGGAGCTGGACGTCTTGGCAAATAGTGATCTGGACAGAGCTAGCAGTGAGGTGTGGCAGCAGAGATGGCCAACAGCATCCACGGCTGCATCAGCGGGCAGTTCAAATTCAGAACTGTGCTCCACGCAGCGCCTGGAGTTCTGCCGATGGCTCTTATCCACTCCAGTACAAGAAAGATGTTGCTAAATTCAAGTTCAGCAGAGGGCCACCAAATTGGTCAGTGCTGGGGCAGGCTGAGGAAGAGGGACAGACGGCTTCAGAGGACCTAACAGCAAGTCCATGGTGCCTACAGGGAGGGGACCGAGAAATCTGAGCCAGGCTCCGAGGTCTACAACAAGTGAACAAGAGGCAGTGGCCACGGGCTGGAAGATGGGAGGTTACAACCTTTTATAAAGCAGAACTTTCTCACCTCAGGAGGACACTTGGGTGGTGGGACAGGTTTTCCACAGAGGTTGTGCAGGCTTCATCTTGGGAGGGTTTCAAGATGCGACAGGGTAAAGCCCTGAGCAACCTGGTCCTATCTCGGAGTTGACCCTCCTGCGAGCAGAAGGTCAGACTATATACCTTCCAAGGTCCCTTCCAACCTGAGTGATTCTGTGGTTAAATAGACATAAAACTATATTTCATTTTCACAGAATGTCAGGTAATATATCAATTTTTGTGTGTTCAGGAAAGTTTTTTAAATTGGGAATTGAGGGATTGAGGTACCTTAATCTGTAGTGTGTGCTCTTTCCAGGGTTTGAACATCAGTATTAATAAAGTACTGTGTATGCAGAGGCAGAATAGATGAAGAGAGGGAGATTTATCTTCTGAATTGGTGGTGTCTTCACTTGGTTTCAGTCAAAAGAAAGCATTTTATGTAAGAGCTGGAGCCCATACCTTCAATCTCTTGGAGATAAACTGATTCCGGTATGATTATTTACTGGATGTATTCCATCGAGTATAGTGTTTGATGTTTCTTTGACTGATTGTTCTGACAGAAATTTCTTATGTAGTCATATAAAAATAAAAGGGGAGGGAGGGAGCTTGTATTAGCAGCCTTCCAAACAACAAACCCATAAATCCACAACTGGGTTGCTTTTTTTTCCCTTAAGCCTGACATCGTTTTCTTCTGGTTGAATTTGTATCTTCTGAAGAGTGAAGAAAAAAAATTGCAACTGTGTTTTGCAAATACGAGAATCTGCAAAATAGAATAAGTTACCAACTATTGGCTTGATTCTGAAACCTGAATTCAAGCACATGGTTGGTTAGTCATACAAATACTCCTCAAGTAAGCCAGCATCCTATTCTCAGGTGTCAGGTTTTTATAACTGGCTATGATGTGATGAACAATTTAAGATATTTCGAGTTGACGTGAATATTAGAGCCATAATTATACCTAGCCTGGCTGTGTCATTCCTTTCTGGTTGGTGTTTCCAATCTACATTTATTTAAGTGCTTTGAAAGCACAGACTGTTCTTTGTGTAGGAAAGATACGTGCTACCAAAATACAGGGCAATTTTAAGGTATCAGGCTGAATATTCCTCTTCTCCCTACTCTCTATTAAAACAAATAAAATGTAAAAAAAACCAAGGGCCTAATCTGGTGTATTTGTTACTGTCTTAGATCGGCCCACAGCTCTCCCTTGAGGCACGTGGAAAGATTTGATAAGCAAACCTTGCCAGATGGCTAATGCTCGAAAGGAACGTTTTGCTACAAACATTGCAAAGTACAGAAATGTTAAAGCGTAGCAGCATTCTACAGGCATAGGACTGCACCGTACTTTGAAGTACGTGCTCGTGTACCACATCTTCTGGAGTGGGGGCAGAGGGCTGAATCAGCTTTTCAACTACCCTCGGCACAGCTGGCAGCAGCGTACACGTTTGTGGTGTTGACTGAATAAAAAAGTGAAGAAAAATTATGTAGGTGCACACCGTAGGAAATTAAGGTACCTCCGGTCTGCAGGTTCCTCGCCGTATTATAGATATATGAGGTGCTGGATGGGCAGGAAAAGGCATAAAAAGGGAAGGAAAATTTGGCAAAGCTGTTAGTCTTGAGTTGACACCACGCTGCACACGCGGCGAGGGAGGACAGGAGCTTGCTCAAGGTAAATGCCAGCTGGTGGCAGTTGAGAGCGCAGTCTGCTGTACTTCCTCTGTCCCTGCCCTTGTTTACAGCTGGTAAGCAAAAAAAAAAGCATCAGAGCCATGAAGGCAGCTGCTCCAGCCAAGTAAGAGGCTTTTGACTAGAAGAAATGATGCTCTTTGATATCTTAGTTGTTGTGGATGTGTCATCAAAATAAACTTTTTGCGGTAACAAGGCTGCCTCCAGCGAGGAGTGTGATATCCCGTGAAATAGTTGTGCTCGGACAAGTACTTAAAGCTTCTCATATACAGATGAATGGGCAGAAAATAGATTCAGGTCAGTATTGTGTATTTGTAATTTGTTCTTTTAGAATTGTTGTTCGGGATGAATAAACTGAACATGATAGGGTTACATATATAACATGTATATATTATTAGTTTCCTATGTCCTGTATTATCAGTTTTCTTAAATTTTGGACTTTTGTGAAGAAGTGAGCCTGTTTTTAAAATGCAAGGATCAAGTCCTTAGTTGTAACTCCAGAATATAACTGGAATTAATAACTCCATCAAGTCTAGAAGTGTACGCAACTGGTGCTTACATCTATGGTTTACATCTTCAAGGCCCAGCATCACATTCAGCCTGGATTTTGACAGGGTAGAGGGATTGTAAGGATTCCTACAAATACCCAGGTCCATGGTTCTTGGGGGAACTCTACCCAACCTGTAGTATAACACTGTGGTCTGAGGTGATGTTGGCATCCCTCCCAAATTGGCAAACTTCTGCCTTCACTTGCGCTTTTCTTCTTTTCTTTCCAACTGCTTTCTGTCATAGTTACTTAAAGTCTTAACTACAGAACTATATATAACATCATACAACTGCTTAGACAGCTGAATAGTTTGACTAACCTTGAGCTGCTGGAAATGAAGTAAAACACCGAGGCAAAGCAATAACTCTGCATGCCTGTGTTACCGGAAAGCCTGATCCCATGATCGCTTCCTAAAACACTTAATGAAATTCTTTGCTTCCCAGACTTTATGTAAGCAACAGATCATAGGTCTGCCAGAAAAAGAAACCTCAGCAAACTGCAGAGGAGTTTTACTGTCATAACTTATGGAGCATCTCTTCCCTCGGTGTTCATCAGGATGAGCTGCTTGAGAAGTCCAAAAAAATTATCTATGATACGCTCTGAAAATGATGAGCTTAGCCACTTACAGGACACAAGTGTTGTCCATCACCTTTGGACAGCAGCACATTTGGATCTGTAAATGGCTGTTATCAGAAGATACTGTGTCGCAAAGGGGTTTTACTTGTTGGTTCTGAATCACACTTGAAGTGCATGAGTATTCATTGCTAATTTGACAGGCAAGAGCCATTAAGTTACAGAATAATGTGCCTAACGTTACTGCAGTGTTAAAGTGTTTGTAAAATCAGATTCAAAACATACTCACTTCAATGTTAGAACAAATTTTCTGCTATACTTGCAAAGCCACGAACATCTTTGTTCATGTAAAAACCCATTCTTTTAAAAAATAGGAAGTAAAATCCAAAATTAGTAGTCAGTGAGGACCACGTGTGCATGCTTCAAATTTTAGCAGCTATTCCTGTAGTCTTTCCTTAAGGAATAAAAAAAGGACAAAAATATCAGCCTAAGAACATTATTCTTCACTCTTTGACTTTTGACGGCAAGGAAAATATACTGTAAGATTACCTACAGTGCTACCAATTAGTGCCTGGTAAAGCGCTGCATAGCGGAAATTATTTGCAGGATGAGGCAGCCAAATACTTGCACAGATCATATTGATAAATAATGTACCTCAGCAGCTTCCCGTGGTGTTTAATCTGAACTGTTTCAAAATGTTTTCCATAACTGTATGAATGAACCACTCATTATACACAGTAAAATGTATTTCATTATTTTCTTCCCTGCCTTTGTTATGATTGATCGTATAGCACACCTCACCTCTAGAAGAAAAGAAGTGAAAAGCTAGCAATGCATGCCAATCACTCTTCCTTCGGAGGTGGAAAGATCCGTTGAAGCCCCACAAGCTTAAACCGGCTCCACGAGGTTTCCATACCGCTGCATTTCAAAGGAAACCTCATCTGAGGCCACGGGGAGACACCCAGAACCCCCCACAGTCACCCACTAAGGTCTTGAAGAATACTCACAAGTGTTTCAGGTGGAACCTTTCCGCACCAGGCTGTTGGGCACTTGCGAAAGGTTATTTAAATGGAAACAGAGCATTGCAAAGCACATGCCACTGTATTTTTTTTTTTTCTTGAAGCAGTTAGGATGGCTTGTGTCATGTAAATGATGCTCTTTTTTGTTTGTGGGTTTTTTTAAGAAACCAAGTAGGTTTTTTTTTTTGTTTTGTTTTGCTTTGGTTTTGTGTTGGAAGATCCTATTTTGAGTGGTTTACAACTCTGCCAAATTTAAACATAGAAGTAAAACTATAGGTGCTGAGTCTTTGCCTCAGAATGTCTTTGGTTTGCTCAGTGATTTTTGTCTTTTTGTTTTAAATCTCAAACAAAGTACATTGAAGGGAAATAAAAGTCATGCAATTCTGAGGAATTTCAAATTGTATGTACTCCAGAAGGTCTTTGATGATCCATAGCTGAATGTGACTCATCTTAGATCTGAAATGGACAAGCACAGATTTTTTTTTTCTTTTTTTTTTTTTCATAGTTTTGCTAATAGGAAGCAGCCACTCTTATGTATGGAAATGAAAGTGCAATTAATGACTGATACATTTTGCCTGTAGAGAAAAGACTGAATTAAGATTTTATAGATAAATTTCCTTTTTGAATACTCTGACTTTCAAACACTTGTTATTTGCAATTTTAGCACATTCTGATATAATGACTTGCAGTGTTAATTTTATGTAAGCGCTGATCATTTGTTTATCCCTGTAGGCTGGTCTCAAATGTATAGTGCAGATCGAAGGTGCAGAAAACCAGATCTCCCTCTAGAGACAGGTTTATTTTGTTTCCTTCTTGAACTTTAAGCAACACAACATGAAAGCTTGGAGAAAACCCAATCTCTTTCTGTAAGAACAATTCCACACCAGTGGTGGTAAGCCTGGAGACAGGCAATTTCCATGTAAGGCTTGGTCACAAACATTTTCTTTAACCCAACTGCTGCTTTTTTTCCTTCTCTTCTACATCTCTTAGAAAGGAAAAAAGATTTGTTTTAACTTTTGCCTTTTTCTGCTGAATGTTAAGGTCAATTTAGAAGCCTGAATCTTCAATACCACTTGAGTATGGAGCTCCAAAACGAGCAGGGTATGGCAGGTTTGGAAAGGCACGCTGGTTACAATAGCTAGCTTTGCTGGTTACAAAGTGCCCATCAGCACAGGCACCTTAATTAGAATTCCCCTTCTATTGTTTGCTGTATATATTAAAGGATGTGATTTTGTTGTTGTTGTTGTTTGAAATGTGTGAGTATTTTGTAATGGACCTAAGGAGAACTGAACAACAGGCATTTATCCAGCAAATTTAGAAGTGAAATGTTGATCCAGGAACAAGTGGTAGTCAAAGATATCAAAAGAAGAAGGTGCAGTGAGATTCCAACCCCCAGCCCAACAAACCAGCGGATGTGTGAGCTTCTGCTAAGCTGAACTACCTTTTTAGCAGAGAAGTAGTAGAAGAGCGTCTTCTCCGATGTGTGAGATGTGATGATGCGAAGGCTTATATAGTGTCATAAATGTTACTTCACTATCCTGGTACATTCACCTGCTAGAATGGGTAATACTGAAATTCACATGATGTTTGTTTTGTATTACTAATATTAGTGTAACACTTTTTTACCTAGAGGAAAAAGCAGAGTTACATTGTGTTTCTATAAATAAACCTAGGGAATTAAAGATGCTTAACCTGTCTTTCTCACTGTGGGTGCTTAAATTCAGAGATCGTTTGCGGTTTTGAGTAACTGGGAGTGCATCTGTATCGGTGGTTTAGTGGATGTCAGGCCCCCGGCACCAGCTGCTTTGCTCTGCAGAGCTGTTCCTATTGCAGTAGGCCACATGCTAATGTAGGTGCCAACGGGTACCGTGGGCTGCTTTGTTCACATTAGCAAATCTTTATCTGGGCAGGATGGATGAGAGAGAGGAGAACAGGTAAAGATGAGCAATGGGAACATTAAACAGAAACTGAGACTTCCATTTCTGCAGCATTTTTTCATTTTTCTTTTGCTCTTTAAACTTCCTTTTTTCTAGAAAGTGTGTGGATTTATTTTGTGTTGTTCTGTTTTGTTTTTAATGGGGAAGAATCCTGCTTGACTGCCTTTTACTATATTTAGAACTAATGACCAGTCTCTCAGGGAGCAGGGAAGGGATGGAGGAGAAAAAGTTAGCTGAGATGGACTGCTGCTTTAAAGGTTTCTTTTCTTAAGACAAAATGTACTAGAAAAAAGTAGCAAAAATAGAAAAAGCCATTCTTGTCTCAGGTGCTGGAAAGACGTAGGCAGAACACATGGTCTCATCAGCTGCTCTGCGATGTGGCAAACCTGTAGCAGGATTGGGCTGTTGAGAATATTGTTGGGTTACCTCATTTGTCACAAGTTCACAGAACTGTTGCTCGTGAAAAGGACGGCCTTGCATGTCAAAGCGAGTCCCTCAGAGAGGAGGGAAATAGGGAGCAGTAGAAAACAGACATCTCCCAGGACTTGCTCAAGATTTAGCCAGAGGTGATGGGCACGGTGGTAAAATCTGCATCCACCTCTCTGCCAGGTCTTGTTGGGACGACGTTCAAAAAGTGGGAGGTTCCTCGCTGTCCTAATGGGACTGTGACTCTGGGGAATGATGAGAGGGGGAGCAGCGAAGGTTGTTCATCCTCTGAGTCTGCTCACTTCCACTGTTTTGCTTCCCACCCAAAGTCTTCTCCCACCCCTCCTCTTACCCGCAAAAACAGAGAAAAATTAGTCTAAAATAAGATACAATTTATTTCTCATTCTTTTGGATCCTTTATTGTTCCTTTGTTCACCAGTCACAATTTTTATTCCTTCTGTCCAAGGTATTAAATCTTTTTTTTCAGATTAGATCTGCCATCCTGCTCCTCTTTTCTGCCTTAATCCAGTAACATTAAGATGTTGGGATGCATTATGAATCTCCACACGGTTTTCAAGAGTGCAACCTGAATAATACATACTCTTATATAAAACCGTAATGTGGTGGTGCTTATATTGTCTAGGTGTATCGTAAAGTTCTAGTGGTCAGGCCTCTGAAATCGTGTTTTTAGCTGCAAGGCTGTGAACATCTCAGCTGGGATAGCCTTACCACCTGGTTATGGACATCTGACATAGGAATCCAGGCTGGCCTTCTGGTCAAGAGAGATGTACCCTGAATCTGGAGGATTTCTGCATTATCTTTGATTCCATAAAAAGCCTAAGAAAATGATCTTCCAAGACGACATATTCATAAGGAGGCACTTAAAACCCTAAAGCTAGTTGGTCCAAACATCTCTTTCCAAACTCTGGTCTGTGAACAGCTCTCGTGCCCACCTGTCTCCTCAGGGTAAGTTCATCCATCAGTGTTGCCATGATTTGAACATGAAGCTCTCAATGCATTCTTGAGCCTAATTTTTTTTTTTTTCCACTTGCTCTCCCCCCCCCCACCTTTTGCTCCTCTGTCCCACTGTGTTCTTTCTGCTGCTTTATTTGACGTGATGTTATAAAAAAGAATGGGCTCCAGAAAGAAAGTTCTGGGCAATAAAGCCTCTTTTTTTTTTAAAAAAAAAAAGGTACATAAAGTAAAAATAACAAAAACTGTCAAAAGAAGCTGTTAGTCTGAATGTATGTATTTTATCATCAGTGGAAAAGCTTGAATCAGCTCCAGGACTTCAGAACTACAATAGTCAGTAATTTCTATACAAGTAGAACATCTATTTATCTTTTAAAATACGAGACAATCCGAACCCCAGATTGTGAGCTGCTTTCACAAGAGTTTGGAAAAAGAAAAAAGAAGAAAAAAAAAAAGAAAAAAAAAAAAAAAAAAAGATAGACCGACTAATTTCTGAACTATTTACCAGCCAATAATCCAAGTCACTTGCAGGAATGGGGTTAAAACATACTCCAGCATGGGTGAATACAGCAAAAACTGCAGCTGCTTCTGGGTGGTGCTGATACAGTCTGGGTTAGAAACTGTGACTTTCCTGGAGGAAAGGGGAGTAGTAGGGGCATTTCACAGGTAAGGAGAGACAGCCCGGGAGGGAAGGAGAGTTTGCAGGAGGTACCGTGGTAGCTCTTGTCGGTTTATTGCCTTGCCACTGCCAGGGATGGGGCTCCCCGGCACCTACTGGGGTGGGAGAATTGCTCGCATGACTGAAATCAGGAGCTGATCTGTGGGCTGCTGCTTCTGTTTGGAGACGCTGGCTGGGAGGAGAGGAGATGCTACGGAGATGTGATTCATTCCTGATAACGAGTGGGTGAAACTCAGGCAGGCAAAAAAGCTGTGATTCAATGAACCTCCTGAACAGAGAGGACAGGAAAGAGAGCAACCAGCAAGGATGCTTGGAGAATGAGTTAGTGTGTACCGTTTTAAAAACTACACCAACATGTCCACTTGAAATAACGTTGTTTGGAGGCAGTCAGGGTTCTTTATACCCAAACACCCAAATGTTGTCATAAAAATGGGTTCCTTAGAGCATTAAGGCATTTCTTTCTGTGATTTCCTTTACTTGCTAGATTATGGATTGATCCAAACATCATAAAAACAACAAATTAAAAAAAAAAATAATCACCTTGTTAAAAAGTATATTGAACTATTTTTCAAAATTCGATCTGAATGACATGTTCTCAGGTACAGTCAATTCACCATGTGGAAGTCTGAAGAGCTAGGGGAAGAAAAGAGCAGAGAGACAAATTATAAAGCGTGCTGCCAGCTTCATAGATCCTGGATGGGATGAATTAGTTGGAGAAAAAAACCCAGACCTAAAGGTCTTTTCAGCATCTCAAAAAAAAAAAAAAAAAAAGACCAACCCCCCCCCATGCCCCCCAAAAAACCTGATTGGGAAGGAAAAGAAGAAATGAGAAATCTTCCAGTAATACTAATAAAAATTTAAACACTTGCACTTGTTTACTTCCATTCCTCCTACCCTGCTACCTTTTTATCTGTAGCTTTTCTTTTAAAGCACCGAGTCTTTCCCAATTTCATGAGCAGAGACAACAGACTGCGCAGAGTTTTATGGCTATTTCAGGGTTTTGGCATGGACTGAAGAGCCGTGCTTATGAATTTCAGTGCAGCATCAAACTGTCAGAGGGTGTGCTCTCTAGGGCAGAGATTATTAGCCCTTCAGTCATGCTTTGCCGAGCCTATTCTAGATATTATCCCTGGACAGACAAGGGCTCTATTCTGCAGCGGCGAGGCCCCGGCTGACAGCGCGCTGACACTGCGGCATCGCTGTGTGATTACCCCCGTGGTGCTGGCAAAGTCCAAGGAGCTGATAAAAGACGAGCCTGCACTTCGTTTTCTGGGCTCGGGAGTATGATGTGGGTCAAAAGAGATTTGCCTGGCCGTGTTTCTAGCCCTCACCTAATAGCATTATATGTATTCTGTTTCAATAACGTGAATTCATTTTTTGCTAACCAGGTTTTCATTTCAAGACGACAAATACATTTTAGGACAGTAATTTAGGAGGTAGTTGTATAGAGCTCATATGTGGGAATCGAGATTAATATTAGCATGTCCATGCATAATATTGCTTTATATTTGGACAAATTTAGTAGGCACTTCATAAAGAACTAACTAAATACCTACAAATTATTTATTCTTTTGCTCAGTTCTAGACAAAAGCGTCCTGAGCTGTCCTTCAAGCTCTCTGAAAACAGTTGTGACGGAAAGTACATATCATGAAGGAAAATTGAGAGGTCAGATGAAACATTAAAATGTTACCTTGTAGGCAGTATCCCACTGTTCGCAGGAATAGCTGTTAAGGACAAAAATTCCCCCCCACACTTAAACATGTAAATAAATTACCCTATTAATAAAAGGCAGATGAAGCAGGTGGTGTATTTTCATACATCAAGTATGTGATGTGGACCTATGTTGGGACCTTGGAAAACTTTACTTTCTCGTATTTATGGCAACAGGTTACTCTCAGATAGCACAACTGATCAGTGAAGCTACTGTTTTCGTGAATAGCTTTAAAAGTTTCTTTCATTTTTGTAGGCTTCTGCTTTTGAAATATATATATAACTGATATAATACATGATATCTTAACTGAAAAGTCTGTTTGGAGAATTCATGCAAAGCACTATAGAAATCCTAGGGAGGCCTGCCATTTACACAGTGGACAGGGGCCAAGGTTAATAGGTGCTCTAAGTAAATTGAGAAAATCCCGAGTTAAGAGTCCAAGGTTTGTCTTTGTGAAATGGTTCCTATTAGAATGTTTCATTTTCATTTGAAAATAAAATTAAGCTGTAATTATAAGTACAACATCAAATTCCACTAGGGCTGTGCTGTTGAGAATTACTTTGTATGTTTGGAAAGCCTTCCAGTGAGGCTTCTGAAGATGTTAGTCCGTGCTGAGAATTCACCTTCCTGTGAGCATTGTGGAGGAAAACATTTAAAAAAAAATTGTTGAGAAACATACTGATATTGCAGTTAGAGCATTAATTTTAGTATCTGTACTGTAAATGTAAACCTTGATGACCCATTTGCAGAAACCTTCTGAGCTTAGCAATCTGTACTTCATGGCCTTTTTTGTGTGTGTTCAGTAATGCTTTCTATTTTAATCAGAACAGTTATGGTGGCAGACTCCACACTTGGGCTTGGGATGTGGAGCTGTTTGGTTAAGGCATCCTGTTCTCACGTTCAAAGTAGAGCCTTAATGTGTTTTGCTAAAAACACATTAAGAAGCCGATTCGGGTATTCTCTATTCAGGGCATGAAAGTGTTGGAAAGAAGTTTCTTCAGAGCAAAGAGAAACAAAGTCTGTGACGAAGGTTCAAAGGGGAAAAACGTGAGGAGCAGCCCGGCATGAAGGCTGCTTGGTGGCTGTTTTCCTGGCAAAGTCCTGAGTGCTTAGGCAAGGGTGCACCGAGTTATCGTCCTACCCCGGGAATAGCCTGGGAAGCATGCCGTTCGTGTGGGAAGGACCCCATGGGAGTCTGCCAAAAACTCCTATTAGACAGGTCGTCTAGTCGTGGGCAGCCATCATTCCTGGCGCCGAGGAAGCCCCCAACCTCCTGTGCTAATCAGGGCTTGGGTGTCGTCACACTAGGGTTAGTAGCTGTACGTTGGGTTGAACATCAGCGTAGTCGACCGCCGGTGCAGATACAGGGATCGCACGGCAGCGTTCAGCGGTGTACGTTTCTGACGAGCCACGGGCAAACCGTGGAGGGCAACATCACGCAGGGCCACAGTAGAACTTCTTAACTGAAGGTAGAGTTGTTTGAAGGAAAGCTGAAGGGTGAAATAGCTACATTCCCACTGACTTCTCCTTTGCCAGCTGCATTCCAGTCTTTGGATACTCCTCTAAATACATCCACAGAGCTACTGATGTTGTTGAAAGTTTTGTATCTGAGCATTGCATGGCTATAATAACTTTTTGTTGTGGACTCAAAAAAAAAAAAAAAATTACAAAAGTATGGGACACTTAAAACCAGTACGTGTGTAAGAGGAGAGACAAGGATTTTGCCTCTTTATTTATTTATTTTCCTTGAAATTCATTTTTAAGATGACTTTTTACATTTCTAAGAAGTGTATCTTGTTCCCATACACTCTGTTGCTCTTCTTTCTGTTCATTTTACCGATTCTCACAGAGGTCTCCTAAGCATGGACTCCGTTCCATTGGCATCAGTGAGGGGTGGTACTATTTGCAAAGCCAGAAACCAAACTCAGCTTTCCTGGTCCCTGCAGTCCCTTTTGGGCTCTACCGTGTTACTTCCGACTGTGGGAAGCTAAACGTTATCAGTTGCTTGCTCCCTCTGGACTGGTTGTCTTGGGGAACCCGGTATCTGACAGCATGCCCAGTTGCAACCATCGTGGCTTGAGCGAATCTCCAGTTTCAGGAATGAGCGTAGCTGCCCTCAGTTGTTTCGCAAAGAGCAGAACTGGTTCTGCTTTAATTTCTTCGCTTTGTTAGCTTATTTTAGAGCTTCCCAGAAAGATGCAATTCTCCTGTGGTTTACAGAACTAAGTCTACTTATGCTTGTGGATCCTGATTCCTGTTTTCAGAGAGAGTAGGGGTCTCACAGGGCAATCCAGTCCTGAAGCAACAACCAGCTACCGTTGCCGATATCTCTTCAACGCTACAGAAGGCGAGTAGAGTACAGGGCTTGGGGGAAGTGCAGTGCAGGCATTTTGTCGTTTGGAAAGCACGGAAACCAGTGAGTCACTTCTTTCAAATAGAGGCTTTTCCCCAAAGGAAACTACTAGGACAACTAGCTGGTGTTTGTCATTTTGTACACCTCATTTAAAGTAATCTTTATCTTGATTTTGGAAAGGTCAGGGGGAAGAGGAGAAAATGATGCTGGTTGAAAGCAAAGTTCTGGTTTTGACATTTTTTTGTTTCTTTCTTTTTGTGTTGCCCACAGTAATGTCATTCAAATTTCACAGGCAGTCTTTGCCTCTGGAAAAGAGTACTGCAAAGCACCTATCTTCAAATGTATCAATAATGTCAGTGGAGAGGTCCAGTAAAAGACAATTCTGAGAATGAGGGTGAATTTTTGATCTTGTTGCGGGAGGGAATCTTAACCCCGTGCCAGTGAAGAATTGGAGATGAAGGTAAGGTTGAGAAACTCCGAGCCTCCTAAGAGAAAAATAACAGTATTGATAACTTTGAATATCATCCTTTAGTAGTCAACCCCAGATAATTAATTATGAAAAGATGAGCCCCTTTAATAAGTATCTTGCAGTATTATTTGGGGAAAAGTTTTTGATAACATCACATGGAAAACTGTCAAGTTAGAGAAGATGGGAGCTAACAGGAAAAATTCAAATAAGAAATGGATGAGGGATACAGGGACAGGTTGGGACTGAGAGGAACGCTTCTAAGAGTTGCTGAATGGCATACATAAATATGCAAGTAAATAAGACAACTTAGATTAAAAGAAAGGAATCCATTCATTGCTATATTTGTTGTGAATTGAAAGGAATCTAGAATAAATAGGTCAGAAAGGCACTGAGATCTGTTGGTTCAGTTTTTTGGCATATAATATTTGTACTTCTCGGAAAATTATTGTCCTTTACCAAATTAATTATTCTTGTAATTTACTTTTAAGTAAGAAAAAATGGTGTCTAAAAAGTCAAGAAAGTCTGATGCTTGCTTTGCTTCTGTGGACAGCATTAACTCTTCTTGTTACCCCGCTGACTTGTTTTTGGTTTTTTTTCTATCCTGTAGGCCATATGCACAGGCTTCATTTTCTTGTTTCCACCACAAATTAATCTTTGCTTTCCAGTCATTTGATCTGTGGTTGAGAATTGCTTGAAATTTAACAGTATTTGTGTAATTTATCTGTTTCTAATATGAAATCAGAAATAAAGAAGCAAATGGATTAGCAATTCTCTCTCTTAAGATGGACAAAGAAATATTATTCAGAAGTTATTATCATATCTGTTTGAGTCTTCTAGAGCTATTAAAAAGTTACATTCTACATTAGTTGTTAGAATGTAAATGCGGCAGAGTACATGTGTACTCTCGCAACTGAATGAGTACTATATGTATGAATTTCATTTTCAGTATGTGATTAGATGCCTCTGAATTTAACCCCAAAATTCATTCTTTTCCTTGATGGGTATCTCTGCAGCTTGGAGGAACTTGTGTTCTGCTGGTTTTTTTTTTTCTTTTCCAGGTCAGGAGTCAGGAGGGAAAGGTAAATGTCTTCAAAGGGATTTAAGTGTATCACTAATCAGATGAACATTGTGCCTTTTGGTGAGGCAGTAACTTGCTCAAGTTTTTGTCATGTGTTTCTCTTTTATAGAGCTGATGCTTGCTTCCAAGTAATTTTTAAAACATTTTTCCTGCCTTGACAGGGTCAAAGTATTCTTATTTTTCAAGCTGAAATAAAGTGGTGGAGTCATGATTTTCCTTTGGAAAAAACATTCCAAAAATCTTAAGAGACATTTGCTAAGGTTTGCAATTGTCATTTAGCTGAAGTCCAAAAGAAAGAATGAAATAATGGTGAGGGAAGGCTGGTAGTGAACAGGAAGCAAGTGATTTTCTAAGGAGTGTAAAAGAACAAAACAGATTAATTCAGTGGTTTCAGTTGAGTGAGGTTTGGCTTGCTTTTACTTTGTCCTTTTTCCTTCTCAACAAAGTGACTCACAGACTTTCCGGGTAGAATTAATTCTTCCATCTGAGATATTAGTCTTACTGTTTAAGGATTACAGACCAACCCCAAACCTGGTGGAAACAATGGACTGAAGAACAATCTCTTCAATATCATGTCTCTTGCTGAAAATATCTGAAGGTATTTTTAGGTGATAAACTGTAGGTTTGCTTAAAGTAGGCATTGCATCAGTGTGGAGTAACTCTCTGATGTGAGTATTTCTGAACTTTGCAGGGTTCTGAAAATATTTCTGGTACATCTTGTCTAAGGCTGAATTATAGCCAGCTCCAGGCAAGGAACAGGTACAACTTACATGGCCTCTGGAGCAGTCCAAAAGTGAAATTAACTCTCAGGTCCAAAGACTTGTGCCAATTTTCTGGCTATTATATTGTAACGGTGGAGGTATACTCTCTCCACTCACCCATCTATTCCAGCCCTTGAACAGTTCTTCATAAGCTATTGAAAGCCACTTCTGAAAGATAATCCTGTAGCCTGTATAATTCACTATGAAAGGCTTCCTGCCCTAAGCTGTGTATCTTCATATATTTGGATAGCTCTTCTCCCTGCCAAAACCTCCCGAATATGCCCTTTTTGTGGATTTTTTTCTTTCCCTTTGCCTGTTTTCTGGTAGATCAACAGCACCACTGACTGCATTACTCACCTGCATAATTTAATGAAAGAAATAAGCACTTAAATCTTTCTATTAGGTGGTTTTCAAATCAGATGCAGAAATCATGTGTTATTGCAGGATGTTAACTTTTGACTTCTTAATAGTTTACAGTTTTCAAAGCTCCTCTAAAAATTAAAATTCAGAAGCAAGAAAGAATACTTTGTGACTGATTAATTTCTTGATTCTCTTAGAGCGTGATGCATGGATTGCTCATCAATTTTATAGGGTAATGTATCACGCCACTTATAAATATCTCATTATCTTCTCTATGCAAACACGTGTATCAGAAATACAACAGTTGAATGCATGCAGGATTTATATTTCCCTAGGGAAAAGTAAAAGTTCAGACTCATTACAGCATCCCTGGGCCCAGTTGGTTGGCATACCAAGCATCACCTCGTTTGCTGAGAGCCTTTTCTAGGTTCAGGGCAGCAGTAAGTGCATCCTAATCAGGGTGTTAGGCAAGTATTCGGCTCGGTCATGGGCAAATCAACGTTTTCTCATTTTTCCTGAGAATTTTTCCCTTTGCACTTTTATTTACTATGTGAATTAGAAGTTGAATTAATATGTGAGGAAAAAGTAATGCTTTACTTGTAGGGTATGTTTACACAAGCAAGAACCATGCAAGTGACTAACATTCTTGTTGTTTTCAACTTTTTGCTACTACTAATTTTCATCCCACAGGTTCAGCAAACTGATTTTTAAACAAAACCAGAGATATAGTAAGTTAGAGGCTGGGAGATTTAGGCAAAGGAGCCTGGAAAAAAACTCTGGTTTTTGGAGAACCTCTGGTTTCACAGAGACATTATTGATTGACAGTTATTTTCACAGAACTACCAACTCAGTAGTAATCAGAAAATGTCAAGTATTAGGAATTCATAGGAATAGAATAGAAAACTAAACAAAGAACAAGCCAAACGTGTAAGTCTGTGGTTCACCCATATCTTGAACACTGTACTGTTCTTTTTCCCTCTTCTCAAAAAGGATGTGTCACAGAAATGGAAAAGATTCAGGAAAAAGCAGTGAGGGCAGTCAAAGGCAGGGAACAGCTGCCATACAAGCTGTGACTTGGTAGACTGATTTAGGTGGCAAGGTTTTGGTAGTGGGGTGGGCTGCAGGGGTGGCTTCTGTAAGACGATGCCAGAAGCTGCCCCCATTTTGGACAGAGCCCATGCCAGCCGGCTCCAAGACGGACCCACTGCTGGCCAAGGCCGAGCCCGTCAGTGACAGTGGTAGTCCATCTGTGATAATGTATTTAAGAAAGGGTAAAAACTGCTCTGCAACAGCAGCTGGGAGAGAGGAGTGAGAACATGTAAGAGAACCAGCCCTGCAGACCCCCAGGTCAGTGCAGAAGGAGGGAGGAGATGCTCCAGGCGCCGGAGCAGAGATTCCCCTGCAGCCCGTGGTGATGAAGACCCTGGTGAGGCAGGCTGTGTCCCTGCAGCCCAGGGAGGTCCACAGGGGAGCAGATCTCCACCTGCACCCTGGGGAGGACCCCACACCAGAGCAGGGGGATGCCCGAAGGAGACTGTGACCCCGTGGGAAGCCCACGCTGGAGCAGGCTCCTGGCAGGACCTGCGGACCCGTGGAGAGAGGAGCCCATGCTGGAGCAGGTTTTCTGGCAGGACTTGTGACCCCGTGGGGGACCCACGCTGGAGCAGTCTGTGCCTGAAGGACTGCAGACCATGGGAAGGACCCATGTTGGAGAAGTTCGTGGAGGACTGTCTCTCGTGGGAGGGACCCCACGCTGGAGCAGGGGAAAAGCGTGATGAGGAAGGAGCAGCAGAGACAATGCATAATGAACTTACCACAACTTCCACTCTCCATCCCCCTGTGCTGCTTGGGGGGAGGAGGTAGAAAAGTCTGGAGTGAAGTTGAGCCTGGGAAGAAGGGAGGGATGGGAGGAAAGTGTTTTTAGAGTTGTTCTTATTTCTCATTATCGCACTCTGTTTGATTGGCAATAAATTAAATTAATTTCCCCAAGTTGAGTCTGTTTTTCCCATGATGGTAATTTTTAAGTGATCTCTCCCTGTCCTTATCTCAACCCACAAGTTGTTTTTTTGTTTGTTTGGGTTTTTTTTAATATTATTTTCTCCCCCTGTCCTGTTAATGGAGGCGGAATGATAGAGCAGCTTGGTGAGCACCTGGTAGTCAGCCAAGGTCAACCCACCACACCATGAAGAACAGACAGGGAGATGGGGAGCATGGAGGAGACAGGGATATAATAACTCTAAAATCATGAATGCCATGGCAAAAGGAGACAGTGCTTGCTGCCTCTTCCAATACAAGAACTAGAGGCATCAAATGAATCTAAAAAAAGCCCATTACAAAACAGATAAGAGACATTTCTTCATGCAGTAGGAGTCAGAGCCAAGGAGCTTGCTGTGATAGGCAATGCTATGAATGGTAGGATTTACATGGGCTCAAGGAAGGAATGGACAAGTACTTGGAAGAAGTATCTGTTGGGGCTTCGTAAACATAGAAATCACATCAGACTCTGGAAAGCAGGTGAGTAGAAAACAGCTGGAAGTTAGGAAACTACGCAGGGGAAGTATCATAAGTGTTCAAGGTAAGGTTGTGGATGAGGCTTTGAGCAACCTGATCCAGTGAAAGATGTCCCTGTCCATAGCAGGGAGGTTGGACTAGATGATCTTTAAATGTCCCAACCCAAACCATTCTGTGCTTCTATATGGTTGTCCCTGTTTTCACTCTCCTCAAGCAGACTGCTATAGCCATTGGTGGAAACAGAATACGAGATCAGAATACGAGGTCAGCCCTTGGGCTTGACCAGTACTAAAATTTTTATGAGGAAGTATAAGAATGTAATTTATAGATAGCTAGAGTTAGACAAGATGGATCTTACTCAGATTTCTGAGGGATAGGAAAAAAGTCAGGAGGAAGAAAGGGGACAAATGTTTCTCCCAGAAAATGCATCAGCTCTGACATCACCTTTGTCCATTCAAGCAGACATCTGGGTACAAATGGTCAGCAACGTAATTACTTTGAAAGCACTGCTCTGAAAAGAGTGTATAAACATTGAGAAATAGGATCTTTCAACGTATTATGAACAAGAACAAAGTGCAACACAAAATAAAATTATCCCTTTGCTAGGTCATTTCTAGTCAATTTTCTTCAAAGACCAGGTCATTTAGGTAGATCTGCATCAATGAAAGGAGCAAGGAGTTTAGAGGTAGGCACTTCAATACGTGAAAGGAAGGACGTTAAAATTCCCTCAAAGACTCTGAGTGACCTGTTTTCAGGCAGGCTATTGCAGTATTTTTATTTTGTGGTTTTGAGTGATAACATATTTTGGCTTGGTAAAATAGTTCATCCAAAACAAAAAGTGCCTTTTTAAAAAAACTTTTATATTCAGTCTCCCATTGAGTTAGTAATCCAAAATTAGTGTCTAAAGGAGCGTGCTGTGGGGCAAGTGGAGGGCTGAAATTCTTACACCACAGCCTAAACTATTGTTTCACATTTTGGCAAATAGATTAGTCGTCATCTGATGGATGAGGATAAAACAGTATCTATGTTACTTAAAATATAAGGGTCCTTGCATCAAACTTTATGAATTTTCCTTATCTAGAATCATAGAATCATTGAATCATTTAGGTTGGAAAAGACCTTTAAGATCATCAAGTCCAATCATTAACCTAGCACTGCCAAGTCCGCCACTAAACCTTGTCCCCAAGTGCCATGTCTTCTAAATACCTCCAGGGATGGTGACTCAACCACTTCCCTGGGCAGCCTCTTCCAGTGCTTGATAACACTTTCAGTGAAGAAATTTCTCCTAATATCCAATCTAAACATCCCCTGGTGCAACATGAAGCCATTTCCTCTCATCTTATTGCTGTTACATGGGAGAAGAGACTGACCCCCACCTCACTACACCCTCCTTTCAGGCAGTTGTAGAGAGCGATCAGGTCTCCCCTCAGCCTCCTCTTCTCCAGGCTAAACAGCCCCAGTTCCCTCAGCCGCTCCTCATAGGACTTGTTCTCTAGACCCTTCCTTGCTCTTCTTCGGACATGCAAATCTACTTGTCATCTAACCAGTTTTGAAAAACTCAACTTGCGTTTACTATCTTCAACTATTTTGACAGTTTGTAGGGAGAGGTTACTCACCACTGCTGGTAATTACTGATTTAATCCCCGATTTCTCTTAGAACTGCTTACTGAATGCCAGAGGGTTTTTGCTGGTTATTATCAGTCACTTTTAAGTAACTGTAAAATACGATATAAAAGTCAGAGGTCTCCTTTACTGAGTTGCCCAAAAATAAGGAGTTCAGCATGGAAATCTGCCCAGTTTCTTTTACGGTGAACACAAACACAAAGAATTTATTTTATTCTTTGGAATCTTGTCCTCTCTCAGGTTTCTCTTGTGTACTTTGATCATCAGTTGGCCTTAGAGACTTTGCCAAGATTCTTGCTACTGATGTGTTTGAAGAAAGATTTTTGAATTCAGTTTTAATTCCTTTTGCCAATTGCTCTTCAAACTCTCTTTCGGACCCTCCTAGTTATGTTTCTACACTTACTCTGCCGGAGTTCACGGTCATTTCCTTTTTCTCAGGTTTGACAGAGCTTCAGCCTTCTGAGGGATGCCTTCTTGTTTGTAATAACCTCCCTTACCTGCTGTTCAGTCCTCATGACTTTTCCACCCTTTCTAAAAATACTTCTGAAAAAATCTGCAGTATGCATTCATCAGTGCTGCTCCTTCAATAATCTCCACACTGTCTGTAAGGTCTTAATTCTCTTAGCTGCTCATTTTAAACAAGTTTCTTCATCTTTGTGTGGCTCTGCCTCTTGAAACAGAGAAAAATTGTGGCTTATCTTTTTGGCTTTTGTTGCTTCTGTAGGGATACAGCGTTTATCGAGATTCACAGATGCAGTTTTGAGCCAAGCGACTTGTGGTAGTCAGGACAAGGTTGAGGAAGGTCTCCCACTTTGTGGACTGCCTTCACAGCTGCTTCAAGATGTTCTTATCGATGGCCTCATAAAAATGTGATCTCTGTGTTATGTACCAGTGTGAATCTTCATAAGGGTAATTGAAGACTCCTACTACTCTCGTCTTTCCTGCCCTTTCTTGCGTCTGATCTCTCGTGGCAGAGCCGTCAGTGCTGCCATCCTATCTGGGTGGTCAGTAATGTCTTATGTTCTTCCTATTTAGGCCTTGAATTTTGGTCCCTAAGGACATGGAGGCGCTTGATCAGGTAGGTAGCTTGTCAGTTTTGATTCTTATCAAATTGGGCTTCTCTGGTCTAGCGACTGCTGAGAGGATGAGTGTAGACATGAGAACACAAGGGAGGAAGGGAGCAGCAACAGAGTTCAGGGAAAGGGATTCTTGCTCCAGGGATTCACCCAGATTTTCCCCACAGTCAGAGGAGTGAGGGAGGCTTTTCTAAAGAACAATTAATCCTACCTTCTTTGGAATAAGACTAGCCAGTTTATTCTTAAAGTTAGGTTGGCTGCTTCAAAGTTATTTTTGCAATTACAAAACACACATTTGAGGTCTTGCTGATGATGGATTTAAGTGCCTAAAGTGTGTCTTCAGGGAAATAGAAGTCTGTGATGTACACCGACTGGTTTATCCTCCTTCCTTCAGCTGAAATCAGTCCAATTAAATCTTTTAAATATTGAGAACCTTAACTGGTAGGGGTCACAAGGGGAAGGCAGCAGAAATAGGATACATTGGTTCTCATGCTTGGCCCAAGGACCTATTTTTATATTAAATAGTTAATGGGTAAGTGAAATCCCTGGAACAGTGATTGTCTGCCAATAAAGTAACTTTACTCCTCAACTCTCTCAGTCCTGGGCCAGTTCTATTTAAGCATGGAAACACAGTTCCAGGAACCTGAAGGATTTTGAAGTCCAGATTTTGAGGGTTAAAAATTTTACTCTTTTCAGGGAGAATGGGTCGTTTCTTTACATAAGGAGAGACAGATACACAAGGATGGGGGAAAAAAAGGATGAGAGTTGTATTCTTAGGCCTGATGCATGGAAAAAAACCTAATCCCCCTTAAGTAGCTCAGAAGAGATACATTATTAATTTAAGAGGTACATAACAGTTATATTGATTCAGCAATAGAAACAACTGATTTTGCATAATATATAAAGCTTAATAATTAAAGTGATTAATATGAGACTATTTCTATGAGACAGAAAGCTTTATGTGCCATTCCATTTGTAAAGGTGTAGGCACTAAACCAGCTCTGGTTTGAAGGTGAGGAATGCTATGGCATCCCATGACAGCTGGTGAAGTGCTTATAAATACATAGGAGATGGTTTCAGCAGCTGCTGTGACTTACCAAATTTAAAATCAACTTTCTTATGCATTGAAAGATTCTCAGTGAATGCCCCAAATAATGAATATCTTTACAAGTTTTGGTCAATTTCAAATTTAGTAGACATTTGGTGGAGTTGCAGTATTACTGCCTGAATTCTTTTATGCTAGGCTAGAAGCAGCTCCTCGTGGGTTTCCTAAGCACAGAGCGTGCTGTTTTGTTCTGGATCTTTTTTATGACCGTACTCAGAGGAAGTATTTAATGGGTGACAATTTGCAGATTTAAAGTCAGTTTTCAGTGTATATGACCCTGTGGACTATGTTTCATAAGCAACATCATAAGGATTTTAATGATTACCTTTTTTTTTAAAAAAAAAAAAAAAGTAGAAACTTTGATAGTACTTAGCAAAAATATTAACCTTCTACTGCTATGTGCGTTCTTGTTTAACAACCCAGTGCAGCTGCTTAAACTGGCAACTCCCACTACAGCCAGAATTATTCCTAATCTGCAGTCTCATATATCTAAGCATTTACATTCTTTTGTTCCATTTCATATCATGTAGATTTTCATACTGTAGTGTCTGAGCAGCTTTCTGAAGTGTAGAAAGTAATGTGACTAGCATCCATCATATCTATTCTTGCATCTACTCCCTATGGGAAAAACGAGAATAGTGGAGATGCTTTGAGTTTATAAATTAAGTCAAAGCTGCAAATAACTTTTGCACATAGGTGCCTTTTGGTTATTCAGGAAATACATTCCAAACACTTAGCCCTGGAGAAAATGATGTCTCTAGTGCAGATGAGCTTCACTCTCGCTGTAGAAAATTTCAGCATGTCAGAGAAACAGTGCTGTTGGCAACGTTGCTAATGTTGGCCTTTCAGTTAACCTTGGTTGAAACAATGACGTACTTGAAGATAATAACTGACACCTTGGGCAAGAATAAATACCGTACCGAGAGCCGGTTCAGGAAGCAGAGGACAGATTTGCTACCCAAACATTGTTTGAAGGAGGTGCTACAGCATTTTGAACTTCTTAGCGTTTTCTAAAGTGCTGAAGGCTACAACCCCAAATATGCTGTGTTACCTTGCTCAACTCTGAATACATCATGAGATAATATGATCGCTGCCCATTGGCATGAAATGGAGGACTTCGTGCCAGTGAAGAGAAGCAATCCTACTGACGGGCTGATGTCACCTGTTGTGGGTGCCTCTAGCAAAGAGATTATTCCAGGCTGACTTTTAGGTCTATCCTGATAAAATACTAGCTCTAATGCCATGCTCTGGCTAAATAGAAATACTAACTAGCTAAGAAACAAGATCTAGCTTTTTTTCCAGCTACAGGGGTGGTTTTTTCTGGCATGGGCATCTCACAGCAGTCCAGCCATTAAAGCTAACACAAGAATTAGTCTGACGCCTTCCCACATCCTCCAGTTGATCTAAATAAATAAATAAATAACATCCCTCCAAATATCGAAGAAGTAATCTCCCCATGCCAAATTTTGCTCCTAAACTGTGTACCTATTATTTTTAACTCTGTGGGACTTGCTTTTCTGTAACCACAGCTGGAATTTGGCCCTTAATAGTGACTGTGTCTTCACGCTTTGTAATGTAGGTCAGGAGAAGAAATTAAATGATGACATTGTGCTGCTCACTGTGGCATCCCCCAGGAGTTTGCATGGTCCCTACTGATTGCCTTGAATCATTAATCAAAGGGTAACTGCACTGCACAGCCCACAATGTATTCTCAGCAGGCACATGCGTTGATGATGCTGCATCAAGAAAAAAGACTTAATTGCATTGACAGTACAGTTTTTTCACAGTTTAGAGTGTTTATCAAAATTGTGCTTGTAGCATCTAAAAATACTGTAATTAATGCAGCTTTTGGCCTCTTCACACACTGTTTTCTTTTTAGTTTCTTCTGTTAAAGAAGACAGCTGTTTGCTAGGAAAACAAATTCATCTCTTTTTCCTTCTCTCTCTTGCCTCCTGTTTTGTATTTGAGTGCATCAGTAGGAGGCTCACAGTTTGTTGTAAATGTTCATTCACAGTTTCTGCAGATTCCTACATTCATATTCACAAAGGCAGAATATTTCAAGATGTCCTTCATATCAAGTCACTGTTACTTCACGTCAGATGTGCGGAATACAAAATACATATTTCAGGGGCTTTGCTTCCCGAGGCAAAACAATGCTCCTTAAGGGAACAAAACCCACTGTCCTCGAGGAGGGTGCGACAATTTGGGTCAGCCATTTCTTCATTCTTAAATCGTTTCCTTTCGTTGCCGTTCTAAATGTGGCGTGTGGGTATTAACATGCAGAGTATATTACAGAATAAGGCAAGCAGACCTTCTTTGATCGGATAAAGCATCTGCAAGAGAAGGTGAGAGAGGTGCTGGTGAGTCGGCTTGTGACACCACTGGGCAGTTGGGCATTGGCTCCTGGGCAGGTCAGGATGATGCTTTTCTTTTCTTTTCCCTATTAAATATTCAAGCTGCGAGAACAGGAAAGGACACAAAAGTGTGCCACGAGGTTTGGGCCACCACCATGGGCTGCAGCTCCTGTGCTGGGCAGCCCGTGGCGGGGGGGACGACCTGCGAGCCCATGAGTAAACCCAACCTGCTTCGTGGAGAGCAGGCGGGGAGCAAGGGACCGGCGTATGCCCCCCCCCCGCCGCAGAGAGTGACAGGAGCTAAGGGAATTTGTAACGGAAAGAGATCTGGCTTAGGTTAAAGAAGATACTGGGGGAAAAAACCCCAACTGTTTCAATATCAAGCAAAAGGAGACTTAACAGCTGTTTTGCTCGCACCTCTACAGAAAAATAGTATTATCGTGACTCATTTCTGTCATCCATCTGCTACCATTAACTGTTGTAAAGTGCTTTGTTACTTCAAATATCTGCATCGGGTTTTAAAATGTTCCAGTTCCTACATATTGCCTTGTAAATCTTGTAGTACAGTGAAGAAAGCTGTGTATGTAGCAGAGCTTGGCAAGGCTGCAATTTCACTGAAATTACTATTATTACCTTATAGACTGCAAGGGTAAAGCTCAAGTGGTGCAGTATATGAAATCCTAAGGTTAAATAATGAATTTTGCCATAATGTTCCACTGGACTTTATACTTCTGCTGCTGATGTAGGACTTGCAGCTCTATTAAAACGGGACCCAATTGAAAATCTTTATCATTGCCTGGCATAAAAGCCTGCACTGTGTACACAGACAGTGTAAAGGCTCGAGATCACAGAGGAGGTGGAAGTATCTTGAGTTCATCAAATACTTTCCGCTTTGTGAATGAAGATATTCGGAGCCAAGCTGCCATTACATTGCTAGTTTGCAGTCCATGTGAGAATGGGATCCACAACAGTTAAAGTGGTGCCTGCTGAGTAGTACCAGAGCTGGAATCATATAAGATACTGGTCCTGTGGGGGAGCCTGCACCCACTTAAACCTACGACCACCACAAGAAAGCCTGTACGAATTAATCAGGAACACGTACAAAGCACTGAAGAGTTAAATTAAATATAATTAAAGAACAAAATGCACAATAGTTAAGAGAGAAAAATAATGAAAATCAAATATATTTTAAATAATTAAGATTTCAATGGACGTGCTCTTGACATAAATCTTAGTAGACATTCAGTGCACTTAAAGCATACGTTCTCCTTCGGTATGTTGAAGTGGTATTTTGTATGGGACAGAACAGCGTGAAAACTTCGGTACGGTAGTCTTCCAGAAAATGTATTGAACAGACAAATTATTTAGGCTATTGGTTGCTATAATCTTCCAGTATAATTTAATGCCTTTGGGAAAAAAAGATGCCGCTTTCTTTTCTAGTACAAACTCTGCTCTTGGAAGTGCTGCCTTACAGATTAGAATAAACTTAATGCATGCAGATTTTGAGTCTTAAAACGACGGAAGAAACAAGGTGTCCCTAGAATTGGTGATGCAGCTTGTGCTGGCATCTCTTTCATTCGTTACCAAGACAGCATTAAACTGTAGCGGTTATGCCACTGCTATTGAAATTACATCAGGACTCCCATTTAAAAGGGGTGAAAAAACACAAATCAAACATTCTGTACCTGATCCTAGATCAACTGTTGAAGTCAACAGTGGTCTTTGCATTGCAAATTATTTTTTTTCTTTGTATAATGTGGAGAACGATGGATGCAGCTTATGAATTTTCCCTTGTCTCTGTTGTGGAAAACTATAGAAGGAAAATTATTTTGGAGCAGAAAACTGTTTTCTGCTTTCACGAAGCATGGCACTGTAAGGTGTTGGATGAATAGCAAAGAACCCTCGCTTTGCATCGAGCTGTTGTTTTGATTTATGACCGTAAGCTGCTGCTGAGACTTTTCCAGCCTTTCAAAGAGGCCGTCATTTTGGACGAGACCGGCTTCCCTCTCCCCGAGCTGTGCCCAGCTTCATTCTCTTCTTAGCAGAGACAGAAAAATGGCAGAAAGGGAAACATTGCTCGTTAAAACTTAACCTAAACGTGCATGTGGATTTGGGAAGAAGTGAAGTAGCAGCTTTTTAGCTGTCAGCCTCCCATTTCACTGGCTCCCCCGGGCACGGGGCAGCGAGGCAAGTCCGGCGTGCCACGGGTGGCTTCAGAGAGCTGCCCACAGCCCACGCGGACCTGTCTCCGACCCACACGTGGTAAATGTCTTCCCCGGCACGGGCAAAGGGATGCCGAAATGCCGTCTCGCTGCAGGCAGGTATCGCTGGCACTGCTGGCACTCCCCGAAAGAAGCAAGTGTCAAAGACATCAGAAAAAAACCCGTAGATGCTGGGCCGGGATCAACCAGAAAGAGAAACTGCCGTTTGTAGCTTGTGGGTTACGGTTTGTTCAACACAGGGTCGTCTTTACGCGGGCAGGCTCAGCTTTTGACTGCCGTCCTTGCCCCTTCTGTGACCCAGCAATTTACAGAGCCTTTGAGAAAGATTGTCAACTTTAATGAAAATACAGAAGTAAAACAGCAATTTAAGTTCGACCTTTGCTCTAATATTACCACTAGCCTGTTTCGTTTAAGCAGGCTTTTGTCCTGT
This sequence comes from Astur gentilis, assembly GCF_929443795.1. Taxonomy (NCBI): domain Eukaryota; kingdom Metazoa; phylum Chordata; class Aves; order Accipitriformes; family Accipitridae; genus Astur; species Astur gentilis. The sequence goes on from NC_064892.1 coordinate 3,275,020, forward strand.
GCTATTTTTAAAACACTTAGTAATGTCAAATGCTAAAATACAAGTACTATTACTGATTTTTAAGCTGTGCAGTTACACTAACATTACCATGTTCAAAATACTCCTGTCTAATTTTACCACTGAGGTGAAGTTGGGGTTGTAACTCCCCAGGAATTGGTTCTGAGGAAGGAGAAACCAGGGTAGGTTGCAAGCGGTTCCTGTCAAGCAGCCATACAGATAAGTGCAGCGCCAATTGCTTTACAGAAAGCCAAATTGTTATTTTTAATAACCGACTGCTGCACAATACATCTGCTGGTATCAATGCCTAGTGATAAAAATTGATCTAAGGCTGATGTCTGTTGTACTGAAAAAAAGATCCAGAAAATGGATTTTTTTTTCGGGATGTATGTACTTTGGAAAAAAGGAGTTTTAAACAATTCGCTATATAAAAGCTTAGTCTGTTCTTGGTCTTTAACACAGAAGAGTAATTTTGAGTGATATTTCAGCTGTCGGTAGATTTCAAATGTTGTTAAGGTTTTTATTCCTCATTTAAATCATACACTAAACTCCCTTAGCAGTCACAGGAGTTATGGACAGTGCTGAATGCTGTATGTCTCATTCCTTACTAGCCTAACACATAATTTTATATGTATGAATGACAGGTGAACTTTTTTAGTTATCAAAAATGTGAAGTTTTTGAACAAAACCAATTACTACAACATCTATGACATTTTATTTTTACTTCACTTACGGATTAACTTACCACACATTCAGGTGATGTGTGCTTGGCAGACTGCAGGACCATTGTGAAACTCTTGAGCAATCCATGTGAAGTAATATTGTTTCCCTTGAAATATAGAAACAAACTTATCCCAGCACTCCTTTCTAGGGGAAAGGCAAAAACTCGGTCTCAACAACAAACCACCAACAACAAAAATTCTAGGTCCACGACTGAAAACTGCTTTGGTCCTTGTACTTCTGTGGCCATGCCTTTTGGCAGTTTAACAGGACTAGGTGCTGTTTGTGGTGTGACAGGGTTTATTGCCCTGAAAACCGGACTCCGCATCCTTCCGTCACTCTTTGGTACACTGGTAAATTATATAAACCAGGTCATTGAACCAGTACTCCGTAATCCACTGGGCTAATAACAGTGTGTTACAATCTTTCCTCAGCCTCACTTGGACATACATATGGTTTCTGTGGGTTTGGATCTTAATACAAGCGTATTAATCCTTCCACACGCTCACTTATCTGGAGCACACGTGTACAAGCTTCTCTTGCCATTCACCCCTGCGGTGTTTCAGGCGTTTCTGGAGCTTCGCTGCCATTCACCATTGTGCAACTAAGATTACTACGGGGCTCTCTGTTTCTATATTACCCAACCCCCCAAACAATTGTTAGCTAGAACCGGAATGAGACCATTGCCTAACAAGAGACCATTGCCTAAAACGCTATTTTTCTCCCGTCTGGTGAATGCAATACCACCACCCCTCCCCGCAGACTTGCTGGTATGCTGCGTTGCCCAGTGTGTTTCCAGATGTCAATACCAGCACCAAACTCTGGTAACAAGCTGGGGCCATTCATTCCAGCTACAGCTGCCCCAGTAGGGTTGGTACTGTAAGTCTCCCCTGGCTGATAGTACTTTAATCTGTTGTGTCCCAAAGGGTCGAGCGAGTGGACCTGTCCAATCTTAAAGTCTGACTGCTCCTCAGCTAGTGGAGCTGAAAGTGTTGCTTTTGTGTTGCTAGAGATCCCCTGCACTGGTTTCAACGCTTGACTCTTGGGATCTTCTCTTCCATGTCTAACATACAGTTCTGCCAACCTATGCATGAAGGTGGTAAGCAGTTTCTTACTCCCTTTGGCTGTATCGTCTCCCAGGTGTTCCATTTTTCCTGCCAAATCCTATTGTTGTTCTATTTCAAATGCCATGTCCACGACTCACCCAGCATTCCTGAAAAAATAAAATAAAAAACCCTGTCTGTGCCATCCTGCAGGCTAGCCCCATACCCAGAACTGCAGGGGTCCGTCTTGTCCTTACTTTCCAGAGGCCTGGCTTGTTTGCCCTCAGGCTCTGTATTACCAAGCATTATAACTGCTTGTATTTCTTTGACTATTGTATTTATTTGCCTTCTTTTTCATCAGGTTCCTTAGGCTCTCCTCCTTCCGGGAGAGTCTTCCCAGCCCTGCCAGCCTGCCCTTCCAAATCCACCTGGTTTACATTAGCAGGGTTCAGAGGACTTGCAATCTTGCACAACAGATGAATAAAACCTCCAGTGCTATAGTTTTGAATATTAGCTCACCATAATTAGACTCCACGTCCCTCCAGCACCAGTTTAACAATTACAGACAGTAACTGCTTTAACAATATGTGACTCTGGACCCATTTGGGTTTTGTTCTTCCAGATGAAGCTCTACAGACACCAATTCCAGCTGCCTTAACACATCTCAACACTGGCTGTAACCACTGTTAATTGCCCACGGCTGGTGTGCCTGTGGGTTGCCCATGTCCCATTTGCACATGTCCCCACCTGTTTAAGCCAGGTGATTTTGATCAGGATTGGTCAACTGGGGGTCATTCGTTTTCACAAGGAGTAGTCCCAGGAGGACTGGGATGATCCCAAATGCCTCTGTGGCAGCTCTCAGGACCCCGCTTTGCTAGCTGTCTTCTGGTTTGTACTGCAGCTGCTCTACCCATTTTACATGGTCATTTCTGTTTAAGCTTCTCAGTTATGTTCTTGTAACTTCCCACCTTCCTGTCTCCTCTCCCGTGTTTTCTCCAACACCACCATAAGAGCTGCCTTAGCCTAAGCCAACTCACAATTTTTCGTTTTTTTGTTGTGTTTTTTTTCTCTCCCCTCCCATTGCTTTATATCTGAAACTCCTTTCTTTTGTCTCCCACCCCCACCATCCTCTCCTGGCAGCAGCTGGTTTTAGCCCCTCGGCAGCAAAAGTACATTCCCTGGCTTTGTGCTCCCCGGCATGATCCCCACAGCGTTTGTTTTCCTTCCCTAATGCCCTGCTCTTATCTTCACGTGCTCTCAGGAGCTGCCCAACATTCCTCCAGCCCAGGCTGTTGTCCCTGTTAACTCCTCCTTTCCCGTAAACAATCCACTCTTCCTAAGGCCCTCAAAAACTCACACAACTTTACTGAAAAGACCTTTAAAAGCCTCAGATGTCCAAGGGTCAGGATGCCACTGCCCTCCCCGTTCTTCTACCAGCGAAGCCATAGTAGTCTCTTTACTTCAAAGACCGTGACTGTATTCACTGCTGGATTTGAGAACTCCTTCGCCATCCTGCTTTGGCATACATGGGTTATGACCTTTTTACCAACCTGGTATTCGAGCGTTCTTGTTTGCCGTATGTGACAATGATACAACTTCTATTTCTGCTCCACTTAGGCTCTCGCATTCTTGCTCTTATAGCCTTGGTTGTCGAGTTCCCTGCATTCTCCACCAACCTGTTACAAGAAAAAACGACATCTTTTGCTGCTTGCAGGACCCACCTGGTGCAGAGTGGACAAAAGAGAACAGGACTGCTTTTTCACTTCTATTACTAAACAAAATTGAAAAAGACGGAGAATTGCTAGCATTTCTGTTGTGCTAGGCATTTTGGGGGATCGCATACATGTGTATCAATATGCACAAAGTCTCAGGGAGGACACAATCAAAGGGGAATCAGTCCTCACCTGGAATCTTGCACGGTAAGTGGTCTCTTCTGTCCGGTGCTCATTGTGGTGTCTGTGTACTATTTTACCTTCATGTTGTTCTTTATATAGTGCAGTTTCACAGGAATAAACTCCTTCTGTAGTCCGAGCAAGTTTGGGTTTTTGCACAATTCACTTTGCAGATAGTCGTGCGTACCTAACTACATTGTGGATCGGTGAAATGTTGTTTTGTGAGGCGGCCTTAGTTTTGCATCAGCTTTGCAGCCTTCTCATGTTGCAAAGTGTTTAGTTCCACTAATCTGCTAAGATCCTGAGAGTCAACGGCAGCTGTTCTGCAGCAGAAATAGTCATGGTCAGCAGCAGTGACTGGGATTTTCTGTGCTGAATGTTGTCCACTTGTAGCAAAAATGAAGTGGAAGTGAAGTGGTTTGTCGTCTCTTTCAGCTGTATCATCAGAATCACAATTGCATTGCCCATTTAAAGCTTTCAGAGATAAACAAGTCTGTTAAGTCACTAAAATAATTAAGGAGTTACACTGATTCTTTCTTTAGCAGAGAAAAGCTTGGAATAGAAACTACAACTAGTCAAAAGGCTCTAAAGTATGAAGAAAAAAGTTGGGTTTAAGTTTTGCAGTGAGGTTTTCTTTAGTCAGTCTGGAGGGGGGCAGTTTATTGATTATTAGTCCTACAACCAGCCCTACACGGGGCCTGGTTGTGAGCGTTGGCAGCACAGAATTAAATTTCATTGTGTTTTTTTATCTTGTCTGTGTTCAGTTTCCCATTCAGTTTCATCAAAAAACCTACGGAATTAGTGAATTGTACATCATTTCCCACGTATAGAAGCAGCTTCAGGTTTTTGTTACTTGCTGTCACAAGTGTCTTTGGCTTACTCTTAGTAAATGCCCTCTGCAATATGCTGGTTTTCAGGTGTTCCTAATAGACCTAAAATTGTTAAGGCAATATTTTCTGTTCTCTTGTCAGAACTGCCACTTTTAACAAGGAATATAAACTGGATTTGCCACATTTGTTTTGTATTTTACACATGTTTAGGACAGCTAAACAGGTTTCCTCTGTCTCTTTTTTTCCTATTGATGACAAACATGCAATCCTGGAAGTCTTAGGCTATTCACACCCTCTTCCCACTTGCAACTGAAATATTGGTTATAACTGACAGAGATTAACTCCTTGCAGGTTTGGTTTGTAGGATCCCCAGGAGTCTTACTGGCATCTGTGGGAGGAAGAAACTGCTCTACATGTCCCAGCTTCCTAGAGATTTCTGATTTATACAGTTTTTAAAAGTCGTTAGAATAAAAAAGATTTTGTTAATGAAAATGGGTATGAAACAATAGCACATACTGAATTTAATATGGTTAACTCCTTAACTGTTTAGTACTGGCTAATCTGTGAGGCTGGGCATTTGAAATTCTTAGGATCAGGAATGATGCAGCACTGCTGTGGGAGAAGGCTGTTACTGGAATGGTCAGCAGTCTCTCCCTTGCGCTTCTGGCAGGTTCACCTGCAATTTCCCTCTTTCTTTTGAGAGAAAAGGGAAAGTCTAGAGGTAGAAAAGACTAACACAGCTCATTCCTTGTGAATTCCCTGTGCTTCTTTCTGCCCCTGCTCAAGATGGAATGCCTCTTTCTACTGAGCCGTCCTTATAAAGGTTAAAGTTATGAGGAGCCTCGTGACTGGGTAGAGACATATCACAAGAAATACAAGAGATTAGATTTTTATCTTCATTCCTCCTCTAAGCTGGTTATTGGGGGGATGGATGGTTTGCATTCATGGATTCTTTTTGAAGATGGCTTTGAAGATTTTTAGGATTTACCATGTGCATAATCACACATGTATCTAGCAACATGACTGAAATTTGTTTCACCCTCTCCCCAAACTATACATTTTAAACTTGATACACAAATGAGTATTGACACTGAGAAGTCAAGGTTGGGCTAGTTTGCACTTTCTACTCCTGTTTGATTTTGGCTAACATTCAGAGAACAAAAGATATCCTTTCATTATGCATCTACCTAAACACCAAATAACTCAAAATGGTGCTGGCAGGGACTTTGTCCTGAAAACAGAAACTTGCTATTAAAATTGGACAGATTATTCCTTTCTTTAAAATATATAAAAAACCTCCCCCCACATACAAAAACCCAGAACACAGTCATTTTCTGACATGCATGAATTTCGGATAGAATTTAGATCATGGAACCATAAAAAACTCACCACCAACAAATCCTTGTAGAAAATAAGGGGTATGTGTTTCCTGGTTTTGGTAGCCAATGACCCGTCAATTTTCTTATTTCAAGTACAGAATGATTTTAATATCTTTTATTTTCCTTATTGGAAAGTGCCACTTTGAAAGAACAGGAAATACATATGCAGTTAGGATGTCACCTGTTTATTCTTGTACTAAATTTGTATAAAACCCAACATCCTTTCACTAAGTTTTGTAGAGAAACAGTACTCTACCAAGGAAGGATATAAAACCCCCTAACCCTGACTGGTCCCATTCTTAGGTAAGGACTTGCAAGGAGATGAAGTGCTTTAGTGTAAGGGCACAAGGTGCACTTAGAACAGATGAGAAAAAAGAGTTAAGTTCTCTGTTTTTCCTTTTCTTTGACCTAGTTATTGAATTGCCTGTAACATTTCTCGAACTGGATTGGAAGACAAAAACATGTACCTTAAAAGCACTAAAGAAAAGGCTCCAATTATCTGAGAGATGGGCAGATACAAAATGTTCATTCTTCACAGTCTGTGCTTTTCTTTGGAAGTGTTTGTGCCCTCCGTGCAAAGAATACAACATTTACGTTTATGACAATACACGTGTGTGTTGTTCTGGATGTATGTTTGACAGTACGTGTATGCCAAGTCAAATTTTGGTTGGCAAATATTATCATTCATCTTTGTTGAATACAAATATCACTGTACTTGATAAATTATGAATATATTAGAATGATAGTAAACAGAGAGTTTATAGGTTTGTATTTAAGAATAGTTGATGTCTTTGCTTCAAATGTCCTTTCTCATTGTACTATAGCAAATTCAGTGCTTCACCGAGGAAGATGAAATATTAGTAAGGACTTTGTTTCTTCACAGCTGCTGCTAGATAGGAATAGGTGGAATTATGTATCTTAGAAAGTGGTTTAACACAATGTTGGTTTTGAGGCTGTTTAACATCCACTGATGGCTGATGTACACCAACAACAAAGTTCTTTGCAGTCTAGATTTAGTTCTTATAGCTTGATGACATTCAAATTAATCAAACAATGGAATATAAACCCAAACAAACGTAGAAAGCACTTTCTTGAAAACAGATTATAATTTGATTCTGACCCAAATAAATTATTTTTTTAGTTTTACAATTACAATATGCTCTTACACTAACAATATATGCTATCACTTTATAAAATATACAGCTGTACGTCTAATAAATGCACTGTAAGCATTTGAGTATTTACTCATTGAGTATGCGGCCATCATTGGCTTAACTTATTAGGAGCACTATAATTTGAACTCCACTAATAGGTGATTTTATTTTTAATGGGTCTCTTTTTTGATAACCTTAAATCCTACACTTCCTCTGTTTTCTGTTTGTTTGGGTTTGTGGTTTTTTTTTTAGTTAGTTTGCTGCTTCTTTTACATTGGCAAAGAGCTTCAATGTTTCTTTGCATTGACTGTGAAGTTTTGTTGTTGGTCAATCAGGGCTTTTATGTGGCACCTCCCAGTGGCTAACCTTAAAATGATGAGGCATCCCTGACCACAGGAGAAAAGAGTGTAGAATAGGGAAGGAAAGCTTTTAGTAAATGAGGAAAACTTAAACTAAAATTTGCCCAAAATTACTCTTACTGCTATAAAGAAAATCAATTTAAAGTGTGGTAGCTCTACTTTACTATTTATTTTGCCCTCAAGAAAAAAAGAAAAAAAAAAGCAGGAAATTTAACATGCAGGAAGTTTCCTACTGCAGAACTACTGGGAAAGGGAGCAAGAATGAAAGAGAACTTCAAGAAACTACTCGAGTGTACTTTATTAGAGATGTAAGAATAAGTCTTGGTTACTGACAGAGACTCTGCCACAGTGTTCGTGTTCCATCCAAGCCCTTGATATTATCTCATACCATCCACACTCTTCCCCAGCTGCAATAACTATTTCATTTTACTTCATTTTATTTAATGGTATCTAGCTGTTACCTACGTTCTGCACATCTCACCTACGTGTTGTCTAGATAATGATATGTGACATGTCTCTGGAAGCCCAAAACAAGAAAGTGAAGAAAAGAAAGAGCAACTTATGATGTTGTGGAAGGAATATTTGACTTGCCATTGGTTAAGGTTTAACATCAGACACACCCCCCCCCCCCCCCCCCCAAACATCAAAAGCAATGTCCAGAATGTGTATGGCTATAACTGAGCCTTTAGATGTGAATTTTTTTACAGGTTGGGCAGGTGGATGGCACCCCCACCAGCTCCCTGAAGAGCAGCCTCTTCAGGTAGCCCACTTCATTCACCCAGATTTCAGAATTAATTCCTCTGAACCCCCATCCACAGTATTTCCCTTTTCTTAAGGTTTACCTTATTTAATTTACCTGACTCTCTCCTCCCATCTTCTTTCTACACTCTAAGGTCTCCCATTTCATATTCAAACTTTTACCATTTTGTTAACCCTAATAAACTTAGCTGTATGGGAGGTTATATTAAACCCCTCTTTTTTGAGTCTCACTCCTGTTCTCCATGGTTAGAAGTCTGCTTCCTTTGGATGTGTGGTCATCACAGCGCTGCGTCTTTCAACATAATTTTTCCTTTGGCTTTGATTTCAAGTCAGAAAATCTACTACAAAGATTCATGTATGGTATTTTTTCCATTTAAACTCTGATATTTGCCTTTACTACATTCCATTTAAAACTTGTTTTCATCAGCTAGCTATAGAAATATGAATTTTTACTTGTAGTGGGGTTAAATATTCTTCACTCCTATCTAGACCTATACATATTGTAGTAATTTTTTTTATTTTTTTTTTTAAAGGGAAAGAAAAAGAAAGAGCACATGGGAATGAGAAGACAAAATCTTAGTCTTTGCAAGGTGCCTTCTGAGTTGCTGTTGGCAATGAGGCCAGCAACCTCCTGGGTGGGCAAGAGACTGAGCCCATCTCTGCTTTAGCCTTCCCAGCAAGCCTGAGCCCATAGCAGCTTGCAGCAAACCTGCATGGCATATTGGATTGGGTTGGGGGTTTTTGTTTTTAATATAATGCAGCTCTCCTCGGGGGGTTGCAGCAGTGTCCGCCTCTGCATCTGAGCAGCCAGGCTCTCCGAGTATATGCACATAGTTGCTTTGCAAGGTAATGCTTTATCTCCCTAAATTTCTACTACATGTCACAACTTTGGTAATGAAAGTAACTTTTTCCACTTTCTTTTGGCCTCGGGAAACATTTTACTCCCTTTCTTAATGTGTGGTGATCACTATGAAGATATCATTTTGCAGTTATTTTCAAAGATATCTCATAAAAATCCTCTTGGTTTTAGACAGGGAGAAATCTGTAATAAGAGTTGGTAGAAAACCTGATTCATTGCTGTGTTACTCTGCCTAAAGCCACTCTAACTCTGTCCAGCAAACCTGGATTGGACCAATTCCTGGGCAAATTGCTGGAATTAGAGTCATGTGAAACGAGGGTAGAGCAGGGATACATCAGACCTGTTCCCTTTTTAGCCGTTTTCCTGCATCGCTGTTCATATTTGTACTGCTTCTAGAGGTGCCCTTAGTAACTATTCCCATTATGAATTCTATCTTTGTAGGTTTTCTGGTTGCCTACACGAGCCTTTGAACAGCCATCTGGTAAAATGTGCTATGGCTTGTTATTTACATGGCATTTAACTATGCCTCCGTAAGCTTCAGTAATATAATGGAGACCAACACTTTCTACTGAGCAACACACTGAAACCAAGTTGTATAGCATGCTGTATACAACTGCTACAGAAAAGGAATCGATATTAAATTCTAGGGGAATTTCACCAGAAAATAGGAAAGTTAATTTTTACTTTTGCTTTGTGTGATTCTTGCCTTTGTTTTTTTTTCTTTTAAGAAGCACAGTCTATCTATCTCAGCAGTTGCCATGGGCAGTATCTTCAACTTTGCACTTTTTACCTTAATCTTTGCCCCCTTTCTGCTTTAGATAATTTGTCTTTAGAGACATTCTATTCTGTTTTCTTTACAGCAAGTTACAGGAATAGCAGTGCTGGGAATGGAGTCATATTGACAAGTTCCCCAACATAACATACAAAGGATTAAGGCAAAGCTGTTAATTTTCTCTGCTTCCATTGATGCAGTTTGGAATCATTATGACGCTGGCAAAGGAGACTATTTAACCACATTGTTCTGTTGCTATTTATAAATGGGATCTCATTTAAATTTAGAACACAAAACCTTCCCGGGTGGAAAACTGCCACCTTGTGTATCCGCATGCAGTGCGGTGCAAGGGATCCGATCTGATCACCGTCGATATCGCTGCTGCAGTACAGATAGCAATAATGAGAATAGCACTGAGCTGCCCGTAGGGCTCAATTTGGTAACCTTGTCACATCCGAACCTATGCCCTCATCAGTACGTGGAGTTTTACAGAGACTACGTGTTTAAATGGATGCATTTATCAGGAGTCATGAGGCGTCCGATGTTTGGACAGAGGTGTCAATCAGAGCTGTGGGAGCTCCGAGCTCCCGGGGGGACCTCCTAGCTGCACCCCCGGGCGCGGGGGATGCCTACCCTCTTCTTTCCTCTTCTTTTCTCCAGCCAACCTTCTCTTCTTCCCCCTGGGAAGCAGGCTGGGTGTTTGGACAAGTTGGGGTGGGAGCGTGGGGAGCGCTGGCCCTCCCCGAGCCGGCACTGCAGTTTGGGTGTAACTAATGGGAATTGGCTTTTGCCACCTTGCACGGCTGCCAGCACTGGAAACGTAGGCTAAAAAGTCAGAGCTGCTGCTTTGCTGCAAGTGTACAGAGAGGAAATATCGTTTTTAAGTAGGACTGGGACTATCTGTAGTCCGAATTAGATATTTTGGATATCAATGTAATTAATCCCTCTCAATCTGTCGAAGTCTCGCTAAGGTGTGTAAGGCTTGGAGTCCTGAATCCAGCTCTGCAATTCCTATTCCAAATTCTTAGAATTTGTTACAAGTAGTGGTCTTCATCCACATAGAGCAGGTGAACCTATTGCATTGACAGTGATTTTTCAAGGTTGTAGTAAAAAGCATCCAACAAATGTCTGTCTGTATTTTTTTATATAGCAATCATAGATGAAACCTTTTATGCATCCAAGTAGTTGCCACTTTTATCTAAACTGAGATAAGGAGGAGTGCGTTTATGAAGAGTTATGAAAGATCTTTGTCTCACCTGTAATTTTGGTGTGCGAACAGCACTGTCAGGTTCAAAGCACCTTACATTTGCAAACACTGCTTAATAAAAATTCTATGAAATGGTGATTGCCCCCAATTAAGAGATGGAGGATCAGAAAAACAATGAAGTGATCCAGGCATTTTGAGCCACAATTGTTCCATGGGGGAGAAGCTGATTCTCCCAAGTCTTAACTTAAGTATCATGTATGAAGTAATTAGTATTCAACAGTGGTTACGTGAAAAGAGTACTGTCACATAAATCACAATAGTTTGACCATTCTGAATTAACAAATTACTGCCTGCCAACTAAGCAGCACTAACTTACCAGGTAAAAGTTACAAAGATGATTTTTATTACAGTTAGTGTAAGTTTTATTAAAATTATTCTTGGGACATTCAATAAAATAACTACATTTGTATGCAACTTTACTTGATTTATATATACTTGAACTATTAAGCCACCGCAAGTTGCCTATACATAAATCTACAGTATCAGTTTGTCCTTTTTTCTTTAAATTAGTTCTTGTTGTGTGTGAGATTTCAAACTGGCAGAGTCTGCTGTTTTATGTTATTGCAATATGAGTTTTCTACCTTTTGATTGTGGCAGTAGTAGGGATATTGCGTTTGTCGGGTATCAGAAGAATGATAAGAACAAAAAAACAATCATTTCTGTGCTTGGAAGCAGATTTCAGGACACAGGGATGACTATACCAGAAGTATGCATTTTATTATTTGTTTGTTCAAGTTTGAAATGGGATGTAACTACCAATATTGCTAGAAATTATAGACTTGCACTGCTATAATTCACATTGTTGTGGATGCCTGCAGTGGCAGGTACAATGTATATAGTGTATATTCTTGCTCGTCAATTTTTTTATGTGTGCATTTGAAACACACTTGAGCCAGCGCAGAGAAATCTAAGTTCAAAGTCAGGAAGGAACAAACAATAACTGGTGAAATCTTGCACTACAGGGATCAGTTATAAAACTCCCCTGAGTTCAGTGGAGCCAGGACTTTACCTCCAACTTAAACTTCAGAAAATATGTACAGAGGATAGATGTAACTTCATCCTTACTAAATATGTTCCAAGGTACCTACTTCACTGCCTGATCATTTATAGAACTGTTAGTTTATTAATCAGCGAGTGATAATAAACTGTGAAGACTTTGAAAGACTTGAAAACTTCTTTTTAACTTTGGAACATGGAAAAAATTCCCTTTGTTTCAGCTCTCCCTTACAGTGTCACACCCCAAATTCGTAGCTCTGCCAGCAGTGCAGCGTTTTGGGCTCTTGAAATACGCCCCTGGCACTGATGGCTGCAGAAGGTCTGCAGATGCTGCTTGCCTTGAACATTTTGTCTTTTTGAACGGGGCTTGCCATGGTTTAAGTGGCATGCCATAAAGGTCTAAGCTGGCTTAGCTGCAGGATCTGTCCACACCCCTTCGATTTGATGATGTATGCCCTTTTTTGTACGTAGCTCATTCCAAAGTCTCTCTTTCCAAGCACAGATGTGGAGATGAGAATATATGATGAGATGTGGTGTTCAGCGCTGCTTGATTCACAGTGCAGGAGGGTCTCCTCAAACAGCAATCTGCTCACATTTCAATAATTGGAAACAGGACTTTGTCGTTCCAAAATGTGACGAACCTCCTCCATGAAAATCCACTGTTGGGACAAGGAAGGGTCTTCCTGGCCCTGCCCAGCCTCCCCTGGGGCTTTTCTTGCCTCCTGCCCATGGCCCAGCCCGGGGCCATCGATCTGTCCCCCAGCAATGCCATAGCAGTCCTACAGAACTCCTCATAAGAGTAAGAGCTTTAATTCGGGGGGTTTGGTCAAGTTCTGGTCAAATCCTTTAGCCTGAGTACCAGCATACTGCATACCGGCTTTAATCCACTACCCAAAATACCTACGACGGCGTCAGCTTTGCCTGAGTTGCTAAGAATTTGGCTCTGAGCTGCTGTACCTTCACTGCCGTCCTTGGGAGGTGGCAGCATTTCCACAGTAGATCAATACATGCGAGCGTACATTTGCAAAAGCGCTTTTGTGGGGTCACCAACGGGCTGCGGGTGCACTCCTCGGAGACTGGCCACGTCCCTGCCGTTGGCGGGTCCAGGAAAGAGGCCAGGGACTAAAAATGTAACCCACGCGTGCTGGGAGAGCAACGTGACATTTGAAAAGCAGCATGCTTAGCCTGATGGGTCGTGTTGGATGAGACCTAGATTTCCTCATCGTTCGGATACCCAACAGGCACTGCCTTAGTACCTCCAAGCGCACGGTTATGGTGTACAGTTATCAAAGGGCTGTATGCGCAATGGGCCTTATTCTGCCCTTTGGAGTAAATGCATTTGATGGCAAAGTTACTTGTAAGACAGAGAAAACAGATCACCCCCTTCTGTCTTCAGCATGCCTCCATGTCTAAGCAGCAAAACCAGTTCTGGCTGTTGGTTTCCATCAGTTTTTTATTTCTACTCTTGAGACATTCGATCCTCAGAGCGTATTAGTTTTGCGGCTTGGAGATTGCAGCCAAGTATTCAGTCCTAGTTTCTAAGCATGTAATGTGAAGCACTGCTGTGGGATTTGAGACATAAAAAACCACCCCATACCCGTGAAACTGTAAAAGCAGTGAAAGGGTAGGGCAGGGGGAAGAAGATTTTACAGAAGGTGGAAAAAGGGCCACACAGGGACTGCAATTATATGGACAGTACATCTAGGGAGGAAGGGAAAAGAAAATAGGTAGGGCAGCTGTAATCAGTGGGAGGAAAAGTAGCTTACCAGCTATTAACCAAAACCCGTAAAAGAAGGAGGAACGGTGGACAGCCAGATTTGTTGAAACGGAGGTTAGTCATAGACCCGGAATAGGATGGGGAACCCAGGGGTACAGTGAAATGTAGGGGAGAAAGCATGTGCAAAACTGAATTGCAGTAAAGAGTAGTGAGCTTTGTTTTGCAGAGGTGAAATAGTAGCAGGGCTTAGTAGTAATGGGGGTGAAACAAACATTCCAGAAAATGGAAAGTAAGTTCATCCCTTTTACACTAAAATTACTAAAACTTCATGTTAAGAGATGGGGTGTGAGCAAAAATGCTGGGTTTCCCTAAGAGCAAAGGCGGTCCAGATGGGCACCAACGTGAGCCAAGCTTGCATGTCGCTGCTCATCTCGCCATTCAGTCAGGCTCCCGCGGGCCTGCCTGAATTCCAGTTTAAGTGAAATAGCATCTCAAAAGAGCAAACTTCTACCGAGGACCATCCATTCCAGACAGCCCTCGTAGTGGGATTTCTTTCACTGGTTTGAATCTGAAAGGATAGCACCGTAGTTTTCTAAAGCGTGGTGAATCTCCTCCGGTCCATCTGTTCCAAAGTCAGCCAGTGAACCTTGCCTGGTGGTGCTGGGAGCAGGGCAAGCACCCCTGGAGGACAGCTCATTCTACTTATACTACCCGTACTTTGGAAGGGATGAACTTTCCTTGAGGGGTGTTGTATTTTTCTCCCTGGGTTTAGAAAAGAAGCCTGAAATACTGACGCTGTTGAGGGATGTGATTCAGGTCCAACCTGAGACATCCAGGAAGATGCCAACGTGTCTGGAGCAGGTGCCTGGGCACCTCTTAGACTCATGGAGGTGCAGTTAATGTGCCCGGTGGAGCGGAGAGCACTGTTCAGGTGACCAGCACCCGTCATTGCTTTGGGTGAGATGACTCCTTCTGTCCTCCTTGAAGGGACTGACTAGAGCTCAAGTGATTCCAAAGGGACTGCAGGCACCCAAGGTTAGGTGGCTGAATGAAGAGCTGCATCCCAGCATAGATGCCTAACTTCTAAACTACTGAAGTCAAGTGAAGGGAATTCAGGCCCAGAAGAACAATAAAAGCCTGTCTTTTTCTTTAATCCTAGCTCAGGATTTTGTTCCTCAAAGATTTAGGTCTCCTCATTTCTCTGCTTTTACTATAACGTTTGCCTTCAACATTTCTCTGCACTTCTATTCAATTAGAAGTGTGCCTATAGCTACAAAAGGAAAAAAATAGTAACAGAACAAGGTCTGTATTTTCAGATCTTGAGGTGAAAACATGAATTACCTTAAAATAGTCAGACATTCCTTTACATATTCATTTTTAATTTTTCCACAGACTCGCAACTTGTCAATCTTTACTCAGAATACATCTTCCCTTGAATGGTTTGCCTAGATACTCTGCTGAAGGGGAAGGTTTTTCCCTCTTTCCCCCTGAGCATACATTCTGAAAACCGAATGAATGATAAAGGCAATTGGCAGCCTTTTCCCCCCTGCTTAAAAATTGACTTATTACTTGAATTTGGAGCTTGGTCTGAGAATTGGGCCCTATTCCTGCAAAAGATGTATGTGTATTCTCTACATTTAATGACATGAATAGTTCCACTGAGATCTGAGAGTGTATTACAGCATAAAAATTAAAGAGCTATAAATCTGTGCAAGATGAGGCTGTTGCAAGAAAAAATTAACTAAATGCTTACCATGGATCAAAAGAGGCAGAAGTTAGCATGCTAAATTTGTAAGATCTGCCTGATATGTCGATGCTCTTACATTAAGGAATTTAATTTGTTTGTATTAATGAACCATCATATTCTATCATTTGACTAATATAAATAATTTGGAATTTTTTTCCTCCTTTCTTTTAAGAAATCCATTTTTCAGTAACCCAGCCTTTAAGAAATGAAGGTGAATGAGCAGCGCTGCTTTTAAAAAAGTTATAATTTATTAGGCATTCAGTTACTTTGCTCAAGTTCTCACACAGATAAGACGCATTTGTGTGTGTACACAATTATTTTTTAAAATGCCTGAGAAATCTCCTTGCTTACCCATGCATCAGTGCTTCTATTCCCAATTTGATTTTATTTCTGCTTGGGTCTTGGTAGGAAACTCTGAAATTACCAAACTTTTTACGAGATTGCTGTCAGGTTAAATTTACATTTGAAAAGTTTGCTAGGTTTTGTTGGATTTTTTTTTTTTTTTTAATTTTTGTGCTCATTAGTAGAGCAGTAGCTCTACTGGATGTCAGAAGCATTATTTGTAAAAGCTGTTAAAATGCTCAGACATGTACAATATTTGAAGTGTTTGGTGTATCCCAGTTTCCCTTCTGAAAATGTACTATAACACAAACAGAATGACTTATTTTTTCATGGTGGTATACTACCTTTGGAGCTTTTCTTCAGTCTGTATACTATTAATTACAAGTATTTTAATTCATCTTTTTGTAGCTTAACACTTTGGGGCTTTTCAGGATTTCCCCCCCCCCCCCCGAAAACATTCATGGACAGGTAACAACCAAGAAAGAGTTCCTCTGTGCCATTGAAATGCTTTGTCTACAGATACCTGTCAACATCTCACGCCAGGCAGAGAGTTGGTAGATGCAGGTAACACAATGGAGGAAAGAAAACTCGCTGCAGAGCTTTACTACCTGTGCGTTCTGTCCAGGGATGCTACTGCAGGGATAACCGCTGGCTGCTTTTGCAGGCACTGCTGCTTCCGTACAACTGTTGGTACATGCATTTATCACGCTTCTATGTTGTCTCTAAGCAAGCGGCATGCCTTTTGGTTGCATTGTAATGTCAGTTTGCTAGAGAAATTTTTGGCCTTTAATTCTTCTTCTTTATTTTCTTCCACTCAGTTTACAGTAGGCTTTTATTTTCTGGATCTGATGTAGAGAAAAATCAACTTTCAAGCTTTTCAGAGGTGGAACACTCAGAGAGACTTGATTCTTCCTTTGAATTGTTATCACTAACAAAAAAAAAAAAAAAAAATAACGTGGGTGGTTGTTGAATCTTTACCATGGAAGATTTTTCCCTTGGAAATTCTTGTCAACAGAAATCGGCTGAGAAATATGAAGCCACACAAGCAGTTAAATGTTCATTTTTTATTTGCATCCCCGGTTCAATGCTTTGCTATAACGTAATGTTTAATAGGAGGTGCATACTTTATGGTGTAGAGAAGCATACTCAGGTGTCTCATATCACTGAAAGCTCATCTGTCTGTTTTTACATGATCCTAACACACAAATACACCAAAGGCTGCATTTATGGTAGCATACTTAGAGGCAGGCTTCAGCTTTAGTTTTAATTTAGAAAGTCTGTCATTGGTCAACAAGTTGTTGCCTTAGATAAGCAAGAGAACAAACAATTTTCCCTGTGAAAGCAGCATGTGCTAAGAAGTTGTAATCGTGTTTTCCTCCTGGGCATTTAAAAACTTGTTAGATGGTCTTTTACTCAGTACGAGGACTCAGAGCCTTCCCTCAGGTTTTAATGGGGAGATGCCACACTCAGGTCTAACCACCTCCTTTCCAACCTTCCAGCGCCTCGTTTCAGCTTTTACCTTCATAATAAAATTAGTCATCAATCCCTTGGATAATATATTGGAACTAGGAGTAAAATGGCAATTGTCCCTCGGTAGTTTTCTTCCATTTCAGCCTCTCTTTTGTGACTCCTGGAGCTCCGGAGGAAGATGCAAGCCCATGAGGCTGGCAGTCTACTGCAGCTGTAATTACCAATAAGGACGCCTGTGTTCCCCTTTCCAGTTAGTCATCCTTGGAGACGTGTCTTTTTTAGCGAAAAGGAGGGGATGAGCAGGTAGAGGGAGCCTATAAATATTCTTGAATAGCTGCGGTACTGAAGAATTGGAGTTCTTCAGTAATTTGTCAAAACACACCGAACGAAGCAAGTGGTGAGATCATACTTTTTTGCTGTAGCAATGACTTATTTGCTGGGGGAATGAAGCTGGGTGGCTTTAGGCAGAATCTAGTCTCCCCACCTCCTGTATTATTAGGTATATATTAAATTAAGAAAAGCTGATTTTAACCAGTTATATCTTGGCTGTAGCGAGTATGTTAGCTGTGCTGGCGAAATACAGCTTCCACAAGCCATTTGGTTTACCAGTACCTGTAATTTAAGGGGTACTTTCCTCCCCTCCTTTTTTTTTTTCCCTGTGTGTAACATTTTCAGTCTTTTTCATTTCAGTGCCGCTGATTACACTAATAAATTTTAGACAGATATGGTAGGTTCTTTGATACTCTATGGCATGGATTCTGAGATGAGTGCCTTTTCCCTCCAGCTGCGATGGGTTATATTAAGCTTCTTTATGAAGAGGGGATGCTGCGGCATTAAGCACAGATGATTCCCCCTTCTCTGGTGTCCTGCAGGATAGCTCATTCCCTTGATCAGCCAAATCTGAGGGAGAAAAAGGCTTGTTCCTCCTCGCTGTGCATACTGATTGTTTCTCAACACAATGCTTGTCAAAACTCCCTCCATTCGACCACTTTTCTAAACCCAGCATCACTGAAGAGGTTTCACCTGCAGTAGGGCAAATGATATCACCTGTTCCCAGATCCTGTTGATTGAATGATGATCTGGTATCTCAGGATTGCAGCTTCGGGTCCTTTAGCTGTCTGTCCTAATACACTGTTGTTGGTAAGATGCTGGTTAACTACTGCTGTTGAAGTAGTATTTGGCTACAGGAATACGTTCCCTCAATCATTTGTTAGTGGGAGCACTGCTGCACTCGCGTTGAACCTAATAACTGTTATCACACAAAATGTGTGCAGCAAACTACAGGCTTTTTAAAATTCTTCTTCCAGTTTTGACAAATGCTTAGTAAGTAATTCTAAAAGAAAAAAAAAAAATCTGTGTAAATATCTTTAAAAGTGTATCTTGCTAGCTTAACCGTGAATATTGTTTGACCATTGCACTAATGAGACAATATAAGCAGTAAGGGAAGTAATGTTACTATTAAATAATGAAACTGCAGAATTTGAAAAACACCATTCTTTTTCTTGACAGAAATTTCACTAGATTTGGTACTTGACTTTTTTCCCTGCTGCTGTTTTGCAGACTTTGTGTTTGAGACTGTTGGGATAGAGAAGGAAAGCAGGGTCTGATTTGAATGGGTCTTCTGATAGGTCTTGCTGTTGCTAATTCAGTCCTTATGCAGTGTGTGGTGACTCTAGGCTGCTTTTATTAACTTGATATTGGCTGAAATTTGGTCTTTAAAGAGAATCATTAGAAGAACAATGTTTTGATTTGGAATGAAAGCTAACTCCTCCTGGAAATGGAGGGTTGTGAGGTTTTCAGCCTTCCTCAGTGTTTCGCCAGCAAGTCTGTTGCATGGTCATAACTCTTTCATGAAGTCTTAAAACAGCTGATGTAGAATTGGTTTAGATCTCTGTTTTCATTTAATGTCTGTACTCTAGTCTGTGTTTAAAAAAAAACCAAACAAACAAAAACCAAACTTATCGAGCCATTTATTTTTTTCTTTCTTTGTGAAAAATGAGCATATTTGTGTTATTGTCACAGATAACTTGCTATCAGAATAATCTAGCAGTTTTGCAGAATTGGCAGGGGGAGTTTTGGAAGGGTGAGAGTTTGGGATTGAAACCGTTAACTTGCTAACACGTACAGCTTTATACCAGAATTGCGCTTTTCGGGTTTTTTTGTTGTGTGCGTGTGTACGTAGTTTCAAGTAACGTGACGTTAAATCTGTAGCGTGTGTCTGCTGGCAGTTACTGTTAAAATTCAGACTGGAGGCACTGCCCTCATCTCAGGCACCGCGTCAGAGGAGTTCAGCCATCTCACAGCACTAGCACCAGCAACCTGTTCCCAGGGACTCTCGTAATTCGTTACAGCTCAATAAATCTCTGCGTGAGAAGTGAAATCTGTGCTGTAAATCCAGCCATGTAATCAGCTAAATCTTGCAGTCAGAGCAAAGGAAGGTATTGGGCTTTGCTGGGTGTCTGTGCGTGCAGGGTTGGTGGGGTCGTCCCTCTCTCTTTCTCGGTGGGGGAGTTTTGGTCTCTGCCCCACAGCCTCTTGGTTCCTGCCATCCACCTGGGTAAAGGCTACAGATCCCGTAAGCAAGGGAATTAATTCAGTCAGATCTTTTTGTCCCTATTAATAATGAAGTTGCCAAGAATTCTAACTGGGGGAAAAATTAAAATGTATAAAGTGAAACTCTTTTAGGTGAAGACCGAGGTGAAATTGGTATTAGCGCTTCCCACATCAATATACTGTGAATTCTTTAGTCTGCTGCCTTCTGGAATGCTATTGAAAATACTTTAAGAAAATTAACTATTGCAAAGTATAACACTGCTTGAATTTAACTATCTTTAATGAACAAATATCTCGCCCTGTGAGAACTGGGCCTACTATAAACACACCTAAAAGGAATATACGCAGAAGACCGAACATTGTTCATATGACAGTATTTGCCTTTCCGGTAGTAAATAATGAACGTGTCTGAAGGTAACTTAGAAGAATTGGTAAAACTGTGTTATCTTCAGACTCAGAAAAGCCTTATACTTACAATACCCAATGGAAGTGTAATCTTCTTCCTATTAAGATCTCACTGTCATTGTGCCTGAAATGTTCCTTTCTCTAGAGACTCTGTTGTAGGCATAAAGCTTTCAGGCTGCCAGGGGATGGTATCTCTCCCCAAACCCAGAGCTTTCTGTTGAAAGGGATGTTGTTAATGCTTTGAACACGTAACTTTGCATCTCCTGTGAAAACGGATTTAAAAGACAATGAAAGCCATTTAGAGCCATAGAGGAGGCGTTTCCCTTTTTCTTGTTCTGCTGTTGGGCTGGACCCAGAAGTGAAAGAAACTAGTTAGCTTCTGAGTAGAGTGAAAAGCAAATGAAGCAAACCGTATGAAACAAATTCATATTTTAGAACTTGGCTTTCCTAAGGAAAGGTGAGGAAGGTCGGTGAGGAATTAAAAAAATTAATTCATGTCAGAGTATCACAAAATGCAATGAAAGGTGAAATGCTTTGGAAGAAGTCTTTTCCTAAGATTTGTTGTTAGAGTGAAGACCTGCTTTTTTATCTAGGAGGGAAGAACTAACCAATTTGCATCATCTGTGCTCAGAAAGACTCAATAACAAGACCAGAGTGTGGACTTATTTCCTAATTATTCTGATAGAAAATGGAAATTCTTCTGTGACCCATGTGAAGACATTTGGGCCCTGTGATCCTACAGCATAGTGTCCTTGGAAATATAGACACAAATACACAATTAGCGCAGAGGATCTTCAACCAAATTAGTGAAGACCCCTATTTAAACTCAAGATGGATGCCCAGCTGAGTGCCAAAGTAAATATTTCTTCTGCAAAACAGTATTTGAGATTTAAATGAGTAACAGCTTCACACACGTAAGTTAGAGACAGAGGTTTCTTTCAGAAGACTGTTGCAATACAAACGGCATATGGCTTGTGCCCTTTGTCACCCTGTTCTGGAAATGACTGCTTGACACTGACAGTTACAGTGACGCAGGGACATAAGGTCTCTCGGAGTCTGTCACCTTGTGTTACATCAAGGTTCCAGTCGCTCTACAAACGTAAGCTTTCCTGTTTGGGGAAGTGTAAGTGAAAATTAGCTTTATTGTGAGTTGACGTTTCTGGGATCTTTAGATATTTGAGGCAATAATTAAGTGAAGATTGTAGTATGAAAATTATTTGTTGGCATTAATTATTGAGGCAGAGGACATTCAAGTAATTTGTTTCCAGGATCATTCTTGTAGCGCAGATGGCTGGTTCAAAATTTGTGAAAAACTTTAGATTACATTGGCTTTTGTCTGTTTGTGCAGCATATCTTCAAACAATGTCAGAATATTTTTCATATGAATTTCATCTTTAATAGCGTTTATAGCCAAAACTCCTCCTCAGTTATTTTCTGTACAAAACTCAGTGTTCTGACCTAGCTCCTTCATGAACAATGCGGTGTTTAGCAATCAATGATGTGATTTTTTAAGTGTATACTTAGGAAGGAAATAGCATTGCATAGTTTTACAGGAAAAATCAGTGCTAACAAGAACTGATCTGAGAAGATGTTAGAGGCAACTAATGCTGGAAATGTTTTTGCTTACTTTATTGGTCTTTGAATCCATACTGAAACTCAAAACCAGATTGAACTGCTTGAAATTCTTCAGGGTATGGGATTTCTCTGTGCGTGTAAAAATATGTATCTAAGAACTTCAGGAACAGAGACTCTATTATCAACCACTTTTGTAACAGAGATGTGAGAAAGAAGACAAACAAACAAACAAAAAACAAACGGGTGATGTTGTATTTTCCAGACTTTTTGTGAGCGAACCGCCTGCTTAGGAAAAAAATCTCCGTAATGGTCACTCAGTAATATGCTAATGAGCAAACCCAGCTTCTTCTGGTAACTGCTTGTTTTTCCAGGCTAAGATACATTTTGACCAAAATAACCCCTAAGATTTTAAAAAAAAACCAAACAATTTTGCACTTTTCAGTAGATAAAGGCAAACTTGAGCCAATGTAACAGAGGTAGGAGAGTCAATTGCTAAACAATACCTGTTTGTTTCCTCCTTAATCCTGTGGCCATTTTTGAATCTGTTCTATCCAAATCTTAGCATGAACAGTGTCAGATGGTGGGAAGGCTCATGGCATTCCCCACTGAGGTATCTGTCCAATGGTAATGAAAAGGTTTTAGAATGTCTTAAGTCTAAACCATGGGATGTTTGTGAAGATGCGACTCGCTGAAATGACAGCTGTGAGGCAGGCTAAGGAGAACGCACGAGGGTCATTTTATTATACCTGAGAGGCGGGTAGCAAGCATCATCACTTAAATTCAAGGGTAGGGTTAAACCCGGGGCGGGGAGAGCGAGGGGAGAACTGCTTTTCTTCTCCCAGTGTAAAAAAAACAGGCGACTTGACCTAAGGCCACTTCTTCATGCCCACCGCCGTGGCAGAGCCGGCTTCTCCGGCAAGCGAGGCAGGCAGGAGCAAGAGCTTTTCCCAGCTGTTCTCCTTGGAAGTCGAGCACCTTCGGCATGACCTTGGCTTATGGTGCAACTTCCCAGATTTGCCTCTGTTGTAGTTTTAACTGTGTGTATCAAAACCAAAATGATGCCCTTCCTTATAGTAGGGTGGTGTTTTGGTGCAGTTTTGTTTTAATAAATATTTATTTTTTATTGTTTATGATTTTAGGCTTTCTGAAATCCTTCAAAGGCGCTATTTCAGCGTAGTCAGTCTAAACTTAAACCAGTGCTTCTCTGGTGAGACACAACACATATGAAAACATTATACAGTTTTTTTCTTAAGCTTTTTTTTTTTTTTTTTTTTTTTCTTTTAGTAGTAGACAAAGGGTTTTCTCCTCTGCCCCTCAGATGTTTATTTTTTCTGTTTGGTTGATTTTTTCCTTATAAAAGGAGGGCAAGAAACAACCTGCTGAGCATATGTTGTAGAACCTCTGCCAGGTGCATAAAATACTCAAGGCTGAGAATAGGGGCAAAAGAAGAAATCCTTTTAACTATTGCAACTGCTATAACTATTCTTAAAGAGACTTCTCACAGTGTGTGACTACAGGCTTCTGCTTGAACATCTCAACCCCTCACTAGTGCTGGTTGTAAGGCAGTTTGGAAGGGGACTAGGAAGGGTGGCAAAGTTTTCCCTTTGTTTCATGGCCTGGAACATGTGTTGGGCTGGGTGATAGGAGGAAATCCTCTCTTTAGGTTCTGATTTTTCATTTTCCTGAATATTTTTCTTGCAATTATGCTCGTTCTTTTTGTACTGTAGCTCTATTGCCAGCACCAACGAAAGATAAAAATTGCTCGTTTTATACGATGACTGTTTCTTGCAAACTGTAGTGATAGTTTTAGGGAACAGGACCCAGAAGTCAGTCTTTGGGGTATGGCCAGCTGTTGGGCAGTTGCATCAGGGTCTTGCTCTGGCAGTGCCGCCTGTGCAGCAACCGGGCTTCAGGAGAGACAGGCTGGACGGGGCGGCCCGGTCCCAGCCTCTGACCCTCGTCTATGGAGCACACTGAGGTCAACACCAACCCTGCAGGAAAAATAGGTGAATTCTGGTGTTCACCTAGGGATCAGTTACTGCCGCCTTTTATAGATGGGGAAATAACATGCCCTGCCCTGCCTCCAG
Source organism: Astur gentilis (assembly GCF_929443795.1). Lineage (NCBI taxonomy): Eukaryota > Metazoa > Chordata > Aves > Accipitriformes > Accipitridae > Astur > Astur gentilis. The sequence goes on from NC_064892.1 coordinate 3,298,943, forward strand.
CTTCTTTCTTGGAAAGACGAGTTGTGGGCACTCCTTGGCACACCAAAATCAGGGCTGCAGATTCCAAGCAGGTGAGCAGTCGAAGCTCCGAGGAAGATGAGCTCACATCTCTTATTAATTGTTTTTCCTGCTGCTTGGCTTTTGATGACTCGCCACTTGGCGCACGCTTGCTCTATGTCTAGCTCTGAATTTTCTATTCTGCTCTTTGACCAAGATTTAAAAAATTAGACGTTATTTAGATGTTGCCATTTAGACATGCCTAATTTAAGACAGCTAATTCCTTCACTGGATTATGTTTTTAAGTCCTTTTATGGATTCAGGCCCAGACATTTTTGGTTTTGGACTTCTGATGTTCGGCGTTAGAATACTCAGTCACTCTGTAGATTTAGTAGCAGTAAGTTATCTTGAGAGGTTTATGGGAGAGCAAGAAATTGAGTCTGCATCCAAGGCTAGGACTTTAATCAAGGACTCCTTCCTGTGGCATATGTTTTTCTAAGTTGCTCTGCTTGTTTGACTGATGGGTGTCAGCACATTGCCTTGCAATTAAGCATGATTCTTACTGTCGTGTTTCTGAAACTAGGATTGGATAGCTATACGGCCAAGTTAGTTCCATCAGTAGTCTGACTATTAGGATAAACTAAAAATCAATACAGTTACATGGCAGTTTTTATGTACAAGATGATCCAGTTTATTTTCATGCTTTTAATGATCAACCAGTGCTCTGCTGAAGTTGTTTTCAGGTCTGTTGGGGTGAGGGTTCTTTTTACAGCTGATCAAAACTACCTGAGGGTCTAATCCCCACCCGACCCCCCAGGACCTACAGCTTCAGCCCTCTTTGCAGTTGCGCAGCATGCAGATGAGTCACATTGATTTCTCTTGCGGAGAATTAACTAGCAAAAGCGCAGGATCCAGGTTTTCACTGGATCATCAAATTTACCCATTTGCCCTGCAACCACACGCTCATGAGATCTGGCAGGAGGCAGAACAGAAATGTGCTTTGGGCAGCAGCATGGGATTAGACTTGGGTAGGTGTCTAGCCTCCTGCTGGAGAAGGCAGTGATTTAATGGTTGTGTTAAGGTAATACTGAGTGATATTGTTATTTTTAGGGCAATATTGAGTAAAATTAGGTAATATTGTTAGGGTAGCGTTTTGAGATCCCACTCATAGACTAGTACCCCACCAGGCTAGGCATAGTACAAATCTGTAAGAAAAGGATGACCTGTGCAGCAGAGCGGTGTTATGAACCTAAGTATAGGTTATAATGCATGCTAAAGAAGTCTGGGAGGAAATGAGCAGGCAGATTCACCAGCAGTGAATATAAATGTCTTTCATTCACTATCAATAACTCCATAAGCCCTCTCTTAAGGTTAGACTACTGAAAGAAAATAGAATAACACCTGAATAAGTAGTTAAAACAAAGTTTTAGCCTGACTTAACTTAGATTTTATAAACTTCAGATGATTTCTGTAATTATTTTGGGCTGCCGTTGGTTTTTTGGCATTATTTTTCCACACATTCTTGGCGTTTTGTCGTTTGAGTATTATTTGTGACTGATGGCGTCTGGTAGACTCTCCTGACTAACCCAGTTCCTTGCAGATTTGGCTGTTGTAATATACTGCCTTGTTTTGGAAGGAGGAAATATTAAATCATTATGGAAAGATCCTAAATAATTTCAAACTTATGGACATTATTTCTTTTTGTGGTAGCTAGTGAAGGATGGCCAGTTATTTCTAACTAAATAAGAAAACAAAATGCATTGGTTTAGCCATGTAAACTTGGGGCAACTTTTATAGGCTAGTTGCATCTTTATTAGCTAATATTGGCTTTGAGAGATGCAAAGAACAGTGAATATCATGAAGACTCTTACTGCTAAACTGATCTTTAACTTGTTGCAGTACATCAAGTACATCAATTTAGGGAGGCGTATAATATGCTGAACTTTCTGAAACCTCAACAGTTATGACTGGGAAAACACATTAAAGTGGATTTTACAGCACTTTTCTACAGATCCAAAATTTCTAATAGAAGAATTTAAATATTTTGAAGTAAAATTATGAACGAATACAAGTCAGGACAAAATAACGTATACTGAAAAGATCACAGATTCACAGAATGGCTGAGGTTGGACAGGACCTCAGCAGCTCATCTAGTCCAATGCCCCTGCCTAAAGCAAGGTCACCTAGGCCAGGTTGTCCAGGTCTGTATCCAGTCAAGTTTTGCATATCTCCACAGCCTACACGGATAACCTCCTCCTGTGTTTGTCCACCCTCAGAGTAAAAAAAATAAATAAATAAAATTCCTATGGTTAAACAGAAATCCCCGCATTTCAGTTTGTGCCCATTGCCTCTCGTCCTGTCACTGCGCGCTACTGGGAAGAGTCTGGTTCCATCTTCTTTACTCCCACATCAGGTATTTGTAAACATTGATAAGATCCTCCTGAGCCTTCCCTTCTCCAGACTGAACAGTCCCAGCTCTCTCAGCCTCTCCTTATACGACAGATGCTCCAGTCCCTCCTTCATCTTCATGGGCACTTGCTGGATTGGCTCCAGTATATCCACATTTCTCTTCTACTGGGGACCCCAAAACTGGACCCAGCTCCCCAGGTGTGTCTCACCATTGCTGATCAGAGGGGAAGGGTCACCCCCCTCGACCTGGTGTCACTCTGCCCTATGCAGCCCGGGAGGTCGCTGGTCGTCTTTGCCATGAGGGTGCATTGCTGGCTTGGGGTCAACTTGGTGTTCCCCAGGACCCCCACGTCCTCCTCCGCCAAGTCACTTTCCAGCCAGTCAGCCCCCAGCCGGTACTGGTGCATGGGCCAGGTCATATGGTCTGGTAAAAATAAACATATATCCAGAGATTAAATGTAGCTATATATGTTATTCTTATTTACTTCTAATAATAGTTTATGCAGTAAGAAAATGGTCAGCAAAATTTCTGTAGGGGAAAAAGGATAAATTTGGAAAGGCCTCTTGAACTTAAAGTTGTGGTTCCTGCAGATAAGTGTATATAGGACACAAATAACAGGACAGAGGGTTTGGAGTTTGGGGGTTTAATAGTAAGAGGTACTGCGCTGGCTTTTTTTTCTGTCAATAGGACAACAGTTCCACATAAACAGGCTCCAGCTACCTGAATCTAAAATAAATCTTCATCTTCCCCTCTCCTCTCAGTTCTGTCCGTCATAAAATACAATTATTTTCTGTGCATGTAAAAATATATACACATGATTAAGTTTCAGTTTTATTTTTATGGAAGATTTTTATTTAAGTATTTATGCCAAAATGCTTATTTAATAAACTAACATCATGGAAGCTGCGAAAGTTAATAGCATAGGGAATGAGTAAGATTCGTTCTAACCCTGTTATTTTTCGCAGTGTGCATGTGTTGGTCCCTTTCACTCATCCCTCCGCACCTCTTCCTGGAAAGAAAAGTCAGAAAGGTTGAAGAGACAGGTCAGACCAAGTTTTTCAAAGATACTGACATTCTGCAAATTGGCATTCCGCAAATCGGCATGTGGACGTGAAAGAAGCATCAAAAACAAGGGGAGGAACGCAGTTCTCGTTCAGATAAAAGTCATGGGGACAACTGACCGCTGCCTTTGTTTTCTAGTTTGCCGTGTAGACTACCCATAAATAATAATCCTTTGCCTGCCCTCTCCAAACCAAGGATGGCAGCTGGGCACAAGCACAAAGTGAAAATACAAGTAATGCAATTTCATGCTGCGTTCTGCAAACTGGAACTTGTAGGCTGCTATTTTTTGTTGATGTCTTGTTTATTATATTTTTTAATGTCTTCATTAGAAATTCATTGAGAAGATGAGGGAGTGAGTAGATGAGCAAAGGCATAATTAATATTAGAATATAGCCTGCTTTTCAATGGGCTTCCTGCCCAGTAAGATGTGAGGTAGGACAGAGGCCTGTGGTTCTTGGTCAGAGTTTAAGCTCAGTCTTTTAAAAAATAAGATGAGCTAAAATACCTCTGTAAACAAATAGCCACTAGGGAAGAGGTCCATCTTTGCTTCTTTATTTTGTATCTTGTTATATATATATAAAATGCTAAAATATGAATGGGAGTAGAGACTATGGTATTTTTTAGATACCTTGTTCACTAGACATCTCTCACTCTTCTGCTCAAATGTTATGAAGAGCTTCAGCAGACAGAGTTGCAGAGCTCAGGAAGATGTTCTCTGCACTACAAGTGCCTGGTCTTTCTGACTACCAGTTTTCACCTACATCTTGTATTTCCATCTACTTCACTGACACTTTCAGTGTAACTAGACACAAACAGGGTGCTAGATAATCTCATCTAGGCTCCCTTTCTCACGAAAGGTGGGACTAGATGTTCTTTTGAGGTTCCTTCTAGCCTTAGCTGTTCTATGATTCTATGATTATTTTTTTTTTCTGGGCCAAGTTGAAAGACTGAAAGTCTGTGATATATATTTATGTCTCAAGTTATGGAACAAAACATTTTAACTTACATTTCTGTTTCTTTTTTATTCTGTGTTGTAAAATTTGATCATGTTTTTCAAGTTCTTGTCGGTATAGCCAAGTGAGATTTTTTTCACATAAAGAATATAGTATTTTTTTTAGGCAGTCTTCAGTAATGGAGAAGGAGATTAGTTATTTAAGCTTGCAATATAAACAACATTAACTTGGTTCCTGGTCAGGATTTCTCACAGCTAGAATCTGAATACTTTTGCAACAATTTGGTGCAAAAGTACTTGAGGTGTCACCGGAGCAAAGACCAGCAAAAGCGTTAACCCAAGTTACTGTGAAAGTCTGTAATGGAATCTGTGAAGGCATCCGTTGTGAGAACCTGTACGTTGTTCTAACTCATTTTCCTGGGTACCAGATTACACGAAGATGTTTAAAGAAATCAGTATTTCTACTTCTGTGGTGTTTTGGTAGGTCAATAATTGTACTTTGAATATACAAGTTTTATTGGACATAAAGATTTTTAAATTAAATTAGACTTAGAATACACTAATATGCTAGTGCTGTGCACTGAGGAACTTTCTTGTGGAAATAAAGGGAGTAATGTTATCATTCTTTGGTGATGGAGGGTATTACCCATGTTAGGTGGTTTATGTAAATCATCTGTAAGACTATCCTAATAAAATGCCATTGCCAGTAGATTTCTTCTAAAATACATCCCATGTGCAGTGCTTAACTAGGTAGGATGTAGACACCTTGACGAAACAACAGACCTTTAATTCCCTCTGAGCTTTTACAACTCTCACCGGGCTATTATTTGCATAAATGCTTGTAGGAATCTAAGGTAGGTGAAAGGGAGGGAAGGGGAGAAAGATATTACTTCCTCCTCTCTGATACAGACTGAACTAATATGGCCATAAGGACAAAGTGCTTAAATGTGTTTCATTGCAGGTAAGATAAAAACCACTGGATAAAATTAGCTACTTCATGTCTTCCCTGCCATTGGTTTCTGTCACCTGGCAGCAGTGGACTAGAGTATCCCTGATACTCTTCTTGCATGATTCGAGGTGATGTTCTGGGGCTTTCCAGAACAGTCCACCCAGATGGGACCGTGTTCTCTGATTTTCAGTTATACACTAAGGAAATAACTAAGTATCATTAGGAAATCTGTGTCTGGGAAAGCCTGAAAGTAAATCATCCTGCATATGCAAACATAGAGGTGAGCGTTCTCCTGAAACAGGAGCAGCTTTGGTCCCCATGGATGGTGCCCATTCCAGTAACTCTTCAGATTTGCAGTTGTCTGTGTCTGGATCTTCAGAGCGATATTAAAAAATTGCAGTGGGCTCTTGTGGGTGAGACTTCTCAGGTTTTATCCCCTGTTCTGCCGATTTGTTTTGGTGGGAAGACAAAGGTCTAAACCAAGCATGAATTAATGTGGAATAACTCAGAAATATGGCTCACCAGAGTATGCGCTAGCCCTGAGCTCCCAAAACGTCAGAAACAAATACCAAAAATTAAATAGGACTGAAATGTCGTGATAATTCAGGCTAGGAAGTCTGCTGAATTCTGGACAAAGCTGGATGGGAATGAGAGCTGACTGCCACTGCGATCAACAGAGGTCTGAGAGAGCCATCTGCTTTGTCTCCTGATATTTGGAATTGTAATATTTGAAATTAGTGCTTGCTATGAAGTAGATAACGCTGAAAAAGTATTGGGGTTTATACAATACATTATTTTTAACCTCAAGGTAGAGGATGATACTTTCTACCTATATTCTTACATAGGAGAGGTAAAAAAAAACCCAAACGACTCTTCTTGAATTAAAATAAACATTTTCTTTCAAATGCTTGGATGCATTACTACTCTAAAAATTAACTGGTTTAGTTCAGAAAATGAGGTTTTCTTGTACTCCTTCATGGCACTTTCTGCTAAAAGTCTACTTAGAAACAGTGTCATCCTGAATAATTCATAGCTAAGCCTGTACTTAATGAACCATAGCTACTGGGAAACAACAGTTACTTGGTCAAGTATCCAGCATACATGCTGTACATGTTTGAACATTTAGACCAGCCAAAGCTGGAGAGAAGTCTGAGGGACAAAATAATCTGTAACATTTCTGGTATAGTATGGAGCACAAACTGAGAAAGACAATGCAAACGGAACCGCATTGCTGGATTCGCATAGCTGGACTTTGCTCTCAGAAAAAGAAACACATCCTCAAATAACCATTGTTTTCTACTAGGAGTTACTTTATCTTTTCTTTAATCTTATTTCCTAAAAAGTCTGGCATTATTTCCCAAACAGGCACAATAGATATATTTTTATTTACAAATATAGGTAACGGTGGAGATTTTGAAAACTGCTGTCAGAGGTTGAGCAGTCTACATGGCCTTGATTTGAGCTTCTTTATGCATCTGCAAAACCTTTCCTTGAGCTCTTTGAGAAACACAACATGCAACTTTTCCATGTTGTGTTCGAGTGTGGCTTCCTTCTTTTATTTGCTCTTCTTGGGTCTTATTTGTATCATGAGCTGGTGATGTAAAATTGAGCTTCTCCTAATTTACACCAGATATGTTGTCTTCAGTATTTTGTGAAGTTCCAACTGGACATTTTGTTTCTCCTTGTCCTTCCCATTAAGTAATTTGAAAACAAGTAGTTTGCGTAATTTTATTATTATTATGGAAATAAAGGTAAAATATATTGAAATACGAGATTCAATTCCAGTATGACAGCTTCTGCAATGTGCAAGAAAATGATCTGTACCACCCGTTTGCTGAAGTATATAGTGATATTTCCAGAAGCTACAATGTGCTCTTTAGACTTATTGAGTATTTTAAGTGCATTCTTCTTTATGAAAGTTTAAGCACAGAGCACAATGTTTCTGGATAGTACAGTGGAAACATTATGCAACAGAAAAATACCCAAACTTAATTGGCTGACTATTCAGGTGTCTGTCAGGCAGGGTTTCTCGGATGAACCACTGCATGTCTGAAGAACTTATAGGATTAACATGGGTTTCTTTTTTTAATTTCAGAACCATGTCTTATGTCATTTGCAAAGTGCATATTTAGTGTTAATGTTGAGACCATAAGCCAAAAATTAAAGGCAGTGTAGAATTCGTATGCATAGTCATGCTTGAGCTTTCTAAGAAGATTTGATAAAACAGCACAATTATATGTGTAATTTATGCTAATGGTTTGACCCAGGAGTTACCTCATTCTTCTGTGAATATTAACAAGTATCCTATCATAAATGCATCTTTGATGCTAACACCGAAGCTGGTAAAAACCCTATTTTTGTTAGCACCTAATGGAGCTTTCTAATCAATAGGCTTTTTCCTTCAGACCTTTCTTCTCCCTGCCAGTATCTTTAAAATATTAGGAAGCATGTATATTAAATGGGTTACAGTTTCCTCCTGAAAAAATGTAATTAATCCAGTAAAGGTGATCTAGGCCAATTGAATGATCAAGGTAAAAGGTCTTGATGAATAATTAGGCATGTGTTACTGTATCACAGAGTAATTGAGTTCCTTCACTGCAGTGTGAAGAAAGCTGCTTCTTGTTAGAAGGCTTGGAGATAAACTTTATTCAGGATGCAAACCAAAAAGTTTTGCTGTCCAAATGCAGGAAGACAGACATCTTAACCATGTGGGTATGGAAACTGTTCTCTCTGAGGTGTGAAGACCAGATGCTCTTTTGTTAGCATAGATTCTTTCTAAGAATGTCAAAAAAAACCCATGTCTATTCACATCTTTTCATAAAATAGGTCTTTATTTGTTCAGAACAGGTCTACAGCATAAATAATTCTAATATTAGAAGCATGAGTGTTTCTGAAAACTGAAGACATGTTTTGTGTTTGAGGTTGTCAGGACAGAGTCATGAGTTCTTGCTTTTCAAGAGAGAAATAGGCAGCCACTGAGAGATGGGAAGGACCCCATGCTATACAGCCGTGGAAGGACTGTTCTCCGCAGTCCGCTTGCGTGCTACAGCTTTTTCCAGGTTTGAAAAACCACGTGAATGCCACTGAGAAGAGTGCCTACCACTGAACAACCTCTGATAAGAATACCCTGTTTTCTCACCTTCAGCTGAATCAGTTGTGTATGTTTTGCATAGTAATACTTTACTTGGTCTTAACCTGGTTCTTTTTCCATCTTAAAGACGGTTTCAGCATTGGCAAGGTGTGATTAGGCAAGGCAGTATTTAACCGGTTACGGAATACACGTTAGTAATGTCCTTAATCTTTACTGGAGCTAATGGTTTTCAGTGCTACTCTTTATCCTAGTCACCATTTGAGAGCAATTTCAAAACCAGTACAGCAGGAAGACCACCAGTAAGAGACAGCCATGGCTTGTTATTGTTGTCCCTTCTACTCTTAGGTTTTATGGTTGCAGGTAACAAAACATTTTCTATAAGTTTCTTGCCCTTCCGTAAGATCTCTCTGGGGACACGTTATTCTGACCACGGTTGTTTGTTCTGACTCCCTACAGGATGTATCAAACCAACCTGTGAGTTACGTGGAGGGGTTGCTTAAATGGATCGGGGTAAATGATCCAATAAAGGTTCTGCATTATTCCACAATATACCGAGTTAGTTTCATGAACTTTAATTCTTTCTATTACTAATGACATGGACAGGTAAAATAAACATATCCCCTAACAGGTATTGTTTGCTAACACACAATGTGGTTTTTGAAACGCTGTCAACTTCCTATTCCACTTTTGTTCAATCCCAGAAAGGAACAGGCCCTGACTTTGTTTTTACTTGTGTTAATGTAAATATTTTAACCAAGGTAGCCTATCTACAAGCAAGCAAATACTTCTCATACTTAGTGCGTGTGTGCGTGTGATGTTGAACATATGTAGTAAAATATCTATTGTATCCATAATACAATTACAAGATCTAGTTATTTATATGGTACATATACTGCCACTCTAAGAACAAAAACTAAAAATGTTTTGTCACTGCAATTACTTTTCCTTCTTTGCTGGAGAGAAGGGAATATTGGTTAGCATTATCATTCTCTCCTGTTTTATAATGGATTTGCTTTTAACTTGTTTTTCTGAAACCTTATATTCAAGGGACGATGACTAGAGAGCAGCACGTTGTGAAATCAGAGAAATTAATAGTATGGTTCAAAGTTCAACCTCTTCTACAACCTCTGGACATTTTTTTTCCCTGAGTCAGACTCATCTGACAGTGAATAATGTTTTTCTAAATGATTTCTTGCATTACCGATGGAACAAATTATGCCTTCATTGCATGACTTCTGGGAAGTGGCTTGATCATGGCTAAGCACCAAAATAAAGGAAAAACCAGGGGGCAGTGGAAAGAGGAGGGAAGGATTGTATCTCAGATTCCAGTACTGCATGGTTCTTTGAAGAATAATTTTTCAATGTTAATACTTCAAATAACACCCCCTGCTAACCTGTATGGTTTTGTAACTTGAAATCTTATGAGACGTTGCAAACATATATGATATTTGGGGAAAAATAATGTTTTTATATCTTGAACCAGTCTATACTGGAAGTGATGGAAAATAATTGCAAAATAATGGTAAACCTCTGCATACCCCAAATCTTCGGTCATAGTTTCCTGAATGTTTAATGTCATCTCTAATCCGGAAAGAAAAGTCCAGTACACGGTTCACCCCCTGCTCCTTGTTCCTATGTCCAGCCTCGGATGGCGCAAACCTTGAAGCAGTAAACAGTGCTGGAGAGTTTCTCCAGGTTAAAACCAACCTGGCGGGACTGTTTCTTTCAGTGGCAGGTCCAGGTTAAACTGGTGTCGAATGTTCTCTACTACAACTACTTTACTAAGCTACTAATATGAGTTAAAATAGTCAAGAAAAAAAATATGCAGGAATGCTTTTGACACACAGGCCCTATGGTAAGTCCTGGTTTGTAGAAGCCTTTTTACAAAGATCCTGACTGGAATTTGGCTTTACTGGTTTGCTGCATGATCAATGTGAAAATGAAGTCTTTCCCCAGCCCCTGTAAAAATGTCAGGAACAGGCTGGCAGATAGAGCAAACAGCTTATGCACTCTGCTTTTCTTTCGCTCAGCAGGTTGCCAGCATTGAGGACTGTTGGGGAGGAAGTTTCTCTAGGTAGTAATAAATATAATAAAAAAGCTCCTGATGGCTGCCCTCTCTGACACAGAAATGTTGCTCTTTGCTCTGTTTTGGTGACAGAGAAATAAAAGGGGAGAAAGTGAAGGGTCCTAGTAATCCATTTCCCGAAAAGGTCAGGATAAATAAGCTGATAAACACCCGTATCACGCGTACTTACTTTCCCCTCGTACTTGTCCACAAGAGTGAAGCCTATGATGCCTTTTTTTTTTTTTTTTTTTCCTTTTACTGAAGAAGAGCAGGTCTGCAGTGTGGTGGCAGTTTTTATCAATACTATAAACTCTACATCAATTTCTTGTGTGAATTTACCTGACTATCCATTTTTTATTTCTTGGGGACTGTAGCTGCATATCTAACTTTTCCCTATATAGGAGGGAGCAGGGGTTTTCCATAACTGTCCACCTGTTTTTTCCTCCTTGCTTGACAAACTTTGTAGAAATAGTCAAATGTAATTTTTTTTATTATTATTCTGAGAGCACGCCAGTTCTGTCCTTGATTATGGATTCATCTGTGAGTATATAATTATGTTTAACCTTCTCCCAGATGGCAGCAATAAAGGGGACCAGGTTCAGGCTCGCTAAAGGTCTTCTAAGCATAAATCCAGGTGGTAGAAGAGCTTTCCCAAAGCTACCTGTGCTCACTTTGGGTATTGGGAAACTAAAACACCACCTCTTTGACTGTATTCTTGGTCTCACTTTCATCTGCACATAGTTATGTATTCATGCTTGGAAATAGGAAAAAGGAGAAACTTTTTATTTGGGAGGGGAAGGAAAGAGAAAGTAGAATATGAGGAAATCTGTCAACCAAATATATAATTAAAAAAAGCAAAATTTCATCTACATTCAGGAATCTAGCTTGCCTCATAGATACAACAACTAAATCCTTTGGTCTCATTGAATCATACAATGAAAGAAACCTCTTTGGCAGGTTTTTGGCAGGTCTGTGGCAGTTAAAAGCAGTATCCCCCTCTTTCCTTCCCACTCTTTGTGCTCTTGCACCTCCAACCACCACTGAAATGCACAACAGGCGTTTGTGATTTTTTTTTTTTTTTTTGCAGCATTTCTAACCTGGCTCTCATCAGTTTATTCAAGAAATGGTATTAAAATAACTAGATGGAAACAAGAGGAATTTTTATTTGTCCTCTGGACAGAGTCTCTCTACTCGGTGCCCTTTGATGCAAGGGCAGATCCCTCATGAGCTTGAATCATAAGCTGGTTTGGCAGTCTGGCTTGTTCTGCAGCATCCCTCCCACTGGCCGGTTGTTTTGTGCAGTAAATGCTCTTACACGATGCTGTTCAGCTTGAACTCAGTCAGTGATGGAGTAGACCCCTGTCATCTTTTTTTTTTTTTTTTTTTTTTTCCCTTCGATGACTGAAAAACACAGAATAAACTGCCTCGGATCAAGGTGACCCACTGCCTATTCATAAGTCTTGCTGCAGCAGCGCTCCAATTTTGCACGTAGAGTCAGAGCTTGAATTCCTAGTAGTACTACAAAATGTCATGTGTGGAGCTCTGGGTAGCCTTAGTCACATCCAAATTAATGCCAGTGAGACAGGGTAAGCTGATTTCTTCCTCCTAGAGGGGGAGTGTCATTCTGTCCTCCTAAACTCTGTAGCACCAGACCTCATGTAGATCAGAAATAATCCCTATTTCTGATCTATAAGCAGGATCACAAACCCAGGTTTTTCTCTGAGGCTATTTAGGATTTTTGAAGTTTCCTGAAAAATGCCCCTGAGATTAAAGAGAAAAGGTTTTCCATTAATGTTTCTCTTCCTGCTTCAATGAGTTGTGGTGAGTGTGCTGTGAAAGCAAATAATTTGTCCTGAGCATGTTGTGAAAGAAAATTATGCAGAAAATAGTCTGTAAACTACAGTGAGTTTTCAGTCTATAAATAAGACTTTTCATGGGAGAAGGAAGAAAACATGTCTCCTGTTTCCATGACACAAAGAGAGAAATAAGCCCAGGGTCTCATTTGCTAAATGCAAAAAAATTGGGTAGAAAAACTTCCCTTGATGACTGGGGGTCAGATCTTTTTGTGGATTTGGAGGACTGCTTCCTGACCTGCTGCTGCTTCTGTAATTTCACATAATTAACTTCAACATAAATAGCTTCTCCTCCTGGATGAAGTCTCATTTCTTGCACAGTTCCTTTTTCTTAACAGTTTAATCAAACTAATTGTGACAAGCAGTGTATTTGTATAAATATTTAAATGTGGAGCATGAGGACTGAATTATTTATTCTGCAAATGTAAGCTTAATGTAACTATCTTTGGAAACCATCACATTTTCATATGGTTGTGCAATTTGGTCGTGCATGCTGTCTGCTGAATTCCATGTTTAATGTTGCAAATGGCTCAAATAAATTATGTTATTTGCATAAGCGCTAAACAAGATTCCAGAAGAAACTAAACACGGGAGATTATCTTGGTTTAGCACGTGGAAAAACTAGTTGTCTTTCTAAATTCAACTGTCAAGGAACCCCAGTTTCCTGAAAAAGGGTTAACAATGATACAGATGATGTCATTCGTTGTCCAATCTTGTCTCATGCACGAAGAGGCATATGTTCTGAGCTGGAAAGAAAAATATCGTCTTGATGGCAGATGCCAACTTGCACATGGAGATGCTGAATCTGAAACTCAGATTATTTTTTTTCTCTCATGCGATATTGTGACTTGGAGTGTTTCTGCACCGTCCCTCTTAGGGGAGGATGCAGGACTGTACTGTACGTAATAGTGCATCCCACTGCGTAGGTGAGTTGTTGCTCTCCAGGGAAAAAAAAAAGCTGCTGAACACGAAAAAGATACCATGCCGAAAACCGTGCCGCATCCCTGTCGGCGGGCGGCTGGTAGAGTCTCTTGCTTGACCGCACGCGTTAAAGGGTAGCTTAACAGTGCGTAAAGGCTTCTTCCTTACGCTTTCCATCCCAAGCCTTGGATCGGCTGGACCCGGCTGCTCCCCTGGTCGTCAGCCGCCGAGCCGAGAGCTGTTTCGGCAGCCGGGCTTCGGAAGTGAGGCGAGGAGGGGGAGACCGGAGGGGAGATTTTTACAAGGCGAATAGCGTTGGCCGGCATCGATAGGAATCGGTATTTGGCGCGTTTACTTTCGTGGTCATTAGGTACCGCCTTTCCCAGCAGTGACAGGGGCCGTGTCACTAGACCGTACCTCGTGCCTCCTTACCGTCGCGCTGCTAATTTAGTGGGATGGCGGCAGAAGACTCCGAGGATGTTAGTCAGTGAGCTGAAACTGGTTAACAACAGTAAACTCCAAACACAGCAAGAGCACTAAAGCGATTTCCCCCACCTCCCCTTCCATGTATTCTTCCTTTAAAAAAGCATGAAAGCATTTTCTGAGGGTAGGATTCAGTTGTTCGCCTCCCACTGACGGCCCCCGGTGCTGATATCACCTACAGCACATTTGGAGAATGCTTTTATTTTCTGACTTCTTAGGCATGCAACAGAGCTGCAGCAAAATAATTCTCTTCTGCTTTTGAAAACGCCTTATTATGAAGACTTTCTTGTGTAAATAATTCAGTATGTCAGCACTACTTCAGACAGGTTTACTGGTTGATGTTAACATTGGGAGCCTTCAGTGGGAGGTGAATTATAATCCCAAGGAATATTGCTACAAAAAACAGAGGGTAGACACCAACGCCTTCTGGGTGGCTGTGGTTTTTTTTTTTTTTTTTCTCCTTTTTCTTTTTTTTTTTCTCAATAAAATTTGAATATCCTGCTCAGACACCTAGAGAAGCCAGTTTGCCTGAGCACAGCTTGTTGTGGGCTTGCAGTTTAATTTGTGAGCAGCCAAGTTTTGCTATATTCTTACTGTTTAAACCCCAGAAATTTGTCCTAGCACTTGTACTGAGATCAAGTATTTAAGATAGGAATTATTTTTAATTGTTCTTGCTCTTCAATATTTCACTTGCCTTTGGCAAAAATCATACAATTTTATCAAAAGCAAGCATGTCTTCAAAGGTTACTTTTAGACGGGGGTTTTGAGGACTTAATTTCTGTTGTAAAATGAGACGATCTGTCTTGGAGTAAGTGGTATTTCAGAGCTTAGGTTATTTCTTTGAAATGTGTGAGGCCTAGGCACATGTGTCTGTGTTGGGTCTGCACCGATGCAGTGTTTTTCTGGCTCACGTGCTTTTGGTGGAGAGGTGGTGGTTGTTCCTGTTTCATGAAAATGGCAAAACTCTCTAAAAAGTTGAAGAAGAAAAACAACTTTCAAAACTTTTTGGTGAATTTAGTTTTTCCATCCAGCTCTGGCTGTGTCCTTCAGATGATTTCATTCTCTGGAAAGAAGTGGTGTGAGTATTTCTAGAGATGCTTCTGGGCTCGATGATATCAGTTTTACTAAGTTTAGCAGAACTGCAAAAGTCTAAATTAACAAACCACTTCGCTGTGCTCTGGTGCTAGAGCTAAAGCCAGTGAACACTGTTTTCAGTGAAGCGTTGCTACTTTTTTTCCCCCAAGGTTTCTTTCACTGACAGGGTCTCAGCAGGGGAGGGAGATATTTAGTGAACAGATCAGAGTAGCACAGCTAAAATTTTACCATGTTGCAGTTTTGGAGAGCCTTTAGTTCTCTCTGCCGTGGACGTTGATTAGTACAGTGAATATAATGTTATGGAATTACATAGAGCTACAAAGGTGCCAGTTTTAATCGTGCTTTTATCGCACGTGAAAAAATCCAACTCGGGTCTTCGGCAATGGACTTCCATCAAAGGAAAGACCTGTTTCGGTTGCACGTGTTGTCAGAGGATGCTTTACAACACCCACAGCAGCGTTTCGGGGATGCCGAGAGCTTGCGTGTGTACCGAGCACCCAGTGCAGAAGGCTACAGCGAGAAGGGAGTTGGTATCCCTTGGGCAAAGCTTTCTGCAACCATGTTGGCTTTTCTTTTCTCATTAGGGCCAAAGACAATCTCCTCTGGACTTAGAAGGAGCAGAACACCTCTAGGATACCTCCCTTATTTATTCCTGTTATTTGGCAGGTAGAAAACTGCCTCTGGTTTGGGTTTTTTTTTTTTTTCTTGAGCAATTAAAAATCTCTGCTATTTAATTCTTATCTATCTGAAGATTATTTTTATTGGGAATGTGTAGAAATTAAAGATTTGTCTAGTATGATGGGACAAGGAAACCACTTAAAAACTCGTCATCCCAAAACTGCATAGTGAAGTGGAAAGTATTCTGCTGAATCCTGTACTATTTCAAATGACAGCAGAATTTTGCTGCAATATTTGTCTCTGATAAGATTATTTGTGGGGTCTCACTGAGGAACTGGATCTAAATATTCATTGTGCTTTACTGCAGAGACCAAAATCAATTTGTTGAAGCTTCTATTAATGCTTTTTTTATGGAAGGAAATTCTCGGTGCATTAAAATGATAATGTAAATATGTGAAGTGCTCCAGCTTGGCCATAATGTTGAAGTAGCAGAACCTGAAGACCTCAGTTACTTTAAAAACTTGAAGTGCTGACTACAGTTATCTTCTGGTAAAAAAAAAAATAAATGCATATGTTTCTGCTTGGCTTATGCCAAAAGTGTTTAGAAACCTGTCGTGGTTTAGCCCCAGACAGCAGCTCAGCCCCACAAAGCCTCTTGCTTGCTCACCCCGGCAGTGGGATGGGGTAAAAGTGAGAAAACTCGTCGGCTGAGATAAAGACAGTTTAATAAGGAAAGCAAAAGCCGCTCATCCACAAGCAAAGCAAGGAATTAATTCACCGCTTCCCATGGGCAGGCAGGTGTTCAGCCATCTCCAGGACAGCAGGGCTCCAGCACTCCTACAGGTGACTTGGGAAGACAAACGCCATCGCTCCAACTGTCCCCCCCTTCCTTCTTCTTTCTCCCCCAGTTTTATATTGCTGATCATGACATCCTATGGTGTGGGATGTCCCTCGGGTCAGTTGGGGTCAGCTGTCCCGGCTGTGTCCCCTCCAACCCCTTGTGCCCCCCCCAGCCTGCTTGCTGCTGGGGTGGGGGGAGAAGCAGAAAAGGTCCTGGCTCTGGGTGAGCCCTGCTCAGCAGCAGCTAAAACACCCCTGGGTTATCAGCACTGTTTTCAGCACAAATCCAAAATATAGCACCATACAAACTGCGATGAGGAAAATTAACTCCATCCCAGCCAAAACCAGCACAATACCTAATAAAGCAATCCTTCCAAAGTAAAGCAGTATTACTCTTCTTTTAAAGGACAATAAACTGCAGTAAGAGTTGTGGAGGTAAAAGAATCATTCCTCTGGCTTACAGGGGAAGGTGTTTCTTGCCCCGCTTGCCTGTTCGCGCAGCGTCTTTCTCCTCCAGGCTGCAGCTTGTTTCAGGCCACTAACAGGTGATGGCTCCCCAGAGCGTTTTTTCACTGGGAAAGAGAAGGTTGGGGAATACGACAGAAGTTTTGGAGGGCGTAGTGCTTGCGGGCTGTGCGCTGCTACCCTCGTGTCTGATTTTGGCTCGGTTCAGTGACAGCCCCTTGAGGGAAGGAAGTGTCTTTTATAAAAATGAGAATATTTTTATTTTGCTTCATTTTTAAAATTTTGTTTATTCTTGCATTTTAATGTTTTCCTTCCATGTTGTATATTTATTTAATCTCTTGACAAAAAAATAGATACTCTTGCCTGCTAAGAACCCAACTGATAAAATTAGTTCAGCTAGAAATTTTCAATATAGATTTTCCTTTAAAACAAATAGGATTTTCAAGCTTCCTGTAGAACAAGGAAATAATTCCATAACACAACAATATGCTCTATAACATCAAGAAGGAATCTGTGGTGTACCGTATTACCAGAAATTAAACCCAATGTGAAGGTGATAAGGAAAATGTGGTTGCTTTTGTAATGGATGCAGCTTATATGCCATTACATGTCATAATGCTGTATGACCTGTGGAGCTAAAGGAAATTATAATCATGGAGAAATGTTGCAGGAAGCTTTGAAAACAGGCAGGGCTTTTGGAGGTGGATGAAGGAAACAGGAAAATAAACTAAGCCTGTGTTTGGGAATTGTTGGTAAACAACAGTTGTCTTACTCAAAGGTTAATATTTTAGTATTTCTTCATATCAAGAATACACCACCTTTACTTGCAGCAGTGTTGGGACCCTTAGCTGTCTTGCATGACAGCTTGCAAAATTGCGAGATTGAGTCCTTTATGGCTATGTTGATATACTACGTGACTGTTTCTCAAATGATAAAATTGAGAGAGTGAGAAATTAGTGTCTGGTTCAGACTATTTATTTGTCTTACAAGTGTTAAACCAACATATACCTGCCAAATCTTCCAGAATATTTAAGGTTTAGATTTTTAAAAAAATCATAACAGCACTGAAGTGCTGAAAGGCAGTTTTATTTTCCTACAAGTAGAGGGAAAATGCCAACGTTCTGAAATTTAAAGTGCTTATTTATATGCAGTGTTTTTAGTATACATTCCATTAATTTAATGGAACATATTCTACGTACAAGTGATAGCTGAGGTGACTGACATTACCTAGACTCTTAGAGAATGTTAAATCATGAGAAGAAATTAATTTAGGAAGGAAAGACTGAGTGACTGAAGCAGTTAGACACTGTTAGACACTCCAGTAAAGATTATGTGCATAGCAAGTAGTTCAGTTAACATCTAAGCTCTGACATATCAGAATTCCTGCACAGGTATCAGGTTGAATTACAAAGTTATCAAGCATGATGGAGAAAAGACAGAACTAATGAATTGTTCTTCTTTAAGGAAAGCTGGGAGGGTTTCAGAGCACTAGTCCCACGTTACCTATTTAAGCCGAAGTCGGAGGGGAAGTTAAACACCGGCTAAAAAACCAGAGCGGTTTTCTGTCTGCAGGTTTGGTAACTTATACTGAAGGTGTTCGGTAGAATTGACCACAAAGCGCTGAGTTAGTGACAAAGTTCAACAAATCTGATAGCAAGGGGTCGGTATTTTTTGTTTGCTTTAAATGGAAGTACAGGCTGACAGAGATGCTGCAACCTGGTGAGCTCATCATCAGAGCTTGAAGACACCCCAGGAGGCGCAGTCAGTAAGATATCAGAGGATGAACGCTTACTTGAGTAATTTTATGTGTAATATAACGAAGACTGGGACCTGTCACAAAAACATCAGCGATGCCGTGTCATGCAGAGATGACAGCTCTGCCTGCTGGCTGTATTTCTGAATTTCTGTAAGGCACTTGATTCAGTATCACCTGCGTTTTGGATTTTAAACAGTCCCATGCTGCATCGGTTTGGTGCCCTTATTAAGACTTCTAATTTAATAGGCGTTCTTAGAAATACTATGGATATTTTCTACATTTCTTAAACTCATTATTATAACTTCAGCTAGTTTTCCTTTAATAAGAGAGTTTAATATTGAGGCCCCTGGGGCAGAGAAACTGAAGTTTCAAAAACTTTCTGTGTTTAATCAACATTTTTGAAAGCCTGAAGCTGCTGGATTATATTTGATATCAATTTGTAATTAAAAATTAAAGGAAAAAAATGCGAACGTTTTTACTGAAAGGCACAACGTTTCAATAGTATGTTAGATAATACTGATATTAGCTAACTGATAATAGCTGTTAAGAGATTTTATGGGAATCAGTTCTTAATTTCAGTTTAAAATTATTTGCATTCTGGTCAACATTTCCTGTTACATACGAAGTAAAACAGATATCTTAAGTGAAGATTTATTCAAGACTTTCTTCTTTTGGCCCAAATACCTGTTATATTGACTTACCTTTCATTGAAAAACTGCAAGAATTGACATTTGGATGTGCTTTCTCAAATGGACTCTCTTAATGTCCTTGGTGCAGTGGCACAAATGGTTTCTCTGTGAATGGGGGGAAAGCAGTACAGAGAACGTCTTTCAGTTATTTAGAAGCAAACACAGGGGCCAGTAAGTGACATCGAGTGCTTGAATCTTGGTGTTCTCCCACATGCTGAACCACTGCTTGTGTACCAGGACGATGAACTACTCGCAAAAACTTTAGGAGTTTCCTGGTATAAGATTGAAAGAGAGGTAGTAAAATGGAAACGTAGTTTATATGACTTATTAGCAGGTTGAGAGACATTCATTTTGTAGGGTGCTGCCCTGTAAATTTTTCTGAAAATCAGTAAAACGTAGATTAGGGTAGAAAAAAAGTCTTTCTGAGTGTTTCTGGCTGAATGCTAACGTGTTGCGTTCCTTTTTCCCATGCATCAAGCACCCTAGCATATTTTTATTAAACAGCCATGCTATATATATGTTTAGGTACTGCATAATAAACCATTAGTACAGATTCTTGTTTATAGTACACCAGCTGGCAGTATTTATGAAGGTCTGTCTGATCTGTGTTGATTCGTAAGACAGTGACTTTACTCTGTCATGCTGCTTAGTCTTCAAGGTGTTACTATCATATGAGAAAGGAAAAAATAGATTTCAGGATAGCGTCATGCTTCAGTAATGTGTCTGTTATTTGAATGTTCGGTATTTTAAGTAGCCTTTCTGTAGTAAAGTTTTAAGAGTTAATTCAGAAACTCCCTGTGGACCAGCATAGATGCTTAAAAGATAATGGTCCTGAAGAGGACCCCTAGGAAGATTTGCAAAGATATCAACTCTGATGAAAACTGAGTGAGAACGTTGCATCAACATTTGTGTTGTAAGCACCTGTTGTGTTTATCCTTTGCTCATTTAAAAAAAAAAAAAAAAAAAAGTTTCAACTGCTCTTTCTAATGTGCTTCAGAGATTTCTTGAATCTGAAGTGTCATCTCCGACAGTCAAATTTCAGAGAAGAAAGATGTATTAAAATCATTTGGGTGAATCACTAAGTGAAATCTCTGATTAAGCCCACGCCAATGCAAGCACAGTTATTTACCTCCTCTTATGTTCTTTTATTATTTATTTCTAAAGTTTAGCAAACTTATCCGAAATAATTTTGCAAAAAATGGCAGATGAGTTGGGAAATGTCACCTTGGCTACCCCAAAGCGCGGTTCTTACAACCTGGAGCTTCTTGAGTGAGTTTGTGCACTGAGAGAGGCACAAAACTCTCCTAAGCCAACCCAACCTGCCCCAGCTCCTCCGAGGGCGGCTTTTCTCAGCGGCTGTCTGCCTCTGTCGAGCTATTTTAAAATGCTTGAGTCAGTCGGCGGGTGAGGGAGAGAAGTGACTCATGAACCTCACCTGAAGCGCAGCCCCTCGGAGAGGTTAGGGCATGCTGGTGTCAGCCACAGCCCCTGAGGCTGAGACAAGCATCTTTTGGCGTCTCTTCCCCAAACGTTCATGTTCTTAGACTTGCAAAGATTTCTCATGAGATGATGCTAGAAGCTAGATGCTGTATGAACATGCATATATTTATCTATTTTAAAAGTATGATGTAATAATGATTTCATTCCAGAATGCAATTCCATTTTGAAATATTGAACATTAAATCCAGAAATTCTTTGGAATATGCAGATTCTTTGTATGATTTGCAAAACTTCTAGCTTGTAAGGGTTGGGTTTTTTTTAGGCTGCAATTAACGCATAAGACAAAAGAGCGATATATGTATAAATGAAAAAAAAAAAAGCTGTTAAAATGACTGCCTTGGAAATAATTCTAGGAAGAGTTAGTGGTGAATGTTCTCCTGGAATTCCGTACTAACCATTAAGGTAGAAAAAATTAGATGTCTACGACCTGCATCTAGATATAACATATCTGTACCTCCTCTTTTGTAGGAGAGGCTAGCACAGTACAGTTCCCTCAGAGTATAATAGGTATTTATAAGCCTGAGGTTTTTTCCCCTTGGAAAACAACCATGGAAAGAATGCTCTGTCTCAACAGGTCTACTGCTTATTTGTATTCAGGACCTCACCTGCTCACTTGACCAAAAAGAATCTATATTTTGACTGTGGTTCCTACACTTGAAAGGGAGTGAAATGAATTCTAGTTCACCTTAAGCATCACCAGAATAACTCTCCAAATAATGCCCATTATTTCTGAGTAAAAACAATGGGACTGTAGACTTAGAGCTTGTGCTCCATCCAGTTGAAATTTCATTACTATCACAAGCCCCTAACTGATTTACTACGTCTTTGCCATAAAAATGTATGGCATCTTCTTTCTTCCACTTCTGACATTTTTGGCAGAGAAAATTCACCTGCTCCAAAACTGTGAATTCATCCTTTGCACCTGCATTTAAGGGATTTAATGCCTGCAAGCTGGAAAGCCAATATTAGCTTGGTTACTGTGGTAACAGTCTCATTTTCAGCAGACTGTAATGAATGCTGCTAGAAGCAGGGCTGCTATTCTTGAATTTTATTTATGTAAATGTGTTTTAAACACCTTTCTCCCATACTGTATCTCCTGCTAATAATCTCCAAGTATGAAGGTACTGGTATCTGAGGCTTTCTCATAAAGTTCGGATTTCAGTGGGACTGCTCACTTGGGTGAAGTTCAAGTGAATTCAGATGCTTTTGCAGAACTCTGGCCTATCACCCCAATTAATACCGTACCCAAAGCCTACCCTCAGAACCAGCCGCTTCACTGAAGCTCCGGTCTGCTGCTCTGTTTTACACAAGCTTGGAGATTAAAAGACCTTATGGCCTCTTGGTTTTTACCTGCATTTCTGAGAGACGGAAGAAGCCTGCTCACCGATGCCTTTGAAACTGGGTATATATCTCAGTTAAATAGTTATGTTGTCGGAGACAGGAACATTGTTCCCCGGATTTCTTGTAAAGTAATAACTCTTTAAATCACATCACAAAACCATTAAAAAGATTGCTCATCATTTATAAAGCTGCCGGCACCTTTATGAGGTGCTTTTGTTTTCCCTTTCAGTGCTTGGCTGTCTGTGGAATTAAGTTTTCACAAAGATATTATTTGCGCACATTTATCCATTCTGAAAATGTAGTGGACCAAGGCTCGCTGCTCTGCTCTTCCTTGCCCTGCCCCTTGCCCTGGCTGCTTTTCTTGCGTTAAGGGGATACAGTCTTAACTACTTCCCTCTCTCCTCTGTATGAGATCATCAGATATTTTTAAGCTTATTCAAGCCAAAACCTAGAGATAAATTTCTCTAGGCATAATCACTTTGAAACAAGAACCAAATATGTTAGTAATCAGAAATAAAAATAGTACAGAGCTTAAAACACTGGTGAGGGGGAAAAAAAAAAAAAAAGAGAATTATAATATTTGCTGACCACTAAGTCTTTCCTACAGAAACTAAACTTCTTTTCACTACAGAACAGCTGAATAAGGCAAATAAAATCAGCATAATTGTCAGAGTCATAGTTACTTTCCAATATAGGAACAATTCTTAAGGGGATTTAGACAAACATTACAGAAAGTTAATGATGAGAGAACGATGAAGGAATGAAATAGAGATGCCTGCATTAAATTAGTTCCTTGCTCAGAAGCACTTCGGAGGACATTCCCTTACCCCTGACCCGTAGCTTCCCAATGAACTCAGGATGACACGAGCCTGCCCCTCCGAGGGAGGGAGGATGGGGCTAATATGACAGTTCACCACAATTACTCAATCTTTAAAAAACAAACCTGCCAGTAGCGCTAGTAGCACCACTATTTTTTCCCTGTCTGTTGTGAAAGTTCTTACTGTAACTTGGAAGGATCTCCCTATCGTTTAAATATTTGTCCCTAGTATTAGGATGTCGTCTCCTCCGACTGCACCTGAAAACGAGCCATGAGAACACATATAAAAAAGATACGCACGAATTTGAGCACGGTGGTCTCCAGGGTCACCCCCAGCTTACCTTCTTTCACAGTGCTGTACTTCTCCCAGGGTTTGTAAGTACAGTAGGTGGAACGGACTGAAGCGGCCGTGGCTGTATCACAGCGTTTAAACCACGCTTATTGTCACAGTGTGATGCTAACTAAATTCGGGTTGTCTATCCAGTACAGGGATGCTTTTGTCTCACTCTTTCGCTTCTCTCCTGGAAATCTCTCAATGCATCTTTTACCCTTTTTCCCTCTTTCTGCTCCACTCAAGAGTTAATAATGTGTTAATTTTACCAGATGCATGCAGGTGATTTAAAGAAAATGGAGTACCTGGCTTTTATTCTGCAATCATTGCCTATTTTTTAAAGTGCTGCTAGATATTGGTTAGAAACAGGGATCAGACATCTTATTCTGTAACAGCATCTCATTATCTGTCCTCTGAAATTCCCATTTTAAATTTTCCATCTGAAAGGCAAGGATACTTACCAAATAGCCTTTTTCTTAGCTGGGAGGACTTTTAGCAAATGGTAGAGCAACAAATAGCTGAAAATCCCTCAGCTACTTTATGCCGGGCTGTAGCACGTGTGGATTATGGATGCTAAACTGCTGTTATGATCAGCTTTCTTCCAGAAGGTGACGTTTGCTGGGGACGAGCGCACACGTTCCGTGCTTTGGCACGGCTGGCACTGCAGCGTGCAGAGTCCGATGAAGGGAGAATGACCCGTGGTATCTCCTGCGTCCCTACAGGAGCCGGTTTGCTTGTACCCATGCTCTGCAAAATCCCGTCGCCTTCTGGCTCAAACAACTTTTAAAATAGATAGCGTAGCATGTGATGATCTGGTTCTTTATTTAAGGCTCAGTCCGCTCACGCTTCTTCACTGGCCAAGGGGGACAAAGTCCTGCCTGACAGGAGGGGCCAGGAGCTCCCGCTCCTGTTTTTCTGCCATTCCTTTTTTACTTCTGTCTTGCTGACAGTGCTGTTGTCCTGCACTGTCGACACGGACCGTGTAAAGCTGCTGCTGAATCCTGGGAGGTTTTTTCCCCATGCCTCAAAGGCCCAGAGACAAAGAGGCTGGAGCAGGGCAGGTTCCAGGGCTGTATTGTTGTTTCTTTATTGAGGCTAGTTTTGGTTTTCATCCAAAATTTTAAATTTTACTAGGAGACTGTGCACAGTCTGATCTTGTTCTGTTGCTTCTACAGCCTTGCCGGACCACGGTTGTATTGCATATAAAAAGCCAAAAAGCTGCGTTTGGTGTGTAATTCCCCAGACAAGCTATCTGAAAGCACTCTGCTGCTGGTATCGGAGTTGAATAGATGGTGAAGTTCATGTTGTAAATTATCAAAGAATCATAGAATAGTTTAGATTGGAAGGGACCTTAAAGATCATCTAGTTCAACCCCCCTGCCATGGGCAGGGACACCTTCCACTAGACCAGGTTGCCCAAAGCCCCATCCAGCCTGGCCTTGAACACTGCCAGGGATGGGGCAGCCACAGCTTCTCTGGGCAACCTGGTCCAGTGCCTCACCACCCTCACAGTGAAGAATTTCTTCCTAACATCTAATCTAAATCTCCCTTCTTTGAGTTTAAAGCCATTACCCCTTGTCCTATCACTCCATGCCCTTGTAAAAAGTCCCTCTCTGGCTTTCTTGTCAGCCCCCTTTAAGTACTGGAAGGCTGCTATAAGGTCTCCCCGGAGCCTTCTCTTCTCCAGGCTGAAAAACCCCAAATCTCTCAGCCCTTCTTCATAGGAGAGGTGCTCCAGCCCTCTGATCATCTTCGTGGCCCTCCTCTGGACTTGCTCCAACAGGTCCATGTCCTCCTTCTGTTGGGGACCCCAGAGCTGGATGCAGGACTGCAGGTGGGGTCTCACCAGAGCGAAGCAGAGGGGTGGAATCCCCTCCCTGCTGGTCACGCTTCTTTTGATGCAGCCCAGGATACGGTTGGCTTTCTGGGCTGCAAGCGCACATTGCTGGGTCATGTTTATTATGCTGTTCTTCTACTTATTATGCTGTTCTTCTACTCAAACCAGACATATGGATCTGGGTGAAAGGGGAATAGGGAGTTGTTTTAATATTCTGAAAAATTTTAAGTTTGTAACAACCTGGAAAATGTTGTGCTTCGGGGTGTATATATATCGGGGGGGGGGATAATAAAAATGTTAGTGGTAAATGTGTTTGAAATTTATGCATATGAATACAATCTTGTGTGTAATTATTGGAGGCTACCGGGTGATTAATGTGATCTTGATGAGGAACCAGGATAGGGGAAGCAAATGAAGATGCTTCTCCCTACCTGTGTCCGTTAATAGAATATTTATGTATTCTTCTTAGTAGGCTATTTCTATTTCCCTGCTGCTGCCCATAGGAAAGTGCTTCAGAGAACAATTAACAGCATTTGACTTCCCTTTATGTGTTGTTTTGCATAAGTTTTGCAACACATTAACTGATTTTTCCAATACCCGTGGCAGTTAGCTATTTTGACTCCAAAGCTGAAACACAGTCAAATAAAGCATCACAGCTTCTTTTCTTTACGAGGAGAATGAGAGGAGAGTTTGTTTCCTTGATAATAAATTAGAAACAGATTGTGCTTGTTTTCTCATTTCAGATCCCTGAGTCACTACTGGGAATGAAATAGTTTGATAGTACTGGTAATGCTATGGTTTATATTGGGTAAGGGAAAACCTGGTATTTTTGCAGTGGTTTTCTCCTTTAGGTCATTGACAGCAAGAGGGCATAGAGTTTGGTTTTCTGGTAGTTTGTTGTTGTTTTTTTTTTTCTTGCTTGTTTTTAATTGGTATTGATAGAGTGTGCTCAGCACTGAAATCCATTTCTCCCATGTCACTGCTGTGGGTGTCAGGATGACCCCAATCAGGATTGGCCTGAATAAATCTCTGTCTATTACAGTCATGCCTCCAATTGCACTGCTGGCGTCCTGTAAATAGACATCCACGTAGACCTCTTTCTGCTTTAGTTTTTCTCATCGACGTGATTTATTCCTAAACGCCCTTGCTTTAAGAAAACAGTCTTGGGCCATTGCATTCACCACTCCCACCAAAGGGAGAAAGCACCAATGCCGAATCCTGCCGGACTGCCTAGCTAGGCACATTTGGTAGCACGAGAGCCACCTCCAGGGTTTCACTGCAAGGTTACGAGGTGCTGGGGCATGCCCACACCTTCTAGACAAAGGTCCGAGAGTAGCAGGCGTAGCTGTAGAGGTACTACTGCCATACTTCAAAAACAGCGTGGTGTGAAAGCTACGGTTACTTCTGTGCACCGGTAAGATATTTGCAGGAGTATCTGCTCCCCGCCACGTCCAGGACTGTCTGTCTGCGGTGAGGTATCGGTGTGCTCTGTCGTCCTGGCTGCCAGGTTTCACCTGAAACTTCATCTGATGGCCACCGAGGTATTTCACTGTCCCGGCAGAGTGAATTGTGCAAGCAAGCAGCGTTCTCTCCTGAAACCCTCCTGTGTTACAGCAGCCTGTGGTCATAACTAATATCAGCCTGTAGCAATTTTACAGGAACAGCTGTAATATTTAAATTCAAATAGTGCTTGATGTCAAATTCTTAAGGGAATAAAAAAAAAAGGTTTGCCAGCTTTCAATATTACTAATTTCTTGAATTGCTCTCTTTTCCTGAATTCCATCGCGGTGACACAGAACAGTCATGCTGTTTATTTAAAAAGCTGAGAGGACGTATTTGTAAGCATTGAGGATAAACGTTTAAGTGTCAGCAGTAAGGCCTCCACTGCAAACTGACTGCTGAAAAAAGAGAAATAGTATTCCTTTATGGTTAAGCCTTTTTTCCCCCCAATTCTAGGTTTTCTGGTGATAAAGCAGTATGTATTTGTAAGGCAGTAATAACCCTCTACTTAATGACAGGATATACTTGAAGAAAAAGATAATTTAATATTAATGCATTTCCTAATGAGTTGTATGCCATAGGGAAATTGAGCCTAGAAATGTGAACAATTGATAAGAGACTGTTGTATTTTCTCTACCAAATGAGAAAAATGAAATATGTATGTAAAAGACATAAAAATGGGACTGGTTTAAAAATAGGGTGATTTTGTTAGAAGGCATTTGCTTCCTCCCTCTGCTGTTTATTTTATTTTAGGATGTGTTCCACAGTTTGCACCCTCACCTTCTGGAACTTGTACATCTCTTTAAACCGTGTTCTTGCAGAGCACATTTAGTGCTTTGAGTATTAATACCAAGCTATATTAATCATCTAAATTTCTACTAGCATGCAGTAAGTGGTTTAAAGGGACACTAACTCAAATCAAATCTGCTCATTTAAACCCGCCATATTTCAAGCACCTCATCGTTTAGTATTTTGATCAGGTTTTGTCATCTTAGTATGGTTGTGTTGGGGTTTTTTTGTTCATTGTCCTGTTTTCTGAGAGAAGAGAAACATCTGCAGCTGACCGTTCAGGGAGAGCTGCAGAGCTCCCCGTACGCGCAGACCTTCCTCCAAAGCTCGTTGCAGGCTGTTTGGATCCTTCCAGCGTTTGCAGCAGGTTTTGGTCCAGTGTGCCGGCCAACAGCACGTACGCGTGGCAACGTGCGTCTCAGGTTTTAGTAGTGTTACTTGTATGCTTTTTCACAAGTTTATTTGTATTTGATTATTTCTATTGAGCTGACTTTATACGGCTAAAAGCAACGCTGACTTTTGCTATTCTAATGCGAATACCTCTTGTGAGCAGGTTCGCGATGGACCTTAAAAATATATTGGCGTATAACCAACGGAAGGACGGTCATCGCTGGCACACCGTGGCTGTTCTTCCCGTGTGCTCTGCGTGCCTCCTGGTCCAGATTGGTGCTGAGAGGAGGAGGGAGAGGCAGGCTGAGGTCCGCTCTGCCTTCCCGCTGCCACACGTGGCTCCCAGGCTCGTGCCTTACGGCACGGTGATGGCTTCTGCTCAGGCCAGACCTGTGCTCGCTTGTTTTTTCCTAGATGTTATGTTGGGCATTTGCTTCTTTGGGACCAATTACGGTGTTAAAAATTACTCTACTTGTTGAAACCGAAGGTCCGTCTAGCTCTGTTTGCCAACACTCAATAATAGGTATTTGGGGAACAATAAAAACGTTGGGGGCAGGTAGGGATATTTTTTCCAGAAAGTCATTTTCCAGTGACAGGCAGTGCAGGGGCCTCCAGAGTCAGAGGCAGTATATTTTAATTTAATTTGACTCGGAATTTTTGCCTGAACTGGTCAAATCAGTTTTGCAGCCTGTTTATGCCTTGATTCATCAACAGTAGCCAGTGACCAAGTGACCACTGAATTTTGTTTCTTTTGTACCTGCCCTCTCCCAGCTTCATTTGGTGTCATAGTTCTTGTACATTTGCTCTCTTTTCACCTTCTCTATGGCACTTCTGACTTTACAGAAAACTCTTTATGCTCCCACCCACAGTAGTATTGTCGAGGCTGAAGAATCCTAGTTTATGTAACACTTCAAAGTAAAACTTAATTAAAATGATGAAAATTTTCCGGTATTTTCCAATAATCTTCAAGAGAATTTAATCTGAACTTTCACCCAAAATCCAAAATGCAGTATGGGAATGGAAGAAACCAATGGCTGAGTTTGGGGATTTTTTTTTTTTTACTTTCCTGTATCAGCTCTTTGCTGGATCTGAATAATGCTTTTCTTCATTTTCTTCAAAAGAAAAAGCCACAAACACCACCCACCCCACCACTGCCAAAAAAGGGAAAACTAGGTATCCATTCTAAGCAGATCTTTTTAAATTTCATTTTCCCTGCATATGGCCTAGATTTTTGGCTACATCATTAGGAAACAATAGAGGATTAGCTTTCCTTTTATGATTGTACATGTATGTATGAGTGTGCATGTGTAATAATAATGTTTTTGCAGCAGTTGCTATGGAAAACAGTATTGTGGGGTGAATCATACATTGACTTTTGTTGAGTAATGTCATTCTGCTTATTTTACAGTAATTTTAATTACAAATATTTGTTGCAAATTAAAATGTTAAGATGTGGGATGTATGCTTAAGTAGAGTCTGAATACACTCTAAAGGTGATGCTTTTTTATAGTTTATTGCACGATGTGTGGCATCTTAAATGTCACTCTGTAAAAGAAAAGGTACCATAGAATCATAGAATACCAGGTTGGAAGGGACCCCAAGGATTATCTGGTCCAACCTTTCTTGGCAAAAGCACGGACTAGACAAGATGGCCCAGCACCCTGTCCAGCCAAATCTTGATAGTCTACAATGTTGGGGAATCCACCACTTCCCTGGGGACATTATTCCAATGGCCGATTGTTCTCATTGTGAAAAATTTTCCTCTCGTGTCCAATTGGAATGTCGCCAGCAGTAACTTGTACCCATTGCCCCTTGTCTTTTCCATGTGCTTCCTTGTAAAAAGGGAGGATCCATCTTCTTTGTAGCCACCCTTTAAATACTGGCGCGTGGTGACAAGGTCTCCCCTAAACCTTCTTTTCTCAAGGCTGAACAAATCCAGTTCTCTCGGATGTTCCTCATATGGCAGGTTTCCCAGTCCTTTGATCACCTTTGATGTAAAATTTTTTGTAGTAAAAGTGGTACGTAGGAAGAGTTGGGAAGGGTAGTTTCCCTATGTCCGTAGAACATGTCTGAATCTAAACGTGTTCTGTTCTGCAGCAGGACTGAATGTTTGGAGATGAGCTGACAGGCGTGTGCATCCGTTGTAGAATAGCTAATCTTCCAGTTAAGACAAAACTGCAATTTTTTGCCATATTACTATATATTGTCATTGGACCAAAAAGAGCCTGATAATCAACATTCACTGGGGTACGGACACCAAGGTTAAAAAGTATCTCCTGTTAGAGTTTGTAGCAAGTAAATCTTAAATGGGGTATCCATGTTCCAAGTGTTGCCCTTGCTGGGGATGTTATTTAAATATTACTTCTCTAGGTTTTCTTTTTCCTCATTTTTTTCTTTCCTCTTCCCACCTCAGAAAAAACTCCCAAAAATTCCATTCTTGAGAAAAGTGAAAAATGTGCTCCAGCCAAATGTTTAGATTTTGAAAATCATTATTTTGACGTCTTTTCACGTCTGCTCCCTCTCTTTTTCTCTCTCTCTCTTTTTTTTTTTTTTTTTAAAAAAAAAAGATGACGACAGTATCATCCTGCACCGCACGGAAGAATTGCTGATGAGCTGCTCTTAGATCATTAAGTGAAATACGGAGGAAGTGAGAGAAAGCTCCTCATTTCAATTAATGCTTCTGAGCAGGAGCCAAAATAGTTTAACTAAAAATAATAATGAGGAATGGAAAGTTGTCATAGAAGACTAGTATTCTGCAAGTCAGTTTATGGTAAATAAACATTTAAGGCTTCATCAATTATTTTTTTCATTCCCCATCAAGTCCCTTTAGTGATCTTAACATCAAATCTGATTTATGTAAGCTTTATAAAAAGGACAAAACAAAGTAAAACCAGAATCTGACATAGCCATCTTCATGCCTATTCCTTCTTCTATTTATAAATTTTCTTTGTTAAAGTTGTTTCATGAGAACCTTGACATTTGTAGTTGGAATAAGAGATCAGAACTGTTCAAAGAAGGCCGTACTCCTTTTGCCCTGTTAATTCTTTTTTACTCATGTATGATATAAAAAATTCAGAGAGTAACTGGTGGTTATCCAAGTAGAGAATTCAAGTTGTCCTAACACCTATGACAGAGAAGCTAGGGTAGTGAAAGATGACCATGCGCTTGAGTAGAACAACAAATCCCTGGCAGTATTAAATGTGACTCTGCATCTGAACTGCAGAAAGCCTGTGACTTACTTTCATCTAGAGGATAAACTAAATCCAAGTCTTGAAAGATGTTAGTCTTTGTCTTACCACTCACTCAAGGCAATAACTGTTCTTAATCACCAGGAAAAAAAACCACAAAAGAAGATAACATCACATTAGTTTTCATTTTCGTCTTGTTTTCACATTTTAGTCATCTTGCGTTTTTTTCAGTGTCCTGTTTCAATTTTTAATCATATGGAACAAAGAGGAAACAACAAAAAAATGTTGCCTCCGTTATTTACCACCTTTATTTACCACCCGTCTTTGGGATCTGAACATACTTGTCTTCACCTGGATTGTCTGTATAAAGCTACAGGCTTCCTGACACCCTCACACCCCCCCAAACCTATAAAGCCTTTCCTTTAGGAGTCCTAAAAATGACACAAAATATATAATGAATGGCAAATAAACAGGGACTGGAACTCTGAGCCTTGTGCCTTCATGTCCTTCATACGTTCTTCAAGTTATTCTTGTTTCAGATAGCTATCCCGTATCTGATTTATTTTTCCCTTGTTAGCAGGAGGAAAAACTTTTGTGATAAGCACTGACACTTGGTTTCAGGTCCTCAAATATGGTATGTCTTAGTGGTCTTAACAGCAACTGGATTTCTTGTATTAGTATATTGCATTATTATTCTAGTTACTTGTTTCAGCACAAGCTGAAGTAAAAAAAAAAAAAAAAAAAAGGTAAAATCAAAAGAATAAAGCATTATGGAAATAAATAACGGTGATGCACCGCATACAGCCTGAAAACTTGTGAAGTTAAGCAGATAGAATTACTTGCATTCAAGTTAATCCAATGATGTATTAGCTAGATTAACAGAACTTGTATTAATTAATCTGTATATAGATTAATAGATTATATAGACAGAAAACAGAAGATGATACAAAATAAATTCTATTTTGCCTTTGTATGTTCAAGATATGTCTGTTTTCCGATATATTTTTAAAGGCCTTTGTTTTACATGGACTGTCTAGCCAATAGTTTGGGTTTATATTTCTACATGATTCAGCAGTAAGTGTTATATATTACTTAATAACCTGAAGATAGCTGATCTTCCAATTTACTGACTTTTATGAGTGTATGGTGGGGTCATTGTTTTTATTTCCAAATTAAATTTCTTCAACTGTAAGTAAATAAAAAGGATTGCTGATGAATTTTATTTCTTTTTTAACAGCCCTGGTATGTATTGATCAGAATTGTTTCAGCTTTATGGTAGTATCAATAATACGTCTTGTGTTCCAGGTTATTGAATCTTTCTCAGAGCTGTCTTGTGTGTCATAACGTTTTGTAAATGTAATTGGAAAGGTGCAATCATTCCCTGCCTTAGGGTATTGTGGGCTTTTGTTATTCTACTAGAGCATTTAGAAAAAACAGAGTAGCTTGTTGAGCAACTCCTTTAGTTTTATTTATGCTTTTTATTCAACATTATCTAGCAGAATTTCAGGTTTTGTTTTTAGTGATAAAACCATATATCACCATTGGAGCAAATTCAGATGAGTGGGCCAAAGTATGGAAAATAACAAATAGATGGTGAAGCAACATAGAGGAGGCAGAGTGTGGGTGCTTCGTTTCATTGTTTTGTTGGGTAGCTTCCACCGACACACAGCTCACCTGAATCACAGCGGTTGAGTGGAGATGATGCTTTGAAGAAAGCTGTAAGCGTGTTCAATGGAATATGATCTTAATTTTATCACTCGTGTTATGTCAGGAATTCTGTATGGGAAAAAATGCTGAACCATCTGATATTGCGAATAGTTGTTCTTATGAGCCAACAGCTGATGAAAAAAAATTTTCCATTTCTAAAGGTACATATAAAAACTAGTTGAAAATGTATTTCTTTTTTTGTTAAGTTTAACTTCTGAATGCTTCTATATTGTGTAGATGCCATTTGGCAAGTAAAGATACAGGTTAGGATTACAAGTCTGCTGTGCTTTTGCTCTAACAGAGCATCTGAAAGTTGGTTGGTTCAACAGATAGTGTTCTTTGTTTTGTCCATTACATCTCAGAGGATTAAAAACAAAGTGGTTTTCCAGAAGTCTGATTATTGTATTGGTGCAAACATGTGGGTTCTCCTACATCAATTAAAAACAAAAAAACCCAAACCAAAACACTACAGTCTACCCTTCTCAAGTGTTTTAAGTTTCAAATAATACTGCAGATAAATAATTACTGGTTTCTGAAGCAGCCAAGATGTTTTTTTTTCAGGGTCCACCCAGACTTTCTAGATAGATTCTGCTAAACCTCGACAAGCCTCTGTCTGTTGAACTTGTCCAAAGACAAGGGATTTAACTACTCCTTCGTCAAACTTTTTCTTGGTAAGGCTGCCAATTGTGTGCTGGGTCCATCCAACATTGTGAAAAGATTTTAGAGGTCTGAAACAAATTATAGATAAAACTAATTTTTACTTGTGCATTTTCTTGTCACTTTGCCAAATAGCAGCTGGGGGACAATATAAGAAAAGTTAGGAGTTAGAGGCATTTTTGGTGCAAGTAGCCATGGACACTGTCAAGAGCACAGGCGTGAGTTTTTCAGCAGTAAAAAGGCCATTATACTCTACATGCCTTAAGTACATAAAGAACAGTGTGCTTTCCCTTACACTCAGGCCGACCAGTAAAATACATTTTTTTAAAAATTGCAAAATTCTCATTTGTAAGTATCACCTTGTTGTGGTTTAACCCCAGCCAACAACTAAGCACCAGGCAGCTGCTCGCTCACTCCTCCCCTCTCCCAGTGGGATGGGGGGGAGAATTGAAAAGAACAAGTAAAAGTCATGGGTTGAGATAAGAACGGTTTAATAACTAAAGTAAAATAAAATATAATAATAACAACAATAATAAAATATAAGAATAATAACAACAACAATAATAATAAAAAATGGCAGTGAAAGGGAATATAACCCAAAAGAGAGAGGAACAAAACCCAAAAGAGAGAGGAACAAAACCCAAGAAAAGGTAAGTGATGCACAATGCAATTGCTCACCACCCACTGACCGATGCCCGAGCAGCGATCCGCCCCTCCCAGCCAACTCCCCCCCATTTCTATACTGAGCGTGACGTTCCATGGTATGGAATATCCCTTTGGCTGGTTCGGGTCAGCTGTCCTGGCCATGCTCCCTCCCAGCTTCTTGTGCACCTGGCAGAGCATGGGAAAATGAAAAATCCCTGACTTAGGATAAGCACTACTTAGCAACAACTGAAACGTCAGTGTGTTATCAACGTTCTTCTCACGCTAAATCCAGAACACAGCACTGTACCAGCTACTAGGAAGAAAATTAATTCTATCCTAGCTGAAACCAGGACACACCTATGTGGTTATTTTTGAAGAGACAAAAACCTATGAAACTTTTGAAAAGATAGGAACAACCTGGTTTTGAGGCCTGATCCCATGATGGTATTTATAGATATTTATTTTTATAGAACATACAAAAATGTTTATAGATACTTATAGAATATATATAAATAATATGATTTTATCACTAGTAAAAAAAAAAAAAACCAAACCTGTTTTTTTCTTGTTAATTAGGTGATTTTCAGGGATTTTTGCCCTTCACCATGTTTAGCACCATTCTTTCCTACCATTTCATCCATTCCTTTTCTCTGTTTTCCTTACATTGAAAAAGACATTTTTTTTCAGATAGAACTGCACAGGATTGTTTTCTATTCAGCACTGTATTTTCATGAATGTAATCTGGCTTTATTCCATAGATTAATGGATAGAGTTCTTTCTGTGACTTCTCAGAGTAGCTGCGTGACTGTATGACCTATAGGAGATTAGCCTCTCTGATTTTTCTCTTCTTTCTGCTTATTTCACTTATTATTGTACATAGATGAGTAAATGCAAGCTTGAATTACTGTAAGTTCTCCTTATTCAGCACTATATACATTTAAATGAACTGTTTAACTGTATAATACTTCAATTATATGAAAGAAAACAGGATCACATACATTTTTAACAAGCTTTTTATAGTTTTTCTAGAAATGCTCAATCACTTCTATTTAATAAATTGCTGTGAGGTTGTTCCAAAGTTTTATTAACTGAAATTAATCCTCTTAAATATGTAAAGCACCATCTCTCAATTTTTGCTCCAGTGTTAAAGTACATGAATCAAAACTATCCCGTGTAATCTTGTACCGTATGTGCAGCAAGGCAAAAGTCTCAGGCGCTAAATTCCATAGATTAGTGGATAAAAAGGTATGTGTATTTACATATATAAATTTGGCTTCTGTTCTTTCACCACTGTAATGTGCCAGTCGTCCGTTACTTGCGTGTGGTCTTTTTTTGCCTGTTTCCTGAGCAAAGACACGGGGCGAGGGGCCAGACGTGTGTCCCCAAAGGAGAGGCAGGGGAGCACGCAGAGCCACCTCCGCGCCTGCGCAGCCCGTCGGCATTTCTCTTCTCTGGAATTTAGCGTTGGCACTCCCCTGTCCAGATAAAGAGGGATTTATTCCAAACCGCGTTATCAACAGAGCTTTTATTTTGGCGTTTCCAAGTTTATCTGATAGCGGTAACCGCGTCTCTACTTCTCAGAGGTAAAAACATCAGTTGATGTGAAAACGTAAGCGTCACGCTGGCAGTGCTGAAGTTATAATATTGCTTGTAGCGCTCTTCTGAATGCTATTCCAAAACCTGGCACAAATGGCATATAAATGACGCGGTTACTGTGGAAGACAAACAGTGATTTACTGCCGCGTGCCGAGTGCGTTCCACTCATTGTGGGCAGTAGCTGGGCGTCGTGGTGGTTTTCTGAAATGCTGTAATGCATTTGAAACCGTTCAGACTGTAACGCTAAGAGGAATAATAATATTGAGTCACAAAACTGAAGGTGGGGAAACTTAGAAATATAGATAAAATTGCACATGGGAATTGCTGATATTATCTAGGGATTGAGACTTCTGTTTAAAATATGGTATGTATCACTTCCTCCATAGATCCTGCAGCTAATACGTATTTCTGGACAGGTGGTTGCAATAAATAACGGTTGCAATTCCAGAGAACCTATTACACTTACCAAAGCTGTTCTCTTGAAAACGTTATTTACGGAGTATAATTAACCTCCTGCCTTTTCATGTTCCTGCTGCATACAAGTAACTGGAACAAATAGCTCTGTTATAATTATCTTCCTGCACTTTCTTCTCTCTCATTCGTCTTAAAAAATTTATCACAACATTCACTTTTTTATGTTTCCTATATTATTTGCAAAATTTTAATGTTATGTTGACTTTACCAGAGTCATGGAGAATCATTTTGTTTGGACAAAGCTGTCAGGAATTTGAGGATACAATGACAGAGGGACTTATGCAGAGTTTTACTCTCTTATTATTGCAGGCAGCATAGCTATCCATTTTTTAAATTGTTCCATGTCAGAAACTGATATTTCTTCTTTTTCTCCACTACTCTTTTGAGTAAGATGTTCTATAATACCACTAGTCTGATATTTGAAAGGTGGGGGGTTTTTTTTCTTCCACAATTCACTTTCTCCTCCATCATTTGCATTCATATTCTCTTCAGCCAATTCTGTTTTAATTTTATCCTGAAGGAAAGTTTAAAAGATCACATACTTTTGAAACATCAGATTTTTCACAAAATCAAATTCTTGTTTTCTGGAAGAGTAACTCAACTCTAATGTTCATTTAAAAACAAAGCCTCAAATTATATTTTTTTATTTTGCTTTTAATACAAGTGTTCAGGCTTCCCACCATTCGTTGCAGGGTACAATTCCTGGCGCAACACACAGTTACAGCCCAAAGCAAAGAGCATGTGTGCTGTCTCTGCAATGATACCCATCTTAAATACTTTGCTTGAACACGAATGTCCTCTGCAAAGTCTTTTTGTGGGGCAAAGATGGCGATTTAGTGCCGCTATTTTGACTGAGATTGCTGGGCATCTTCAGCTTTGCCTTCCCAGCTCTGGTTTCTAGGAGAGATTTGGAGACTGAAAAACCCACATCTGTGGGAGGGGAGAAAGAGGAATAAGAAATAGGTTGTAGAGCTTAAAAAAGAAGTTGGAAAAGCTATAAAAGGATGGAATGAAGAAAGGCAAGGGGGTTATGCAGGCAGCAAAAAGTCATACCCTCTCCCCATCGCAAAAAATCCAGCGAAAACCGAGTGAAGAGCTTTAATATGTCATTTGTCTTGTACCGTTTGTTAACAGTCAACAAATACTTGTTAAAAAAGATCCTATTCCCGCATCTGTGGTGACTTTTCATCCCTGTGGAGGGGGGAAATCCTGAGAGTGATGTGCCACCCAGCTGTGGCCGCGTCCCCAGATGTGGCTGACGCGGGTGGCTCTGACTCCTGCTCTCCTGGTGCGCCTGGCTGGTTCGTTGCCTGACCCTGAGCAGGATCAGGGTGAAGTGCAGCGTGGGCTAAACCCTCTGATAACTGCTGGTCTATAAGGAAAAGGGTGAAGGAGAGGTATGGGCAAAGAACCACGGAAGCGCTGGAGGACAAGGACCGCTCCCAGGGTTTTTCCTATAAAGGTGGTTTCTAGACTGTGGTCTCCCCAGCTGCAAGGCAGCAGGTTCATACCAGGTTTTGGAGGCGAGGCTTTTAAGGACTTTACAGGGACGCAAAATATACCCTGATTAACAGCGTTTAATCATTTGTATTCTGGAGGATGCTCAGGAGTGGCAGACTAAGTGGCTGCTGAGCAGAAATGAGTCTGACCTGTTGAACCCCTTGGACTCCTACCTCCTCATAATGTCAGAGAGGATAACTGGAAACCAGTTCCTTTTTTAGGTCTTTTCCCTCAAATGACTTTGGATAGTGGACACGTGATATCTATTTGGGAATTTGATCAGTAGGAGGTCTTTATAGTATATAAAGTAAATGTTCTGATGAGAAGAAAGGTTTCAATTTCTTCTATTTTCTTCTGATTGCTATTTTTCATGTAGAGTGGGGCTAGTGTAATTGTAGACATGTCTTGTTTGTATCATATGTTTTGACCAGAATGAATAACTAAATATTTTTGTTCCCTTTATTCTGAGAATAGTAAATTTTTATCACCGGGTAATTTTCACTCCATAGTACATTGATTCACTCTATAGTAAAATTATGTATTTTTGAAGCTTCATTAAAGACCTTGTATTTTTGCTTTTCATAGTAATGAAGCAAGAAGTACTCTTTAAGCCTCAATCAACTGGAAGAATTTTACAGATAGTAAAGTAATCCACTCTTGGGTTTTGTTTAGTTGGGATTTTGGGGAAGGGTGTGGGAGGGAGGCTTGAGAGGTGCTTTAAATGAAAATATAAGCAGGTATCACTTCCAGTCTTCATTTCAGTAGATTTTCTTAAAGAGAATATCTTGCTAAGATGAATTTAAGCCCAACAAGTGAGGGAGGGAGCAATTATGAAAGCTGAAGCTGTATGTACAGAAGAAAACATTTTGTGAATACTCCTTGGCGTTGCTCTGTAAACCATGCTTAGCACAGCGAGAAACACGGCTAATACTCAAATTCTTCAAATACAGCAAGTTCTCCTGGTTGTTATTACAAAATAAATCATTATCTGACAAGCGGCTGAAGTCCTACTAGCTTCAGAAATCCCATATAAGAGGCTTTATAAGGCTGAAGAAGTCGTATTCCCATGCTTCAGGAGACTTAACATGTGGTAGGTTCGCAGTGGGCTGAGTGAGTCCCATGTGGGGACACTGTGTCCGGAAAATTTAGCGGTCTTGGACACACAGTCTCCTTGAAGTGTGGCAGCAGCATCCCTCTGTGTAAATAACAGCCGATGTCTTCTCGTCTCAATTCAGGAACAGCTGATTTGTCGTTCTTCCTGCTGCCAGCTAAGAGGGTCATTTTCTGTGGGAAGACGAAGATCTTATAGCTTTTTTCTTTTTTTTCTTTTCCTTTTTTTTTTTTTTTTTTAAGTGAGCCCCTTTATCCTTAATAGTTATCAAAGAATTTCCTAACAGTATGAGAAAGTGTCAATAAAATTTGCAAACCTTAATTTCATATAGAACTTAGTGAAAAATTACTAACTGGATAGGATTTGGAAGCTTTCTGTTTTCCAGAGCCAAAGATAGTAGTTTACAACAGAATAATTTAACTATATTTTACACTGCATTATTAAAAGTGCTTAAATCAAGAGAATGTGCTGAAGCTGTGGCCTGTTGTGCAAGCTATTGATTAAGCTGAAATACTGGTTGGAAAAAAACCTAGTTAATTTATCATCTTAAATTTGCAGTTGAATACAATAATTAAATACCTAAAAACTGGATACAATCTTTTTGAATAACTGTGTGGTCTGCTGCCTTTTGATTTTCTTAATAATTACGTGTTAACCGTGATGATACATGCTGAATATGCATCCATGTGATGATTTTTTATGTGAATCTACAGCAACCTATATCCTGGTATAACTCCTTGCATATGTGTAAGTACAGTAGAGGTTCTTTTGAATCAGCAGGGGGTGGTGGTGAGATTTAGCGTGTAAGATGCTAGCTAAAATTCTCAGCTGTTCTGATTACTCTTCTGTGTTGAAGTGTTGAATGTGGTGTGTCTTCATATTACAAAATTAAGTTCCTGGTTCCCATGGATTTGTATGTAATTTGTTGACTACAATCAGATCACTCAAAGAAGAAAAGTGTTCATTTGTCTTTATATGCACAATATTTATATTTTGTGGTTTTATCACCTATAAACCAGAAGACATTTGACTTCTGATTTTTTAGGTAAAATATTCCAGCTCATGTGACTGAGATGTCGATGTTATTAAATTAGGCATTTTCCTTTTTGGGCGGTATAATTTTTTTTCCAGGTTACTTACATCTTTTGAGATGCAAATGGTAAAACAGAACAAGTGATCTTATTTTCCAAACCAGCTAAGACTTTCAGAGCTTTCTTTAAATTGAACTCCAACAACTCATGTTTATCTTGGGAAGTGCTGAGAGTCCTTCAGACTTTGAGGGGAGCTCTTCAGTTTGCCCAACCTGACTCCTCGAGCTAAGAAATTCGTATCCTTTTCCAGGCAGCGCCCCGTGCTGCTTCCCTTGACCTGCGTGGCAGCATCTTTGTTCAGGGATTAATTTTCTTCTCTGGCGATTGCATAACGCTGCATTAAATCCAACTTCCAGTCCTTGCCGTGGTCAGAATACTCCAGAATGTTCTTGGGATGATGTCAGAAACCTCAATATTTGAGCAGAGTAATGGAATTTTCCCTGGCTGATTATCAGTCACATGCAGAACTTGGAAGGAGGTTGTCGGTGGTGTGGCCCGGGACGTCCCTGGCTGACAGCTATTAGAGAGGTCAGGAAGGGAGATGACTGCCATCCTTAAAAATGTCTGTTCTCCGAGGAGACTCCACAAAGAGAATAGGAAGAGATGCCGTTGGCTTCAGAACCTCATGGCAAGCAGTGACAGGTCCCATTCCCTGTACCGCTACGCATCCTCCGGCGGGCTGCGAGCGTTCCCTGGTATCGAAACTGGTCCTACATGGGATGTAAGAGAGAAAGTACCCACGTGGGTGTGCTGGACTCCGCCGTTCCCAGGGGTTTACAGATGTTGTCCATTGCCGAACGATGGGCAGGTTTTGGGGGAGCAGCGTTACAGGGCAGGGAGGATCACGTGCGTCTTGGGGTTTGTTTGCGGGCATACGGGTAGCCTGCCGTTGGGCAGCTCTGCTGCGGCAAGTTGATCGTGTGTACGATGACTATGTTGACTGATATGAAATGGAATTTTGTGGTGTTTCCCTTACTTGTCAAGAAATTTTGAGGCTCTTTGGGGTGGAAATCCATTCAATTTTTTTTCTGTGAAAAAATTTGGTAGCAGGATGTGAAGCCAGATTGAATTATACTGTTTTGAAGGACAGCTGGTTAGGAAATTAAAATCTTCAGTCAGTCTAGGGTAATAAAGTATTTAACCCACATGAGTCTTTTGTAGTACATATTAGGAGCTATCATGTTTTATTCACTTGGTAAATATACTTACTTTTTTAGTAGTTCTCAGTACATTTAAGTGAGCAGATTCTTGCCTCGTATCTTAATTTGATTGTGTCTTATGCTGTCCTTCCTTATTATTTCACAAAAGTTAAGAGGGTGTGTAGCAGGCTGTATCTTTTTTCCACTTAATATGTTTGCAGAGCTGGACATCAGGCTGGAAAATATATTTAAGGTCCAAATTAACTCCAGTACTATTAAGGCATTTCTCACTTGGTGTCAGTGGAAAAACATTGGGCTTCCTAAACTAGATTGTTCTTTTTCTAAACCACCAGCAAGATACTCCAATCTTATCTAGCTATCAAAATAAGACAAGCTTTTTTGAAGATGCTAAGTATGTCAGTTGCTAAACATTTTGGAAAATCTTTTTTAGGTACCTGAGTGGAAGCTGGACAATTAGAAAAATCATCTACACAGCATTTCTTAATGGCTCTTTCTGAGGCTAGCACATAGAGGAGATAGATCAATATTCATTTATTCACTCATTGGAGCGGTATAGCAGGACCAAGTGAATGTGCGCAAATCTGATCTGTAATCACTAGTCTTATGTGGCAAGTTACAACAACTGACGAAGGGTGAGTCACCCTTACCATAAAAAGAAAGGGCTTTAAAAGGTACAGGAGACAGGTAGGTACCTCATTTTTCATGGAGCCTGCATTTTATTTTTCTTTCCTTTTGAGCCCATTCTTGAGATTTTTCGGCAGAAGAACCAAGACGTTGAAAAAAATAAGTAGATTAGGAAATAAACATTTGTCATGCTGTACAATGTGCTGGACCCATAATAATTGCTGATGCAAGTTAGGTACCACTCAACAGCTGTCTGATGTGCAGGCTGGACAAAACACCAGCCCTGCATTCAAGCTGTTACAGCCCAGAATAATGTATTCTTATTGCTTTAGCACATAATATTCTTTAAAGAAAAAGTTAATAAGCAATGCACTGAGGGAATATAATCAACACTTCTACAACTGATGTTAGTCAGCTTAGCTCCTCTTCTAATGCTTGAGGGGGTACAAGTTTTAAAAACAGCCCAGTTGTTACATGTTAGAGTGAATTATCGTAGCATACAAAAAGACCTGAGTATTCAAATGCAGTTCTACAACTGTAGGCATTTAAATGCTGTGTCTAAACACATAGATGTATTGTATAATTTTTATGGGTTCTAAAAAACTATTTTAGGTTGTCAGAACAGTGTGCTGTTGAGACCTACAGAAACACTGAGATTTCTAGAAAAATGTTGAAGTGTTATTTACTTACCTGCACTCTACTTACTGTGTGGATGTTTCTTTCATGTATTTCTTCTTTTTAAGGCTAATTCTACTCTCTAAAAATCTGTTTTCAGCTTTCCTTTCGCTGTCAGTCTCCCCCTGACACACACACACTCTCTCTCTCTCTTTCTCTTATTCTGTTGTCCCCAGTTCTTTTCCATCTCTCCATAATGTTCTCTTTCTCTCCTCCAAGAGTGCTTCCTCACTCTGTTCACATGGGGGTTCAGCTTGTGTAGTTGGGAATCATACTTTCTCCTCCAGGTTAGGTATACTGTCATCACCCCTCCTGACTTTCATATAAAACCTACATGTAGCACTTTATCTTCTCATCACATATTCCTGCTCTTCTCTTTTATAAAAGCCTTTGCATCTGTTTTCTAGAGGATTTTCTCTTCTGTCTTTTGTGATGGCCATTGTATGCTATTCACTGAAGTTTGGGGTTTTTTTAGTATTATTGTATCAGATTCACACTTAGATTGCTGCTTTACGTTAGAAAGTGGATCATTCATTGTGTATTCTCAAACAAAAAAAGTATCTTTATATGGCCAGAAACTTGAAACGCTACAAATAAGTGTCTTTATCTCGAGGCAGAATTAAAGCAGCAAGTAGTCTTTCCAAAGAAACAATGGACAAACAGCCACAACTGAATAGCTTTGCACAGAGATTGTATAGTTAGACCTGTTCCTTATACTGCTGTAGTACCACAGAGGCCCACTTATAGTCCAGAAACCCACTGTGTGCTGTCA
Organism: Astur gentilis; assembly: GCF_929443795.1. Classification (NCBI taxonomy): domain Eukaryota; kingdom Metazoa; phylum Chordata; class Aves; order Accipitriformes; family Accipitridae; genus Astur; species Astur gentilis. Next base: position 3,341,893 of record NC_064892.1, read on the forward strand.
AAACTGAGAGCAAAGTTGATTTACGTGCTCTAACTTTCAGACAACTGAGGAATGACATCCTTCCTTGAGGAAGCATCTCTCTTAAATTTGCCAGCGCAGCAACTATGACAGAGGTCAGTTGTAATATGATGTTATTCTAGTATTTCTTGGATAAGCTTGGTAGAGTAATATAAATAAGTTTTTTCCCCGGAGTGTCTAGTGTTCCTTGCAGTCCCCGTAATCATATCACATCAGACCTGCACTTAACTACGGTGTTTATATCCTAGGGAATTCATGCTGTCTTCTTCCCCTCCCCAAGGCACCTTGAACATAATTCTCTTCATGTGCAAATGGTTTAAAATAATAAACATGGTACTGTCGAACTGTAATTGTTTATGAAGCAAACTTGGGATAGCAAAAGGTGCTGATTTATAAATAAAATAAACTCATTTAATTAAGTGACTGCATTTTTACAGCTGGTATTTGCTTGATGCATTGCCCGTCTACAGTACAGCGAGTGATTAACTGTTGTGACTAGAGAATAATTATTAATTATATTGCAATTTGTGAGCTGTTATGTGCATATCTAGTAACTTTGGTTGTGCTATGAAGGCTGTTGGGCCAGAGGAGGTTAGTTGCCTTTCTAAACAATTATGAAATGTCTACGGTGCACTGTGTACTCCAGTATGTGCATTTATAGTGAGCTATCTAGTACATAGACCTAATTGACCCAGACGATAAATCCCTGGTCTAGAATCCTTTCACCATTATTTTCACTATGACGATAACAGCTAAAAAATAAAAAGACTCTAGAGAAACAAAATTTTGTGGTCTCATGAAGGTTGTTTGCACGCCCCTTTGAAATGTGTGAAAAATCTCCAGCCTCCTTCACTTAATAAATGTTACCATTATTGTAGATTTGTACTTTTTCACTTTTCTGAGCAGTATCGGTATAGGAGTAAAAGCCTGAAAACTGAATGCCATGCTCTCATCGAGTAGGTAGTTTATTCCTTTTTTCCGTCTTCGCTTTCTTCCACCTCCAGCATCTAAAACGCTGTGGTTGTGTGGCAATTGCAATACTGCTCTCTGTTCATCTTTCGCAGATAGCTGAGCCTCCCCCAAAGAAATGTTCTGTCCTATTTTTCAGATTTCATCTTAATTTTATTTTCTTATGTCCCTTCTTCTCTTAGCTCACAAAATAACTTTCCATACAACAAGCTCCACCAACTTGAAAGGAGGAAACAGAAAGAAAATTTCATACTGGAAGGTGTAAACAATCCAGTTGCATGCTACCTTAGTTCACTGGCTCTATTAACACTTGGGCTTCTGAGCCCAAGGCTTTTGCTTCCGAAGGACAATGGGGTCTTCAGGCACGAAGTATATCTCTTTTTGTACGTGCCTTAAAGATAGCTGAGGGGGGAAAAACAAAAATCATTTTCAAACTTTTATCAATGTTATTGGCCCATGTGTCACAGGTTGCCTCTGTCTCTTGGAGAACTGGGAAAATTACATCGTACTAGCTCTGAGCACTGCACGTTGTCATAGAAATATCCAATATCACTGACATCCTGGCAGAGCACAGTCAGTTACTTGTAGCTGTCTCATTTCCTCAGTCTACTTCTCAGTGCCCCAGGGTTCATTGGTTGTGGGTTTTTTTAATGTTATTTTTTTCTCTCTCTCTTTTTTTTTTTTTTTTTTTTTTTAAAAATCTTTTCCCCTCCTTTGCCAACAGACTTTCAAGGAAACCAGGAGTTCCAGTATTTTAACGTTTTTTTTTCAGGTGTGTGTCTTCTGCTTGAGCTCATGCTAAAATGCAGGTTGCAGATACAGCTGGGCATAGTCTCTTTTTCAAATTTTGGGAGAAATTTCCATTTCTGCTTTTTTCTTGTTAAATCGTTAAATGATCCCTCAGTAGCCTTTTTAAAAGTTCTTGTATGTTCCTTGGCTTTATTTCTTTTTATCCCCCCCACCCCACACCCCCCCCAAGTATTCCTGCAGCTGATGTGTTCTTTACAATAACTCAAGCTGTCCTTCACCTCCACTGCCCAATGGGTGGTCTTTTTGTAACTGTTCTTACTATTTAATCATTCTCTTTTTTAAATAGTCATTCACTCCATATTATTTATTCTGTGTACATTCACCGCTTGCTAAACAGAGCGTGTCCCAGCTAGAAAAGACTGTGCCTTTTGCAGAAATAGCTTATTTTCTTTTTGTTTCTGCACTGCCTGCTTCTCATCCAGCATTATGGCTGTCTTCTACTCAGACCAGGGGTACCTGTTGGTCAAATAATGACATTTATGCGGATACAAAACTTTACCAAAACCCAATTGTTTTCCAGATCAGTAGAACGCCCACATGGGATAGTTTTATTCTGAGGAAAAAAAAATAAAAAATATTTGTAGCAATTTTGAGATGAATTTGCAAGAACCTGTAGAATATAATATTTACCACCAAAAAAATGGCCAGTTCAGTTTTTGACTGAGTACGGAGTTTCAACAGGTGTTTCCAAAGCTATATCTTTTGTATAAGGAAACCACCACTCCCCATAAAGCTTCTGCAACTTCAGTAGAGCTGGTTGGGATCAAACATTTTTTTCTGTAGGAGAAAGAATGATAAAAATATCTGTATTTCATTTCAGTAAAAGTATGTTTAACTAAAATCAGCACTTTGGTGATTTTGCCAAAGAACAAATTTTGCGCTGTAGGAATTGCTTATATAATTTTTTGGCAAACTTTTCATTCTAAAGGATCTTCCAGGCACCAGAAGTGAACGACATCTCTCACTGTGCTCTCTGTGGGTTTCATGGCCATTAACATGTTTTTGGCAAGAAAATCATATGTATTATTTGGAATGAAGATGACTGAGTGCAGAGTTTATGGGCCTAAGAGCATTACGCTTGTGTTCACCAGCACTGTGCAGTGAGATTTGGGCCTCCTTCGGTATTTTGTACTACGTACGCTGTGCAGCCTTTACTCCAATGAATCCGGGCAGGCACCGTGCATCTGAAAGCAAACCGCATTTAACAATGATGTAATCCGACTGCTAGGTCTATTAGGATAGTCCAGCTGAATAAAAAGTGTATGAAGGAAGGGAGTTTGAACTTGTACGGGAAATCCAAGCCTGCTATCCTCTGTCTTCGGTGCCTGATGTGCGTAAGCAAGACTTGACTGGAGCTCGAGGTGGTTGCAGGGTCAAAACAGTCTGCACAGCCAAAAAGCCAGAAATGCAGCCCCGTGCTGCAGATGCTGGTTATGCTCCGTGTTGGAATTTCTACCTGAGATCCTTTCTCCTCTGGAAGACATTTCTGCAGGTACAACAGCAGATGTGTTACATCCTCTGGATCTGTAGCAAGATGCTGACTTTGAGCCTGCTTGAAGGCTCTCGTTCAGGTAACCCAGCCAGGAATGGCGTATTTGGGAAGCCAGAGGTTACTGGGTATCGTGGTAGCTGTACCACTTGCCCGTGTGCAGGAGCTACGGGATCCAGTTTGCCTTGTCCAACCTAACCCAGTGGGTCATCTGGCGGTGCTGCGTTCTCCTGTTCTCTTGTGACCTGTGGCTTTTCAGTTTTGTTGGCTGTCATCAGCAAATATGTTCTCTTTGCTACCTGAAAGCAGAAGTTTATAGAGTATTTTGTAGCTACAACAAGGCAAATAGGTAATTTATTTTGCTTTCCATCTATTTTAATTGCTCTGTTCCCTGGGACTGACAGAACATTTCTATTTTCTCCCAGTTTCTCTGACTCTATTTTTTTTTAGATATTGGGTTATTTGATATTCAACCAACTTCAAAGTTTAATTCTGTTGGGTTTACTCTTGGGAAAAAAATAGCCTATAGAAGATGAATATTTATTTTAATTCTTTTCTTGGATTTTGTTTCTTCCATCGCACTGCTGTTCCCTCTTGCTCCTGTCACTCAATTATATTGTTCTAAAGGAGAGTTGAAAAGGAGTTGAAAAATTTTAACCTTCATCTGTTCAAACCTTTGCATCTGGTGTAGATAAAATTTTTATAAAGTTCTTTTTTATATTAAAAAAAATATCACTCTCTAAAGGTTGCAAGCTTCCCAAGACTGTAATAATTATTCCAAAATGTACAGCTTAATGGAATTCCAATTCCTATAGCTTAGTGAATGAACTGTAGCTCCTGTGTGAATTGATATAGAGGAGTGATTTATGTTTTTCTCAAGAACAGCTCTTTTATAATCCAGAACTAACAGTTACAATAAACATGTGTTTAAGGTGTCAGGAAACTGCATTTCTAAAGCTTGTCCTGTTGTAATATTTGACCAGATAATGCATGAGTATCTAACTCCCTCTCTCCTCCCCTTTTGGCTTAGTTGCCTACTTATACTTTGAGATTTAAATGTGTGTAGAAACAGTGACATAACCTCCTGCAGCAAGGTATGTATTTCAACGGATATTCTTTCAATCTTCTTGAACTTACCTACAACCAGCTTTGACCCACCTACCTCGCTCTGTTTAGTAGTAATTCCATCATATTTGTCTTATAACTCTTAACATCAGTTTCTCTTTATATTTTTAAGCATTGAAGCTGGTTTACATCTGTTGAGCTCTCTTATTTTAGGATAGTTTTGTTATCAAGTGATCTCTGAAGTTATTGTTTGTTAATTCCCCTTTCCAGTAAGATCATCAAAAAACACTTCTTAGTGCTCAAGAAGTTTCTGCAGCTGGTGCATCCAAGATACAAGTTGCCAGACAATACGGAAAGGGTAGTCTGTATTTCAAAATATGGATATTCCAAAATTCTCGGCGTGAGTCTCTCTGAGCCCTCTCATTTGCTTCTACACAAACACGCGTTGGAGTCAGACTTCATGATTTTTCTGAACCGACTACTTCCAGATGAGTTTGTGTAGTGTGTGGGTTTTTTCCTTCAGTTTTCAGCATTATATATGAATTGCTGTACTTCTTGGTTTTCTTAAGAGCCATCAGATGTACTTGCATCTTCCTTGACCTAGACCACACTCACGTGAAGAAGAGGTCTGTTTTGTTCTGTGAGAAACGAAGGGTTTAGTAATACTTGAAATAAGCATTTCTTAGTGCTGTGAAGATACTCCACTGGGTACAAAAAAACCTTAGATGTCTCCTGCTCATGAGGAGTGTATTGAAAGCATTTTAATCTTCTAGACCAAAGGACCGAGGCAGCAACATCTGCTACATACAAAGCTGAGATTTGATCCTTGATACAGTTCTTGCCACTATTGTTATCAACGAGACTTATTGCTTAATCTGGATGATTTTGAGTGAAGAGTTCCTCAGGCTGGCAATTAAGAGGAGCCTATCTCCCGATTTCATTTCTTACCACTTCCGCTTGTTGTATGGAATCTTGTTTCATAGGATGGGAGGAGACAGGACATACAAAAATGTAAAATTACATACTAGTAATTGTGTTTGTCATAGTCTTGTTTTCTCCCATCCTACCTTCCTCTCTCTTTCCCCTTTTTCCATTATACTGACTTTCTCCATCATAGTATATTTCCTAATTCTACAAAACTTATTCCTATTTTTTTAATGACTACAAGGGGGAGAAAGGGTGGAAGTTTACTGTATGTAATACCCCTGTGATTGACAGTCTTTTTGCCTCCTGCTTCCTAGTAGGTAGATAACGCTTGCTGTATGGGATCTTGTTTTGTAGGGTGGAAGAAGAGGGAGGACTACAACAAACACAAATAGTGGTATGTAATTTTCCCTTTCTCCTTTGTCTCTCCCTACTTACCAGTCTTAACACAGAATGTGCTCATTCATATGATGATGCCTTGTACTGCTATTTGCTGCTTTTTGTAAAAACACACCTTCCAAATTTTTGTTAGTTAATTGCCTGAGGCATTTCAAGAAGAAATACAAATTAAATACTATGTATGACACATAGGTAGTGGTCGGATTGTGCTCACTCTTGGCCACAATGTGACTGAACTTAAACTGAGCAGGGTGCGACATCTAAAGTCCTCTAGTCGTCCAGTATCTTTTAAAATATTTAACAGGCTACTGTATGTGGGATTTTGGAGAAAACAGCTGTGATGGGGAATGGGTAATCATCCTTCTATTTAAAATAAAATTGACTACATGCATAGAGTGTGCTATCTTTTTGAAAAGCTAATACTGTAGAGCTGATAGAGAACAGCCTGATTTTCTGGGTCAAGTTTCATCAAAATATTGTAAACTTAAATTCTAGTTGCAGAATCTTAATTAGTTTGAATGGCACAGAGAGATGGTACCCAGCTGTGCGTAACACAGATTATCGGGAGGTTGGAGGGATTTTTCTCATAAAATGGAGGGGAAGATTGCTGTTAGACAGAGAAGTTGTATTATTGCTAAGGGTAGGACAGCACTTTAAAAAGTAGCGTGTTGGGTAGTGTTTGAACATTTCACTTAAAAGCACAGAAGTTACTCAAAAAATGTTGTCATTTTGTTTGGGGTTTGGGTTTTTTTTTTCTGTCATAAGGCTCACACTTCTGCCCACTTGTTAAAATGGTACAAATTGGCAGTGTTTATCAGGCAGATATATCACATCTGATCACACCAGATCATTATAGCTGCAGCAGAAAGATTATGGAAAAAATGCTTTACTGAATTCAGTTATCAAAAGGAACAGAGAAAAGCAAATGATGTGTCAAAAACTTGTTTCAAGAAAGGTGCTATCTTCATTAGACCAATTTTTCTTAGTGTTGTTCAGGGTTGTTGGTTCACTGTTGACTGAGAAGGAACATGTCTGCCCAGTGAATCATTCCTAGTTTCTATGACACCCCTAAGATCTGCACAGTACAGCTACAGCAAAAAAACGAGTCATATTTTCAAGTTCTGAATAGCTGTGATAATTACGAAACAAAAGCTGCATTTGTATTTGCCATGATGAACAGAAAGCTTTTCCATTTCAGTTGAAAACAGGAACAAAATCCAGTAAATCCTCAACACAGTAGTGAATCTGCACTCCTCTTGGTAAGAACATGTTAGGGTTCAGATCCTGTACATTAGCTGATCTGCACAGATTGTGTGTCAAGAAAGTAAATGGAAAAGGTAGAATAAACTTTTATCTGTTTGATACTCAATAAAATAGGATATCTCTTTTTTTCTTTTTTTTTTTTTTTTTTTCCTGTGAATAGAAGAACCGGTTATAATGGATTACTTTAATCCTCAGCATGCTGTTGTTGTTTGTGGACTGACACGATGCCTATGGTCAGGATAATTCTTTTCTTTCTACTGTGAAACTAGAAACAAAGGCATTTTGGATGATCTGTCTGTGCTTGGTCCATTTAAAAGGAAGTTCAGCCTTTCGGTGGAGAAATTCTTCCCAGACTAGGGTAAAACCTAAATTCACATTGTCAACATGGAGCAAAACTACTCCATCATGCTGGAAAATGAATCCCCAAAGCATATTTTATTTAAATAATAACTGCGTGTTGTGGAAAAGTATGAAGTAAGATGATAGAGAACTAATTAAGATGTAGAGGTTTTGCACTGTTGGCATTTGGAAAAAAAAGTTAATTGCTTTTATTCTGAGGTTCATAACATTACCATTAATTTTCATGATAACTTTATTGCGTAGACATGACACATTGAATAGAGCTGTCTGTTTGACAGAAAGTGCACGGGCTACTAAGATATCAAGAAAAATAGCAGTTTAAAAGTTGCAAAAGGATGTATAATTACTGTGGATTAAGTTTTACTTGAACTGGGTGTGGAGGGGGTTGCTTTTCTTTTTTTCTTCCTTTTTTTTTTTTTTTTTTTTTTTAACGAGATCGTGATTCGTCTGCATAACCATCACAAAACCTGTGGATGTGATACCTGCCTTCGCCCCATGCACCATGTTGTCCACTTTAATTTCAAGAGTTGTTCTTGGCCCGTAGTGGAGTGGCCACTACCTCTGGATTATACTGGTGCATGTTAACTTTATCTCAGTACTGTGGATGAAATTTTAATGGGAACGGGTGTGGAATAGTGACTCTTTTAGCAGTCAGAGTGGAGACGTAACAGTGGAACCTGGGGACTCCTGAAGAGTCCTCTGCGGCACCTAGAAGTCCTGCTTAGCAGCAAAAATCCCAGTATCTCTTTTGGCTGAATTGTGAATGTAAAATCTATGTTGCAGCACGTCAGTCTTGTATTTGCTGTGTTCCCCGCAAACAAAGTTTGCAACAACCCTCCTAATGTGATGAAGTAGATACGGCAATTTGCTAAGAATACAACAAACCTTTGTAATCAAAGCTTTCCTATGGACATAAGTAGATGCTTAGTAGCAGGTGTGTGGGTGTATTTTCTGCCATTTGCTAGATATTTGTAATTTTTCCGTTATAAATAATGAAAAGCGACACTTAAGAATCCTGAAGGGTAGATTTTGAGAATGTATACTTAGAGTATGAAGTTTCATGTATTTTACAAAATAACATTCTGGTTCTTCAGTCATACTGAATTTTTACTGTCTAAATTAGAGAGATGGCATGGCTTGAATTGCTTCAGTACCTGAAAACTGCTGTTCAGGTGTAACAAATCAGATTAATAGTAGTTCTACGTTCATGCCTGTTTATTTTGCAGCCGGGCTATACTTTTGGCTCGCTTTTCTTTGACCCATAGCCTACAATTTTCTTGTTTTATGCTAAAGATGTTAAATTTATTTTACCATGAATAGAATGATTGTTGCCTTTAAAATAATTTCTTGTGTCCTGTGTTTTTGATCTTTTAGCCTGTAATTATTATAACAAGTTTATAAATATGTTCATCCATTCTTTCTGCCTGTTTTGAGTTATTTCTAATTCTCATTAGCAGTAGTAAGAGAGGAGATTTCTCTTGTTAAACACTGAGATGGGATTCTGGAGGTACTGTGAAGAGAAAATCGTTAGTCATGGACTTGGTGTCCAAACAAAATAGACATCAGCCAAAGAGAAGCAGCAACCTTCTTATGTATCTACGTCCCAGGGAAGGAGAATTACCAAACTGTTACCTTTCTTGAGGCTGAGGTGAGGCAAACCTGTAGTGCATAAGCAATGAAACTCAAATCATTCTGTGATTCTTTCAATCTATTAAATGAATTCCAGTCTAATGCTGCTCAAAAAACAAATTTGTAGCTCTGAGAGTTCTGCTCGTTTTGTTCGTGTGGCTTTTTGATAATTTCTTCTGCATTGTACATATGTGTATTAAATTTTCTCTATAAAGGAGACATTTAGAGAAGAAACACTTCTCTTTTCAACAGATGACCTGTTCCCCAGTGAAAAGAACTATGTGCTTTCTAACAGTTTATAACACAAAGAGGGATTAATGATCTCAGCAGAAGTTTGATTTCTTTACCTTATAAAGAAGAAAACAGAAACATTGGGCTTTATCCTCTTGCTTAAGGAACTCCATGCTATCATTGTATTTTCTGGTCAGGAAATTGGTAAAGGTCTTCCTCAGAGACTATCTAACCTTTCCGAAGTTGTCTTACACATGCTAACCTCCTTTAAAAAAACTAAAACTAGACATTTAATAGAGAATTTTCTCCTCAGTCCTTTCATAAAGGAATTTATCTCATATTTAATACATTTGTAGCATATTTCTTCAATAAGAATAAAAAAAAATTAGTCCATTGTGAAGCTTGCACTAATATTAAAAATAAAACAACAGATTTTGTAAAATTGCTGTTCAGGAGACATATTGAGACCCCAAGCTTGAGAGCTTGACGTGTAGTCATTTCTCTAAGGTAACTTAAGGAGTTCTTACTGAGAAATATGACATATGAAATATGTCATTTCATATTGTGCAGAATAGGACTCCTTATTTTGGGGTGGTTTTTTTCAGATTCTTTCTCAAATGTTCATGTTAAATATGCTGTTTAAAACATATCTGTTCTACAAAGCATTCAAACCCTGCAGAATCATCCTAGAAAATGAAAGTCATCGCAGTCTCTCAACTCTTCCGTTGTGACCATCAATGCATTTCTTCCATCAACACGTTTCTTGTCAAGAATGCCGCTCTCTCCGTTGTTTCCAAATGCCAGCCTGAGCTGCTACCGTCAATTCCTTTTCTTTCTGAAAACATTTACTTTCAGGGAAGGAAAAAAAAAAAATAAAATCACTCTGAGGTGGAGATTTGTCTGTATATGAACACACGTAGAAAGCAAATTTTTTGCATGTAAAGGAGCCTGTCTTATATGTTCACTGCACAGAGCAGAACAACACTTTCTGGTCTTAGGCTCTGGGCCCGTGAAAGGAGAAATCAACAGCAGCACGTCCTTGCATAAGTGATCAGGAAAAAAGTGGGTCCCGTGTTTATGTCTGGACTACACTCTTCATGTACACCAACGACATAAATAAATATGTATCAAATGTATCCTAAGCTCTACCATCAGTTTGGTGGTTACCTGTATTCCCTCCAAAACCAGCAGGATTATTTGGCTGGTTTTATGCAGTTTTGAAGAAAATGTCTAATACATAAATAATTTATCAATCAACTGACTTTTAATAAGCAGATATGCAAAATAGAACCATGGCCAGAGGAATTTAATGTAATTAAATTTTCAATAGCACTTATATTATTTCTAACTGAAAAATAATGCTTCTTTTATACTTGTGATGCAATTATACCGTTTTCTGCTTTAGAGCAGAATTCCAAAGAGTTACTGAAATGTCAAAATATAGACAGGAGAGAGGCCCATGTTCGAAAGGACTCTTGCTTCTATGTCTGTCCAACCTGGCTCATTATCAGTACATATTTGGTATTTTGCTGTTCTTCTGAGTTCTTGCCTTATTTATTTGACCTAATAACTGTGATTACACTATTTTCGTTTGACCCACTGAGTATGGAATGTTAAACATGTTGATTAAGTGCATTAGAGTCAAATGATTTACCATGGAAACCAAAGGTTTCCCAGTCTTCATGTGATATTCTTGGAACCTGTCTTATTAATAATGGAGTTCGTTTTGCCATCTGCTTAATACCACTGATTTTCTGTGAAGCAAAGGAGGTGAGATGGAGTCTGTGGTTTTGAAAACATCACTCCTTGAAAAAGTTTGGAAAACAAATCTTCTCCATCAAAGGCAAGAGGGCAACTGATTAGCTTTGTAACTCAATCGTTTTTTACACTGCTGCTTATCCCCTTCATTAAGATACCAAAATCACATAACTGAACTTACAGAGGTTCTGACTGGGACTCTGCAAATCAATAGGAGCTGGGGCAGTCAGCCCTCTAAAAATAAATGGCCTGATTTTTATACTTTGGAGGAATTTTCACTCAAGCAAGAAAATTGTCACTGCCAGATGGTGATGGAAGCATTACTACAGCAAGGGGACGTTAACAAAGATGCACTCAGCAAGGCAAATTGTTACCATAGCTACAGGATGCTAAGCATTTTCGAATAAATAAATAAACAAATAAAATTAGACTGTATTATTTAGATAGCTCAATGGCAAAAAAAAAATTTGGATGATTTTTCCGTTTTGAAATGGATTTTTTTTCTGCATTCTGCTTAAAACTTTGTTACAACGCTCTCTTGCTGACTAGGTGCGTTTCTTTCTACCTAAATACCCTTACCAGCTGTATTTATTTTTATTCTAGAACAAATCCTGGTACTTAGTCCCTTTCCTTTCTCCACTCTTCCAGCATATCCGCACAACTGAAAAAAGCATAACGGTCCATAGGATTTGTAAACACCTTTTAGGTTTTGATAGCAGAATATGACAAACAGCAAAAATAATGTTGGTGGTGTTAGGGCTCCTGAGCGTCCTCAGCCAGTGACTGACCTCCCGCTGTGTTAGTTACCGCACAGAGGGAGTTTTGTGGAAATGTGGCTACATGAAAGGCTCGCAAATTTGGTATAAGTCACCATAAAGTGGCCCAAATGAAGCCTTAGAGGAGGGAAGAGTTTGTGGTACATAGGAATGTTAAAGCAAGAGTCCTTTAGTAAAGGCAGCGGTAGTAATGTGTTTGTTAGCCATATGGCCAAAGATGACACCTTTACTGGTGGAGGGGTGTGCTGTGGAGGTTGGGTTTTTTCTTAACGTCTTGTAAAAGTTGTTTGAGCCGGACTGAAATTTGCAGAATATTTACAAAGCAACGTATTTACATGGAGCAGGGAAAGGGAGGGAGAAGAGGAGCCAGGGGAGATTGCTTCTCTTCTTGTGCTAGACGTAATCATCAGATACCACTTATTTAAACAAAAATTACCACCTACTAAATCAACACAGAAAAGGTTAAGGCCGATCTGGCAGGAGTTTAAAGGTGAGAAATTTCGCGGGTTTACAAATGAGAGAAAATGGAGCTTCTCTTGGCTCAGTGGAGCCGTTTTTCTGTGTATTTCAACATGTAGTGGCCTGACAAAGGCCTGAAAATGGTGAGATTTGGCATGGGGTGGTTCTTGAACTAGTTTGATAATTTGTTGGTTTATGTAGGAACTGTGGCAGTTCTGTTGCTGTTGGGACCAAATCATTTTCTCTTTAAAGTGTTCGCCACCAACCTGAACATATGGAATATTGGTGTTGCTCCCATAGCTGGGCTCTCCATCCTGCAGCATCACACTGTGTGTTGTATTGGCACCATCTGTCACTATTTTAAATATTTAGATTAATGGTCTAACGCTAATCCAACGTCTCAAACTATTACATCTGTAGAAAGGGAGACAAAGAAACTGATTTCCTCCAGGAAAAGTTGCTCTAATTTGATTTTTCACTTAAAATATTTGGTAGATCAGGACCAAATACACTAATGCAGTTCAAGCAAGAAAAGTATTCAGATGTGAATAATCCATGAATATACATAACAAATCATACTTAATTACATTTTGATGTCTGGATAGAAGCCAGTAAGTTTTGTCAAGTCTCATAGGGACACTGCACAGGCTATTTATGCATCATTTCATAAATTGTTTTACCACCATGCTTCATTCTGTTCTTCAGGCATATTTTAAAGCTGACATCACTTGTTAAGACCAGCATCATATTAAAGAAGAAACAAAAATTTCAGTATAAAAGCACCAAAGAATATCCCAGTGAAACTTTTTCACTCAGTCCATCTGAAAATTCTTCACATCTTCTTGGATGTATCTTTTCCTTTTTATTTCACTGTAATAGATTTCATCCATTAAGAGCCTGTCCATATTTAATTTAATTTAATTTGTTATATTAGGTAGTCTTAGAAGCAACCCCTAGCCTTCTTTATAGAATTGTGTGCATTAAGTTTACTAATAATTTTGCATCTGTGGAATATCAGCATTGTTCCTTGAGAGAATGTGGTATCTGACTGTTATAATTGTATTAGCATTTAATAATCCTAACACAGAGTTGTCCTGAAGGAATGATATGTCTGTCTGCAGTGTGCACCCACATACACACCTTTTAAAATGTGTAATACAGTTGCTTAATGATAAACAGACCTATTCTAGCTTTTTTTACTTACTCCTCTCACTATTTGGGATGCAGCCTTCAAAAATTTGACATTTAATTGCTTTGTTACTTAACTCTTCTATTTGTCTTCTTTACGATAGCAGGTACCTAATTTTCTGTGGTTCCATAAATAGACAAAGTTAAAGATTTCAATTACATTTCCAGCTAGGGCAAGAGCAAAATCCAGGGCAACCAAGGAGAATAAAGTATTTTAAATATGTAAAAATTACTATAGGTAAGCTGCATTGTTACTTTAGCCATTTACTAAATGCATTTATGTGATGTAGAAATACGTGAGCGTACATTTGTCTTAGCCTAAAAGTCAGACATTTTTTCCAGACATTAATTTGCATGAATACTTGGTTTATTATGATATGCATACTTAGTCTTGCTAAGATAATGCTTTGGTTTATTAAAAAAGCTATTCTTTCCTTACACATGTGTAGCTTATTTCACTGCAAGAGACAACAAATTAATTCCGCTTTATTCGTCATGCAGGCCCGCAAACCTAAACAAATTAAATAAAGTAAATCTGGCTGAAGTGAACAAAATATCAGGAGGGATTTGGAAATGGGTGCTAGAACATGACAATGGTATTTTTCTTTTTGATTAATGGTAGTGAATCTGTGCTAGTGTTAGATAAATATTGCTGCTGACTCAAACCTGCATAAAGCCTCGAAGTAAAGGAGATGTCTCCCCTGGAGCATTTAGGCATCCATGTCATAAGCAGTGCCATCTCTTAGGCCAATTACTTCCTTCTGCCTGCTTATAATCTCCGAAAATGTATGTTTTCTTGGCTGAGGCAGAGTCATCCTTCTGCCTTGAGGTTCTCCTCCTGTTGCAGTTGACGTGGGCAGAGCATTGCTGGCAAGCCTCCACTCTTTATGCCTCTTCCCCACTGTCAGTGGTCTTGTATCCTTCAGAAAATAAATTACTTGTCACAGAGCTTGATATCAAATATCTGGGACTTCTTATTTGTGAATCTACTGGGAGGGAGTTTCTTTAGTTCTGCTCGGATAGAAACTGACCTTCTGTTTGGTGTTATACACGTGATTTAAGTGACCTTCTTTTTGGCGTTATATAGACGATTAAAATAGTTTGCAATGAAAATGAAGTTTCATCCATTACAAATTGCCACAGTTGAACTGAGTTGTCTAAAATTATTACTTAAAAATCCTACTTTCACCACTTTGGAGTAAAGGAAAGTTGAAACTGGAAGATGGATGATCAGTAATATATGGATATATTTGAGGGCCCTAGAAATTATATGATCTGCAGGACACTTGCATCAATAATAATTTTGAGGTCCTTGGCTCCCTTGGTGGCAGCAAGGGGGATAGTGGAGGAAGAGGGAAGGTGGGAAAGTAGGCCTATATATCTTTTTTTTTTCTGGGAACTTAGGCTCTTAAATAATACCAGTAGGTTCCACCAGAACAATTTTATAGATATTTTTAGTTTAGGCAATGGGTTTTAATTGGTGTTTTACCAGACAGTGTTCTCATCATTTGTTTGATAAATACCAACTGTTTAATCTTCATTTGCAAGGAAGAGTCAGTGAAATTTACTTGTATGTATAAAAAAACCCTACTTTTGTGGAAAGAATATAGATCAGATAAATGTCTACATTCATATTGAGCTGTTTCTATTGCAAAACAAGTAGGAAAGAAAATACATTTTTGTTAAATGTTGAAATGTATGTGACAACTTGTGGGGGTTTTTTATCCCCTACTTTTTTGTTATTGCAAAAACAAGGCATTGCTTTGGGTTTTTTTTGTAGTTCTGCTGTAACTGTAGCTATTCAAACCTTTCGCTTAACATCATCAAAATCTTGCGAAGTGTTAGAGGTTTAACCTAAAATATTTGTGTAGGAAAGTAGGGCTCGCTTGCTCTCAAAACATGAAATGTGGGGTGATAGCCTGGCTGCACTGAGTTGAAAGAAAACTTGCGTTTGCCTCACTGTGACATTGTTTTCTATTTTTTGTGTCATTGAGCACATTATATGTACTTATGCTTTAAAAACGTTGGAGGAGCGCATTCTCATTCACTGAGGAGCAATGCGTAGAGAGAACTACGTCATTAGGAATAACACCTCCTTGGAAACCGGGTCCAAATTGTAGTCCAAAGCAGCTCTTCCCAGCTTCCACCCAATGTTGAGGGGACTTAAATTCTATATGGGCACTTTTCTTACCCCAAATACCTCAAATTTTGTTTTG
Source organism: Astur gentilis (assembly GCF_929443795.1). Lineage (NCBI taxonomy): Eukaryota > Metazoa > Chordata > Aves > Accipitriformes > Accipitridae > Astur > Astur gentilis. Next base: position 3,357,447 of record NC_064892.1, read on the forward strand.
GCGCATATCAGGAAGCGCATTCTTGTCAACAGGTTGAGGCAACCTGGTAGCGAGCTCGTGGCTAAGGGCGGGTGGGATGTGGGACAGCAGCTCCTCCTGCACCAGAGCCTCGGTGTATAGGACCCACGCAGGAAGAGCTTCTGCCCAAAATGCACCTAAGGCTTTCTCTTGAAAGGAAGGAGGACAAGAACCGGACTGAGCTCTGTCAACTGCGTAACAGAGTTTAAACCATTTTAATTCACCTGGGCAGACCTGAGTCCCAAATCTACTGGGGGTGATTCTGAGGCATCGTACTTGCTGTAGTGTAGGGTTGTGGGACTCCAAAGGTGAATTACCTCTGACAGTGAAAATGGGGCAGTCTAGAATAGTTAAATAAAAAAGGACCATCATCTTTCTCAAAGATGTGCAAGCTGTCTGCTTTTAGGAGAGAGGAGTAGGCTTTGGACATTCGAGGAGATGTTTGGTAATCATCAGATTCCCCGAAGAGAAGTGTCTTCTTGCAGTGTTCTGGGGGTACGCAACTCCATCGTCATCATGCTCCTGGTTCCTCACCCTCACCATGTGTTTTACAGACAACCGTGCTCCCTGTCTTGGGATCCTGGGGGCTGTCCTGGGGTTAGACAGGTCTCCCAGTGTTGCTGTCAATAAAAAAGGCATTGAGCAAAACACTTAGACACCCAATGTATTGTTTTGGCCCTACTAGTAGATGACCTTGACCTACTAGATTTTGAGTTTACTAGCCTTTGTGTTTAGGCTGCATAAAGATCTATGGGAAAATCAGCCCGATATCGCAGGTTTCAGAAGTGAGTCCCACTGTGGATCGCTCTGTTTGCCAAATGGACTTTGTTCACGTTTGTATCCGATGGGTTTAAATGTCGGGCAAGATCCAAACCTTTAGGCATTTTATAGCCCAGTGTCACAAAGCTTGCAGACATTGGATGAGTTGACAATTTTAATAGCTTAGGTTTTGGACCTAATGTCTAGTGCTTCAGTAAGGATGACAGACTTCTGGTAACTGAGTCAAGTATTTCCATTTGTCTTCTCTGCATGAAGTTCTTCAGTACAGCAGTTTTCCACTTACACAGTTTCGTTCAAGTCAATGTAGTAGCTTGGTGTAATGCATTAGTAGCTCAAGGTTGCAAACTGTTGGAAGTCTCATGAGTTTTAAAATCCCAGAGTCTGGGGTTTTTTTTTCTTTTTCTTCCCTTCATATTCTTGGAAGGGTTTTTTCTTTGTTTCTTTTTAAGAATTTTACTCAGAGGAAGCCAAATATAAGGTTGCACTCTTGTGCATGCACCATGCCATCCTCTTCAGTTGTCTCATACCAGTTTTCAGACAATACAGTCTGCATTTTTTTCCTACCAGTCATTCCAGAAAAAGTGCATTAGATTTCAGTTACTCCATATCTTAGGCTGTAAAAATTTATTATGAAGTAAGGCTCCAAACTCTGTTGAAAACTTGTAAATAAAAGCCTTATTCATTTCTTGCTGGAATTTTGGATTATGTGCTGAGGCAACTAAATAGAAAAAGTGCTTCCCTAACTATCAGAGAAGCAGTTTGGTGCTGAGTGTTCTTTAAAATCATGTCATTTACATCAGTGACTAAAAATGGCCTTTTTTCCTGCTCAATTCAATTAAGTATTTTGAGCTGAAATGATATATCTTATGGAAAAATCAAGGTAGCTGTCTTTTGAAATACCTTTCCAATTAGTAAAATAAAAGTAAGAAAAAATACTAATTTCTAATTTTTAAGCAACATTTAACAATTTAGAAAACAAAAAACTACAACTTAAACTTCAAATAATTGTGTGTAATGTACTTTATCAGAAACATATATGAAAACAAGTACAGAAATGTTCTGCAGTTGCATTTACTTAGAAAAAATGGAGCTACCTTAGAATATCAGGTCTCCTGCAGTGTTATCAAGTGAGATTTGATAAACATAGAGGAAAAATTCTAAGCTCGTATTTTCATTCCTCTTCCTGTACAGTTATTTCTCAGACTGTTCCCTGATTCAAGTGCACTGGGCAGCAGATTTAACTTTTCATATGTAATCTTCTTTGATTATATGAATTTTTTTTTATATTTAGGCAATTTTCTTCAAATGTCTATATGCATGGGTATATAATATACATTTTCTAGGGAAAAGTTTCAATTACTCTCTAAATAATAGTATTTATATACTAAATTTAAAATGCTTTTCGGCTTGGAAGTTACTGTTCCATGATTTGAAATGTCAGCGAGCACATTTTTGTTGTGCCTTTTAAAGCTATTTCACTTTAAACATATCTGCATTTAGCCTGTCCTAAGGTTTTATTTTTGCTTAGAGTGCCCTCACCTGTAACTTAGGGCCAATTGCAGAACTTTAGCAGTAAAAATGGCAATTTTGTCTTTGATTCTTAGCTGGAGAAATACCTCTCTAAATGTCTTGTTTTGACAGCCAGAAACATCTAACATGTTCCAGCTGACTTGTATGAGTTTGCAAGATTATACTCGAAACATTACTGTGGGTTTTAGTGTACCCTAAACACGGTTTACTTTTATGTCAAACCTCAGTTGTGTACTTTTCCTCTGTAATGGAGCCTGCAAATGCTAATGAAGCAATTCATTCACACTTCAATTTCAAGTACTGTCTTTAATTTAACCATTTATCAAGTTGTGGGACACAACGGATCAAAATAGAGAGCAACTGGGGTGGGACAAAGAAAAATCAGTGCAGCTGCTTTTTTGGTGTTTCTTTATTTCTCCTTCCCTCCCTTCTGTCATCTACCGGGGTAAAATCTCTCTCCGAAGTTCACAAGGATGATAAACACACCTTTCAGTAACAGACTTCATTTCGCAAACTTTTCAGAACCAAAGAAGAAAACTGGGAAGAATTATTTTATAATATCACTCAGAAAAATTCTCCAAACCGTCGTCATTTATATCCGAACACAAAACTAAGCGGATAGGCCTGTAGGATGTGAAACGGCTACGGTTTTCTCATTCTCAGGTCATCTTGATTGGGTATGCAGACAAATACAGTATAGTTTACACTGTGACTCCCCGTTTAGTGCAGAGATACGAGGTGACAGCTGGCAGAGTATAGATATTTTTCTAATGCTGGAGCAGGCAAATGGAGTGCAGTAGCTTCTCTTTGACAGGGGAATTTGAATCTGGCAGAATCTCACAGTACTGGGTCTCTGGGATTCCCTTTCTTTGGGAACTCTACAGTGGTCTTCCAGGCTATGGATCTTCAGCGCCCATGTTGCCAATCACGCTACAGAAGCAACTGGGGACACAGTTGTAGAATGCCAGATGAAAAGAGAAAAAACTTGCTTTATTCTTTTTAAGTGGGAAGTTCATAGCATAAAAATTCCAGATTTTGGTCCAATGAGAAATGGTGCAAGGTGGGAAGAGGTGTAATGAGGACAGTGCCCCCAATCAATCACTGGGACTCAAAAAGTTCAGATTTCTGCACAATTTGCAGGCAGCTTTCCTTGGGTAAGTTTTCCTGCCAGGAGCTGATTGTAATTTAGGAATTCTCTTGACTAACTCTTCCTATGAAGCTGACTCCTATATCCTGTAAATCAGGGCTTGCTCCCTTGAACACCTGTGTGTTCTCTTTCCCTCTCCACCCCCTTCACTACAAACACACGCTTCCATTCATTTCATTCATACGAACCATGATATTTCTCTTAAAAAATCTCTGCCCTGTTAACAGTGGGTATTATAAGCTTTGCTTGTGCCTGTGGGGTTGGACACTAGCGGGTTGTGTTTAAGGACAAGTATCTGATCTTCATGCAGATACATTTCAGGGAGGTAAATGAGGGATAGGGGAGAATGGATATGTGGAACTTTGTATGAAATATTGCATTGCTTCCTGTTTGCTTTATATATATGTGTGAATATTTACGCGTGGTTACTCTTCTCCTCTAATACCTCGGTGTCTTGGGCCAGGACCCCACTGTGCTGAGGCTGTTCCAAACAGCCTTTCTGGGTTTGAAAGCCAAAATTAATGGGATGTATGGGATCACAGCCAATCTAAATTTAGTTTTCACCATATGTATTCCACTGTCAGAAAAAATAATTTAATTTTTTGCCCTTTTTTTTTTTTTTTTTTTGGCTTCTGTTTTTAGTTTTGTTCACTTCCCAGTTCCCAAGAATTAGCGTTATGGTATGATAGCTGGACAATGAAGAGTGAGGAGATATTTCTCCAGACAGCTGTTTACGATAAACATTTATTTCGTGACATTTTAACTGAGATTAGGTTTTTCAAAAGGTATCTTTCCATCTTCTTTTTGAGCCAATTTACACAGGCAACTGTTCCTTTCAATATCACATATTATGGCTATCTTCTTCAAAACTTGTTCCAATATACATGTTTTACCATTCTTTTTTTTCTTTTCAAAACATGAGGTTATTTTAGAAATTATGTATAAGCTGCTGACTACTAATATATGTCTGTTTTATTGTAACAAGCACTGGTATAACAGATGGAAAAGGGCTCAGCGATTTTTGCTGTCTTGTAACATGCCTGCCATTATAACCTTGGGCAAGGATTTGGGTTTGGCCTTGCAAAAATGAAGATCACCAGCCTTTGCAAGTGTTTGAGGTGGGTAGGTCGGAATCCCAAAAGCATTGCCTCCGGAGTTAAGAGCCTGCCTTTGAGAGCCTTGGCCTAGGTTGAGAGACTGAAAGTTGGGGTGATAAATACATGAGCATTTGCTAGCAAAGTGAGCTTCTGGTTGATGTGGTTGAGGAGTGGAAGGGTTTCTTTGGAAATTTCCTTTAGAAACTATTGACCAGAGCAAGCTGCATATGATTTCTGTCCAACAGACTGTTTTTAAGAGGAAATTGAATGGCAAGCATCCAGTTTAAGAACAGGACGTTCTTATAGCTGAACAGGAAAAAAAAAAATATCCTATTCCGTTGGACTTAAATGTAAAATAACAGTGCTTTTTGTGTGCTTGTGTGTGTTTGCTGTTGTAGCTACAGCTTCTATGATACGCCAGCGACGGGTGCTGCCAGTTCTGATGGTATTTGAGCTGCGGTAGCATTTTGTTTCTTCTGTTAATGAGCATTGTTACAATTAGCCTAATGATAACTTCCTGTAGAATATTCCTTCAAAGGCATGACTCCTCCTGTGATGAGTCTCAAACAATAATAAATTTATTTTAAAAGAATCAAAAAAAAGTGTAAAATTCTGATCCTGGAAACATGATAGAAACTTCTATTTTTTCTTTTTTTTTTTTTTGGACACTTCTCACCCACTGCCCCAACAGACATAAACATTTTTAAATCCATTCGAAATAAATTTGGAATACTGTAAATGGCAGCTATTTGAGGTCTGATCTATCAAAATCATTGACATTTTGCTATTGATTTCCATGAGAAGTCATTTCATCAGTGCCATCACTGTAATAAAAATAAGTACTTGTTATGAAGTGGGCTGGTGTGAAAGAAGTTTTCAACATCATAACGAATATAAATATGCAGTTTCTATGTTGCCACGCACAACGTAATCATTGAATCTGTATGCTTGACATAATGGGGAAAACAGGTCAGTGAACAACTCAAAACAATGTTCATGTGCAAGCATTCCTTCTAGCTTATAACCAAGGTTTTCTTCCATAGGTTGCTTAGATGGATTCAGTGAATCCATCATTCATACTTACTTGTCCAATAACGTCATCTTTGAAGAAAGAGTGGAAGGATAATTTGATCTGATTATTGCTTCTGTTTCCAAAACTAATTAGCTCTCAAGTACATCGTGGCTTCTCTAGATATTGCTTTTGTTTGATGATGGGACAGGACTTAAATGCTAATCAGAACTAGAGGTCACTGGCCCCTGTAGTTCTTCATGGCTTTAATTCACTGCTCATAGTCTTTTTCCCTTTCTGGGACTGGGATAGGTCTTCACAGGTGCCTGCTGCTAGCTGGCATAAAATAAGTGGAAAAGAAGCATTAAAGAGGAAACTATAAATGGTTTGATTGCATTACTAGCTTACTAAAGTCAGCCAGCTGCTACGCAGGCGTGCCAAGATAGGACCACAGCACCACGGATCTTCACAGGACTTGTCCCATGGGATGATGATAGTTCTTGCGCCAAGTATCAATGAACTCCAGAGCAGACGTCGTACCATTACAAGCCTTGTACTTCAGAAGTCATAACTGAGACTTGAGTCAGGTTAGTCTTTATCTTCTCAGAAAGGTAAGAGCACATACTAGGCAAATCAAGATCATTTGCTTTAATTTTTATTTTTCAGCTTTGCTTTCTGAAGGGAACATAGTAGGTGATCTAGAAACGCACACAATGTTGAACAACAGAAGAATATTTGTAAACGTATTACAATAGTCTGAAAATTCCTTGAGTCCATAGCATCTTCTTTCTCTCAATACAAAAATCTTTAAACTATCCTAGGTCCATGGCATTGCCTTTGAAATAGCATCATTATTTGCATGTGATACTATCTCTTTACAAAGAGTCTCTGGAACATTCATTAAAGTGGGTTTCCATCAATTTAAAAAATGTACTTAATTCTTTAAAATATTTATGAAGTCCTTGTGATAGAATATTACAGTCACAGAGCTCCAGTAGCAATAACACCTTCTGTGCTAACAGTTCCCAGACTAACAGGCGAACTTCAGAAGTTCAAGTATGTAAGGCAACCATCTCTTACAGAGCACTAGATATTTTAATAAAATATATTGAGCTTTCATAAAGCCATTCATCTGGGAAGGCTTGTGTTCTTTGTGGCCTCACATTCCTCTTCTCTGCCTTCCATCACTTTGGCTACAGGGCAAGCAGTATCAGCATGATGATCCGGCAGATTAATCTGCTAAAACTAATGTGATTTTTTCTGTCAGATCAGTGGGTTGATCTGACTCCCCCTATAGCTGCTGGTCATTGGAAGACCAGTGCTCAGCTGAGGGAGCTGGACACTAGTGGTTAGATCAGTGTAAAATGAAACTGCTTTTTGGTCAGGCCCTGAATATCTGTCTAAACAGACACAGAGCAAATACAAATAGAAATGTGCTCTTGGCTAAGACCTTTCATCTCTCCAGAAAGTGGAGGTGTCTTCTGTGACCAGCAAATTGCATTGCTATACCTCCAATGACTTTCAAAACAAGAGATGAATCCCTGGTCCTGGCTCTTCATTACTGGGCCACACTTACTGCCCCTTCCAGGCTGTCAAAGTTGAGGAAAGGTGCACAAAATACCGTCTGCACGTATTGAATGTCTTGGTGGGAGCATTCATTGACTAATCATTGACATTTCTTTTGTGCATCGTACTGACATCGACACGGCAATTCATTTTGCTTCTACTGCACCATTATATATAAGAAGTAAGGAATGGCTAGACGTTTCCAAATTGCTTGTCAACCTTTTAATTTGTAGCTGTTGGGTTTGTTAATGGCTAAGCGACCTGCTGTGAACTGTTCTCATTAAAATGGCTTGTAACACAGACAGCTGACAGTATTACTTGAATTTACACCTTTCATTTCAAGGCTATGTCAGAAGAAAAAAAAAAATTGCTCGTTTTCTGCTAAATAGAATACTAGCCTTTTGTATGCTAATGTATTAAACTGCATTCAGATAAAATTTTATTTGACCCTAAGAAAGACCATCTTTCAGCAACAACAGGAGAATAATGCTGAAAGTCAGTTTCTTCTCTGGCCCAAAATCTTGTTGATAGTTACTTTATGATATGCAGAATAATGGCTGGTATTGCTAACTTTTTACAGGCAACATGGAGAGTTGAGCTTTTCAGACATGACCGGCAAATGTGATGCCTTGATTTTTGTATTACTTTAAAATGAGTTTTAAAGCAGTGTCGACTCCACCTCGAATGTTCCAATGTTAGCAGCTGTGAACATTAGCTCAGGTATTTTTTCTCTTAACACTTGTTTGTTTGTTTGTTCACTAGAAGGAAAATACTCATGTTTTTCACATGTGACTTCTAAACGGGAAGATTTACTGTTATTAGACTGCAAAGGCAGTTTCCTTGTCAAGCGCAATCATTCATTTGTGAATAAAATTTGTTTCATCTGTAGTTCCTTGTCCTTACTAACAAAAAGGAATTTTAGTTCTTTTCTGCAGTTGTGCTATAAGCTACTCTGGAATGGTTTGTATTTGTCCACCTGGTATTTACAGCCAAAGCCGTCTCCTGAGGTTGGGCCCAGAACCCTCTTCGTTATTTTCAATATTAGAGCTCAGTTAATTTCTCCTGCCATAATGCACTGCCGGCACCGAATAAAATAATGCTCGTTTTTTAATACAGCCTCTGCGGTTTTGCACTTGCTTGGGACTGTAGATATAGTGAGAGCTCTTAGCTACTCATCCTTTGCAGACAGGAGGGGTTTGGGAATCTCAGTTTACAGCCCAGGCAATGAGAAGGGACGCTCTGTTCCTTCTGTTCCCACTGCAGGACTGCGCAAAACACAGAGAGGGGAGTAGCGGGCATGTTGGTAGTCTTGTAACAAAAATTTCCCTATGAAAAAGAGGTTTCCTAGCTTTCAGTTCCTATCACTAAGGCAGTTCTTTATCCAGCCAGTGACTGTTTAGCGTAAAATCTCTTAGAGGATGGGTGAATAATTTACAGGATTTAGAACATTGAAGGGAAAGTCAAGGATTGTGGGTAGAGGGGAAGTAAGAGAGAGCAAAAAGTTGGAGACAGAAGGTAGTGAGACAGAAAGTATATTAGATAATTTCTGCCACCATTAAGTACAGGAAGCGTGTCTGATGGCATGTGATTCACAAAGATTAATAACTCAGGAGATTAATAAAGTATTACCTAATCAAACAAGTGCATAGTAATCCTCAGAGGTTGTGTATCATTCTTACTGCTCAGGATAGCAAAAAAACCCCAACCCAACATTGGTATTGTCCCTTAATCCCCAAGATCTTCTTATAATTAATCTGGCATCTCTAGTTGTTCTACTGAAAGTGACTCTTGCAAGATCTGAATGTATTTGTTTCCATGAGGAATTATTGAGCTAAAATAGATGTTGGTAATGAATTTTCATTGCTCTCTTCACTTTTCATCTGAATAACTTTCTAACGTATCTACGGAAAGTTATGACATGTATGACCATTTAAACATAAAGACAAGTTGACTGTGTTAAACAAACCGATGTTTCCTCTCCTGTTCCATCCCAACACAAAACCAGCACCGTGCCCACTGCAGTTTGGCACATGGTGGGCGCTCGGGGGGCAAAGCTTCTGCGGTAGCTCGCTCGGAGCTGGAGGGAGAGAGACAAAGATCCCGAAAAGAAGAGAAGGAATAGTTAGCAAAACATGGGATAAAAAGAAGGAAGGTAACCTATCTGCAGGTTGTACAAAATGAGCTTGTAAAATCTTGACCTGGATTATGAAGAAGACACGGCTATTGAACCTCCACTGGACAGGTGGAGGAGAACTCCACGTATGTAACTTGGTGCAAAAAAGTTTCTGTTGTACCAGAGCTATTGAATGCTTTCCTCCTGTCTCACCTAATTCTTAGGAGCATGGATTTCTTTATGATCAGTAGAGGCTGGTGAGTATTTTCTAAAGGCTGGGTGGGTGTTTGTCGTCTTTGGACAGGTTGGTCCACAGCACAGGGAGCCAAAATTCCAAACTCCTAGTGATGAAATTTAGGTGAGCTTAATCTAGATCTTTGCATCTTTTGTCTTTATAAATCCTTATCAAGAGCGAAGCTGAGGCTGTAAAGAGCTCTTATTGCTTGTGTATATTATATATACATTCCTGCACGATCTCCCACTCGATATTCACACAGTGTTTCGTTAGTAATGTTTCCTTGATTACCTGAAGATTTCTTAAGGGGCTATAATAAAGATTGGGGTTTTTTCCAAAATTTGAGTAATTTTAACATGGTTTAGACCTTGAGTTGAAATGGTGGTACACAGAGCATAAAGGAATTATGTTTGATCCTGTTGTGAGGAAACTGTAGTACAGAACAATAGGTTTTGGGTGAGTTTAAGCATTGTGGTTGCTCTTTGTGCCACCGGATGATTAGCCTGTATGGAGGGGGGAATAGGGTAACATTTCACACACCCTAATGTTCCACTTCTGAGTGAGATTGTATTACCTCAGCTTTTGTTTTTAATGTTTGTCATAAAATAGCAACTAGTTTTGATTGGAAAGTAATCAGTTAAGGCAGCATTACAAGTGAATTAGGCTGTTCTGAGTCTCTGTGATCTTGGCTTTTAAAGAATACATCCTGATTTCTTTTTTATACTCAAAAATTTTAATTTTTTTAACGTCTGTTTTAGGGTTTTTGTTCTTTTATTTGCCATGCAGTGAGGGGAGAGGGTAAGCAAGGAAATTACCTATAATTGACAATAATAAGGAGCGTGTCAGAGAGAAAACTGTACTTTGTCTCTTAAAATCAACCTACTGTTCTTCAGATGTCTCTTCCTTTCCTGTATCAGGATTCGTAATTACCAATATACTAAGAGAGCACATAGACACCAGGGAGAATATGGCCCTTCTTATACTAAAGTTAGCTAGTCTATACAGTCTAATTTATATTAAAAGAAGCACAGCTTTGTGCTATACATCGGAACTTTCCAAATGCTCTGATGCTGGCAACAGCATCAATTTCCTCCTGCTGTTTTGTATTATGAGAAGAAGCCATTACTGGGGTGGATAGGTGACAAAATCAGAAATGTTTAACGTGGGGATCACCAGAGGGCTGGAGACTTTGTCTTGGCGTAGCTGTCACAGAGGTTCAGTCCTTGCCCCAGATACCAGACGTACGGAGAAGTGCGAGACCCTCCTCCAAAGAGCTCAGTTGATTGATAGCCATTGGGTTATAACACTGGGGTGGGACTTCAGTGGTATATAAAGGAAAGCCCCACCACAAAACAGAACACAGGATTTGATTATAATGGATCCAAACCAAATTAATTAATAAGTAAAGAATAACACAGACTAGATCTTGACAGTGTGCAAGAATTGTTTTTTTGGTAGGACGACAAAGTTAGTGAAGCCAAGGGATGGAGCACAGTAACAGGGGGATTAAAGGTGCTGTCCACCAAATATGGAAAAGCGACACAGAAAATACGTTTTAGGAAAAAGCCGGTTTGTTGTCATTAATATCCATTTGAAAGCTGAGTATCCACAAGGAGATCTTGGAAGAATAGAAGGGATTTTTTGCTTGCACTCCTGTGTTCATCTGGAGCAGTGCAACCCAGAGCAGAGCAGTAGCCTTAGCTTGCCTTTAAATACAAATGAGATTGAAATTCAGTTTCCGAAGGAAATATCAAAATGTGCTGATGGTTAGAAGGTATGAACTTGTGTCTTCTGCCTCAACAAAACAAGATATAATGTTCAATTTTACAACAGAACTGCATCGAGTAGGTTTTTTTATTAATAGTTGACTTAGTTCAATGAACAAAATTAGCATTAAGGACATATAAAAGATCAACAAATTATATAGTATTTTATTGCAAATATTTACCTCAACAAGGACATAGGTTTAAAAATGGAAATATTCTTTTAGATTCAGATTATGTGAAGGGGACTGATGTTTTTCTTCCTTCTCAGAAAATGTCTTGCAATCTAGGAGTGCTTTACAACAAAAAGCACCTCAGATTTTCATCTAATGCTCTCACTCCCCTTCTCCCCTCCCACTCGAAACCCCGTCCCATTAACACAATATCTTGCCACCTAACTGCAGAGAAATAGTGGAAGAGATAGCCAGCTCTTAACATAAGGAGAATAGATGCCAACACGACTATGAATTTCTGTTAGCTAGATAATAAAACTCCTATTTTTTCATTTCAAGGATAAGGCCACAATGGGAACCTTTGTATGTAACAAAGTACATGCAGAGGAGTTTTTGGTGATATGTCAGAATATTGATTAAGTCTAGTGAGACGAAAGAGGAAATCTGTCCTGAGATGTGTTCAGGCATAACTGAATAACCCAGAAAAATGATCAGAGCTACAATACAAAATTATTAAAGTTTCAGCAGATATAACTGAATGTGTAAAAGGCAGTAATCCTTGATGACTTATGTTTCAATGCCTCACGCTAAAACTCTTTTGCATAATCTTTTAATTAGCACCCTTGTTGGCTTTTGTGAGAAAATTTAAATGGCCTAAAGATTTCTGATGAGCGTGAGCATTATAAACATGAAAAAAAAAGAAAATGTAGGATATTTCAGCTGATGCTGCCATACAGAAAGCCTAGTTCAAACAATGATTTATTAACTACTGAAAATTAATAACTTTTAAAAATACTTTTGAAAGTTTCCTTTTTAAAAAGCTTATCTCAAACTTTTTTTTTGTTGGTATAAAGCCCTGTAGGAACTTAAATACTTTAGACTGTTTTAAGCATTAGAGGTGCATTTCAAAAAAGCAGAATTAGGCTTCTGAATCTAAACCTAAAGGCGACATTTAGAGTCAGTGGAAGAAAAGCGGGGTCTTGCATGCAGTAACTCAGCATACCTGTTGGCCAAATGCCTCCACATTCAGGGTGTTGAATACCACTGTGAAGGTCCCTGTTAACTCAAACTCTGTCATAATTCATGTCAAGTTGACTTTGTCATGAATGGGATTTGCCCATCAAATCCACTGATCTTTCCTAGTTTTTATTTGAAAACAGAAGGTTCCAGTTTTTGTTTGGAGCAGATCAAAAAGAGGCACAGAACAAGGCTTCTCCTTCAACAATCTCCATATCTTTCACTAGAAATGATACCATTCCTTCTGTTGTAGTCTTAAAGTTGTTAGTGATAACTGAAATTACAAAAATATTTGCTCTAACTCTGCTATATATGATATATTATGATATAGATTTCTATTTCAGTAAGATCAGATTTGCTGGTTGGTAGGAGTATGAATCCCTTACCTAGAAAATATTTTTCCTTCTAAAAATAAATAAATATGTTTTTGCTGGCATTTTCCTCCATATACTTTTATTTCTGTAGACAAAAAAGGGCAGTTTATTTTTCAGTCTGCAATAGAGATTTGCTCTTCCAGTTCAAAGAGGGTTTTTTTTTAATAGCCTCATTGTTTTCCTGAATACTTGAAGAAAGCAAAGCTCCTTCAGTAGTTACTAGATTTGAAATTTGCTTGGATTGCTACATTGGTCACTGGTTTCTTTGAAGAATACCATCAGTTATGTTATTGTCCAGTCTCTCTAATGTTTGTGTTTTCAGTTTGAGTATACATATAACAAACTTGTAATTTCTTTATCCTTGTAGTAAAAAACTTCTGCAGACTTTTAGAGATATATTTTTTATCTTACGCCCATCCATCTTGTAGTTATCTTTTTCTTTCTATCCACTCCCGACAGGCTGTGAAGTTTAGTTTTCTAGAGTCCAGTTTTGCATTTCATTTTTAGCAGTGGAAAAATTGTATGTAGCTATGTGTTGCATGTATAAATCTATGCCTTTTAAAAGCATAATTATTAAAGAAATCTTTTTAAGTAAAAGTGCAAGAAATTATGTCCCATGATAATCTTTGAAGAAGTCGCTTAAGCTTTCTCAGGTAACTACTGATATTCATATTTAAACCTACGTAGACCATCAATAGATTCATTTCATATAAAGTAAAATGTTGAATTTTGTGTTTCATAAATCAAGGCCATCAGAAAATGATTTTTTGAAAGTCTACTGCAAGTTGTAAAGATTGTCTGTGCTTCAGAAAATCCCACGTCATGTGAAGCATACAAGGGACAATCAAGATTTAAACTGCCAACAGCTCCACATATTTAAATGTGCTGTCATCTAATCATAAATAATTTCAGAAATAAATCGTGCTCTGAGAGCTTATAAAATAAAATATTTTTAATCATTTGTGCATACATTTTCAATTAAAAGATCCTGTTGTAAAATAGAAGTGTTCTTCAGTCTTGGGAAACAAAAACGTCAGATTTAGATATATCTGTATGTTGTTCAGATCCAGGTCTGCATGCACAGATTTTTGATTTACAAAATCTTTTGCAAAGGGACTTCCAGAGGTCCCTTTCAACCTGAACTATTCTACAGTGAACAAAGGCCAGGTTTCACTAAATTTATTGGTCATTTACATGCTTTTAATGAAGAAAATTAATATTTTTAATAAATATAAATAGACTTTTCATCACTTGACACTTCTAAGCTTATATTTTTTTATATGTTTGCAAAACCATGCATAAAACTGTAAAGTCATTTGCAGATGATACTAACAGATAATGGATATCACAAAACGTCATTATTTCAGATCTTTGTGCTCTTTGTATTCCTTGAGCCTTCAGCAATGTTAAGCAGGCAAATTTCTCTAGGTATGAGCCAAATCTTGAAATAATGAGGAAACTGGTCTGCAAGGTGCTGATATTTTTCAAAGGAAATGATATGCAAGATTGATCATACTTGCATAACATACTGAGGGACAGCTGTTCGCTTGGGTGGTTGGTTTTTTTACATTGGGAGATTTAAAATAATAAAAATTGATTTCTGTGGGAAGTTGCCCTACCTGTATCCAAGGCTTTCGCAGTCAATTTTAAAAATGTGAGTGGCATCAAAGCTCTATTATTTTGTGTAACACAATTGTAAAGAAAATCTTTAAAGAAAACTTATTTATATGAGTGATACTTAGAGCATGGTGTAGTACCCTATTCCACATGTGTAAAACTGCAATGGTAAGCAAATGTTGTTGTGTTTTGTTTTTTTCCCTCAATAGGTGATGATGTATGGGTATAGATTGTTTATATTTGAGTCTTTAAGGCCCAGAAAGGTTTGCTTTGTCTCTGGAGAGAGAATACAAGTCAAGGAGCTATGGTTCACAGCAATTTGGCTGCCAGTATGTTCCATTTCTAGTGACTTCTGTTCTTCCTTATCAGTCTAGCATAGCCAGAACCGCTCACTTATTATTTACAGAGCACAGTTTGGATTGCATCAAAGAGAGCTTCCACTCCTCAAGCTGTTTCCTGGTATTAATTTAGCTCTTCCTCCCTACATCTGTAGCTGAAGCAAGTTTCCATAGTGCTTAAAGTAAGGCTGGAAATAAGTCAAAAAGCTTTGAGACTTGGTGAGAAATTTTTGGTTTATTTTTTTTAAACACGGGGCTTATCTGAGCGCTGAAGGGCAGTGCAAGGGATATTTGGAGACTTCTGGTAACCAATGAGTCCCCAAGTCTTAAGTCTGACGAGCGACCTTGTACACCAGTACCAAGTTCAGTTTCAAGGTGGATGGATTGGGCAAAGTGGGCTTTGGGGAGGGACAGTGTTCTGCCTACCCGTGTTCAAGGCCGAGCGGGCTTAAGAGCTGA
The DNA here is from genome assembly GCF_929443795.1 of Astur gentilis. Taxonomy (NCBI): domain Eukaryota; kingdom Metazoa; phylum Chordata; class Aves; order Accipitriformes; family Accipitridae; genus Astur; species Astur gentilis. The sequence goes on from NC_064892.1 coordinate 3,372,683, forward strand.
CGTGACTGGAGGGCAGTTTCAGCAACTGCTCGGTCCAGTCCAACTGTTCTGGTTGGATTCATGCACTGACTGATGGCTTCTAAGCCACTTTTATCTAGGTAATAAGAGGCTGTGAACAAAGAGTCATTGACCCAGTGGATGCTCAAGGTTCTCAAATGTTGAAACACCCCCAGCTAGAAGCTAGACCTCCCACCAACCTTTCTGAACTTCCCAGCTTTCTGGGAGGCAATTTCACGGCAGTCTTAGGCTGATCTGAGGCTATACATACATATACATTGGCTTTTGTGATCCACCACTGATGAAGACATCCCCCTCTCCGTGCTTCATGTGTAACTTTGCCAGCTCTGCATGGCCAGACTGCATGGTAAGTCATACCAATTTACTCATTGAGGTGAACAGTAAAAAGAAAAAAAAATAAAATAGGCTGGATCTGCAACTGACCTTTCATGTGACAAAAAGCATAGTTCTTGTAGACTTTCTGGGTGTCTGGTGTACACGTACTGCTGAAGGACTATTAGGCCCTATTTCTAAATTTTCAACTGCGTTAGCCAGACAATGAGCGTTATGCTGTTAAGATACTACCCATTCTTACATGCAAAATGCATTTATATAATAGCGTTAGACTGATGGGAATTTGAGGGGAAGCTTAATGAGACATTTTAATATGGAGACTAGAAGGTGATTGCTGGAACTCTTGTAACTGTGTCTGAGAAGATAATATTTATTACCTGTGATTAAACCTGTGCATTGCTTTTCTTAAATGCAGAGATTTTCTTTCTGTCTCTAAGATGAATGGAAACTGTCTTCCAACTAGCTAGGCTGATTCCTATCTAATCCTTCTGCAACTCTCCGTGTTGGTCTTATAGCTATCTATTTTTTCTTAGCCAAAAATCTACACTTTGGCTTAACTTTGAAGTGCCTGTAGAGGTATCAGTGGGTAAAACATGTCTTTTGCAGATTTTGAACAGTTACAGTATTCAACAAATGGTACAGGCTACTGAAGTAAGTATACTGTTTAGAATTTTTTAGCTTCCTGATTTCCTTACTTGTAACGATTTTATAGAAGCAATGCGAAAGATGTATAGTTTCATTGTTTTAACTGTCATTCTGTGAAAAAGAAGAATGAAGAAATTTTCATTTTTTGTATCAGAACACATTCTATGACTTGAAGTGTTTATGATAAAAAAAAGTAATCCCACGTGAATAAGTAGGTGTTTGTTTTCCTTATAGTTACTTTGAAATAACAGGTTTTTAAAGAAAGGGACAGTCTGTCTGCTATCACGCAGATGTGGAAAGATATTCCTACAATACAATTTTTGCTCAGCTTTTGTCTGGTACAAATAACTCCAAGTTCTTACAGCAGTGCAAGTAATAAAAGAAAAATTTACCAGTGTGTGTTGCAAGTTATTCCCCAGTCAATATATCTGTGGATAACTAGAGTAACAGTGTCCACTGCTGGCAAATCAGATAATTGCACTGCACATTAGAGTGATACGCTGTTGAAAGGCTCCGGTGAGTTAAATTCTGACTGTGAGATATTTCGTAATTTAGGTTTGTAGGACTGTGTTGTAAAATCAGGTCACTGTGTTAAGAGTATTCATGCTATTGCTGCTAATAATAAATGCTATGGTATTTGAACTAATAGGCAGGAATATCAGCAAGGTAATATGAGGAGGTATTGCAGGTGGGTTTTTTTTCAGGACTTAAAAATAATTGTAGTATTGATTATATTCTAGCTGTCACATCCTCAGCATAAAGAAAAAGACAGTAAAAGTCTATGAACTTTGTCTTGATGTTATAATTTATGTAAGTAACAACACAGGCAAACAGTTGTTTTTAAATTCCTTTTTTTTTATGTAAAAGCACTTATTGCTGGTTTTGCTAGATTTTTTTTTTTAAACATATAAATGAAGTATAGAAGAAATTAATGTTTCTGTTTGGGAAGAATTAAAATGGAAGTGTGCAGTTTGATATAGCAATTACCACTGGTAATGATGAAACTAGAGCTGAAGTAGACTGATTATCAAAGAGAGGAGGAGAAAAGGCAGGCGTCTAAAAAGTTTTTTTTAATCAATATTCTCCTGGTGGTTTTTTTTTGTAGTACATAATATTTGTTTGCATCTGTTGCTTAACGATACTATGATAATGCAAAGAAAATCTTTCAGGCAAAATAATACAGAGTGAAAGAAACATTGAGGAGAAAAAAGCAAATGTCGCCTCCTATGCTAAAAAAATCTCCATTATCATGCCTGATACTTCTGAACATCTAGGTTAACTAAAATGAAGCTAATGCATACTTGTTTTCAGGGATTTATATCTGTCATTAATTTACTACATTCAATAGAAACAGTAGACAATGCAGTGAATTCTCTTTGTTTGGAAAGAGGGAAACACAGCATGTGGCTTTTTTCAGAGAACTTTTGTTGTGTCCGAACCCCAAAGGAAAGGATGTTCCTGTATGAAAAGATCTCGGAGGAGATCGAGGCTTACCCTATGGACAAATGCCACATTAGCCAGCATTGTTCTATATCTACTTTTTCTCCCTTCAGAGACTTACCTTCTCCTGGTTAGCAGTACCCAGAGAAACACCGTATTACCTCCTTTCTAGAACAAGAAAAGAACAGGTTTTTAGGTTTCGGGGCTTTTTCTTCCTTGCAAATGCCTTCAAAATAGTTTCAAATGGATTGCAAAACCAAAGTTATTTGAAAAGAAATGGTAGAAGAATTGTCAAGAAAGACAGATGAGTATTAAAAAGTTCTTTTGCCAAACTAATTACGCTGCCTATTTTAGGTTAGATAGCAGAAACGAAGACACTTTTTTTCTAAATTATTTGCCAGGGAGTGTCCTTCATGCTTTCTTCCACCACAAAGCGGTACTCTGTGTGTGTGTATCCATGCAAGCGCGCAGGCAGCCGTGTTCCAGTCCTTCCTGTCACTGGTGAAAATCACGTTCTATACTTACAGGATTATTGGATGTATTTTGAGGGGAATCATCCTTCTGTTTCTCAAGCTAGTAATTTATGTATGTCTCTGCTCATCCTGTCTTTTCTGTTCAGCAATTTATTGTAATGGATATAATGTGCTTTTTCTCCTGCATCTCTGTGAGATGACCAAAATCCAACACCTCCCTTGTTCTTAAAGTCCAGAAATATAACACGTTTTTTCTCACATTGTCATATGTTTTCATATCTGTTCTGAAGAAAGCAAGAAACCCTTATGTAAAGATTTAAAATTAATATTTTGGAGGACTTCAGAAAAACACTGTCAGTAGGCTTGGGCTATAAAGATTTATTTATATATTTATTGCTTGGATGGCATTTTGGGTTTCCTAATAATTTAAGACAGAAGACATAGGTTCTGTTGGTCAGAAGATATAGGTCTAAGTTGGGATTTACATGTCATACCATGTGCAGACAAGTTATTTGCTTTTAAATGGTATTCAGACAAAGCATCTGAATCAAAAGATCTTACCAATCACCCCAAGTTCTCATAAGTACAAAAATGCTCTTGTGTGCATATGTGTAAACATTTTTTGTAAAATTTTACATATTCATGCATTTTATGCTTGTATATGTTGTGTGTTTTCTGTATGCACTGATATTATCTATTTCATTAACAAAAAGGCTAAAGGAGTTGATTCCTCTATGACGATATCAGTTGGAAAGTGAACATCTAATGAAGCACTAACTATTGTGATGTAATGTCTAAGTCTATGAAAGGAACAATCCCCTATGAGTAGGCTGGTAAACATTCCCCAAATCACTGTTATCCACAGAGCTGATTTGGGGTTTTTTCCTTACAGTTAGAAATTTTCATATTGATGGCTACATCTCTACAGGACATGTTTTTTTCCTAGAACTTGTACAGCAGAATCAATGTGTATTTAGGATAATATTTGTGATGATTCCAGATGCTGTGACTGAGTTCATTGCAATCTCCTTAACTTTTTTTCTGTTTTGGGAGTAGGAAACCCTCACAGAGGAGTATTGTCAGGCAGGTGTAACAGCTTACATACTGACATGCTCTGCCAGCTGTACTGACTCCAGAGGAAATTCACTGTAGAGACCAAATTTCTCAGGAACGGTATTCCTTTTGTTTCTGTAAAACAAAAGCAGACTCATGATAGAGGGACTTTCAGTTACTTGGGCGAATAATAGCAAAGTCTGTCGCATGTTTCAGAAGTTGGGCAAAACAGGAAAGTCCTGCTGTGGCTAGATAAGCAAATGCAACAGATGTTGTTTTAATCTGTGCATATGAAAAATTAATGAAGAAGCTCTCCACGCTGTTTTTAGGTCTCTAAACCTTAAACTGCTCTGTGCATCTGTGTGGATTAGAGATGGGGGGGTGGGGTGGGTGGGTTTGTTTTTCTTTAATGAAAGTCATTCTGGCTTGTGCCACCAGAGCCTTGTCTGAAGCACTCTGATGGCAGATCTGCTGTTAGCTGGAGTGGGAGCAAAATAAATGGCAATGTGTTTCTGTTGTTAGTAATTAAGAATCTCTCTTTAAGGGGACTATTTAATTTTTAAAGTTAAAATCATATATATGTCGCTGCAGAAACCACAATGCATTTCATTTTTAATTACTTTTATGGATTTGTCCCTGAAAGTGATCTTGATTCTTTCTTTGTCGTTGTTAACTGTTGTTTAAAAGAGACTTGCTGGAGTTAAGTTTTGGGCCTGGGTGAGCTATCCCAGAGAGCCTCATATGATCTGTGTGCTGTTCAGATTCTCCTGTCAGTCCAGCTGATTTATTTCATTCATCTGGTCTCAAAAGAAGTGGTATCAGAAGTAGAGGACAGACAGAGTGGAAACTAGGAAGAGTCATGAAAGATGTCACAGGAGGCGTGCTAAAAGTTAGGAGCTGTAATCACGCATCTCATCGATTGTTAAAAATAGCATAAGAATCTCCATTCACTTTTCTTTTCCATGTAGAAGAATGAAGAGTTAGCCAATGGAATAGAAAATGAAACTCTAAGTAATTAAAGCAGGTATTTTGCTTGACACAGCACTATTCATGAGACTCATTACTGCAGTATAATCAACGCAATTTAGTATTGGGAAGGGAAGGAAGGAGGAAAGCAAAGTCAAAAAAGCAAAAGCAAACCCAAGCAATTTCAGAAGTACGTAATTTCTAAAGAATAAGCCAATATGTATTCAGTGCTGTCCTATTGGCCATCTACAAGGCAATTTTATTCAGTTCCCTAAATGAACTTGAAGCCTTCCTAGCGCAGAGGTACTCAGTCCTTTGAGTTGCAGACATATCCCAGGCAATGTGTGAAAGAAACATCACCGTCGATGCAGAACAAATACTGCACTAGCTAAGCCGTTGGCTCTGAGCTGGTATAGGCATTAGATGTTATGTATATTAATGGCAACATTTTGATAGTTCTCTGCATTATGTAGGACTCTCTCTAATGTAGGACTTCCACGCATGGTGGATTAATGTATTCTTGCATATGCACTAATTATGTTTTAACGGTTCTTCTTATGACTTGGATACGTAAAGTTGAGTAAGACCAAAGCCTGCGAAGAAGCTGGCTAAAATATGTGCAGTTCTTTAAACAACATACTGGAGGCTTACTTTTGTCTTATTTAAAGGGATTCCCATGACCTATTTAAACAATTGACTACATAGAACCTCCTATGTATTCAGTAAATTTTAATAGGTATGACTTTGGCTCCTTGAGTGCATGTTGAGACTGAAAGCTGAGTGCTTTTGATATAGACCAGTGTAAAAGCATAGATATCCAAATTCTGTGAAGTGTATTAGCATGTTTAATAAACTTTGTTGTTAATGCTCTTCAAAGTCTAATCAACCAGCATTGAGTGTTCGGGGTGTTAAGGATTTTAAATTGCAGTGCTTCACAGTGCATTGTCTTCTGAGAAGTTGACAATAACTTATAAAGAGAATTATATCCAGATTAACATACAAGAACATGTAAAACTGACCTTTTTAAAAAACTGAGCTGTTTAAAGCTCATTGCACAACCATACTAGTCTTAGAAACATGGAATGCACATAAACTATCTGAAAAGGGATTTCTTATCTGTGATTTAGTATGTTCATACTGGTATGGTCATGACAAATATGACCTTTTATGTTGACAAATGTTTTTCTAGCTTGTTAATTTTTTAGAAATTAAATGCTTACCAACCTACAGAGTAAGCCGTAGATCATATTTCTTTCATCTTGTTTAAGTCATTAAGGTATATCTCTTGCTCTAGCTTTTTTCCCCCAAGAAAATTAAATCAAGCATTGGAAGTTACTATTGCTTACCAATATTGTTGTGTCGTGCGTCCCCCCCCTTATGTACACACTGTGTGCCTTGGGCAGATATGAGTTTGTAGTTATATGAATAAACCTACTTGTAGAACTGTATCACATTTTCTTATGATATCATTTTGTGGGACTGGAGGGGTCTTAGTACATAAATTGAATTTAGATACTTGAATTACAGTCTGCCAAAATTAGCAGCAACTTTCAGTAAATTTTTTATCAGTACCAACAAATGTTTAGGATCACAACTTTAGCTGGAAACAGCACTCTCGTAATCAGTTTGCTGCCTTATGAAAAGTACCAGAATGTTGATTAAATTTATCCATCAGAATTTAGAAACAATTATTTTTCCACTGCTGAGATGTGTCTTCTTGGAATGACGTTAAATTTTCCCAATGGCCCAGATGTACTCTTATGCATACTTTGCAATTGTTATGCCTAAATTGGGACTTGCACCCCTGGAGTAGCCTTTCCAGTTTCAATGGAAGTTTACGGAGTAAGGTATTAATCTTGTTTGCTAAACTATAGCACACACCATCTTCAAAAAAAAAAAAAAAAAAAAAGAAAAAAAAGAAAAAAGCCTTTTCAGGGACACAAAATGATCTTCAACTCTGTAGAGTCTGGAAGAACATCTAGATTCACAATACTTTACTAATGATTTCTAGAATTTGAGATAGGTTAATTTTACAGCATCGTATTCTAAACTATTTAGCTGGACAAGCAAGCTGTGTGTGCCTACTGTTGGCAAGCAAGTGCAATAAAAGCTTTACTTGACTTCATGAAACTGAAACGTGTTTAGTAGCAACGTAATAATCTGGCGTTTTACACTTCTAAAAAATATGTGCTTTGGACTTTGGGGGTATTTTCTTTAGGGTTTGATTTGGTTTGTCTTGGTTTTGATATGAAGAATGGTTTCAGGATATCTGGGAGGAGAAAATGTGTATGTGGGAACATACCTGTAGAAAGAAATTTTTGTTTATATTGAAATGGTTTATGAAAGGAAGAACTCTGTAGAGTTTTCATGTCTGCATTGACCAAAAATGACTCAGTAGCTGGTAACTCTATCCGACTTAATGCAAAACACACAAGTGAAAAAAACCAAAGAACAACTACAACATAAGAACACAGCCCTTAAACTGTATGGATGACATTTTTGATTCTGTAAATTTTGTAGCCTATGTATCTAGGTTAGGATAAAATATAGAGCATAGAATGTAATTTTTGCTAATGGAAGCCCTTATAAAAGCATTTTAGGTATCACTAGTACATGTATATACACACATATTAATGGTGTATATTTTAATATTGAGTTTTGATGCCTGAAAATAACACATTGTAATTTACATTTTAAATTAGGTGAAACGGAATATGGTTTGTCCCCAGTAATAGAGAAAAAAAATAAATTTAAGGAGTAATAATGTTTCATACCCTATTATATAAAAAAGGAACTATTTTATGCACACTGTTGAATATTTTCCTCTAAAATTCATTCAAACAAGTAATTTTAAAGATTCTAAAATGTCTTTGTTTTAGAAAACTCCTGAAACCCATGATAAATTAGCAGTTAGAAATGAACAGATGGGAAAATAGAAAGTATTGAAAATCCCTTGTCCCCCTCTTTTGCTTTTAATCGTTTGTTTTCATAGCCAGAGTTTTGTTAACCAGAAATAAAAACCTAATTTAATGTAGCAAATGTTATAACTACGATATTTCCATTTGTTGTAAATGCATAATCTTATGCAGTTACTAGTCTTTAAGGTAGCCGATATGTTCATACTTCTACAACCCATCTGTTAGCAAAACCTTCACTTTGACTAGGATTGCACACATTTTATCACAGGTTAAGACAGCAGATGGCTCTCTTGAGTTTTCTTTGCGAAACCTCAAGCTGTAAACAACTGCTCTGCATTTCTGAGATGCAAGTAGAAAGCTATTGTTTTTGATCTCTGGAGTAAGAAACACATTTCGTCTGGTCTGTAGGCATACTGCCCATTTTCACCTTCATTCTTACCTTTCTTTGCCATCACCCCAAGCATCCTATCATTGAGAAATGTCAGTGTGTTTTGGCAAAGGCCCTGTATTTGAAGGAAACTACGGAAAAGGAACAATAGTAGTAGATAGTAGAGAGCGAATAGCATCATTGGGTAATATGAAAAGGTCCTTCTGGCAAAAGGAAACGTGGAACCCACATCTTTTTGGAGAGAGTTTCTTACGCAGAAGTTGGGGCTGGATGCAAGCCACTCCTAAATTCCTGGGAAAAAAATCAAGACCGTGGAGGGCTGCCCTTTATTTCACTCTACTCTCTCTCGTTCCCTCCTTTGTGTGGAGCCAGGTCGAGCAGGAGACTTTGGGCCGTGTCCTGTCACCTCCGCCGCCGCTGGCGGGGAATGATGTCCCAGGGGCCGCCGGCCCACGGGCTCCCCCGCGGCTGTCCATGGTGCTGAAGGCAGGCACCCACCAGCACCGGGACCCGGGACCGGCACCGGGACCCGGGACCCGGGACCCGGGACCCGGGTCCACTCGGGCAGCATTTGGAGGAGCGCTTCTGTCTTGAGGAGACTTAAGGAAGGCGACACCGTGTCTTGGCCGCTGCTGGGAAGTAAGGAAAAGGGAAGCAATATGCAAAACTACTACAGTCACATTTAAATTTTAAAAAAAACAAACCAACACAAAAAACCCCCAAACCACAAACCCCGAACCCTCTCTGTCTAATTGCATTAGTTAAGGTAATTGTAACCGTTGTAAGGAAATTGCTGCTCTGTAAAAATTGCCAGATAGAAAATCCAGTGCGTTTTAGCAGAATCTCTTTAGAGGCACTTTTAAATAGAATTAAAATGTATTATCCAGATCTGATTGTGCGTGTTCTGCTCCTAGTTGGTCTAGTATTAATACAAAATCCCTCTATAAGGGAGTTCCCACCATACACTATGGCCCTCTGTGTAAAAATAGCCCTTTGTAGATTAAATTCTTTAGGGAAATAATGGTCAATATCGGGGATGCTGAAGCCTCTGCTGAAACAAGAACCTACTCTTACCTACGAGGTTCTGTATTGCAAAGCAGTGAATTACTCTGGATGGATATTCACACTTCAAAGCCTGTTTTTTTAAAGAACCATCTAATAAGAAATTAGAGCATTCTGAAAACAGTATAGAAATTAGGTATTTATTACATGGTATTTCTCTGAGAGAGAGAATCTGCTCTTCCTTGTAGGATAACTCTGCGTTAATTTTTTTTTTCTGTGTTGCTACTGGCTACTGTGTAGCTACTTTCTACTTTCCTCTGGTTAGTTACAACTTCAGGAAGTTTAACTATTAGGCTGGCAGAAGGTAAATCCAAAAAAAACATTCAGTCCTTATCTGAAAAGGGAGGAGATCCAACAGGAAAAGGTGAAACGAAAGAAATGAGATGTCGTATTTTACATGGTGTTTATTATCTGTGGTGTATTGTGAACTCCTCGGGGCAGAGACTCTTTAGGCATTCCTGTGTCTAGCGAGCTCGGCCGGTGCTTGCTCAAGTGCTCCGAGACACAGACCACAGGAGAAGTTAAGAAATGATTTTACACGGCGCTGGTGATCAGTAAATCTACCCGCTGCGGCTGCTTGTGGGTGCCCTACGGCATTCCCTCGGTATTTCCGAAACCCCACAAATCGTTTCGCGTCCCGACTCAGCAGTCTGCCGGCGCTGTAACCTTTTCTCCCGAAGAGCGCCCGTCGGTTTGGGTGGAACGGTCCCCTTAGCCTCGCCGGTGCGGTTCTTCCTCACGGCTCCAAAACCTTCGCATGCAGCAGAAACCCCTCTCCCGTCGGACGAGACCCCCCCCACACACACCCTCTGCCCCCCCCCGGCTCTCCCCCGGTCCGGGGACCGGGACTGGTACCGGGAAAGCTCAAGCCGGGGGATCGGCAGAGACAGCTGGCGGCGGATCCGCCCGGGAACCCGCTGGGTCGTCCGTGCCCCCCCCCCCCCCTCTTCACCTCGCAGAAAACCGCATCAGCAACACCCCTTCCCTCCGCCCCTCGCCCCCTTGGCTTTCTTCTCTCGCCTTTCCCCCGTCCCTCCTCCAGCCCCCCCCCCCCCCCCCCCCCCGCGCCCTCACCGCCCCTCGCCTTGGGGAGGACAAAAAGAAGAAGAAAAAAAAAAAAGCTCCAGCGGTGCGTGCCTCTGTGTGTGCGTGTGTGTGTGTGTAGGGGAGGCTGGAGCGGGGTGGGACCGAAGAGCCGTGATTACAGCTCTCCCCGGAGAAGAAGATCGCTCTCTCCAGATGCTGATTTCTGAAGCACTTGGCAATCATCAGGCGGGAGCCTGGAAGACTCGGCGGTAGCCGCCCCGGCCCCGGCGATGGCAGCGGCGGGCGAGCGGGCGGCGGTGAGCGGTTGAGGGGCAACCCCGGGAGGCCACGCTGTGCCGACCGGACCCGACCCCGAGCTCGAGCCCGAACTCGCTCGGGCGCGGTTCTGCCCCGAGTCCCGCTCGCTCCTCTCTCCCCTCAGGTGTGCCCCCAGGGCGGGAGGGGCGGCGGGGCACCTCTGAGGTGACCCCCGGCGGCGGCGGCGGCGGCGGCGGCGGCGGCTGCTCCCTCGGGCCGCGGGGCGAGGAGGGGTTGCCCCGCTGCAGCCTCCCCTTCGGGCCGGAGGAGGCTCCCTCTCCCCCGGGGATGGGTCCCCGCCGGGGCTGAGCGCCCCACCACCGCCGCCGCCGCCGCCCTCCCGCCTGCCCGTCGCGGCGCCGGCCGGCGTGGGCGAACCGGCGAGCAGCCATGGCAGCGGCCATCGCCAGCGGCTTGATCCGTCAGAAGCGGCAGGCGAGGGAGCAGCACTGGGACCGGCCCTCGGCCAGCAGGAGGCGGAACAGCCCCAGCAAGAACCGCGGGCTCTGCAACGGCAACCTGGTGGACATTTTCTCCAAGGTCCGCATCTTCGGGCTCAAGAAGCGGCGGTTGCGGCGCCAAGGTGCGTCTTTGTGGCCGGGGGGGGGGGGGACGGGACGGGACGGGGACGACCTGTGGCGGGAAAATTCCCGCCTCGCTGAGGCGCCGGCCGCCGCCCGCGCTCCCCTCAGAGGGCTCAGGGGGGTGGGCGCCATGGTGGAAAGCCCCTCAGGTGTGAGGCAGCCCGGCGTGGCGTGGCGTGAGGCCTGTCCGTCGCCACGTGTGTCCTCGTCTCGCCCCGTCTTTTTCATAAAAGTCGAAGAGCACGCCGCACGGAAAGCTTTTGAAGCGTCCGGCGGCTGGCCAGTCCCTTCCTTGAGCCGTCCCGCTTGGCTTTGCCGGCTGTAGCCCAAGGGTCCCGCTTCCCACCGCCCGGTTGCTTCCCAGTCACCAAAGCGAGAGATAACGGCACAGCCGGTGGCTGTGGGAGAGCTGCTTCGCAGCCCCGTGGGTGTCCCGGTGCGGGTCTGCCTGCCCGCTGCCCGTCCTGGGTCAGGGCCTCTTCGTATAGACCGACAAGTTGTTCTTCTTCGGGGTAGGTGGCCGGCAGTCAACCGAGATGGCTAAAACTAGTACCGTGGTGACTGCGTTTTATCCGGTACTTTGTATTAGAACCCTAGAAATAAAAGGAGTTAAATGATACTGCAGTGACTTCTCTGTTTTTTTTAGTTTTGTGGTATTCAACTCGATACTCAACAGCATTCAGAAATGGTGATGGCTTGTTTTGTGCCCGTCCTCAGGAAACAAGTAGTTTTAGAACAAAAGGATTGGATCATGAAGTGCAAAAATGTTAAGTATCGCTCGAAACGTGGCTAATACCTACCAGTCAATGGTAAAGTACAAGCCACCCTCTGTTGCCTTAGAGAATGCCACCATGTGTTGTAGTTTGGTATGTATACTATAGCTCCTCTTTAGGCTGGGTCGGAAGACAGTTTTAAGAAGCATAATCAGTGATCTCTCCTGACCGATCCTTCCTGCTTTTTTGCCATGCTTAGTACTTGAAATAGCACAGATTGACAAAATCCATAGAATGTTGTTTCTACGTGGCTCTATTACTATAAGGATCATTTCTTGTCACTCCTAATGCAAGCTAAATCTTGCCATTTTTAGATAGTACAGTGATATAGGGAAGAGGAGCGAGAACGTGTCAGTGGCAAAATCTATGGTGCCTTATTCTTAGGCAGTCTGCGTGTGTGCTTGAAAAGAAGACTAGAGTACTCGGTTTATGATGGTGGATTTATATATATGTGACACTTGTTCATGAAAACAAGTTTAGGGGGTTTTGCTAACTGAGCAATTGTTCTCGACCACCTGTGCAGTCTTATTTGGGGGAAAATTCTGTATTTGACTATATTATGGTTTGAGGAGGAGCTGACTGTCTCACAGCACCAAGATGCCAACCATTTTCTTAGGTAGGAGGGGGCTTTAAAGAGACTCATGAACTCATCCTTTTTCATTCATTCATTTTTCATAAGGCACTTCGTGACATTCTTGAATAAGAGAACTGGAATAGAATTTAACTCAGCTGTTAACCCATACCACTGGAACAGATGATTTCAGTAAGAATAATCAGAACAAGGGCTATTCACTAGTAAAGTCTGCAGCAGCAGACCCCCGACTTAAATTTCTGTAAGAGTCCTTCAAATGGAGACGTGGCAATATTTGTCCATTGGTTTACGTTAAGGTCTTAGAATTACTGCTCATCCGTAAGAATTCCTGCTGAAAAAATACCACCGTACCTTTTACTGTGTACGTTCATGATGCGTAAAGTGACAATGGAGTACCTGTGGATTCAAAGTTGCATGCTATTTAGGAGGGAAACCGAAAAAACAATCGAGCAGAAGTCGTTGCTTAAACACCTTATGCAGAATAATTTAGAATGAATAATCATTTTGGAAAAACACATTTTATAAGGCTGCTTCCTTTAGAAGTACCTTATATGAGTTACAAAATGAACATTTATGAGAGTCTCTTTTTAGTTTTCCTAAACTGAGTTAAATGACCACTGAATTTTTCACTGAAATCATACTGTCAAACCCATTAAAATAAGTCTTTGCCGAGTAAAATAGGATGCATTTCAAAACATCTGTTGTCAGAAAGGTGCTGTGAGATTTTGACAAATAAACCCTGTGTAAATGATATACAGAGTGTCATGAGAGCATTGTGAAAAATGAGCTAATTGACATGTGACAAAGCATCCATAGCATTCTCATACAATTCAATGGAAGAGTAGAAGTATATGGAAAATATTTGTTATGTAGAGCAGTAAAAGCTAGACTGTACTTCTCATGGAATAAAAAAGGGGTTGCTTTTTAGTTACATAAAAAATAGATACAGAAATACAGAAAAATAAGTGGCTTCCCATCTTTGAAACAGTCAGGCAGCAAAAACTAGTGGTGCTGCTTTTTAAATTAAAAATACACATTTACTTTTGTACATACATGGGTATGTGAATTAGATAGATACACACAACGTATGCACACTTACCAACATGTTAGCAAACTTTTGAAAATCTTCTTTATTTTTAAACGCTCCTTAAAAAGTGTCTGCTAGTACTGTTCTTGTTCAGTGGACTTTATTTGTGAACAAATGAAGTTGTTATGAATACATAACATGCTAAAATCACGTGGATCCCCAACTGAATATAAAATTTTTCTGTCATTGTCAACTAATTTTCTGTTCATGGTCTTTCCTTTTGGGGGTGTACTAACATATCAACAGAAGAGTGTTTTGGGAGACTAACATTTAGGAAGGTTGACATTAAAGATATATCCAGGAGCTCAATCAGGGTAAAGGGTAATATTTGTATTTGCTTATGTGTTGGCTCTAACGATAGACACAATGGTACTTTTAAACAGCTTTTCTAAAACTTAGATTAATGAATTAAACTAGCAGAGTGATTTCTGTGCGAGACTTGTCTGATAATCTACTGAGTGGATGAAACCATTTTCATTGACCGGACAGCTTTGATTCATGTTGTTTAGTATTGAGACATTTGAAATTTATTTCATCTTGATTTTATCCTACCTGTCATCTGATGAAGAAATCACTGTCATTAATTTCTGGGCAGCCATGAAGCCAAGATCTTGCCTGGTGCCAGACATCAATCAATTATGAATCATCCTGCCCTGGATGAGAGGTTGTTCAGTTATAATGGTTTAATTTATGTTAATATAATCACAAATGGGAGAGCCGACGGACAAGATCTTGAGTCTTCATGTGAAATAAACTTATATAACCTGGGGCTACCCAATAAAATGAGGAAAATAAATGTCAGTTCTCCACCTCATGCAACTACAGTGCGCAGAGGTTGTCACTGGTGCAAATTCGAACTTCTTAGCCCTTATTTTCATCTACATATCGAGCTTCTTTGCTAATCTGAAAAATCGTCATTCGGTTAATTAGGTCCCTTGAGAGTATTCTACTGAAAAATACTCAACGTTTAAATGTATTAAAAACCAAGTGTGATGTTTACGGTTTCTGTGTGCTAGTACCACATTAAAACTTCTAAATTTATACATAGAGTGTATGAATTTTGGAATGACTTGGCCTCTGATTTTGTACATTAATATTTATGAGAAAGAGAGACCTAGGGAACATGTTCAGAAAACGCACTGATGAGATTTTATTGCATCCACAAAGGTAATTTAATTCTCCAAAGAAAGCATTTTTTGAAAATTCCCTCAGTATATCAGCTAATGTTTTGCGGCAGACGTGGGAGTGGCCCATAATCTCAGATGTAAGATAATTCCCCATATACATAGTGCCTTAAGTCGTTCTTAGCTCTCCTACTTGTGGAATGAAGTAAGTGGAACTGAAATGGAGATCTGTGCACGTGGGCATATGTGCCTCATTTCTCGAAGCTTAAGAAACTGCATCGACTCCCAGTCAGTTAGCTCCAGTGTCGGATGATCTGGCTTGCTCCAAGTTTCAGTGGACCAAAAGCTGTAGCTGCATTTTCCTGTGTGACTGTCCTCAGAATTAATTATTCTTGGCAGTTCACCAAAGCCCACAGCTACTGCATTGTCTAGGTGCAAGACCACGTATTTTTCTGGGTGTTGAACTGATGTTGCTTGTTCTTCGCTACTTTTCTTCAAATGAAACTGAGTAACCCACAACCCTTCTGGAACTATAAGCTCAGTCTTAATGGTATATATAAGAAATTTTTAATTTTTCAAAATTTTTCCTTCATTGCTGCCAATCTGTTCAAAGGGCTGCATGGTCATCACAAACTGAAAAGTGTAAATACTCTCTATCTCATGTAAAATATTCTAAGCATACTTAAAAATTATTTTTGAACATGTGGTTTGCTAGACTCAGTGTCAAGTTTTCTTTCCCATGCATTCAGTATTTCATGTAGACCCTGTGCTTGCTAAGGGAAGCTTTAAAAAGAAATATAGTAATGGCTGGAATGTGCTTGTCTTATTCTGAACCGGTCTTGGTGGCTCTAAAAGTGATGAATGAGATGTTTTTGAGAGGAAGTGGGGAAAACAAACTTTGAAATGGTAACATAATTTTAGGGACTATTGATCTTTAGAAATATCTCCAACATGGGTGATAGAATAGTGGGCCTTTAACGTACAAGTAGTGCTGTACCAATGTTACTTCAGAATATCTCTTATTTTAATGTAAAGCAAGTAGAAAAACTTAACTACACCCATTGTATATCTTAAAATATTGTGCTAGAAGTAGAGAACTTCAGAGAGTAGTATGTGTTTTAACTTATGTTTTCTAAATATGCTAAGGTTGGTACTAGTTGCAAGTTAAGATTTCACTGAAATTTCTCAAACGCTTCACAGCTGTTTTGGCTTGAATTCCTTGCTTGCTTTGTCTATAAAGTATTGTGTTGTTTGGTTTTTTTTGGTCAATTCTTTCTTCCTGATAAGCATTGGTTTATGTATTTTTACCTCAGGAAGTTTGCACATCTGGAGGATACATGAAATTGGAGGAACCCAAATTTCACTTTTCCTGTATACACACACAGCTTTTCACAATCTTCACTTGGTAATTGGTGATTTAACTCTTCATTAGCAAATGAACTCTTCAATCATGAGTGATCTTGCAGAATCTCCAAAGTTCAGGCAGTTTCCGTCCACCCGTAGTGGTCTTTTTTGTAAGGTGTATCAGTTATTGTTTCTATTAAAGGTATTGTAGAACTAAATTATCTGGTTAATAGAGATGTTAAGGGAGATTACAGTTTAGGTGGTTGCTGATTCATAGTGATGTAGCAATAAAAATTTTATAGGCAAAGTCAGGTTTCTATACCGTACTTAAAGACAGAATTCTGACTTTTAACAATATATAATCTATTAGTGGATGCCATTTTTTCATGGTATTTCAGTCTGTTAATTTGAATCAAACTAAAATGAGTGCTTAAAACTCGTTTTGAGTAATGAATTTTCAAGTCATAGCTTCTAAACAGCAGTAATTAATTTTAATATAGAGCTAACACTCAAAAAGTTTATTACAGAAAACTTTGCTGTTAAAGTCTTTTGATTGAGACTCTAAGCCTGATTTAGAAATGTTAAGAAACACAACTGTGGATACCCATTTTTCATAAGGAGTAAACAGAAGCCTATCTTGCTTGGTCATACGTAAGCTCCTTTCTACCTTGGGCAAGTATTAGAGTTAGTGATAAGACAGGAACATATACCCCAATGGCATGGGCTCTTACTGTGCCATCAGCTTTTTCTGAAACCCTTTGAAACCGGTCCTTTTTTGTTCTCAAGAATTATTAGTGCTCATTCAGATCTTACGCTCTGCCATACTCTGAGTGGTGTGAAAAAAGACAGAATATATGATACTACATTCCATGGTAGAAAAGGATGAGAAAATTAGTAAAGGTCTGCATTTCTTTATTATGATCTAAAATCAGCAACCTGCTTTCATTGCAGTGTAGACAATAACATTTCTCTATGTTAGGGGTTTAGTGTTTCATTTCAGTTATATAAATCGGATAACTTGATGAGATCAAGTTTAGATCTTCCAATATATTTTCCTATGGGACTGAAATTGGGAACATACACTTTCCTGGTGCCAAGAAAGAAACTAGCTGCTTTTGGTGCCAGGATTTAGGAAATATGTAATTGGATCAAGTTAGAGACAGGCAGGACTCGAGTCCAAGACTCTCAAGCTCTGATTCCATGTTACAAACTATAGATTATTTCAGCACATCCTGAAATAGGTGACATTACTTAAATTTACATTTCCGTAAATAAATAAATATATAACCAAAGAAGATGGAGAATTTTGGTATTTCAGAGGAAAGCTAATATAACACTGAAAGAAGTAAATAGTAAAAGGCTCATATAAAATTTAAATAGATGGACTATGTTGAAAAAAAATGCAGAAACTTTGTTACCTCGACGTTTTCAGGATCCTAGGTTCTTTTGGTTGCCATTTCATAAAATGGGGAGTACAATCTAATAAACATGATACTGGTTGTTCAGTAAGATTTTCATAAATGAAGTTAGAGAAAGTTGACTGAAATAGGAATGTGAAGTATATCCTTTCTCTAGGATAAAGTATAATCTCTAGGATGTAACTAAATTAAATGATTTAATTAAATCTTTGCACTTGATTCTAATCCCTTGCCCAGGTGTAGAACTTTTGAAAGGCATCAGAGTTACTGTGCTATAAAACTGCTGTAAATTGAGCCAAGATTGGACTGCTGATTGGCAGTAATCAGCATAAATAAACGATGGAACTCAGCATTTGTTTAAAATATTAAATCAAGCATTTTATTTCATCTAAGAATAATTCAGTATTATGAAATGCAAGCACACAGTCTTTTTTTTCTCTGTAGAAGTTAATTTTTAAAAAAAAGATAAAAAGAAATAGTCCTTCTTAATTAACTATCATTTCCATAGCAAAGTCTTCCCTTTCTGCTTTATTTTGCAAACTCCAAGGTGTATCCAATACAATAAGTGGAGCTGCTGCTCCTGCTTTGGTATGGTGAAGTGTGGCTCCAGAAGGCATCTAGTTTTGGTTGCCAGACTATTATTTCCAGCGTTTTTTGAAAAAAATGCAAATGAGAGAAAGGACGTAATGATTTTTTAAATTAGTCTCCATTTTTTTAATGGTTCATTGTACAGCTAAACCTGCGTGGAATTTCATGTCCTAATGAAAAGGGACTTTTCAA
Source organism: Astur gentilis (assembly GCF_929443795.1). NCBI lineage: Eukaryota > Metazoa > Chordata > Aves > Accipitriformes > Accipitridae > Astur > Astur gentilis. The sequence continues at coordinate 3,391,025 of NC_064892.1, forward strand.
GCCTCAAGGCATTTTTGTTACTGATTTTCAAAGTCACTCAGCAAACAACAGATATGTCAGGCTTAAGAAAATGTCATCAGGTTTCTTTACAGTGGAGATTCTTGTGGAACTGTGAGCCTAGAAGTGGGAGCTGGTACCCGTGTCTCCCATAAAGCAGTAATGCATTATAGGTATTTCTAGTTTGGTTTTGATGAGAATTTGCACTGCCTGAGTGTTATAGAGAGACTCGCTTCCTTACTTACCATATAAAACTAGAGCAATGGGGTTTTTTTACTGAAATTACTATGCTTTGATTGTAGTATTTTCTGTAGCGTGAAAGAAGGATGTCTTTGAAAGGCAACTATTTACTTCAGACTTCTGTGATCTGAAGTACTAAATTCATGGTTTATATATAACTACTTATATGAAAACATTACATATCTCTAATGCCTAGATTATGTTACTGCTCTTCTTTAAGCAGTATATTCTATATTGAAACACTGAGTACTTCACCAATAAGAAGTCTATTTCAGCAATAAGAAGTCTGTTTCAGTATGATACTTACATTTTCTTTCCAGATCTGTAACAGAGTTTTTCATATAACAGCAGACTTAATTTTTGTGATTAGAACAACATGTGTGAAGTTTATTGGCAATTCATAAAGAACAGTCTGTTTGCTAGGGTATAAATAAAATAGGTATTTATGGTTTTATTTATTTTGATTTTAATCCATGATAGAATCTCTTCTTCGTTTTGTTTTTAAGGACAGTCTTACAACAATTGGTATGTTCATAAATGTGGTGAAGTAAAGTTTTTCTTCATCACTCCCTTGTATCCTAAACTTTGTAGTTCATGGATTAGAGTTCATAACTGTTCCAAAATCTTACAACATTTACTGAGCGTTGAGTTGTTCACACACTTAATACTTTGTGCATTGTAAATATGCCAGCTTAAACAGATGCTCCTCTCATTTTCATCTGTGTAGTTTATGTATAACTGAGACTTGAATTCCTCTACCTTAATTAGCGGTTTGTATCTCTTCATATGAAATTCTGATGAGTTGAAAAATTTGCCACTGTAGTCTATATACCAGTGACTATGAAATAAATGAACTCTTAAACTTCATTGCTTGATTTTCTTCTTTCACTTTTCTTGCTAAGTATTCAGAACAGTTCCTTCTTTGTAATCAGAAAAAATACACATGAAACGTGTAGTGCTTTGTTCCCAACAGCTTTCAAACTGTGTTGTCTAAGCCATCAAAAATGAGACTCCAGCAACTATGGAATCTCTTCCTATGACACTAGAAAGAGACTTGCACAGTGGGATGGCTTTGCTACAGCCTTTTGGATTTTAGCAAGGTTCCCCTTGTGTCCACTGCAAGTCTTGTCTTACCAGAGCTGTGGTCAGGCTTGTACCTGGAGGTATACTTATGGCATCAGTCCTGAAGATTACCCATGCTTGCCCTCAAGCAAGTGGAGGTGTGATTACAGGATGAAGACCTAAGTGTGGTTGCCTATCCCTTTTCTTGTGTAGGGACACACAAAAAATTAATAATGGATTCCTCCTGCTATTAGTTCCTTTTCATTATCAGTTATCTTGTATCATGACTGTGCCAAGAAGTAGGGTTAATTATAAAATAGCACAGGATACTTTAGAATTTTTTAATAGAAAACTATTCCTGGGGTTGAAAAGTTGAGAGAGATTGATCCCTGCTGATGCAGGTAGTCTGCAGAAGTGCAAACCTTTGTTGTTTCTAGCAAATATTATTGAATTTAGCTTGTGTGTGTTTTAAGGATTTGAAAATATATATGTTCCTCCTAAGGAACTCATTAGAAAATCATTCATAGTGAATGATAGTGAACATAATCATCAGTTCTCGCTACCAAGCAAGTTGTTTTTTCATCTCAATAGCTTTATTTGGGTAGTCAAGTTTTGTGTTTATCACAAACTCCAAACAGAGTCTGGTGCACAGATTATTCATACCTTTTTTATAAATATTGAAAAAATGAGGACTCTAGTCAACTTCCTTTACTAGCATAGTTTTGGCTTGCTTAAAATAACAGTCTGGATTCTGAGAACCTTTTTTTTACTTATCTATTTTTTTCCCTCTGAAGATGGTTTTGTGCAGAGATTAGTTTATGGCTGAACTCTTCCAGGCATTAGATTGGTAAATCCCACTTCATTATTGCTTCCAATTATATTTTAGTTTTCTGACAAAGTAGAAATACTAGTTCCTGTGTCCATAGACTTTTGCTGAAGCAAATGAGAGACCTGCTTACACAGAGCCTCAGTAATGATTTTTTTTGTGGCAATGTTTAAGGAAAAAAGAGATAAAACTTTTTGAATTCCAGCTCTAAAGGTCAGATGTCCCCCAATTTGCAATTTGTGTATAAGTAAGAAATTTAGCAGTTTAGCCCTTTTGTAGATGTAAATTTATTCATTAAATTCTGTTGTCTAAGTAGCTTATATGTGCTAAACAACTGCAAGGTTGTGATGTTACTACCCTAAAAACAGATCTTTTGACGTAATAGGCATGATTCTGGAAATCTTTGTAAAATTGATATGTAATGCTCTGTATAAAAAGTATTCTGTTGTAAGTTTTATGTAAAATGAGCAAAAAGTAAATGTAAATAAATCAAAATGAATGGATGGCTCAGATTTATATAAATTGTGGCATCAAGAAAACCCTGAACGTTACTAGCAAGTAGCCATCTTTCTTTGGAAACAGTGAATGTCACTGTAGAGACAAGATAATTGACTCCAAACCATAGAAAGAAAGAAAAACTAAGCCATTCCCATTAGCCATACTCTCTAGTTCTCTGCTTACAGGTAGGTATATCAGCACTCTCAGGCATTTTTTGTCTGAAAAGCATGTCTTTGTTAACAACAGAGAAACAAAGAATCATCACGTTTTCCATACAGTTAAAAGCTACTAACTTCAACATAGGTTAAGCCTGAATAATCTGGTTGTAGTTAAACTAAGGTATGAATAGTCATTTGTATCTTATTGTTGCAATGGCAAAGTGGCTGGATCAAGCCAATAGCCATCTCAGGGCCACTCACCATATTCAGTTCAATTCAATCAGTCAGTCATCATCCTGTTTACCAGAGTTTCATGTTGCAAACATAGTGGTTGAAATGCATCGGTGGCATAAACAAACATTTCTGTTGAATTACTGGAGCAGCTTTCTAGGTCATTGGATGTCAGTGGGCAGGTCCTATTCAAAGTTTGTCATGGATAACAGTCAAAAATTCAGGATCTGACTTACTAAAACTCTCCACTTGCAGAGCTCCAGTAATAGTAGCTAAAAATCCACGGCTTAAGCAGCCCGAGTGGCACAAGTATGAGGAACATAGTGAATCTTGTCTTAAAAAAAAAAAATGTTTAATGTTTAGAGGTTCTTAACTGTAATTTTGTCAGCTTGTTACCAACTTCACACAGTATTGGTATTTTGGTTTTCACAGTTGGCACTTGTTTTAAATATAGGGAGGGATATAAGGAAGATAACCTGTTTTCTACTCTGCTAACAAGTGTTTAGGTATAAGTAGTGTAAAGGTGGAGTTAAGTAGTTAATTAGGGAATGCATTGCTGGTAAGTTGCTGATGCTGTTATTCCAAAAGCATTCACTGCAAATTTTGGCTAAACTTTAAGAAAATTCAATCATGTTAAGGTCTGGAAGGGGTAAGTTGAATGCACCTGAGCAACCTGACTACAGATGTAAGTAATTCTAGATTAAACAGACTTGTAAAGACAATGTAGTTTTCAATTTTTTAATTATTTCTGTCCTGACGCCAGTATTCATTGAGGACATCATTGGGGTTATTTGGAGCAGTAACTTTGAATTTAGGATTCTTACTTGTGTAAGTAGTGTGATTAAGTTCAGTTCCTAATTGCCATAGGGAAACCTGCTACATTTGGAGCCTGAAGCAGCAAAAAGTTTTTGCTTCTTTTTAGGTATTTTTGTTGCTGTTGATTGTATCAAGGATGACACAGACTAATATAAACAAGACCTGACATAGAAACAGTCTTTTAACTCTTTACTATTTATTTTTATTCTGTTTACACTATTTCTATGAGATACAGCTAGCTTTTGATTGTGTAATAGTTTATATGTGTAAGGGTGTTCATTCCAGTTGATTTCCAGATAGATGTGTCCTATTACATGGGAACAATTGGGTGTGTGCTCTTTATTTTCCAGAGCAGTTCAGATGTGACAACAGAGGACTAATGGCACAACTCTCATCCTGAGTCCAATAGATTGTGGCATACTGAGTTCTTTTTTAGGGATGTGTCATAGCTGTGTAGGAGGTGAAAAAATGTTTCTTCACTTCTGCCATAGTATCAGCAATGTCTCGCGCGGTGGCTCTAATATGTTGACAGCTTGGTGAGTCCTGAATGCTTCCATTTGGTTATCGGGTTGAATTTTATCCCTGTAAAGGCTTGTTTTTTGTTTTTTTGTTGTTTTTTTTTAATAAGTAACATGAAAATGACACAGTTTTGTACTCTACTGTCTACTGCCTACTGCTATGGAAACAGAAAAGTGTCTTTAGGGGACAACTATTGAAATAAGAGTATTATTTTTTGTTTGTTTTTTTTTTTTGGTCTTGTATCCCTTGTGGAGCTTTGATAGAACATTTTCATGATGACTTGGACCTTGGTCTTTCTGCATATGGGATGCAATTCGGCTTTCTGCATTTTGAGTGTGTGACTAGTTATGTTTATTCTTCTGTCTTTGTAGGGGGCACTGGATCAGTGTTTTTTAAACTATTGTGAGGCATTTGATTAGTTAGCTAATTCTGAATATTGTTAGTTTGTCTATTTATTTACTGGTATCTAAGCTCCTACTTCAGGGGAAGATGAGAAGATTGAATAGATTTTCTTTATTAGGGTCATTCAGACTCTATATTTGGAGCAAGACAGAAATTTTCCTATTTTTTTTCCCACAGGGGAAGAAGAAATATGAATTTCTATAGATCTGAAAGCCCTTTGCTACCACCTTTGCCTTTAAACTTCAGCAGAGATGCTTTTGAAAGGAAACAGGATTGTGTTCCAACCATCCCAACATGCAGTTAGCGCTGCCATTTGGAGTCACAGGGATTTATCCTGCCATCCTTCTGCATGGCAAATGAAAGGCTGAAGGAAGGCTAGCCATAAGGCTGTTGCTCAGTAATCATAGAATGGTTTGAGTTGGAAGGGACCTTAAAGATCACCTAGTTCCAACCCCCCTGCCACGGGCAGGGACACCTTCCACTAGACCAGGTTGCTCCAAGCCCCATCCAACCTGGCCTTGAACACTGCCAGGGATGGGGCAGCCACAGCTTCTCTGGGCAACCTGTTCCAGTGCTTCACCACCCCCACAGTGAAGAACTTCTTCCTAACATCTAATCTAAATCTACCTTCTTTGAGTTTAAAGCCATTACCCCTTGTCCTCTCACTCCATGCCCTTGTAAAAAGTGCCACTCCCGCCTTCTTAAAAGCCCCCTTTAGTACTGGAAGGCTGCTATAAGGTCTCCCCAGAGCCTTCTCCAGGCTGAACAACCTCAATATTCTCAGCCTGTCTTCATAGGAGAGGTGCTCCAGCCCTTTGAACTTTTTTGTGGCCTTCCTCTGGACTCGCTCCAACAAGTCCATGTCCTTACCTTGGGGGCCCCAGAGCTGGATGCAGTACTCCAGGTGGGGTCTCATGAGAGCAGAGTAGATCGCTTGACCTGCTGACCATGCTTCTTTTCATGCAGCCCAGGATACAGTTGGCTTTCTGGGATACAAATATATGTTGCTGGGTCATGTTGAGCTTCTCATCAACCAACACCCCCCAAGTCCTTCTCCTCAGGGCTGCTCTCAGTCATGACAGTAAGATCAACCAGCACTGGATCTCGCCTCTTGCTCCAGTGGGAGTGGTGAAACAGATGCCATAGTGCTTATATGCTGGTCGAGGAGCTATGTGTCTGCAAAATAAATTAGGAAAAACAGTGGAAGGGAGGGAAGAAGTTGTTTTGACTATCCTAGGAGCAGGATGCAGCTATAGATATGTAACACGTAGATCAGTTATGATCTTAGATGTTGAGGTTGCTCCGGATATTTACGTGACTGCAGTGGCAGATATGTATGGTGGTGACGTTGCTTCCACGAGTACCTGGACTCTTGAGGAGAAGGATATGACTCTCTGATGTAGGCAAGGCCACAGTTGTCTTTGGCTGTGTTGTGACAACGCTTAGACTGCTGGAGGGCATGTTGCCTTAGGCTCACACCTCGAGACCGCTCAAAACCCAAAAATAGAGCAGAAGTGGTCTGTGGTCTGTTTCATAAGCAGCTCCAAACAGAAAGACGTAGCAGTGCATTGGGAACTGCTCTGGCTGCTTAAAAGCTTTGGCTTGGAAATCAGAGTAGTAGTAATACCCACAACTTATTAAACAAAGCTGTTCAGAAAATGACTGTGCTGTCATCTGGCAAAAACCCCCGACATTTAGGTTTGTGGAGTTTTTCACTGCAAAGCGTGCTGTATTTTCTGTTTTGTGGGAACAGCATTTCCAGTCAAAGCCTGTTTTGACAGACACATCCTGACTGGGCAGTACTGTATAGCCATATTGGTAAGACACCTGGTTACGCGAGGGGGAAAAGAAACCCCAGACAAATGAGCTATACATATTTTGTTCCATCTTAAAAAACTATGGTAGCTATACAAGACTTACTCAGAAAGTACTGTAACGTGAATTATTCAGGCTTTAACTTTTATTTTATTAGTTCTGTAATGCCTCTTATCTGCCATGATCCTGCAGTTTCATGTATTAAAACACGACCAAGGGGAATAACTGTTGGTTTGTGACAACCAACTACCTGACAGCAATTATGCAATTTCAGTCAGTGGAGTGGAGCTGGCAGCAGTCAGGCTTTGCTATGAGTGGAGAGACATTTAAAGATGAGCAATATAGAAGTGCAGCAAACCAGCTTTGAACTTCAAGTCTATCCCTGTATCCCCAGTGTATTTCACTGAGTTTATGTTTCTTACAGCTTTCTGCTACTAAAACAGACAGATAGGTGGAATTAGTTTCAGTTCTGTAAAGGGAAAATAAAATACAGCCAGTTGGTTCTGGGACTCCAAGTTTGGAACCTGCTGATGACCATAACCAACTTTTGTACCTGTTTTGGTAAACAAAATCAGAGACTTTGATTCCATTCACGAATTTCTGTATGTACAGAAGTTACATGTGTCTTTCAGGACTGAGATTTTAGTCTTATCAAATGAAGTTGCAGAACTTGTTCCTCTTTCTGAGTTAACCACTGGAACTAGCAAAGCAAGTCTGCAAGAACAGCCATTACAGCACATTAGAAGTAGCCCTGGCAGTAGTAGCTACATGAACAGACTTTTGATAAGGAAAAAGTGCATTTAGCACTATGCAAAAGCCCATTTCTCTGCATTAACTGTTGATGATTCTGATGTCCCTCTGGCCTTGTTTACATTTGTAGGTTTTAATGGTATAGCTTTAATTACGGAAACTTCAGAGCTGTTAACACTTGGGACTTTTATGACCCTGTCCTTTATACCTGCACCTGACCCCTTTCTACACTATTGCTGAAAAGGACTGGTGAGGAATGAACTGGTAGAAATTGCAGCATTGTGCATGCTGTTAATTTTGGTTTAGTTTATCTAAGCCATATAAAGTGAGTTTAGTGGAATCTTAGATGAGGTAATATATATGTCACTGCCTAAAATCCTATCATCACCTGTAATAGGTTGCCTTTGTTTTTATATTGCGCCTTTCTATTTCCAGACATTTTTCATCCTTGATTTCTTCTTTCCAAACACACCTGACTGATAATGAAAGAATACTGCATTTCATTCCTGCTGGTCCTTAGTAGAGGCCTGAAGATCAGATATTGCAAGGGAGGAGAGGCTAAGTGAGGATGGATAGAGCCACGCAAGCTATGTCAGATGTAGTGAGGAACAGTGAAACCTGTATGCTGCATGATATATTTCCTGTAATTTGTATATTTTAAAGGGAAAGTTATGCTCTTTGTACTGAGGGGATTTGAAGGGGAAAACATAATATTCATGGGAACGTTTGTATTCTTCTGTTTGAGAAACCAGGATGACCTCAGTACTAATTCTATGAACTTTTACAGGAAAAAAAGGTTATAACAAATGTATCTTTCCAAGTAATCTTGCAGATAAAAGGTTAGTTACTTCACAGTTTTGAAAGAAGTTGAATATTTTCTGCTGCAATTAAAGACAAAGTAATTTTGTCTTTCCAAAGGATAAAACCATCTCTGTAAATACTTGTCTTTCTGTATGTTAAAGTTGAATCAAAAATACCTCTGCCTTTATCTTCACGTTCACTTTGAATATAAGGAAAGATACCTATGGTTTCATTAAACTGCTATGGCCTTTTACAAATAAATGCTGGAAGGTTTCATTTGAATGAAAGCTTGTAAAAAAAAAACCAAACCCAACAAACAAACCAAAAACCAAACACAACAGTGATCAAGCTATTATTTGTCTCCTAAAGAATCAGACTTGATTTAAAATATTACTAAAAGCGTTCTGTTGGTGGAAGTTTTACTGAATGCTTACTAAAATGAGTCATGTTTTGGCATCCAGACAGATTTCAGTACACTGTATTGGTCTTCTAGCTTACATTCTTATAGGAGTTGCACTATCAAATATAAGCAAACATGCCAAACTTCAGATATGGAGGCGCAGCAACGTATTAGGTTTGACAGCAAGAGGTGTGTAGGTCAGAAAGTTCCAGTCATCGTTATAAGGAAGCAGAGATAAGTATGGTACGTGGTTTAGCAAAATGTGTTAAGAGTCTGTTTTAACAAATTCATCTAGGATTTATTTTTAGTAGCTCTGGTGAACATAATTTTTTGTAAGGGTTTGTGCTGCTTTGTGTTTTCACATGATGACAAAGGAGTGATCACAGCAGTAAGTAGGCTTCACCTCTGCTGGAGAGGGTGGAATGGTGCACACGTGTGTGCGTGCACTAAATTTGAGATTGTTGTTGTTGTAGCAGTAGTGAAACTCTGCCCTAATGAAAAAGAAACTCATTAGAAGATCTAGGTAATTTGTTTTGTGACTTGTTCAAATGACCTTCTGTTGTGCTATGTTCAGTTAAATTTTGCTTTGTTGTTTGTGCATGTAACTATAATTGCCTTTTTTGAAAAAAAAGTGAAGTTTTAGGACTGTATATAATCATCAGGAGAAGGAGAAAAGAATTTACCAAATATTTTATGGTGAGCAAGTAAAGTGAAATTGTCACGTGGCTCCAGTAATCCTTCCTAGGCTACATTTTTTCTGATCTTCTGGTAGAGGTTGTTGGACTGATACTTTGATTTTACCTGCAACAGTTTTACTGTTCTGTCAGGTTTGGCCAAATGCCAAGCTTCCATCAGAACAGGATAGTTTTGTTAACATTTCTGCTGGAAAAGTGTCTCGAGAATTTTTTTTTGTTGAACCTCAGGGTGTAAGAAGCAGCTCTGTGGCTTGAGCACTTTCCGACCACGTGGACATTTCAAGTCTGAGTTCCTCCTTGCATCGGTTCAGGCAAAAAGCCTTTAACCTGAATCTCCAGTGGGTGCTGATTGCCAGGCTGCTAGTTATTCCTGTGTGAGTAACTCTGGTATTGTTTTTCCCTTTTTAATTTTTCTTGAAGAAAGCTTTGTTCTGGGCTTTATCCTGAAAAGTATTTCACAACGGGAACATTATTTTCTGCTTAATTCTAGCTGGAAAGCTTTTTCAAAATACATTGCCGTAGTCAGATAAGGGGTGTGTGATGTTTGTTACCGATGCCAGGACATTATCACAGAGTGTTTGGTGGTGTAGAGTGATGGTAGTTGTAGGGCAGTTGCAGAGCTGGAAGCTCATTCTTGGTTGATGAGATGAAAAGAGGATTACTGCAGAGTACAGGAGAATCTGTATTTCATCAGCTGGTTTTGAATATTTGCTAGGCAGATAATCAAAACAAAAAGGATCACTTCAGTGTCTTAGAAGCATTTTCTGCTAAACAAAGGCATAAACTTAATCCCCTTGACGCTTACTTTATGCATTTTCCCGCGTCCACGTGCTGATTTTGGACATCCGTTGGACTAGTTGAATACCCGTGACACCCGTGCACTGATATTACCTGCACACTATGATAGGGAGCTGGATCTTTTTGCAATCTGCTTGTTGCTGTTGAAGGGTCTCATGAACCTGTTTATTCAAGGGACTGCGTAAGTCAGATATCAAGTAGGACAAGGAAAGTAATTTCTCTTGTGACACTCACCTGCAGCATTCCAGAAAAGCAGAGGGTCTGTTCCCCTTCAGGTGTGTCTTTCAGGGAAGGTTTAGCTATAACCATGTGTTTCCTTAGACTTCTGACTTTAAGGCAGTCATCTTAAGTTCTTTGGAGAGAAACAGAGTTACTGAGCACATTTTCCTGTCCTCCCTAGTAGGGAATAATTTTCTATTAAGGCCAGCCTTGAAAAATTTCTGCCCTTAGTATGGCATTTCAAAGGGTTTTGATATTGTCTGGATTCAGATGACTGGCAACATTTCTCAGAGAAGTTTCATTGCAATCATCTTTTACATCATTGATTATTTATTGTGGTTATTTACCATTGAATCAGAATATTTTTCTGGGATATTTTGATTCCCCTGAAGTTCCGGGAAAAACAGAGTATGTTTTCCAACCAATGAACTGGTGACCATGGAGCATCTCTGGATTCTTGGGATGAGATTCACCTGATTGAATGCAAAAATCTTGCTACGTAGACACCACAGCTTGAGCAACTTACAGGTTCATATTTTGGCTGTCATGCAGTTAATGATAAATATTTATTTCTAGGGTGTAAGTCATGGCATCCTGAAATAGATGGCTCCACTAGCTGTGAAGGGAGCCTGGGAGGACTACATCAGATATATGCTCTAGAGGTCTTGATGATTCTAGTCATAGAGTCTGCCCTAGAAGTAGGTTGCTTCTGGTTCCTGAGATGCTGCATGGCAGGCCTGAGGAGAGCCAAGACCCACAATAGTACTGTGGGTCCCAAAACCAAGCTCTCTGCCTCTTGAAAGCCTCCCAGTCTCTTCTGCCTGGACAGGCAGCAGGCTGCCTGGCAGAGCTGTGAGCCTGAAACTTTGGGAGCCTTCCCTTGCACTGTGTGGCTCAGCTCCCCAGAGCTCTCAGCAGATTTGAGGAGAAAACCAGAGTATTCTTTCACGGAGAAGCTGGATTTCTAAAGGAGGAGTGGTTTATGGTGAAATAAGCAGATTCTGAAGTCTCAAATTCCTCCACGTTTACCTGTGGTTATCTCCCTTCCACTTGTATTGATCAAAAAAATTCTGATTATCTTAATTTTAGCTCTCATCACTATCATTTATCTTCTTTTAACGTGACTGGAGTATAGACATTTCTGTGGAAGAAACCTGAAGCATTTACTAATGTTTAGTTATTTAGGAGATTTCGAGAACTTAAACATTGTAGATTTTTGCTGGTGTCCCAACACTATGTAAGGTAATCATCATACTAATTTCCAGTTTACTCAGTTTTAAATGTCTCGGGAGTTTAAAAAAAATTCTTAGAGCTATTTACAGTGTACAAACACCGCCTTTAATATGCTTTGTGACTTTTCAAAGGAGATAATTCCACTGAGAAATTATTTATTCTGAACAACATATATCCAGTAGTTAGCATGAATTGTCCAAAATATAAAGCAGATTATTTTATCTGGAATTGTTCGGAAACTTTTGACAAGGGTTTTTTTTTTGTTTTTTTCCTCCTTTTTCTTCCCTTCCAGTTGCATTTATCACTAGATATTAAAAGCTCTGGGGAAAGATTTTATAAGCCGTCATTCTGCTACAAGGATAGAGGGCTTCTAATAAGTGATGTCTATTTGTGCTGACATCTATTTATTTTATTAACAGTGTCAAGCCTTTTTCCCTTGCCTTCACTTCCCCCACTTTAAATTCCTCTATTAAAATCCTTCCATTTGCCTCAAAAGTGGGATTAATAGTCTCTTACACGAATGAACACACTCAATTTAATGTAAAACTCTGGGTAGTAATTGGCCTCTGACATGCTTGTAAATAACAGGTTTTGCCTATCCAGTTGTTAATTGGGTCTTTTCCAGTCATATTAAGTCCTTTTGTGGAGCCTGGTAGGGGCATCTGCATCCTGGACTAGGATGCAGAAAACCTCATTTTTATTGCCACTTTGGACAAACCATCCACCCTCTTTGTGCTTCAGTTTTGCTGTCTGTAAAGTGGGGGTGACGCTCATCTCCTGTGTTTAGGCTCTGCCTGGAAATCTGGTGACAGCAAGGTCTTTTTATTGTGACTTTGCAACACGAGGCCAGGGCTTATCCTCCTCCAGGAATGTGCCCCAGTGTTCTGGATCAGCCCAGTCCCCTCCAAAGTGGAGCCCAGCCCACACTGCTCTCCCAACTGAGACCTCTGGGCTTTGCCCCTGGGGCCATCCTCACCTTCTACATGCCGTTAAAGAGTCCTGGCGTACTATTATATTCATTACAAGTCTACAGAATGTTGTAATCAACAGGACGCATACAAAATCTTGTAGATACCACAGCGGTTTTTTTAACCTAGATATAATGGAAGCAGCCTGTCTTTACTTGGAACTTGAGTAATAATTTCAATGAATAACTGTATGGACTTTAAAATATTTACATCAAAATATTCAAAACTAACCATGTTCTAAAAATAAAAAAAAAATGCAAACTAGAAATTGTCCTGGTTTCAGCTGGAATAGAGTTCATTTTCTTTGTAGTAGCTGGTATAGTGTTGTGTTCTGGGTTTGGTATGAGAAGAATGTTGATAACACACTGATGTTTTCAGTTGTTGCTGAGTGGTGTTTAGACTAAGTCAAGAATTTTTCAGCTTCTCAGTACCATTATCATTATTAGTTTCTTCTTTTCTGTTCTATTAAACTGTTCTTATCTCAACTCATGAATTTTACTTGTTTTTTCCTGATTCTCTCCCCCATCCCACTGCGGGGGGGGGAGTGAGTGAGCGGCTGCATGGCCCTTGGTTACCGGCTTTGGTTAAACCACAACAGAAATACAGAGGCAATTTGTGACGCAGTTTGGGGCAGAAATTAAAAACAAACTTCAGTGTTCTTTGCATTGGAGCTAGATGTCTGGAGATTTCAGGAAGCAGCCAAGGAAATTCAATAGAGGACATTTGTCCTCTCTGAATGCATGACACTTTCCCATCGGGAAGGGTGTAGATTCTGCTCTTAATGAGAATTTGAATCCCGAAGTAATACTCTGCTTCCTCAATGTGTCTGTGTTTCCATCTATGATGAGGTCTTTAGGTTTTGGGTCCTTTCACATACATCAGAACTATGCTGGTGAGTGAATCCAGAAGCCACAGAATTGATCCCGTTAGCTCAGTTGGAAAGGATTTGTCTTACTCTTTGCTTTAGATGGGATATATGGTAGGGCAGGGCTATTTTTAAAGGATCTTTTCTTTGCAAGCTTCTTGATTCTAAAATGCAGAACTCAAAGCGACAGAAGAGTCTTCACAGACATGTTAGTTTAACCATGTTGCTCTTCTTAGGGGGAAAGGGGTGAACCTGGAAGCAATCTGGAATAAGCCTTTTTTTTTTTCTTTTTTTTTTTTTTTTTCCCCCCAGATAGGCATTTTACAACTTTTATTACTATTATTTTTCCAGTTTTGAAGCAAGTCTTGAATATTTCAAGCTGTTAGTCAATTTATTTTAAACATTATAAAACTGCATTCATCTTTGAAATGAAATATTTACTCTTTGACTGAATTAACTATTTATTTTTTTCAGGAAATGAAGGATTTAAACTCTCAGTTATTGGTGATTTTGTTTCGGTGTGACCCAATGTTTTTCCAACTGCTAGCGGTACACCGTTTCTCACTTTGGCCCATTAGAGAAGAATGGAAAAAATTTTAATCCATTCATTTTTGCTTTTTATGCCAAGGTTTCTTTTTCTATTATTTTGGTAAACTACAAAAAAATTGTGTTGATCTCGGCTCTATAAACAGAGGCCAGCTGTCCTACTTCCAGGCAGTCGCTGCTGCTATGGAGACTCAGATCCAAGCCCTTTTTCAGTTGCAAACATCCTGGGTGACAGCATGGTTCCTTTATTCACACGATCTAACGTCAGACTTGTGTCTTCAGCATCGGATGCCCTGAGTACTTTATGACCTTTCGGAGCGCGAGTCAGGGTGCTCATCTCAGAAACCTGAAGTCATACAGCGTAAATAGTTTCCGAGCCACGTGTCACTCCTTCTCGGTAAGGTGAAGTGCCACTACTTCTCTCCTTACTGTTGCGACGAGGAAGCATCTGCTGAAAAAAACCCTCCGTTGCTTTTACAATTCAGTGGCGAGGGCTGTATGGTTGCCTTGGGTAGGGTCCCAGCATCTTCAGACCTTGTACTGAAAGCGAAGTTGTTGCTCAGCCGCTTTCCGATGTCTTGCGCTTCCTTTGCTGTCTTGTTACGTTCCCTAGACATGGCTGAAGCGACACTTTGATTATCAAGTGGCAGATTTGTGGTTTGTCTGCAAAATACGTAGTTAAAAAAAAGATGGTGGGTGAGTTTTGCAGCAGCACACAGCCGATGGTGTGTTAGGGTGATGGGAGCGTTTACCGTCTCTTTCTCCTTTCCTCCTATTCCTTCTCTGGTAAACCCTCACTTTGCATACAGCTATAAATAATTTCTTAGAAAAGTCAAGTGTCACCCACTTGATGGGGCCACAGACGCAGATTTTAGTGAAGAACCTAATAAAGCATAATCAAGGCCCATACACGCCCCTCCTCTCTGTGTGCAGAAAAGGGAGTTTGGTCGTGTGTCAAGTCTGAACGAGATTTATGTTGGAGATTTCTGCTTTATTTGAGTGTGGAAATAGAGGAGTACATCAAAGGCCTCTGAAAAATAAACAAAGACTTCCGCTATAATGTGAGCTTGGTTGAAAAGGAAGTAGATTAATTTTGGACAGCTTTCTGAATTAGTAATATCTTTTCTGTTTTGGGGTGGGTTTTTTTTTTTTTTCCTGGCTGCACTTAGGAGCTGGAGAGACTTGAATTTATGTCCTGATAAAAACTGTTAGGTATTTCATGCTGTGCTAAAGAAAGCTGAAACAGTCGAAGGCTGTCGTTAGGACGTTATTACAGATTCAAATTTGTGCCACTTGTTGCCGCTGCTCAGCGATACAGGCTAATAGCGGTGCTGTCAATGCAGCATCACCAGGTGCGGGCAAAAGTTGCAGTGGAAATTCTGGGGACAAATTTCCTGCTTTTCGAACCCTAATGTTTCAGCTTCAAACAACATTTAAGTTGTCAGTGTAATAAATGTGCAGGAAATGTAAGAGATTTAAAGAGAGTTTAATATTAATACTCAGGAAATGTTGTAATTTGTTCTTTAGGAGCATACCTGTTGGCTCTTCTGAATGCAGGCTCACACAGTAGTGCCTCAGTCATCACTGGGGCTAAGAAGATACTGCTGCGATACAAGCAAATGGATTTGGAGAGTGAAATTGCTCTTGATTTCTGTTTAAAACACGCTAGTTGAACGTGTATATTCTGTAAAGCAGTTTTCAGGACAAGCTTCAAATTAAAGGGTGGAGTGGAAACCCTGGTGTGAGAAAAGTCAGCAGCTGAGCTGAGGATGCTAAGCAAAGCAGTTTAAATTTAGTTGTGCCCATATGGCTGCATTTTTATAGTATAGGTGAGTCTCCTAAGAAAACATGAGAATGAATGAGTGGCTGTCCGGCTCAGACCGTAAGTCTAGTCCAAACAGACTAGTCTGATGGGGCTGGAGTTGAGTCCTGGGAAGGAAAGGCTCGTCCAAAGGGTTGAGAGCATCAGTGTGTCCAGGGGCTGAGCAGGTCTGAAGAGCACGTGATAGATGTTTTGGGTGGGTAAGTAAGATGTCTTGGGTGTAATTCATTTGGTGCATTTTTGACCTGTCCTTCAGAATGAGGGAAATCATACCTAGAGCTGCCTGTTTCTTCCCACTCCTTCTTGAAGGAATTCAGGATCACTAGTTCAGGCAGGGGCAGATGTCCATACCTGGTCAGAGCAACGCCACTTGTTATGTCACTGGAAGACACCAACGACAGGTCTGGAATTTGCCTCATTTAGTATCTTCATACATGTAATTGGGCAGCTGTAATAAATTAAGAGAAGATTCCAGACTTGACAAGGAACGGTGCTGGTATAACTGGTCTTGGCCAGGCAGACAGCGAAGGGAGGAGCCATCATCATGGGAGTGTTGTGGCTCAGCAGACTTGAGGAGTATGTTTTGGTCTGCGTTTTTTTGCCAGTTTTGTATTACGCATCTTGGGAGAAAATACACATTCAGAACTGCCGCGTATCTTCAGCCTGACTCACTACTCTGTAAAATGCAGGTGATGGCTGATGAAGCTGCTGGTGGCTCTAGCTCAATGTGCTGGTAGACTTCTTTGTTTACAACCAGAAATTATAGACTGCGTATTATTTCCTGGTAGCTACGATGTCAAGTTTGTATCTTCTGTTAAGTGCATAGTTAGCCTGAAGAGAATCTGAGTGTTTCTATAAATTTGTGAAGGAGGATATATGTGACTGATGGCATATTTGTTTTTTGTTTAAGTTTGCACGTGTTTTGTTATTAAAGTTAAGAAGTGATTGGGCGGCAGAGAGAAGGGCTGTCTTCTTATATCCTCTTGACTGCTCGGTGTAGTTGGAAGTGCACAGCTGGGAAACGATGCTGGACTGAAGAGTACAGCAGGTAGGGAGTGAAAGATAGGATGTGAGAAACGGAGTAAGGAGAGCCTGTCACCTGAACAGGTTAAAAAAAGTACAGGTGGTAGATGTATAGCCAGCTCTCCGTGGTGAGAGAGCTGGACTGGAGGCAAATAGAGAACATGAAGTCACTGCAAAAATGCATTAGATAGAATGGAAGATCTCTTACAAAACTCTTACTTATTTTTATTTCACTTTCAGGTTATATATTTAAAAACTATTTGTTCTGGTTTGTGTTCTAATAAAATTTCGATTTAGAGATTGAAAGCCCTTCCAGTGTTTTTGAGGTATTTTTGGGCAGGTGTCCATCAAAGCATGAACCACCTTTGAGCTCCTCAAACCGTAGCAAACATTGTGAGACTTTATACAATGCTCCTGTTTTTTTGTAGGTGAACAGAAGGTTTAGCTCACGGTGCCAGTGAGAGGCTGGTGTAGTCTCTGCTGACTGTGTCTCCACCATATAATCAAAAGACTCAGAACTGGAGGATTTATTTACTCCTTATTAGTGAATAATCAAGGTGACCTGAACTGTTTCTGCTCATTTTCTCATAGATGCTCTGAGTATAGTTCTGCTTAGTTTCTGGTTAGTAGCTAAGTATCTGGACTAAATAGCCTTTCCAAGAGAACCAGAGTAATTTAATCTAGGTGGGATAAATGATTTGGTTTTGTTTGGTTTATTGTGGTACTTTTTCCTCTAGGAGCATTAGGTGGCATAAAAGGAGTCTGCCACTTATAGCCATTTTTTTCATGCTAGAGTCAGTCTCGAAGCAAGAGCAGATCCAGAGAAGCAAGGCTGTTTGTGCTGAGGTCCCTCAAAAAGGAATTGTTGAGTGACTGCCTGTCACAGTTTTCTGTGATCTGTCCTGTATCATCAGGGTCAAAATCTACTGATTTCCTTAAAGCCCAGCTGCTGGGATCATGTAACTTTGTAAGAGTTTGTTTTCTTTCTGTGTATTCCAAGTTTTCTTGGGTAGCAGAGATGGGGGGAAGACAAAAAAACCCTTGAAGTTGTGGCCCAAGTTAACCCTGAACTCAAAAAATAAGCAGGGGGCACCTCCAGTAAAGAGGCACGGCTTTGTCACACTGATAATAGAAGAAATGAGCCTGTAATTCTGAATTAGAAATGGTACAGACTGTGTTCTTCAACTACAGGGGATTATTTTCTTGTTGCACTGGCTGAAGATCAGTTTTCCAAGCTGCTTCTCTTAAGATTTCTGGATTGTGTTTAATACCACAGATTATGAGGCCTTGCAGTCTGTAGGCTGAGCAGGACTCCCGTCTTTCTCACAGGGAGGATTTGGGGGAAACGTGATCTCAGAAAACCAAAGCAGCCGTGCATTGCTTCTCTTTCTGTCTCTCCATCTCACTGCATTGTCACAAATAAAATATACAAGTGCTTGTGCGTGTGGTAGAATAAAGTATAGGAAAATGTCTGCTCTTTCTTCAGTGGCTCCCTGGTTAAATAGCATTCCCGGGTAGCACTTAGTTACACTGCAAAAATGAAAGAATGACTGAAATATTTAGTATGACTTGCTATTTTCTGGTTCAAGTAGTTCTTAATAATCCGCTTCCTCTAACTCATGACTTTTCTTGGGTATATCACTTGTTTAAAAAAAAAAAAAAAAAAAAAAAGGGCAGTAGATCCTCAATCATACTTTTTTGGTGCTATTGCCTTGCTTTCTTTTCTGTTGCTCTTAGAGATTTTGGAGATGAAATTGAAAAGAGCAACCCTTTGTGGAATGTTATAAAAAATGTTAAATAATTATTAATGGTACTGTATGTATAATGATATTAAAAATTCTCTTGTAGAGCTTCTGTATGAATTAATGTCAGTGCATTCATGCTTTCCTACACAAATAAATATTTTTCTAAATAAATAAGGTTATCTTATTCATATTAATAGTGCGAACTTCAGCTTGTCTGATGGGACCTTTGTTATCTTGCTGTATACAGAAGCAATAAAGATTGTTCCTAACTAATAACAAACATGGAAATACATTTATTTCCCTTTCACAATGGGATTATCCATTTCCCAATCAATTTTCCTTTCATCCAGGCCACAGGAGTCCTCTATCTCCAGTAATATTACTTGTTCTTGAAGAGGACTGAAATACAACTTGCATTTAACAGTTCTCATTTTGCTGGGATTTTGTCTTTGTAAACAAATCTGTTCAGGCAGTGTTGGTGAATGACATGGTTTGACAGTGAGGATTTATGTTAAAGCATAAGGATTAAATAATAATATATAAAAATACATAATATTCAACTAAGGAAAATTTTGGCTTTTCCACTTTTTTGAACGTTGGAAGTCAGCTTACTGATACATATTTTTCATAGTAAATGCTTCCTGTCAGGTATAAAGAAAACAAGTAAGCAATCCCTGTGTTTTGGACATCACTGAACACTAAATTAAAATGTAATTAATTTATCAACTTCCTTGGTAATTCTTTATTTCCTTTTGAGTGTTGTGGTTTTGGTTTTGGTTTGTTTTTTTTTTTTAAGTATCAAACAAGTTTATTTGTCTTTGGTCACAGTGCTTTTATTGTTTTATTAATCAGGAGTTCACATTTGTGCACTAAATTGTTAGCACTGCTGAAAAAGAACAAGTAATGTTTCTGTTTGCTTTCTGATTTTTGTGTTTAAACCGGCACAAATGTCAGCTCAGTCTACTCAACCCAGCTAATGTGGAAATGACCATTTGTGATTTTTTTTTTTTTTTGTAATGTTGTAAACTGTAGTAATGTATCTGTTTATGGTGGTGGCAGTAAAAATTGAGACTGCTACATTAAGAGATATTTGGAATCTGCTGCACCTGAACCAGAAAAGCCTTATATGTTGCTCAGCTATCAAAGAAAATTGAGTGTCTTTGCTCTGCAAGGAGCCTGTGACGTATCATATGAGCACAAGTCCTGTGAGGAGCGGCTGAGGGAACAGGGGTTGTTCAGTCTGGAGAAGAGGAGGCTGAGGGGAGACCTGATCGTGCCCTACAACTACCTGAAAGGAGGGTGTAGGGACATGGGGTTGGTCTCTTCTCCCAAGTAACAAGTGGTACAACAAGAGGAAATGGCCTCAACTTGCACCAGGGGAGGTTTAGATTGGATATTAGGAAAAATTTCTTCCCCAGAAGGGTTCTCAAGCATTGGAAGAGGCTGCCCAGGTGTCGTGATTTAACCCCAGCCAGCAACTAAGCACCATGCAGCCGCTCACCCCAGTGGGCTGGGAGAGAAAATCGAGAAACGAAGTAAAACTCGTGGGTTGAGATAAGAATGGTTTAATAGAACAGAAAAGAAGAAACTAATAATGATAATGGTAACCCTAATAAAATGACAACAGTAATAATAAAAGGATTGAAATGTACAAATGATGCACAGGGCAATTACCATCTGCTGATCAATGCCCAACTAGTCCCCGAGCGGCGATCCCCCCGCCCCCACTCCCCCCAGTTTATATACTGGGCATGATGTCACACGGTATGGAATACGCCTTTGGCCAGTTGGGGTCAGCTGCCCTGGCTGTGTCCCCTCCCAACTCCTTGTGCCCCTCCAGCCTTCTCGCTGGCTGAGCATCAGAAACTGAAAAATCTTGACTTTAGACTAAACATTACTTAGTAACAACCGAAAGCATCAGTGTGTTAACAACATTCTTCCCATACTGAACTCCAAACATAGCACGGTACCAGCTACTAGGAAGACAATTAGCTCCATCCCAGCTGAAACCAGGACACCAGGGAAGTGGTTGAGTCACCATCCCTGGAGGTATTTAAAAGATGCATAGACGTGGCGCTTGGGGACATGGTTTAGTGACGGACTTGGCAGTGCTAGGTTAAAAGTTGGACTTGATGATCTTAAAGGGTCTTTTCCAACCTAAATGATTCTGTGATTTGATGATTTATATATTGCAATTCCTGGTTATTGCTGCATAACTAGGTAAAATCTCCTTTGTCCCAGTTCATTGGCAGTGCAGTTAATCTCTTTGCCTCCCCTTTTGAGGCTAGTTCTTAGATGAAAATGTAAAATTTCTTGAAAGTAACGTGAATGGCTTCTTTCAATATTTTTCACCATTGGCAAGAAAGTAAAAGTAAATATAATACACTGTGTTCTTGAGGTGCACATTTCAGAAGTGGTGCTGTTGCGTATCTAAGCAGAGGGAATATACTACTTCATTTTGTTGGCTTTTATGTATTCTGGAAAGAATTAAATGAAGTTAATAACAAGTTAAGGATCCCTGCCACTCGGTGTTCTGGAAGCTTCCTGTATGTAACAATAGAAAATGGAGTATGGTTTGGGATTTAATACTTAGCATTGCAAATTAGCCTGCTATCCTCTCTCCATTCAGCATTACCATAATGGTTTTGAGTACTTTTAAAACAGATTGTTTAGGTGCTTTCACATTTAATTCTAAGTCAGTTTGTGAAAGAGTTAGAAACATGACTTCAAATATTTCATTCTTTGTGATGTAGCATGCAAGGAGGCAAATAGTCAAGATTGTAAAAATAAACGTTATGTTTAAAAATCTAGTTCTAAAAATATGAACTATCTAGGAAAGGGAGAATCAAATTCATTCTTTGGTAAGTTAGGTGTTACGTGAAATATATTCAGTTACATTTGGAAAGGTCATCTATGCCCATCTTATTGTGCTTTCAACATTCAGTGACATCTTCAGAGAAATCTCATTCTTAAAACCTATTTATTTACTGATTAAAAGGGCAATGCTTTAGTCAAATTTTATACAGAAGTTAAATGGTAATAGAATCTGTCACATTGTGGTGCCTTGGTATTTTTTGAATGTGACTAAAATAAAGTTTGGCCTTTCATAGGGCCTTTTTATGGGAAGCTAACAAAGTGGAGATTATTGCAAAAATGAGGACACAGAAATTACTTAACTCTGGGATCTACTGCTTAATGTTTTTGTTTTAAAGAGAAACGTTAAGCAATATTTTGTATGATGTTACTGTTTTACTGCCAGAATTCAGAAGCAAGAAAATACCATGAAGCAAGAACTACAATGTTCAGGTATAGGAAGGAGTCCTAAACAAAATACTAGAAAATGATTTTATCTAAGTCAAGTAGATTCAGTAAGACAGGATATTCTTTAGGCCTATGTGAAATGAAAAGAAAAAGCAAGAGTGCTGTGACATGGAACTTCAGACAATAGAATTCTTAGCATTTCGAAGTGAACTTTGAGAAAGTGAATACAGTTGCAAAGATGTTTTCTTGTGTCAGTGGAAGATGATGCTTGTCAGATAACAGTTATATGCATTAAACTGTGACAAGTGCTATCTATTGTAAGCCTGGCATTAGAGGCCGGCTTCTTTTCAATATTCCTACGTATAACGTCAGCTATTTTAGATATTGAGAAATCGTAGATCATTGAATTTTAGTGTATTAGAAGGAACATGGGTCAACAGTGGAAGGCAGTATTTAGGGAGACATCTCCCAACAAATCCACGTGTTGCAAGATCAGAAACATCAGAGATGTACAATATAGTCCAGTAGGAAGAGAAGTGCAAATTATTAATGAAATTACTAAAATTAAACTACCCCACCCATGTAAAATTGTGATTTTTGAAACAATGTGTTTTCTTAACAACCTAAACCTCTTCCTTTTCCAACGAATACCCTCCAAAAATAATATGGCTGGTAAAGGAGACTGTTAGCAATTATGCTGTAGACAAGTCTATTAAATCCAATCAACTTGTGAATCTGAACAGATACAAATTATCCCAGCTAGAAGCAAAGTTGCTGTAAATCTATTGATGATCAAATTTGTTCAAGTAAAACCACATAGCAAGGAGAAAATCTCATGTAGTTTGAAATGTATTGTATAACCTAGAGACAAAACATCAGTGTGCACAAATGGAAGGGAACACATTTTACAGTTAACATAAAAACATTTGCAATACAAAGGCAAGGACTCCAGCACAAAGGGTACGGTGCTGTGCTTTCAAGAAAAGCAACCATTTTGCAGAACTCCAACCCGCTTTCATAGTTTACCAAGAAATTTCATAAACGCTGTGGAAGTGCCGATGACAATGACAGCGCAGGAACGTAGGAGGACTCTCTGTCTCTCTTAAATGTGGTCTCAAAGCGAGGTTCTGCGGGAGACAAGCTTGTGATGTGAGGCAAGAACAGAAAAAAAGTAGAGTTAAAAATAAACACCGAAGTTGAGTGCCCTGTAATCATCGGGAGGACAGAAAGTAAGTGAGCACAGAGAAATAGGCTCACAAAGCCACCACGTTTCAGAATAAGTACTATTATTACTTATGGGAACAGGGAATAATGGAAGCTATTGCTTTTCTGAGTTCACATTATATTCTTTTCCCCTCTGTCCTGAATAGAGCAAAACTTTCTTTTAAAAATATTTTTCTTTCAAGTTTTTAATTAAATTTTAGTTTCTTGGTGTGTATTATGAGATATTGAGAACATTATTACTACAATCAGAGAGCACTACCATCCATATAAATGTCCATATTTTGTCACTTTCTATTAACAATAAGAGAAAGTAAAAACAACATGATCAGAAACTTTGAAACATTGAGACACCAGGTGACAGGACAGTCAAAATAATAAAGATGTTAGGAGCATATAAAGCTTTTGAACGCAAGAGCTGTATCATAAGAAGAGCTGAAGAGTTTAATAATGAAAGAACATTATGGTTTTAGATGCCTATTTAGGATTTTATCACCTTTAAATGAAGTACAAAATTCTGCATTTTGAATTCCCCATTGGCTATGTACTTGCTTTAGGAAGCTTACTTTTGTGATTGTGTAACAAGCGTATCAGAGGATCCTGCACTTCTCTTTGCTCGAATGGTGACGCAAAACTTGCCAAAAACAAGGCAAAAGGAGTGTAATGCAATCATCTGTCCTGACTGTACCTGTTAGAGTACTGTTGCAATTGAACGTAGATACTATGCTTGAGAAGAAGACAACTTTTGCAAACTGGGAAAAGAGTTACAGGAGGAACTGAAGTGCTTGAAATGAGAATCCAAAAAGGAAATGTCATTTGACATGGGATTTGGTCTTTCCTTCTGGATCTGAATTGCCTAGTGGAAATTGTTTCTAAAATGCTCAGTAGTACTGACACATGTTTAAAGTTTCAAATAGTATCCAGACATTATTCTGAAGCATCAATAGGTTTCTGTGCAGAAGTCAGCGAAGGGCTGGAGGCTGCCTTGAACTGTGGTCTAGTGGATGGGCTCCAATCCCGCCCGTGGTGGGTAGTTAATTATTATACAAAGTAGAGTGGCTTCAGCGAGAGACACTGCAAGACACTCCGAAACTCCACACAACACTATTGTCAAGGTACTCTTGTGTAAGAAGTCGGGAAAAGTGGCCTTTTACACGTCCCAGGCCTTACGAACTAATTGGGAGATGGGTCTGGAGTGAGTGCTTTGGGTGGGTATTTTGCTTCCCAACTTCGCAAGAAGTCTGGGGGTTGCGGCTTTTTGGGGAGTTGATATTTTTTTAATCCTAATACAGATGATAAATGTTTTTGATATTTCAAGTTAAGTTTAATAGATGAGGGAGAAGATTCCTAACAAAAGCTGATCATAATATCAGCGAGCAAGAAATGACAGTCAAGTCATGGTGACTACTGCAGCACCAGAAATCTTAAAAAAATAATAAAAAAAAATGCCTGATTTATTTTGGACCAGCATGAGTGGTATTTTTAGTACTGAAGCATCCCAAAGTAAAAACTGCAGGAGGGAAATGCAAAGAATAAAGGGCAATTAAAATGTGAAGGACATGGAGCTACCAGTTGTTAACATGAGTTTGATGCTATGCTATATCTGAGCTGAATGTACCTCTAAATACTGGCTTTCATCTGACTCTCTGAGCAACGCATTTTGTGACAGACTGGTAATGGACTGGATAGTGCAGTTTATTCTCCATAAGAATGTGAATGGATATGAAACTAACCCAACATTAAGCATTTGCTTGCCAGCTCAAACAAGCTTTTATTTAGTACCTTTATTCAAAAGAGGGAGTAAGTAAATAATGACAGGCAAAAAAAAGCCCTCCTATTGTAAAAACTAAGAATTAAAACTCCAGCAGATGCTAAGGGATTCATTTTTCATGGTGTTAAAATACAGTGGGCATATTCATTCTTGTCCTTTTAGCATTGTAAATTTATCTATGTCCAAACACAAAGGTAAAATCCTTAACACCCATATTTAATGAGTTTGTCCCCTTGTTTATTTTAAACCTACAGTATTCAAAGGGATCTGTCCTGGCAGCCTGTGGGCGTGTCGAAGGAGATGCTAAAACCATTCTGGTTTTGAACAGAAAATATTCTTAATTCAAAACAGAAAGTGTCATAATTGTTCTAAAGCAAGAGCTGTACTCAGCCTGTCATGAGTTAATGCCAAAGCCATTTTTGTAGCCACTCTTCGAGGGAGAAGAGAAGACATCTTAATTAAACTCTGCCTTTGTTGAGGACATCAGAAAAGCTACTGACAGAGTGTGCATGCTAACTGCAATCATGCATCCTGCTGTCACCACCGACAAGGAAAAAAAGCACTAAAAGCGGGCTGCAAGTGGCTGCTGTCACGCAGGCTGCTGTGGAAGAGAGGCTTGAGAAGATGTTGCTTTGTCCATTCAGTACGTCGTCTTTGGATTTTTAGTGACAACCTCTAATAACTACAAGTCAGAATAATTCTTTCCATGGTGGGGCATTGCAGACTTGTGACGGTGAACTGTTCAACATCAGAAGTCGAGGTGCAAAATAAGATCAATAAAAATCATTAAGAGATGTTGAACTGTCCTTTGATTTTGATCCATGGCGAAGTTCGCTGGTTTGGGGATTTTTTTGCCTCTGAAGTCAAGGTGTTTAAAATTAAATAGAAAGGGTATTTTTCACATAATCACTTTGCTGTGGTGGCTAGGACTTTAAGAGAACTAGTAGCAAAATATCTATAATAAAATCATGAGAGCTGGGAACTCTTTGGTAAGGTCGCCTACTTTCATCCTGTTCGTTTGTGGTTTATTATTTTTCTGTATTCTCTTGCCATTCCCTTTCTCTTTCATGTGGGAACAAAAAGGGGTGTGGGGGGTATAAAGGATAAGAGTAGTTGCTGCTCTGTCTACCTGTATCACTGTGGTGGGAGTTAAAAACCATAACATATCCAGTGCACCTGTGGACAGGCAGCATCAGTCTTCTGCTGGTGTTTCTGGGCATTGCTGGTCGCTCCTGCTTTCTAGCAGACGGTTAAAAAAAAAGAAGTGTGGTCAAGGATTTGAGAAACTCGTCTGTAAATCGTCTGAAGCTGAGACTGTTCCTGTAATTTTAAGTGACAATGGGTAGATGAAACGCTATAGAAATAGAGGCACTAGCGGATTTCTCCTCTCTGCTTGCTGCCCAGGTGTCTCAAAAAGGACCTGAAAGAGTCATTTCTCTTTCTGCAAGGAGAAGAGAGAAATTCCTTGCCTGACAGGATTGTCTGCTTCATCTTGGAGATATTTACCTCGAGGCTGTATGGAGTAGTCTTTTTGACTATTGCTTATTATGACTTGCATTGAGATTAATGAGTCATTTCATACAACTCCATCACTAAATCTGGGTTGCTTTTTGGCTGAAGTCAAAGAAATAATCATGTATCGTTGGCCAGTTCCCCCAGTTTTTTGAGCACTGTTCAGCTAAAACAGTTGTTTTTTACTTTGATTTGTAGATCTGAAGTGCTGTGATATATATTAACTAAATATTACGATCAAGAACTAGTAAGAAATGCATGATTGAATTACTTGTCAGGAATAAAAGTTTTAATCTTGCTAAGGAAAAGTAGGAATTTAAGGTAGAAAAGATGTTCTTAGGAGGGTGGGTAAAACAGGTTCTAATAATCCACAGGAAAAAAGTAAAAAGAAAGTTTCAGTTGCTACATTTCATGGGAGAAAAAAGACTTTCTTTTTTTTTTTTTTTTTTTTTTTTTGCTATTTATTGGTCTACAGAGATCTACTTTGCACAATGAAATTATTAATTAGTATAATTTTATTGGTAGTAAATTCCAGGGTTAACTTTAAGTAATGCTTTTGGTGAAAAAACAGACAAATGATTGTGCAATTTCCTGTTAGAAAGTAGATTGTATTTGTGAATTTAGATAAATTAATGGAATAAGTATAAAGAACAACTTTGAAAGTCATTTCTAAGTTTCACATTTTTCCCTTGAAGCAGTAGATGTAAACAGCTGGTGATAGTGAATCATCTGTACTTTGCCTTCCTGTGATACTTCTTTGAGCTAAAGTGATGATAAAAAAATAATTTATTCATGATTCTTTGGGTGTAGAAACTGTTTTTCAAAATACTGATATTTTTCCTGTAAATACTTTTTAAAGCTCTAGTTTTAATAATACTCTTAAAATATTTTTCTTTAGTCTTTTAAGATGCCATTTTAGTATGTATAAAGCAAGTATGTTTAAAATCATCAATTTGGAAGTGCACATTGAAAGCATGCATTGCTAGGGGTAGTGCCTGTGTGAGAGGAACTCACTTTTCATTTTTAAATTGTGCAAATACTTTTGAGTTGCCTGGTGAAGCTGATTGAGACAGTACATTCAAAGAAAATAGTTTATTCTCTTTATAAATTTTAAAGATATTTGTTTCTGAGTATTCTTATATAAAGACAGAGAAACTTTTGCTAATCTAAAAATTCACAGAAAGCAAAATTTGCAGTTAAAAAACCAGTTGTAATGTGCTTACATATTGACCATCAGTTGTTTATATTATTTATTCCCATGCCTCAAAAGTCTTACAGCGTTAATATTTATAGTAAGAGGTTTTGATATTTGCAGTTTACTGTTATATTTTTAAGTTAGATGGGTTTATTGTTTAATATGACTTTGTAATTGGGATATTCAAGAAAAGCTTAACACTTTCATAATCATTTCGTGGAACTGAGCCTCTATAGAAAATGTCAGAGCATTCCACTCAGAGGCAGTTTTGTTTATTAGTGTTTATTTTCATCTCCCCTTAGGATACTGTAAGGAGCCCAGCATGATTGATTGTGAGAGCAATTATACACAAATTCAAGGAGGATTTTATATTCTGGCCACAGGGTTGCATGGAAACCATTTCTGTCTTCCTTAGAAGTTCACCTGTTCATTTTATTACATATCTGTTTCAGAGCCTTTAGGATTTTAGTTCATTATTGCGGAGCTGAGCATGATACAACTTAGATGCTTTTTTAATTTTAAACCCACAAGTTTATGTACTGGCTGCCCGGAGCCAGGCCTGAGAGTATATGTTTAACAATATTAATACCGATGTCACACAGAGGTAGTGCTGTTGATTTTTTTTTTAAGATGCAAGGTCCTCTTCCTCAGCACAGATCCAGTTCTGCAGCAGCTTAATTCGTGATTTTGGTAAGGCACCACCCTTGAGATGAATCATATAGATGTGGCTTGGCAGCCCCTGCCCAATTCTCAGCAATTTTCATAAATGCAGAGTATTAAACAGGGTAGTGTAACTGTTCAGCTCCCTGAATTTCCTTTATACTTGTAGCTTACTAAGGGTTTTTTCAGGTTTTTTCCTCTGCTGAAGGAGGGTTACGTCTTGCCCTGTCTGCGGGTGTTATTGCCTGGGAGGTGGGCGAGGGCAGGTGAATTGTATCCGCTTCAAGATTGGTAAAATATTTTGGGAACTCTTCAGATGGGACTGCTGCAAAATATTATACCAGATAAGTTGATCACTTTTGCTAGAGAGTGAAAGGAGACAGACCTTTTCCTCCAAGCGTCCTTAAAACTTACGTGAAGTATAGTAAGTGCCTAACGTGTATGAAAAGAGTAGGGTTTTGAAATGTTTTGTTAGTTTCTGTAAGGCTTTCTACTTGTTGCTGAAGTCTAAAATATTTCTGCAGGGCTTAATCTGGTTTAAGTCTTTTGACTGTGGGTGTTTGGGGTGTTCCTTTTTTCTGTGTTTTACCTGTGTTAATTATAATGAAGGATGTTGGAGGCAGAGAACAGGATACGCAACTGGCCTAATAACACTCCGCGGCAAGATTTTTCTCCATCTCCATCAGGACCCATCCTGTCGTAGTACTTGCTTTTAAGACGGCAATGCTGCTTCACCAAACTTCCTCCTACAGTGAGAGAAGTAGGGATAACTCTTGGAAAAAGTTTTGAGGCTAGTGACAAAATATGTTTGTCTTTCAGATCCCCAGCTCAAGGGTATAGTGACCAGGTTATATTGCAGGCAAGGCTACTACTTGCAAATGCACCCCGATGGAAGTCTCGATGGAACCAAGGATGACAGCAGTAATTCTAGTAAGTGACTGCCCCAGGGGAATGTCTTAATCGCACACGCAGATTGCGTCGCTCGCGCGTGTACGCGCAGACACAGTGTTAATGCCTTTGGAGGGTTTCTGAATGTGTTTTGTCGAAAGGAGGAGGGTTCTGTCCAGTTGCAGCCTGATGACCGCCAGCACGGCTCGTGCAGGATGGCGGCCTAAATGTGTTCCCTCTGAAGGGGAAGGCGTAAGTGCCGATGGACCCCAGGGGTGAGATATTTAGGCCAATGGTTGTCTTCTGGTAATTTTATAACAATGGTAAAATTATATTAAAAGTATTTTTTTATAAAAGCTCTATATTTAACCTAAATTTCTTATCTTCAAATAAATAACAAAGAAATAAAAGAGATGGAAACAAAAATTCCTTGAAAAATCTGATCATACGGGCCCTGATTCAGCAAAGCAAGTAAGCGTATATCTAACTATCAAAGTTCTGCTCAAAACACAGGCTGAAGTACCTTGCTGAATTGGGGCTAAAGATCCAACAGTCCCTATACCAGCAGGAGTTCCAAAGGCCTTAAGAGAATTTCTGTCAGTGTAGGGACTGTGACAGTGGCAGTTTTCAAAAATATTCCGAACAAAAGTGGTCTTGAAAGGCCGTGTGGGTCACTGCTTTGGTACCCTTTTCCTATGATACTGCCACATATTTTCATTCACTGATCGTATATGCGTTTGGTAACTTCAGCTGCAAATGATAATTAAACAAACCTAACTCTAGAAACAGCTGATTTTTAATTTTCTGTTTAGCAGAGAACGTTTGTATTTTGTTTATTTTAATGATAATGGCATATTTAAGTAACATTTCTGTGTGATCTTGAGGTCTATTTGAAGCATTTTTAATACAAAAGATTTATCTTCTTATTACACATATGTAAATAAGCCTTTAGTTTCCTCAAAAATGTTGGAATTAGGCTATAGAAATTAAGGGATTTGAGGTTTCTGCTTCACTTTGGTTAGGTCCCTGTTTTATCTGTTAATGCACGGCTGTCATTTTTAACACATTTCATCAACAGATAGCATGATCATCTTTTATTGTTCTATTTTTGGTTTTTTTTTAGAATTGAGAAAAATAATTGATTAATCTATTTTGATGTGTATTTCTCTGTTTGTTTTCCAAGTGGTTTCCCCCCTTCCTTTTCCTTGTTTCTTTTCTTCCCTCAGTGTGTCCATCTCTCATGCCCACTTCTGTACTGGATTAGACACTAAGACCTTACACAGACAAGATCGTTATCGCTTTTTATAGAAGCTTTGCCTATATGAGGTCCAAGAAATGTGTCCTAGAATGCAAGTGTGTATCTCTCTCTCCCTCTCCTTCTCTCTCTGCCCATCTCTCTCTTTATTTTCAGCTTCAGTGAGGAGGTGTGTATGACTGCAACAATTTTGGAATGTTTTAATGTTACTTCTGGTTTTTTTTAATCTTAGAACTCTATGGATTTTGAATCTTTGCAAAACTAGACCATAGTGCTTTATTTTCCTCTTTTCACTGTTGTCAGCTTTAAAAATCTTCCCTTTTTTTGCTTACTATGTCATTTTCCCTTTCTCTCCCCTCTTCCCTGCCTTTCTGGATTTCCATCTGTCTGCCCATCTCTCTTATTCTTGTTGCTCCAAAATGCAGAATGAATATTCTATATTATAAATGTTCTGAAATATAGAACTTGTCCAAACTCAACCAAATACCAGGTAGTAGTAGTGCTTATTTTGCATAATTACTGTTAGATAATACCACGTTTTACTTCAACGTGATTTTTAGGCTGAAAGACTTTTTGCCATAAAGCGATTTTTTTTTTTCTGTCTTTAACTGGTGTGATTCACTATTTGTTTCTTCACTAGTCCAATTGTACTATATTGTTTAGTAAAGACAGTTTAGACCATAAGGATGTAACATTAACGTGTTTGCCAGGAAAGCATAGACTCTCCACCTTAAATGTTGCGAGTATATACATACCAACACTATTAAGAGCTGAAAAGATTGATCCATTTGGTATATTCATGAATATATGAATATATGTCGGTCTGTTTTGTGCTGTCAGACTTTCTCCTCGGTTCTTTTCCCTTTGTACTCGGTTTCCTTCCATTTCCTGTTGAACTTTTTGTTTCCTATTGCTTTTCTTCACTGCAGCGTATTTTGTTTTTCCTTTTCTCTTTTAGTTGAAAACAATTTTCTCACGGATAGAATTCCGAGCATTTTGATCTTTTATTTTGTGACCTCCTTATCATGATAATTTCTGTCTGAGGTAAATAAGTTTTGGCAGCTGCCGGAGGGAGAAAATCCTGCTTTGACCATGGAATTTGCAGGCTGCCTATTTATTGTGCCCAGTAGGCGCAGGGACGGACATATATTAGCTGTCAATAGGACAGATAGTACGCTTACCTTGACAGTGAGGGTGACTTCCATTGGAAGTGTTTCATAAAAACGGAGGAAATACAGACTGCCAAAGGGTGTGCATCTCTGCCAGCCTTCCCCCTGTCTTCTGCACTCCTCGCTGTCCCTGAAGCCTGTGAAAGAGTTCTCCTCATGCACGGACCTTCTGAGTAGCTGGGTGTCGGAGAAGCCGCAGCGAGTGAGTAGCGAGGGACAGAGAAGAGAAGCGATTTCTTGTTCGTCTTCAGCAAGGACACTGTTTGAAGCTTAGTCATGCCGCTACCTTTTGTGCTGGTGCACTTTCTCAAGGAGTTAGAGGAGTGCTTGAAGTTAAAATTCCCTCAAGTGCATATATCATTTTGTACTCCCTTTATATGTATGTCAGTAAACATAAGTTACACACTATTGGACTCTCAGTCTTACAGAGAGGTAGCACAAAGTAAGATTAAGATGTAGTCTGTTCAAATTGAGTGGTTCTCTTCACGCTCACTTTTTGTTTGTCTTTAAAGCTTCTTGTTAGTCTCTTTAATGTGACTTTTTGTTTCTATCTGAAGTCAAAATGAGTTTTACCAATGGTTTCGGTCAGCTGCTATAGTGCAAGCCGTTGTCCCAGCCTGCCTTAAGTTTGAGTAAAGGCTAGAGTCTGCAGAGATAGATGGCAAGATTTTCCATATATCGCTGCGCACAAACCCTTGCCTGAAAAAGGAAGAAAGATGTGACTGCTCGTAATTGCATCCCTGAATGTACTTTCGTCTGCTCACGTTGGCGGCCGTGCTCTTAGACCCCAACCTAAATAGACTGATGGGTTTAAGTTCATTGTCTCAATTTCTTTTTATATCTCTTCCAAGTTAGTGATGTTTTGTGGCAGAGTATGAATTAATGGACCTGTTGGTTAATGGTGCTGAGTTTCCTTAAATCACATCACCAGACCAAGGCTGTTAGCTTAAACTATCTTGTGTGTGCAGTCTGTATTTTTTTGCCAAACTCTCAGTGATACGTGGAAAAAGACTTTATTACATTGCTTTTCTTGGTTTAGCTGGTTTTCTCTTTTTCTTTCCTCTAATGCCTTACAGTTTCTGGTTTGTTTTTGTGGCTTGCTTGTAGTCAAAGCAGGAGTGACCGTGGGTAAAGCTGTAGGCTTGGTTACTGAGGTCCTACTCAGAGTAGCTGTCCCTCTCTAGCTTTAATTTTCTTGGATTTTACAGAGGTTCTCAGCAGTACTTGGTCCGAATGGAACTTGCTTCAGTGTTGTACATGGGCCTCATCATTATTAATTAGGAAAAACAAGCTGCTACACAGAAACTATAAAGAAATTCCATGCTGTGCTTGTAGTAACAAGCCTTACATTCCCCTCCTGTCCTCCTCCCCACCCAAACCAGCTCATTTTCAGGCTTTGGTCTATCTTCAAAGTTTTGTTTCAGGCATGAAAGGTAGGTTTAGTAGGAAGACTAATTAATTTGGGAAACAGGCAATTCTGATTTTTTAATTACTGAGATTGAAACCCTGAATCTCTTAGCCCTATGGACTATTTTGATTCACCTGAAGAGTGTAACTCAGCCAACAATCACTGAAAAAATTCAACATGAGTTATGATACTTTCCTCAATGGGTGATAAACCTGATTTTAATGTTCAAATGTTGCTGTTCTGCCCCTTATGAAATTACAGTCACGTTTGAAACAGATTAAAAGAGCATTACTCATTTGTAGCCTTATTTCGTGAACTGATAAATGCCAAAGTTAACATTACCCAAGCATCTTTGATTTGGCTGTGCTGTGCACATCTCTTGGTTCTTGCTTAATTATGCAGTGACATGCTTTACTTCCTTCGTGGCATTTGGTACCCGGTAGAGGTACTGTTCAAGAAATCATGCAACCATTTAACATTCCTTTATTTTCATCTTCTAATGCATGCTCCTAATGCTCTGTTTGTATCTTCCAAATTGAATACGGAAGTATTAACTTTTTAATGTCTTTCTAAAGTACCTACCACTGTCATATTTTGAAGATATTAATAAAATAATCTTCACAGCACCTTTGTAAGGTAAAGGAGATAATTAGGCAGAAATAAAGCACATGAAGATTAAAACCCAGCACCTGCAATGCTGTTAAATTTGGATTACTGAATATTAAATTCGGATTACTGGACTGAAATATTTGCAGTCTGATTTTTTGCGCTGTTTTTTTACTGCAGTTTGTCTTCAAAGAGTTACACAGGCATTTAGACATCTCTTTACATCACCTTTGGGAGTTAGTTAAGCCTGTTTCTCCCATCAGTATAATCTTAGTGTCACAGGATCAATGGAGGCCATGGGCAGCCATACTAAAAGTATGTTTTAATTATGTCTTGTGTAACATCAGGCAGGTAGAATGGGTTTGCTCCATAAGAAATAGATGGACGGATCTCTGAATACCAACCTCCCTGCACTCATTGCCAATGGAAAAGAAATTCTGACTGAGTCGTCATTTTTGCCTGTAGGCCTGCAGATGGAAATAAATTACAGATATAGTTGCTGTGATCTGATTGCAGATTTGGTGCTGTGAGAGGTTTTGTTAACTGACACCAGGGCAGTGCACATGCAGAACAGACAGCAAGTTTGTAAGCCTTAAGCAATTGGTCTCTAGCAAGATTCTTGAAGAAACGGTGATCTGTAATGGCAATTTTCTTGTAGCTGCAAGTCAGTCGTACCTAAGCAGACTTTCACAAGGATATGGAAATACCCGATTTCAGGTATTTCAGATTTCAAGTTAATAGACTGTGATGGTATTGCATAAAAAAAGGAAAAAGAAATGTGGTGGGTTTGTGTTTTGCTCAAAGGAGGAGTTACTACTTATCAAAAAGGGGACTTTAACTTTGCCTAAAACTTTTGGAGGATTAGAATCCAACTCAAATTTGTTCCTGCAAATCCCCTGCACGACACCTAAAGCAATCTTGTGTGTGGTGGGAGTAGGCCTGCAGGGTTACGAAAGGGAGAGAAACCATTGGCTTTACAGTCGTGGTTTAGACAGAATACAAAGCAGAGCTAAGGGAGCGTCGACAGGCTCAGCGCTGACAAGGAGAAAGGGGTTTACATGGGCCATTTTTGCTGCTTGGTTCACTTGATTTCCCTGATGTTCCCATGTCTTACCTATAGTTGGATTTGCCAGGCTTTATAGTTGAGTGTGCAGCACGGGAGCGCTGAGCACCGGGCAGAATTACATTTCCTGAGCTGTTCCAGGGTGCTCCCTCTCTCCACTCCTTTGTGGACTCACCGGGCCGGGTTTAGGTACACCACGAAGTTCAGGGACCTCACTCCCCGCTTAGTTTTGGGTTTGTTGGATCCTTGTCTTAAAGATAGAAGGAAGCTGGGGGCACAGTTTTTCACACCCCCCTCAGGTAAGGGCATAGCTTTGGCTGTGCAGACCTGAAATGCCAGCAAACCCTGGAAGGCTTTCTGCTTCTCTCAAGGCAGGTTCTTATTAGAGTGGGAGATAGCACAGGTGGATCCTAGGAAGGTTTGAAATGTGCGATTGGGCATAGAAGTCCTGCTCAGTAAAGAGCACTGCACAGTCAGGTTCTGGAGGAAATTGAATTTCCTTTAGCCAGCTTCAGAGCACGTAAAAAACCCATGCTGTGGCTTACTGGCGCGTGTTTTGCTGACCTCAGTACGAAGGACGTTGCTGAACGTTTATCAATCAATAATTGAATGTAGACTGGCCTCCTTAGTTTCACCCAAGTCTGAAAGATTTTGTGTAAGTTAACTGAATATTCTGTATGTGCAAAATTACAGCATTTCAGATCACACTCTAAAATTTTATGGTCTTAGACTAATTACAGGAGCTCTGACAATCTCCAGTTAAAACTTGGTGGCAGTAAAAGATACATTATATGCCCTCCTCGGTGCTTTCTAAATTCACCAGCAACTATAAGCCGCTCTAGTAATTTTATAGGTTGCATAAAACACTGCCATATTACAGGCCTCTAATTCTCCTTCAGTGGTGGTTGGTTTTTTACTGGCTTTGCTGCTTCATTTTTCTTGGTAATACAGCAAATTATATCTACGTTCCAGAATTTTTGACTGAACCACTATGATTTGGAGTTATTTTTCATTAGCAGTTTTCCATGGCTGACTTGTCTTTTGTGTTCACCTCTTTTCTTTATACAAGTATTGTTTGTTTTTCCTTCCTGGTGTCCCCTTAATTGTTGCAGCCCTCCCTCTAGCATGGTGTTCATATCCAGATTTCCTTCTGGAATTTCTTTTCTTCTAGAAGAAACCAAACTTAACTGCCATCTGAAACCTAGTTCTGCTGTGACAGACTCCCCCTCCACCACCCACAATAGCGGTTTGGCTGGTTTTGACATTGTTTCATTTGAGGGTAATGGCTGATTGGTTTTTTAATTTCCAAATTATATTGAACATTTGAAAGCCCTCAAGTCATAGAGTGTTTAGCCTATATTCGCTTAGGATATCTTGTCTGTGAGTGCCATATTTCATGGGTTTACATTTATCTTGTATAGATTAGAGAGGCAACCTTGTCTCTACCCAGTATTTTTCTAGTAAACAGCCCAGTAAGATCCTAGCTTGACGGAGACTTTCGGAAACTACAGAAATGAAAATGCTATATATTTGTGCTAATTCTTGTCTGATGTTACCTCTTCTGTTCTTCTTTGTAAACCCATAAATCTGTTTCCTGTTCTTCCAGAGCTCCTTTGGATATATTTTTCATTGTAGAGCTGTAGGAAGTGCTCTGCTACAACAGTTCCTAGATTTCTACTGGCTTTGTGCATTCCTAAAAAGATCTCATGTGACATATTCTTTTTCTGTGTGACAATGTGGAAGGAAAGGGTTTCTTTCTCCATCCACTGCTATCTTTAAATTCTAGTAGTCAACCTATATTTTTTCTCAGTTGTAAAGATTTGATCATCTTCATCATAACCGATCTGTGGCTTTGTGTCCTTTGACCAACTAGGAGTTCTCACACCTTGAGAAAATGTATTTATCCCCTGCAATTATATGACCCTTTCTCTCTTCATTTGGGCTTTACCCCTGGCATTCTGATTACAGATAGCCTCATAGGGTACACTGTCTGGTGACACCTATGGATGTCCTTCCTAAATTTTGAGGAACTGTAGGTATTACCGTGTTCCTGAGACCTGGCTTGGTGGAACCATCGTCCTCACTGCATATGTTGAACACACAGGTTGTGCTTTTAGTTTTCATCCAAGGACTTGTGAATCCTTGACTCATCCAGAGCGGAAAAACACTTAGCATGAACTCTGTTGCATCCAGATCTTTTCTTCCAAGACTGTTTGATGTGTGCTTTGCATCTAATTTCCTAGTATGAGTCAGTAAACTTAGTATAGGTGTGTGCTGGCATAATTTTTAGAAGAAGAATTGGTCTGTGTCTCTTACTTTTATCACTTTTTCTTTTGTTGTTCTGTGGTGAGGCTGGTAAACTCCTGCTCTTCACACTGGTCTTTTTCAGACACTAATTAAAGCTGTGACTGTTTTTGTTATTACAGAGGTATGTACCGCTGCTAGGTTATCTGCTGTTAGCTGTTTTTTTAATTCCCCCCCCTCCCCCCCCCCGAATTTCAGTCTTTGAACATGTTCTATATTCAGCTCAATAACATTTATGCACATTTAGAGTCAAGCACATATTTCAGTGCTTTTCTAACTAGGGTAAGCCTCTGCCATTACCTGAGGTCTGTGTACTACTGCTTATATCAAATATATCATTCAGAAAAGCAAAAAAAAAAATAAAAAATATTGAAATCACAGACCCCTTGAAAGCAATCTTTAATGAGAGCACATCTTAATCCAAAGCCATAAAAATGCCTAAGAAAATAAAAAGCTACTTGCCAGAATCAGAGAGATATGTTTTCTGCAGGGTATCTCACAAGTATTATCCTTATGATTAGTCTATATTGGTGAAGGAACTGTTGGGCTCTTTGACTCTTTTCAGATTGCCTGAGATACTCATGTCTGCAGTGCTGCATAAACAACTACAGTCCAGTCTGCTGTGCTTTGTAGTTCCTAGTTAGCACTCATGCCAATTACTGAACTATTGCAGGACTTACTGCTAGATAGATACTTAGGCTTTAATTTTAAGGATTAACTTTACTAGAAGCAAGATTTTCTGAATTAGTTTAATTTTAAAATCAGAAAAAAAATATACAGGAAGTAGTTTTCTTTCTTTTTACTAATGATATTTATTAGAATATTGTAATAACAGTATATTCATATCTGGTCATGTTTTTTCTTCACAGCTTTATTCAACCTTATACCAGTGGGACTTCGAGTTGTTGCTATCCAGGGTGTAAAGACTGGGTTGTATATAGCCTTAAATGGAGAAGGTTTCCTCTACACATCAGTAAGTACCTTTCTGAACTCTGTTTAAGAGGTACAGCTGAAGTTGAAGTCTACACAGGAATGAGATGCGTATTCACTTTTAAGAGGTTCTGTAATGTCTATATATGTATATACATACAGTACACGCACCTGTGTACCCATGTATGTGTGCAACATATCTATAAATGGGATCCAGTAGAAATTACCGTGTACTATGGATGAAACTCTGCATGTTAGCAGTCCTAAAAAAACATTCTGTAGAGCTCTTTTTCTGGTAGGCTATACTGATAGTGTGCAATACACCACAGAGATGATTATTTTCAATTAAATTCTCCAGAATTTTTAAATAAAGACCTGCAATTATTTTCTTCATGACTTGTTGATCCGAATCCAAAAGCTGCTCCAATGGTTACTTTTATTGATAAGACTTGCAAGTCTAACTTGCGTCCAAAAAGTCATTAATAGTCTTATAGTTTATCACCATAATCTTGTAATTGTATGCTTAGCATTATTGATTTTTTTTATTTCAGATATCAGGAAAATAAAGAGTTCTGTGAGGGACTATATCTTTGTAGAATGATCAAAGTTTAAGAAAAAATCTTTTGAGTCACAAAGAAGACTTCTGAATAAAGCGATTGGAAAGTCCTCAGATTGTTTAAGATATTCCAAATGATTTAATGCTAATCACTCGGTGTGTTGTTGTGAATATAAAAATCCTCACTTTTGTGTAAATTTAGTGTCTTAACCTCCTTTGAAAGGCAAACAGACTTTATATGAACAGGCAGTTCTGTCAGGTATTAACAAGGTGGCTTAAAGGATTTTTCATTACTATATTTGTATTGCCATCTATGTTGAATTTATTTACATCATGCATTTTCCATTTTTTAATGTCACATAGTTGCTAATTCCCTACTGAGTTACAACACACTGCTTTGTTTTCAATGTCCATTGAAAGGAAATTGGACAGATTAAGTTTCTGATGCTCTGAGGGGAAGTATTGTGTTTGTTTCAAATATACAATTGTCTTGGAAAAGCTAATTAGGAAAAAAAATGGAACTAATCTTGAATGTCAATGTCAAGGAAAATAGAAAATTCCTCCTCATAAAATGTCTGCTGAAAACTCCAGCAGTATGATCTAAAACATTCATTTTCTTCTGTTCAAAATAACAAATTCTATCACAAGAAAACATGAAATATTTGCTGTCAAAAGGAAGAAAACTAGAAGAAAAAACTTAGAGCTGTTAGAGAAAATGCATTGCTGACTTCCCAGTTCCATCACTCCTTGTGGGGAGTTCATTTCAGTATGATGGCATGAACAGTACTTTTTTAATGTGTTGGTACAGTTAAGAATACATTCTTGCCCAGCACCGTTTCTGAAGTGAGTTCTCAGTCCTTCAGAAAGAATTATAAATTTCAGAAAATGTACCAGTTTCCTGACGGATAATTCCACGCAGGGAGGGACCCTACATGAACAAATTCTGGCAGCCACTGTGTTTATGTATTATTCTGGAAATGTTCCAAGTTAAATGAATGGTGTCATCTGGGGAAGGGAAAGGAGCGGAAAGTACAAGGCAAGATACGAAGAGATGACTGAATCCAAACTTCGAATAGATGTGAACCCGACCCTTAGAACATCATCAGGTCTAACAAGATATTTCTGTCACATTGGTGGGAATCTGAATTGCTTTGTTCCTATGTCTTCTTTTTGAGCAACACAGATTACTTAGGTTGTGATCAGTCTCATGGATATAAAGAAAAGTTTATGTATAAGGAAAATGTAATCCACATGTTTAATGTTTTGCAGGATTGCATATTCTTCTTTGTCACTAATGGCAAGAGTTTTGGACTTGATGACTTCATATATTCCTGTAGTTATTGGCAACTTGTTAAGTACTTCTGAATTTTGTTGTGTAAATGTTGTTATGTTTTGAGTGTATTTCACTCTAAAAATTTCTTAGGAGAGTGTCTCAATCTGTCACTTTACCTTGTGTGAGGTAAGGAAATGAGTAGTTTTGGAATATACCGCTTACTCTTCCTCGTGTGGAGAATGAAAGATGAGTGGCCCATTAAGTATCAGAGACATGACACATTTGAAAACTCAGTGGAAGCCTTTAGGTTTGGTGCGTCTACAAAATGATTTTCAATTTACACTTTTGTCAAGTTCAAAATTAGCAATATTTGGTAATCTAATGCAAATTTAAAGGTAGTGATTTGAAAACATCAGTGCTGTAATACAGGTTTGATTGTTTCATATTAATGTATTGAAAACGTTGGCAATACATTTTTGTCTTGGCAATTGCCTGCTTTCAGCTCAGAGACTAATGCATTTGAAAATAAGAAGACAAAGCATCAGAGAGAAGTCTGTCTTCTCTCTGAGGATCAAGATGAAGAAATACTGCATGCAGAATATTTTAAATACTGTTGCTTGTAGGAAAATATTTTTAACCAATCACTTTCACTTTCTACTACTGTCTTGGTGGATTTTTTTGACTCTTTGTCACGGTTGTGTATCTGTTGCACCTAAATGCAGAAGGTGTGTATTACATGTCATATATGTTTTTCCCTTGCCTGTTCAGGGGAGGATGGGAGAAAAACATTTTCCAAGTTGTGTATGCCAACTGTCATCACTGAAAAAAAGTGCCACATAATGGGAATGCTTGTTAAAATTTACATATTGTCATGGTTTAACCCCAGCCAGCAGCTAAGCACCACGCAGTTGCTCACTTACTTCCCCCCCGCCCCAGCTGGATGGGGGAGAAAATCGGGAAAAGAAGTAAAACTTGTGAGTTAAGAATGGTTTAATAGAACAGAAAAGAAGAAACAAATGATGGTAATGATTACACTAATAAAATGACAATAATAATAAAAGGATTAAAATATACAAGCGATGCATAATGGAATCACTCACCACCTGCCGATTGACGCCCAGTTAGTCCACGAGCGGCGATCGCCCCATTCCCACTCCCCCCAGTTTATATACTGGGCATGACATCCCATGGTATGGAATACCCCTTTGGCCATTTTGGGTCAGCTGTCCTGGCTGTGTCCCCTCCCAACTCCTTGTGCCCCTCCAGCCTTCTCTCTGGCTGGGCATCAGAAGCTGAAAAATCTTGACTTTAGACTAAACACTACTGAGCAACAACTGAAAACCTCAGTGTGTTATCAACATTCTTCTCCTACCGAACTCAAAAACGTAGCACTGTACCAGCTACTAGGAAGACAATTAACTCTATCCCAGCCAAAACCAGGATACTTTTATTTAGATATATTGCCAATTTCTTCTAAACATTTTTAAAAAATGGAAGCGTGCAGTATAGTGTAAGTAGTGTTTATAGTCTAAATTGAGACCAAAGTCCTGTATAGTCCTTCTCTGCAGAATACCTCAGTGTCCCTTTTTCCATTCACAGTATATGAA
Organism: Astur gentilis; assembly: GCF_929443795.1. Taxonomy (NCBI): domain Eukaryota; kingdom Metazoa; phylum Chordata; class Aves; order Accipitriformes; family Accipitridae; genus Astur; species Astur gentilis. The sequence goes on from NC_064892.1 coordinate 3,432,133, forward strand.
ATCTGTAGCTTGTGAGAATATCCTATGTGTTGATGGCTCTCTTCAGAGATTGAAGGCCCCAACTCAATTATTTTTATCATAAACTTCCCATGATGTTGACTAATTAAGCAACAGTACTGACAGGAAAGGTATTATGTGTGATCCTGCTTTCTCTCATATGGAGTATTCGGTAAGACAAAAATGAAGGTAGAGTGACAGACCAGTTTTACATATAGATTATCAAATGTAGATTTACATTGTTTTCTTGATTTTTTATTTTTTTTTTTTTAAAAAAAGGGTTTTTTAATGGTTGTTTCAGTTTGGGAGTCTTTTTTTTTTTCTTATTTTATTCTGCCATATTTGAGATTTTTTCCACTAATTCATAGAATTAGAACTAGAAAGAAAAAGTGCAGAATTATTATAGAAGGGTGTTATGGCAGTATTTCTTTCTTAAAACAGAAACAGAAGGACAGCAAATTGTGTAGGTAAGTCAGTCTCAAGAGCTTTTCATACCTATTTTGCCTGCTGCAGCAGTTGAGATTTGTATTCTGTCCTTTGGGGACTGATCGAGTCAGGGTCTGTAACACATGCCATCAAAGCCTTGTCAAATAAAGGACAAGCAAAATCTTTGGAGTTTGATACAGCTTTGCAGAATTCCTGAGAGAAAATACTCTTCCAAAATTATAACCTTATTTTTCAATACAATTAAAGTAATTATTGTGATACAATGTTTCGTTATTTTCTATCATATAAAATATGAGAACAAGAGCCTTTCCATGTTCAGTTTTTTCCTTGCACTTTAAAGGGTTAGCCCACTTAAAGACTATTCATTAAGCTCACTTTTTTTGAAGTTTTGGTTTATTGCATCCAACTTTATTTCTGTCTGTGTATGCATGTATACCTCTACTTATACAGGTATATCCATATATATCCACTCACAATTAGGATATATTTATTTAGTGACAGCTTCCCAATTCTAGGGACATGTTAGTGAGCAATGAGAATTATAAAAGTGAGTTGAAATTTATTTTAGATGGATTACCAAACTGTGAATAATTCAGTATTTATGACTGACTTCGTCACTGTGAAAGCTAGTTGGAGAAGCTGGATTTTTCTGCAGAGAACCATCTCAGTTACTAGCAAGATTTTTGACGTAATAGTTAGGGACTTATATGTTAAAGTCCAGAAATACGCCTTGCTTTTGGAAAGGGTGGGCGGGATAAAGTTTTATTTCCAGGGTTGATCCTGTCAGAATCAAAAGGAGTGGAACTGGCTCCATGCACTGAAAAAACAAGCGCAGCCGCAGGGATTCTCCATGGGGAACAGGTATTGCCTGCAGCAGGAAGATGGCAGCGCAGTACGTGGCAGAAGCTTTTGTTGGTTTTGATGCTAATTTTGGTCAACTCACTTTGCAAAAGGTTCAGTGGTTCAACTTTCAGGGGGTTGCAGCTTCTTGGTTTTCGTCGAGGATTTTCTGCTGTCATAACAGGGTGAACTTAGAGGTAAAACTTATAATATGTTAGTCTGTTTTATGATTCCTGTTTTCCTAAGATGAGGATAAGTCCTCTTGGATTATATCAATGAATTTCTCTCAAGAATTACTTGATGTATCTGGGAGAGTTTGGAAGGGCTACTGTTTTGGGGTGGTTTTTTTTTCATCCTAGGAGCAGTTCAGCAGGGTGTTACCAACATTTGGTGGCTACCAGAGTAAGAGAAAAGGGAAAACCTAAAATGTAGAAAAGAAAAAATTTCTAACTATAAACCCTCTCTACCTGCTTGTGCTTTCATCTTTATGTTTCATTTTTAACCATTTCTTCTGCCAGCTTTCACTGAGCCCCGAGATGTGGATGAAACCAGACAGGGAGGAGTAGTACGCCTGCGGTATGGTCAGCAGCAGATATTAAAGTCATAGCAGTCCACTGCCTGGATTCTTAGTAAGGCTGATGAACTACAGAGACGCTTCAGAAGATGAGTGAGCCCGCAGGACCAGGTTCGAACTGCCTGGGCACCTCTTCCAGCGTGGTGCCTGGCCGGAGTTGTGCTCCAGAGCTCCTCATCTGGCTACGGGGCACTGGGAACCTCGCTGGAAAGTGTAGAGACTAAGGGAGAGACATGGCTGCGTTTCTGGGAGGTCTTACCAGCTTTTTATAAAGTATTTCAGAAACTAGGGACGGCACGCTACTCGCTTTACGGAATAATCTTGTAAGATGGGGGTTTGTGTTTGATCTGCCACGGTTCGCAGCGTCAAGGGTGTTGGAAGGGTGTTGGCTGGGTGGTCTTTCTGTGGCAGTGAGATGTCAGTCTGGGTCACCGCCTTCAAGAATGAGAGAAAATATTAGTATCTGTTACTAGGAAGTGTATTTGTTATCTAGCTCTGGTAACTCTCACCTGAAAGGAAAGCCTTTGAGGGTTTCTCCTGACATTTCAGCAGTTTCGCAGTGCTGGTATTTACTTCCACCACTTCTCTAAGCCCACATAAATGACCTGTCTGAGCAGAACAAAATCCAGCCTCAAGGAAGAACATAGGAGCACAGACAGTACAACCTGCAAAAGAGTGAGAACTGAATCCCTATTTCTGGTATCTAAAAGTCAAATGAAAAATAAGTTTCTGGCAGCTTTTCCCAGAGCCTCTCTTTGTACTTTGGAATAACAACGCTTGGCATGTGCAGTACTTTGAAGGTTCAGAGGTGCGTAAAACCTTATAATAAACAGAACAGAAGAAGTTTCAATTAAGCAAAACCAAAGAGGAAATGCAATGTTTTAGAATTCGTATTTTTTTACAAGGTTAATCAAAAAGAGGTTAATGTGACATTGATACAGCATTTTTCTGTTGATTTTGTGTTGTCACAGTGTAACAGTGGTTGACTTAGGTCTTGGCAGAGATTGCTCCCCATCTTGCAAGGTAGGTTAGAAATAGTTAGGAATATATCTGTTTAGAGAGACATGGACAAATACAAGCTTGCTCTATGATTTTGAAGAGGTAGGCTTTTGTTCTAGTAGTCAGAAGTATGCTGAGTAATAGAATAGCGTAAATCTTGTTGCTTTTGAGGTATCTGTGATTTTGTGAACGTAAACACATCAGAGTGGAGTGGCTACTTTAGTAATATTGTGATCAACAGGAAATATGATTTTCTTTCTTGTGTCGGACTTATGCTTTAGGGTCTCAACCTGCTCCCACGCTCTTATCTCCCAGCATAGACTTTACTAAGACAGGGATAGGATCTTAGTTCACGTGTCATCATCTGTGTCTTGGAACTACTCTGGCACATTTTGGAGAGAGGAAAATGGGTGAATTTAATTATTTGACAATCACAGCTTCTGATAAAGACTTTTGAAAACTAGTTATGTTACCAGTGGTACTTTTACAAGTGTAAACACACGGACCTTATGTCAGCTCCATCAGCTAATTTTAAGGGCTTACCACTAAAGTGCTTGCTTCTGTAGGAACACCTTCTTTGCATAGCCTGTTATCTTGTATTCAGTTTGCTGTCAGTTGGCAGGTGACCTATATTTGCTTCATATAACAAAAGTTTGCTTGAGAGGGGAGTAAATAGCATGTTTCAGGGCTGTGTTCCTCTGTAAGTTGGACTGCATTGCTCAAAAGGTAAACAAGTTCAGCATGTTCCAGAAGTAGTTGAAATACACTGACAGGGAGGAGGAAAACATCTGCATGGTTTATGCTTATTTATATCTGTGTTTGGAGGTAGATAATTTGTCTCTCAAGTTGCCTGCCAAAAATAAATACAGAAAATTGCTAATGTATTTATTTATTCTGTGGTGGCACTTAAGAAATAACTGATAACATAGCCCTGCTGTGTTGTACAAAAAGTGCCAGATGTCCCTGCTACAGAGTATAGTAGAAAAGGTGTATAAAATACATACCGAGTCCCTGACTTTTTTCAGTGGGTTAGGTTTTCAGTACATTCTTTCGATTGAATGTGCTGAAGCCAGTGTTCTCACACACAAGATAGCGGAAAAAAGGAGGCATGCACAGACACATGAGAGTTTGATAGGGCAGGAGAGAAGTGAGAAGGAAAGAGATGAATGGAATGAGGCTGACATGAGACTGTGATAAGCAGGGATTTAAGAAAGTGGAGAAATAGTGCAGCTGAGCAGAACCGAATTGTAGAAAACCCTATGATGATATCATCACTGTCGAAACGCTTATGGTGATTGATCAAGTCTGATGCTTGCATTTGTTACTACCTCTCTGAGTCTTTCACATGCAGAAATGGCTCTTATTGGAACTACGGTTCATAAACAATGCTAGTTAAAGAAATATGCAACTTTGCATATACAAAAAGATAATTAGTACTATGAAGATACAGTGTTTTAGCGTGGCTTCTTCATCTGTGGCCATTGTTTCACCCTCCTGCCATTTAAATGCTATACTGGGGGTAATAACAGTATTTGACTCAAAACTTGCAGTGATGTTTCTTGCCACTTAAACCAAATATGTGTGTCCTGTCTAGTTCATTAATGTCCACGGTATCCTTGGCAGGACTTAGTTGAAACTTTTTATCTATAAGAAACACTTGCATATTTGCTTAGAATACTTATTTTCCTTTCCCACATGTACGATATGATATATGTGTTATCTTTCCCTAAGATCACAGAAACATACATAAAGGCATCAAGGTTAAAAAGCTGCTCTTCCAAACTTCTTGTCAAAACGTGGAAGATCACAGAGTCAGCAGCTGCAGTTGGGTATTTTTCGACTCATAATTGTATGACAAGGAATAGTAACTGGTAGGTAGGTATGCTAAATGGGGTAATCTAATCTCATGCTTCAGGAAGTAAGGTGATTGCCACAGGGATCAAGAGGAACCCTTCCTCAATGTACGGCATCGCTTGCTGTAGATGTGCAGAAGGAGGTTTGCCTCTGAACTACTACGCAATGGTCTCAGCCAAAGGCTGAGCACAGGCTTGATGGACCAGCAGCTTAGTCTTGTCTGTCAGATTTCTGCGTCTGGCAATTCTGTCTCTCACGGTAACCTCCCTTTATTTTTGGCCAACGTTTTGTTGCATAAATACAACTACAGTCTTCTGGATGTTTCTTTATTCTCAACTTTGTTGTTCTTAGACATTTGGGGTTGTCTGTAATCCTAAACGTTGAATGCTGTCTCACTGTGTGTTGTGGAGTCTTCCAGTAGCCCTCTTGTCTTCTGTTCTTTTACGTCGCTGGTAATTGTCACTACACAAGCAAAAGGATCACGTTTGACATTTCTGATTTTCTATTTATTACTATTTAATCTTACTCATTCATTGCATCCAGGTGTGAAAAGTAGCTACCAAAGATTTAAATTCTCTCCAATTTTAGACAATTATCAAAAACATGTTTCCAAAACAAAACCCTACTACGTCTTTCCATTATTGGTTAATGAGTATTCAAAATATTGAAGACAATTGTAGATGGATTTTATGGTGAGTTTAAATCCCTTTCAAAATAAATTTGGTTCTTATGACATAAAGAAGACCTCTCAATACATCTTCAAGATTTCTAGGTAAGAAACAAAAACTAACTTTGTGTGGAATAGAACAACAACAATTAGGTACACGTGGTGCTGTCTATCACTGCTGTAGCTGCGTAGTTAATGCACCTTCTGTTATTCAGGACTATTTGCAAAAGTTATATGGCTAGATACCAAGATAATTGAACAGAAATGAACTATGAGCTTTTAAATATAAAGTCTGTTTTCAAAAAAAAAAAATTCTGGTGGGCTGAATTGGCTTTAGTCAGGCAAAAATGTGCTTTCATTATGCAAGAAAAGTTCAGTATTATCTTGCAGACGTGAAATAGTCAAATGCATCTTTTGTTAATTTTTAATAATTTCTCTAAAACTTTTAACTGGATCACAATATTCAACTTATATCCCATAATGTTAACATAAAAGAGGAAAATGTTGTATTTACCTATGTAATGAAAGGAAATTATGCAAGCATCCTATAACTTCACGGAGCTTGGTAAGGCACCCTACATATCCTATAATAAGATGATGTGGGCTCAAGTATGTGTGTGTTAATTTATCATTGTACCTTTGCAACACAATTCTGTATAAAGTGTGGTCCTTAAGACTGAGCAAAAAGAGGGATGATATATTTCACATGTTATTGTACTGTGCAGCCCTACACAATAGGGCTTTGTAAAAAAGATATGTTTCTATAAATACCAAATACTGAAAAAAGCCACAGCAGTCTTCACCACTGTTGTAAAATGAAAGCATTATTTGCAATGCAGTAGCCATACATGTCTTCTGTATTAGTGTTATATATGTTAATGACTGATTTATACATAATATCAATTACAGTTTTGGAACAAAACAGGTTTCGTATTATTCTTGATTTTTTTGAGGGTCTTGTTTTACCTTGCTCTTATACACATTTATTTTCTTGTTGCAGCATATTCATTTTTTCCCTTGGATAGGCAAGTGTGTAGCTAAGATTAGTGAATGATGGTCAGTGATAAATTTATATCCCCTGTAATCTTCCCATATGCCAAGTGCCCCTGTGGAAAAATCTGGAATGTTTCAGTTTCTTCCTCCTTGGCGAGGCAGCTTTAGCCGTGGGCTGGATCCTGCCTGGAAACTTGACCATCTGGGCAGACCCATAGAAATGCTGATTCTGCATCTCCTGACTAATGACCCCGTACCCTGGCCTCCTTCTTGTTGGCAGAGCCTATCAATCCGGGAGCTGCCCGAGGGTCTTCATGGCTCCCTGTCCTACGTGCGCGTGTTGGGGAGGATGGGGGCTGCTTCCACCAGCTTTCCCCTGTTGGGTTTTCTGTGGCCAGGGACTAGATAAGGCGTGTGTCTTTGCAGAGCTGTGACGGTCTGTGGGTGAATACGTCCACATAAATGACCGGGATCATCTCCGAAGCCTGCTCCTTCCTGTGGGACTAAAGCTCTCTGAAAGGATAACTCGAGATCACTTTTTTTTTTTTCTTCTTCCCTTTAGCTAAATTTGCAGTTCATTATTTGCTGATTAGAGTTCACTTCTAACACATTCATTTACATTGTGAGTGATTTTTAGGTGTCTAGACAAAACTGGCTAGGAAAGCAAGCATCCAGGAACTTCTTGTATGTAGTTGTACCAAACATCGAGCCTTGATCTCCCTCTTGGTTTCTCATGTCAAATTCCTCAATCCTCCACTTTCTCTGCTGGCAACTTTCCCTCGCAGTGATCCTTGGCATATTTCCATGGATAGTCCGTGATTATATGTGCTCATTTAGCCCAATATCATAGACCTTACAACCTACTTCTGACATTTTTCTTTGGAGGGTGTGACTCTTTCCTGCCTTCTCATCTTTCCTTCATCTGGGACACTCTTCAGCCACCAGAGAGGCAGTTTTAGGTGGAGACAGGCAGATACAGACTTCCAGGAGAAATGTATGAGGTTCATCTGTCTCGTTCATCTGACTTGACCAAGCACCAGCTGTGGCGTCAGGACACCACGTAGCAATGGTGGGGCCTTTTCTGCCCGTAGCTTGGTGTACTCGCATGCATCTTCAGTCAAGTAAAAGTTCCAGTTTCAAATTTGTCAAATAATGTCTGGATATTGGAGGGCTCTGAAATTCTCAGAGGTACCAAGCGTTGGCCTAATTCTGATGCTAATGACAATTGCTGATCTCATAGGTAGCAGGACTGGCATAACTGACCACTTTCAAAAATCCCGCTCGCAAGGATTAAACCGGCGAGGTTTATTGTGCGGTGTTTATTCAACATATTCTATTCACTGTCAGGTGAGAAGCTCTCTTGACTGATTCCTGTTGACTTGACAAGGATTCTTTTTTTTTTTTTTAGCAGACTACAAATACAGCCCTGGGGACATACTCTGTCTCCCTGAGGGTGTCTCGAAAGGAATCATAAATCTAGAAAATCAGCAGTCAAACCTGAATCCTGCACTAAAAGCGTTGGAGTAGGGGTGAGTAGAAGACTCACCCCATCGTGTTTGAATTCAGTTGTGACTGTTCTCTACATTCTGTTCTCCTGATATATTTGTCAGTAAACATTTTGTAATAAAAAGTGACACAATGCCACTACCTGGCAAAACATGAACCCCTGGACTTAATATGCAGGATCTGCAGGAAAACCCTGTACTTTGAGTAGGTGAAACAAAAAGCTGAAGACTTATTTTTGTCAGTGCACCTGTGGATTTCTTTTTCCGATAGCGCATCATGTTGTGGATAGCTTTGGCTTATTAACAGGGTGATAAAATTTTTTAGCATTGCCAGACATTTACATTATATTACTTAATCTTGAGTGTGACTGTGGCTGCAAAGCTGAAAACAAAGTGTTTCAACATGAAAATGACATACCAGTACTTTGCGGCTCCGCAGATGTACACAGCTAAAGACCTAGAGTTTTCCACAAAAGAGATGCGATTGCCTAATTCACCATGGAATTGTTTACTTATTGCAGAATTGCCTAACGGCTGGTGAATTTTAAAAAGATAGGGAAAGGGTTTTGTACCACAGGCACAAAACAAAATACAGCCAACATTTCAAAAGCATAATATGTTCTCTTTTTCATGTCCCTCTTGGCCAGCATCTGACTTCCATGTTGTGACTGATGTCCCCTAAGCAGTTATACCCTGTCACATTGCCAGTCAGGCTACAGGCCAAAACTGAGCACAGTCCAAATCATCAGGAAAGAGAATAATATTATGAAAAAATCTACACCTAAAAGTAGCTTAGAGGGTGTTAAGAATAGGTAGAAGTATAAGATTTTTTATATTTATTTGCCAAGTATTGCTACTATTTCTCCCACCAGTGTTTTATATTATTGGCTAAGTATGGCTTTATTTAAAAAAAAACTAAGGGTATAATTTTAATAAAATTTTAATTAAAAAGTAGACCTGCCTGCAATTAATCACATTCCACAATCCTTGTTGTATTTTTTTCTTTATCCTAGAATGTGTTTGGATGTTCCCTGCCAAGGGAAGAGCAAGGGGCATGTTAGTGCAATAATGTGACCATAGACTGGTCAGACAAAAAAGTAAAGTATAATTAATGAAGAATAATCTGGAAGCACTATTTCTGTAAATTATTGATGTTCTCGGGGGGATACGAACTGAAAAATGTATTCTCTCAGAACTTAGTCGCAGTTGTAATTTCATACTTACACAAGAATTACTTTTCTTTTTACAATGGCATAGAATAATTTTCAGATTTGGTAGGAATTTTTCTATTCATTCCAGTGGGGTCTGGAGCTACTGGGCTATAATTCAGTAAGTACCGGAAGGATTTGGATAAGTGTAAGCACCTTTCTCATTCAACTTCTTCTTGAACAAAGTATAGCAGGGAGAATCTCTCTTTTTAATTCAACACCAAATGCTATTACTAAAAAGTATATTGAATTTCAACCTGCATACCTTGTGCTTTTTTTCCTGCTCTGTTTTCTGGAGAACTTCTTTTGAGGCTTAGAGTAAGACAGCAAGAGGCAGCATTTGATATTCTTTTCCAACACTTACATTGTTTGTGAGGGGGACCGAGTTTACTATTTTCTTCTTGACATTTGAAGATCAGGAGTGTGCCCTTGTCTCTTCATTTTCAAGTATCTATTGGCACCAGCAGCAAAGGAGATGAAGGAATCGGCCTTTCAGGCATTGGAAGTGACAACTTCAGAAGCATCAGCTAAGGCAATTCTATCACCCATTTAGCATTCATATGAGCATTGAAGGTGGCCTTTGAAAACAGAAGAAGAGATAAAATTGGTATTTCCCCTTAATACTTACAGAAATTTCACTGCGTCTTTGACAGCTGACAGCATCCTGCCCTGTGCTGTCCTACTCAGAACTGTGAAAGCCACTTTTCTTCAATTGACTTGATTAGAGTGGAAGATAGATCAGCTGATTTTTGATTTTCAAAGATTATTGCATAGAGGTGACTGCTCTATAGATGGCATGTGAGGAATAGTAAGATAGTGTCTAAACTACGGTGTCCAACTCACAATTTTGGATGTATAAGTATGGCACTGAGAAAAAAGGAGGCAGAAGAAAGGATTAGGACTAGACGATTGACAGGTAGATCATAGTAGGTTTACTTCAAACTCTGCCAGTCATATGAAAACAGTCTCACTAGTGAATTTTGCCTGAAACTGCTCAAGGTAAAAATAGCCTCACTTGAAACTGTTGGATTACTCTGATAGGAAATGTGGGGGTACTGGCCATGTCAGATGCAGTCAAGATGCAAAATTCACACAGTGTCCTTTTATTCTGGCAGATCACAGATTTTGTTAGCTGTGAATAGGCACATTCCGTTTCATTCATCTGTAGATACACCAAACTCAGAAATATAGCATGGAGTTCTGCAGTCCTGGTCTTAAAAAATAAATGCGCTATAACCTTGTTATCCTCCTGAGTTCAGTAGGCGTATTTTTGGGTGAGCCTACAGCGGTAGAAGTTTCTTGGGCAGATTTGTGGAATGAAGCATTAATCGTGGAAATGTGAAGAAAACGTTGATGCGTCGTTTAACTGAAAAGTCACAAAAGAAGCCCATGAGTGTAACTGTTAACTTATGATATTACTGGATAAAGGAATGATGAATAACAGCTGTGATACTCTAGCTGCTCATGACACCAATTCCTGGGTGTTAATGGGAGCAGAGGAAAGTTGACTGTGCTCAAACATCACCTGAGTCAGCAAGAGAAGTGGTTTTTTAAAACCTCTCATTGGACTTAATACAAGGTAAAATGAAAAGACATTACTTATCCTAATAAATATTGTCTGTTGTCTACATTAACGGAATTTAAGCTGAGTATTGCAAAATTAGTAGTAAATACTAGAAAATCTTGTTCCTTGGTTAATGGTTTTGCAGGGCAAAAAGTAAAAAAGACAACTCGTGAAAATTAAAATATTGTTATCGAAGATATTAACTAAAAATTAAAAATATTTTGAAAGAGATACTTTGAAATTATCCAGGTAAAAAGATTACTTTATTTCCAGAAATAATTACTCAACAAAATTTTCAAAATCCTGAATTGTGTTCTTATTTAGGTTTGGGGAGAATGCTGAAATCTTCCTGGAATTTTTAGTCAAAATTCTAGAAAATCGCAAGAAAATGACAACATAAATACAAACTCATTTAATAATGCTCCTATTGCTTATGTGTGTAAAGAGGTATGTTAGTATATATCCTCTCCCATGAATAGAAGTAGTGTAAATTATGCATAAAGATGCAATTTAATCACAGACATTAAAGTAAAAAAAAAAAAAGCCCACAAAACTATTTTGAGAATGAACCTATTCTCTGTTAACATAGCCTGTATAAACCAAATTATTATCCAGTTTTACAAGAACTGAACCTGTGTATTTTGCAGATTCAGTGTTTCTTTTGTGCTTCTATCAATAAAACAAAGCGTTGATAATCAAATCAGGAAGCATTGCATTCAAAGGTCTGTAACAGTAACTTTATAAAAAAATAAAAGAAACAGACAATTGTTTTGCCTTCTAAGTTATGACCATGTGGTGTTGGTAATTTCTAATCAGACTGGGTGGCATTTTTGTAAAAGGAAAGGGCTTCAGCAGTTCAGTAAATATGTTTGTGCATATGTGATGGTGCTTTCTCCAAAAAGATGAAAACACCTTTTTTTCTTCACATTGTTCCATTCGGCAAAGCAACAAATGTTCAAAAATCCCCGCATCTGTTTTCTCTAATTTTTTTTTTTTGTCAAGTCCTATTTATTAAATTAGTGCTGTACTCTTTTCCTTTATCTCTGGATGGAAGAAGGAATTTTATTTGGCATTTCATGGCCTGCTGCTTTTTCTAAAGGTTTCCAACTTGGTTCCCCTCACTGGTAGGCAGCAGGGGGTTCTCTAGCTCATGCTTAAGATTGTTAGTAGTATTTTTCTGTTAATGTCAAATTGATATTGCTCTGTGATTGGAGTGACCTGGAAAGCAAGCTCTGCTGGATAAGCCCTTATTAAGGTGACATATTGTTCCTTTATGCTGAAGTAAATATCTACCTCCAACTGTAGAAAAACATCAAATATATTAATAAAAAGACTCATTTGTTTATTCTATAGTACGACTAGGTAAAACAAGTAAACATAAAAATAAGCAAACATTTTCATTAATGTATTTTTCTTTGCCATATGCATTCTAAACTTCAGCGTTGAAACGCTGACAAGAAGGCAGGTTTTTCTAGGACAGGTTGTTAAAATGATAATCTTACATTATGCTAATAAAAGAATACGCCAAGGATTTCTCACGCACATCAGCAGTTTCATACTTTTGGGTACCTCAGTGAGGGCAAAACTCTGCTGCTTCCACAAAAAAAGCTTTGTGAAACCTGAGTCTCATCAGTGCCAATAAATGCCCATAATATGGTGACAGAAACTTCTTATTTTGTTAACAGCTTCCACCTGGGGACCCCAAATAACTTGACATGCAGGAATGAATGTAGCTTTGTAACTCCCATGTGTGCTGTGCAAGAATGCCAGTAAGCTTTCCTGTCTTCCTTTAAAAAAATTTAAAAAATTAAAATTTAGGAAGCTGTTTAATTGAGAAACATTTAATTGACTCTGGTAACAGAAGTATATGTCAAATATTAAGTGTATAGCAAAGATTTGAGATACGTGAACGTGTAACGGTGGAAGCTGGTCTGCACAGAGCCCCTAGTTCTTTCTCTGGACTGTTTTTAAGCCAGGCTAGAAAGCAGGTACCTGAATTTCTCATCGTTTCTTGAATTTAAAAGTCATACTAAATTCATCAGCGCCATAGCATGTGGTTTGAATTTGGTCACAAATCCTTCTGTTACCTGGAAAACCTTTACTAAAATGCTTGACATAGATTCAAATGTTTTGAGATAACTTTAATGTAGAAATAATTTAACAAAGCTTTGAAATTCTTTTTGCAGCATGCCTGTATGTAGATTACAGTATGGAGTACCCTAATTTCTGTCACTAAACCATGGCAAAATTGCATTGTTCATCCACATGCTGTCTCCAGAAATGTCTCTTAAGCAGATCCTGTAAAAATCCCGTCTTTTTATCGTTTTAACAAAATGATGAACCTAGTGGCAGAACAGTGAGAAAACAAGTTTGTTTTTTTCATATAGTTTGTTTGCCATGGGCTAAAACTTAATGTTCAAAGCACCTGTCTAAAATGAGGTTTTTTGCTTCTCTTTTTTTTTTTTTCTATTTCTGGTGACTGTTTCCTATCTCAAGCCTGTTTTGTTAGCTAACAGGATTACCTGAATACTGATACTAAGATGTAATTTCTCCCATGGGAATTTTATAGAGAGCCACCTTATCGCTGCACAGATAAAACTTTACTTTCACAAACTAATCTGGCTCATTGGGTCCTGACCGTGGAAATCTGGCTGTGCTATGGAGTAAGATAAAGCAGCAGTACCAGGAACCAAGTTACACCTTTTAGTATGTTTTAGTGCTTCTTGGAAAATCTTTGCTAGATATGACTCTAGTGTTTTCTAGGTTTAATTTCTACAGTGGAGAATGGTAAAAGAAAAGTGATGTTGAACAGATCAAACATAAGTAATCATTTCAGATGTCAGATTAAGCATACAAATTGAACAATCCATAATTATTTCAAAATCCCATCGTTTAAAAATATAAAATCCATGTTATGGGTAACAATTCAGTGAAATGTGGTGAAATGATAAGTGTTCCAGGCCACTATCCTGTTAAAGCTGCTATTAGATTGGGTCCCTACTTGTTAATAGCGTCATAGGTGATTAGAAATGTAAATATTACTTAGAAAAAATAGCTATACTTTTATACAGCCCTCTCTACATAATTAAGTGATATCACTTGCAAATTTTTTATGCATGAAAGGGGTTATGCCAATAAAATTGGACAAGGTTCTTTCTTTTTGATGAGATGTACTTAGTAGTTTCTCTTTCATCGTAAAAGTACCGTATTAATAAAAGATCTTAGGTTGTAACTGAAGGTACTCCTTTGTTTCCATGTCTTTATATTAAAATTGGCTTTATATCCATTTTGTACAATAAAGCCAATATGACACCAAAACATTACCTTAGCATTAAACTACTATTTTTTTTTAAGATGCTGACAAATAAAATTAAGTAACATCTAAAGCTAGTTGTTAGCATGACATTTTAAGAGACCTGTGTTCTCACTTGTCACAACTTCTGGCCCTGGGGAGCTTAACACAGCTCCTTCAATGCTTTTCCTAAGTGGACCTCACCATCTGTAGAGTGTATTATATGACTGCATTTACTGTGGGCTTCAAGAATGCTTCTCAATGTTATTTACTTGAATGCCTGTATAATCTGTTTGGGTCATTTTTCCCCACTTTCTGTATTTTGAAATGCTGTATGCCAGGGAATACAATACATGAAAATATATTTTGCATCTGTCACCCCTTTCACTTCAAAGACCAGCTTCAGACGTTTTGTGAATGGTATGTTGAAAATTAGTGGTCTAGAAGGTGGGATGGATGTATGTCCTAAAAATGGCCTGCTAGTCATGCTAGTATTAAGGAATTCAAAGCCAATTTATGCCTTTTGCCAAAAAAACCATAGGAGTAGAGGAGCAGAGAGGAGTACAGGACCTGGGTTATAAGTGTGTTTTCTTTTTTTGTCCCTACCTTGCTTAACAAATTGCTAAAAAGGTAATGAAAACAGAAACATCACCTACATTTCTCAGAAAAAGTCAACATTAGAGCCTAATTAACAGCCCTTTATTGTGAAGAAAAGGTGGAGATAAATCCATCCTGCAGTATTACTGCAGTTAAAATTACAGGTGCTTAGTGCAATGGAGTATTACACTGAAAACAGTATGTCTGGGGGTCAAAATCAGTGAGTATTATGCAAGTAGCTTATGCAAAACCCAGCTGCAAATGATTTTCCAAGAACAGTACATGTGTAACAGATTCTAGCACCCAATTTTCTGGTTTTGTTCATTAAGACTACTGCTTCCTTTCCTGAAGGCTATGGAGGGTACGTGAGGGGTGGCTATACTTTTCACTCTGTATAACCCTAAGAATGGCAGAGCCAAAGATAAATGCATCCTTCTGTAATAGAATTAGCTACATGTATACACGTCAAGTTAGCAAACTCGTAAACAAAAGTATTTTGCTAAGTTTTTCCCCTTTTCCATTATGTATAATCATTTGCTCTTCAAAGGAAGAATTTTGTACCAGTTGTCAGGGAAAAGAAGACTTTTCAAAGGGAGTGCGTCAGGATATACTGTACCACCTAGCCAGTAGTGCATAGTATGATGCTGGCTACCTTAGTAAAAATACTACTGCAATAAAAATTTCCAGTTCACTTGGAAATGTAAGATTGTAATGTGAATGCAGTTTTCTAATGCCCATCTCTGAGCGGCTCAACAGGACAATTACTGGGAGGAGGTAGGAAGCAGACAAGTGCACCCGAAACCCCATATATATACAAAATAGAAATTGCTGCAGAGATTGTTTTGAAATGAGAAAGACCCACATGAGTAAAAGGATACCGAGTCAAATCTGTTACTGGAGGTAAATGATGTGAAAACCTGTGAATAAATATAGATCATGCTCTCTCCTGTTGAGATCTGGAAAGTAATTTGTGACTTTAGAATACAGAGCAGAGGTTTATTATGTAAACTTGAATGCTATCTATAGCATAAATAGAAGCCTTATTAATATGTAATGAAGCTTTTCCTTTGTTTCTCCCTTCCTCTTTACATACTGTTACTATGACTTATTACATTCCGAAGGCTGTGTTACTTCTCCATTAGCAAAAAGAGAAATGATTTTTGGAGGACCTTTTGTTGATGGGAGGTTTGAAATTTATGCTTTTGTGATTTTGTTCTACTGTTTGGGTTTTGGGTTTTTTTTTAACATGGGAAAATGTGGCATTTAGTCTCCTGTTGGTCCTTAGCTAAGAATTAAGCGATACATTGCCACAATATTCATCATTTGCATTATTTGCATTTGTTTCCTGTCTGCTGTAGATTCTTCTAATTTGGTTAGAACGTGCTTTTTATCTTGAAAACATGTGTATAACTTACCTTATATCCTTCAACAATAGTTCTCTTGCGTTAATTACAAAGTTATTAACTAGAAGATAAGTAATTCTTAAACATTAATATAACTATAAATGCATTAGTTTTGAAGCCTTGAAACCTCCTTTCTATTGTATTTCTTTCTTAAGTGTGCTTCCAGCTTAACCTTCTTTTATGTAGAAATGAAATCAGTCAAGTAAGATGTTTTCTTAAGGTAAGTCCTTAGAAAAAAGTTTCCTCACATATTCATGGTGTTTGACGGCCTGCTTCAGGGCATTAAAAAGAACTTAGCAGAATATTTTAAGAATTTCTGGTAGCATGACGTTTGGGTTCATTTCTTTTAGTACTTCCATTTTAATGTGGCGCATGCTAATAAGTAAGTGAGGAACTTGTATTTTTTAATTATGCCACAGGGTGAGACAGGAAAATTCCAAAGAACAGGATTTTTTCTTTAATATCTTTTCATCACAGACACTTATTAATGAAGATGTAAGTATTAACTACATTGTATGTTTCACATTTAAAAGTGTGGTTATTTACAAGATAGAAACTGGATGTTCAATAGAAAGAAACAAGTGTTTTCGAACAATATAGAAGATTTTTTTTGGAGGGAGTAACATTTACAATGTTGCAACACTTAATCTTCTACACGTTTTGTTAATTCAGTGACTGTTTATTGATCGTATGATACACGTGGTAGAGTGTATTATCCTCCCCCGGAGGGAAAGCGGCAAGTGCTGACAGTAATACCGTGTGCTTGTCATTGGTACTGTAGTCCTTCAACTTTCCCTCCTTCCTCCTCTTCTCTCCTCCTTTGTCCAAGCCAATTGCTGTCTGTCAATTTTTTAGACAGACCTGTAAATGGATCTATATAGCTGTCCCACTGCACCTCAAGCGGAGCCACATTAATTTCAGTGGAGCTCTGTCTGGAACCACACATCGATGCCGATCTGCAGAGGGGTAAAAATGTGCCCAAGCAAATCAATATCCCAGACAGATACCCTAAAATCATTTAGGCCCCTTCTTTCAGTGCAGAAATTGGAATTGTGGGTTGATGGAGTTAGGGAAAACCTTGAGTTTGGAGGCTGCTTTCAGGGAAAAGTGGTCACAAAAGACGGAATGAAAACAAATGGGCTTTGCATTCAGGAGAGCTGATAGTATTGAAAGAGATGAGATTAAGGAAGAACCAGCCAAACTATCATAAAACTAAAGAAAATAAGAAAGTCTTTGACTATTAGCAATACAAATTGTAGAACAAAAAGGATATGGTAGTAAGGATGGGTATGGAGGAATAACTGAAGCACATAATTTGGGAAAGAAAAGCTCTAAATGTTATATTGAGAAACATAAGAGGTGGCAAGAAGAGCCTGAATAAATGCAACAAAAGTAAGAGAAGGAAAAATGAGCCTATAGTTCCATCTTTAACAGGGTGAGGAGCAGCGTGTGGCATTGAGAACGCCAAACTGGTCCAGAACTAATCTGAACCTAACGGGACTCACTGGAGAGTGAGTCAAAACAAGACTCGCTCAAAGCTAGAGGATTTTTAGACTAGATAGATATATTTGATCAGAAGTGCCTGCTGTGACTGGTCTCTAATGTGCCCAAGGAACTTGAAACTGTAAGGACTAAGGTAGTATCCAAAAACCCCAAAAGAAAGGCAAGCATTGTATCTAGCTTTGAGGGATGGGATGGAGTGGGAGGAGAAGGTAGAATCTAGCAAACAGTATCTTTCTAGATATCATAGATAAATTCTTTAAAAAAATACTCATTTTATAAATATACAAATATTGATATAGTAAGAAACAGCCCATACAAATTTATCCAAAAGTTACTGTATGAAATCAGTCTCATTGCTCTCTGTAATGGTGTAGCTTACCTACATATGCTTTGCATATGCTATATCTTGAATTTAGTAGGGTTTTGATGTTGCGGGAACTGGATTACATTAATCTGTACTGTAGAGAAGCAAGGAAAGCAATAAATTATTTTTATATTCATCTCGGGTAGGACAAGAGGTAATTAGTTTAATTGTCAGTGAAGACAATGTCAGGAAGAAATCTTTAACTACATGAGGTACTGGGAAAAGCTAAAAACCTATGAGTCATCTCGCTGGAGGTTTCTAACTACGAGGTAGACAAACTCTTGTCAGCATGATCTAGATGGGCTTGCTTCTGATTCAGAGCAGGCAACTTCAGCAGGGTCTACAACCTTTCTAACCAAAACCCCTTTTCGAGTGCAACACTTGCGTGATTACTCTGATTTACGTAGTCTACGACTCTTGGCTATTGAGAGAGAATGCAATCAAATAATTACCAGCTGCAATCTTCTTTACTTTGGATGTATTGTCATTTGGACTGCAACACTCAATCAAGCGGTGAGAATTGACAAAGTAAGTGAGGGGACTGCCCATTTCAGTAAGTCTGGTAATAATGAAAAGATTCGAAGTTAATTTTTTACTTCTAGTAAGCTTAGTTAATTCTAAATGTAAGAAATGTATTGTCATTTAGGAAAGGTAGCAGCCTGAATTTGAAAGAGTAGTAAGTGTCTGCCTTTATTTCTACTCAGAGCTGTACAGTCCTGAATGTTAGGTCTAATTTCACTAGCTTGATGAATTTCAGTCAGTATTTGGTGTATTTTCTGGAGATTTCTTCAGATGGCATGCATGCTCAGGCTAGTTCAATATGGTTGGTATAGGTTCTGAATCATTATTTTGGAGTCCCTTGGATACTTCCCACTTAGAAATAGAAAGACATAGCAATCTAAAAGTATGCTTTGATTGCTTACTTTACAGTAAATTCAGCTTGATTAACTGAAGACTATAAGAGCCCTGTGGAATTTGGACTGGGAAGACTGAAATCAAGAATTGCCTGTTTTTTTAATGAGGAGTACTCTTCCAGGGTCACTAACATCTTGCAGTGCCACGGGAATTTGGTTTTGTTTGAGAATTTCCCACAGCTGTCATGTTTGTTCTAGGAGGCTTAAAGGATACCAGTGAATTTAGTAACTGGGGATGTTTTGAAGCTGAGATGATTTCTGAGGCTTCTCAGTTCCATGTGTGTGACTCACTAGACAGAGTTTTCAGAGAAAAATTGTTTGTGTCTGCTTGTAAAGAACTAACGCTGTAATTACGTAGCACAGGCTTGTACAGGCTAATAGCAGATTGTTGTCAGTTTTGTGTATAATACGATTTTCTCTCTTTTACATCTGGGCTACTGGTGGACTGATCTGTGAGAAAGGAAAGTTAACTCATGCCCCAAAAAGTAGCGCAACCCCCACTGTTGTACTCCTTTTGCCCTCCTGGTCTGCAAGGCTCATCTCCCTCCCTCCTTCCATCCCTCCCTCCCTCTCTCTCCCCCAATTCTGCTGTCCTAAAATATTGTCATCACAATCCAAGATATCGTTCTGGTTTTGCTTCGTCTTGTGTCCCTAAGTTTTCATACCCATGTCCTACATACAAGCAGCTTGCTTTATTCCATTTGGAAATTTCTTTTCTGTACTGAGGGAATCACAGCTAATTGTTAGGGCAAGGACTGCACTGCATCTAGTCTTCCTTGGGAGGATATGTGTTATGTCCCCACAGCAATTACAAAAAGAAGGTACGTTGCGATGTTGTTATTGTTTATTCTGGAGGTAAAGCTGTCTTCCTGTAAGTTGTCGGATATACCCTCCTCTGCATGTGTTTTTCATGTTCAACATGTAAAAAGTTTTCTTTTAATCAGTGCGATATGAGAAGTAGCAGTGTTTTTCCTGACTTCTGAAAGCTGTGAATTAAAATCTGTTCTACTTGATTTGGGTTTTAGACCAACTTTAAGGAATACCATGCATATATTAATGTATAGGAGGCTACATTTACTCTAAGGTAGTAAGGTGAAGTTGCTTGATTTGTGTGATATTATTTCAGGAAAAAAAATCAATCACTGTAATTGGTAGCTGTCATCATATCATATGATACGGATTTAACATATATAATTCAAAGGCAATGTTTATACACTCCTTTTTAAAAGGAGTCGTTTGTTACATGATAGAGAAGCTGTTGAATTCAGTGACAGTCAATAAACAAAACCTAGTGCTCTGGAGATCTGCAGTGAGATAGTTACAGTACTAATATCGATCCCCAAATTTCTTACCCTGATCCTTCCTTACAAAATACAGCCAGAGCTTTATTTTGAATGGTAACACAGAAAAAGAAGAATATAAGAAGGGAACTAGGAATGATTCAAAGTAGAACTTAAATCCAGTTAGCAGCACAGAGCATAGAAAATCCTTCCATTACTATTTTGTCCACTTCCTTTCTTTTTTGATTTGCTTTTTCCAGCGGTTCTGACTGCTTGTTTTGCTAGTTTCTTGCCCAATGTTAGTGTTGTACTAGAGGTTCGTTTTTATTTGAGTGTGCAAAGCTAAAAATGAAAAATCTTTACTCTCAGATGTTTTAAATTTGAGATTGAACACACTGCTCTTCAGTGCTGCCCTTTTTTACACTGAAGTCTATACCTGCATTTTTATCAAAATGAAACAAAAAGATCTACCCTAAATTATTTCTCAGAAAATAACGCATGCAATGGTCTCCATTTGATCTCCAACAGAGCCTAAAGAAGAAGTAATGTGTGGCCTTTGTCCCTAGCTGAAAGCTTACGGAACAGCAGCACAGCCTTGTAGCCATAATGTAGGTAGCACCTAACCTCCTTCAGCAGCTCCAATGGCCCAAGCATAACAATGTTCATTTTGGCATAAAACTCGTGCTAAATTCAGCTGGAGCTAAAACCCAGATAGGAGCGAATACTTCTGAAAACTCCACTCCCTGTTTCATTAAACAGAATGTTGAAACAATGGCCTGTTTTCTGGGGTAATTATGTTACCACAGAAAATGAGATACCATGTAAAAGGACTCACAAGTAGTTGAACTGCTAACACTTGGGAAAAAATGCATTTATCACTGTGATTTACATTTCAGTTTTCCTGGCATTAGTTTCATTGTGAGGTCTGAGCAGCTTCGATATATTCCTGAGAGGTGATATTTTTATGAAGTGAGAGACAATAACAACTCTTAATTAGTTTAGCAAGTTGTTTAAGAATAAAGTTATATTTTAATTTACCCTTAGTGATAGTTCATATTTTCTTCAAGATTTTCAGTAGCTTTGCTCTATGTTGTGCTGTATGCATTTTAGTTTGAGTTGCTTTTCACTGTAAGGAGCAAATAATGTTCAGGAAGGGAATAGCATGATGACCAGATGACAGTTGAGAAATGGTATAATAATCCTGTTACTAATACAATATTTCATGCTATTGAGAGGGGAGAAAAGTTAGGAAACCACAGGAAAACAATTTTGATAAGCTGTGTTAAGAGTAGAGAAATATTTCACTTAAGTCATGGATGAAATTTAAATGCTGCATACCCTTTCATTTGTCCACTTCTTCAAAAAACAGAAGTAACCATTAATTGCCAATCAATGAAATTTTATCACAAGAAGTAAGCTAAGTTCCAGGAGGTTCTATTAGCATCCTATGTAGCAATAATAACTGAAGTTTATATTCTTTGAGGAACTTATTCTGTAAACTTTAATGTGTTTTTTTTATTACATTCTAAAATGTACCTTCATAAGAAGCTTCGGTTTAAGCTTGTGGTGCGCACCACTTCTTCATTCCCCTTTTACTTACTTTCCAGCAAAAACTAGAAACAGTTTTCATGTCTATAAATTCTTCTTGAAGGCTGTTTAATATGACATGGATGTGCAGTAGGGCACAACCTTTCAGCTTGCTGTGAAGGTAAAGTATACTTCAGAAATCTTACAGAGATTAGGAAGCAATCTAACAGATGGTTATGACTTCAAGACTTAAAAGCCTCCACAACACAAAAAATAAAAACTTGAGTGTTCAACCCTTTTTTTTAAGTTGGCCCAAGTGTTTCAGAACAAAATAGTACTGTGTCAAGGAGTTACTTGAATTTTGGATGTACGCAGTAAAAAATAAATAGCAAAAGTCCGTGTTCAGTCAAAAGTTTTGGAGCCACATAAACCTACTGCACCAACCTGTTAATTTTCTTCAGTTACCACAAGTGGATCAGGAAATATTTGAGGTAATCCATCATACTGCTATGATTTCCCTTGGTTTTTTAGATTGCTTTAGTAGTACATAGGTATAGAAAATCAAGAAGTAAAATGATGTAGGCATTGGCATGGAATATAACTACTGTCATCGTGAAGAGGAGTCTGCAACCTCCTTTGGTTCAATAAACTAATAGATACTGGTGATGAAGACACCCATCCAAACTTACTTCCTTCAAAATACAAGAATATCGTTCAGTAGTTTTCATGGGCCAGGTCCAATAATTTATGACTGGAAGAGTATATAAGTGAGTGCAGCGGCTTCCCCGCAACTTAATTATAGAGCACGAGATTACCTTGCTTTCGTTTGCTTAGGGAAAAGTTCTGAACCTGTGCATTTTTGGGGTGCAAAATGACTACTGACCTGATCGTTCTCTGATACAAGCATAGATTAGGAGATATGTTACTGAAAATAAATCAGCTGAATTAGTGCTGAATTAGTCAGAAGCTATCATCCAGATAATCAAACTCTCTTTGAAATACACTACATTTGAATGAAGTCTCCTAGGGCAGGTAGTTCTTACTACACTATAATTGAGTCTTTCATCGAGAGATGCACCTGGTGTCATTTCTGGGTTTATTTAGAATACAAATTTTCCTTGTATGATAGAGTTTGTTTCTTGGCACACAGAATTACTCAGTGTCATGGTGGCGTTGCTTTCTTGATTGGCTTGTAAAGTCAGTTCATGACGACTGCACGTTCAGTGTATTAAGTGATAAAAGTAAGGTTTTAATTAAGCCACATAGTAAAGCAATAGCTAAATGTTTTGAAGATACTTTTTTTTTTTTTTGGCAGAACACTATATTGTAATTGGAGTAATCACAAAAGAAACAAACTATATAGACATTGTAGCTGTCTATGTGTAGTTCAGCATGCTAAATTCCCAGACCTCCTTCTCCATTGGTGTATAGCAAATTGATTTAAATGTTTAATTGAAAACATGAAAATTCCACAATTAAAAGTCCAAACCCAAATTATAATAGCACTGTATCCTTTATCCAGAACTAATCTTCTAGTTTATGCCGGTCACAAATAAACACAGTGCCCGGTATCTTCTAAGACATCTGTAAAGAAACATGTTCATGTTCGAATGTTATTCATCTTCAGTGAACGAGATCTGACTCCATCCTACTCCATTTCCCTCGTTCTACGTGCAGATGGTGTTGCTATACCTCTTATAAGATAGGAGAGGATGCAGTGTGTGTAAGAGCTTTCATTTTATATAGGCCACCAGCATGCTAGGAACATACCTGAGTATGACTTAGAGGTTTGGGCTCTTTTTATTTTTCCTTTTTTTAAAGAAAGTAGTCATTCTGATTCTCCATGTACCCTATGCTTTCCGTGTTGTTGGGCTTTTTTATTCTTTTAATATGAATCTCTTTTTGGCCGCTGCCCTGTGTTACAGGACTAAATGGACTTTATTCCGATACGGGTCTTCTCTGTGGAGCCTTATATTCGATGGGATTGCGGTTGGGTTTGTAGTGCTGCTATTCTGCTGTGTGCTGCGCTGTTACTAACTATACAGCGTGAAGCAGGTAAAGGCAATATTTAAAGATTTTTGGAGGCCACAACTAGATCTGCTGTACCTCTCTGCGTTCCCTTTGACTTGTGTCAAAGACCATATGTTTTTTCTATTTTTATGTTCCACCAAATCATATACTTGTTATTCTCAGCAACAGTAGTATTCCACCAGATTTGTGGTGAAAAATCTTCGGTAGCAGCCAGCAGCTGGCATCATGCTACGTATTTCTCCTTGATGCTGCAAAGATATTTATCGTATTTTATAGTTACAGAATTCAATATGAAGACTTAAATTGTAGCTTCAAGAGGTGGGTTTTTAAAAATTCAGTTTCTCAACTGAGTAACAGCCACCTGTGCCTTTTGCTCTTGGAAGGAAATCTCACCGCTGTTATTTATTTATTTTACAGTAATTAGCCGAGAGCTGTACTGGTGTATAATTTAAGAGCGCCTGTGTCAAGGTGATGCCGTCTCGGCTGTTTCCTGAGCTTTCTGAACCTGGCACCGTTCCTGGTCAGAGTAGTCCCAGGAGACAGGGCTGGACGCCCGGGAGATTTCTGCCTCTTATTAGGATCTGCCAATACTCATTATTCTTGCAAAACGGGAGTCGGCGCGTGGGGGCCTAGCCGTGGGCACGGCAGGTAACGTAATCAGCCTGCAAAGAAGCTGTGCTCGCTTCTGCAGAGCAATTATTTTGCTGAGATTGTGAGCTGGGACGGTAATGCAAGAAAGGAGACGCGGGTTGATGTGGGGACAGCTTACTGCTGCCCCTGCACTGTCCCGTGGGGTACCCGTGGGGTATCGTGATTCGTTCCGAGGCAAGGACGGCCAAGCTGGACAGCAAAACCTGTTCCTGAGAGGATGGGTACCCAAGCCACTGCTGTCTAGAACCAACCACCGTTGGCTGCCAACAGCTTATTTTGCTTTCTCCTCTTCCCTTGGAGGAGTCGTCGTACCGCCGGCCGCCCTGACAGAGCTACGCTAAGATAGACGAAGTGTGTCGGATGCTTCGTTATAGTTCTCTGCGCTAGCTCTAGGAAATTCTACTAGTATTATCCAATTTTGGGTGTATTTTTTAATTAGCACGATTTCAAGGGCGACATACCTGGGTTTGTATGTGCAGTCATGCAACGGAAACACAGTAATTTACTTCTGAGAGTGTTGCGGTTTTAGCTCAAAACGTGACTGAAGAGTGCTACTGATGTAGCACTGACAGTGGCTGTGATTTTATTTCTTCCTAACTAGAGCTCCTTGTTAAAACTCAGACCATAAAGGAGACTAGACACATGTGAAATATGTGTTGTTAAGCTTTGTTCAGTTCTTAATCACTGATTCGTGTAATTCTTTCTGACACAGATTTTTGGCTAAAAACATAAAACAGGGATAAAAGAATTGAGGTGGAACTTTGGTTATAATTTCTTTTTCTTTTTTTTTTTTTTTCCACATACAGAAAAAGAAACAAATGCTGTGCAGTAAAATATATAATCCTAAAATATATTCTCTTTCATTAGTATGAAATATTCTATCTTAAACTGGCAAACACAATTGGAATAACAGTAGGTGTATATAATATATATAACAATATGTAAGGGTGTGACTTAAGCAATAAAAAAAGGAAGTCAATTGCTCACAGAACACACAACAGCACAGTTATTATGGAACTAATAAAAATCAATGTTTGCCTTTTGTACATATGAAAAATCAATTTTTGCTTTCTGTACATACAGAAATCAATGTACTCTAGTGAGTCCTTTGGATAAGGAAAAGTCCTGACTCTCAGTTTGGAATTTTCAGATGCAGCTAACTTTGATGGGACTCAGGAATGCTTTATTTCTGATAAAAGGACAGATTTATTTTATAGAATCTGGAACGGTTTTCTGATTTGCTTGTGGTTTAATGAGGGTGCTGTGTTGGTGAAGGAAACCATTATTACTGGTAGCGATCACATTCATTTCAAATGGCTGAAGCAGTGCAATTCAGTGAGCAAAATTTGCAAATCAATGCTATAAAAATGATTTGTTGTGCTTGAGTTGAACAGCTGATGTGTCTGTTGCCCATAAAACAGATAGAGCACATACATAGTGCAATGATGTGTAAGCGGATATGTAGTAAGTACAGAGAGTTGTTATTATTCTTTTCTTGCCTATATTTCTTTTCAGGACCTATCAAGGATGCATCTGTGTTTTACGCAATAAAGACAGTGCTTTCAAGGGTATGTTATTATTAATTATTTAATATTTCAAACAGAACAGATTTAACTCAGCCTAAAGCAACAGATTAACATGACATTTCTATAGCAGTTACTATTAGACAGTAGTGACAAATAATTTTACATGTTTTAGAAGTGAACGTAGGTGTAAAATTGATTCCCTGAATTACTTGGTGTATTTGAGGCCACAGAACTCAATTGGTTTGCATTGTGTTCATGCCTTGCCTTGGCTTTTGATTTAAATCTCTCATTTTCATATATGGTAAGGTTAGGTACCCTTGTGCTTTTCCTTTTTTTCTCATGAGTTTTCACTGCAATGAATAACCAATGGCTTTTTCAGAAGAAGACTGGCTATTTTGATAAAATTTTAGCTTTTGATTCTGCAGACTCTGGCTGGAGATGGCTCAGATATGGCTTTACTAAGCTGCCAGATAGGATCTTTTTCATTGGTGTCTATATAGCAGAAAGTTTCAGTGTTTGCTTTTGTTCTTGAAAAGCATCTGTCCATCTCATGGCTGACATTTAAATCAAATTCCGTTTGTAATGGTTTGTTTGTTTATTTTACGAACTACTAAATTTGAAGATTTGAAGAAGCAAGAACGCTTCTTTTAAAATGAAAAAAACCCTGTTCAAAGCAGTTCTTTTCTTCCCATTTGGCTTGTTATTCAGACCTCTATAAATCTATGGATTTGTGGGTTTTCAAAGAATCTGGTTTTGTCATCAACTATGGCTTTTAGTGAATGGGATATCCTTCAGAATTCCAAACTAAACTTAATACTTTCCTTCTCCAGTGTGCTTTGCAAACATGAACTGGTCGGTGCTAGCAGTGGTATTACCGCCTTCATCATTTAGCAAGTACTGTAAATATTATCCTTCTAGTTTGAGACTCCAGACCTGGTGAGACTCCAGATTACAGAGCTGTCACGCTGGAGCTGCTGGAGAAGGGGGAGGTCTCCACGCAGCCCCCGGTGCTGTGCTGGGGGGCGCATTCTGCTCTTCTGTATTGCACAGCTGTACGAGCTTCTTCCAAAATTCAGTTTGGCCAAAATATTGCATTAGTCCTTGTGAATAGACTGCAGAAGAAATTCATCTGGGTGATGGTTTTAGGCTGGAGGAGAAAGAAGGTTGGTTCTCCTTCGTGTGGTCAAAGTTCATCCAAATTCAAGTAATTTGTAATACTGCTGACGTCATGGCATTTGACTTCCACACGTCTCAGCCTGCGTGGTTTTACAGTTTCCGCCTCTGACTTCCTATTTGATCTTAATCCACTCCTTGGCAAACTAGAACAGATACAATTTCTCTTATGGTTTTTACTCCTTCTGGATTCCATTTAAAATTTAATTCTAGCCCAGCCTTGCTTCCCAGTTTTAATATACCACTAAAAATAGTTGCACTTTTAAATTAAGAATTAGAAGTAGATGAAACAAAGAATGGTTGCACCAGAATGTTTCTTAATAGTTCATGTAGTTTTGGTCATAGCTACAGTGACGTTTCCTATGTATCCTTCTGTGTAGGGCTCTTCAATACAGTAAGAAGAGTAGCATGGTTGTAGTAGTTCTGATTCCACGTACAACACCTTCAGTGAGTAAACAAGGCAGAACTTTATTGACTTAATGATGTGCAAACCTCTGTAGTGTACTTAAGTTTATCATTTATAAACAATTTTTAGGAACTCTGTGCACAAATGTTGAAATTAACAAGAAAAAAAAATCACATTTAGGATTTTTCACGAAAAATTTCACATTCTAGTTTATAAGCATCTTGTAAAAAGGTCTTCTTAAACATCCATTAATCTTTGTATCAAGAAAAACATTATAGAGAACTCCTGTGTTTGGTACAGGATCTGATGTGCTGAGACTTCATAGCAGAGTTATATTCTGGACATATCTGTAGTAGCATAGACTGAATTTCACAATCACTCTTTTGTGCATGGTAAGTATTTCAAAACTAATTTAAACATTCTTCTTCGTAGCTTCTAGGGAGACATCATGCCTCAGGTAGCTGAATTCAGCACCGGGATATTTTTCATCACCAAATCTGTAGTCTAGTGGTCATCCTCAGGACTTCAACTGAGTCAAGTGTTCAGGGCTGTACCTAAACCTGGATATGGATAAGCTTAAGTTTGTCTCCTTGCTCACGGGAGTAAGTCCAGTGCATAGTTTGAGAAAGGATTGAATGTGAATAGAGAAATGTGAAAAGAAAAAATATGTTTTCCCAGCGATCAGTTAAACTACAAGTTTGTGACTTGCATTCCCGTTTAGTTAGTAATGTGCACTTAATAGTGTTGCAGCTACAATGAGCAGATTTAACTTCTAAAGCCTAAACCAGTTGGCCTGTTCTAGTCATTGCTCCGTCAAAGCAAATGGTACCAAGCATGAGCTTACAGCAAGGCCATGCCTGATTGGGAAATTTCCTTCCCCAGCTCACACTTATCATTCCCTCACGGTGTCCTTTGCTTAAGTTTCATGTTCAGTTCACCTTACGTTTTCTGTATTCTCTTCAGATGTGTTCAAACCCGGTCCTTAAGGCATGTCTTATGACTTCCCTGGAAACCAAAAAGTTTAAAACTGCAACAATGTCAAACAATGGAAATGAGGAGAGACCAAATAATTTTCTGTCAAGAACCTGATGCAATTATATATGTTTGCCACATGTTTAGTTAAAATCTCCCGTACCAAACAGTATTGTACATGTCAAAACACAGCTTGCGTCAGTAGAGGTAGCCAACTGCTAAAAATCCATAAATCTTTTTACAGTTTGCCACTGGGGAACATTATACTGTGTTTATTAGTTGGCATTTTTACCCTTCGGACGTAAGAAAGAACAGAACTGTTGAGTCTTAGAGTATCAGACTACTTCTCTGCTGGTTGACTGTGCTGTGAAATGTCGGCACGGCTAGCGTGGGCAGCAGAGACCTCTTTCCGCCAAACATTTTTTGTAGCCCTTTTTTTGATGTGATTTTCATGTTTCCTCAGCTGGACCCTCCGTGATTCGGTGCCGAGTAGTGTAAAACCGGGCATTGTAGAACAGGCATGCTGGCATTTAGGGTTTGAGGGGTAAGAGCAGGCACGTTTACGGCATGCGGCTGTGAGGGCTGCGTGCCTCTTCCTCTTCCTTTTCCTCTTCTTATTCCTCTTCCTTGTGGCTGGGACTGCGAGGAGCCCCCAGACCTGTTTTAATCTTGCCATTTCTCAGCTGTCCCCTCCTTACCGAGGCGCTCCCCCCTACATCCAGATCTGGTGATCAATGCACGCAGTTCAAGCCCGTACGTCTGATTACATTGTTTTCCTACCGCCAGACAGGTTAATGGAAGACATCACCATAAGAGATTCTGAAACATGAAAGCAGAAAGTGCTTCTCTCATACATTTTTCTTCCTTTTTAATAGTTTCCTAAAGTTTCTAGGTAGGTTTCGATTTTTTTCTAAAACTCCAGTTTTACAGACCATTGGTAAGTGACGTGGATTAAAGAAATCATATTTGGATCTTTTACGAACAACAAAACCTGATAATTTCTTAATTTAAAATAGCACCCATTAAAAAGTGTTTTGCGTAGCAATTCATGCAAATTATGTAAGTGCAAAGGAGATAACATTTTATTCATGCTGGCAAAAAGGGAGGTAATTTTATAGTTTCCCTGTTCTTTAGTCCCTGAGCCTGGGGGAGTCCAACACGCGTTTTGTCCTAAAAACATGTATCACAAAGGAAAACCGGCTACATGTCTGACTGCTTATATGGCAGTTTAAAAGTTCTTTTACATTTGTAATAATTTCAAGTGCTGGTCTTTTTATAGGTTTGGGAAGTGGTGGGCTGGGAGCTGTTATCAAAACCCAGTAATGAAGACTAGAGGCAAAAATCTGAGGCAAAGTAGGCAAGTGAGCAAAATTAAAACAGAAGTTAAAAATGGTCCTTGTTTCAGCTATTCCCTGTGTACTGAAGAAGCTTCAAATAGATTTTTCAGTTGAGATCTAGGCCAAAATAGACGATGTGAAGCTGAGATTGTCACCACTAACCTACACTTTTCTTGCTTATCACAGGTGATGTTTACAGTCTTAAAGTTGTTTAAACATGTCCATGTTCTGCACAGATTTTTAAATGCGCAGGAGAAATCCGTACAAGAGACAAAGCTGCGATAGTATCTCATTATTCACAAATGTGACTCTACTTTTGCGTAAACCCCTCTTTAAAGCAACGTGATTTTGCCTTTGCTTTCTGCTTGTATTAAAGCTTAATACTTTCCTTCCTTTCATGTCTTGTGTCAAGCTTCGGAAACATTCGGTTGCCTGACATGTTTTTGCTACTTTCTTTTTGACATATTATCCCATGAGGCAAATGAGCAATCTGCACTGGCATATTCCCTGGCGGCATCGTATCAGCATAATTAATTCATGACTTAAATCCCTTCACACGCTGTTCTGTATGGGAGTAGTTAGATGGAGCAGGTGTGCCAAAGGGCTGCGTGAAGTCTTGGAAGGCAAAATGATGAGTGAAAAGGTTAAGGTACAAGAAGTGGCTTTGTTTCTAGTTGTAGTCAATGGTAAGCATCGCTGTCAGGAACTGGACGTGCCCTGGAGCGACGGGCAGTCAAGCAGACCCAGCAAGTCCCCGAAACCCGCAGTAACTAACCTCTCTACTGAACTGGGGAACTCCTACGAGCAATTCCTTAACGGCCGCCTGCACAGGTGACTTGTATCTGTGGGACAAGATCCCAACGGTGAGAAGGGAGATTCCCTAGGATATGCTGTGGCATCCTAGTCCAGGTTAGAGACCATTTTAAGATCTCCTATGCACTGAAGCCCACCCTGTTTTCTCCGCTATTTAATAGATTAATATAGGACAAAATCTAGTCTGTTCATATGTTTGGCAATACAAAAGGGAAAAAAAAGAAAAGTTAATGGTTGTCCATCAGCATCTTCATTACTTGAAATAATCCACGCCACCTTCTGCTTTCCATCTTTATTCCCCAGCCTGCCTGCACATGTTTTTTTTTGCTCTCATGCACCTGCAGCGTTATTGCAGCACCGTCTATCGGTGGTGTTGGAGGACAGGCAGAGAATTTCCTTCCCTCCTGGTTCTGCTCACCCTTAAGCAGAGCTGCATCTGTTTGGTGGCAGCTTACACACAGATACTGGCTACGGCGATGCTTTCTGCAAATGCACATCGGAATTCCCAGCTGTGGAGTTTCATCCAAACAATTCTTTGGCAGTTCCCTGATGCCCATCTTTTCCTAATTAAGCCATCACACTCTGTTATGTATTGTCTCCAACCCAGCGGTACAGAAGTACTTCTTTTAGGAAGCCAGTTTGGACTGATAAAATAGTTAAAATTTTAAGGTCAGTTTGGGGAAGAATTATTTTAACGCACGTAAATATATCCAGATTTGGGCGTGGTTGCCTAGTCTTGATGAATTTTTGTTACATAACTTTTCTCATACACAGATCTCCGGCATGAAAGCCCTCTGAAATGAGCTCTCTAAGAGGATAGCATAGGTACTAAAGCTATATAGAGAATGATGATTAATAGAGTCTCCTCCTCTCTTTCCTCCCTCCATCCATCTGGAACAAAACTGTGGCAGACTAGAGATACACATTACTTATTTTCTGGCATTATGATCTGGGTGGATTTATTCAGAATCCCTGAGAGGCTGCAGAACAAGCACATTTTGATTTTGCTTTTTGATTCTGTCAGAGAAGCGTTTTCTGCTCATATCCCAAAATATGGATTTAGGTTTGCCTGTGCCCTAGGGCAAGCAGCAATCACTTGAGGGTCAACAGCAGCTTTTCTGTGTGTTAAAATGTCATCACTTCCAAGTATTGTATCTTAGTACCTTCGAGGAGTGGGGTCTGAGGGTTTCCAGATTCTCACTGGACCACAACACTGAATTTAGCCCTTAAAGGCATTCAATGTCATGATGTTTTTAAAAGCAAAAGAGTGTTGGGGTTCCTGCTTAGAGACCTTTTACTGCTGGTGATTTGGACATCTTTCAGAAGGATGAGAAGCATGCTTCTAATACTTTCATTTTACAATCCCTAGTACATGCTTGACATACTTTTCCCCACAACAAGATTTATGCATGCCAGCACACACAATTGCAAGGTATAAATATTTGGATTAATACTTGTGTAAAGTGACATTTATAACTGGCATTTGCTTGTCAGTTCTGAATTTGATATGGGTATGTGACTAAATTGTAGTGATGATTGAATTTCGTTTTTTTACCTCAGTTTTCTATCCCTTCATTTTTAGAGGAGTAGAGTTGACTTATGCCCAAGGCAATGAGAAGGTTAATGAAACACAAAAGGAGCATATTTTCCGTCATTAAACTATCTGTGAACCATGAAATAATGAGGCAAATATTTGTACTACGGCTTAATATAGTGCTATTTATTCTGTACATGTTTATAACAGGAATCTTGTAACCCCAGTGAGTTCCCTGTACATGAAATAACTGGGCAAAAGCTATGATCCAGAATTATTTCTCAGTGACTTTAAATTTGGCAATTGTACAGTTTCTTGAGTGACAATTAAAACAATGTGTTTAGAAACAGCCATTGCAAATCTAGGACTTACCTTCACATGTTACTGGCACTGTGATATCTCAGTACACTCAGTAGAGTGTATCATAGTATTCCCTAGTAATTATGCTATATTAAAAACAGGATTCATATTCTTGAACAGCCAGTAAGTCAATAGACTTTGAAATCAGTAGGAGTCAAACATGCTAATGTACCTTTTAAAAGTAATTTATTTTGTGATAAGCATTTTTTATGCTACTTCAGGTTATTTATTGCATCATGTTACATAATAACTGGATATCTCACATTTATTATTCTAGGATTTCAAAAGATACAGCCTGCATTATTTCTTTTTAATCCATTGTGGATACAAAGTCCAAGCACTGCCACCTGCAAGTACTCATCAGTGCACTAAAATATCCCACTAGTAAAATTTCTGGTAGCGCACAACTTCTAACTTTGTTACGATGCTGGATTTCTTTCGTATTTTAATCTTTTTCTAAGGCAACCCTTTCTCACAGCAACATTTTGCAGCAGCAGCAACTAATTGTAGCAATATGCAGGCACCCTACTGTCCTGTTACCTTCAGGCAAACAGCATTGTGCCATGCTGTAAAGAGCTGCTGTCAAGGTATGGTACGTGATGAGGATCAAACTCCCTAAAATTTCATTTTTCCCTCTTCTCCTCTGTGCATTTTGTTTAAGCATCCAGCCACTCTCTCCAACTTGTTGCTTAACCACTGTTTCTCAAACTGGCTTTCAGTCTCTTCACCACTTCCTCAGCAGAAGCTTCTGTTTTGGAAAAATGAGCCGAGGTACTTTGTTTTAGAGTATGTGTGACCAGTCCTTTTATATTCATACCAAGCAACAACCGGAGCAGCCAAGGGTGCTATGTGGGAAATGAGATCATTTGAAGGATGCGTGATGAAGACGGTAAATGAGTCGCCAGATGAGACGGGCATTTACACACCAGTTGCTCACAGCGGAGTAGTAGTTGTGAACTTATTAAATATTCAGTGGTAGGTGTGGGAAAGTGCAGCTACTTGTCGGCTGTTGCAGAACTTTTTT
Organism: Astur gentilis; assembly: GCF_929443795.1. NCBI lineage: Eukaryota > Metazoa > Chordata > Aves > Accipitriformes > Accipitridae > Astur > Astur gentilis. The sequence goes on from NC_064892.1 coordinate 3,465,488, forward strand.
GGGGGGAGAATATCACTCCTGCGATGGTGCATCGTGCTCTTCCTATCCTTCCTATCACAGTCAGCTGTGAGACCAGCAAGAGCTGGTTTGATGATGGAAATACAGCTTGCTGTCCCGCCTGGGATTGGACAATGAAAATTAGTCTGACGTCAGAAAATCCAGAGTTATCATAGTTGTCCCATATATTATAGATATATACTATCCCACTGGCAGCTCCTGTGGGCCCAGACTGATTTTTGCCTCAAGAAACTGAGGAAGAGATGGCAAAGAATTATTTACTATTTGAGCAGGCACAAGTTGGTTTGGAGACGCTGAATAAAATTATGTAGCCAGCAAAAAATATCACAAAACTAAGCCAGATCCTAACTCGCCAAATATTGCTGCTGGTTTTGCAAGCCAGCTCGGAACTACCGACGTTCACGTGTGCCCCTCGCTTCTTCACAGAGGTGACCTGGTGGAGCAGAGCAGCACAGACAGACAGATACGTACGGACTGTGGTGCGTGTCTTTCCTCATTAGAGCATGAGCACGTTGCACGGCACAAAAGTTTGGGCCAGCACCTACTCTGAACAACAGGAGAGTCTTTGCTATCCTTCCTCCCCGTGTTAAGATGAAACATATTTTCTTTTTTTACAAAAACAGTCGTTACTCCAGGAAAATCTCTATAAATGTGTACACAAAAGCTAAAATGAACCTTAGTCCCTACAGAGAGGAGCTGCTGCTGCTGTTTTGTTCTTACAACATTCAGTAATTCCTACCTGATTATTGAACTAAGGTGCAGCATGCTAGCAATTTCCTTTGTGCTTGAACTTTTGATCTTGAATACAAAAAAAAATGTTATTTTTGAGTAGAACTGTTACTTTTGATGAGTCCTTATTAGTATGTTTGCAGTGTGGCATAGTCCAAGTATCCAGCTGCTGAATTCTTTCCAGATATACTCTAGTACCTTCACCACACTTAAATTAACTTGAATCGGTACTGTTCCATATACATTTTTGTTTCCTTCGTTTGTGAGCATTTTTACTTCTGACTACATTAGAAGCCTCTGATAAAGCGTTTTCCTTGGGAATCCAGATTTTTGGTTGACTTTATTGCTTTTTAAAAAACCAACCCAACCTACAACAAACACCACCACACACTAGATTTCAGGGACAGATTTGCTGGGGACACAATGTTTTTGGCACGCTCCTCTTCGTAGGTTGTGATTGATTAACAATTTGTCACCTCCTGTACCTTCTTTTACCACGTGCATGCCCCAGAAACAAACTGGCTACCTTGAAATAGAGTGTGTGTGTTCCCTGGCATTTACGGGGCGGGAAGAGGTGTTTGGACATCGTGATGGGACTTTGGCAACGGAATGCCGAGGCAGCAAAGGATGATGTGTTTTCTTCTTTTATTTTTTTTTAATGCTTGTGTACAGAGAGTTGTAAATCACTGCTTTCCTTTTCCATCTTTCTCCATGGTTTTGTTGAGTCTGAAAGAGCTCCTGGGTCTTTATGGGCTCTGCCTCTGCTGTGTTTCCTTTCCCTGTGAACTCTTCCCTGCCTCGTGGTACTGAGGACGCCTCCTCTGGGTGTTGCAAGAGTTTTCTGCGTTCACGGAGTGGTGCTGAGTCCCTGCACAAAATGGCATGCAGGCCTGCACAGTATCTGCATGTGGCACACTGTCTTCTTTGTCTTCTTGCGTCAGAGCTCTGCTTTCCCCGTGTGGTGAAAAGCATCTTCCACTAGATTCTGGGTCTTTTTTTTTAAATGTCCAAAGGAGTATCTGTCTTCCCTTTGATTTCTGGCAGCTGGACATCTGTGCTGTTTCATTTTACCCTCAGGCTGAAAAAAATCCGGCATCCCTTTCCTCATCTAGGGCACTAGCATCCACTTGTGCTGATAACCTAGACAAAGAAGGGACATCACCCAGACACAGTGACATCTTAAAGCTTACGAACGTGTAGGCATGTAATCCTTGGGCAGCAGAGGTAGAAAATCTGGCCAGCAGAGCCAGTGTTGCAGAGACAATGTCACTGTCACATTGACGCTGGAGCTGTTTGTGCTGACAGACACCTACACAGGCTGCCACAGTGGAGAAGCGTCAATCAAAGGCACGTGTAATTCCAAGGATTCCTATTACTTTACTTGCAGAAGGTCAAGGTTTGGCTGTCAGGACTGAAACTAGACTAGAATACATGTATGCCCTGGACTGCGCTGGTAGAAGATGCTTTATAGTGTAAACCATGTCTGATATATTTTCTGGAAGAAATCTCTCTCAAGATAATTCCTCAAATATTTCCCTGCCTGGATTTCTCTCTTTAGATGTCCTTGGTTGCTTCATAATCTTTCTTTTGGGGGACTGTTTGATACCAGCCCCTGGGCTGCTTGTGTTCCTATCCCACTGATGGCAGCTCTTGTTCAAAGGACATTTGTAGCAGCTATTTAATTCTGTGTGGGGAGCAGAAGCCTTTGAAATGGATGCAGTTGTGGTGAACTGTCAGAAAGGAGCATTAAAGAAACAGTTTTCCTGTATTTAGAATATTGTTAGCATTTTACATAATTTAAACAGTTGGGAAGTCATGTTTTACTTATTTGAATGCTTCTTACTGTGACGGGTCTTGCAGCAGAGCTGTGAAGGGAGTGGAAATATTTCAAAGTAACCCAGCTTACTCGGGCGATACTGACTTCTGCTAAAAGAAGGTGATCTGAGGGGATTAGGCTGTGCTCATACATCCCTAAAAGTATTAGAGAACAGCAGCAAGCAAAGATATTAATATAATTAATATTATATTTTCCTTCTTTCTCTGCTGTTTCTGCTAGGCAGGTCTGCCCTCACACCACTGCAGGGGAAGCGAAGGTCATCGTCGTCTGGAGGGTATTCAGTGGGTTTGAAAACCGCAGGTGAAATGAGGAGGAAGGAAGGAGTCCCAGGAATTTCAGTGGTGGATGATTTTGCTAGAATTAAGAGTAAACGTAACTGATCGTAAAAGGACTGGACAGTTTCATAAATGTAGCTGCATATTCTGCAGAGCCTGTTCAGGAGCATTCAGAGCCTGGCATCCGAGGGCCCTCAGCTATTTTTTGTGACTGAAGGTATTTATTTATGGACTGATAGGCAAAGTATTGCCATTTCACTCTTTAAAATAATTTTCTAATAATTAAAAAAAAAGTTGCCAAAACCCCCACCCTACCATCTTGTCGATTCGTTACCAGTCCTGCAGTTAAAATTAGGGAATCTTTCCTTGGTTTCTGGTTGTCTGTTTTTGTGCTTCTTGGAGAACTTGGGCTCCCAGAGGACAACAGCGACTGCTTTTGTTGTTCTTTCGGAGAGCGCTTTTGAACGAGCTTCCTGATCACACATTTTTGAAAGTACACATCAGTTTACTTGAAGCTGGACTAATGGATGGAGAATGGGTTTAAAGAGAAAACCTGAAACATTTCTACAAGCTTGTGAATTGAGGAAGGACCAGCAGCTGTATTTACCAACGCAGTAGTATAAAAGCAGTAGAGGCGCCAATGCCAATTGTCTACGTCTCTTTATCTGTTTATTTGCTAAGAAGTTAAAGCTGGGCACTTACTGTGCAAGAGCAAAACAGGAAAACCTTAAGTGTGGGAACTGGAGAGAAGGACAGGGAGGGGTTAGTTATGTGATAATAATCTGTAGAACATAATCTGAACTCAAATCTGGCATCTCAAATGGCTTGGGTATAATCACGTCTGATTTCAGATAAAAGCTAATAGTGAGCAAAGCGTGTTATTTTTTTTCCTGTGATTATTCAAAGCATGGTTGTCATGTGTTGTACACCGAGAAACAGCTGGGATAATGCCCAGGTTTGCCCCGGACTTCAGGTATCTCATCGGCATGAATTCAGTCTTCCTATCACCCTCTGTAGACCGTGTGATAGAAGATAGAGTCACCAGAAAGTCACTTAATTAGGCTGAATTTGATTCCTGGAGGGCCTTGTCTCTATTGACAGGCCTTCAAACTACACCTCCAACTTGGACATCATTGGTAGGATGAATTCTGGCATGATCAAGCTTTTTACTAGGGTGGGAAATCAGTGCTGAGATGTCGGTTGAGGTACACACACTCAACCAGCTTCTCTTTTTCACTAGCCATTTGGATAATAATACTCTTGAAATGGTTAATGATTCTTTTGTCAATTTTAAACTAAAACTGTGGTTTATTTAACCGAAACTAAGAATTTAATTTTTGACAGAAAAAAATCCATTTCTTCTATCAAAGATTTAGCATTCATTATATTGAGTTTCCAAAAATAATTTTAAAAAATCACGTTATGTTTCAAATACATATTTTTTTCTTTTCTTCAGTCATCAGTTTCAGTAAGTTACACGTTCAAAACAGATACAGTCTTGGCTTCCAGTGCTTCATCTTTGACACTCTTGTTCCTCTTTGTGTACTGGAAAAAATTGCAGTCAGTCTGTTGTGTGCCATTTGGTTTGACAGGGTCAAAAGCTTCTGAATAGCCGAAGCCGTGGGTTGCCGGCTCTCCGTGACCTCCCTTTGTAGGGGCACCCACCAGGTGCAGGGGTGCAGCCCCTCAGGAGCGCCGCTCAGTTACTCATACAGTGATGCTCATTCTTCCTCCGCTTGTTCAGACAGTCTCGAGATGAGGATTTACAAATTAAATAAAAACGTAATTGTCAAGAAGTGAATTGTCTGAGCGAAATACCACATCCCTCGCTGTGGAAAGCTGAGCTACCTGAATAACGTGCAGTTATTCGCTGCACTTTGTGCTGGTTTTAGCATGGGCCAGGTTACGTCATGGCGCGCAGTTTAGCATAGGAGGGGAATCAAGTCAGGACCCTGCTGTCCTTAGAAGTGAGCTAGGTCTAGCTATGTTTGTCTGTACCTGACCAGGGGTGGGTATAAATGAGCCCGGTTTCTTCCCCACTTTCCTCAGGCGGTATCCCCCAAGTGATTGTAGCAACGAATGCTACACATTTATAGCTGATTTTCCTGGAGGGGACCCGTTGACTCTAGAGGTGCTTTATACTGTTTAACTGTGGTCAAGAGTTGCTCTATGGTGAAGTGAAGAATCTGACTATTATACTGATTTTGTTGTTGTTGTTGTTTATTTTTGAATACAACTCAGTATCATCACTGGAGTTTCAACATAAGCGTGAGACTGAAGTTATGACAAGATACCAAGTCAATGGCAAAACTATCATTCGGCAAGTCATCAGGCAGAATGTATGAAGTCATTTTAAAAAATATAACCAAAATGAATTAATAGCATAACAATTCACACTTCTGAGAAACTAATAAAAACTTTGTGAGAAAATTTACGTTAAAAGAGCAAGGTCTACATTGTCTTCTAGCTGGTTGTCATAGTCTCATTTCAGAATACCTCCTTATAATAACAACTCAGTCTTGCCATCATTGCAACAACACTTTCTTGATATAAAGATTTAAGCATCTAGTGAAATACGGGGCACATTTTAAACTCTATCCTTTAAAGCCCTTTAAGGGATAAATCCTTTAAAAATGGATTTAGCATAATCTCAGTTTGATGGATATTTATGATATGAAAGATCTATCCCACCTGCTCTTCTCCTTTGTCAAAGTAGGATGTCTTTGTTATTTGACAATACTTTATTAAATGGATTGTGTTCATTTAGATACTTAAACTCAGCTTTCTTTCCCAGAGTTCTTTCCTTTTCTTAGTGTTTGGCAGCAGTGAATGGATTAAATTTATTTAGTATACAAAATTTAAATAAAATAGGAATGGCAGCTGTCCAATACAGCAGTGTAGCTTAGCATAATGAGCACTAATAAAGAAGATAACAAGTCTATTAGCTAATATTAATTCTTAGACAATGGGTGCAATTAAATGGAGCACAATACAGAGGAATTTAGTGGTTAGAAAGACATTGGTCTGGCTAGTTTATGAAGATCTGTTTTTACTTTTAGAAATGTCAATTCTGTTATTTTTCATCATGTCTGATTCTGTCTCCTTGAGCATCCCCTTTTCTACATGCACATTTGGATGTGGAATTTTGGATTTTGGCCTCTCCTCATCAACTTTTCTAATTTATTTTTTTTTTTTAATGACTGATTGAATGAACTTTTCAACCATTTCTGTGCATTTCCTCTAAAATTGTTCCCATTCAACATCATGGAGAAGCTTCAAAGTGCATATGATATTCCAAGTGTAGTATCAGCAAAGTTATATGGATTAAGAAATCAGTTCTGTTTATACAGCAGCATATAACCAAAATCTCAGGTTCATAACAGAAGTGTACTACACGTGCCTCTCTAAGACATAACTTTCAACATGCCAAGTCTCTTTGGGATTAACACTGGGAAAAGTGTCATCAAAATCTCCTACTTTATGTGTGTTCCAAGATGCTTTCTCCAAATGTTTTTATTTCACATTTAGTGTATGTAAGACAGACTTTCTTTCTGTGTCTGTGTATTATCATTATTATTATTATTACTTTTTACATTAGAGTGAGCACATTTTACTAAAATATAGTCGGTGATGTTGAGAACTTAAATCTTAACTTTCAATTAGCTGTTAATGGAGCCTGCCAATATAGGATGATCCTCAGGTCTGGGAAGGAGTTCCTCTTAGTAGGTTATCATTATCTGTATTATACCCCCAATCCCATTAGTGCTTACAGCAACTTTCAATTTAGTATTATCTGTGAATTTAATTGATGTTGTTATCCCATCAGATTACTTATGAAATTGTTAATTAAAATTGGAATTAGGACTGTTGTCTCTACTTCCCTACTGAAAACCCAGTGCTAACTAGGAATCTGTGAAATCACTGAGCATTAAAACCAAATGTATTGTTATATTTTTACTATCCTGAATGACCTATATGAATGACCTAGACTACCACTTTTTCTTTTAAAACTTTTTGAGCAACGACACGCAAACTATTTTTTACATTTTTTCACTGAATAATTTTTTCTGACTTTGTGGTGATACAATCCAAACCTTGGAGGACATTTTCAATGAAAAACTAGAATTATGATGATACAAATTCTGAAATACTATAAAATTCATGAACGGAGGTATAGAAAAATGTAAAGGAGATAAATCCAAATGATAAGGACATTGTAAGATTTGATGAGGTTGGTGATTGCTTTAGGATGGAAAGAGATTGAGGAGCCTGAGTTTTTCACTTTGTGAAGTTTGGTGGGGGTTTTTTTTCCCTGAATTCAGTATGTTTTAGAAGTTATCTGTGATAGTATTCCTTCTTTTCACGCCTCAGACTTCTGTACCCTCTCGTTCATAAAATCTCCTATCTTGAAAAGCTACTCTCCATTAGAAAGAATACAGTGGCTGTATCCCAGGTGTGGTTTGCTCTTTCCTCTCATAAGATAACCAGAAATAATAGCCTATTTCTGGTGGTTTTACACCCTTTCAGGATTTAGTAAAATTTAAGCATTTTGTTGAATTTTTGCAGAGGTATATTTTTATAGCATACTCTGTCATATCAGGTTATTTCTTGCAAAGCTATGATGTGCACTGTTTTCCTGCTTGAGTACATACGGCATGCCTGCTTGAACAGAGTTTTATTCAGAGGGCATTTCTCAGTGGGCATGCAGTCAATTGTAGAAACATTTCCTGATTTCATAGTATAATGTATGATGATAAGTCATGTTACTATAAGTTGCAAAAAATGTTTTTTCACATCTAAATGCTTTACAGCCTTACACTGGAAGCTAAAGGTTAGCATTCATGGCTTCATAGCTATACGTTAAAGATTTAGCAACAATGGAATAGAAAACTTTTTTTTGTTATTAATATTTTGATATTGTATAAAATAATAATATAAATAAGGAAGAATTGATTTTAAAGTTAAGGGTGTTCAGTAGGTTTGCTAGGAATACTTCTTTCCCTATCCGCATACAGCAAGTTGCTTTTTATGTAGCTTTCTTTGAAAATTGTATGTTTTTTCGAAGATATGCTCACCAAAAGATGCAATAAATGAATTCTAAGCTCTTCTATAGAATAAGTATTAGTTCTATCTTGGTATGGAATACCAAATAATGAACATCTGTTCCTGGCGTTACCACTGGCATGCTGTACATTTGCCTATATGGTGGATGGTGAGTGGTCAAACTTGACCTGTATCTTGACAAATTAGGTTATGAGCTATAACTTCATATATCTGCATCAGTACTATGACATGCACAGACAATATACTCTGTTTCTCAACAAACCTTTGAGCGTGAGCTCAGAACTGTGTTATCACAGATCTTACGGACTGCAGCTGTTTTGTGCCCCAGAACACAAAGCAAAACTTGCTCAAAACTATTCAGTCTGTCATCTAGGCATCCGCTCAATGTTCACCAGTTATCTCATTTAATTTTGTAATAGTTCCTCCTTTTTGTAATAGGGTGACACTCCTGTAATTACAATGGATATTGGGGGAGGCTGAGGGGAAAATCAGTAACATTTCCTCAAGGTGTAGAGCACAGCCTGTAACACAGAATCATAGAACCATAGAATGGTTTGGGTTGGAAGGGACTTTAAAGACCATCTATTTCCAACCCCCCTGCCATGGGCAGGGACACCTTCCACTAGACCAGATTGTTCCAAGCCCCATCCAACCTGGCCTTGAACACTGCCAGGGATGGGGCAGCCACAGCTTCTCTGGGCAACCTGTTCCAGTGCTTCACCACCCCCACAGTGAAGAACTTCTTCCTAACATCTAATCTAAATCTACCCTCTTTCAGGTTAAAGCCATTACCCCTTGTCCTATCACTCCATGCCCTTGTAAAAAGTCCCTCTCCAGCTTTCTTGTCGGCCCCCTTTAAGTATTGGAAGGCTGCTATAAGGTCTCCCCGGAGCCTTCTCTTCTCCAGGCTGAATAACCCCAAATCTCTCAGCCCTTCTTCATAGGAGAGGTGCTCCAACCCTCTGATCATCTTCGTGGCCCTCCTCTGGACTCGCTCCAACAGGTCCATGTCCTTCTTCTGTTGGGGACCCCAGAGCTGGATGCAGGACTGCAGATGGGGTCTCACCAGAGCGGAGCAGAGGGGTGGAATCCCCTCCCTCGACCTGCTGGCCACGCTTCCTTAGATGCAGCCCAGGATGCAATTGACTTTCTGGGCTGCAAATGCACATTGCTGGGTCATGTTGAGCTTCTCATCAGTCAACATCGCCAAGTCCTTCTCCTCAGGGCTGCTCCCAATCCATTCTCCGCCCAGCCTGTATTTGTGCTTGGGATTGCCCTGACCCACGTGCAGGACCTTAAACTTGGCTGTGTTGAACTTCAGGAGGTTCACACGGGCCCACCTCTCAAGCCTATCAAGGTCCCTCTGGATGGCATCCCTTCCCTCCAGCCTGTCGACCACACCACACAGCTTGGTGTTGTCGGCAAACTTGCTGATGGTGCGCTCAGTCCCACCGTCCATGTTGCTGGCAAAGATGTTAAACAACGCCGGTCCCAATACCGACCCCTGAGGAACGCCACTCGTCACTGGTCTCCACTTGGACATTGAGCCATTGACCGAAACTCTTTGAGTGCGACCATCCAGCCAATTCCTTATCCACCGAGTGGTCCATCCATCAAATCCACGTCTCCCCAATTTAGAGACAAGGATGTCGTGTGGGACAGTGTCAGATGCTTTGCAGAAGTCCAGGTAGATGACATCAGTTCCTCGTCCCTTATCCACCAACTCTGTAACGCCGTTGTAGAAGGCCACCAGATTTGTCAGGCATGATTTGACAGCCATGTTGGCTGTCACCAATCTCCTCCTAATTTTCCAGTGCTGTAGCATAGTTTCCAGGAGGATCTGCTCCATGATCTTGCCAGGCACGGAGGTGAGATTGACTGGCCTATAGTTTCCTGGGTTTTCCTTTTTTCCCTTTTTAAAAATGAGGATTGTGTTTCCCCTTTTGCAGTCAGTGGGAACTTCCCCAGACTGCTACAAATTCTCAAACGTGATGGATAGTGGATTAGCCACTTCATCCATTTATTCAACCATTCAGACAGCCAAGCTCTATGCAAAGGAGCTGGCTCTTAGTGCAGTTAGTAGCATTGTAGCTGCATCACTTTAGCACTATGCCCATTCTAATTAATTTCTCATGAGAGTAATTAGTATGGGTACAAAAGTATGCTTATGATGCTAGAAGTTACCTTGGTTATGTCTCTTTACATGGCACTGCATTATAGGATGTTCCTAAGTGTCCCAAAGCAAGGAGGTTTTGTATGACTATCTTCAACAGATATTGTGGTGGTATATTATTCATGCAAACTAAATTTTGATGCACCTAAATTTTCATTCCAGTTTCCCTTGGAAACCTTCCTGTAAATTTATATGATGGACAGCATACACTGGGAGATATTTCAGAAGCAGCTTTTTTGGAGAGGCAGTCCTGTAGACAATAAGATACAAAAGTAGCCAGTTTAGGACCACTAGTTTGTTTATCAGCTTTCAAGGTTTATACATTTTAAGACTAGACATCCCACCATTTTGAACGGTCAACCTTGCATCAGTCCTCAAAAATATGTAATATACATCTTCCGAAAAGAACTGTGATGAAAGAACAGACAAATGCAACACCAGCCAGCTTCACAGCTATTTATTCCCATGCCTCCAAGTTGAAGAGAATGGGCATCAGAAATGTAAACACTATTCCATCACTAACCTGATTGTGCTGTATAGAGAGGTAAGGCTGCCTTCTCGAATATTAGCTGGTCTTCAGTTTATCAAGTCCAGGCTACTGTAAGCCCTATTTGCCAAAGCACCGTGCACCGAGAATTCATGCTAATTCGCTTGTCTCTGCTGACCTTCTGTCCTTTTTTAAAGTTAGCATTTTCCGTAATTCTTCCTCCTTGTTTTAGAAGTATTACTTGCGTCTTGTCCCTAAATGCCTGAATCTCCCTGTGGCTATATTGACAAGTATTTTGTCTGAATTGGCCGCTCTTACCAAGCAGTCCACCTAGTACCTGTTGGTCTCATCAGCTAACAGTTCGTGGAATCCTTGATGAATATGGTGGAGCACCAATCTGGGATGATTTCTTAAAGGAGTATGGTTGAGACATGTCTTAGTTTTTTCAGTCAAAATGCTGTAAAGTATCAAGTAAGATGCTTTACCAAGTTGAAATATGGTGTATATAAATACAGTTTCCTTTGTCAGCTACCAAATTTAAAGTCATTTCAGAGAATGAAACAGTATTTCTCTGACAAAATAAATTTTCAATAGTATCATGTTGAATTGCCTAATTAAATACCTAATTTTAATTCTCTACTAATTAAATCCAATATAATCTTTTAATCTTCTCTTTTTTTTTTTTTTCTGGTTGGTTGGTTTTGTTGCCTGGGATTGATGCTTTATTAAAGGACATGCAGTCAGTCCATTTGCCCTCTTCAAATATTGGCACAGCATTAGAACCAGAATTTCCCCACCAATTCCTGTTTGTATTGAAAATGAACACGGTTATTAAAGATTCTTCTTAGGCAACTCTTTCACTTTTGAGAAAAAGAATACATGTTCAGTTCTTTTCTTCAATCCCAAAAAATTGTCAGCTGTTTGTAGAGATTTTTGTGATGATTTTTGTTACCTACAGAACTTTGATACTATAAAATAGTGCAAAACATAGAAGATGTTCTTGCCTCAAAGATTTTGCAATATACATTACTTGTCAGTCATGCATAGTCACACATATGCTATATGTCATACCTACAAATACAACTTTTCTCATCTATGGGCAGAAATTATGAAGTTACATTCTTTCTCTGACAAGAGATAAAAAGGGGACCAACAATAGAAGTCTCCTGCCCCTAAAGTAAATGGCATGGTGAGCGCTATTTCAACAAACCTGGAATGATCCCCATGTCTTAGTGGCCTGAGAAAATTGTCTGGGTTTTTAGTATTTTGTAGTCTACTGGGTAGCTTAGTTTCCAGAATTGTTAGCTGGTTTCTGTGCTACTGGAGTCGGGACTTAGGCGGGCCCACACTTTCTCCCTAGCTGCAAGTCAACAGAGACTCAGCAGCCCATTGGGAGCATCTATATTTTATGCCTAGATGAAAGCAGGCTTCTTATGCATTTATTCTGTGCTTAATTTGGTGTGACAGGTTGCATTCATTTTGCTGATGTGATTTTTGAGAAAAGTTGTTCTTTCAGTAATTGCCGGTAAGCTTTACGTTGATATTGTACCATGTGGAGTTTGGTACAGGTAGCCCATTCAAGGATTGGTGTGGCATACATTACAGAAGCCAGTGGAAAGTTTGGATCCAAAGTGAATCCAATATCAGCTCTTTAAAATGTGCCAATATATTGTGTCTAAAGTAAGAGCCGAATTAAATATCCAACAAGCAATAGTTATGGTAATTAGCTTTCCAGGTGGTGAACTATTACCAGATCCTATATTGCAAGCAATCTTTGAAGTAGTTCTAATTTAATTGATAAAAGGAAAATTTCTTAAGATAAATAGATACAAAGCCCTTAACCAAATACAGCGTCCATAATAATTTCTGTTGCAATTAATCAGAAAACTATCCTATGGTCAATTTTAAGGGATGCTTTAATGATGGAACTGAGTCTTAGGAACTGTGTTTGAAGTCTTCTTTAGCCGCATTTCTTCTAGGAACTCTGGAAACGGTAAGATTGGATCTAGCACCTTACGATCTCTCCGAGCTTTTGTGTGGTTAGTTACTTGGAAAGTTCCGCAAGCTTTGCATAAACCCTGAAAGAGGAGGAAGGTAGAGGAAGGGCAGGGGCATGTGTACAAAACAGCATCATGGTGAGACACCAGTATGAATTTTGTGATCTTTATTTGGATCCTTGGTCTCTGTGTAAAGTGAAAGTTGGGGGACAAATATTTGGTGAGAGTGACCATCAACACATCTAAAAGACTGTGCAGATTCCAAATGAAAAGCAGAAAAACCTTTACAAAATTAAATCTTATTTGAAAAATGTAGTTGAGGATATTATGACCATAGAAAATTAGAGTTTTCTTACGGTCACACAGATTTGTCTGGAAGGTGGCTGTATGCACTTTTCTGTCAAACTTAATCAATTATATTTTGGCACTTACATTGTATCTTTATGTCAGTTTCTCCTTATCTGTCTGAACAAGAAGCAAATCATTTCTTGTTGAAGTTCAGAGAAATTATCTGGTATGTTATTCCACAAACCGCATCTCTAATCTTTAAAAAAAGAACAGCGTGGGCAGATGATTTCACCTAAATAGAGGTTTTTTTGGGAAGTCAGGGGACTCCGTGTGGGCGTAATGATCTACATTTATGCACCTGTGGACCTCAAGACTCAGGCAATTTAAGGCATTAAAAGCTTATTTGCTTGAGTACTTCCATTAATTTTAGTAAGGGTATTCACGGAAAGAAGCACCGAGCTCAGAAGCGTTTGCAAGATCAGCCCCGACAGTATTTAAGTGATTGTGCAGTTCTGGCACCTTCACCGCTGAACGTGCCTCTTTTTTTCTTACGTAAACAAAAGATGCAGCTGCAAGTGCGTTTGAAAAGAGCGGTCATCTCTGCAGCATCAACATTTCTTGAACGTGCTCGGCCATAGATGCTGTGTGCGATTCGGTCACTCTTCAGTTTTCTCCTCTGCTTTGGAAAAAGCCCCACAACATTGCGAGCGGTACCTGTTGGTAAACAGCCGATCTCTGAATGCTGACAGCTGTACTGTAAAATCCCTATTACGGATAACCTTGCCGTGCTATTTGACTTTGCAAGGAACGTCTGTCCTTTTCTAAATTGAATGATTGGATGGAAATTGTCATTCTTAATATGTTTACCTTCCATTTAATGAGCAATCCCATTATGAAGGCTGAAGACAATGCAGCCTCGCACTTGGGTTTCGTTACAGTTCATCAAAGAAAATACCCTCGCAATGTCAGAGCTCCTCTGCGGCAGGCGGCACCAGGAGCTGCTTAACAACCCGCCGTGAAAGAGGGAATCGTTTAAAGTCAGTGCGAAAAGATTAAAGGGAAAAAATTTCAAACTAGGACTTATCTAAGGCCAGGAAATGCCTCAAGGTACCATCTGTGGAATTTCAGTCTTTTGCACTGTCTGGTAATATACTGTATGAGGTCTTCCAGTAATCAGGGCTTCTCCTCCCCCAGCGCCCTCACCCCCCTGCTCCTATTGCCAAGGCTTCATCGTCGCAACAGTCTAAAGACAATAGAAAGACATTTTCAGAGATTTTTTTGCTTTCATGAAACTTCTTTGACCAATTTCTGCCTTTCTATTGAAGTTAAAAGCGCTGGCGGTGGTGGAATCTGTATTGCTGACTGCAGTTTTGAATGACCCACATTTTATTTGGCTAGTCGATAGTGCAGAGAGAAGTCAGACAAGTGTAAACTACAGACAAAGATCTAAAATAAAATGGGCAGGGTATGTGGGATGTGCTATATTGTTGCCTGCCTTTTACAATCCGTTATTCCAGCGGATTATTTAAGTTGATACGAATGCTTCCACCAAATTCAATTTCATTAGGAAACTGTGGACAATATCATAGCCACAAAAATGGGCTGGCAGAGTTTGCGGCCGTGGTACGTCGGGCTCCGTGTATGCCTGGTGAAATGCTGGGGCTCCGTGTCCTGCCAGTTTCAAGGGCAAGCCAGGTTTGATGAGCCATTCAGCAAAGGTCAATTCTGTGATTAGTTTTCATCTCCTCTCATCTGGAGCTAGCAGGACGGTGCAAAAGCCGTGTTTGGTTGAAATATTTTCACTGTGGCTATTTCATGTCTCTGACTTTCAAAGAACTTCCATGGCTCTTCAATCTCATTTAATTCCTGACCCACATATTATTTTTTTTTCCCTGTCATGCAAAAATATGAAATCAGTGCTGCATTTTATAGTGAAAAAGCTGTATGGACTCTTCTTTTTCAGTTCTCTGGAAATCCCTCGATTTGTATCATTAAATTGGTATTTTCCACTGCATTTTAATAAATGAACAGACCATCTTTAAGGCATTCTATATGCTTTTTCTATCTTTGAGTCCCAGGCATTCTCGTCTTCCCAATTATGCAGATTATTTGTTTCTAAAGTTTTCTACAGCTTTAACTTTAATTAGAAGCATAACAAATGATAGTACATGAGCAGCAAGACCATAAAATCATATAACATCTAACTATAGTAACAAATTCGCATATTGACTGGAAATACAGGCACTGTGCTAAATTTGAATCTGTATCTCAGTAGAGTTAGAGTTTTCCCATAGTTAATGTTGATAATATAGAGATCCTATTTTAACAAGGGTAAACAAATTCAGTAAGATTGTATATATTTAGCTGCAAAGGAAAACTGAAAAATGTGTAGATGACTTAAAAATTCTTTTTCTGGTGTGTTATCATACACACAAGGTGAAATTAGGCCCTATAATTAAGGATACTTAGGGACAGAATTTTGTTGTTTATGCTTGTGTATTTTAGAGCGCTTTCAAACTCTCATTATGAACTTCTGATTTTATTTTCATTCCTAACACTTACATTTAATTTGAAAGAAGTAAGGGACTCAGAAATCGTCAGACAAAGTTTGAAATGGAAGTTGAAATTATTGTAAAGATGTAGGATGAATCTATTGAGAATAAATCATAGCCATTTACAAATGAGGACTACTTCTGCTTTTAAAATACAGACTTAACATTTTTGGTTAAGCACAAGTAACTATACGTTAAATTGAAATAATATCTTTTTTCAGATTCTACGGAAATCCTTGTTGCTTCTTGGAAGTGATGTTGGTAGTAGCAAGCTGAGTTATTTCTGTATTTTCAAAGGCTACTGGAAATAGTAGAGACAGCCAGGTGAGGAGGTTAAGATAAGGGTAAAACAATTGCTTGTTGAAGCATGATAGACAAAAGGAAAAAGAAATAGGTTTTTGCCTTATCCAGTAGATCGAAGCAGTTTCATGTCCATGGCTGGCGCAGAGAATATCACTTGGGGTCAAGAAGGGGGTTTTTGCATTCTAGGGAGAAAATTAACATCCCCCCCGCCCCCTCTTTTTTTTAAGAGTATTGAAATTTCCATTTACAATGCAATGTGGAGCAGCTTAAAGCAGCTTACAACCCTTTACACCAGAAAACCAATTTACTCATGGGAAAACTAATGTAACTGAAAGCCATTTGCTGTTAGGATACCCAGCTGAGGACTGATGGGAATTTTTTGAGCGTGGGCATGTCTGTCTTTGTGGTGCTACCTAAATGAGTCATGTCAGTCAGTCTTCTTCCAACTGGAAATGTACCTGCAGAACAGTGGCTATATGTAATGGGCATCAGTCAGAAACAGTCTGCAGCCCCCGAGCACTGCAATGTAAAGGGCTTGAAGAAGGACCTGTTCTCCCATTCTTCCATTCTGAAGGAAAAGCCAACTTTTCCTTCGCTTTCTTTCAAAGCCAGAATTTGGCAGAGTAACGTAGGCCACCGTTGCCCACCCTTTGCACTGCAGACTCCCTAAGACTTTGTTTTCCAAGCATCGTTTTCCCTTGCACTCCTCCTGAGTTCTAAATCCCCTGTACTTTTCCAAGTTTCTTTTGTTTCCAAAGGAGTAGGCAGCTACTCCATGGTGGTGGTGGTGGTCTCATGGCTGTGTTTGCTTACTTCGTGTGGAGTAACAGTGACATCCAGTGGTTGGATATGTCAGCCAGATGTATAAATCACTGTACCAAGCAGTATTTCAGTGAATGTACTCCTCCTGCAAGTGCTTCGGTTAAAGCCCTTTCCAAGGTTCCCTTGGGTGGGAGGTGAGGGGAAACACAAATAAACTTTATAGTAAAAGAGATTTGCTCTGGGACTTTGAGCAAGTGTTGTCCTGAAGTGGAAGAAATTTTTTTATGATTTTAAATCCAAAAAGCATTTATTTTTTTTGGTGTTCATTTCTGTGGTATAGATCTCTTCATGCAGCAGTGGAATGTTGTTACTTATTGCATCATGACTTTTTGAGTTTTGCTTTGTATCTGAAGTTCACCACATAACTAAGCAGCTGTGCACATAAAAGCAGACATTTTCCTTTGCCGTCTGCAATTAATATTCTTGTAGTTGAATAGGGGAGAGAGAGAAGATAATGGGAAGAATTTTTCATTTCTTTTCTTTGTGGTATGACATATGTTTATTCTAGTGACTTGTTAAACTGAAGGGTCTGTTATTATATACATAAAAAAATCTCAGTAACTGCATTCATTCTATACTGTGCAACTTGTTGGGTAATTTTTTGGTTGTCAAAGCTTGAATGAAGCTCTTAAGCATCAAAAGAAACTTTTATTATTGTTCATCTGAACCAGTCACGTTGGAAGGCATCTCAGACACAAATTCTTCCCAGTGTGTTACTGTGCAATTTTCCTGTAGGCTTATTGGCTTCCATTCTCAACAGATGAACTGTCAGCTAGCAATGTAAACCTAAATAGCTTTTATTATATATATTAAAAAAAAAGCACTTATTTTCAGTCTTATCGCAAGTTCTTAACAGTCTCTCCATAAGATTTCCATAGTAATGATTTCCCTGGTCAGTAAGGAGAAAGAACAGTGGAGGTACCTTTCTGCACCTTCCTTGCTGAATGGTACAGATTTTTTGGTCCACTCAGTAAGGGATCTTTGTTCTGAAAAGCAAAAGCGTTTGAGATGATAGAGTCTAAGCTTTAAAAAGGTTGAAGTGCTGGTGCATTGCTTCTGAGTTACGGTAGCGGTCACTCCTGAAATAGTGCTCAGACTGATTAAAGTAACATAGATTGCGATGTCTACTGAGTAATAAAGTCGTGTTGCTTTATGGTCCCCCTTGGTGATGTAGCTGAAAAAGTCAATACGTTGCAAATCAAAACAGGTAATGTCGCCATAATTACAAGCCAAATACTGGGAAGCCCATGAATTTTATTACCAGTTAAGGAAGTAAGAAACATTGATTTAATTTTGAGACAGAAGCAGTATGTTTCTGTTCTGTCATTTTTGTGCATTTTCCTGCTACTCTATGTTCCCTGGTGCTAGTAGTTCTTCAGGAAATTTCTTGTTATAGGTTAGGGAGAAAAGCTTTGAACACAGAAAGCTCTTGTTGACCTTTCAAAATTTGGTGATTTGTCACCAATCTGTTCCAGGGTTAATATGAACGATACCTTTCAGTTAAAGACGGAGAACTGTAAGATTTACTTTGAAGTCCCCCCTAGGCTGGAAATAGTGGTTTCAGCTGTGTGTGCAGTGAAGCATTTAGTGTGGAACTGTCTGAGAAGACGTGTCAGCAGTTATTTTGGGGCAAATCTCGTGTCTGTCCAAGCCTTTGTATGTGTGCAAGCTGATTTAAAAAAAAAAAAAAACCAAAAAATTTTAGTCCTCAGATTTGTGCAGTTTAAAGCTTAGTTTAATTTTATAGCTACCTTTCAATTCAAAATGTAAGTAAAAAACCTGGTGTTTGCTGTTCTTGGCCTCAGTTGTGATTAGGATGTAAATCATTTGGTGAAGTCAGGTAGGTGAGCTTCTGGGGAGACACACTTCAGGGCTGATTTCTGATGTGTGAGAAGGGAGAGAGGTGGTTGGCTTGCTCCAGTACTTCAGCTGTAGATGGAGACATCTGTCTAATAAAATTCTTTTAACATGAAGTATATGTGTCTTTAAAAACTACTTCACAGCGTATAATGCATAGGATGTATATTCTGGAAAAGCACTTTTCTCAATTACAGTTAAAGTAATACTTTGAATAAAAGGGGTCTTCCACTTGCATTCAGGTATTGCTAATTAAGAATGTCATCTGCTCAAAATACTATCATTACTTTTCGTCTGATTTGGAAATCAGTTGCAAGAGTCCGATGCAACTATTTCCTTCAAAGCAATTTAATTTATGTAATGTAGAAAGAAAACCCCTCTTGATACTTCAGAAGTAAATTGTGCCATGCGTTTATCAATAAAATAAAACCGATGTACGAGATGAAAACTGACCAAAGATAATCTGGTTTCTGATAGCTTTACTCTAACAGCTACTACAGTCATACATTTCCTTCAAATCTGTAAAATAAATCATTTGTATTTTGAAGCACAGGAGTCTTAGATAAAGTTTTTATGAATAAAAGGCTGGAATGATTCTAGCCTGGCAAAGGCTAGAACGATGATCTACACACGGGGAACAGTACCATGAATTACTGTGCAGGCAAATCATTTTATCCATCGTTCTTGCACGACAAGGAGATCGTTTTAGGGGTGCTGTAGAAAATGGCTTATTGGTTTGCTTGCTCTTGAAACAGCACCGAAACACACAGAGCAGCCCAATGCCTATTGTAACATTTCCGAAATGGATAACCTTAGCACCCCTAAAAGCTGCTCTTCCCGTCTGGTCCAGATAATCCTGTCCATAATCCTCCTCCAGGGACTGGGGAGACATTGGCTTCCCCAACTGTCGGGGGTGTTCTGGGCTTTGGTGGGCAGAGTGGAAACTGCAGGGCTTTGGGTGACCTAGCCTAGGGATTTTATCTTTTTTTTTTTTTTTTTTACACAGCTGGGCATTTCAACCAATTCTTTCCTCTATTTACTTACTAAAAAGTGAAGGCAGTGAAATGCAAAAGGCTGTTGATGCACCAAGAATTTATCTTGTACTTAGTTAACAATGACTGTGAAAACAGTCACTGGATTTCAGTATATCTATACAATTCTGATTTGGTAAGCAAGAACTCTTGCTAACCTGTTTCACACCAAAATTCTCTTGGCCAAATCTACAGCAGACTCAGCCAGCATTCCTAGCACAAGTCATAACTTAATAATTGAGTTTGGTGGTAGCAGCATTTTCCAGGGTTTTTTTTCGGTTACCTCAGTCTATTTAACTGGGTTTTCCCGGCTTCCTTGCATCTCCACAGCATACAGCCTGTTATTGAGTCAATCTGTTTCAAAGTTGGCGTAACTAAAACACAGTTCTCCATGAACTTTTCTTTTTGTCTTGCGAAAAAATTCACATATGTGTTTCTTTCTTATTTTTAACCTTGAGATTTGATCTTTAGTGACAGTTTAGATTTAAAATCACTTCCTACTGGATCATATCAATAGAGTGATTGAAGGGAACTGGAATCCAAGCTGTTTACTCACTTAGCTGTCAGAAAGTTTCCCTTCAAGGGAAGCATTTCAATTAATGTTATACAAACCACAACAGCAGTGGAGACCAGCCTGAAGCCATATATATGGGTGTCAGTTAAATTCAGATGTCAAACATGGCTTTTAATTACAGACCTACAACTGCAAATCAACGGTGTTTGAAGCATGCTGGAGATTTCTGCTTCACTTTGGTAATCCATGATATCTGAAAGGGAAGCAAGAGCCTCCAGGTGAAGGTCCACGCACAGTTCCATGTGCTTTGAACTGTGACTACGAAAAGTCAGATGAACACTTGGGAAATATGTGTTCGTTTGCTCATCAGCCAGGAAGTCTAACGAGTAAATGGACTTCTGTTCCTTTCACTGTATCTTCAAATGATGGAAATAGCATTCTGGAGAGGGTAATCATGGGGTAAAGGTATCTAAGAGGTCTTCCACCTCTTCCAGCTGTAACCTCTGTATATCCTGCTTGAGACTGAAAGCTCACCCTTGGGGCAGTCGTTTCTGGAGAGCATGTTAATGTTGTGTGTATTTTTTTTAAAATTTATTTTTATAATTCACCTCCTGGCTATTTACAGATTTCAGTGTCAGCTGTAGAGCCCCTCATTTTCTTCAAGAGAAACGTTTCTCAGATTTCGTAGAATATTTTTGAGGCAGTTTTAAGTCAGTGTTGAAAGAAAGGAGGACCATCATTATTTCCAGACAAGGGTGAAAAAATTGTCAAGTTGGCATTAATATGGCATTGCAGAATCCTCCAAAATTAATTATTTGAAGAGTTTGAATAAAATAAAAGAATGACAGCTCACCATCAATTCAGTTGGAGATAACATTATTCCAGGTAGAAAAAAGTCTTTCCTTTCTTGCTTATTGAGTGTTGTACTCACTTTTCCTGTTAGCGGGCATCATAGTAGCACACCACTTGGTTAGCTCAGTGATAACAGTATTCTCAGTACTTGGGAGTCTTGCTTTTACTTCGGAAAACAGAAGAAAAGTTATTGTTCAACAGCATAAATTTACAGATGGAAATATATAATTTCCAATTACAGGCAATTTTCAATTTTTGTATTCACAGCCAAGGGGCAGTCAGACATTTCACGTTTTCCAGATTTGTCCCTTTCCCTTGTCCAAGGCAAAAGTCATTTTTCCTTTGAATTCTTGCTGCAGTTCTAGTATCTCAATAGCAGTGTGCCTTAAATATTTTAAACCCACCATTGCTGAAGCAAAACTACAGCTGAAAGCACAGAGTAAAATCAGACTGATGTGCTACCCTGAAAACGCACCTCTGGAAACAAGGGTACCTGTGAAACGTTATTGCAAACCGCAGTTAGCAAAGACTTTAAAGAGAAGGGTGTTTAGCTACGTAACATCTAGAGCTTCGAGAAATACCGAAAGACGTTCTGTTCCTAACTTAGGCAAAGGTATTGATGTTTTCTCAAGCCCTTCGCGACAGACCTTTGCTAGCAGCCCCTCTACCAAGCACTGTAAGCAGAAGAACTGGAGCTCTCCTCCTTCCCCAGAAAGCCACTTAGACCCTGCTTCTGCTGACTCTTCTGGACACTGAAATAGGTTCAAGTAATCAAAAGTCCTTAAAAAAACGCAGTGTTGTTCTAACCAAACGATGAAACCCGGCCAATCAATCACGGCACTCGAACTTCCCTGAAAACTGCCTGGAAATATTCGTTGAAGTGGAAAAAGAAAAAGGGTCTCCCTTGAAAAAAAAAAAAAAAAAAATTGGAAGGATTAGAGTAGAGGGAATTTGCCTGAAATGGAGCGGAACTTAAAACTGATCATTGTTAAGGGGTTTTGACTCGCACGGTTTGATACGCAGGTGGCTGTCAGAAGCGTGGACGTGCTTAAATTCTTGATAGCAAACCCTGGGATGGCAAGGGGCAAATCCGCATGTACAGCAGTTTCTTTTAGTTCAGCACTAAAGGAAAAAAGTACCAGTCCAGTGCACTTAAGTAAAGCACTCACCTCTCTCCACCGACACTGTATGAAAGTAATAGTTAAAAATCCTATTACCTGCATCTTGAGATCTGGTCTGTTCTGGCTGAGGACAGGAGCCTGGCTGAGTCAGGCTCGCTCTTTCCAAAAGTATTGATGGGGTCACCAGCATCCCACGTCATTTGTATGCAGGCAGGTGGCTGGAAAGCTTGCCCACAAGCACGAATCTGGCTTTTTGGTCCTTTGGGGTTTGAACCCACCTCTTCCCTTGTAGAAGAGAGGGTTTGCAAGAGAAGGGTGCCTCTGCACCCACGGGACAGGTGCTTCTCGAAATCTGTGGATGTCTGCAGAAACTTTTCAAAGAGGCATTTAGGGTCCTGGTGAATTTTAGTATGCACAAAGAAAACAGCACTGGGAAGTAGCTGCAATAGTTTTCGTTTCTGGTGATAAAGCGATTTCTAAGCACAAAATTTATAGTTTTGTTAAAATTTTGGTAGTCTTGTTTGCCTGCAGTTCAAACGTCATTCGTTTCTAAGGCTTAGCACAGCAGAAATTTGGAGAGTAGTTGTCAAACTTTCTCTCAAAGTCCCCATTTCTAGACAGCATACATTTCGTAATTCTAATATAGAGCTAAATTTTTTGGTCTTTTTCTGGGTGAATTCTTTGGAGCACCTATAAATTAAGGGAAGAGCATTACACTTATGTTTAAAAATATAGTATATGCTTTGATGCAGAGTAGACCATGAGAACCATTTTTCTGTTTGTGTAGAGATGGACGTATATATTTTTACACAAATATTTCTCATCAATGAACATACCTGGGTGTATCTGGAGAGATAGCGTCTTCTAAAACTATCAAATATTTCCCACTAATAATAGAAAAATACTCTGTACTATTTGGCTTCCTCATTATACACAGCTGAACATGTTTTCTCATTTCCTTTTCAGAACTCATTTGAAGAAGGTGCCGATAAGGGTTAGTAATAGTGTTAATTGGGTTACATTGTATTTGCAAGGGAGGTGAAGAAGGAAGATAAAGTCCTTGCTCTGATAAAAAGAGTGGAAGTGACTGCATGTCCCAGACTTCTCACTGCTACGATAATGTCATTTATTCCAAGTAGTTACAGGACATTTCACTTATAGGAAAAGTATTATTGGCTCCTACTCAAGCTCTTTTGCCCTGCTCTAATGACAAACAGTGTCTACAAATGAAGTTTATCCATATTTCACTGGGTGTTTCTCAACTTAAGAGCAATCCTTACTGGCATCACACCGGGATTCAGCTGCTTGGCACTCATTTCGGTCACTGGGCCATAGTGGCTTTGGGAGAAGCTACCATGATGTACAGCGGGCCCAAGAGCTGCTGGACCACAGTTAGGTTAGTTTTAGCTAAACTGTTCTTTAGAAAGTCTCCAAATTCAGGCACCTGAAATCTTCGTTTGGGTCTTCTGTTGAGTGCGGGGTTTGTAGCGGCACAAGAGCTGTGAGGTTTTCCTGCCTGTCTTCTGAACTGCCATGGAGCTACGGGGGTTTTGAATGTTTTTTAAGTAGAGGTGTTAAATTATCAAACTATTTTAAGTAAAAGTAGCTTACTTTGACAGTGCTGTACTGAAATGAGAATTACTGCAAAGAAAACATAACTGGTTTTTCGTTCATAGGTATATCTTCTCAGGAAGCATTTCTGAAAAGCTTATATGCTATATAATACTTAAGAGATATGCAAAGTGGAAAGGCGCATAATTCATGAACAAAAATTACTTTCTTCCTAATGTTTCCTTTTACTAACACTGTTTTCCGTTTGCTGATAGTACTGTAAAGCTCCTTCCTGCTTTCCACGGGCAGCTCTCAGATGATCTAAGTGAAAAAGCCAGCTTTAACTCTGACTGCTATTAAATGCAGAGGCCTGCAGCTGGAAATCTGAACTAAGGAGGGGGAAGAGAGCTCTGTCCATGTGTCTTTTAAAATGCGTGCACCGCACTTTGTGACAGTGTACTGGGCTCTGGCAGGTGAAACGGCGCTCCACAGAAAGCAGAAATAACCCACTCCTGCCGCTGTAATCTCTGCTAGCAGCAATTACGTGCCCTTAGCAGCACGTGCTTACAGAAAACATAATTACTCCTCACTGACTGCATCTGTAGATTAACGTACACGCTCCCATTGCTGTAGGCTGGTGGTGGACACCAAACCTGTCGTGTTACCTAAAACAGTCTGTGCAGTGATTAGTATAGACAGGGGCCAGGGCTCATATGAACTGCCCGCTGTCGGTGCCGAGGCACATTAGAGCCTATATTGTGTCTAAATTTAAGAAGAATAATGAAGGGTGTTTACTACTGCGGACCACCGTACCCTGTCTGCTGCTGTAGCCAAAGGCGAGCACGATGGGCAGTGTTCAGCCTACGTGTTACGGGTGGTTCATCGAAGCATCACACCTCAGTCTGGCCGTTTGTATTTCTAGTCGCTGGTTGGGAATTGTGGCCATGTATTTTTATCCTCACCCTGGTTTCCAGTACTTTCAGTAACTATATACTTTTACAGTATAGCAATTTCTTAAGATGGTTGTTTGCTTTGTTTTTGAAAATATGAACTGTTTTCACACAATTAGCTATCAGATAAATTATAACGTGTAATGCAGAAACAGCATTATTGGAAAAGAATAATGAAATATTTTAAATCCTGTGTGGCTTGGCTACTCTCAAAATACTTCGTTATAGTGGCACTAAATAAATCATTTTGTTACTCACCAGCATTTAGAATAATCCTTATTATAACTCATGCCCTCAAGAAGTACCTGCCCAATCTGTTTTAAACAATGTTCTTCAGCTCCATCACAGGAACATCCTTTGCTGTCCACTCTTTTACAGATTGAGAGATTCCTTCAACAAAAAAGGTATTGGTTCACATTTGGACTTGCTAGAAACTGCTTGATCAAACTCGAACAAACATTTACAAACAAGACATTAGATCAAGGGATTGTTAAGAGCTTCACATAGAAAAATGAAGCAACAGCCTCACAGACGTGACTGATCTAACTCGTGGACTTCCTATGCCAAGTGATGTCCAAAAAAAAGAAGAAAGCATGGCCACACACACATGCAAAACTTGGTATGTAGGTAGGGACAACTTGTGCATTATGTGAGGCTTTACTCCGTACGTTTAGTTAGGCTGCGGCTGGCTAAAAATGAAGTAGATTATTTATTCCGTTTCAAAAACTGTTTGGGCTAGCAGGTCAGCGTGGTTTTATGTGTGTAGCTCTTTGTGCAAATGTTGCCAGTCTTCCTCCTACGCGTAACCCACGGATGAAACGACTTGCTTTAATTCCTTTGTTGTCAGTTCCCGCGTCTACAGTTCCCTAGGTTTTGCTTTAAGATAGGAGAATAAGCTGGAAGTGAGTGGGGTCTCGAGTGCCCCTTCGTCTCTGTTCCACAGCCAGATGGAGGTCACTTGGGTTACGTGGCCTGGGGGTGTTTCCCCAGCATGCCCACTCTGAAGTAGCAAAGCTTTGGCTGGAGAAAACCCAGTATGCCAAATCTGTAAATTATTTAAATCGAGATAAATGGCTTCATAATTTGATGTTGCACCGCCGTATGAAGAAACTATTCTCCCCTGATTGTCAGTATGCATGGACAATACATGTGAGAGCACCCAAGCCAGATGTGATTTGTCCAGTATCAAAGTGTACCCTGTGTGTTGGTCCTGGGTCACTGGGGTGTTCTCAGCTCCTGTGCAAATCTCTTACAATGGATTAATCGAGGATGCACGCCTTAAATTTTCGGAGGGGCGAGGCAGTTTCCAGCTAAACCCATGCTGAGATTAGCAGGGGATTTGTCAGGCGAAGCTGTGGCAGGTTTACACCTTGACCAGTACTACTTTTGCATCTCACCTGCCATCTGAGAAGCTGGCTCAGGAGTTCCGATGCTTTTCTATAGGTTCGGGTTCAACAACTTCATCCAACCTCATCCCTCCTTAATGAAAGGCTGAGGTGAACAGGAATAGAGTTCTAATATAAGTCATCAGTTGAAGCAGGCTTCTTGATTGCTGCTTCAGTGTAGCCCCACCAGTCTGCTTCTTAGCCTTGCTATTACTGTGGCCTTTCCAGTATTTTCACATTTATAAATAACGTTTAAGAAAAGATTAGTGGTAGTGGTAAAGTAGTAAGTATGTGGTGATAACTGCCTGCCGGAAGAGATTAAAAAGATAAAGGGATACCAGCCGAGGGACTAGCACTCGCGAAACACCATGATAAATTTAGGACCAGATTACCAGGGTCTGTGAAGAGGAAACGATGATAATCGGAAGTTCCTCGAGTGGTTGGCTCTGAAAACTACAAGAGAGGAAGGGAGAAGGAGTCGCTAGCAATGAAAGCAAAAGGTTACTAACGGTGATGAGATGTCAGGCGAAATAGTGCCGGCAGGAAGGCTGCAATCGGATGGAGGGTGATGAGAGGCAGTTTGAGGAAAAAGCTGTTTCTGTTGATGCCAGCGCAGAGGTTACAAGGACTGGTCAGTGTCACAGCCTTTCGGAACCACCCTTCTTCCAGAACATGCGTGACGTGCTTTTAGGTCCGTTGGATTTCTCTCTGTATTTTACTGTAGGAAATGCACGCTTAAGAAGTGCAGCCTTCTGCCTAAAAGTTTCACCAGTAGCACTGGTTTTCTGAGTTAAGCGGCTGTGAGCCGGGAACAAGGTGGAGATGAAAAGCATGCGGGTTTTGATAAAATCTATAAGCACCCAGGTGCAGCATGGGGAGCACCAGGAGTGAAGGGGGACCGATGGGGAGGAGGGAGTTTCCTCTGCACTTGGATTTTCCTGAGATATTGGGATTGGTCACTAAATCTCAGTTTCTAGAAAACCACCTGTGCTTTAAAATGTACTTACTCAAATTAATTTATGACCACTGTGTTATTCACTCCTCTCTCTAGAAGATAAAAGCTTTGTCTGGAAAGAAACTGTCTTCTGATGAAATCACAGCATCTTACGGCTCTCTCAATGCGCTTGCTCCTGTGTGTTGGTTTCTGAAATACCATGCAGCGTGGGGTGATGATTAATAGGAAGTTTTGTCCCATTAATAAGATTTTTTGCAGAGATGGTCCTAGTTGTTATTAAAGTTGTTATTAAAGTGGTCTTCAGCTCCCAGAGCAGAAATACTGATGTCAGTTCCCATTTGGTTGCCGCACATAAGCGAGAGCGTTAGTGATGCCGTATGATTGCGGAGCAAGCTCTTGGTTATGTCGATTAATGGTTTCTTTAGATAGCCTGCAGTTGGGAGGGCGAGGAGAGACCTTTCAGCTCAGGTCGTTCTGGTCTGTGTACGGCTGCGTGTCCTGCTGGGAGCAGACACTCTGTGGTTTCCCCACAAGCAGCGGCCAGGCTGCCGCTCAGCCCTTCTTATTTGCCTTGGACTAGCTCACAGGTTTCCAGTCCCAGTGGACTGAGCGCATTCTTCTTCTCCGCCTTCCTAAAATTTACCGTTGCATGCATGTAATATGTTATTAAAGAGCGATCTCAACCATGAGTAAATATGATCCTAGGAAATAAATCATGTTAACTACCATGTTTGGGCTCTTGGGGTACTTGGTGCGCTCCATCGAACTCCTTTACAAAAGGATAGGGATGCTGTTTTACATCTCCCAGAAAATTAATTGCTCTTGGAGTCTTGGAAACACCTCCCAGGCTGCAGTTGCTATGGTGATAGATGTAGTATAGAGAAGTAGATACATTGCCTGAGCAATGCTGGCCAATCGTTTTTTAAACTTCACTTTTTACAAACCAAACAACTGTCATTTGTTGGGTTTTTTTGTTGCGGGTTTCCCCCCCCCCCCCCCCCTTCTCTTTTACAAACTGTATTAGCCCTGATCCTATAACTGAAGCCACGCAGGCTGTATCCATGAGGTTTCAGTGCAAACCCTACAATGGTCATGGACCCTACAGTCTCTCTATATGGACAGAATTTGGAGCATGAGCCAACGATTGTTAGTTAAGTATACTTTTTTGATAATTAATTTATTCCAATGTGTAGGAGTAGTTCTGCTTTTTCCTTTGCTGCAATGTGCGCTTGGTGAAGCTGGGTAGTAAACACCAGCACCCCTTCAAACCCTGAGGTTCCATGATGCTAGTTGTGTTCAGGTTCCCTCAGCGTTTGTTCTAGAGAAGTAACTCTGCCGATGGGGTGCTGGCAGTATAGATCCCTGTGACACTAAACACAAAATAAGGGAAGTTAAACATTCATTTGTGTAAGTTATTAAAGGACGTGCTGCTTACAGTCATAACACTTGGCCATATATTTACTAGTCAATATTTTTTCCACACCCAGCGGCTTTGGGGTTTTTTTCCCCAGACTCCAGCAATTAGCATGGGGTCAGTCTCCTAGATGTTCTTTATGACCAGTGTAAGAGAAGAAATGTCCTAAGAGGGCAATTAATCCTACTTATTTCCAACATCATAGGTTGCAAGGGGTCGCTCTGTGAAGGTACATCTTTCTCGCAATTGGCTATGCAAGAAGACTGGATAACTAAAGCTATGCAAAAAAGATCCTATATATCCATTACTACTGGCTATATATACTCTAGTATATGCCCTATGTTCCAGGAGTGTGTGCTGATAGTAGTTACACCCTAAACAGACATGTACATACGTTAGTATATGTACCCTTGCTTGGTTTTTGTTGTCTCTCTGGCACAAGTGGAGCATTCTTTAGTGACAACTATTATAAAGTAATTAATTCTTTTCTGAATAATTCCCGCACTTTTTTTTTTTTTTTTTTTTTTTTTTTTCCAAAAGGCTTGGGTTATTTCCTGGAAGACTGGAGGGGTGCGAGAAACTTTGCCTGAGAAACAGCAGTCGGAGCTGGAGCTCAGCAGCGGGGAGGCAGCCACGGCACCGAAAGGTGCTCCCCGTGGCTGCGGCAGCCAGCCTGCCCTAATGTAGGTCACTGCCTGAGATGAAACTCTTCCTCAGGGCATGTGTGGAAAAAAAACGACAAGCGGGAAAATTTGGCTGATGCAGATGTAGTCTGAGGAAATGTGACATTTACAACCGCTGTCACTGAATAGCACCATCCCAGGCCACCCAACAGCTGTCTAATATTGCGGTATAAGCAGAATGCCAAGGGAATAAATATCCTGCGACGATTGTAGTTAGCGGTACGTGAATAAATATCCTGCAAAGAATGTAGTTAGCAGTACATAGAGGCAAAAAAATCATTTGGAGCAAGGACCCAGAGCGAAAGCTGTGCAGTCGTAATATGTTTTTGATGTCTTTGCTGCCAAAAGCTTCAGACAGCTGGATAATGACTCATCAGAAAGCCTCCTGGAGCAATTGCACAGTCCTGCTAGCCCCCAGATTTGGGCTTTTTTTTTTTTTTTTCCCCCCATAAAAAAATGCCATCAGCTATTCAGTTTCACACTGATTGGCCAAGCAGCGTGGATTAGCATGGGAAAAAGTCAAGCGGCGAGATGTTTTTATTTCGTCAACACTCTCAAGAATATAGGGCAGCTCGCAAAATGTGTCAGTGTGCGATGCTTTGCTCCGGGAGTTCCACGAAAGTGTGTCTCGGCGCGCAGGCGCTCAGTGCGCCGTCTCGGCCGAGGGCCGGGCTCATCTGCGCCCTGATGGAGGTTTCGGGGAGAGGACGCTGATCCTTTCCAAAGTCCGCGTTTTGAATTTGCGAAATCGTTTGACTAAAACCATCAGGAAGCCTGCTGAGTAGCGCAGCGGTTCGTTCGCACCTCGTAGGGTCTGAGCAATAATTTTCATTTCAGTTACTTACCCTAGTCTGCCAAGAGTGAGATCTGAACAATCTTTAGCGTGGCGAACCAGACACAGGATGGTTATTCTTGCAGAAAACGCTTTGAAGCTGTCCAAAAGCCCCAGAAAGAGACCAATTTTATGTTTCGTGGAGTTAGCAGCATATTATCCACTTATATTCATTATAGGTTAGGGCGGGAGAGCTCAGAAATTTGCAGGACAAAAACCTTGCTGCGCTGCTTATGTACTTCAGCTGAGAGCGGCTCCGTTTTTACAATAGCCTACTGTTCTTTTATTTCCTTCACTGTAAATTGTATACATCTGCGCTCTGGTTTGCTTCCGACCTGAGAATTTTCTCCTTATGTGCTCCAAAAAAGATGCTCATTTGCTCCCTCCCACACTTTCAGAAAAACAACTGTACTGCTTTGTCCTGGTTTTGGGGGTTTTTTTTGGTAGCCAAATGTGCTCTCAAGTGCTGTGGCGTGATTGTCTCCTAAACAGTCATTTTTCTGCGCTGAAAAAATTGTAATAAAGATTGGCAACAGTCCTAGTCTCTGACTGTAAGTCATTACAAAGCTTATTTCTCCATGTACTGGAAATGCTGCACATATGCTGCAAAATCCTTGACAGGCTTTATATCCCAGGCTCAAAAATCACCACAGTAAATATTTAGTTTTGAGGCTGTGGAAGAGATGTCAGGAAGGGCCCCGCGCCTTTCTGTCCTGTTGTTCCCATTTATTTCTTGCTGTCCGGACAAAGTGCTGGGTAGGGAAGAAGTCTGTGTTTTCCCATCCATTTCATTGTTGAGTATTGCTACGGGTAAAAACCTGTTATTTGACAGAACGCTGGAAGTGACATTAAGGAAAGGGAGAAGCGCAGGTGGGGAGGTGGTGCGGGCGCTGGAAAGAAGCAGGAGTGGTGGAGAGAAAGGAGTAAATACGAGAAGGTAAGCACAGAGAGTTAGGTAGCCTTCGAGTGCTTTTTCTGAGCGGGTATTTTGAAGAAGCAAATACGCCTTTGCTTTTACTTGTCGCGGGGTTGTTGATCTCGGGATCTGCCTTTGCTTGTGTTCCAGCAGCGTTTGCTCAGTTCTGTGATGCAGCTAATAACTCATAATGCAAAATCTTGCCTTGGTGTTACACGGTTCTGATTGAAATACGTTAGAATACTACTGATATACTTAAGTGTAGTCTCGATAGAATTTAAAGGAAAGATTAATTTAAGCTGCTATTAAAGTTTGCTAAACAAACAGAAATCTCAAAAATGTATTCAGCCTCAGCCATATGTTGTTTTAAAAGTGGTAAGTGATTAGAAGTGGAACAGTAGGTTAATTCTGTCTCTATTTCTTATGGTACTATAAAGGGTATTAACAATATGGTGAGTGGGAGTCTTAAGGCTGACATACTGCAAAAGTTTATCACAAACCAAAACCAAGTACAATGTACAGAAAATGAATTATTTACTCTTCTGTCCACTAATTTAATATTTTAAAAATAGTAATTCCTTTCTCTAGCTGTAAAACTAACCTGGAAAACAATCTGAACAAAAAGTGGTGGCATGTCTTTTTTTGGCTGAGAATTTGGCTTCTGACTTTCACCAGAAGTAGACTGAAGACATGTCTACAGACATGTGGAGTGTATGGATTGCCGCTAAAACAAGTAACTTTCAATTTCTTGATTAACTTTAGTATTGTTTGGCATTGGTTTCACTGAGCATTGTTACCCTTTTTAATAATACTGGGTCTCTGTGATTGTTAGATCCTGCTTGATGGTCTTTTTAGCTCTTCCTTTTTTTTCTTGGTAAGTCAGTTAAGAGGAGATACTTAATTTGGAGGAAATTTCACATGTTTTAAAGTGAACGCTTGGAATTTAAAGAGTTTGGCATTGCAGTACAGTAATTATCATCTGATAAAAGCCAATTTAAATATGGCCTCAGTTGGAAGTGCCTTAGTAAGTTGTTAATGTACCACTGCACCACTTTGTTGCTGATACAGTACTGCACTGCTCCTCCCAAGTCATTGGAAATCATTGATTTAAAAATTGAAAAATCTGAAAACAGATAGTAAAGATCAAGTTTAGTTTAATTTTCTCTTGCCTTCCAAGCACTATGTGTCTGCCTGCTCAGAGTCTTTTTAACAGCTATGGAAACCAAAACTTTTAATTACAGGAGAGTTTAAATTCTCCGGTAGTGGTTTACCACCAATGTAGAAAGTAAACTAATACCAGAAGAAAGCCCTGAGCAGCCACCTCTCATAGCTGACTCTGCTTCGAGCAGGAGATTGGACCTTCTGAGGTCTCTTTAACCCGAGTTATTCTGATGGAAGCAACGAGGCCACCCTCAACGGCCTCAGCTTCTGGAAATCACAGCTGGGTCTCCTTCCCCTCCAGAGAAGAAGGGGGAAACCAGTTATTTCACTCTTACTCTTGCGGTTGTAGTAAGCATGAAGGGTTTACTGGGAGGGGACATACCTTCATCCTTCTTCTTCGTCCCCCACGCAGCCCCTTCTGTCGTTGAGCTCTTCTGAGCAGGTAGCTCTTAACAATACTTTGCAATATAATAAATTAGCTCACCTCTCCCAAGGCTTTGCTCATCACCTCTCTGTGTACTGAGGTCTCATTTACCTATCAGTAAAATCCCAGGGGGTGTTACAGCTTTTCTTTGCAGGAATTTCCCTCTGTGGGCGTTAAATGACGTGTCGATCTTACACCAATTTCTGCTGTAGGATTAAATAGAGTATTAGGACTGATGGTCCTGTGTTGTGTTCATCATTGGTGCTAATTGCATTCATCTTCTGTTAAGAAAGAAGATCTGCAATGACAGAAATGCAGTTCTTGTTGGGTCCTCGGTATGTATTTGCACCGTGTAGCTGTGGGTGCTTTCAGGCTGGTTCATGAAACCGCTCTGCCACAAGACTTACACCGGTTCTTCCCTTGTGGGGAATTACCCAGGATCGGTCAACCGTCTGCTCAGCCTGACCCAGCAGTGACACTACAGATGAGGGGTTTGGGTAAATAAAAGGTTAATGAGCCTGTGAGTCAATGCAGGTGTGGTGGGTTGACCCTGGCTGGAGGTGAGGTGCCCACCGCTCAGCTGGACAGGGGAGAGAAAATGTAATTAAAAGCTCATGGGTCAAGATAAGGACAGGGAGAGATCACTCAACCGATTACCGTCATGAGCAAAATGGACTTGACTTGGGGGGCGAAATTAATTTAATTTACTACCAATAAAATCAGAATAGTATAATGAGAAATAAAACCAAATTTTAAAAACACCTTCCCCCACCCCTCCCTTCTTCCCAGGCTCAACCCCACTCCCAATTTTCTCTACCTCCTCCCTCCAGCGGCACAGGGGGATGGGGAATGGGGGTTGGGGTCGGTTCCTCACCCCTTGTCTCTGCCGCTCCTTCATCCTCAGGGGGAGGAGGACTCCGCGCTTGGCCCCTGCTCCACCGTGGGGCCCCTCCCACAGGAGACAGTCCTCCACGAACTTCTCCATCCTGGGTCTTTTCCCATGGGCTGCAGTTCTTCACAAACTTCTCCAACGTGGGTCCCTTCCCACAGGCTGCAGTCCTTCAGGCACAGCCTGCTCCAGCGTGGGTCCCCCACAGGGTCACAAGTCCTGCCAGAAAACCTGCTCCAGCGTGGGCTCCTCTCTCCATGGGTCCGCAGGTCCTGCCAGGAATGTACTCCAGCGAGGGCTTCCCACAGGGTCACAGACTCCTTCGGGCAACCCTCTGCTCCGGCGTGGGGTCCTCCCCGGGCTGCAGGTGGAGATCTGCTCCCCTGTGGACCTCCCTGGGCTGCAGGGGGACAGCCTGCCTCACCAGGGTCTTCATCACCACGGGCTGCAGGGGAATCTCTGCTCCGGCGCCTGGAGCATCTCCTCCCCCTCCTCTTCACTGACTTTGGTGTCTGCAGGGCTGTTTCTCTTACATGTTCTCACACCTCTCTTCTGGCTGCTGTTTCTGTGAGTCCTGCAACTTTTTATTCCTTCTTAAGTATGTTATCACAGAGGTGCTGCCACTGTCGCTGATGGGTTCGGCCTTGGCCGGTGCTGGGTCCGTCTTGGAGCCGGCTGGTGTGGGCTCTGTCGGACGCGGGAAGCTTCCAGCAGCTTCTCACAGAAGCCACCCCTGTAACACACGCACACACACCCCCCCTGGCTACCAAAACCTTGCCACACAAACCCAATACAGCATGGTTACTATGTTGGTTCTCGTCAAACCCAAGTTTTTAACATTGTGATTACAAAAAAAGATTTGTTTTATAATTTTCTCCCTTTACTTGTAGAGAGACGCATGAAAACTTTGATGAATTAATAAGGAGATCAAAAAACAAAGGGAAAACAAAAAGGATCTCAAATGTTTTTAATAATGATTTTAATGTTATTCCATGCTTACCTAGAGGCAGACATCGTTGTGGGTTTGGATGTTCACGTTTGGAAGAAGGTGTGCCAGATGACCCAATAACAGTGTGGTGCTTCTAGTTTGTTCAGTGAAACCTGGACTTGCAGCTGAGCACTGTGTTCTGAGCTAGAAGTGGTAGCATCTCTATCTCCCATTAATACATTATCTCTGACCACCTTTTTATATCACTGGTATGTTTAAGCACCGAGGCATTCAAAATCCAAAAAGTGCCTCACTTAATGCTACACAGCAAAGAGTTTTGTGCGTTGGGTGGGTTATTTACTGCCTGTTCTACTTCAGGAGTTTCATGTACCTTTCAACAAGCACTTGTAAATCAGTTTCATGAACTGGAACTTAAAATCAATGATTTCTTCAGGTTACTGCCTGGTATCCTGTAGTTTCAGTCTCATGCACTATTTCGTATATTTAGATTCGCATCATGATAAACTGTGTCCCAGCCCAAAATATCTCTCAATGTGTTTGTAAGGAAGATACAGAAGAACCGAAGCACATCTGCATCGCTGGAGGAAGAACCTCATCTAATTCAGATTTCAGATGAGCTCAGAAAGACAGAGCAGTGATGCTGAACCTGGTATCGGCAATATTTAGGGAAGAGAGACGCAGCAGAAGGGAATGTTTTAGCAAGGGATTGTATTTGAGGAGATATGTAATTTTTAGTATGGAAAAAGGGCTCATTACTTTGCCAGAACAGATATTTAAATGTATTGACTTACTGAATCAGGTGATAACACTTGCTCTGTAATAAATGAAATGCGAGATTTTTTTGCCATTGAGGAAATAGGGATCTGGCTTTTCACAAAAAAAAAGTTGGATTAACTTGTAGTATGAGAAAAACAGAAACACAGAATAAAATACAAATTTAATGGAACAATAGGAAGGGACTTTTAAAACTGTAAAACAATCTAAGACCTTTTTTATACTTCATTATTTGTGTTCTGGCTTTAGAAGAGCTGCTGTAATCTCTCTCTTTTTTTTTTTTTTTTTTCCAACAGCACAGCTGACCTAGTTCCCTTCACTGTCACTCACATCATATGCAGCTAACTTACTCATGCAGAGTAGTATTTTGTGAAAGCAGTTATCACTTTGGAATAAACATCTCCGCTATGAAAGCATAGGAGAGAAATGTTTTGCCTTACATTAGGTTTCAAATCTCTGGATTATAAATTTAGGTGGTTTGGCAGTTTTCAACTGTGACTTAATCAGTGGCATTTCTAGATGAGGTCATCTCCGTATCTGCTTATAGGAACCTGGAGTACTTCACAGAGTTCCTATCTTCAAATAACGGTGTTATGAAGTACAGTTATTTATATTTTTTAGTTTAAATATATGAGTGTCCTCCTAATGTCAGGTATACTAATTAAGGTTATTAATCTTTATAAGTGTTTGTTGGTTGGGGCTTTGTTATCCAAGGCGGTGGGGAGTTTTTAAGACTGCTGTTTTATTTTGTGTAAAATAAATATAACAAGCACTCTCCTGGGTGCTGTAAGGCTTCTCTATTCTTCGTGAAGAACAGTTGCTCTGTAAGAAATGTGTCTGCAGCTTCTGAGCCTTAGGAAGAATTAGAGAGTGCCCAGCAATAGGGATTCAATTCAGATAAGATTATCTGTACCAGTAATTGAATGTTCCTGATTTTCATTTTAATAAAATAAATTATAGCTTATGAGCTATAAACATTTTATGTTTCATTAAGTAATTTCATAAATGAGAGTCATAAATATTATATTTAGACAAATAAAACATTGATGATTATAAATTATTCAGGGGTACTTTTACTCAGCTTTGAAATATGCTCTGTCTATTTGCCATTCTGCTCATTGGCCCTGAGGATTGACTCCTGGTAGAGGTTTCAGCAAGTCAGAAAAATGTTCATGCCATTAAAATAGAGAAGATTATGCTAATATTGTAATTTTTGCACTGCCTTTCATGTAAAAGCGTGTAAACCAGAATGTTATCAAAGAACAATTTCCCCCTTTTTGTCCATTTAGTATTTCTGTTTTCCTTTTGAAGCAGTAAATTGTCAGGAGAGAAAAACATGTTTTGTGAAATACAAGTGGTAATTTACTGACTTTGAACTGTGGCGATACCTACAGAAGGCCGTTACCCTGAGATGTAAACAAGGAGTGACATATGAGCAAAACCACTCCCCGTAAGTTAGAAAGATGTAAAAATTCAGTTGCTTGAGGACATGATTTTAGAAGCGAAATCTAATAAAAGCATAATAAAGAAATGGGCGAGATAATGAAAGCCTGGTATCCGCTGAGGTTCAGTGGAGGGGGAGAGAGTCTATTTTAATATTCAGAAATTGAGCTGTGGCCCAGCCAGGAGCAGCACCCTTCACCCACCCACCCTGGCTGGCGGGCTTGCCTGGAAGAACACCAAAGCAACCGACGTTGAGCGTCCATCGCGGCTCGATGGTTTCTCTGAGGGGCTCAGGTGATGGCTTACCGCTGCCATCTGCTGTGGCGATTTCCAAGCAGACCCCAAAACCCAGGGTCTGGCTGGGCATCCCCCAAAAACGGGGAGCTGGCTGTGCACCCTCTGGGCAGGGACCAGGGGAAGAGGCTGGTCCCGGAGAAATTACCTTTAATGACATCCCTTTAGTGTCCTCACGGTGTGACCTGTTTATGCTACATTCGGGGCTTTAATTGACTTCGGGGCCTTCGAAGCCCTAAAGAAGAAGCCCTAAGAAGACTACAAAGT
This sequence comes from Astur gentilis, assembly GCF_929443795.1. Lineage (NCBI taxonomy): Eukaryota > Metazoa > Chordata > Aves > Accipitriformes > Accipitridae > Astur > Astur gentilis. Next base: position 3,502,295 of record NC_064892.1, read on the forward strand.
CCAGGGAAAGGAGTGTAAGTAAATGAAACAGGCAAGCTTTTTATTTTCACTACCTGTTATTCTTCACTCTTTTATTTTCTTCCTTTCTCTTACATGAAGAAACCGGCCTGCATCTGGGCACGGTGCTTGTTTTTTTCCTGCCTCCCTCCCTGCTACTGATCCCCCCCAAAGCGTGCCGAATGCCGGAGGAGGCAACGCTCACTCTACACGTTGGCAATCGCTTTTAGGTGATGGTGGGCATGGAGTTGGGCTGATGTGAACACCCGGAGAGCCGTGTCGTGTATTTACTGGTTGGTACTTGGTGAAATCTCTGACCGGGGTAGCTGTGTAGTTCTTCCCTTAATCTCAATGTAAAATTTAGAGTTTAACCGAAGAGAACGACTCACCTTCAGTTTTAAACGCTTTTATGAGACATGCAGAGCCAAGTAAGTAAAACATTAATTCTTATCCCCCAATGAGGACCCTGAGTATTTTTACATCAATTTCCCAAGCAGTGTAGTTTTTCAAAATTTTACCTCTGCTTTGTAGCCCAATGTAAATTAGGTTTGAGTCAGTCTTACGTTTAATAGATACACAAGCTGAGGCACCAGATAACTCTTGGGTAAAAGGTATGCAGACTGTGGGTGTTGTACAAGTCGTGAGCCTCAGAAGTGTCAGGCAAGAGACAGACACTGTGTGGGTAGAGAAGGGGTAATTTTTTTCTCAAATATTGCACCTCTTTGTTATTATTGATAAGAGCAAATAATGAAATACCTTCAATAGCATTCTGGAGGCAGTGATAGGTTCGAAAAATAAAGCAGAGGGGATTTTTTTCCCCCTTTTCTTTGTAAGCATGGCTCCATTTACTTAATTTCAGTTTCTAAAATAGCTTTGGTAATAGGAATTGATCGGCTGAGGCCAGGGGCGGATGGTACTCCCCTGGATGTCAGCGTGAGCAAATACACATCTCGCTTCAGAGCTCTGAAAAAGTGGTTTACACAGAATTTGGCCTAATTTTACGGTCACAGGCTGCAAAACGTCTGGCAACTTAGTTGCCCTATGGACATAGCCCTTCACTTCCCAGATCTAGATGAGTGTCCTGCATGGGTCTGAAGGGCCACAGCGTGTCCGGACTGGAGAAGCAAGATGCCCTCAGGCCCACCCGTCCTGTATGTTTAGCATTTTTGGACACGTGCATTTACCCAGTGTCTCAGCCCGTATGAACTTTCCTTCCAATTCATATGGCTGAGCCCTTTGAATACCTGTACTGCTTTTTCTCTGAATTTCTGTAGTCTCATCACACAACTTTGTCCCATGTCCACTCCTCCTCTTTTTCCAGGTCTTCCCACACTAAGTTTGAACCTTTTTTTTTTTCTTCTGAATTTCTCCACATGCTATCCTGCCTGCAAACTTTGTCCTCCAAACTCATTTAGCAGATTCCCTTTTTCTTAAACACTTACACTGCTGAAACACCAGCAGAAGATCTTTTCACCTCCATGCTAAATAGGTTTGGGGGTTGATTTGCAACCACAACACTGCATCGCATTTGATCTGCATATGTTGTCTGGTTTTAAGTTAGATGGCGAAATACCTAATTCTGCGTTGAGCGTTGTGCAGCGGGTATAGACGGGGCAGCACAGGGGTAACACTCCTGGGGCTTCCTGAGGAGGCATAACATTGGCAAAGTGGTGTGTTTTAGCTGGACTGAAAAATGGGACTGATTTTGTGAGTTTAGGGAAAATCGTTGATGTGTAGATTTCCATAGTTGTAGGTTTCCACAGTTGTGTATTTTGGGCATCGAAATTCCTCGCCTGATTTTCAGAAGCGCTGAGGCTGCTGAGAGCGTAGCAGGGGCTGGCCAGCACTGTGCAGCTGAACGTCTGGCCTCCAGGTATCACTGCTAAAATGATAATCTCATAATTGGAGACCGCCTTTGAGAATGGCAGCTTTAATCTCAATTTCTCAGGTTTTCCTAGCTATAACATATACTCCAAAGGCTTTTTTCCAACCTATTTGCTAGCAATGGTGGGTGGACTTACTAGTGTAGACCTTTGAAGATACAAAGCTTGATGGAAATTCAAAAAAAAAAAAAAAGAAAAAGATAAGGAAAAAGGGTTTTCTGTTTGTCTTCTTGTGAAACACCAGTTTTGTTACCAGTGTAAATGACACACAATGTAAAGAGCATGTTCTTGTAACTGCTGGGGACTGAGCGCCTGAGCAGAAACTGTGGACACAATTCACGGTGGCTCCCCGTTTTCTAATTCTTGGTCTCATGCAAGGAGATAAGAGAATTAAAGTTCATTCTCTGAAATTAGTGACTGGTGCAGGCAGGTCTATCCAATGCCTCCGATTTCATAGTTGCTGGCAGCATCGGTTTAATTGCTGCTGGTTTCCCAGAAGCAGCAGAAGCGACACACGCCTGCACGCACACGAGCAGCAGCAGCGCTCGTCTTCTAATTGCTGGCAGAGCACGGTGTCAGTGCACGGCCAGAAGGAGAGGGTTTCTTCTTTCCCTGAGCTGTCTCATTTGGAACTTCACAGCCTGTTCCTGGCAGCCAAACTACCTGCTCGGCACCCGGAGATTTCCCAGCTATCTTGGTGCTTCCCACTGGCACCTCTGAATGCTTGGTGGAATACCGAATCTGCAAGGTGATGTATCGGTAAAGATGACCGGGTCTTAAATGCCAAGGAGATGTTGCATTGTCAGGAATCCACACAAATTGTACCACGAACCAAGCTCCGTTTAAATGTGGATTTAAAAAGAAATGTTTATTTTTTACTTAATATTAAGAGCGTGTGTGATTGTTTCCAAAAAAACCAGCACAATTGCTGCTGTCATATTGTTTTAAGCACTAAGAGGTCTGATAGATGATTGTTAATTACTTAACAAGAACATATCACAATTGTCTTTTTTCCAGCTGTTTGAGACCTTCAGTGTATAAAGAATTAAACCTGGATTAGCCAAGGGATATATCTGTACTAAAACACTGTAAAATATGTAGTAGAAAGCTGCTCACATTTCCAAAATAGCTAGATGTTTTGGCTTTTTTTTTTTTTTTTGCTTGTTTCTTTGCTTCTAGTTAGGCCAAAAGCCCAAACAATTAAAAAGACGTGACAGACAAACTGAAGAGGCAGAAGAAGAGGGGTGTTACCTGCTGTAAGTTTTATACTCTCAATTGCATGTTCTGTTGGTTGGTTTCTCCTGTAATGCCTCTGCAAACTCAATTTTGATGCATGAAATACAGCAGCTCCAACCCTCTGTGACCAGACTTGGTCTCCTTACTGTTATTTTCCCACAACTCTATCCTCAACCCATTATAGAAATCAGATATTTGAAAAGGGTAATAGGTAATAATAGTTTCTAAACTCAGTGCTTTTTTTCAGTAGCTGTCTAAATTCCTTGCAAAGGAATGGAAGTGGCATGAACAAAGTCCTGAGGAAATAGGTTAAAAATCACAGCTAAATTTCTCTTTAAAAAAATTTAAAAAAAAAAAGAAGAAGAAGAAAGATAACAAGGCATCATAACACAGAAAATAGTTTGGAAAATCTTCCATTTATTACAGTCAAAGCTCCCTTTCTTTGTCCACTCTTTCATTTGTTCTTCTACAAAACATTGGTTTTATGCATTTAAAACTGTGTCTGCTTTCTGTCCTTGTCTTGGCCCTTGGAGATCATGGCCACAGAAAGCGTGTTTCTCATTTACACTTTATTCCACTGCAGAACCAGCCAGTTCTGTGGGCTCCCCTTGTTGTCAGGGATGTGCCAGTGGTTGGAGCCGTGGTGGTCAGCGGTCCCTCTTGGGCCGTTGCGGGTTACTGGCGGTGAGATCAGCCCTGACCTTCATTGAGTCAAAGCAGCTGCTTGAGTCCCAGTCGAAAAGTTGTATTTGCTTGCCTCTTCAGTGGAGCTTGTGTATCTAAACCTCCGAGTTAAAGGCTACCTCAATATTGAACGTATTCTGGTTCCTATGTGGAAGAAATGTAGGGTTTTATTATACAGATATACACAATTGATTCCTTTATTCCCAAGGTCCTGTGTGGTATTTTATTTAGGTATTGAATGTACATATTGAATGACATCTTGTGTTAGCATATTTTCTGCAAATGAGAGGTGTATTTCAACTCTATTGAAAAGACATTTAAAAATACTGTGGAACAGGAAAAATAACTCCCCTTTTCTCTGGTCCATCTTTTCTTTCCATACGGTGAAACATATTTGTGAATCATATGCATGGTGCTTATCTTTCACCGCCTGCCCTGTCTGAGCAGGTGCAAATGTTTTTGTGAAAAAAAGGGGAAAAAAAAATCCAACAAATCTGATGTCTCCTTTTCTGGCTGCCTGTTTCAAGTCTGCTTGTTTTAACTTTCCTTTTGATGAGGATATGGTTGAAAAACATGTTTTGTAAGGAATGATGAGCAGCAAGAAAAAAAATCACCAGTTGACAATACAAAGGCAGCAGTACTGGGAATTTGGGGGGGGAAAAGAACACATCCATCTCTATTTCTGTATTTATACAAGCATGAGGACCAAATTCATTTGTGATGAGTAAAGTATTGAAAAATAGGCTCTTATACACAGGCTTACATGGGACTGCTTGTATCTAGGTGGACCAATGTAAGGGGTAGAAGCTAAAAGAAATGTAAACAAATTGAACAGGAATTTAAGTCTAAGCATAGGTGCTTTATCTGCATTTTTGCTTAATTTTAAGTACTTAGTGAACTAATTCAGTAGGAATAAGAGCAGAATATATATGCAATTTTGATACATTTTACAAATACATGCCATGCAATGACTTTGGGACACAGTGGGAGAAATTGGAAATCCAGATAAAGCTGAGGATAAGAGAGTTGCGTGTTTATAGCTCAAAAGATGAACGTATAAGCAGGGAGTCATATCTTTGCCCTATTCAATGTCAGTTTAAGGTCAAGGTAAATAAATGCATTCCTCAGCGTATGTGGGCATGGCAAAACGCGTGCAATCACTGTGACATTCTCAGGACAACGGAGTTCGTATGGCCCGTAGCAACACTTTAATGTGCTGATGGCTTGATTATTGTGGGAGAAAGAAAGAGAAAATACAGTTCAAAAGGTTCTTGAATGGCTTGAAGGAAATGGACAAGAAAAATGGAACGTGGATCAACAAATACTAAAAGACAAAAAATCCCACAATCTTGTAAGCAAGGAGGCACAATCTTACGAAAGTGTGGTCAGTACTTCACGACGGGAGAGCAGTCAATGAACAGTTTGCCTATCTAGGAAAAGTAATTACAAGGAACTTTGCTCTGGAGGAATTAAGGCATAGTCTACTGGTGGGACACTTTTTTCTTTTCTGTGCTGATATTTTATTTTTTTTCCCCTGCTCCAAGCTTCTCTCAAAATAACAAACTTGCTAGATCTTTTTTTGATTCTGTTAATTTTTTTTCTGTTGTTTTGTTTTGTTTTGTTTTGTTGGGTTTTCTTAATGTCTGCAAGACCTGTGCACATACAGAAAAGAAGACAGCCATGTAAATACAAATCAACAAAAAAAATGGGGAGGAATGACAGGATATCATCTGAAAAGCAAGTACAGAAATTTTGGTGAACTTCTTCCATGGGCAGGTAATCTAGGGATATCCGTCCTTTGCCTTCAGCCACGATGCTGAAGTTTAGAATTAAGACATAGGGTGTGAGGATGTGAGTACGAGTGAGTGCGTGCGTCCTCTTGTCTGAATTTCCCTGCTTGGGGAAAAGCCTCTGTCCGAAGCTGGAGCTGGCAGGTGGACACGAAGGATGAGGACACTCTGGCCACGAGAAATAACTCCTCAGCATGGGCACAGACTTGAGCATAGGCTCACTGCCATGGCGAAGGAGAAAACGGGCGTGTATAGGAAACAACCCCAAAGCTCTTCAGGTAAATTATGAGCAATGAAAAAAGGTGTAAGGGGAAAGTTACAGGAGTTATCAAGGACCACTGGGGTCTACAGAGCTAGGGACTAAGTGATAAATTAGTGCTCCTAACCCACAGGTAAACTAGTTGCTCTCTGAAAAGGCAGCTGGTAACTTCAGAGGCATCACCAGGCATCAGGCCGGGGTAACCAGGTCCCTGGCTGAAGTTCAGCCTTTTTCCAGCATTTCTGAATTAGCCCTTGCGGTTCAGCGTTTCTGTGCAGTATGGCTTGATGCACACCTTTCTTGGGAAAGAAAGATATGAAAAACTGTCCTCAGCTTTGGTGAACCGGTGAAGAATTGTGTTTTCAATGGACTTGGAAATGAAAATACCTGATATTTTCACCTCCATGCTTTTTGCTTTAGAAATCAATAGGCTGTTTGTAAGACCTTAAAACACTCTTTTCTTTGCATTCAGCAGTTCACTCCTGCTTCTTGCAGATGAGGTAGTAGGGAACACCTTAATATGTATACTGATTGTGTTTCTTTTGCCAGTCAACGGTGGGTTACGGATTGACTTGCTCTTCTGAGTAGGCTGTAGTTTTGACCTTGAGCCTATGCTTCCAATTGTTTTTACACACAATTCAATAGTAGTATATGTTTTATAGTTCAGTTTATCTTTGCAATTAGCCACTCAGGTCAATAGATAATGCATTTTTAATGCCATGTTGGCAAAGAGGAAGATCCTGCATTTCTCAGGAACATAGGTGATGTAAATTCACTTCCAAGCAGCAGTAAAAGCAACCATAATGTTGAGTAAAACCTCACTGCTTTCTTGGAAACGTATTCACCACAGCTGAGGCTCTTTTTGCAAAACCTGTTGGGTGTGTGATATGGTATAATACATTCTGCTGGAAAGCAATAGGATATAGAGGAGTCAGTCCTCCCATTAGAGTTCTGTAGAGGCAAAAAAAAAAAAAAAAAAAAAGCAATTATTCTTTTTTTTTCATTTGCAGTCTCAGGTGCAAATTAGAAGGGTTAGAAGTTGGATATTCGTACATCTCATTATTCATCAGGATTGTTCATGAGTAGATTGAACCTGCTCTAGGATCAATATGTTGTTATCCATGCAATATTAAGCTTTGACTTTCCACAGGACACCTATAGGAATGTGCTATAATAGACAATGAGTTAAGCAGAGGCTTGAGAGCAAGGGGCTAACTGATTTTATGGGAAATTGTCAGATTTCTAACACCTTGAGCAAGTAGTGGCATTGATTATCACTCAGTTGCCAGCAGCTGTGGATAAAAATCTTGCTTTGTTTGTTGTTGTTATGAATGTTATTTGGTAAAACTATTTCCAAACATTTTTTTGCAGTTCTGCAATGCATTTTGTAACACAATAAAAAGCCCTAATCCTTTGCTGCCACTCTGATTTTCATACCTTTATGGGTTTTGCCAGACATCTATATATTCACATTGCTCATAATCAACCTTTATAAGCTTGTTGCTAAAAGAGGAATTTTGTCTGAGCATCAGGATGTATCTATAATCATCCTGCTGTTACCCATCCATAACAAAAACAAGCATCACTGCTGAGTGTGTGTTAGGAGTTGCACATAATCATCTCCTATTTAATGAGATATGTTAAGTTCCTGCTTTTTTAACATATAGCGATATACACAAAAGTGTCTGACTTGTTTCCTTTCGCCACTTCTGACTGGTTAGTGGTGTGATACCATTCCAAAAATTACCTTTTCGTGGCTGACATTTTATTTCCCCTTAATTGTTTAGTTAAAACAGGAGACAGAATGGATTTTTTTTTTTTGTCTTTGGTATTGATTCGCTATACAGTTTTTGAATATGTGGGTATGAATCTCTGTACTTTAAGGTTCTTCTGATAATGGATATTTGAAGTAACAGTTATGTAGATGCTGTGAAAATTAAATAATAACAGGAAAATATTTTTGGATCTCTGGATGAACTGAAATATATTAAGTGAAAAGAGACTTTTTTTAGTGAAAGTTACTATTTGCATATATAAAAAAATATTTCCTGAACTTGCATTTCAAAGTACTAGCAAGAAATTCAAGATTTTTGTTTATATTCATTAACTTCGGGACAGGCAACTTTGCTCCTCTGTTAGCTTTTGTGGACAGACATTATGTGGTGGGCAGCACTCTGTTGTGCATTGACTTTTTAAGTTTAAGTGAAACAGCGCTGTAGACATCCATCTCTATGAAAGAATGAAAATGTGTAACAGGAAACAGTACAGAATATTTAAGAGTCTGTCAGCCTGTCAGGTTTTGGCCATCTTTAAGATTTGACGTCCATCATTTTCTACCTTCTCATTGGAAAAGGAGAGGAGGAAGGAGAACAGAGAATGGATTTAGGGCCCTTTGTCTTTACATGTGAAAGCTGCTTTGGAAGGAAATGGGGAAAACCTGTTGAATACTTACAGCAGTGCTTCCACAGCTGAAGGACAAAGCTGGGCGAGAAGATGCACAGTGAAAGGAGCAAAGAATTGCTGTTTTTCTCCTAAATCGTGTGTTTGCTGGATAACAAGAGTTAAGTAACAAACATCTGAAAGTGGTCTCTGGTCCCGTTGCTTCCCAGCCTTCAGTGGTCCTGGGCTTGCCTCTCGTGTTCCTCTTACGAACACCCAGCATAAAACAGCAGAAGGACAAAAAAGAGGTGTTAGCAAGAAATTAATATAATTGACTTACCCTAACTGAGTTTTATTCATTCCAGCCCCAGTCTTTTTATAATAGTTGATTCTTTAGGCAGTATAATTCAGGCACTGAGAGGTCATTAAAAAAGGCTGCAAGCAGAAAAACAAGCTTACAACTGTAAAGAAAAAAGGAATAAAAAAAAAGAGTACACTAAAGTAGGCCACTTCTTATAACTTGAGTGTTCTTGCAACTTTTTCTAGCTTCTCAGCTTGTAAATGACACCCGTTTAAAACTTTCATAAATTCACACATCTTTTGGAAGGAACATGTAGAACTGAAAGAGTCTAAAGTATACCTTAAAAAATACCTCTGAATTTGCATCTATTTATATTTACTTTTGCATTTGTAGATAGCTATGGACATGTCATACTATCATACTCAGGGAGGTCTGTAAATACTGTGTAATAACACCAAATCTATGAAAATATACCGTCCCATCTGGCATTGCGCAATAGTAGCTAATTAATGCTAATATACCAGTCATGCAGTGGCAAAAACTGGAATCGGTTTTCTTTATCCAGCATTTCAGTGCTATTACAGAGGAGCAGAGATTTCGTGAGTGGTAAATGGTAATAAAAAGTCATCTTCCTTGGTTCTTTTTGGGTACTTGGTAATTTCAACCACTATTTTGCTTCTTTTCATGATAGTTTATATTATTTGAGGCATTTGGATTACAGAAGATTGTCTACACTAATGACTGTAAGTGTCTGGATAAAACTGTGTTAAAAAATGCCACTGTCATTTGGAAAGGTTCGGTCTATATGTGAGAGTACTCTGTATTCCCTCTGCATTATTCATCCAGGGACAGAACGGCGGATTGATGGGCGACTGGATGAGAATTTGTTCCCCAGCCCATCGTGGTTTGTTTCAACAGCTATGTTGTTAAATCCTTCCTTTCAGTTTCTTAATTTAGTGCTGTCCCATTTTTCCCTTGGCACTGACCTTTTCTATCTGAGAACCTGGTGCTGTCTCCAAGCTGATGAATTATGGTCGTTCTGAGTGGAAGCGACTGGCAAAGATAGGCTGGTTTACTCACGATCTCCAAAACATCCCATAACGGGAGTGGAAGAAAATATTCCCTACAATGCAGGCAATTTCTCTCCGTCGTGCCTTGGGGTGTGCGCCTTTCTTGTTGACACTGGAATTCTTTTATTCACAGATGCTGTACAGGAGATAAAGATGTCTTTCTGTGTTGATACAGCAAGCAGTTATAGTTGACGTTTAAAGCTGAAGCCTTCAAGCAGATTTTTACTGCAAATTTGAATCTTGAGGGAAGCTAGGTGCTGAGGATGAGGTGGGGAGGAGACTCCGCTCTTGGAGAAAGAATATCTCATTTCACTGGTACAAAGATTCTGACTGCATTTTCTTTAAAGCCAAGGATGTACTCAAGCCAGAAAATACTCATTTCTGTGAAAGTTCAGAGCAGGACTGAAGCAGAAAAATAACTTCACCCTCCTTTATATGTCTGTGAGGATGAGGGAGGATAATATACTTGACCATATGCTATAACGTGTGATGGCTGTCGATGGGTTGCAGCCCATCCTAAACCCATAGTTACAAATTTGGCTTATCGCTAATATTTCTAAAATTCATTTTGCTGCTTTTATTCGGGTGAGGCAACACTATTTTAGCAGTTCTTCTCTTGGAACTTTTCTCGAAGTATTCTAGTTTTGGCACATAAATGCCATAAAGACTGTTTGAAAAACTAGTAACCTTTTCCACGCTGCTCCCCCAAACCTTCTTTCAAATTTAAACAACCTTGATTCACTCGCTCCTAATGTGAGGGTCATAATTCAGATCTGCATGACGGGCTTAATTTCAAAAACATTCGTTCACTTTTGGAGTCGAACTGCACAACCTTAAATAACTTGTATCAGAACTGCTTATATCAAGGAAATTTTGTTCTATTTCAGCCATGTCCCACTGAGTTGATGACTCTGAATTGTAGGTACCCATCAAAAGGACATAAATACCTGAGCACTTCTTGTGATATAACACTAACTTCTGTGTGGGTGGGGAGAGACATATATAAGACTGCTTCTGGCTAGTGTATATAAGTAGTATTTGGGGATCATTCTTGAAGTTATCGTTTCAAATATGCTTTTATCTGACATCATTGTTTAGTCTTGCAAATGGTAAGTTTATGGAAGTGATGAGTATGTGCTCTGCCTTCCATACAAAATATTATTGCCTTTAATAAATTGTAGTTTAATATGACCATAGCTGCTAGTTGTAAGCAAAGCAACACTTCTGTTATGAAACAAGGAAGTTTTTGTAATCCAAGCTGTTTTATGTTCTGTTTCAATCTGGACAGAAAATGAAGCCAAATTCTGCTGCGACCAATACTGTCTTAAACACACAGAAATCTGTTCAAGCTATTTTTTGTTAGTTTGTCCTTCTGTATGCTATATGGCTTTTATTCATGACCTTATCTTAGGTGCTCATAAATGTACCTGAATAAAAGCATTGCTACATTATTAACATTACCAGTCATATCCTCCCTAATTAGAAACCCAGTTAAATCAGTGCTAATATTTCCAATAGCACTGATTTACATTTACTTTCGCCTAAATTTACTCAAAAGTTGTGTTTTGTTTCTTTACAAGCAGTGATATTCACATCTTTGGGTCTTTTAAAAAGTAAAAAATGAGAGACAGGAATTATAGCTAAAAGTTTTGCTTTTATACACTGACATCCTTACGGCACTCTCAGTGATTCTTTAACCAGAAAGAATCATCCCTGGTTTTAACCTGCATGATATCAAGTCCTTCCTTTTTTAAAAAAATTTTATTTTTTTAAAGTGCACATGTTTAGGAATCTTCCAGAGAACAGATCTAACACTAGCTCTGAAGAGCCGATAATGGTGTTCTCTGACTGTTGTAGTCTATTAAGGAAATTTTCTGTCAGAAGACTCTAGAAAGTATGTGAATGAACTTTTGAGCATTTGATGCTTTTCATGGGGCGGCTGTAGGAGCAGCAGGTTCAGTTATTACTGCTTTTTATTTTGAAGCTTTGTTAGTGAAGTCCCTGCAAGGTTTGTAGTGGCAGCGAAAGCCTCATGTTCCTTGCTATCTTACTTGGCCAGTTTGCACATAGAAAATTCTGCCAACTTTGCTTGGGTTTATGTTTAAAAATTACGTTTGTGTAAGGGGGCTTTTGGGCCCAGATCAGCTAAATGTCTTCTGAACATACAGGGAACATAATACCAATTTCTCCTTAATCCATAAAGTACCTAACCACGTACTTCTGGGTTTTCTGCCATTTGAAGAGGAACTCCTGAACAAGATAATTTTGAACTGTAGCTTTTTGGGCAGCTTAAGAATTGGAAAAATTTGGTGCTATGGATGGGAAATCTTGCATAAGTCTGTTTTATTCTTTTACACCAGCATTTGTCAAATAGGTATACCATGAGAAGGTAGTCTAACTCACCTAATTCAATGTGCAGCAAGTCAGAGAAATATCAATTCAGGTATTTTGCAGTTCTCATGTGCAGGTGAAGCCTCCAGATCTTGCAGGTCTTGCTGCATAAATACGTCTATGATACGGCCTTTTGCCCCTCCACAGCACTGCGGCTGTTTTCTGGGCTCTCGTCATTTCACACCTGGATTACTCCAGCGTCCTCCCCTCCTGCACCGACAAATACAGTGCTACCCCCAGCACCTCTGTTCAGAAGTCTGCCACAAAGTTCGTTTCCTGGCTTCGTTATTTTAACTGTCTTTCTATTCTCTTTTGAGTGCCTTCTCCTCATTAAACACGAACTGCTTCTTTTCAACGTTAAGGCCCTTCTTCATGAGTCATTTCCAACCTTTCTATCCACTATTAAAATGTTACTTCCTTCTTTTAATTCCCGTGTTGCTAGCCTCTAACCCCCCAAATACCTTTCTGCTGACTCTGTGCTGCTTTTCTCACTCTGCAGAAGTTGCCCATAAGCCTCCACAGACCTGGTGTTGTCGTCTCTCCAGGCTTTCCTTGAAAATCCTTTGTCATCATTCCTACAAAAAAAGTTCGATAACCAGCTACTGGCATGTTGATATCATTGCTTGAATATTTGGTGGGGGTTTTTTTGCCCTGTATCAATCGCTATTTGGATTGAAAGGCGTTCACATCAGGCAGACTCCACTTGGTCTGTACTTCCAAAGCTCTGAGGTCCTGTTCCATGACCTGGACTTCTAAGTGCAAATACTAAATAGTATCAGGGGTTTTTTTACAGTGCTTGATTAGACTGGCTGTTCCTCGCCTGGCAATCTCTTGGAGTTTGTCTTGCGGTTGTTTTTTTCTGCTTGGCACCAAGAAGCTGTAGCTAGTTTTTGCTGCCTGGTGTGATGACCGAGTCCCGTCATGCCCACCTCCAGGGGAATCCACTGCCTCCTTATTTGCTGCTTGCTGCAGTTCAAGAGGCTGACTGCTAGCTGTGTCACTTCTGTGAGCTGTAACTAGAACGATACCCTCCTTTCCTATATTTCAGAATGAAACACAAATTTAAAGAGGCTTGAAGGTTCAGGAGCGGAAGGTAGGAAACTTCTGTGAAAGCCCTTGTCCTTGGAACGGCCTGGTTTGATGAGCGTGGTAGAGAGGTGGTCTTACGCTGTCCCGTGGAAGGTTACTTTTTGTTCAGCCCTGATGGTTCACTATCGATCGACTGACTTAATGGAGATGTAGTTTAAAATTGCAGGTGTTCATGTAATTTTTAAACAATATCTAGAAGCTATATGGCTAGCTGTGTTGTCATTCTAGTTTTTACTTTGCAACTCTGTGGTTTGCAGCATAGGTGTGTTACCCGTAGCTTCATAATGATTTCTTCTTTCTGAGAGCTGTAGTAGAAGAATTCCATACTTTGTGCAGATTATTTTAAGTGAAAGACCACAGCTACAAATGGATATGTGCAGCTTCATTAAACCTAGCTAAATTGAACAGACTAAACTGTGAAAGCCCAGCAGTCAGGAGTTACACTGATAACTCATTCAAATATTTCCATTGACTCAATGACTTGTGGGACAGTAAAGTTTGCTGTACTTTGATTTTGAACTATAGCCGTTTGCTACTGTGCTGTATTATTGATTAGCATGGGGGCCTAGCTTCATCATGTCAGACTTCAGCCTCTGACTGACAGAAAGACATTACTTGGTACGGAATTAATCTCAGTTGTCGTCTGAATTGTTTTCCAACAATCCCTATATCTCCGTGTTGACAACACAGGTAACCTGAGCTCCTTCGTTCAGGCATTCCTAAGTTTACGAGGTGGATACTGGCTCTCTTTGTTTCATTTGTGTTTTGTTGTTAAATGAAAGTAGACTCTGACACCACCGCATGCCTCCATGAGCTAAGGCTCTGTTATGTTGTAATACTACAGTGCTCGAGTTTTGGCAACACTGGTGGGAACCCCAAAACTAAGAACTCCCCAGTGATTCCAGGGGTTTGAACCCACAACCTGTGCGTTGTGATACTTATTAGTGCTACAGCAACTGGGAGAATTAAAAGATCTCCGAAGAGGACTCACATCAAGCAAAAGCTTGATGGGAAGCTGGCCAAAAATATCCAAGTGAAAATTCTTCTCAGCAAGGTGCAATTTAATACATCCTTCACTTCTCTAGGACCCAGGAAGCTGTATCAGATTGCAGTTTACAGCCAAAGCCCACTCCTGGGGTGTTGGAAATTGGCAGCTGGTATATACTTTATTTTTCAAATGTTGCTTTGACAGGAGAAAGCAACCTTTTATGTAAGACTACAGGTTAAATCTGGGCACTGACCTTGGAAGAGAAATCCTGAGTGCAAGTTCTTGTTTGCGAGTCATGTCTGGTTTTGCAATTCGTTCATTCACTTCCAATAGAAAATGTAAAGACCGCCCTACTCAAAGAGTCATTCTTGCAGGGAAGATCTAAATGATTCATGTCAGCCAGATGCAGATTTGGATTCCTTCAGGTTGGATACAGATAGGCAGGTAGCCTAGGGGAGTGCCCTAACCATCGAGTTTCTCTTATGAAATACCATTGTACTGACTTTCCCTCCAGCAATGGATTTGAATAGTCATCTGTGGATGATTTTTTTTTAAAGCCGGCGCTGTTAGCACATTAGTCATTTTCTGAGAGTTCTTACTGGGTTGAGCCTTATATATACAGATCTAGATTTGGCCTACATGCAGACACAGCATTTTAGGTGTCGTGGCTGCTTTACTGGAGAAAATACAGGTGCTTACAGCTTTTCAGCCAGCTGAGATGGTGTCTGAGGCAAGGCTTTAGACGTCACTCTTAACTTAGAAATACTTCGTTTCAACCTGAGTCCCAGGGAAAGTGCCCATTTCAGAAGTCCCTTTCTGACTAATTCTTTCCTAGCAGGAACTGATGGTTGCAGTTCAGCGTCGTCATCGTCAGGTGCATAATTTTCATCTTGAATACTTTCCACACTGGCAGAACTATTAGCCTGCTTTAATGTAACATATATTTAAGTGACTTTCTGACTGAGATTTTATCCCAGGCAGAATTGGATCCTGATATACTGGGTGAATGCAAAGCTATCCAAAGCACTTACGCTACCCAGACATCCAGAGTAGGATAGCTGCAGTACTGTCGAGCAGAATACAGTATTCAGGTTTGGCTCTTCCTCGTATGCCAAAAAAAAATAATTAAAAAAATTAGCAGACAATTGCTATGCTTTTCATAACTAAGAGGCAGTAATGATGCCTGTTTGCCCAGTCTATCAGTCTGCATCCAGGAGTAGCCAAGTGACTGTGTTGGCATCATCCATTTTTTTGGCTGGGTAAAGTAAATACCTACCGCTTCATATGCTGTGCATTGTCCGAAACACTACTGTACGTGCCAAAGAAATGAGAGGGGAAGAGCCAGGTTTGATTCGGGTGGGATATGATTTGAAGGAATCTTGTTTCAGTGTCCTAATGGATATTGTTTGTGCAAACCCACAAATAGCATTTACAGGCAGCCAACCATCTCGAGTACGGAGGAGCACGGAATGAAAAACAGCTTTTGTTTATAGCAAAAAGTGAGTATTGGCTAAGAAGTAGTGTTTATGGTAATTGAGCTTTACAAGGAAGTAAAACTTAGTGGGGAACACAGGGGGTAGCGGTTTTGCAGTGAAGCAGGTAATAAGGAGAGTCGTGTAGGCATTTCCTGATTAGCTCGGCTGTTTCAACAGCTGAGGAACATGACTCACATGTAAATGCTTGTGCGAGGCTTTAACAGGCATTCCCTCTAGCATGCCACCCTGCCTTCTGGTTTTATTTTGAGTCTCCTTGAGCCCTACTGTGATTTGAAATCAGTGGAGGAGAAAGGAGAGTAACACAAACAACAGATGTCTTAAAGTCTTGGAACAGAGAGAGAAAAAGCCCTGTGGCAAAGGAGAAGGTGCAGTTAAGGTATTTCCTGTCCTTAGTTTTTTGTGCCTCTAGTACAGACTGTATTTGCATTTCTGTATGTGTCTATATATATATAGTTGTGCACAGAGGCAGTAAAGAAGCGGTAGTGCAAAAAGGCGGCCATGGCACATGTCAGAGAGTATTTTTTGCATCCTGTAAATGAGTGTGACCCAGAGACACTAAGTGTACTTGCAACCTATTTTAGGGTAGGTTCACAAACTATTTCCCAGCTGCTGCTTTTAGTAACTGCTTTTAGTCTGCGGCGGGATAAAATACACTAACTCTTTTTATTTGAAGTTAAAAGATGCTCCATAATTGCGAAGGCAAGTAGTATGCCTGGTGTCCGTCAAGACAGCTTTGCTTACAGGTGGTAACTTAAGACGTGGTGATACAAATAGTGTGTACCCCGAAATACTAGGAGAACTGAGTTGTGCACTAAGTGACATTTAGTGCAGATTCAGAAAAGTACTTTGTCTGTGCTTTCTGGTATGGGGAACTGTGTCTTTAAGGACTTTGATTTCCAGAAAGGAAATCTCTGACAGAAACAGCTGTGAAATTCTTGCAATATATAAGCAGCTGGGAATGGCATAGAGACCCTGAAAATGCCTTACCTGCTGAGTGTTAACTCAGTACTGCATGGGGCCAGGAGCAAAAAGAAATGGAAAACAAAAAAGAAGCAAAAGAAAAATACTGTGAATGGAGAAGTGAAAATATATGACACTTCCAGATTTTTATGTCTTGGAAAAGATAACTGAAAGAAATGTTTAAAAGAGGATTCAGGGCTGAGACCTTTGTGCCCTGAAAGCTTAGCAAGCTACCGTCCACTTTTCCACATCTACTTCCTCCTTTTTATGTCTTAGATCTTCCACAGGTTTCAGCAGATGGGTGCAAAGACAGAAAATCACATTCACACGGAATCCTATTTTCTCATGATATTTTAAATGTAATTTTATTTGCTTATTAACTTGCTTGGTTTTTTTCAAAGGCTTTATGTAAACTCTGTTTCAACATATGTTCACGCTGTTTATTTTGTTACTGTTACTTGTGTTATTTTTTTAAAAAAACTATTTAAATTGTTATTTGGCTACTAGGCTACAGAAGTTTGTGCTTAGGTTAACCTTAGGTAAGAGTTTAGCACAATTGCTCTTTTACTGAATGTGACTTCTGAAAAGCATTCCAGTTTGGGGATGAACGCTGAGGATGTCAGTAGGAATTATTTTTGTTTGTACAGAAATTTGAACATCAAAATAGTGTCTTCCTGTGGTGTTTCAGGCCATGCGGACTCTGGAAAATGATATATATTTTAATATGTTGGTAGCAGCAATTTTTAAGCCTCAAATATTAATTGTTATAAACCATAGAGGGAATTTGTTGCATTTAGTATGTTCAAATGGAACAACTGTTTCCTCATTAATGATGTTTTAGCATAGACTTTCTTAATCATTACAAGGATATCCTATCAGAAAAATAAGCACAATAATAATTATGCCTGTACTTTAGAGTTTTTACGCCCGTCGCTTCCTCTCTACTTTGAAAATATACTATCCCTGTTGCACAGATGGGAAAAGAGAGGCATCCATGGGAGGTGAAATAACTTCACCTGGAGGTCTTCTAGAGGAAGACAGATCTCCAGGTCTCAAAGCAGAACCTTCTTTTATAAGTCGTATATCAAACTTATCAAGAGGTATTTGTAAGTTAACAAAACAGAAGCTGCACGTTCGAGACATCATGTAACATTTACTTTTCCTCCCACAGGAACTTTTTACGCCAGAGTGCAAATTCAAGGAGTCTGTTTTTGAAAATTATTATGTAATCTACTCGTCCATGCTCTACAGACAACAGGAGTCCGGGAGGGCCTGGTTCTTGGGGCTGAACAAAGAAGGGCAGGTCATGAAAGGAAACAGAGTGAAGAAAACAAAACCAGCAGCTCATTTTCTACCCAAGCCATTGGAAGGTGAGGCTCAGTCCATTGCTGGCAGATCCTCCTATAAATGTCACAAGAAGAAGAAGGACTGGTTTCTAAAATACCCGTTGCGAATGTGCGTGCCCTGCACAGGGGCCATTCCAAATGACAGTCCCCAGGATTCATGGAGCGGTTTTGTGCTTCAGCATAGTGATGCTAGAAAGAGCGTATGCAAGCACATTTTTTTCCAGGGATTCAGAGGTCATTTTGCAAGAAAAGAAATCTTTTGTGGAAGGGCATTGTGCTGTTTTTAAAATATTCTTTCGATAAGGACATAAGCTGTTGTGAGTCTTGCAGTGAGAAAATAGTCCTTTCATTAAGCAGAATGAAATAGTGGATATTGTAGGATAATTCGGTGTTATAAAGGAAATGCATGAAATGTCAGCATTTCAAAGTAAAAGCTTTCTAATACAAAACCGAAAGGTGTTTTCATAAAATAAATCATACTGTATTACTTGGCCAGTTGATGTAATGCACATAACTTGTGTAAGTTGGCCGGTAAACCAAGATAGAAGCAAATAAAAGTCATACTAACACACTAAAATGATGTCACACATTCTCTGAGAAATACATTAATTTATCTCTTGGAACTTTTGGGTTATCCTGTGTATTCTGCAGGCCTTTATAAACCTATGCTACTTTTTGCTTCTTGTCCTGACAGCACTCCAAATTTCACTGATATTATTGCTACACATAGCCTCAGTCATTCTGAAAATTATCTCATGACTTAACATCTGAAAACACATACCTGAGTAATCCTTTAGTTAGCAGTCCCATTTCTTTTAACATTTTAATTTAAAATTTGTGATTGAAGGATCAGTTTGTTAAATGCTTTAGAGTTTCATCATAAGGAAAGAATCTGAATAATCCTATGTTTGAAAGCTGAAGAATCTGAATAATCCTTCATATTTGAACTCAGGTTGATGCCTTCGTGCTTTTTTCATCTTGCAAAAGCTTACAGTATTTTCATGAGCACTCAACAATATTTACACTTTATATGTCAATCCCTTTATATTAAATTATAAGAATTGTAGGGAGGGAAAGCCAGTGCATTTTTAAAAGCAACGTCAATTCATATGGATTAGGAAAGAAATTAGTTTTTTCATTAATGTTTGGATGGTCAGACTCTTATCAAAATAGCTTAGACAAGGCCTAGATATAACTTGCTTTACATTGCCCATGACAGCTCTGCGATATAAATCCTTACTTTATAGTTCCATCTCATGTTATTCAACTTAATATTTTTGTAGGTCACAGTGTTATTTCATCAAGCTCTTTTAATTAATCAGCAAAGTGCCCTAAACACAGTTATGGGGGCACTCTGAAGACATAGATCATAACCAGCCTTATGTACTCTAGAGAAGATGTTTAATTTCAGACTTTCAGAAGCCATAAAAGGATTTAGATTATGTCATTGGAAATGTTAGAACAAGTATTTGATTAGTTAATGATGCTATGGGGCCCTTCATATTTATTATGAATCTTCACACCGTTGAAGATCAAGGTCAGTACTTTTTGATGCTCCTGCCTCCTACTCTAATTAGCCAAGGGATGAAGGGATTGTGCTCTCTATGGCAGCACACAGCCAGTCCCAAAATCATAGTGTGATGATTAATTCCTTTGACTGCTTTGACATCTCTTTTAACATTGCTCTGATACAAATAAATGCTACTGTAGTTAGATATAAGTGGAAATATTACCTGATTCAGTGACATGGAAAATGAAATTAAATTATCAGTCTCAAAGGATTTAAAGTGGTTAGATAGTGACTGAAGCCCGGGGCAAACTTTTAATTCCTCTAAGAATTCAGTTAATAGTTTAATTTGGATTTTTCTGCACTTCTACATTGAGTAGAGATCAGTGGCTACTGCATACATTTTTGGAAAGGAGGAAGTAAAAACCCCAAACCTCTGGTGTACTCTCCACAGCACTGCCCTGGACATTTCTTCAGTACACACCTGAAGAGAGCCCGGCCAACCTCCTCAGATTTGGGAGACAGATGTACAAATAACTTTGCAGAACTGGACCCAAGCCTAGTCTTGCAACGTAGGACTAAAAAGGACCACTTAAGTCTAGACAACTGTATCTTATGATCCTATTTGTTAAACACCATCTGTCTTGTCATATTTTACTTCTAAAAACTTGCAGGATATTTATTTAAGGGGTGTGTGTGTATATATATATATATATATATATACGTGTGTGTATATATATATGTACATTTTTGTGTGTCTGCCTCCTGCAAAGAAGAATCGTAGTTTTTCATTTCCAAGGCTTCTATAGTTTCCATTAAACCAGCAAGCATACAGTTTCCTACTCTGTATTTAAGTAAGTCAGATACAGAAGAAGTGAGAAATTTGGAGGGTCAAGCAAAGCTATCGGTCAGGCAAAACAAGTGTCTGGCGAAGTAAATAGTTTCCCTCGCATGCAAGAAAGACGAGCATGGATTATATTACAATATCAGTTATTGTAGAAAATTAATCCTATCTGAGATGAGCTCTTAAATGAGATGATACATTCTTAAAAATGTCTCTCCTTTTCTTTTTTCTCCCCTCAGTTGCCATGTATCGAGAACCATCTTTGCATGATATTGGAGAAACAGTGCCAAAGGCTGGGGTAACTCCAAGTAAAAGCACAAGTGCATCTGCAATAATGAATGGCGGCAAACCAGTTGTTAACAAGAGTAAGACGACATAGCCAGATCCTCACAGGTGTTGTGACTTACTGAGTCCCGAGTACAGTTGAGCGATTTATCCTTCCAGACTTCCCCTCTGCAGTGTCTGTGGATCAGCTTGCGGCAAGTCACAGACTTGCCCGTTGCTGTTTCTGAACTGAGTTGTTGCAAGTGGATAAATCTCAACATGTAGCTCCACCCACAACAAGAAGACACCTGGATGAACCAGCTAAACTCAGACCATGGAATGCCCTACCAGATATTGGAATGCCTTTTTAATATCTTTTCTGTGACTGTGACACTTCATGTGAATGACATACTTCACAAGTACACTTGATACCTTGCCTGCTGACAATTGCCCATAATCCCTTTTTGAGTCCAGTTTCAGCAAAATCCATGTGTTTAAGTTCTATTTTGTAGCACACAAATAATCAAGTAATTTCTAGTTAGATGCTGTAAACCTGTGCTATTATGGATTTCTCTTCTTCCCTTTTTTATAAGGCTGCTCGCTCCACTGTCTGTGACCTTTTGCAGGGATTGTGTTTCTCTATAACTTAAGTGTTGCCGATGGCTTAGTTTCGAAAGCAATCAGGGAATCAGGAAGCCTTCAAAAATCTATTATTACAAATTATATCTATAAAGAATAGGATTGTTGTCTCTGGCTTACAATATTGATTAAATGTGAATACTCTTTAGTGACAGATACTGTGCTTCTGAGGTTGGCATTATAGTGGAGGGAAGAGTGTCAAACACAACCAGTTTTCTGAAACGAGTGTTTGGCATCCCCCTATAGTTTCTTTTTGTGTGTGTGTTTTATACATATCACAGGCTTACTGGTAATGGTAACATTTGCCTTGCCCAGCGAGCAAGACCCACTCATTTTTGGGAAAGTGGGTCCAAAGAATTTTGTAGGCCTTGTAGGCCTGAATTAAGGCTCATTTTTCATCTACTAAATCTTCATTGTTTGAAAAACAACCACCACCAATTAAAAAAAAAAAAAAAAAGTAAGACTAACCAGAATTGTGCTACCTGAGTCCATTTCAAATATAATCCTTTCCTGTTTTTAAGGAACTGAACTTAATGCCATTGTTATTTTTGGCTGAATCCCACACCTACTTAGCAAAGCATGGGCAAGGATGTTGTTGTGTTCTTTTTTGCAGCACCAATGCAAAGGGTAGTTACAAATGATAGTTTAATATTTCTGGTGTTTTAAAAAAAAGTTTTAAAACTGGACATATTACAAAACTTTATTTTTATTTTTGGCTAAGCATGCAAAGTCCGTTCCTATATATCTCACTGATATCCCAGTACGTACCTCCACCCAGCTTCCTAGGATAATATGCCCACCAAATTGCTAGATTGAAGGTGCCTTGCCTTGATCTCTGTATACTGTACTTTCTCCTTACATGATCCTAGAAGAAATCAAAAACACTATAAAAATTGAAGCCTTGGATCATATAACCAGAAACATCAACCCTTTGAGTTTGTCACTTGTGAACAGTTAAACCAATGCTGGGGGGGCGAGGAGGAAAGAGTTAGAGAATGCCACAGTGATGCCACTGAAGTGTTGCACACTTAGTCACAGGCTGTCAGAAGACGAAAAATGTGGGTACTCACGCTCTGTACGCTTAAGAAGGTATTTGTTTCTCCGAAAGGGGAACGAGGACCAAACTGTACCTCAGTCTGGAAAACTGTGTGGCAATGCTCTGTTGGCCTCTTGCTGTTACCTTGATATTTAAGGACAAAAACAAGGAAATCTCCCATTCCTTTTTCAGCATTGTATTTCTGACAGATTGTTTTATCACATCTTTGTGCTGAAGTCCCTGGCAGAGACCGCTGGTTATTTCAAACTCCCTGTCTGCTCAGCTGAACAACTGATTCAGTCTGAATGAACTCTTCATGCTAGTTTTCAAACGTGTTCTGTTTTTATAAGCAACATTTAGTGCACTCTTGAAGGAGATTCCTGTAAAGCTGCTAAATTCTAGATAAACTTTTTTTTTTTTTTTCCTGTAGGCCAGACTTCCTTGTTTATATATGTAATATGAGAACAGCAAGCTAACACTTGATGCTGGGTCTTTCTAGGGAGGGAATGAGTTAAGCATGAAGCCCACTGTCCATGTAGAGAAAAAAAGTACAAACCTACTCTAATACTGTGAGAAAAATGCAAAGAAACTTTGACTTAGACTGTGCCCTTGCCTGCTAGCACTAAATATGTGTGCGTGGGGAAAACAACACTTTATTAAAAACTTCGGTGTACCCTTCTCGTCCCATCTCGTCCAGTGGGATTTGTGCACCGTCCCTGAGAAAACAAAACCAAACTCAAGAACTCACGGGGTGAGCGGGGGGGCTTGCTCTGCCCCCGGGGGACCCTTGGGAGGCAGCAGCCTTGAAATTGTGCTCTCGTCTGCTGGGTCCCAGAGGAGGCCCAAGGCTTTCCCACAGTTACGAGAGGAGCACTTCACAATATTTGGAGTAAGATAATATAGCTGAGGTCTACATTGTCTTTCTCTCTCACCTGAATTTTCTAAGAGTTCACGAGGAGGAAATACATGTGTTCATGTCCCACCCAGCCAGCTTTTTACGCTCCCTGTGTAAGAGCCTGGGGAGAGACAGGGTTGGAGACCTGGCTGAGCCATGAAGGAGGTTCTGGTTCATGGCCTGATGCTACATAAGTATTGTTTTCAACATTAAACTTTTGATCCTGAGGAACTTTGATCTGTGAACCAGTTTGGGGGGCTATAATTAAGGCCAGATTTCATCTTTGTAAGCAGTTAGTACATACTGGAAATGCAGCATTTTTTTAAAATAATTTTCTGGTTTTGTTTCTATGAGCGAAATCCATGTGTGTGTTTAATCCAATGAATAGATGTCCTACAAAATATTTTTTCTACAACATGGTTAAACATAGCCAAGAGGTCTTTGTGGTTTTTTTCCTCCCTTTGATTTTGTCTTGTCTCACCTGTTGCATGGGAAGAGGATGGCAAGGATGAACTGCATGTAGTAGGTTGTGTCTGTCAAAGAACTGTTGGTGTGTATTACTAAATTTACATCCATATATGCAAAGAGTTTGTCTGCATTGTACAGTTTGTGTTTATTCTTATTTGTTGTATACACAGATTCAACATGATGAATAAAACATTTATATGAAGGCATACCAGGAAACAACAAAAAAAGTTTTATGAAAGAAGTAGACTGTGCAAAACATCAGTGCACTGGCCACAGGATGGTGAAACTTCATGTAAATAGGTTGGCAAACTCAGTTCTCCCCTTTTACCATGCCAAAGAAAATTTTAGCTCCTTAATATAATACCTCTCTTTCTTGCTGTTCTCCAGGATGAGACTTCACCATTTTCTTCCCTCTAAAATTGATTTTGCTGTTAAGTGAAAGCTGTTTTCAACTGTCTGTTACTACTAAAGTACTGTATAGTAAACCTGATGGAATCAATTTGTATTTACAGATTGGGGTTTTTGTACTTACATGTCCAGCTGTCTGTGAATCTGCAGCGTTCCAGATCTTTTGCATGCTTGCTTTGTATTTTGTTCTTCTTCTGGGTTTTATCTAATCTCTGAGAGACTGTTTGCACAGCAATCATCTTACCATTTTGTATGTTAACACTGCACATAGTCACTATCTCTGTCTTTTTTTTTTTTTTTTTTTAATCTGTATTTCAGCTACAGTTCTATTTGACAAAATCAGTCACACCTGCACAGTTTTAGAAATCCAGTTTTAAGTAGATAGGAACTACTTCAACAAAGCACCGTTTTGTTGTACTTCAGAAATTTTATAAATACACAAGAATCCTTTTGAGATTGTTCACATGATAGAGCCTATAGAAAGGTGTCTATAGCTTTTAAGTGCTTTGTAGTTCACATAACACAGCTTTTGCTTAATTCGCTGGGGTGTTTAGCCACTCTCAAATAATTTTTTTAATATAGTGTCATTTTCATAAACTTCCAACTTGTGTAGAGTCAGGCTGGTTCTTAACAAGCCCCCTCCCCCCCCAAATATAAAGCGATTCACTTTGACTATGGTATGTACCCGAAACAACACTAAGAACTCTGGCTTTTTTTAAAAAAAACTTTTTCTCTTGGTTTGAAACCACTGTAAGCAATGAGGTATGAAGGCAGGCAGTTTAGTCCATGCCTTAAAAGTGTGTCTTGCTGATCCATCTGTTTATTGGTATAAAGAAGAAAATATCACCTCCATTCAAATGGGAATGCAAGTAAAATTAGACTAAGGAAGGAGGTTATCTTTCTTTTAAATGCCCCTTCAGTTAAATCCATGTTCCATGCAATGCATTTTAAAGTATCTAATAACAGGAGGTTCTCTGTGATAACTAATGCAAATGCTATGACTTATTTTTAAAGATGTAATAAAATTTTTGTTCTGTTACCTAGTCACAGAAATATTCAGCTTAGCTTTCTTCATCCCAGTATCATCTAGCTGTATCATTTAGCTACAAAGTGAGATGTCATTCAGTAAAGAAGCAAGGGCAGCGCATCAGAAGTATCAGAGCAGGTACATGATTAAATGTTCATCTGCGTGTTTCTAAAAGAGCGTATGGCCAGGGAAAAAAGGATTACAAGTAGGTTAATAATTTACGAAGCAAATCAATCCACAGCTGTTTTATAGATGATATTACAGATATGTTATATACAATAGGCATAATCCTCCAAGTCTATTGTAGAAGGGTTTGGCACACTTCTGGATTGCGTTCTTTCTCTCATAAGAAGAAAGCAAGGTTATAGTATCTTTTGTTTATAAGGTTTATCAATCTAGCCAGTACAAAATCCCCATTTATCCAATTTGGTTTTGCCACCTAGAACTGCCTTTTGCCACAGGCTTGGAAGCAAGTTTTTACGGTCACTAGGTATGAAGACTCAAGCAGTATGTTTCACACCCTTACACCTCTTCCTGCTTTTACAGTTTATGTATATCTGGAATTCCAGTCACAGGGAATGAGGTGTAAAAATCACAATTTATTAATACAGCTATTATTTTCACTTATGTGGAATAATGATCTTATTCCTTCCAATCTCATTTTTCTAGTGAGGAAATGAGCCACAAAACAGAACTGCTGGGAGTTACATCACCAGTTACCTCAGCACGAAGCGTGGGAGGGATGTTCAAGCAACATTATAAGAAACAGAATAAAAATTGGAAAGGAGTTTATGTATACATTATATTTTTAGTAGTCTTAGTTAATGCTTTAAGGTTTATAGCGATAGCACCATTTTGTTTGATAATTTAGATTTTAATCAACCACTGACAGTAGCTGTCTTTTAGAATATTCTAATATTTTTCCATATGTACCTTAACATACAACTTGGATAACACTTTTTGAAATGCTATGGCTATGTAACCCATCCAGTAGCCAAAATGTTGGAGTTGATTGGTTTTCTAAAAAAAAATTCTAACTAGAAATCAGAATCATCTTACACTCTTTTAAGTATATGAATTTAAAATGAAAGCAAATTACAAAGTAAAATGCATCAAATATGACATTGCAACCCTCTAAAGAATTGTTCTTTTCTCTTTGAGTAAGAGTACCTGAAATACCACGGCTGATCTACGGGTTATATAAATCTGCTTATCATGCCAGGGAATAAGTCAAAAGCATCTACTGAACCTAGATAAGAGTTTTGATTATCTAGTATTTTCTTGTTACGGTACTAAATAGAAGTGGAAGAAAATCAAGGAAAACTTTGTATCTTTCATTGTTTACACTCTGATTCAGCAGATGAATGTATATGCGAAAAAACACTAAGGTGTTTTAAGATGATGTAGGTCAGTGGTATTCATAAATATAAACAAAACCAACAATCTGTGCTCTCCAGACACCAGGGTTGACAAAATGCATATATGTTAAAATTTCAGAAAATATTCCTGTTAAGCTCTACAGAGTTTAAGAGTTATAAATATAAAATATAAACTATAATTTTCAAGATGAATTTTACTTTGACGATTCCTTATACTGTATCAATACATTTTAGAACTCCGCCTGATATTTTGGTTATCTAAAAAGAGAGCAGCTAGCAGCTTTGGGCTGTATGTCTCTACTTTTCTGCATAACTTCTATAGAAGTTATGCATGGACGTTTGGTGATTACACTCCCTGAGAACACAGGTTTCACAAGCTTCATTTTTAGAAAGAAAGAATCCAGGTTAATGAAAAAAATTGGGTAAGAGAAAGAGCAAGCTACATGGGAAGGGGTAATAATAAAAGTGATTAAATAAATTCATTCAAATTTTTTGCATTCTATTACATGTCCTGTACCATTGTATTTCAAAATTATCCTTTCTAAAAGAAAACTAATTTCTAGACTAATAATGGAAATACCTTTTTTGGTTGATATATAGTTCCCTTATTTCTGAGTCATGTACTTCTTCAAAAATCAGGACCTTGGCACCTAAACCACAATGTTACAGTTTGGTATTAAAAAGAAATACTTTCCAGCCATTTAAGCAATTTCTCGCTCAATCGTGGTTTCACAAAATGTAAACACTTTTGAAACAAAAATGTATGTATCTTTTTTTTTTGCTCGAAAGAATTAAAGGGCTGCCAAATCTACATGTACAAAAAAAAAAATAAGAGACTTATATGTAAATAAGTTAGGGAAGTCCCAATAGTTGTGCATCATTCATAACTCAATGTGAATTTCACACTGAGCAGCATTTCACCATTGGAAAATAAAAATAAAATTTTTGTTCATACCACTGCTTTGTTTGTATTTACTGTATTAAAACTTTAATTACTTTGTTGCCTTTGTCTGAACATCTTTGGCTGAGACCAGGCTACTGCATAGCATAGCTGATTTTTCAAGTCAGTTGACCTTCAGGCTCCACACTTCTATAAAAGCAGTTAAATTCAATGAATGCAATGTGTGACAGTGCAATCTGTTCCAAACAGTGATTTCTAATAGCATACAGAATTGTCATCCTAAAAGTTATTAGTATAACAAATTTTCATTTGCTTTACTTTTAAGAGGACTAGGCAACCGTACATACATAGAACAGTATGATAAAAGTACATATGAATTGCAGGATACATATTCAGAATAGGTAATCATACATTTATATCTTTATTAGTTTCATTCCTTACACTCCTATAGGTTATGTATTCAAAAGTATCGTAGTATGTAGACTAGATAACCAACTCTGACACATTAACCACAGAAACGAAGAAGTTCTTTTGTGGAAAAGGGTCTGTTCAAACATTTTGGGTCTTCAGCCTATGGTTGTCAGGTAATTGGACCTCAGTTATACAAATACAATTCTTTGACCAAATAAAAAATCATTAATATTTTGATAAGCTGCTTTACAGCTTCTCTCAATTTATGAGGCGGTGCATAATCAGGATTGTTGAAAGAAAAAAGCACCAATGTATTTGTCAAACACCATAAAATTAATCAAATTAATTATTTGACAAATGTTCAACTAGTGCTACTCTTCTGCAGGAGTATTGCTGCACACTGATACGGAGACGTGACAACCAAGTAAATAATGTTAAAAAAAAAAAAAAGGCTTTCTTATACCTTTTCCAAAGGTTGCTGAAGGAACAGGCATTATGTGTGTAATCTCAGTCCCATCAAATTTGCCAAAAAACTCTGGAGAAGTTCCACAGGGCCAGTATTTTATGACTTCACCTTTTAGAGCTTGGACTGTCCTACTCCCAAGGCATTTTTAATTTTTTTCTTTTTGTTTTGTCATGCATTTCTTTAAGGAGCAGGCCCTCAAATGAGTGTTCTAAAGTATTTACACCCATGTGTGCGTGTGTGCATGCACACCCACATACTGAGTACTTCTGAAATTAAACGGTCTAGCAGCTTAAAGAAAAACAAACAAAAAACCTCCTCAGTCTTTGATGTCCTTTGTTAAGGATATTCTCTCCCCAGCCAGATTTCACAAGCGTTTCCATTCCATCCTTCCCAGCACTCACAGTTTCCACAGCTACAAACACCGTTGCCTAGAACAGAATGAATAAAGGGCGATTATCATAATTGAAACATACTACATTAAAATGTGTTTTATGGGAAGATAAAAGCCATGCTAAAGTAGTTGCATTGTTCCTTTATTGTTCCCCCCACCCCTTTTTCTTCTTTGGGAGGAAGCAGTTACTGTACCATTGCATTAAGAAGCCACCCCAAACCTACACTTGCAAAGCATTAATAGCATTCTCTCAATAATTCTATCATCAGCAGAACTGAAAATATTGTAATTATGCCACCACTTTTTGTACCCAGGTGTTGAGGCTCAGTGTTCACACTGTACGTCCAGGTACAAGTTAAAACAAGATTACTTTTAACTATTATGCAGAAAGAAAAAGACACTAAAAGTTACAAACGGAATAGCAATAAAAACATCGCTTTGACCGTGAAAAACTTTACACCTAAATTCTCGGAAGTGCTATTCAAATAAATAATATCTCAAACTCTCTATTAGATGAAAAATGTTTTGGCCCTATTTTGCAGCAGGTAAACATTAAGTACTGAAACCCATATTTTCATTTTATTTCAGTATTTATTTTCCATGACTACCAGATGCTCAGCTTGAGACCTTTACAGCCTGGGTTTCCAATGTGAGCTCCTCTTCCTACTGACTTCATGAAGATCCATGAATAGCCGCTGCAGCTAAGATAAGGCTCCCATTGCCTCTATACTGACTACTTGCCCCCAGAAAAAGACCCTTGCTAGTAGGGCTAGCTGGAAGACATAATTTACTAGTGTCAGCCCTCCCACTCTCACTCTAATCGGCTTGCAGATTTCCTCCACATCTAATAATTGCTCAGCAAAGATTTTCTAAAATTAAGATTTGTAACAGGAAGCAGCCAGTAAGTTAATTTAGCAATTCCCATGTTGCTTCTTGTCGCCAGATTTGTCATGAGGGTTTGTTGGCAGCCTGCCCGTTTCTAGCTGCATCTGCCACCTGAGCTCTCAGACAACGTTAAGGTGAAGCCGCTTTAATCACTAGCCATCACATCATAAGAAAAACTGTCAGGTATTTCAGCCTCCCACCAAGAATCGTCTGATTGCCAGGAAGCACAACTATGCCTCTCACCTACTAAAGATCATCAGACAAGGGAATTTTGTCTGACTTAAATGCATTATACACATAGAAAGGCCAGAAAGAGGACAAAAATGAAAGAAATCTTATGATCACAATGCTGACACTGTACGTCCTTTGCCAAAAAACAGTAACTTGTAGTGTATTAATTACAGTGAAAACCGTTGATGGATTTCATAGCTGGCTTATTCAAATTCATACTCGGGCATTCAACTGTTGTTTTGAAACCTTAAGTTGATTATCATGCTGCACAAAGAAATAATTTTATCAGGTTTGAATAACCGGCAAATGCACTTCCTCCGTGAGTGGAGAAAGAAGAAGCTGGGCTTTGTCTAACATAATTCCCATCAACACAGTTTGTTTCTTGGAGCAATGAAGTGTTAGCCTGTACTGCACCTGTGCAAATGAGACCGTCGTGTTTGTCACAGTCTCTGTCATCGCATTCACAGAGATCGCCCGAAATGTACCATTCCTGTGGTGAACAGATGCACTTTCCACAGTGGCAGGAACCTGAAATCACAAAAATTATTACTCGCAGTCAAAGAGCGCTGCATTTTCAGACGAGAAAATAACATCCCCGGACACACACGTGCGCACACGCCCACGTGCGCGTACGCACTAAATTGCTGCCTAAGAAGCTACTGCATAAAAGAAAATAATCAAGCTAAAAGCTTTTTGAATAAAAGGATTCTTTCGGCATGAGCTGGAGTATGGTGGGACGTTACTACTAATGCTTTGATTCTGCTATTTCACTTAATCAGGACTCACATTTTGAAGCTTTCCTTTGGTTTCAGAGACCTACAATCAGGGCTACTCTTCCCAGTAACTGTTCTTTTTTTTTTTTTTCCTAGAAAAGCTCAAACTGTCCCTGACCCACTGTTCCTGAAGGCAATAAAATCACACCCGGGAAGAAAATAGCCCTTCTCATCTAAAGCCCACAAAAGACCAGAGGTGCCCGAGACTAACATTTAGACCCTCAAAATCCTCACCACCACAAATGAAGCTGCTCCGTGTCCCACGGAATTACTAAACGTTTGTGTTGGGTCAGAAAGAGTTTGTGCACATAACGGCGGCTCAGCTGTTTGCTCGTTCCTGCAGAGTCCCCCAGTGGCCCTTGCTGGGACGGGCAGCTCTCCTCCTCATCCGGGATGTCAGGTTGCACCCCCACAGCCAAAGAAGGGACCTCACGGTGACATTCGGGTGATGCCATAACCCACCGAGCACCAGAAACCTCCCTTTAAGGGAAGACTCAGAGACATCCCTACCTTCTGGAGAAGGTTCATGGCTCTGCATCCTGGAAAGGGACAGTTGCCTGCAGGGAATTGTGTGTCAGGAAGCCTGCAGCCTGAAAACGGTGGAAGAGGCTTTTCTGCAGCTAGAAACACCACGAGGAGACAGGAATTCCTCCTGGCTGATTCCCGGTTGAAGGGAGTTGGATTTTATAGAGCCCATCCTCAGCTGCCTGACCCTATACAGAGTTCAGACACTTAAACGGCAAGGTGAGACGCTTAGGAAGTGTTGAGCAAAAAATCCTTTTGTGGACCTAGCCCTCAGAACTGGTTACAGCACAAATCAATATGAAAATCTCAAAACCCAAATAAATGATGACAAAGAATACATGCATAGTTTGCAATTATGGGAGGCAGAGTTTAAAAAAAAAAGTCACCAAAGAAGCTGTCAGCCTTTAACAGAATGTGCTTATAAATGAGTTGTTAGGTGCTGTTGAAAATCCTACTCTCTTGCATTATTTCCAGAATGAGTCCAGTACAAAGTCACCAATGTGTTTAATACAATATTAAAGAAAATCTATAGAAGGAAGCTTAATTATGTCAGAATATAACCTAAACGGAATTCATGCGTTACTTAACAGAGCCAGAGCCAAAGTGTATAAAATTATGCTTTTTCCATTCTTTTCAGGGTCCTCTGTATAAAATCCATAGTAAAAATCAAATACACATTTTAAAAATAAAAGTGGATCTGTCGATATCAACCAATTTTCCCTAGGTTTTTCCTGTAAATACTGAAGCGGCTCTGATCAGTGAAACTTAATTCTTTAAAACTTCAGAACAGTCTCAGCAGAATATCTAATTTTTTAATTAAAAATGTAGGTAATTTAGTGTTTATTGTAAGCTGACAAAAGTTAACTCATTGCCTAATTTTAAAGAAATGCTGTTTTAACTTGTAACATACGGAACATGTCAATATATGCAGGAAGACCTATGGAACATTTGGAGATGGGAGTATTTAGTTAAGCAGCTACTTTTCCCATGATTTCTGAGTATTGCTTACTGAGCCATGGGCACAGAAAATACTGACATTCCCTACAAGGATAAAAAATGCCATTGTATAAAGAGGCAGTGGAGGATAGCATACATATTGCATGGTCGCTGTAGAAGAGATACACCAAGACATACTTGAGGGTAATTTGAACCGCCTGTCTCTGTTTATACAAACTGCAAGGTACTGACAGCTGAAAATAATGATGAATAGTATCAGAATTTTAGTGAAATTAAAGCAGTTAATAAAAGCATAACATTCTACGAAACCTGAAGTGATTCTGCATAAGCAGGCACTGATGCTGCTACTGAGGGATGCCCACGATGTTTAAAACTAGTTTGCAGAAGACAGAGCAAATTTAACACCAAGTCAACCAAAGAAGATCAGGCTCCATAATATAAAATCTGCTAGGGAGAATGAATGTATCGAGTCTTTTCCCTGAAGAGAGCATGCAGCTCTGGGAGGCTCCTCAGTTTAATTAAAATGAGTCTAATGAGTTGCGGGGTGTTCCCTGGGATCCCAGCCAGATCCTCTCGGATGGGATTTGGCTCATTACCTAGCCCACGTCCTGCACCGTTACAGTAGCCATCTGCAGCCCTACGTTTCTGCCAGGGAAGCAGCAGCGTGGTGGGTGTTGCTGTTTTCCTTGGGAAGAGCTTTTACTACAGGTGGCATAGTCAGCGAGCCAAGATTTTGAAAACAACCTAGGAATGTGGATGTCCAGCTTTGCTTATATTAACAGACTGTAATTTTCTGAAACTGTTCAGCAGTTACCTGCTGAAAAAACGGGACTCCTTAGAGTCTATTAAATCCTACGTACAGAAACTCAAGCTCCCTCAATCCATTATAATGTTTGCATATCTTGGCTAGGTATCCAGCAAGGATGGAAAAACCACCATTGGTGCACGGGTTTGAAATTCCCTTTTATATGACCAGTAATGCTTACTTATTGATTGATGTAATGAAACAGAAAGAACAATTTGTCATTTTAGCCTCTGGATAGTGCTGGTCACATTTCCTATGAACAACATTTTAAAGTATGGGTACCCAGTAAGACATGATTTCTAGATACATATTTAAGCATCAAGAATAGATTTGCCTAAAAAAAGAAAAAAGAGAAAATAAAAGAAAAAGGAAAAAAAAAAATAAAGAGAAAAAAAAAAGTCTAAACTTAGAAACAAAAGTTACAAGTTATTAGACTGTCTTTGCCTGTGATCCCTATCCTGCTCAGAGAAGAGGCAGGACATAGTAACCTCCTTGGATGTTCACTGGCCACACACTTCTGGAAGTTATCTTATGTAGGTATTTCTCTTCTGGGACAAGAAGTTACAGATATGACCACCTGTTCCCACAATAAAGCTGCTATAGCATCTAATTTGACACAGCTTTATTATATTGACTGTCCTCAGGGCAACCTTCTGTCACATGTGCTTGGAGGCCAAAGAAACTTAAAAAAAATAAAAAATCCCACCAGTTTTGCTGAATATGGATTTAGGGTCAGGTTTGTAATTCCCATAAAAAGTAAACGCTGTTCACCAGTTCGCTACTACCTTAGAAAAACTGGGCCTTTGGAGACAGGTTTAAAAGTCCTCAAAGTCAGTGACCAGGTCCCAGACCATTCCCTGGGCAGTATAGTCAACAGAGGGAAGAAAAATCCTCAATGTCTCTGCAAATTCCTTCCAGATTATCTGCTCCCAAAGCCTCAAAGTAAATTGTAGCCTTCATATACGTGCTCAGAGCTAATTGTTCTCAGAGTAAGACCCACAGGCTGGAATACATAGCTCTCAGTCACCCTTACAAAAAGGTAGCAGATTATACAAATATTTTAAAATTCAACATCATTTTTCATGTTTATATTTATTTAGAATCTTCTATAGTGCATTTTATTGATTTTAAGCATATTCACTCACCTTCATGGTTTATATAAAAAAAAAATCACAGGGAGACCAGGGCTAAGAGAAGAAAAGGTAACTTCTGCAGTAAAACAGAGTAACACCATTTCTCCAGTAACTCAGCATCCTCCTACACATACACTAATTTAAAGATAGCCACATCTTCTGGAGACAATAGAGAAACAGTACAGCTTCCTCATTTTCTATGACATTGCAACAACTGGGTGGGGAAGGATAAAAAAAAA
The DNA here is from genome assembly GCF_929443795.1 of Astur gentilis. Lineage (NCBI taxonomy): Eukaryota > Metazoa > Chordata > Aves > Accipitriformes > Accipitridae > Astur > Astur gentilis. Next base: position 3,536,348 of record NC_064892.1, read on the forward strand.
ACAAAACAAAATAAAATGGTGCAGTGGGGAACAATTCTGATAAGTGATGATACAGATGGAAGAAGGCCAGGCTGGAATCCCTATTTAAAATTTCCTTTGCACTGAAATAACAGTTACCAAAGGGACAACTGGAAATCTGCCTGATGTAGAAGGCTCCTGTTTTTTCCAGCTAGCAGGTTTCTTCCCTGTCTATGCAAGGGATACACAAACAGAGGAAATTGCACGTCCAGTCTGGAGTGAGTGCATTCTAGCCTCCAGCCAGTCCCACCACCCGCTTTTTTGTCTAGTCTCTTTCAGACATATTCTATACAAAAATAGGCAGTTTTCACTAGGGGGGAGTTAAAAAGCCCTCTTTCCAGTAATGCATTTCCTAGCCTGAAAGTCTGCAAGGTAGAAACCTCAGAGAATGATTTCAGATAATTATCAAGATTTTCTAAATTTTATTCCTACCTGTGGCAACGTTTTATAGCTGGACTGAAGGTGATGCAACTACCTGAATAAAAATTAGTAAATGAGTTTGTGGAACTCTTACGGGGGCTGCAGATGTCTACCTTTCCTTTGCTGCTGTATTGGGGAGGGAGGTCCTTAACTATACCAAATGTTGCCGTTAAACACCATCCTCCACTTACTGTTGCCTGAGATATTGCGTTTGCCATCTTGGCCACTGCAGTGTTACTGCAGGTGGTGCCCCTGTTCCTCAAACTGGATGGAGCACTAACGGTTAGTTTATAATGTACAGCTGTTCAACACAGACCATCAGATAAACACATACAGGAAATTATACGCTATTAACAAATTGCATAGGAGAGCGATGCTGCTAAACACGTACGGCTGGGGTGGGTGTTTGACAAAATGGACGTAGGTGCATTACGGAGCCAAATACAACATCCTTTTAATAATAGGTGCCTTTGAAAGAAAGGGTTACTAAACAGCAGCCCACTGCCATGCACGTTAGTCGACGAGAACACGATCGTTTTCCTCCTGCGGGCACTGACATTGGGTAGCTCAGCTGCCAGTTCTTACCCTTCCCCGAGCATAATATGCCATCCGCTGACTCGCAGAGACTTCTGCTCTCCTCCTCCGTCATGTTGCACTTCCTTGAATGCTGGCACAACTTTCCAAACCACCCGTCCTGGCAAATGCATCGGCCGCATGAGCAGATACCATGGCCTGTAAGGACACCAAGGTTGGTTATGAGCAAAACAAGCAGAAAGCTGTGACTGCGGTCGCAACTGAGGTCATCTTCAGACCTCTGCAGGGGGAAGTGCACGCTACGGGATAGATGGACAGATAGATGGACAGCACAGCTTCCTGGCAGGGTGGCCTTCTTCAGTTCTCTCACTCTTGTGTCAAACAAACAGGGTGTCCTAGTGATCGGCAGAAAAGCATAGGCACGGCTCCCCTCACCCAAAAAGCTGAGCATCACCTCAACTTTATGGGATGTTCCCTAATCCACAGCGTACTGAGGACAGACATATCTTTCATCCTGCAGCCCGGTGCTAAAGTGTCACCTGCGTATCCCATACGATCACCCGAAGAAGCAGACCCCAGCACAGCGCACAGCAGAACAGGCAAGGGAGATAAAAGCTGCAATCTCCTCCAGCAGCCCATTACTGCGGGTTATCTGCTGCAGCACATGGAGCCACTGATGCGCAAAGCCTGGACTCAATATACTCTGCAATTACTACAATTAACTCGTACAGTACAGGATGAAGACAATTCCCCACAGGGTCTCATGCAATTACTAAAATTGGTTGTACGTAAACCCAACTGGCAACCTGCAAAGAGCTCCTCTCATCACCCTAACAACATCCTGTTTCTCTTCTGCATCTCTTCTCCAGACGTAGCTATCCCAGTTCAGCAATTTAAAAGATTTGGCCCTTTCACTCCTGATACTACAGTGAAATGCCGAGGGAGGAGGAAGAGACCAGAGCATTCTCCAGAGCACACGCTTGTATGACCCCAAAGCAGGACACTGAAGAAGAATGGGCAAGTTATGATGGTGGGCTTTCTCCACAGGGACACAGATTTTAATTCCCAGATCAAGACAAGAAGCCTGAATGAGAAGGAAGATGGACTGGCAGAAGAAGAATACAGTAGCCAGGACGTAGCTATTGAAAGATGATTAATATAAGGGGGGAAATAAAAATAGGGGGAAGTGAAAGGACAGAAAAAACAGAGGAATGAGAAAAAAACATAAAATAGCAGGCGAGTGGAGAGGAATACACCCTGAAATGTTAGGGAAAGAGGGACAGGGGATGGCAAGTGAGGGAAAGGTCAAAGAAACCCTAGAACGTGGGTGAATGATAGAGTCTAGAAGCTGTAATCAGTGTTTAAAAAAAAAAAAGGGAAAAAAAGATTAAATAGAGTTTTTGAGAATTATTTGTACAAAGATTAATAAAAAAGTAAATATGTTGAATAGTAAACTGAGTGGAAAGTCTGGCCAGGAAGAAGGGAAAAGTGACAACAAATGCAGTGAAGAATACAAAAATGCAAAATAGAAAAAAGAAGTAAGAAAAGCCTCCAAGCCAGAATTTCACTTTTCACCCCTGAATAATATTTCTGCAGCAGAGAAGATCATTCCTTAGCTAATCAGTTTAGTGGGCTTAACAGAAGCAAATTATACATGCCAGTGACTTTTGTCCTATCCTACCTGCTATGTAGGGCAAGGGAGTGGAAACAAGGGGACTGAGATAATTTGGGAGCATGGGCTGGGAAGAAGGGAACAAGCAGTAGGAGTATCTGGCAAAGCATGAGCTGTAGGATGCAGAAAAGCAAACCAGCAATTTTGCTTTGCTGATTTGTGGACTTCTTATGAGGCAACAGTGCAGCTTGATGTTGTAAACCAGGAGGCAGCACTGGTAGAAGCCCAAAGGAGAGACAAACCTTGTAGTTTGCTCTAAATGGAATTCCTTAATGTTTTACTGATGGCCAAATACTTTACTAATTTAAATTAGAAAAGACTGGAAGCTCCAAAGTCTTGGAGCTGTCATTTACAGCGATCTAAATGTTCAGAATAATTTTTGTACCCCAAACTGTGTTTTGATCTTTGGGGTTTTTTTAAATCTTATTACCTATACAACTTTAAATGCTCAGTAACGACACAGTCTTATTACGACAGTATTCCTACCCACTTCTGCAAGTGACATCCAGCAATTAACCAATTTACATATATGGATTTAACATATATCAAATATTGCAAATTGATAATTAGCAACAATAGAAGCTTGATGATACTTCAGCTTCTGTGTTAGATAAGGAAACAAAAGCAACTATACCACAAACCAAAATGCAAGAGGTAGAAAACAAGCATATATACTTTCCCATATGCTCCTTCCAGGTAGATGGCATGCAATTGTCTATATTAACTTACTCTAGCTAAGCTTCTGACAGATAAAAATGCTCTGCCATATTTATTTTTAATCAGCAACATATAGACTAGATTTGAGAATAGCTCAACCACTGAGGAGCAAAATATGCAACTGGATGTCAATGTTGGAAAATTATTTGTGGAGATACAAATACTTGTACTCCTTTTAGCAGCAAATAGTAAGAAATCCATGATAATTTCACTGAGAAAATAATTTTGTATCATTTTTCTTGTATAGTCATTATGATTTAGAGAATGCAGAGACTGATCATGTCTGTAAAGCCTTTAGACAAGCCAAATAAAAAGGTAATGCATAAACTACAAATTTACAAGAGTTTACAGTTTACCACATAAGATTTTGACATGCATTTTTCTGAGATGACCATTCCTCCCCTCCTTTATGCCATACAAATCCTCAAAACATAAAGGAGTTTGCTTTGTCTCAAGCAATCCATTTTACCAAAATAATATTTACTCCTAGCTGACATCAGCTTGGGCAACTGCAGCTCTTTGGATGCCTCATCCATCAGCCTGGTGCGTATGCAAATGCTTAGCCCAGTACTTGTTAACTCCTCGCTATCTTCTGTGTGTGCTAGCCTGTGAAAAACTGCTTTACATCGTTTAGTTGCGTACATCCTCCTCGCAGAGGCTCTTTGCCTTTGTCTGAAGATGTCCAAACAAGCTGACCAAAAGGAAGCGCCAAAATATAAGCAGCTGCTTTCAGTTGAATGTGATATTCAAATTACATTCAAAGTGTTTCAGTTTCATTCCAATGAATCCCAGACTCTCAAAATTATGAGCAAGAACAGCAAAAAGGTGCTCTTGCTTATAGGTTCTTTTAGATCTGAATATAATTCCTCCACAGAGGAGAATAAAATTCAAAAATACAGCAATCAGAGCAAAGGGGAAAAGAAAAATCTATAGCTGAAGAAGTCCAGCCCAACTGAATTGGCTAACATGATAAAATATTGATTTAACTATTCAGATGAAGCAGATTTCCTGGAAAGTGTTGGTCTAGAATCAATTCAGATTTAACATGAAGCCCTTAAAATCACAAACAAATTGCATATTGCAATGGCTCTGAGACTATAGAACTTAATTCATAAAAAACTGTGTTAATGAACATTTAAATGTATAACAGAATGTTTTAAACATTAATCTCCAGTCAAGAAGAAAGACTGTGACGGGGGAGAGGGAAAGGAGAGAAAAAGTTGACGATAAAAATACCATCACTTTGTTTAGAATTATCAATAAATCCGATAACCACAGGATTTAAACGTGAAACGTGAATGCAACAAAAAAAGCAAGCTGTGACAGATTATTAGCAGGGGTCCTTTATAACCCAACTCAAACCAGACACTAGGCTGAATTAGTTCTTACCACACCTGGAAATAAAACTATGTGGTTGTCGGAAACTTCAGGTTAGGACTACTCATGAAACTGTTGTCAGAGTTCCCCAGAAACCTGCATGATAATTTTCTAATACAAAAGGCACCACTACCTGGGAATGTCAGCATGATGAAAGAAGTGAAGTAATCATTGCAGAGGAAGCTGGTTCGTATTTATGGACTAACTGATTATAACCAGATGAAGTTCACAAAGGGCAAACTCAGGCCAGCCCCAAACAAAATTTGACACCTCAGAACAAGTTTTTCAAACTAATATAATAAATACATAATAAAGTCAATATTAACCAGAACTGGAGGAAACAAACCTTTACCTATAAAAATAGGAATCTGAGACTGTCCTGGATGAAGAATTTATCTGATAGCCCAACATTTTTCCACAGTACGAGAGAAGTCCACTCATGCTATGAGTTAGGAATATGAAGGCTTTACAGCCAAAGAAAGAAAGATGAAATAGATAGCAACCAATACAAATGAGAAATTTTGTTGTTAATAAAACAGATACAATAGAGGAAAAAAACCCCCAAACAACTCAAAATTCTATAACTGGATGAAAAATCAGAAGTTCTAAAACTGTACTAGGAATATGAAAAATCTCAGCATAATGCAGGATCCCTGATTTAGAACAATAGAGCAAATGAAACAAATATTTCTCTCTGTACTTAAATAGAAACAGGTTTTTCTAATATTTTATTACAAGACTATGATAAAGAACTTTCCATTGTATTATTAACATAAGAATATTAAACAACATCTATCTGGGAGAAATATTTCTAAGTGATCAGGCTTCATTAACCTGCCCAAATATGCTAAAAGAGTTAGTAAAAACATTACTTGATCACTGATTTTTATTTTTATTGAATACCTGGAGAATCCCATAAGACTGGAACAGTTGTGACAACTGCGGTTAGAGAAACCCAATATAAATGTGAAGCAAAATACTGACTGCTTATTATATTTTCATAATAGGTTGCTTAGTATTGTCCAAGTCTACTAAAGGTGGACTGTGGCTCCAGTTTGAGCAACACAACAGGCAGGCAGTTCAGTAAAACCTTCAAGTTAAACACTGCGTTGAAAAGGGCTCATGTCATCCTCATATGCATATAACAGGAGAGAAGAGAGTAGGGACAGAAATGAGTAGGAACATTTAAAGCATTGATGAGATGGACATTAAAGTTCTGCAACTCACTGTGATATCCATGTTTGAAGAGATTTTGAAAAACTTGGAATAGTCCCAAAGAGTTCCAAAGGAAGAATTCAAAGGGCAGAGAAAATGGCTTGTTGAAAGAACTTCAAAGATCTGTATCTGCTTAGCCTATTGAAAAGGAAAAAAAAAAAAAAAAAACCCAAACAAAAAACCCACACTGAAAAAGAGGCTAAGAAGTGTTTTAGCAGGATCTGAACTACCTTCTTTGAATGAGGATTCTCAAACTACCAAGAGAAAGACAAAGCAAGAACCAGAGAGAAAATCTGTTCCTGACAAATTCAGCGAAACGGCATTTCAAACACGGATGATGACTATTGGAACAAACTTTCAAGTGATGTTGGCATGGGCTGCACGTGTCTTAGAGTCTTCAGAGCACGGCCTTCTCAGAGCTGGGCTTTAGTTGGACACAGCACACAGACTTCAACAGAGGGGGAGCATGGATATAGCGTAATGGCTATTTATAGCCTAATATACAAGGTTCAACATATAAGCCCCTTTTGGATTTGCAAATTAATATCTATTAATCAACTTAAATGTTGATGCGTTAGTAATTCCTTTACTGCTCACTTTTACAAACCTAAATCATGTTTTATGCTATCTGAAAAGCTAACAAACTATGTTCTCTGTGCGTCTATGTAAAGCCTCAACTTTTCACACACCTGTACAAATGGCTGGGTGACCGGGACAGAAATCTGTAGTGTATTTAAAGGAAAAATTAGAAAAGTAAAATCAGCTAAGTAAAACCAAATTAATTTAATACAGAATATACCATGCACATTAACACCTGTACTGGCTACATTAGTCACTCTCGTATCTAATTCAATACATACTGATCCTTTCGAGTTTATCTGTTGCTGACCCTGAATGTGCCTCAGAGCTAGGATGAAGTAGTTAAGTGCAAGGACACAGGCATTGAATCATTGACTCTCTACTTAGTGTTGTCAAAATAAAACCCTAAATCACACTGGCTTTATGCCAGGTAGCCTCTGACTTCTCCACTACCTAATACAGTAATTTTCACTTTTTTTAGGACCAGTTTTACCCAGTAAGCATGTGTTGAATTTTTTTCCCCAGAAGAATCAATTGCATTTTTCAACAACAAATACCATAATAAAATATACTATTAAATAGTATAAAAATGCCCAGTGAATTCTGTAACAATTATATGTATTTTAGATTCCTCAGTCAAAAGAACATGGTCCCTGCTCTGACACAGTGCATAACTTGTATCATTCCTTTCCTTGTGAACCCAACAAGAACAGTGTTGTCCTAAGAATGTCAAAAATGAGGAAACACAGATACAGGCACCAGATTTGCCTGAAACTTACAGAGATAAAAGTAAGAAAAATCATGAATGCAAAGGACTATCCTAACTGTTGGGTCCTAAACTATATAAAAGATGTGTCTAAAAAAACAGTTTGTTGTTGTCAGTCAAGATGAAACAAGACCTACTGAGAACTTGATGGGCAGCATCTCTTGTCCATCTTCTGTGTCACACACAGGTGATCCTGACCAAACTACTTAAATCCAGACACTTTGATGCTTGTATGTGGGTGTGAGAATGCGAGTGAATTAAATCAATAAGAGAATGTCTCCGAGTGGTGAAAAATAATTTACTTGGGGATTTTATATAAAAAAAGTATTAACCTCCCCTCCCATAAAGTCTCATGTAGAGTTTTCGCTGCGCTGGTTTCCTACAGTTAGAGAAGCGGTGTGAAGGCAGACCTGAGGAAGGAGGGAAATACCAACCACCTCAGCATTTCCTCCAAGAATAAATCAGCTCCTCCAGCTTTTACAAGCCTTTATACTACAACTAGAATCTTGAACTAATGAGAACTAATGCCTTTTACCAAAAGGCATTGGTACACACAAACAGAAAAGCTAGCTTCATTTACTCTTTGATGTGACATGACGTTACACAGCTGGATTCCCTATAGTGTTAGGATTGTATTTTGATGTGCCATGGCTAAAACGAATAGTTAAGATGTCATCAAAGTGAATTTGCTCACTTGAAAATAAACAATCAGACCTCTCAAAGTATTATATTGTTGCCAGTCAAAGAACTGGCTTACTGGGATGACCAGAGGCGTAGTTGTTTCTTAGTGTTGAGGACAGTGCAAACATATATAACTTAATATAAAAAAAGGTTTCATCAAAGTTGATTATCTAATTGATGTCTTACTATATAAAGCACAGTCTGAAATACTGACATAAAACAAAATAGGAGCATCCCTAGAAATACATAAAGGCCTTGCTATGAGTTACGTATTCTGAGTTTCAACCTTTGCTAGTGGCCCTAGTGACAAACTTGTGTGGAGCTTCAACCAATTTTTTACTATTTTTGTTTGGTTTGTTTTTATCGTAGAGTTTTTAAGCGGCATAATCCTGCACCATCCAGTAACACACAGAGGACCCAAAAGGGCTTCTGTTTTATCCCTTCAATGGTTGCTACTTTGCTGTGACAAGGACTCACAGCTAGGCCAACAATGGTCCAGAGAACAAATCAAAATGAATGGAGTTAAGAGCATTATCAAATCAATTTCAAATTGATCTTTAGTGTTTTTCTGAATTCTTGTTCTCTTTCAGGATTGAGGGCAGGCAGGCGACAATATAATGGCCAACAGTCAACCCAGTGAGGTGGAGCAGCCAACGATGACATCACTGAGAAACATTACTGGACACAGTAGGGGAACAAATAACGCGTGAAAGCTCAGGACACATCTGCAGCTAGCAGCACAGCCATAACCTCAGAGGACAGAGAGAAATGTCTCTCACCAGGATACAGGATAAATAAGTATCAAGCCTGGGGTACATCAGTGACATAGCCACGCCAAGAAGGAACTTGCGCTGGCAAACCTGTGATTCTCCAGTCACGTGTGTGCACCAAACGCACTTAACTTGCACATGAATGACTCAAAGAACTAAGTAAAGCAAATAAAACATGACGTTAAATATTGCTGTGGATCAACACCGCAATACACCTGGGCAAATCTTACATCATTGAAAAAATCTGAACTGTAGGGAATGGGCTTTGGGTAGAATATCTCAAAAAGGCTGCATGAGACACCTCCTCCAGCCATAGCATATTAAGCCTCTGTGCAGAGGCACAGGCAAAGGAAGGGAACACAAAGGGAGGACCTGGCCAGCAGGTCAAGGGAGGAAAAGGTCTCTCTCTGCTCTCATGAGACTCCACCTGGAGTACTGCATCCAGTTCTGGGGCCCCCAGAACAAGACAGACATGGACCTGTTAGAGCAGGTTCAGAAGAGGGCCACAAAAATGGTCAGAGGGCTGGAGCACCTCTCCTGTGAAGAAAGGCTGAGAGAGTTGAGTTAATTCAGCCTGGAGAAGAGAAGGTGTGGGGAGACCTTATTGCGGCCTTTCGATATTATAAAGGGTGCTTATAAGAAAGGCAGAGAGAGACTTGTTACCAAGGCCTGTAGTGACAGAACAAAGTGCAATGCTTTTAAACTGAAAGAGGGTAGATTTAGATTGGATATAAGGAAGACATTTTTTATGAGGAGGATGGTGCAACGCTGGAGAAGGTTGCCCAGAGAAGTTGTGGATGCCCCATCCCTGGAAGTGTTCAAGGCCAGGTTGGATGAGACTTTGAGCAACCTGGTGTAGTGGAAGGTGTCCCTGCCCATGGCAGGGAGGTTGGACTAGATGATCTTTGCAGGTCCCTTCCAACCCAAACTGTTCTACGATTCTATGAATCCATTTCTAATAGCAGAGTGCTGTGGAATCTATGCCGAGTCCTCCTGCAACCTCTGTCTTTGTGGAGACATAATGTCTCTATTCCTGGTACTGCAATGATGGACAGATGAATTTTTAAGTGAATGACTCACTATAATCATGCAGAAGCATGGTAATAGGGTTTCACTCAGTTGTACCCTAATTTATCATATCTTTTGCCTCATGTCTTTCTACTGTCGCATGGACAGCTGGTCTGGAAAGCAAGCTATTAATCAATCTCTGCTGGTCAGAGGAGGCCAGCAACAATTCTTATTCAAATCATTTAGGTTGTCATTCACGTTTCTCATTGCAGCATGCATTTAATCTGAAAACGTTGCTCTTTCCTCCTCGTGCGTACAGGCACTCAGTGCTCACTGTCAGACCCTGCACATTCACAGGGTCCAGCTCACAGTTCTCTGAAGCCAGAGTTACTAGCAAGGGCTTATGCCCTGATAATGATTGCCTAGGTAGCAACAGTGGTAGAAAAATAGTAATGAAAAGAGGAGAAGGAAAGAGGAAGGAAGAAGCAGTTCAGCAAGAGGTGTCAAGAGGTTCAGGCTGAAATGGAAGCATGGACAAACCCAAAAGGAAGAGAGAAAGGTGTGTGTGCTGTTAGTGCAAAATCAATGAGAGAAGTTCTGTGAATAGATAGATTGCAAAAGAGGAAAGAAAATACGGTTAAAATTGGTAGAATCTCCTAAAAGGGGAGATATGTGAAATATTGTATATCAAAGGAAACATTCAAAATGTTATCAGGATAGATATCAGCCAAGCAAAACATCTGACAATTACTAAAGACTAAGGCTGAAGCCATCAGAAATACAAGAGGCTATTGAGGATTTGAAAGGGATAACAATGACAGAAATTTGTACATTTGGTCAGAAACTGTGGGAAGAGCCATTTCAATGAAAATGTTGGTGGAAGCCACAGTGAAAGATGAAGTCACAGAAGATGCATAAGGAGTAAATAGCTTATATTATGAGTTTGAAGGTGAGGAAAGTGAGGAGAATTCACTTGCCAAATGGTGAGTGAACAGAAAGGTGCAATTGATGGGGAGTCTCTGAAGATAAACATTCCTGTACATAGTATTTACACCTAAGTAGGTGCTGCCTTAAGTTATTGGGGTGGGTGGTGGCCTCGTGAGGCAGGTGGATCAGAAGCACAGAAGGACACTGGATGGTCAAAGAAAATAAGGTTTCAGGATCTGCCAGCAGTAAAAAAAGAAGGAAAAAAAAAAAAGAAAAAAGGGGGGGGTGGGGGAGGAAATAGAGGGAGAAAGAGGGGAAATGAAGGAAGGAGCCACTTCAGAGCTCCAGCAGCCAAGAGAAGGAAGAGTGGTGTGTGGAAGAAAACTGCATGATTAGTAAGACATTTATGTTTCTTAATTTGAATCTCAGCGCACTTCACATGGAAGAACCAGACAAGCACAAAGAAACACTTCTGTGGCATGAGAACAGAAACAGAGGAAGGGGAAAACAGTTCTCCCTCTGCTGTAAAAGAATAAAAGTGGATGGAATTGTGCAATAACAACAACATAGGAACATGCTTCAAGGCATAAATTACAACCAAATATAGAATAACCTAAAAATATCTCAAATAATATTTAGAAATATAATAGAACAAGAAATAAAATATCAAGAATATGAAAAAAATGATTTGCCAATTATTTACCACTGGAATCCCAACAGATCTACTACAGAAATCCAATGATTTTTAAAGGACAGTATTAGTAGTGGCATGACTTCTAATTGGGAAGACTAAAACTCTAGACACCAGCATCACCTCGCCAAGTTCAGACAGCTGTGAATGAGCAAAGATGCTCTAGTCTCCCTTGAGTCACTTAAGAGGTCAGCTCACATCTTGGTGGATTTAATCATCTCCCTTATGCCACGCTTCCTCCTCTCTTTTTAATTACAAAAAAGCCCAGGACAACAGGATTCTTGATTTGGCGCTTATTCTACAATTTTGGGAAAAGTATTAGGAATAAGCTCTGCTCCCTGGAACAGCAAAAATCACAGAGTGGGCCTTCTGAAGTCCTGTCAACAGATGCTGTGCAATGCAATTTCAAACAGGGCACAATCACTTGAATTGCGTTTTCCCATATAATTCTTTTCACCTGCAGAGAATCATTAGTAACTAAACTACCAGCTTGAATGAAGGTGGAAAAATTGAGCCTTAGACTACAACTGATTTGTAGTTCATGGGCTGTCTTTCCTCTCTATTTGTTGTTTCAAAATTAGGGAAATAAGCTTAAAGCATATGGGGTTTAAATTAATTAATTAAATTCTGCCATTCTCTTTGGACAAAGCTACTTAGACTAAAGAGGGAAGTTTATTCAGGTAACAGGGTGACCTAGAGTGTCTCCCGTACAGTAAAAAAATTGGACACTGGTTCAGGTGTTGAGGTGATTGTTCATTTAAGTGTGAGATGCTCTAGCCATCAACAAAAATTAAAACTATCCCTGTATCCTTCCTAATAAGGAAGAATGGATTTTTTGTCTATAATTTCCAAAATGTGCAATATAATTAGCAGTATTAACATTGAAGCATTATCATCAAATAACGTAAAATATAAATAAAATAAACAGAAGAGATATTTTTAACCATGGAAGATGATGACTTTTGGTTCTCAACTACTTAATTTATAACAAATACGAACCAGCTTTTCAGTGCTTTTATCTGCTTTCATGTTCTTTATAGAAAATTAAATTTCAAATTATTCTTTTTCTACACATTCATATTATTGAATTACACTGAATGTTATAAATTATTATTACGGCTGGTTAGACAGTCAAACTAGAATTTTCCATATATGCCTACATTCTGCATGGCAAACACCTTGAAGAAATATTCCCTGTAGGCAGAATCTTTTACGTACATAAGGACTATAAAGCAATATGGGTTTTTCTTACATAGAAATAAGGAATATAATAAAATATGTCATTGTTCATACCAAGTACTTTGTTAATGTTAAGAAGGAAAGAGTCATTTTAAAAATAAAAGCCACTAAAAACTAGAAAGGGAGTATTTAGGACAAATACTACTCACCTGTTTTTAAACTACCACATGGTATGTGTACATTTACATATCAAAAACTAACTTGAAATACTGGTTAACACCAACATATATTACTGGAAAATCAAAAAGTGAGGTTTTCACTGTCAACATTAAAATAAACCATCTGCATGTACAATTACTATGACAATGTATCTCAAGCATTTTTATATTCATTCATAATATATTTTCACTACTTTTTTAGAAAACAAACATATCACTGTCCGTGAATATGAAATATTCAAAAGTATTGCTGATCATTATTACCTTTAGCTAACATACAACATTCTCAGTAAAACATCAACTGTAGAAAACAAGAAGTAAAATTACCTAGTTTTTCAGGTTTTCCTTTAAGTGTTTGTATTCTCTATTGAACACTGATGGAATTTGGGATATACTACAGCAATTACATTTATGCTATTAGGTGTATTTAATCCACTTCATTGTTAGTGTTTCTGAAGTTTTAAAATAAATATTCACTAACTCTCAATATTTATAGAGCTTGTTCCTTACAAAAATCCATAATCTATTATAATCAATCAGTGATGTCTATAGTGACAATATGTTATAAAATCAGGAGGAACAGAAAGTTATAAATTCTCAAGACTTATATTAATTATATTATACTATATTAAGTGAACGCATACCCCCACAGACATCACCGTCCGCATTTTCACACTGTCGATCGTCGCATTCACAGTTTTTGCCATGAACTCTGTTGTCCCCTGGAGGGAAACAAGTGCATTTCCCACATTCACATCTCCCTGTAAGAATAAACAATTGTTAGAGTCATGAGTTCAGTAAAGTAAAATACATGAAATATAACCCCAAACTTATTCTACACCTTACCCACCAAAGACACGCTACAAGTCACTCTGTATTAATTAAAGTATGCACATACACACTATTAAAAAAAACAAACCAAAACTATCCCTCCTCCATGGCAACCAGAAGCAAAAGATATCACTGTTATATCTTGGTGGAAACAGCAACAATAAGCAATCATTGGCATTGTATGTTTTTCATATCTCAACTTTACATAACAGAGCTATGGCACATGCTTAACTGCATAATTAACCTCTATAATTGATCCGAAATATTTAGCACATACCTCAGGAACTCCAAAATGAATGTGATTAGAATTAAATAGTCTATGCACGGGGCTATCTAAGATATTTTCTATTCGTGTAGAAACATAACTCTTCAGATACTCTGTGAGGCATTTGGAAAGCAAAAAACCCTATAATTTTTCTTGCCTAGACCCGAGGAAATAGAAGTTGAAAGCACAACCTCTGCCAGAGTCCTTCCTTCCATCAACCTGTTCACAGGAGAACTCCCTAGAGCTTAAAGGGCGAATAGAGTCACCCAAACTCCCACAGATCTTCTACTCCAAAGCCCTCAGAGCAGTGAGTATTAAATGGTCAGACGTGGAAAAAAATAAGATCAAGGACAGTCTTACTTTGCACATATATGAGACAAACTGAGTTCCAGGTACGATCGATTTTGTTATTTCCTAACTTCTAAGGGTTTGCCTCTGTATTTTTTAAATTGTTTTCATGTAATGCTACTGTGAGAATGCTCTAAATGTGACACAAACCGTGGATCGAAGTAATACGCCGATGGGCTTGGGAAAGAATATTGTGTGTAAAAAAGGGCTACCAGAGACATGGATTAGGATGCAGAAAAGCCTGTTCCTCTCAATCCAATTCAATCACATCATCAGTGAGACTCAACCTCGGCCCGGACACTGCCCTACTGACTGCAGAACCCAAATTTACAGTAGGAGCGACTGTAGCTACAAAGCGAAAAAAACACGCAAGTGCAGCCTTTCATTACGTAACCAAACAGTTCAGCATGCACAATATTTTTTCAGCATTTGCCAAAGTATTTTGCTGAATGGGAAAGGAGAACCTTAGTGGGGCTTTTCTAACTGTAGGTTTTGTGACAATAAAACCTTTGAAGTCAACGTAGTCCCAGATCATTCTTGATTTTTTTAAAAAAACTTCTAACCTAAATTTGTTAAATTTGTTTTTTTTTTTAGAAAAACAGTCTAGTTAACTTGGAGTAGGGGGGGTATCTTATTACTTATGGAAAAAATTCCCAGCTCATTTTATAGCTGCTGTACTCTTCATCTTCCCAAAGCATTGCACTTTCAAGCTGACATTTTGTGTGCCAGGATTCAATCTAGAAGAACATTTTATGATCAACATAAAGTGCAAGAATCTTAGAAAAAGGCATACTGATAGAGACAATTAACAGCAAATACTTCATGATACCTTTATAATATACATAGTTTTAAAACTGTTGCATCGTCAATTATATGAGGATATTCGCTCCAGGAAGAAACCTATAACAGGAAGTGCATCTACCACACCACGAAATACAGCTGTATTTGGCAATCATGTCAACATTTAAAATATGATTACCTACAGAATGATTGATGTTATTTGCCTGCATTTTCTAAGCTATAATTATTTGCCAAGGACAGCTACATTAGAAACTGGAAAAAAAGAATTCCTTAGTATTTAAACATACAGAGATTTTTAATGAGTCCAACTCATCACTATTTGGGGCTCTCACAGTCTCTTTCTATGCATCCACCTCAGACAACATGGCTACTTTTACAAAAATGTCACATCGCAGTGTCCCAAAGCACAGTCAGTCACCCGTAGGCAGATAGGTACCTGATGACCAGGACCCATCTGTTGTGAAGGCTCTATAAAATAAACAAAAGAACCATCTTCAACAGTGGTATTCTAGCCAGCTAATGCTATAATAAGGAGGATGCCTGAAGGACAATAAAATCAGTTTAAGCAAGTTGCTTTGAAGATAGGAGTCAGCAGAGATGGCAAAGCCTCCAGAGGGACGAGCAAAGGAAGGTTCTGTAATGAGTGTCCTGCATGTTCTGTAATTAAGCATTACCTTCTGTAATGCTTAATTTAATAAGTCAGAATGACCGAAGAGCCACTCAGTCACTGGGCACTTGCACTGGAATGGGAACAAGTTCCTCTCAGTCCCTGCTGCAATTAATATTTATTCATTTTAGTTTCATGTGCAACTGTTTTACGAGCAAAAAAAATTAGGCGTATCCCATCTCTAGGCAGACAGGACACATTTTTGTCATGTAAGAGATACAAGCTCAGGTTGTCACCTCAAAATCAAGCACAAAGGGGATTTTGGCCCTACTTCTCAATCTTCTCATCTTGGCTAATGAATAAAATACCAACACATATATTCAAAAAACCAAAATTCCTTGTTGATATCTGTGCCTTGTATTTTATTTTGGCTGGCTCCCACCTAAGTTCAATGTATGATTTAGATCATCTGACTGCAGACCTCAGCAGAACAGAAAGTGTCTTGAAAATGGACAGAAACCTCAGTCAGTAAGTGCTCTGGAAGAGGATTTCTCTGAGCTATTTCTTTACTTTCAAATATTCAAAGATACAGATATAGTAGTTTAGTACGCTGCTGCTGAAACTGATACTCAAGTTCTTAGTTAATAATTCCTTTTTTTTTTTTTTACTAATTTGACAAAATCAGCCCTAGGAACATGAGAAGTGTGTTTAGTGCTAGCGCTAAATAATTGCAACTTTGTACTGGCTTAAAAAGTGTATTTTACCTCCAAAAGTATGGAGATTTTTGTTAGATTATGTAAGGTGGGGTCACTCTCTGGAGGTAATTTAGCAGAGAACTGAAGTCCTACTGTTCTGAACAGATAACTACATAGGATGTAGCAAATGTAAACTTCAAAGGCTCAGTTTATTACCAAATAGATAAACACAAAGATTAATAGCATTCTGTAACAATTTCAGATTGCTTCCCTGGGAAAAGCAGGATATTTGCAGGGTAAGCTTGCTTCAGCCATACTGCTATTTTGTCAGATGTAGCTGCTGCTGAAATAACAGAAGGCACACCTTATTCTGTGACCTTCTTCTCTTAGTTATTGTGATAAAATACTTACCATACAAATTCAATCATTCAAAAGTAATTCGAAGCTCACATTATACTGAAAAGAGATCAGCACTTTACTAAACATACTCTTTCTTTGTCTAGAATAATAGGTTTACCATAGCAACCTGATTATAGAGGGAAAGCCACTGCCAAACACATCCTAAAATCTCTTTGAATTCCAGGGCATAAAGAAACAATTAAACACACGAGGACTATGATATTCTCCACCTTCTCAACCCTCTGTGCAAGAGGTACACTTTGAGTAAAAAGAAACAAGTTCACCTCAGACATTTTATAGCAAGTGGCTTCCTCTCCTTGCTAAACAGGGAGAGTAAATTTTATTGTCTGATGACTTCAGATGAAGAAAGCTTTATGATGGAGGTTGTATTAGCTATCAGCATTGAAAAGCTTAACCTACTCATTGCAATGCAAGATCCCCAAAATAGAATAATCATACAATACATTTATTTGTCTACAGTCTTAATATTTCCTCGCACTCTGTCCTCCCATTGATGTCAATAGGACTACTAATCTATTACCGATAATTGTTATTACTTGACAACTGAAACAAGACCAGCTTAGGGTGGGTTTTTTTTGTTTTTAAAGGGCATTAAATTGCCACATCTCATTAAAACGCGTTTGTTAGATAACTGACTCCAGAATTCTAAAAAATCCGTGCCTTAAGTATTTAGCTTTTGATTTTATTCATAATTTACTATAGCATTTTTTCAGTCCTGTTGTCCAACAGTTATGAAAGCATAACTAAAGTAAACAGTGCCTAGACTTACATTAAACCTGCTCCCACGCAAATTGCTGTGACCATTAGCTGCATGCATTCAAACCAATTTCCAGCTGCCTATATCGACTGACTGAAAGTCTCTTTTATATAGGTAATTTTCATTTTAAAACACTGTGCTAGAAGTATGTAATTTGCGTAATAAAACATTTTTACCTTGTAATTGCCAGCAAAACTATCAGGAAGAAACAGCAATAGCTTTCAATGTAAAAATAAACACTGAATATAATAAGATGTACTTCATTGTTTTTTCCTGTCTATAACTCTACAACATAAAGGATTTTTCTGTGCATGGCGTTGAATTTTTATCTTCCACATGAAAACAAATAAATATATTTTTTGTTAATGTGTAAGGAATACAGCACCAAATTGCACTGAGATTGTGCTAAAAGCAAACTAGGTTCATTGGTAACTCAGAAGGATGGTGCTTCATAAACAGAAGGGAATGTGCCTTTAGGAAGGACTTTTCTGCCCCATGGCTGTCCCAGGCTTAACATCTGAAAGCATTACCTATCAGAAATTGCAATTTCTTTGTTATCAAGCAATCTCAGGCAACCTGAGCACATTCAGTAAAGCTGCTGTGTCTTTCTGCCAGCAGAACCCATTTCATGCTGGATAGGAAAAGATGATCTAAAATGATGTTCAGAAATGGCAAATCAGAGAAGGGGGATGGGAAGATCTGTACAGAAGATCACAAAGTTTCAGGGGACATAGTAGGTAGGGAGAAGCAGATGTGACTTATGGAAGTAATAGATAAGAGGTAGCAGCTTCAGGTAAGGAAAAGGAAAGTTCACTGAGTGGCGGAGGGAAAAAAGACCAGTAAAGGGAATAAACAGTACCACAAAATGGGCAAACAAAATGCAGTGATTGCCAAAAATAGGATGGACAATCTCATCATGCCTTGCATAGTCCGAGGTGTTAAGTGCAGTGCAATCCAGCTGAGCTTGATCAATGTGGAGAAATTTATAGACTCAAACAGAAAACAACTACAAATTTCTCAGTGGGTGCACATAGTTTATTTTGCACATCCTATTCCCAAAATGGCCTGGAATGACTTCCCACACCTAGAATGTTTTTTTGTTGTTGTTAAAAAAATTAAAAATCATATAAAAATATTGTACTGACTAAACAAAAAAATAATTCTGCCTTATATGTGGAGGGATCCCTGGCTTTTAAATAAAACAGTGGTAATTCTTGGACCTGGATGGTTGGATGGTTTATGAGGTGCCAGAAGAAAGGAATCTTTGGAAGCATCTTTAGTATGTGCAAAAGTATCCTTGGAACCTCTTTAAACACCTGAGTATCTGGCTGATATCACACAAACTACAAAAATCTGGGGACTAGTTTCTTACAAGGATTTTGGGCGAGAGCAGTGTTCTACTTCTAATATATGAACAATATCACCTGCAACTTCTAGTTATGTTGGGAAAAAAGTAAGTTTTCCTCTTCTAAAAAAGCTTTATGAACTTATATCAGTACAGTTCTGTTTGTCTCCAATGCTCCAACATGTCTGAAGTTTTGCAACAAAACAGCTAGATGGGCTAGCATAACTCTGGTGCTACCTACATGAGAAAAACAATTCTCTTGGTGGACTTGAACACTCCTTTCAGCACCGAAGTGCTATTTTACCATCTCAGAGAAATGAAGAACATCAGAGCCCTTAAATGTGGTTTGTTCTCTCTACAGAGTGCTCAGCTGTAGCTGCAGAGCGAGGAAGGGTGCGCTGTGCTGCTCAGCACAACACGCCGACCTTCATCACGGGTACCAATGTTGGTCCATTCCCGGTGAGCAGCAGCGACAGGAGCGGAGGGTGTGTATGAGATGGATCATCTCGTGTGGCATCCTGGCTCTGCTGTGCTCTGCGCCTCGTGAGGCTTTGCAGGAAAGACAGAAAGCCAACAGCCCAGGAGAGGACGTCTTCTACAGCAACTTCCTTGCATTTGAAACATCAAATGGGAATATTGACGGGTTTGTATTTTAACTGAAGCTACAAGAACCACGAAGGATTTCGTTTCTTAGTGCGCACAGGACTGCTCTATTAGGCTGTTGGGGGTTTGGGGTGGGGCGCTTGTTTTTGTGGAGATCTTCTGGTGAAAACTGGGTTTTCCACACAAGGCTCAAGCAACTGGCACTTTTTTTTCTGCAGTATATTGTGAAAAATAAGATCGTGCATTTATGTCCTCACACTCAAGATGAAACGTGCTGCAACACAAATAGAACACAACAAGAACAACTACTTACTTGTTCAGATTTGGATTGGGAACTAACTGTCTGTTCCTAAATCAATACACAGAAAACAAACATGCCTTAAGTCTACTCATAAAAAGAGATTATTTGCAGCACGACTGACCCAAGACCTCAAGTAAAGATATAAAAGCTCCAGAGAAGAGCTCAGCTGAATCATGCAGACATAAAATGAACAGAAAATTGCTTTAATAAATCTAAAGTAATTTCCAACTTCAGATTTTTTAACTACTTTTTTTCCAATAATTTTGTATACCGAAGTGAACTGAAGCAGCAAGCTCTGAGATTTTTATTTAAATAGCACCAACAGTAGCTAAAGCATGTAATTGGGTTAAATATCTGTATTTTCCTTAGTCTTGCTAGGCACCTCTCAACTGCACTAACTGCATCAGCTACTACATTCAGCACTGTCAATAGGGCTGAAGTAACTGCAATCAACTAGCTATTATCATATAACTGTATCACACACTTAGAAAACTTGTATCTATAGCTGATAACTTTTTGTTCCAGATTGTATTATCTCACCTTAGGCCTATATTTGGCTTCAAAGGCCAGGATACTTTCACTAATTGCTTATGTTGATACACCTGGTTTTATTTTAATTTCCATATCATGCTTGGAAAACCTACTCCAAATCTCTGTTAAGTGCATAGTGACACTGGGCCATCCAGTGGTACTTGGAACATCATAGTCCCATGTGGAAGGGCTGCGAACAGGTCAAAAGGTTTCACAAGGCACGTGCAATGCATGGAGCGTCATGGTGGCTCTGGGGACTTTGCTGTACACAGCTTCTCTTATCCTTTTTCCTTTAGGAGAAGGTACCTAAAGTCCCATGTCTGCTCATCACCTATACTCAGTGTCTTGCAATGGCTGTTGGTCTAAAAATTTGGCCTAAGAAAAACAGCAGAAATTCACAAATCAAGAAATTCTTTTGTGAAAGCTGCCTGAGACTTTCCACTATTGTACATATGTTTCATGATGTTGTTCACTGGTACAAAGTACCAAGCTGTCCCTCATATAAGGTGTGTGGTTTTTTTTTTCTCAGACAGAAAATGTATGTTTCTTTTAATCTTTTTAAAAATGAATTGCTTTATAATGTGAAAGGAGTATTAAAAAAGCTCTGACAATTTAGTTTTTCCTTAAGGGAGAGAAAAAAAACCAACACAGAAAACAAATATCCCTAAGATAAAAACCCTGGAGAAATAAAAGCTAAGTATGTTATCCCAAACAAAAGAACTCTCACAACAGCACAAGCAACTGAATATCCGGGATTGTAAAAGATTGCAAGGGCAATTGTAAGTGGCTGAGACTTGCCCCCCCCACACACTTTAGTACACAAGGCATGTATGACTGGAAGCCTAATTGCCCAGTTGGTGTATGGCATCTGAAGTAAATGCTCTTCCTTTGTGACAGCCTAAATAGTGAAATACTTTTTTTGATAAATCCACTCAACAGCACTACTTTACAGATTTAGCATCAGATAGTCTTTTACAGCTCTTGCTGATCACCACTACTGATACGTATCTTATTTTCCATGTTGCCTTTCCCCACCCCACCCCCCTCTCTTGAAACATTTGGGTAAGAAGCACTGCTGTGTTGCTAGTTTCCTTTTCAGATTGTTAACTTGTTGACATCTGCTATCATCATCAAGCCGGCATGTCTTCTCCATCTGCCTCCTCGCAGTAGCAGTGCTTTGAGGATATACTCCTTGAAGGCTGCCATTGTGTTTCTGCACAGCCAACAGGGAATTTCTAGAGGACTTCCAGGAGAGGAGTCATCGAGAACACCCCTGCCCACTTTGCAAGAGCAGAATTTTAGCCATATGCCTCGCTTTTCCTAGTGACATCTTCCTCAGGTCTCCCGTTGGGGGCACGCCCTTGACAATTCACTCACTATTTTAAGAGGACAAGTAGGACTACAAAGGCAATTACTTCTTTCTTCAAAAGAAATGCGATAGTCAATGTCACCACACAGAGGAGAGATGTGTGAAGAAGACAAGAAAGAAGGTGGCAAAACACTTTAGAAAGAAATGTGTTGTTAAGGCAGAGAACAGTGGAAATGGAAGAGGAGGAAGAGGAGTCCGCTGGGGAAAAAGAGAAAAACTAGACAGCAGGCCAAACGTCACTCCGAAGATGTAAAAACCCTGGAGTTCAGCAAGCCATCATCTGATTTTTTCCTACCCTTCCTCCCCTCCTCTCTTCTCTCACCCCAGTAAAAATAGTTCCTCTTCCATCAGCATCTTTCTTTTCTGCTTTTTTCTCTACTTTTTTTTCTCTTTCCACTTGTCCAATGGGCCCTCCCCTCCTTTAAAATGTTTCACCGCTGGGTACTGAACATTTTGTACTTCTACAAATCACCTCGTCTTTCGGATGACCCCATGTTACGTTCTCTAGCTTGCACTGAGCTCTGTCTTTTCATCTCTTTTTCATTCTTTCCCTCCAAAACGCTTTCAATAACTCAAACTATCAAGAAAAACTACTGTAAAGAGATGCCAATAAATCAAGTAAAGGATACATGGCATTCTACTAAAACTAACATCTTCTCCACAGAATATGAAAAATGAAGTATTGTGTTTGATTTAAGGGACCTGACTTGAGAATGCTTTTCTTTCACCTTGAAAACTATCAGGAAAAATAAGTCTCATTTCCCTTTCAGACTGTCCAACTGCTTAATGCTTAGCATAAGCTGCTGTAAAGTATTTTCTAGCAAAACCCAAACGTAATCAAGGGGCACAATCCAACAGCGAAAAGATATATGAAACACAAGGACATTGTTCAAGAAGCTGTGATGGCTTTTGAGCCATTTACAGCTTTATGCATTTGATTGCCTTATCATCCAGAGGATTGACTGCTTACCCCTTTTTTACATGATCTGCCATGTAATGAGTCATAGCACTAATTCCGCAGAGATATTTAATTTGCAGATTAATTTACTAGAAAATGTCAACTGCTTTGTGGAAGTTTAATCACCAAAATGTTAACCTTGTTCACTTCCTGCTGATGCCTGTTGTTTATTAGGTTGTAAATTTCAAGATATTTTAGGGTTGTAATACAAGCCTATCTATTAAAGCGTTTAAACTCCTAGACACTCTGCTCTTTGAAGCTTTAGCCAAGATTAAAGAGCTTTATAATGGCAAAACAACAATATGAAAAGATTCAACGGCATAGCAACCATCAATATTATTTGCAGATAACAGACTGCTCAGTTCAGAAACCATGGCAACAACTGACATCACACTGTATCTACCTTATTGATTAGCTTTCACCTCAAGACTTTTTCCAGAAATGAAAGACATTACCTAGCAACTGCATCATCTACGGAGTTGTTCCAAGTTAAAATGCTCTTACCCTCCATTTGTAAGCAAATTTTTCCCTTTTTCTTGCCAACTGTCCAGATTGTGCATTAGCCTCTCGTTACAAGGCTCTATTTAATCTGTTGTAAAGACACTGCCTTATGGCTCCTAAAATCTTTGCCCCAAATATAATGGCATCTGTGAAATAATGCTTCTTCCCAGCGCCCAGAAAGGTTGGCTCTGAGGAATAGTATGTAATGTGTAATGAGGGAATTAAAGGCATGATTGTAACAGCTTTTTAAATGCAAGCTTTATCTTTAGAAAACAACACAATCCTTCATTTCCTCATTCTCTGACTTCAAGTATTAGTAGTAAATTCTTCGCTGCAGGTAACCCTGAGTTTACAGATTTCAGGAAGAGTGCATAGCAACAATAAAACAGTGAGCCAAGAGTTATCAAAGGAGACCAGCTAGGCACATCATGTATCACCCTACAGGTGTACTTGTTTAAACTTCTTGAAAGTAATACCATCTTTGCTCATCTGTCTTGATAGGACCCCATGAGCAGGCAAGGACACTGTCTGTTAAGACTGAGTTAGAGACAACAGGTATAATTATGAGCGTCACATATTTATACTCAGCCTCCTGTTTGGAGGACCTGAATAAAACCCAGCAATTAAAAACAGTTAGCAGTTTTCAAGCTAGTCGAAACATGTGCATCAAGTAATTAAAGCCTACCAGTGAGCTCACACTATTCCTGCAATGCCTGCCACAGAAAAGATGGATTTGTGATCAGTCTCCAAACCTTCCTGACAAATACAGCAGTACTCTGAAACACTAAAATTAAGGCATTTTATTTTAATCAGTTAACTCAAGCAACTGCTGTGAAGAGCCTAAGACTGAAGCAGTTGCCTGTACATTAATATTGTTGCTAGTTCTGAGAGCAAGACTCAGGTTTATAGCGTGCATTAGGCCCAAAGTTTCTAGAAGGATCACTGCTAAATAAGACATACACTCCTGCCAAGATTTCTGCTTTGATTGGAACTGACCTTCATTTTGCCAATCAGTCACAAGCAACAGATTTACCTGTGTGCTTCAGCTGGAACTGTGTAACGCAGTAGTCCCACCGTGCGGCTTCCCACCCCTTCTCTACCACCGGCTTTCAGTCCTGACCCACGTTACCACCAGCTGCTCTGTGTCTGCTCCCAGCGGCACAGCCCGCCGAAAATGCTGACGGCTAAGAAACATGTCCAAAAGAGCCTCAACCCTGGGTCAGCGTCACCCACCGGGTGGGATAAGGCGGCACCGATGAGCAAAAGAGGTGCTTGAATCGGAACGGAAACTCGGGACCGAGAAAGCGTTGTTCACATCAGTGCAGGGGCTATTATACATATATATATTTATACACACACTACCCAACATGAACTTCTGGGCGTGCCAGGGGAAGTTTATATAACTCACAATTTGTCCTATAATTCCTCTCTCAAAAGAGGGAGGGAGAGAGAAGAAAGTGTCCAACATTCCCGGGAAAGCATTAAAAGCTCCCCAGCAGATGGAGAATGCAAAACACACTACCAGCCATTAGTCCTTTCAAAATTTCCCTCAATATGATTTTGAGGAAAAACGGCCACAAAGTACCAGTAATATGCTTGATATTGAATATTGTACCTCTTTTGCTTTAAGGATATGGCTAATCTTTTTTGTCTTTAAAAGTCGCTGTTTAAAAGGTGAGAATTTTATCAACGTTGATATATGCAAAAATTTAAGATGAAAATAAGAATAACAAAATGTCTTTTTTTTTATAGCATCGGAAACATTCTGAAGTCAAACGAAGCAAAAATAGAAAAGCTAAGGTGTATTATATAAATCAGAGAGTAAGAGGATCTTTTACAACTGATTAAAAATGTTAAGACTGTAAAGCCTGATAAGTGCTGTAGGGAATTCTATGCTAAATTGAAAACATCTATCCTCTTCTGTTTTGGAAATAAGTATAGATATTACACAAAGTACTGCTTTGTCAATCTCCTCAGCCATCGTGTAAGAACACAAAGACAATGCAAATAGTGCTTTCTACAGACCAATTGCTTTATTAAATATTTAAAAATTCATCAGAAACGACATTGCTGGCTAAAAAAGCAATCCTTTCAAGGAAAAAAGCAATATTCACTGCAATGGTTTCTAGCAAAAAATACCCGCCAAGCAAAAGAGCAACTAAGAAGAGAAACCTGGACCTAGCCAGTGGACTGAGTGGTTTTATCTTTCTGGGTAGAGAAGGAGTGCATCAAAGCCATCTGCTGTAGCAATTTGTGTGCCTTTTCTCCCCCCCAAGTACTTTGTCTAAGCAGGTCCACTAAATTGTAAACTAAACCTGCCCCACCAATGAATATATGGAGGACATAGTTGTTCCCAGAGATAGTAGTCACTGTTACAGAAATCCAAAGGTAGATGCAACTCTCTACCCACTCTAGCTATTTAGGAGCAGTTCTTTGCAACTCCAGCACAAGGTTACTCCAGTGGAAAGAAATAACTCAAACCTTCGGATAAACCATGCTTGTGAAATAAACCCTACAAAACTTAATACATTTTTAACCTTAACAAAAGCTCACTGATAAAATAGCCAGTGACAAAGTCAACAAAGCAGAAATACAGTGGAGGTTTCATGGGAATGTAAAGGTGGGAGAGGTTGCTGGGAGCTTTTTCTTTCTTTTTTTATGCTTTTGCATTTAAGGGTAGGAGTAGGAAAAGTTAGCGAAGTGGTTGCCAAGGCAGCAGAAGATGGGACATGGAGATACCATTACAATGACTAGTTGCACTTTGCTAAGCACGCTCTGGAATATGTACGTGTAAGAAATGTAATCTAACAGGTTCTACCAAAGAAAAGATCCCAAGACTAAAGCCACAGCTGAGGATGAAGGCAAAATTTGGATGGGGAGTGAAAAGGTATGAGAGAAGAGGGAAGCCCAGATATATGGACAACTTGTAAATCTGGCAAACAAGATTTTGACAGCAGATTCCTAGATGAGGAGAATGGGAAACCTCTGGCCATGAAGTCAGGTTACCAAAGCAAAACCTGTAACAAAGAAGAATCAGGCCTGAAGGATAAGTTTGGGGTGCTCCAAACACCCAGAAAAATGAAGAAAAGATGTGAAATGGAAGGAAAGAGGAGCAAAGATGCCTGCAAAACCCAGAAACATTTAGGTTGGAAAAGACCCTTTAAGATCATTGAATCCAACCGCAAACCTAACACTGCCAAGTCCACTACATCTTTTTAAATACCTCCAGGGATGGTGACTCAACCGCTTCCCTGGGCAGCCTCTTCCAATGCTTGACAACCCTTTTGGTGAAGAAATTTTTCCTAATATCCAATCTAAACCTCCTCTGGCGCAACTTGAGGCTATTCCCTCTCGTCCTATCCCTTACTACTTGGGAAAAGAGTCCGACACTCACGTCCCTACAACCTCCTCTCAGGTAGCTGTAGACAGCGATAAGGTCTCCCCTTATCGCTGAGGAACAGACAAGGGAGGCAGGTAAGTATCAGAGCTCACAAAAATAATAAGCGGGTGATGGTGTGAAAACAGAAAGCGAGGTGATCTAACAAAAGAAAGAACAAAGGAAGAGGGACAACCTGTGACTGACATTCAGCAAAATACGGCAGATTAATCTCAGAAATGCAAGGGTATGCAAAAAGGTGAGGACAAGTAGTTCTGAAGAAGATGCTCCAGCAAGTGGAAACCCAGGTATCCTCAGGAAAATTTTTCCAATTTGCAGAAAAGAAGTGGCATTAAAAGAGAATTAAAGACAACAGCTAGCTCAAGCAGTGGTATGAAGAGAGAGAAAAGCTATATTATCCTCTAAAAGCAAAAGAACTTCTGTCCAAGCCAAAATTACTTTATCTAAGGAAAGAGCCAACACATTTTCCATAATAATAAATAATCAGACCCCATTTCCATAGGAAGACAGCTCTGATTAATCAAGACATTCACCCTGCTGAACTATGAAGCAATGTAAGATTTTACAGACTGCTGAGTCTACAGAAAGAAACACTATTTCCTGCACCGCGGAGGTTCAAAACTTTGCCAGCTGATTTTTATTGTCTGAGAACAATTTTTGTGTCACTACTATGGCCACCTTTCCTCTTACACATTAGCACCAAACCACCTCTGAACCAGCATGTCTCATAAGGATTGAATGGTGGCCATAACACGTGGGAAGCGTGGTGGCACAGTTAGAGAACTTGTGCTGACCTGGAGAAAAACAGTGTTCCCACTTGGCTGTTCAGTCAAGCTAGATCTTTCTTTCAGTAAAAACAACCATTCTTATACGCTTACTTGTTATAATTAGAGAGGGCATCAGGGATCACAGGGCACGGTTGCACCTTCTGAGTTTCACCATGGATCTGAATTTAGGCAAATCATTAGCAATCCACCTTCTTGTCTACAACAATGAAGCAGGATTACAGCACCCGAGAGCAAAGCACTAGCAACCAGTGCATTAAAAGCAGTCAGCATGCAAAGTGATGTTATGAAAAAAAAAAAAACAAACAAAAACCACAACACCACAACCTATGTCTTGCAAGGAGGGGAAATTTGCAACGAGCATCTCCAGATGGAGAAAGACAACGTGGGGGGAACAGCTCATACAGCTACTATTTAGCAGCTGACAGGAGCTCTTGTGCCGCTGGGAAAGTCAGGCGTTGGTGGCCCTTGGTTCCTGCTGCACTCAAAGGAGCCACAAGAGCTGGCAGCTCTTGGTTTCCACGAGCGGCGATGCCTCGCAGGAGCTTGGTCCTTCTAAGCCCATCAGCTCTGCTGCTCGCGGAGGTATCGTCATGCTTGGGGTAGGAGGCACTTGTGATGAACCAGGCAGCTCTGCAGCAAGCGTAAAGTGGCATTTGTTGCTCATGGCTTTCACTGAGAGGGATTAAACTGGTATGAGAGACCAGACAGGAGGCAAATCCCAGTGGCGAGAAACATTGTTCCAGCAGTAGGGTGCCATCTCTGATTTTAACACAGCATGAATTAATGCTAAAGCCATGTTCGCTCATATGGATTTGTACAAACTATCAAAAATTCATCTCAGCCCTTTTCCAGGAAATGTCAGAGTTCTGTTTAGCAAATAAGAAAAAAAAAAAAACCCACAACAATTACGGCTAACCAGATTGAACACAATGAGTTTGGCAAGCTCTGTCATACCTGATTTCAGCTGGAGATCAGGCCTAGATGGAGCATTCCACATTTATCATAAACATCTCATTAGAGAAACAAAATCGGCCTGGTATTACCCATTTAAATTTGTCAAAATTGCTTTAAACACAGCATGAATGTGGGAGTTACTTTATTGCTGTTTTAGAGAAAAGTACCCCAAATTACTCAGACAAATAAAAACAACATTTTAATGCTACGCTTAAAAAGCAATTAATTCTGCAGATCTATTTTTAAGCTAATAAAGGTTTCGTTTTGCTTTGTTTAACAGCAAACAATAATGAACTAAACAGCATTTATTTCATTTAAAAAAAGGTGGATTGTCTCCTCTTTGCTAATAAAGTCATAAGAAAATTGTATTTAAGCCTCCTCTCAGTAGTTCCATGCAACTGAAAAACTGGCGTGTTATTAAATTCCTGTGCAGGAAGATGTAAGGTCCCAGCAACTGCTTGGATTTAAACCTTTCTCCCCAGGAACCTGTGTTATGGCGGAGCACTGACAGCAGCAAATGAGAGGCTGCCACAGAAGAATTAGGAATTTTGTTGCTATTTTCATTTCCCCCTCCTGGAGTGGGGAGGCTACTGAGGCTTGGTGCTGAGGGAGGGGGGAGAAATAAGGAAAATAATCAGTAGAACTCATTATTTTTCTGTGAGAAAAAGTGGGAGGCATAAGTTATAGGGGGTGGTAATTGTAGATCAGACAAGGGCAGAAACTGATACTCAGTTGTGAGAGGAAAAAGAGCAGTGGAGACATCAGCTGAAAATAACCAGCAACCACATGTACTATAACATCAGTAGCATGCAAGACACGTCAAAACTCTTGCAGTGCACGCAAGCGCACGCTCACAGAAATGAAGGATTTATTTCAAAAAGTCAGTTGCTCTTCGATTCCTTCCAGAGAGAAGCAGCCCTGCCTCCTCCCCAGCAGTGAGACTGCAGGCATCTCGGCATCGCCGCCGGAGGTGTCGGGTCTCTCCACCTTGCACGGTCATAGTTTGGATTTCAGAAGCTACGACGGGAAAAGGGGTCAGCAGGCAGAGCAGCAGCGGGCAACTGCCAGAGCAGGCTGCGTTGCAGCAGACCTGGACAGCCTGGGATTTTTGCTTTCAGGAGCACGGGCAGATCACAATGACAGAATTTAATATTTTCCTTGAAGCCTTCATTAGCAGCACTGGTGCTTAAATGAATGACTCATTCATCTATCCTGTCTCAAAGATCACAACAGGAAACATTACACCCATCTCTATCTGTCTCTCCACTACTTTATTTATAGCTGCAATTAATGAAAAAGAAATGTATTTTCCCAAGAAGTCTCACTACACAAGTGAAAACTATCTACAAACCAAATAGTTTATACAGTATAAGGAATACATGTGAAACAATACACACAAACCCCCTCACTTTTAGCATCCATCTGAAAGATGGTCTAGGCCTACCCTAAAAAAGCCACCACTGCTAAGCAGAGGTTCAGTGTTCAGAAGACCAATAAAATCAACATACAAACCCAAACAAACCCCACCCCAAATGTCAAGAGACATGCCGAGTGCAACATTTTGATAGGACGAGGGGTAATGGTTTTAAACTAAAAGAGGGCAGATTCAGATTAGATATAAGGAAGAATTTTTTTTTTATGATGAGGGTGGTGAGGCACTGGAACAGGTTGCCCAGCTAGGTGATAAATGCCCCATCCCTGGAAACATTCCAGGTCAGGTTGGACGGGGCTCTGAGCAACCTGATCGAGTTGAAGATGTCCCTGCTTGTTGCAGGGGGGTTGGACTAGATGACCTTTAAAGGTCCCTTCCAACCCAAACCATTGGATGATTCTATGATTCTATGTTTCTGTTTCTATATTACAAATGCAATTATTTTCATGGGCATTTTTCCCCCAAAAGACCTTCATCTGAAAAACTGTATTACATACCAATACAGATATCTTCTATACACAAAACCCGTGCAAGACCACATGCATACAAGTGTTTCTTAAAGGCAAAAAGTAACAAATGCTGAGTTTTCACAGCAAGCTCTACCAAAATCACATGATCACATGACTTATCATGACACTGAAGATCAATTACAGGGAAAATAATCCCAACACCACCCCAAAATGTCAGATTAAAATAACTTCCAAATGGAGGAAAATTTGGAATGGCAGGTACAGTATAGTTTGCAACACGCACACAGATCTGCAACAGTGTGAAAGGCACTCACAAGTCAAACGGTGCAATTCTGTGTTTCATGTCATTTTCAACAAGTACACCCAAAAAACAAACACAGACCAAGCCCCTGGCTGCTTCTATACTAAAGGGTAAGAAAACACATCAGCTTTCACCCCATCCTTCTGCTTCTGCTAGTGAGGACATAAAACCTTAAAGGATTGATCTGTACAGTCTTTCCAAACAAAGCTGGATCCAAAACTCAGTAATCAGCATGAACACAGATGCTTAGCAGAGTTTAACAACTCAAGCACGCTGCTACACTAATGTGGTTTCACGTCTGGAGCAAGACCTTGTATGGCTAACGCACTATGAAACACAAACTTGGGACTTTCTGTAGAAGACCCTATGGACAAACTCTTAGCAATGCTAAAGAGTGTTGAGCTGATCCATGGCCTCTGTTTCTAACGAAATGATATCTTTGTCTGAAGAATCTTATTAACTCCTAGACAGCTGTATATACCATACAAAGCCCTTGATTAGATATGATCCATGGTAACTAGGGAGACGTGGCTGGAACTGAGGCTGTGTGCAAGCTTGTATATTTGTCTTCTGCAGACAGATTTTTGATGAAAATAAACTCAATTTTAAGAATGCCTGTGGCTCCAAGTATCTCAGTAAAGGAGAGCCCCAGTAGTTAGCACAAGGGCTGAAGTGAACTGTAAACTAGCCAACAAGGGACGTATTCTTGCAGAACCTGAAACCCAGAAGGAACAGCTCTCTGAACACCCTCCTTTAGCTCTCCTCATGCCAGCAGTGCTCTCTTCCCAGGGAAGCCCAGGCAGTCGCAGGGATTGCCTGCTGCAAGGGAACGAGTTACTGAGTACTTAAGTGATGAGCGACCCTCCAATTCTCATGTACTTGTTACACAGGGAAAAAAGGGAACACAGCACAACATAAATTAACAGCAATATCTGGACAGATACATGAACCAGAGAGATACACACACTGAGGAGCGTCTTAGCTTTTCCTTTTCATCAGAATATATGAAAATCGCTACTCTCAGGTGTTAGCCTAGTACCATGAAATCACACCATCTCAAATTAGCAGAGATGGACTAAGTATCTAGTACTGCTGTCTCCTACTCCTAAGGGACTGCAATACGTTCTCTTTAGTTGAAATTAACTCATTTGTGTTGATGGGAAAATAAAACTGTTGCCATGAAGCGATGCTGCAAAATTCAACAGATTTATGTGTCCTTGTGGGAAAGTCTTTTCAGCTAATGTGGGTAACAGTGTAATCAGTAGGGATCACAGAATAGTTGAGGTGGGAAGGCACCCCTGGAGATCATCTAATCCAAACTCTGCTCAGTGGAGGGTGACCTACAGCAGGCTGCCCAGGACAGTGTCCAGTACAGTTTTGAAAGACTCCAAGGATGAAGACTAGACTAAATCTCTAGGCAACCCTCACAGTAAAAAATTTTTTTCATCTTAATCATTTTCCTCCTCTGATCTACTACGGCACCAGGATGTTCACGGGTTTCCATTAGCCAGAAAAATCACAGATTTTTAAGATAAATTATTACAATACCTCCCCCATAGGAGGTGAAGAAAAAAAAAAAAAGTTGGTTGATTAATTAGAAGTCACTGAGATTTGGGGGGAAAAACAAATATAATTTTCCCAAAATCTGGTGGTGGAAATGCATTATATGCATTTGCACTCAAGACTTTCTGATTCATCAAAAAAATATGAAATAATCTGCAAAATGGAATATTTTATAGAACCCAACATCTCCACCCTGCACTCTTTTGAAAATGAAGTTATATATCTGTTTTGCTAAGGCTGTATGCTATTTTTGACTAATAGATTATGCTTTTTCCAAATACATAAATTAGGAACAGAATTAATACAGCAACATATTTTACTGACTTCTAAGTAACACAGAAATTAATTCTTAAAAGTGTGCTTTTGCCAGCTACCTTTAAAACAGTGATAGATTTCAAATTTCTGTAAAGGACTTCAAGTAAGTCACTTTTCTTGCCCTGCTGGGTGCAGGGTCCTTAGAAAGAACCTCAGAGTTAGAAGGGAAGTGACAATCATTAAAGCAGAAGTACTCTGCTTTCAGTCTTAGACCATCAAAACTGGGCTCCACATTTATTGTAAATGTATTTCCTAGGGAAGATGAACATTCATAAGACATACGATCAGAAACAAGCCAATTTTTAAAATTAAATTATGACAGGATTAATCTTCCTAATCATTCTATCAAGTAATTTCAACTTATTTTTTTCTGTTTTCTTTGATTAAAGAATCAAACAGCTTATAAAAAAATGTTCAGTGTTCTTATCTTTGAGTCAGTTGGTAGTACTGACTATAATACCTGACGATTTGTCTTAAGCTCAAGATCTACAGTAAGATCTCAAATCCAGATTAGGCACAAATGTATTTTATATCCAAAATAAAACAAAAAATTAATCTTATCTACACTGATTCTCAGGAGCAGGTCTGCAACTGGGAAACAAAAATTTACAGACCATGAAGACTGTCACAAACATTACCATTCTCTGCTGGAAGGCAAGGTGCAGGTCTTCTTCAACATCTCCTATTGTAAATCATCGATTCACCTCCTCAAAACAAAACACTCTTCCTTTGGGAAAGGGTGAGAAAAAAGAGCAAGTCTCAAGTGGTAGCACTCTTCCTCAGCAGGCAGCTAAAAGGCACTTGGATATGGTAGGGATGTTGTGTAAGAGCACACAGAGGTTAGACTGAATTCCAAACACCACAAAAGGTTATTCAAAGAAATTCAAGAGGACAAACAGCCTCACGGTGCTTAACAAAGCAAGGCAGCAAGCCTGAAAAGCAGATGAACAACTTGAATGCAAAGCTAACCTAAGAATTTAATAAGGGAATTCTAATAGAAGATGGTCATAAACAGGGCAGCCTGCAAGGAAAATACGTTTACCTAAAGCAATGGATTGAAGACAGGTGTGAAACAACCTTAAGCTGATGAGACTTCTGGAGTTTTAAAAATAGATTGCTCTACATCTTTTAAACAATGCATTTTTCTGTGCTTTGTTGAGAGTAACTCTGATGTATAACAAAGTTCTCAGAATAGCATTATTTCAAGTCTACAACTGCAAGGAAACGTAAAAAGTCAGTATAAGTCTATGAGGGATATCTCTTTTGTACGAAGACAGGTTCAAAGCACATCAATGCACACCTTCTCAAAAATAAAAATAATGAAGAATGAAGTGTATTCTAGGAGGCACTAATAAATTTCTGGCAAAACAAGTGTGACAATAGAATAAAGCCTCAAAATTACAAAAGCTTGGCAATTCCAAATTACACAACCCAGATCCTCTTACCTGTGCCCCTTTTGTATAACAGGATATATTACAGCTGAACACAGAACAAATTATGCAAGAATGCCAAGTGTCATTACTACTGTGTACATTCACTTACATACATGTATGTAGACAACTATAACTGTTTTGCTCTTATCATATACAATATACAGAAAATGCTAAAATAACTAGAAATTTAATATTTATGACCTTAAACCACAGGGGCTCTAGTCTACAGAGTTTATCATAAGACTCTGTAGGGTAAAGACAACAGCCATCTCTCATTCTGCACTAAATTAATTTCATATCCAGTCCACGTTATCTGAAAAAAAGGGCTGTGGGAAGCTTCATATCCAAATGTCACTTGAATGAAAAGAATTGCTCAGTATGCCTCCATTTTTTAATCTGTGAAAGATTATTCAAGATCATGGGTTAACTCCTGCCAAGCGTTGTTTCTGTGTTACAGTGTGTAGATGAAAGGGCAATAGAAGTGTTTTTCTCTCTCTCTCTTTCAAACAAATCCTTTCAGTGAATTATTCCTGTATAATACCAGGATGAATTATAAGTGCTAGCATCAAAAAAGCACTAATAGTCTAAGAATGAGTGTAGTGGCATCCAAAATAACATCCAGTTGAATTACTTGGAATTAATAGTATGAGTCACCAACAGCCATGAACAAATGAACGGGCTACCTCAGTGCTGTTTGATGTACTGAGATGGGTGCCCTGATTCATTAAGTCAAACAAGAAGGCAATAAAGAGGGGAGAAGGACGTGCTAGAAACCCACCATTCACGCTGCATGGACAAGGCAACTGCTGGCTCCATCTTCTTCCCAGAAAGAAAGTAATATATCAAAGTGTAGAAAGTTAGAGGGTCATGGCCCTGCTGACTCCTTGCAGCATGTTAAGAAAACACAATTGATTCACTGAGAGATGGATCTCATCACACCACCTGTAATAGGCACCAATCAGGCACTGCCCAAACCCATTAATGAGCCCAAGGAACAGCTGTATCTCCTGCTACTCACTTCTGTTCTTCCTTAGGGACTTCTCATAATATAAATATTCTAGCCTGCAACTTAGATAAGGGACAGAGGAGGAAGGACAGGAAATTATCTGTTGTTACTCAAATGTCAGGATTTTTGCCCTTGAGCTTTATCTTTTCTTCACATCAAAGTATTTCTGTGCATTGTCTTTCATGAAGTTATGGTCTTCCTGATATCTGACTCAATAATTAATGTGTAAAGTTATTGCTTGCATGCATAATCTTCCTCTCTCATGAATATGTGAAGGAGGAAAGATTATAAGTTGTCAAGTGCTTCCAGAGCCTCTCTCCATGACAGAATGATAGATCCCAATGCTGTATTTAAAACACAGCTGAATAGATAAAAATAGTGTTTAAGTTTTATAGTCATTATGAACCACAGTAATTTATTGAACCCTTCAATCAGCTGAGGAAACAAAAGATTGGGAATGGGTGAATGACTCATTTCTTTTCATGCCATGTGCACTGATGCTCCAGTAACTTGATGATCTGAAGGCTAAATAAGACTGCACAAATGTATTGCAGAAATGAAGCAAACAGAACACATCATAAACAAAAACAAATCAGTGGAAAGCACTGAGGGAAACTCCAGCCAGTGGTTGGCTCTTAATTAGCTGTATCTGCAGGATGTCTCTGAAATAGTTAGGAAGACAAATGTAGATTTCACAGTGATTCAGAAAGAAAAAAGTCATTTCAATAGGAACAAGAAATCTAAGTAAATAGGCTCAGATATTTCTGCTCCCAACAACTTGACTATGGACTACACACATATGTTTTGCACCCCCTTTTTCTCTTTTCCCAGAAGTTAGGACCTACCCATGGAAGGAATTTGGATGCCATGTTAACATTAGACAGTTTGACTGGAACCTCATAATGTATATTAATGGAAGGCATCATCTGTATTTACAGACGACACTGAAAATAGTTTTGTGCTACCCTTTTCATAAACTGGAAGCTAAGAGGTACCACCTCTCATGGAATATCCGTTAAGGTGATAGTCTGAATAAATCTGCCAAAACACACAAAGAGATCATGATTCAGCATAGACAAAATAGAACAATGCAGGAATTGCTGTACTGAAGAAAAGCAACAGTATATCTCAATTTGTATCCCTTCACTGACCATGAAAAGCTTTAGAAGAATCAGATTTGATATGCCAAACTTCATGTTACAAAGCTCAGCTCCTTTCCGTGCATCCATCACAGCAGAGCAGGGATCCCTTCAAGATTGCCTGTGGATCCACAAGCAGACATAATAATCTATAAAAAGTCAGATAAGAAAAGGCTTATAACATTCCTGAATTATAACCATTCTTGCTTGACTCAGAGTACAGAGAAGCCCATTTCTTTCCAGGTATCAAGGAAGTAAACTGGGGGGGGGACAACAAAAAGAAAAACAAAACAAACAAAAAACCAAACACACACACACACTTGTTGCCTTGTTCCTTTCTCAAAATACTTTTTTTTCTCCCGAAGGAAATCAAACAACAATCATAAAGATCATTTCAGCACTTTCCAATAAAGGTCAAAAATTTGAAAGAGATGTAGACAGTTCTCACTGACTCCTAAGAATGAAAATATAGCCATAAATATGGGCAGTATTATGAATGCAGCCATGAATACACAATATTCTATATTAATTTGAATACATTGATGCTGTGGGTTGAATTGTAAATGTCATTACCATTGATGCATTTGCACTTTGCACTTGTGAAATGAACATAGTCCTTTCAGCTGCTATCAAACAGCACTTAAGGAAAAAAAAAAAATTCTGCAGGAGTTTGCATTTTGTTTTGAAATTTTTCCTGTTCCTTACAGTATCCCAAAGTCCTCTTTGAAGCAGCTGGCAGAAGCTTTCAAGGTGTGAATAAAAAAAAAATCAGGTAGATAACCATGTTAAAATTTCTCATCCAGGTACCAAGTCTGGCCTAATTAGTAGAACTGGCTATAAACTTGGATGGCTATAAACTCTTCAGAAGAGATAGGCAAGGAAGGAGAGGTGGTGGGGTAGCCCTGTATGTTAGGGAGTGTTTTGAGTGTCTAGAGCTTAATGATGGTGACGACAGGGTTGAGTATTTATGCGTAAGAATCAGGGAGAAGGCCAACAAGGCAGATATCGTGGTGGGAGTTTATTACAGACCACTCAACCAGGATGAAGAGGCAGATGAAATACTCTATAAGCAGCTGGGAGAAGTTTCACAATCGATAGCCCTTGTTCTCCTGGAGGACTTGAACTTAGCAGATGTTCCTGGAGAGTGTGGAAAAAAACTTCCTGACACAGCTGGTGAGTGAGCCAGCTAGGGAAGGTGCCTCACTGGACCTGATGTTTGTGAACAGAGAAGGACTTATGGGTGATGTGATCGTTGGAGCCCATCTTGGGTGTAGCAATCATGACATAATAGTTTTCGATTCCTGGAGAAGGGGGAGGGGTCAGGAGAACTGCTACCTTGGACTTCTGGAGGACAGACTTCGGCCTGTTTAAGAGACTTGTTGACAGAGTCCCTTGGGAGGCAGCCCTGAAGGGCAAATGGTCCAGGAAGACTGGACATTAGTCAAGAACGTAATCTTAAAGGTGCAGGAGCAGGCCATACCCATGTGCCAAAAATGAGTCAGTGGGAAAAAGACCAGCCTGGCTGAACAGAGAGCTTTGGCTGGAACTCAGGGGGGAAAAAAACAACAGAGAGTTTATGACCTTTGGAAGAAGGGGCAGACAACTCAGGAGGACTACAAGGATGTCATGAAGTTATGCAGGGAGAAGATTAGAAGGGCCAAAGCCCAACTAGAACTTAATCTGGCTACTGCTGTAAAAGACAATAAAAAATGTTCCTATAAATATATTAGCAACAAAAGGAAGGCTAAGGAGACTCTCCATCTTTTATTGGATGCGGGGGGAAACATAGTGACAAAGGATGAGGAAAAGGTTGAGGTACTTAATGCCTTCTTTGCCTCAGCCTTTAATAGTAAGACCAGTTGTTCTTGGGGTACCCAGCCCCCTGAGCTGGAAGACAGCGCTGGGGAGCAGAATGAAGTCCCCATAATCCAAGGGGAAACGGTTAGTGACCTGCTACACCACTTAGACACACACAGGTCTCTGGGGCTGGATGGGAGACACCCAAGGGTACTGAAGGGGCTGATGGAAGTGCTCACCAAACCACTTCCCATCATTTATCAGCAGTCATGGCTAACCAGGGAGGTCCCAGTTGACTGGACGTTAGCAAATGTGACGCCCATTTGTAAGAAGGGCCAGAAGAAGGATCTGGGGAACTACAGACCTGTCAGTCTGACCTTGGTGCTGGGAAGGTTATGGAGCAGATCATCCTGAGTGCCATCACACAGCATGTACAGGACAACCAGGTGATCAGGCTCAGTCAGTGTGGGTTTATGAAAGGCAGGTCCTGCCTGACTAACCTGATCTCCTAGGAGAAGGTGACCCACTTAGTGGATGAGGGAAAGGCTGTGGATGCTGTCTACCTAGACTGTAGTAAAGCCTTTGACACCATTCCCTACAGCATTCTCCTGGAGAAACTGGCTGCTCATGGCTTAGACGGGTATACTCTTCACTGGGTAAAAAATTGGCTGGACGGCCGAGCCCAGAGAGTTGAGGTGAATGAAGTTAAATCCACTTGGTGGCGGGTCACAAGTGGTGTTCCCCAGGGCTCAGTATTGGGGCCAGTTCTGTTTAGTATCATTATCAATGATCTGGACAAGGGGCTGGAGTGCACCCTCAGTAAGTTTGGAGAAGATGCCAAGTTGGGCAGGACTGTTGATCTGCTGGAGGGTAGGAAGGCTCTACAGAGGGATCTGGACAGGCTGGATTGATGGGCCGAGGCCAATTGTATGAGGTTTAATGAGGCTTAGTGCCAGGTCCTGCACTTGGGTCACAACAACCCCATGCAGCGCTATAGGCTTGGGGAAGAGGGGCTGGAAAGCTGCCTTGTGGAACAGGACCTGGGAGTGCTGGTAGACAGCCAGCTGAATATGAGCCAGCAGTGTGCCCAGGTGGCCACGAAGGCCAACGGCATCCTGGCCTGTATCAGAAATGGTGTGGCCAGCAGGAGCAGGGAGGTGATCGTCCCCCGGTACTGGGCACTGGTGAGGCCGCACCTCGAGTCCTGTGTTCAGTTTTGGGCCCCTCAGGACAAGACAGACATGGAGGTGCTGGAGTGTGTCCACAGAAGGACAACGAAGCTGGTGAGGGGCCTGGAGCACAAGTCCTGTGAGGAGCGGCTGAGGGAACTGGGGTTGTTTAGTCTGGAGAAAAGGAGGCTGAGGGGAGACCTGATCGCTCTCTACAACTGCCTGAAAGGGTTGTAGTGAGGTGGGTGTTGGTCTTTTTTCCCAAATAACAAGCAATAGGACAAGAGGAAAGGACCTCAAGTTGCTCCAGGGGAGGTTTAGACTGGATAATAGGAAAAATTTCTTCACTGAAAGGGTTGTCAAGCACTGGAAGAGGATGCCCAGGGAAGTGGTTGAGTCACCATCCCTGGAGGTATTTAAAAGATGGGGCACTTAGGGACATGGTTTAGTGGTGGACTGGGCAGTCCTAAGTTAACAGCTGAACTCAATGACCTTAGAGGCCTTTTCCAACATAAACAGTTCTATGATTCTATGAACTGTCCGGTATTTGTCTTTGTAAAAAGTCTTCATAACTCCAAATACAAACCTAAATCATAATAAAGAGAAAGGAATGCAAAGAATTCCTGATAGAGTGAATATGAAGGTAGCAATACATGTATGGTGCAATCTAATTGATCTGTGTTGTTTTGAAATATTATATAGTACCTGTAATTATTCCTCATTTTTCTGCTAAGGTGGTAGGCAATTAGGAAGGTTATTGAGCCCCAGTATGGGCAGTGAAAGCAGGTATTACTTAATATTTCAGACTAAAAGTTCAAAATATTCTTTCATGCTGTTTTAAAGTATCTGATTATGTATTTCTTATTGGGGAATATCAGGCTTCACAATAAAACATATAGTTTGTTGAGCCCCAGAGCAGAGAAAGCGACATTATAATTGATAACACAGAAGACAGGAGAACAATTAAAATCTCAGCTAACACTAAGCCTGAGAAGGCAATGTTCCCTTTCGTCTCCCATACGCCATTATTCATTGTCAACAGAACAGAACGGTCCCTCCTTAAACAAGAATCCTCTTCAGACAAGAGCCATCACTTGTTGCCACACAGGCATACAGTGCTTACAGAAATACAGCCGCCAACTCCCAAGTGGAGACCAGAGGCACTAAAAGAACACAAATGATCACAGCATAACTGAAAATAAGCTTGAGATAGCTGGGGACTAAATGCAGAGCCTAAATATAAACTTCAGTTTGGTTTATTAAACATATAGACACAGTAGAATCATTAGCTTGCCACTATGCATCCACTCTTACACAAGTAGTGCCATTTAAAAGACTCACCATGCAGTATTTTACGCTTCCTTAACACTAGTGTGGTGTCTTTGAAGGCAAACGCTAAGAGGGATGTGAGCTATCTCAGACTGAAGCGAGAGGTTACCTTGAAGCTACCTACAAAACTACAAAACTACCCTGTGATGTATTTCTCTGTGAAATTCACAGCACTTTACACAGCTGTAAGAAGTGTAAAATTTTTGTAATATACTTTGCTACAGGCCTAATTAGAAACACCATTATTGGGGGCCTTTTGGAATGGAGAACAGGTCCCACCCATCACATCATTACCATCCAGAATATCATCTCAATATTTTGGTGTTTTAAATCTCAATCTTTCAACTTTTTCTCCATTAATAAGTCATTGCGTGATCTTAAGAGATCTGTTGTTACCTGTAAAAACAGTAAAACTAGTCTTAGCCTATCCTTTGATGCTTTTTTCTAGGATACATAGTTTTACTAAATTCTGTTGTCGTAGATTAAAATAGAAAAGCTGAGCAAAGGGAGTATATACCTCTAAGTACTGTTTTTTAAGATAATACGAGGTAGAAAAAAGAAGAGGGGAAAGAATTGAAAAGAATCTTCTTCGCTACTAAATTTTTTCATGATTGTGTAAGCTTATAGAAATTTATATATATATTTATATAGTTATGCTTAGTATAGCATCATCTTTTACAATTGTTAGAGACATTGGCCTTAATTTTTTATCTACCATTCTTTCCTACCCTTGTAGCTATTTAGTGCCAACTGTAAAGAAATTCCAAACTGAGTTCCGCTTGACCTTGTTTAAAACATACTAATGCTCAAAACCAAGTACAGTGCAATGGCTACATTTCCTGAATGGTGATTTTCAGACTGCATATTTGTACTGCCCAGATATTCCTTCTAATGTGACACCAAGTGAAGAGCTAATAATACCATGCTGAACTTAGTCATAAAGAAATTTTGGTAAACTATTGGCAGTTTGTACTTCTACCTGACTGGATCATTCAGACCAAGTATTAGCAGTCTCTATCCACTCTCAGTACACGACTGCCAACAGCATCATTACCCAAAATTTCAGGTAATGAGTTTTGGGCTTGATTTCATCCTGACTAGGGATAACTACCATTTGACAAATGAATTACTAAAGCATCTATTATCATAGATAAATATGATAGTATGAATGGAGCTTACTTTTCCTGAAAAACGATGGAAATGATAAATCTTGATGACCATGAACTTTTGATTTTGTGGGAACAGGGAATCATTTCTCCTCTTTCCAGGTGGGCCAGCCCCAGAATCCATGCTTGTTTATTTTTCAAATTCTTGTAAGAATTAGAGGAGGCAGTATCAATTACTCGTTGGGTATTTATATTGCAAATGGTTGTAGTAATGAAGGTGTTTAATCATCAAAACGCCGTCAGAGAAAGCGCTGTGTTCACCTCCCAAATCAAGGTCATAGGCCTTTCTTGAAGATACAGCTTTGTTCTTATATCAAACAGAAACTAATGACCTCAGTACACGTCTGTGTGGAATCTAAACATCTGAATTGTGAACTCTCTTTTCAAAGTTAAATTCAGTGAGCAAACCAGACCTGACTTGGAGAAAATGAATTCTAATTATAATAATAATATTAATATTTAATTATTAATAAATATTTAATATGTGATACTATTAAATAGATATTTAGTTACTAATCTAGGTACTGGGAAAGAAAAAGATGAACGTTATACCTCTGCCACTTTCCCATA
The DNA here is from genome assembly GCF_929443795.1 of Astur gentilis. Lineage (NCBI taxonomy): Eukaryota > Metazoa > Chordata > Aves > Accipitriformes > Accipitridae > Astur > Astur gentilis. The sequence goes on from NC_064892.1 coordinate 3,578,281, forward strand.
TTCAGCTTCGCTCCTCCACTCCTGACTCCTCTCCTCCCCTGCCACGAGCGGCACAGGGGGAACTGGAAGTTCTGGTCAATCCATAACAGTTCCTCTCTGCTGCTCCTTCCTCCTCGCACTTTTCCCCTGCTCCCGTGTGGGTCCCTCCTCCTCCTCCTCTTCCTCCTTTCCCTCACCTCGGTGTTCCTACTGCTGTCTCTCACTCTTTCCTTCCCTCCTCCCTGTCCACCATTTTCTGTCCTTTCTTAAATAATGGTTTCCCAGAGGGGCCACCATCTTGGCTGTGGGGCTGAGCGGTGCCCGACGGTGGGCAGGTTGGAGCCGGTTGGAACCGGTCATGTCCAGCATGGGGCAGCCCTGGCCTCTCCTCACAGAGGCCGCCCCGCAGCCGCCTCCCGCCATCTTGCCCCCCGGACCCAGTATGGGAGGAAAATAGAATGGATATTTTCCAAGTACTTTTTCATTCCAGTTTCTTGCACTGGTTTCCGGGCCGATTTTACATTGTTTGGATTTTATCATGGTTTTATTTTTTTTTACTGCTTTCTACTGAGCTGTGTGTAGACATTCCGATACAGCAGGAACACTTCACCTTGCCATAAAGGTTTCTACGTTCAGCCCCCACTGACCCAAAAAAGTTTCAAAAAGCTGAGTGAAGATTTACATGATACCTTGATTACGTGATTTTTTGTTGTTGATGATACTGTCTTACACTGACATATTTCTGCCATTATAAGGCAAATCATATTATAGAAATATATCATTACTACGGCAATTCAGCAAAAACTTCTTGAAGAAATGTAGATTTAATTATCTCCCCACAAGTACGTATTTCAGCAAATGAAGAACCCCCTGAAGGCCTCCTATGTGTAAAACTATATAGAAAATATCCAGCAGAACACAAGGGCATTCACCACACTGAAATGTCAGTCTTGCAAAGTTTTCTGCACAAGGTATTTGGGATTTTGACAAAGGGGTTTAGAAACCATAACATGTTCTCTGGAAAATATACTTAAGCACCGCACAATCCTTACTTGCATAAAGTAATTCCATGTAAAGATTGTAATCGGGTGCCTGACTGACTGGCTCATTTACTTGCCTCTGGAAGGAGACTAAAAGATTTTGCTGGTCTGCTGAGCCAAGCTTTGCCCTACGTTTAAAAAAAAAAAAAAGTGTAGCAATTAGAGTGCAAATATTTAAGCTGCTGAACTTGAGATTCACTTTCTGCAAGTGCCAGTGCAAGTAAGTCTCACTCAGCTGTTCACAGATATGAATTCTAAAAGGAGAACAAGCAAGATAAAAGAAAATTAAGTTTTAAATTTGAATATTCAAAAATTATGGTACCTATTGTCATCCACCTTAACTATGGCTAAACGGCCCACCATTAGATATCCAGGCATGTTAAACCCCAAAGAAAACTTGCTGTTATGAAAGGTGGAAGAGCCTTTTTCTAGCTCATAAGAGATAGCTGTTAAAAAGTCACCCCTCCGTCAGGAGAGAAATTTCTTTTTTACAACTTTTTAAGCAGAACAAATCATTATCGTACTCCATTATCTAAAGGATCTATTGCTCCACAATCACTCCACAATTCTTTTAAATGAATCTAGGCAAGATTATGTCACCTTGCTGACTCAATTCAGTCAACATATAAGTCTGAAGAGTATAACACTAAGCCACATGGGTAAGACGGAATAAAACCTGAAAATGTCACAATTATCAAATTTGTGATGACATGAGTCATTCCCATTGACAAAGAACCACCTTTACCAACTCAGAAAGAGCTCTTCAGAAACACAGCCATACTTGTCATGTGACAAAATGACAGTCAATATACAATTCCATATCAGTAAACACTATTTATAAGGTCATTTAGTGTGAGTTATCATTTACGCCTAAAACAGCCTCAGATTTAATTACCGCTGGCTATGTTTGTATGTCCTATTTGCCTTGCAGCTAAGTCTAGCTGACCCAAACCCATCACATCAAATTTCATAACTGTTTGCTATAAATAAAATAAATTCTAATCTTAAAATTTACAAGTTAAACATAGAAGCAAGAAAAACTGTCAAACGGGAGAATGAACTCCAGTAGATCACTTGTTTCTTTCTATGGAGTATCTGCTTATTAGATCATCCTTGAAAGTTTGTCAACTGATAAATTATCTACCCAATCTCAACAGAAACTGATACAACTTGCAAATTTACAAAAGCGCAAGCTTCCTACCCAAAAGACTGATGATCTATCTCTTCAAGATGCTAATAAGCCTCACTATGCTCAATATCAGGAATGAGAAGTTTTCTCTGAAATTCCTGTGACCTACTGTTAATATATTCACTGAGATGACCCAAGAATGGAACTGTAATTAATGTCTGAAGTTTGGCATGCTAGATAATTTTACAAGAGACACATTCTTTTCTTGCACATCTTGCTCTGATTTAGATACAACTGCTCATCATTATGCACTTCATTTCAGACCTCAGGAAAACCTGTATTAATGTTAATGAATGCATTTATATTTATAATGCCCTTCGTACTGTCTCTTCAGAGTTTTTTTTCCCTGTCTTTTGCTTGGTTGCCATTGCCACCAAAGAACCATTAAGGCTTAGGAAAATATAAAGCCATATTTACACCTCTTATGATTTATCCCTGTTCATCATTACCCTTTTTTTTTCCTGCGTTAATTACTTGAAATGCTTATAAAGTAATCATTGGATGTTTATTATTCAATTGCTATTAATCTGTATCCTCACAAAAACTGGACAAACGCATTCTTGACCACAATACTACTGTGATAGCTCCAGTCAAAAATCAGTCACCTATGACTAATGAGTGTAAGATGCCAATAATGAAATTCAATACATTATATATATGAGACCAAGAGACCTCCAAGTTGATTATTTCTTGCAAATATCTGTATGAGATGATAATCAATGGTGCATCACGTTCAAATTGCTAACGCATCAGTAGCAAATGTCACAGAGAAGTATCTAGAAATTTCTTTGAATCTGTGATATGAAACAAGAAGATAGCTAATACAAAATAATGTTCAGGCCGTTCAGACTAACTACCTACCTCATTCTTTCTACATACAGAAGAGTGAAAAAAGATCAGCATATTTCTTGGATATGGTAACAGCTTTTAAGTATTAAAACATGTTGAAACTAATAAAACAGAACTATTACTCATTTGGGTACAAGCCCAAAAAATGTAACTAGAGGTAAAAGTTTCAATGAAAAGATCCAGAATTTATAACATTTGCCTGCCAGCTCAAGTTAATTATCATTTCAATAATGATAAAACAGATTAGTAGCCTGTGCTTTTTGATAAAAGCATGGATTAAGGATCACTAAATCAAATTTACTAATCACAGCAAAGATTAAAATGTGCCTCATTTAATCTAACATATAAGCAGCAAACAGAATTCCAGTATGGCATTACATACATAAAAACATAAGTCTGCGTATGTTTGTGATATTTCTGGTTTCTATTAATTCCTTTTACTTTCAGAGTCCACTTAAAGCTTGTATGAAACTTTAAAGGGTGGGAGACACTTTGAGCTGCCCTTCAAATATGCTCCAGTGTGTGTTCTACATAAAAATCTGAACCTCTGTGCAGTGAGGGATAAATATGTTACTCCTCAAGCTACATAAAATTAATGCAACTTCTTGTGTGGTAAGGTAGTATTTGGGACAAATTCATGTGGCAGCATCTTCCTAAGTAAGCAGTGTTTGTGAAGGACATTTCCAATGAAGATTGGGTAAATGGAATAACCTCTGGGTAGCAGAGCATTACCTATGACCTGAATATTCCTTCCACGGGCATTTTCTCCATAATCATAAACATAATTAAAACACTTCTGTTCTTCCCTGGCTCTCAACTTGGTCCTCTAACTACAGGGTCGTGACAAGAATCACCACTGCAACCAGGTCACTGCACACAGGGCTTCTGATGGTCCCAGGAATAATGGATTTTTCCCAGTAAGCAAATATGTGCAGTAAGATAGAATTCCATTTTTTTTCTTCAATGCTACAGGGTGTAAGCCTGTGTAGGTCAGTTAACCTACTGGGACAGAGGGTCTTCCAACTTAGTTCTTCAGTTTGACACTTCTGTACACTGATTAAGGACTGAAAATCGCTGCCATTCAAAGGCTAGGTTTAGAAACAAAGCCATTGCTGACATGAATTCATTACTTAGTATATATTCTTCATCACCAATAGTTGTATCTGGAAAGTGTTCCACATTTGGCAGTACCTCCTCCAACCAGAGAAGGCTCGTTTGCCCAGAATCTGAGAGGCTGCTGCTCACACTCACGTCAAGCTCACATCTGGGTAAACAGTGTCTGTACAGGCATAAAATGATGGACTCTGTTCACATGCGATAGTGAATTGAACCAAGTGTACAGTATTCCAACATCCCAGTGGGGAACATTAGACTTCTGGTCTAGAACACACCTTCAGAGGTGTCCAGCTTCTACCTACTGGTTGGTGTTTCTGACATAAACATTCAGCACACACAAAAGCCACAGGGATCAATATCTGGATTATGCAGTGGAATATGCAATACATTTTGAAATGCAATGGATTTTGAAATATCTTCTGCACTTCAGTTGCTCATTTATCATTGCAAAGGTCATGGAATCCAATATGACTAATACTCTAAAAATCTTCTGGTTAGCTTCCATCAAAGTATCTTACTTCGTGAGCAGCCCTCTTATTTCAGTATCCATTGAAAAATGTCAAAAAATTACTGTTGCCAATATACACCTCCTTATTAATTTCACTGGGCTTTGGATTAAGCATTCAAAAGGGCAGGGGAAAAAAACCCAAAATGTTAGTGAGGTATCAGTTACACCTGGACTTGGGTTCTTGGGTTATCCGCCCAGCTCTGCCACAGGTCATTACAGATCTACTACAGAAAAAAATGGTTGTGTCTATAGTCTGTAGGTGTTGCAGACAATAAGCAATATGGCAGAAAAAATATCTCTTCAAGAAGTTTTCTTGGATGAAAGCAGCACTATTAAACTCTAAGCTCTCCATTAAATATTCTGGTTTATCTTCCAAAAGAGGAAAAGAAAAATTCTTTCCTCTTCTTACCCCAAATAAAAGTAAAAATTACTAAATCAGTTGAATTGCATCATTACATCTGAATCTGAAATTACTTTCATTTTGAAGAAAAGTAAGATTGCTTTGTTGAATTGAAATAAGGAATTTTGACAAAACATTTCAAAATAGCGGGAATGTATGATTTCCATGAATACTCTGAAAAGCAAATGTCTATCAACCTCCCTCCACCCCTCCCACCCCCGCAAAAAAACTGACAAAAAAAGTTTCCAACCGTTATTTATTTAGTTAATATAAAGAATGCCATCTACTGGCAGTAACAGTAAGTAGCACTGTTTGTAAGTCGTTAGGTGTGGTAAGGTTGCCACTTTCAGGCACTGCAAATGAGTCCAAAGGTCATTTAAGAAGAGAAATCTCTAAATTTGAAACAAGGTGTTATGTTCCAGGTTTCTCCTCAATGTCTATTCTTAATCATTGCCTTATGTTTGGAAACAAGTCCCCAGTAGGAAATAACAGGCTGGATTCATGACCCACTTAGAAAGAAGGAATTTTTTTGTATGTGTATGTTCCACAGCCTTATAAGCATACACAGTACTGGCATAGTTACAAAATGGACACCTTTCACAATGAGAAGAAAGGCATGTATAGCAAGCAAACAAAAGTACAAATTAACTCCAAACACACCATTCCAAAGTTGGCCTGCATAAAGGAGACAGAAGATGCAGTTAAAAGATTCATGAGTAACTTGGTAGAGAAAGTGACCCCACTAGACACTTAGAGGTTCATATTCACTTCTCTGTCATACAACTTTCCAAAAACATCCAGTATTAAAGTGGTCTCATATTGAAACAGGTGTTTAGGCAATGACTGATTTACAAGTAAGTAAAGTAGATAGTAATTATTTATTATAGCACAAATACAAGAAGGAAAGGGTGTACATATCGCACTTTATAAAAAATTAGGAACAGCATGTCCTCAGATACTTGGGCTTTAAAACCATGACTATGACCCATGAGAAAAAAACAAAAACAACCAAGCAAACAAAACCCTAAACAAACAAAACCCCCAAAGCTCAAAATAAAACCATTAATGTTTAGTATCTCATTTGTCTGCCCTTCTCTGCCTCCATGTCTCAGAAGGAGCAGATTCAGCAAATTTTAATGTTTTTATGAGAGCAGTTTCTTGAATCTGGTATTTATGTGTCTTCTGAAAACCTCTATAATTGTAAGATAGTTGTTTTGTTTGGTTTTACCCAACACTAAGCTTTCAATTTTAGGGCTGGAGAGCTCAAATTCCAGTAAATTTCACAGAAATTATGATTTAATCAGCTGTACTTAGTTTTTTGGGTTATGTCTTGCTTTATTGGCTTTGTGAAGTGCCATTTAGATGACAAACTGAAGAGAACACAAAGACAAATACCAGACTTCAAGTGTGCCATAAAATAATTTTCCTAACAGAACTGACAAAGCTGTCTGCTGAAAGTGTTTTGAGCACTGGACAAATGAAGATGGCAAGGAAAGGGCAGAACATTTGAACCCACGGGCCTATTAGAAAATTGCAGCAGTTCCTGTAAAAGGATTGCACTAATGGTATTCAGGAAACAAAAATGACGTAATGTATTACACCAATTTCTAGTTCCCTTTTGTGAAACACTATCTCAGAAAGAGATAGGCAACTTCTGGGACAAAGATTTTGACTTGGAAGAAAACTTTGTTAGGTGTTTCTCAATATGAAGACTGGCTTTCAGCCACACTTCCCTGAGTTTGAACTGTCGTTGAACTTTGCACCAGTTTTCTCCAGACATAAATGGCAGAAAACAACTTTACCTTGGAGTTATTTGTCTAGGTTTCATATCAATATCTAGACTTACATGTAACAAAGATTTCAGTAAGTATTTAGGCTCTTAGTTGCAAACTATACTTCCTATACTGCTATCTGCATAAACTCTTAGTGAGAGATCAGAAGCCTAAATACTTCCCCCCCCAGCAAAATTCTCCCCAGGTTCCTTGCTCCCAGTTAAAATATTTAGTCCAGTCTGTACTCAGTTCTCATAGCACACAAATTTCTCTAGAAGGACTTAAAAGTTGGGAAACAATCCCACACCTCCCTCTCATGGAGCTTATGCTATCATTTCAGTCATACGCAAAGCAAGGATGTGACTGTTTATACAATCACTGAGAACAAAATACTTTAAAAGCACTATCCACATAAAAAAAATGTTGCTGAGTTTTATCAATAGGTGTTTGACAGACCTTTAAAACACTAAAGAACTTATTTTCTAAAGACAGCAACTCATAACATTTCCTTTATAGTTTCCTCCGGAAAAAAAAATTAATCAAATGTTACATCTTTTTGCAAGATACTAGTTTTTACCTTATAAATTCTTTTGTTGATCATTGCGCCCCTTCACACCAAAAAAGCAATCTCAACAAGCAGTACAGTAAAAGTTCATTTTAAATATCAAGATCATGTTGATTTAAATTCAGCATTTGCTAAATGTAGTAACTTCTTAAAGTTAATTTGCTAAAAAATGATGGACTTTTGTTTCTGATAGGAAAGCCTACATACTTTGAAAATGAGATTCACTGACTTAATAAATTACCCTTATAGTGTTCTGACTCTTACAAATACCTGCATCTCTGATGTATCAGTCAGTGCTTCATCCAAAGTTGGTAAACAGCACTTTAGAATTTAACTAAAGCAGAACATTACTATTGATATAAACATGCAAGATTATTTTTGCCTATCAAAAAAATAAAGTTTGCTTAACTTTTCAATAGCTTTCTCTCTTACAGAATTAAAGAAGTTTTTAATCTTTGTACCTATATGCTTCAAATACACTGTACTGATATGCAGTTACAGTGGGAGTGGAATAACTCATTCTGCACCATAAGCATGACATAGCAATATCCTTGAGAAATAACAAGCTCTTCAAACAAGAAACTATGAGACACATAAGTAAGTAAGCATTGATTAGGCTAGAACCTGGTCAGGTCTAAATCCAGTTAAGAAAAAGGGAGGGGTGACATTTTTGTACCATGAAAAGCTGGACTTCTAAAATTATGCCATGAAGTCCAGGCTTCCTTTCCAAAAAGTAAATTCTGGAACACAAGGTGTCATGGTATTCACCAGCAATCTGAACGCTGTCAATTCTTAACAGTTTTCAGCATAAAAAAATTGCTTCCATTTGGATTTTCAGGGCATTTAAGGTATTTTTAAGTAAAAATTTTCAAAAAAAGAAGAACAAAAGAAGGAAGAAATCAAACTACTCAGTCAGCCTCGAAATCTATTAATCTTCTGTCACACTATACAAAATCAATTTTGGGACAGGACTGATCCATATATTTTACACAAGCTGCTGTCTTGGAGAAGGCACAGAGCAGGTAACAGCTTCAGAGCAGGCAATGGGTCCTTGGCAAGGTGCACTGGAAACTCCTTTCTTTCACCTTTTCCTTGGCCTACATCAATACCACACCAACCACAGTGCAGAAAGAAGGTCAATCTTCATTACTGTAACAACAGTACACTATTTGATAGATGTCTTTTTACTAGTGAATTAAATGGGATTGGGACTGTTCCCTGGCACTGAGGCCAACTGGGACAGAAGAACTGGCATCCGACCTACCAAGCTGTCTTTCATGAAGATGGCCTCATCCAGACTGCCTGCTGGGACCAGTCACTAGCCCACACTAATTCCTGAACTATAAGCAGGAATTGTTTGGAAAGAATACTAGCTGGCATAGGGCAAAAGCGCGCCAGTGACTGTTCTAACAATCTGACATTACAGGCAAGCATGCTGCAGTGCCTGGGAATGCTCCATAGCACTATTCAATTTACTAGTCTAGACGTCACTGCTAAGGCAGCTCAAAACACTCCATAAACTACAGCAAGATATTCAGAAAAAGGACTCATATCTGCATATCAACAGCAGAAGTTCTTTGCTTCCAGCCCACACAGAGTTCTATTAATTTTATTTGTACTGTAGTAGAACATTACAGTGCGGCTAAATAATTCATAAACTGGTGGGATTTGTAGAACACAAATGCAGGCATCTAAAGGTTAGCCTGACAGCCATTCTCTTTAAGGACAGTAGGGAAAAGTAGGAACAATGACAATTCCTCTTATAGTAACACAGAAATATAAAAGAAATAGGCAGATTGCCTCAGATTTAGAGGTACTATCATCCCACTGAAAACAAAGGCTGAAGTATCTCACATTTTGATGTCTAGAAAAATTCAAGAGATGAACCTCACCCAGAATATTCTACCGTGTTTGCAATAGCTAGCGTGTATTTAACATGATGACTTGACTTTGGTTTTCCCCCTGTGGGCAGCTGTACAGGTAAACAAAAATGCTCTGGTATGCATGCACCAGTCAGTTCTGCATTTCCAAATGTAAGCTGACTCATGCAGTAATGTTGCAATATACATACATTTATTATGGGGATGAGTGATAATTTTGGACAATACAGGCCTTCGTCTCACTTTTTGCTGCAATGTACAACTTCATGGCTTTATATCAAGTATTTGTTCTAGTCAACAAGCTGTGAAATCTAATCAGCTCTCACACATAAACATGTACACACACCTCAATTGCTTTTTTTCCCAGCAGAGATTCTTTTGAAATGTTTTCTGTTACTGTGATCAAACTACAAATACTTGATATACCAAAGTTATGAGAGTAGGTACTTAAAGGTATTTTCATTTTAAGTAGATGCTACGCTTCCACAGATGTGAAATGAATGTGCATCTAGCTCTCGTGTTGTATGAATTGCATAAACATTCACATGTACATTTCAATGAATAGTTTTTTTGGCAGTATGAATCATTCCCATACCTCTGCAAGTACTCAATATGTTGATAAAACCTGACTTCAGGTCAGACATCATTTTTTAAGTGAACCAAAATAGGATGACAGCTTGGAGCAGCAAAAATCTAACCTACTTTTAAAATTATTATTAATTTTAATTGGTTATATCTTCTCTGACTGGAAGGAATAGCTTATGTTCTACCTCCTTACAAATTATTTTGGTGTATCAAAAGAGCAAGTATATTTAAAGTTTGTTAGGCATCCTTCAGCAGAAACTAAAGAAATTTTACTGCAAACCTCCGACTATCAGGTTTTACTGCTTAAGTGTATGCAGTTTCTGCATCTAGCATTGACAACAATATATTCCCTTTCTACACTCTACAAGCACATACTGTCCATCAAAGGTGTTGATGTTGTTGGTCTATATGCAGCTCGTTATCCAATCAAATAAAAGACACAGACTAGACAAAGGATTCAAAGGAAGTCTAGCACAAATGAGTGTCAGTCCATTCTTTGATTAGGTAATGGCAATTATGATACTTACAGCAATCCACTACAGGGAAATGTTCCAAAATTGCCAGCCTGCTGCAAAGCGTAGCACTTGCAAGTACCCACTTATGCAAAGCTTTGCCTCAACTTTTTGAATACTAACCATATTCTTTCAGTTGTAAACAACATAAGTTGGCCTGATAACTTAAGACTGTGATCTATCACATCTTATTAATGTATGGTGAATTCTTCTAAGATATATGCATCAGCTACATATCTCACTGGAATGTAAAAAGAACAGGCATTATTGAATGTTTAACCCAAATTCACACACAACACTATGGCAAAACTATTATTTCTCACATACTCTTTTTCTGGATAACAATTTCAATGCTGAGATTTTTATATTATATAGACATAAGGTAAATACATTATGAAATTTTTTTTTTTCAGTTTGCCTTCTATATTATGTTCCCTGCTCTGCTAAACAAGAAGCCAAATTCAAACAGTTTGAAAAAACAGGGGTGCCTGAAAAAAAGGCCAGCTGTGTCAAAAGACACACTAACAATCACCGAATATTGACATTTAGAAAACAGCAAGAGAGACTCCCACCAACTGAAAATGGGAAGATACAGGTTAAGAACAATTAAACAAAACTGGGATACAGAAGAGACTATGTAGAGAAGATAACTAGCTGTCAGAGAGAAGGCAGTCCCGGCCTTCCAGTTCTTTTACAGAAGTCTTTCACAGATGAAAGAGGTCGTCTTTGTCTGCTAGAGGAAGAAATACAATCAAGGGAACAAGGAAGACCGCATCATGTGCAAAAGGAAATTTGAAATGTGTCCAGAGATGGTAGCATTTCAGAAGCACTGACTGGGAATAAGAGGGATCTTTCATGTGATTAATGCTTACAGCCATCAGAGAAACACATTCCTCCATGAGCTGTGAAACGAGTAAGTCCAATTTTTTACAGATTAGTGCCTTTTGTACCCTACCCTTTCTTAGCCATCAGATTAACCCTACCTAAGCCCATGCGTCCAAATATACTCCAATAAGCATGTGGCTCATCATTAGAAACAAAACCATGCAAGGTGGCTGGCTAGTGGTCTTGTGCAGATTGGCCCACTGTGTACAAAAAATGTATTGCTGTATTTTATCTCCCTTTTCACCGGTGGAGGCACAATGTAGAATCTTGTCTCTTAACAGCTGCCAATAAAGCACTTGCACACTGATATTTTATTTTTTTTTCCAGAGATATCAGAGAGAAAAGCTAAATCTGAGCTCAATGATTGAAAAAAAGGCAAAGAAACATGCTCCTTTACTTTTCTAATGAGTAGGCAGAAAGAATGCAAAGCCAAACTGTTACACACATGCTAGGTTTCAAAATTCTGAAACAAAATGGCTGGCTCTAATCTGTGCATGGATCACTTATTTTGCTGTTATTTCCTGACAGGTGAAGCTACATGCTATGACTTAATAGCCATTACCATGATGAAGACGACTGACATATGACAAAGTCAACTAGTTGCTTTTCAAATTTTGCAGCTGTAGGTGATCTATGATCATGCTAGGTGTTCCAGCTACTCTGTGGAATTCTTTCTACTCCCTGAAGTATACAACCTTTAAAAACAGCAAAGACAGGTACTTAGAAATAACACATTCCACAGTATGCACAGTTACGCAGTTGCATCCCAACCTCTTCAAAATTGCACAAGAAATTAAAGCCGATTGACTACAAGATATCTTTTACGTACGTTGTATATAGAGTCATGGAATCATGTATGCTGGAAGGACCTCCAGAGGTCAACTAGCCCAAAGTCCTGGCCAGAGCAGTCCTATTACAGCAGGTTACTCAGGGCTGTGACCCACAGAGTTTTTAAAATCTCCAAGGACAGAGATATCCGATTTTTTGTCCACCAGTATCCCCAAGTCCTTCTCTACAGGGTTGCTCTCAATCCATTCATCCCCAGTGTCTGTATCGATATTGGGGATTTCCCCAACCCAAGTGCAGGACCTTGCACTTGCCTTGTTGAACTTTATGAGGTTCACATTGGCCTGCTCCTCAAGCGTGTCAAGGTCCCTCTGGATGGCATCTCTTCCCTCAAGCGTATCATCTGCACCCCTCAGCTTAGTGTCACCTGCAAACTTGCTGAGGGTGCATTCAATCCCACTGTATACATCACCTATGAAGATATTACATAGTACTGGTCCCAGCACAGAGCCTTGAGGGACACCACTCGTTACTGCTTTCAACTTGGACATTGAGCCATTGACTATAAATGCTTTGGACACGCCAATTCCTCTTCCATCTAACAGTCCATCCATCAAACCCATTGCTTTCCAATTTAGTGGCAAGAATGTTAGGGGGGACCATATCAAAGGCCTTACAGAAATCCATGTAGATGACATCCGTAGATCTTCCCTTGTCCACTGACGCAGTCAATCCATCAGAGAAGGTCACTAGATTACTCAGGCACAATTTGTCCTTGGTGAAGCCATGTTGGCTGTCTCTCTAACCTCCCAGTCTTCCATTTGCTTTGACATATCTTCCAAGAGGATCTCTTCCATGATCTTACCAGCCACAGAGGTGAGGCTGACAGGTCAATATTTGCCAGGGTCCTCCTTTTTACCCTTTTGAAAAATGGGTGCAATGTTTCCCTTCTTCCAGTCACTGGGGAGTTCGCCTGACTGCCACAACCTTTCAAATATGATTGAGAGTGGCTTGGCAACTTGCTGCCTCAAGACCCTGGGTTGCTTCTTATCAGGTCCCATGGACTTCAGTATGTTCACATTCCTCAGGTAAAATTGAACCTGATCTTCTCCTACAATGGGAGGGATTTCATTCCTGCAGTCCCTGCCTTGAGGTTCTGGGGCTTGAGAGATATGGGAAGAATCTGCTGGTTTACTTGCATCGAGCTATTCTGATCCTCCAGCAGATATCAAGGTGATTGAAATTGCCTGTGATTAGCAAGGCCTCCAATCTTGAGGCTTCCTTCAGCTGTCTAAAGAAGGCTTCATTCACATCCCTTCTTGATCAGGTGGTCTGTAGCAGTCACCTACCACACTCATAATAAATAATTATATATGAATATATCACATATGAATAATTACATAAATAGATGCAAATAATTACATAAATATATATAAATAGTTGTGCCTGCCTCCTGCATATCCATTTAAACATCAGAATTTGTTTTGTCCTACACTGCCTTTCTTACTGGTGAGGAAAAAAAAAAAAGATATTTGAATCAAAAAATGCTATACTGAAAGAGCGTGTCAAGTTATTCACATTGCAATGTGGCATCCATGGTTGTTATTCTGCCAGCCATAGATACCATGGTTTAGAGATTGCTTTGTTATACCGGGCTTTTATCCCACAGTCCTAATTCCTAAGTGTCATTCTAAACCAGGTATGTTACTTTTCGTCTGTTCTTTACCTCTTCTCAAACTTCTCACTGTGAAAACAAGTGAGAAACTTCAGAACATTAACAAATTCTATCACAGAAATTTTTGTGAACTACTTCGCTCTTACAATATCACCTACATCTCAGAAACAGACTTCTAACACACCCCGCTTCTACCAGAACAGATTAAAAAAAGCGCTTATGCAGAAACAAAGTACTTCCTGAACCATTTATTCATTACTGAGTTAGAAGCACTGCAAGTATGGTTTCACTGCAGAAATGAAATGTTCTCTTGCTTTCAAGTCCTTCCTTGGTTCCTCTGTCCCTACTTGCTGTATCGCCCAAAAGACAACAGTAAAAGGCAAAAACAATAGCCAGGAGTGCTGTAGGTGGGTCACTGACAAATAAGTAGCTTTCTCTGCAGAGAAATAGTGAAGTATTGAGCTCCTGAACACTGCTTCAATTAACAGAGAGAGATAGGCTCTTACAGAGCCTGAATCAGAGCAGCGGTTTAAAATCGGTGATCTAAACTATTGATAGACAAATCTAAGAGAGCGTGATGCAACTATTTTTCTGTATTTTTTCTCTTAGACTTCAACAAGTGGAGTCCAGCATATGAGGGTATACCAAACTGTGTAACAAATACTGTCATGCCAGCTCATTCAGCATGAAAGTACTAGTATAGTAAAAGTGCCCCTCTGTTTGAAGCACACAGATGTATAACAGAACTCAGTCTCAAAGTTGATGAGGTGAAAGCTAGAGACGTGGTGCATGACTTGCATTTATGTTCTGTTCTTGTTACACCAGCTAATAACATCCCTTGCTGCCAGGCTGTCTACTAGAGTGCTTTAATTAAGACCTCCTTCAGAATGCAGGGGTCATGCAAAATGAATGAAAACAGCAGGCCAAATTCAGAGATGATGTACATTAGAGTAATTTACACTTCAATTAAACAATGCAATTTGCATAATAAGAGGCTGCGATAAGGAGGTGGTAGCAGGGATAGTAACCTAGATTTTACCTTAGGATTGTTTACACTTTTTTTCCTCTAACCCCGTCCTGTCATATGTAAAGTATAGTGAATTATTCAAATGGCAACTTCTGCTATCATCTTCCTCTACTAAGTCAACAAGCAATAGGCCTTAGAAACAATGTTTTTCTATAGGTACCTAATAGAAATAGGAAATTTTTTTGTTGATTCATTTTGGCAAAATCATACTAGAGGGGGACCCCAAAATCCTTACTTGATAACTGCACTTAGAACAAAAGAACCAGAACTGCGAGGACATAAAACTGTGGTAAATAAGGGTCCAGTGGCAACAGCACAGAACTAGTTCTCATGGTCTGACACGTGCCACCAGCAGCCCTTCTGCCCTTTTAAGGCACCGTACCTAACTGCAGACACTTACCTGTTGGAGAGATGATCAGATTGGCATGACTACATTACAGTTTGTAGAGAGTTCAAAATCTTGAAGATATACCAAATGATATCATCCAAAGGTTTATATGAAGCTAGAGTAGTTGATGATCTAACCCCAGAAATTGTTTACAAGCTGAATATTTTATGTCATATTTATGATCAGTCATGTAAGACTTCCCAAAGGTCGCAAGAGAATTGCATAGTTACACCTGCTTTTAGGCACCTATTTAGCACATTCTTTTTATCTAGTTTCCATCCATTCTTGTTGGTACACAGATATTATTTATTCCATGTGTGTTTCTCTTTCCTTTTGCATATTATGGTGTGTTGTATCAAGTGGAATTTAAGCATTTTATAGCATCATAGAATCATTTAGGTTGGAAAAGACCTTTAAGATCATCGAGTCCAACCATCAACCATTTCCTCTATACAAAATATAGCATAAAGCGTACATTATACAATAGTACAGCCAAGATATCCCCAAAAGGATGAGGACCTTACGGCAGCCACTGGCCAAAGGCACTGTTCTTTGGGGTTATCATTGACCCTTGTCCCTAAGCTTTGTTTCCAGACTCCAGGAGGTGGTATCCCACAGACTAGCAATATGCATTACAGAATCCAGGGCTGAACACAAGCAATTGATTCACTGTCTTAATTCACCACAAGGAATTTTTAATAATGCATTGAACACTGTTGCTCTTCCACTAAGTCAGTCAACATCTGATAATTTTAAATAGAGAAGAACAGTAAAGTTACTGTAAAGTAACTATGTCCGTAAACTTTCAAAATGCCATATAACTTTTGAACTCATTTAGTATCTTGAAAATGGGACTTAGGAGAGTTTGCAAAAACAATGAAAATCTTTTTCAGTACAGAATCAAAAAAACTCTTTGTATTTCAGACAGCCAATACTAGAACACAAGTGTAAGGGGGAATTTCACAGATAAAGAAACAGTTTCATTCTCTCCATATGACAAATAAATAAAGCCAATTCTAGAAAAGAGATTAAAATGGTAAAAGACACTACCAATAAGAAGATTTGATATTTATCGGTCTTTGCGTTACTGCCATGGGATGGTTGCCTTCACTAAGGGTAAGTGATGACAACAAGATTATTAAAAAGAAAGCACTCATCTATTATTCTCAAAACCCACTCTTTTCATTTTCAGTTTTCTTCCTGAAGGCGTTTTTATTATAACTATTTTGAAATCTGCTTTTGGCCCTAAGGGGAAACGCAAGTGAGTGATGTGTATTTTAAAGAAAAAAGTGTTTTGTCTTGTCCCTTAATCCTGACAACAAAATGCTATCTTTTTATTTCTTACTATAAGGATTTTTTTGGTGTGTCTTTTCCTTTATCTCTGACACTGGTCTTGTTGTACAGTGTGTTCTTAAAAGGGACACACTTTCACTGTGAATGTATTACATCTATAGCAAAAAGTCATGCAGCAAGTAAAAAACCACTCTCAGGAATAAAAGCGTAGAAGGAATTATTCACCTTATATGAACGAAGCTAGCTAGAATCTCTCCTCATCCTCAACATGCTTTTGTAGAGAAAGTAATTTTTGGAAAGTACGTAGCGATACCTTATTTTAATTCTCCAAATTTTAATCTGATCCTTCTCTCCCACAATATATAACAGGAACTACTGAAGGTAAAGACAGCCTGATTGATGTAAACTGAGAGGATTTATATTTCCTTTGCCTTTATAACATCATTTGAGAATGTAGACATTCTAACTTACTGCTCAGCATGTCAATATAAAGCCTTCTCTCTCCTGCACCTACTGAAGCAGCTAAGAAATATAAGACCATAGTGAAATATATTTTTGGCAGCATCTCTGCTCTCCCCACATGCTGACCACTACCCATGAAACAGCTTGTTATTCCTTTGAATGATGGGAAAATCAGGAAGGGAATTACAGTCTGGAATAAAAGTTCACCGCTTCATCTGCTCTCAGGAGCATGAAATGCAGATTGATAAATTGTAATCTACAGCATTTTATAGACAGTGATTATCTAATTAGGTCATGTTCTTCATGATATCCTTTAAATTCTCTAAAATTTTTAATACAACTTTTATGTACCCCTGATATATTAAACACTTCACTTAAAAAAAGCTTTCTTTCACTGTTAATTTTTTTCCTGTATCTTTTTTTCCTCTTGCTGAGTGTACATGACTTATAGTTAAGGGAACCTGGGATTCTCAAAATCTGGGTGGCACATGACAATTATCTTAGTTTGCATTGCTCATGCTTTCTCTATGTCTGCCTCTGTAAGAACATAACTTGCCTTAAAGGTAACTAACAAAAATTTGGGTACATTTATATAAAAACCCAGTACCTTATATGAAAATTTAATATTACAAACATATCGGGTCGTTGAATCATAAACAAAAGAGTGAGATTAGGCTAACATTCTCTTTTTTTCCCCATTCATCATTACCTGTAAAACAAAGTACAAGGTATAAAATAAGCACCTTACCAGAATAATGTTCAAGGATGGAAGCTTTTAGTCCCTCAGACTGATTGAAAATTTTTGAAGAATATAATTTTGCCATGATTTTTGTGCTAATATTGTACAATTTTGTGAAGTGAAACAAAGGATTTTATCTTTTTTTTTATTGTAAGTCCCCACCATCTTAAATCTCTGACACAAAAATATACAAATCCCATACCTTTTTTTTTTTTTTTTTTTATGAGGAATTTAGAGGATTTGGTGGCTTGGTTTGGTGGTGGGGTTTTTTTGTTGGGTTTTTTTTCTGATTCACCTTCTGTAATTATTATTGGAGATATTAAATCTCCAAATGAAGCTGAATCAGTGGGATTTTCCATATCAGAAAGTTTTGCAAAATGCACAAAAAAATAAAAATGGCCAGCCAAACCTTTGAAGGACTATTTCTTCAATGTTTCCTCAAGCAACATGGTTGGGTTTTTTTTACTACTGTTGAAGTGAAGGATTATCCCATTTTGAAATCATGCTTAATATTTCAATGAGAAAATAACATTTAGGAGATACAATTTTTGTTAATCTCAGAAACAGAGTAACATAAGTGAAGTTTCAAACTCCTCCACCTGAAAATCTGAGTATATGTCAGCATTTAGACAGAGACTGTAGAAAAGTTATATGTTATTATGAATTGTAACAATTCTTTTTCTCCCTACATATTTTGGCTATCTATATGGCATTAAAAATCCTAAAAATGCTTTGTCTTTATTCAAGACCATAAAAGTGACTGCAAAAGAGTATGTTAGCTGTCACAACTGTTATTGACTAACCTAGAAACAAAAGGTACAGATGAATAGAAAACATTCTTCAGGGAAACACAATGCATGACAAAGTCACAAAGTCATGCACCTGCATCTCTGGGCTTTCTGTTCTGCATCCTATTCCATACATGAACTGCCTTATTAAAAGATCCCATTAAACATTATGGATGTTAAGTAATATCTCCAGCAGTGCAGTGGATTACTCACCTGTACAAGGATTTACTGTCCTTGTACGATAGCAAGGAAAAAAATATTACAAGGTGGTTACCAAAACAATAATGTTCAAATGGAAAAGGCAACACTTCCATTTCTTTTAGAACATTCCCTTCGGAACGTTCCTTTCCTTGTCACACAATCCTCCCTATGGACTTCAGAAAAATTGGGGCTGGTGTTACGTGTCCATGGCCTTTCCCACCCCAGAAGACTTGAAATAGGTTGCATTTGATTGGAAATCTTTATTTTGTTTCATTTGCTGTGTAATACTTCTACCCGTGACGAACTCTAATGACAACTAGTAGGATTTCCAAATGGGACCAAAGAATTTAACTGTGCAAATCCAATGACAATTTTTCACTTCAACAGTATAGGAACTTTCTCATGGTTTTTATTATATCCAAAATATGATGGATGAAAGAGAAATCCAGGGAATCCAGGATTTAAAAAAATTACAGAATGTTAGACTAAAATCTCTTTTCTCTTTCTCTCCCAATTTCCTAAACAAAATTGTTGATAGAACTAAAACAAGATACCACATGCCATTTTAAAATGACAGTTTTCATGGGCGTTTTTTTCAAATGTGTAACACAGAATCTCTTTTTCCTTCATTACAGCAGCTTTCTATCATACTATGTCCTAGATTCACATCTGTGACATTTGCACTTCTCATAAACCTTGGTGATCTCTTCTTGATAGAAGTCAAAGGAAGTTCAGTGAAAGCCGCTATCAATTAAGCTTTTTGTTCCAACAGATACTGCTTGTACTTTATTTGAAAATTTTGACCAGTAGATCATGCAGTCAAATGAATTCACCTGAAAGGGACTTACTTCACTGCTGGTATCTCAACAGGACAACACCTGCCAGCATTAATACTCAGGGTTTTTTTTTCCAGAAAGCCGAGGATATAATTACTGCCATTAATATCGAAATCTTTAAACTCACCCTTCTCACTATACTTGATAATACTTTTCAAAATTTAAAATATAAATAGAAAAATATGTTCCATAACTTAAGACTGTATTTTTACTCAAATTAAACTTGTTTTTATGGCTGTCATTCTTTGCTCTGTCATTTGACTCTCACAGGGCACAACGCAATTATATCATAGAACTGACTCCAAATGCTCAACATACACAACTCCTAGTGAAGCAGATGAGAGAAGAGACATTCAGCATCAAATGAGAACAGGAAAAGAGTGAGCCAGTATTAAATAAATAAATAAATAAATAAAATGTCAACATTCCTTTCTTTTAGTGATAATCCTTGCAATTATGAACAATAAAATGCAGTTAATTCTCTACAGATGTCCGTATTTCACCTAACTTGTAGCCAAAAATTCCTTTGAGAATTTTTAGCAAGAAAAGAGAGAGAGATGTAATTCACTGGAAAACTGCAGCTTAATTAGGAAAAAAAACAAGCAACAATCTCTTAATACACAGTTCTTTTAAGATACAGCTAATGCTGCATTTATTAAGTTACAACCTGCTACACATTTACAAGGGAAGAAAAACATAATTACCACAGTGCTAACTTGGGTGGACAGCCTACAATTTTTGACTATGTTAGATAGTATCAGTGAAAGAAGAAATTGCAAATGAAATGACATTTAGGGTCAAATGCAATAATTCAAGAGTGGGCAGAATTCATAACAACTTCAATTACCCGTTCTAGAAAAAGTGTGTATCATATTTACTTTTCTCTCTTCTCTCTACAGAAAACCACATTTCACACAGTGACAGATGAAAATTAGCAGGTCCTTTTCCTTCTGAGAAAAGTTTTCTTTTGCTTGCCATGTGTATTTCAATTGTATGTATGACTTTTAGTATATTTTTTTAGTCAAAGCTTTTGAAAAGGCCACAGTATCACAAAGAAATGCTTTCAAATGAAAAGCCAGTGGCTAACTAGGAAACTGCACTGAAGGACAACTGCATTTTAGAAGTCAGTCCTGCACTGAGTAGGGCAGGTTCTTAGGCAGTGTAAATCTGAACAGCTCTTATCACAGTGGTGCCACAACATTTTACAAAGGCTGACAATCTCAAGCTGGTTTTGTCAAAGAATGCATAGAATAGGTTCATATTTTTAATGTATCTTTAGTAAAGACGTAACTGCAGCAATCTTCAAAGCATCCTTGAAAACCTCCAAAACAAATGTTGAGATATGTAAAATAAAATACAAAGCAGTAGATGACAGGAAAAATAGGTGACCTTTGTATTCTTCTCCTCCCTTCTCATAACTCACAAGTTATGCAGGTGTGATTCGTGCACAGTAAGCGAAAAAAGTTCACATTTTTCAGTACTAGTAATGCTGGACATCTGTAAAAATTCTTGTAATGGAAGTACACGTTAAGGGCATGAAAATTCTTCCAGAAATGTGCTTACCTCTTCCAGAGCAAGGTAAATCAGAATTTCCTTGACATTTCTTAGCACTCTCCTCAACTGACAATGGACAAGAATGTGGATGTTCACACTTCTTCCCAGTCCATCCTTCTTTACAGTCACATCTTCCACAATTACACTGTCCATGACCTTCACAATGAATACAATTAAAGATTAGCCTCCATACAGATTACAAGTATTAAAACCTCATGATTAGATTAACTTTATCAAAGTTGTGGTTTCATTAAACAATCAGACTGGCAAAAAATACAATCAATTCACTATATCTCCTTTTTTTTCTGAAAACAGCACTGGACTATCATTCCATTTGAGACATGTTTCCTTTTAATTTTTTTTCTTGAGGGATATTCTGCCACTTAGCAGATGCTCCTCAGGTGAAAGGGTGGGACAGAGGATACAGATACACATTTCGCCACTGTCTGGAAAAGTGGGGCCATCATAAGGCAATATTTTGCTTACCTTTATTGTGTTCTTTTTCTACCATGGTTGCAGCATATTGTCTAAGTAATGTATCAATACCATCTTTTACCTGCTTGCAATCAATGTGATCCACTAGAGACAAGCAATGCCAAACCAATTCCAAGTCTTAAACCAGTGCCTTCTACTAGTGATGTGCAAGTAATAAAACACTGGACATAATCAATTCTCATTTCAATAGGGCAGTTGGATGTGGTTTTGGTATTTCATTAGCTAATGTGACTCTTCCTGACCACGTCTGAACGTAGCAACATAGACGCAACTTTCACTGTGCAAGTTGAGGTGAGGAAGAGCAACTGAACTCCATAAGAAGATTTTATGGAAAGTTTCTTTAAAAAAATGTGACAGCCAAGAAGTTAGGGGTGAATCCCTCCCGAGAACTTCACCTGGAAAGCCATCCAAACAATCTACTTCTGCTATATGAATGCTAACATATCCAGACCAAGACCATGCCCAGCTCCCTTCATCATGAGCCTAATGTTCTTTGCATAAAGCAGTGGGATTCTGGCAATACAAAATGTTTCTTGCACTGGATGAGTAAAGGTTGAGCATCAGCAAAAACATTCCTTGCCACAAAATCTAATATTTATTTTCACGAGCTCTGACAGCAGGTTAGATCTTCTCTTACAATTTTCACAGTCATCATTCACTGGACACAGGACCCCAAAGCATTGCTCTGATGTCCACTTGTCTATCCAAGTTCTTCTTGAAAATCATACCAACACAGATTTTACATCTCTTTCTAATCATACTTGCATTTTAAGACTGGCTTATATTTCTAATATGTATGCATTTATCAGTTCACAAGGAGAAAATGGGAGAAAGCAAGCATTCTACGAGTTATCAGAGTAGTTCCCAGCATACAAGTCTTATTAATTTCACAAGAATAACTTTTCTTTACATTAGGTTTGGTGTTGGTTGTTTTTTTGTTTTTTTTTTATTGGAAAGAATTAAAGGCTTCCTCTTGTTTAGAGGGTAGATTTAGATTAGATGTAAGGAAGAAGTTCTTCACAGTGAGGGTGGTGAGGCACTGGACCAGGTTGCCCAGAGAAGCTGTGGCTGCCCCATCCCTGGCAGTGTTCAAGGCCAGGTTGGATGGGGCTTGGAGCAACCTGGTCTAGTGGAAGGTGTCCCTGCCCATGGCAGGGAGTTGGAACTAGATGATCTTTAAGGTCCCTTCCAACCCAAACCATTCTATGGTTCGTGGAATCATTCTGTCCCTTGCTTTCATGTGTATCTGCTGACAGGTTGCGAATTGGACATATGTTCCCTGATCCAGATGGATACTTATGAGAGGATGATGTTCTTTCATATAATGTTTTTTTTGCTAGAGCCACAGCAAACGATCTAATGAGATGTGTGAATGTAGGACTTTTCTTATGGAAGCCTTTTTTCTTTCTATGTCAAGTCATGAAAGCTGTTCTCTCTTTAAAGGAAGAGAATCACTTTAATGTTGTGAACACCTCTCAAAGAAAATCATTCAGCAACACACTGAACAGCACTTCAGATGTTAAAAGAAGGCATCCAGTTGCCAATATGAGGTGCTGCAAATTGACAGTCACCCCAAGCCATATGAAGCTTCTGGAGGGAGCTGCTGTTGTGTGATGTTAAATCCTCACAGCAGGGCTGTCAATTCCTGTCATTTGTAGTTTACAAAATAAACATAGCATTTCATTCAGTTACAGTAAAACTCTCTACATGTAAACATGATGTCCTATCATTTGAAACTGCTACTCAGGACAATGTGATTTTCTGTCTCTACCTATTAGATAGGCAGAATAAGCAGGAAAAGGTTTGTATCAGCTTTGTTTATTGTAGGTTTTAAGAGACTTGGATTATTTTCCCTAACCTGACTAATCCATCTTGGGTTCATCCTAAATCAATTTACAAATAATTGTGAGAAAAATGAGGATATTTTGCAGACATACCTAACGCGTGCACACTTTGTGCACCAAAGTAAGTTTATTTCACGTAAACAAATAAAAAACTGTTCAGTTACAATTCTGCTACTAAATCTTGATTTAATTACAGATTCTGTCTGTCTACCACAATAAACCAAAAGTAATACTTAAACATCTTGTCCATTTCTGGAACAGGACTAAACAGCAGGACTATAAGACACTGTTTACACCGCTTCATGTGAAAATGGATTTTTTGGACAATCTATTTGAGGAACACACACTTGGATGGCTAGCTAAGGCTAAACTAGGCTTTCCTAAATCATAATGGAAAGGGAAGGGATGAGAATAAGTAGTAGTACTAAAATTTTTGTTGATTAGATAGAAAAACTAAGTGATACTTCAACATGGGTTTTAGTTACATCAAGCAAGCCATAGGAGTACCTCCTTTTGTATCTCTTGTAAGAATTGCTCATTTACAGTTATGTCTGTGTAATAAAGAACGCTGTACCAGTGTTTAATCCAATGTCAAATGGCAATATCTTCCCCTCAACTGCTTTGTAACTCTCGATAATTTCTTGCACTCTGCTTTCTTACAACCCTTACCACCCTGGGCAGCAGCAGCAGCAGCAATGGCAATAACGTCCGGGCAAGACGGAGTTCAAGCCCTGTTTCAGTGATGCAGCATTAGCTGTAGATGCCACAGGTTTGCTTTAAACTAATAAGGTTTGAAACTCTTGTGTTCACCCTTAACTAGCGAACACATTTACCGTGTTGTTTTTTAGCATTGTACTCCTTAGCTGATGCTGACATTTTGATCAGTCCCTGAGTGCTAAAAACATTCTCAGCAACACAATAATACATTCAAAAATTGACAACATCCCAAAGTCAATCCTCCAGCTGATTTTATGATTGCAGTTCTACATCGTTCCAGCTTATTAATTAAACCTATATAACATTTGTAGGTGGCTGAAACAGTAACAAGCAAATTAATTCACTTAAAGTTTTTAGAAATGCTTTTTTTCCCCTCTCATTCTATTTGCTAGTGATTCATCAATACTTATTAAAAAAACCAAACACAACAGTTGAGAAACCTTTCATCTTCATAACAGGCAAAGAAGACGCTAAGAATGTTATGTATCATATTTGTTTCAGCCTTCTCTCCCTGCTACAGACAACTCCTATGATCTTTCTATGAGGGATCTCTCATTCTAGTAATAGGAGGATAATATACCACATCATTATTTTCCTTGATGTGACTGCATTTTTCCTATTATTAATTAGGCCAGGTCCAGTTTCTAAAGGATGCATTAAAGCTGACAACCTGTAACCTGTCAAGTCCCTTTGAAACCACTCTCATTTGTTTTTGCAAAGTTCCTGTGTGTACAAATCACATGCTGTGTATTGATCAAAGTCCTCTCCTGGCCAGTATTAGCATCTTTATTGGTAACTATACAAAATTGTACGCAAGGTCTCTTTCAGAATCTCAGCTTTTGTTAGTTGATACATGGAGCATCAATCCAAATAGACTGCAAACCTTGCATGGACCTTAACTAATTTGAACATAATGCTCTGAAGTACAAGTAGAAGAAAAAAGGAAGGTGAAAGTGTCTAAGATGTACAGTCAGTGATGTGTAGCTGGACCACACATTCATATTTTCCACATATTAATGGTCTACTTGTTGTCAGGTCAATTGGTATTCTCAGTGTTTTTCATTAACTCATTAATTCACTTTTCCTCAAATTTCTTCCTCTTGCTTGTCCTCTCCCTGCCATATAAAATGAAATAACAAATAAAATTTGATCTAACAAATTTTGAAATTTATATTTCCCCAAAGAAGGATATATATATATTTTAAAGTTTCAACCATCCTCCAATTTATGTTACATTACACTGAAGACAAGAGTATTAGAAGGGAGATGGGCACCTAAAAGTATTTCATATTTACAGAATTTTGTGAAAAGTCATAGAAAAAAAGACATGTTTTAAAAAAGCTTTAGAACTGGAAACTTCTTTTTTTATTTTTTTACAGAATTATGTCTTTTAATTTAAAATGACTGTTCCCCCCAAAAACAGCTAAAGCTTGGTATGTTTTAAGGTAGGAAAACAAGAATTGGAACACTAAGAAAGAGCAAGATCAGACCACTTGGATGCTTTTGTTACAAAACTACACATAGGTTCCTTTTATATATATTCCTTACCTGAACAGAAGTCATCAGAATATCTATCATACACTGCTTTGCAGTTTCTTTCATCACACTCACAAGTATCTCCATGAATATCTCCCCAGTCACCAGTTGGGTCCACATCATGGCATGTGCATTCCCCACATACACATGTGCCTAAGAAAGGGGGGCGGGGGGGGGGGGGGGGGGGGGAGACAGAGATAGAAGATTAACTGAGCAATTTAGAGTAATAGGAGTTTGATTACAGGAATTGACACTTGTGAATTTTCTGCTCTCACAGGAGTGCAGTTTCAAAGCTGCAAGTGTTAGTCATGAGCGTGTGCTCATCTTCTCTGATTTAAAACCTTCTATGATTATTTAGTAGTAATACTTCATATAAACAAGTTGGCATCCTGTTCAAGTTTCTTTTTGCTGTTGAGCCTTGTTAGGAATCAAAAGAAAAATGTAGTGCACAAAACAGTCGTAAATCTTTGACATCAACAGTAATTTGCCCTGACACTAATGACAATAAAAATCAATGCTGTTTAAATGACTTGGGCCTGGGCACAGTGGATAATTAATGATTGTTAAAGCATAAACATTTAAACTAGAAGGGACTCCAAATTCTAGTCCAGCTGAAAATGCCTAGGAGGTCATTCTTTACCCAAGAAGAACATCAGCACAGACCTACATGAAAATGATACTTCTCCACTTTCCCAAGTCAATATTCAGGGCCACACCCTGTCGTTTACAATAAGAAGGGAAAAGTGAAATGTAACAGAGATCTTAATTTGGCACAACCTTACTGATATACAGAGAACACGCATCCTACTTACTTAGGAAAAGTCAGAACAAAACAAAACAAAAAAGTTTCCTTATTCAGAAATCCAAATATGCTTCAGGGCCATATACTCGCTACTTTTTCTGAGATGCCAACTGGCACAAAGAAGAGCCCAACCTTACAGGTGGGTGCAGTTCATTTCCTGAAGAGTAGCTTCGCCTTCTGCTACTCCACCAAAGCCTTTGTCTTCTTATTGAGATTAGTCTGAACAATATAATGCATTTGAGGACAACAGGACACAGTGACTAAAGAGTACATGTAGGTGTGGGTACATTCTCTAAAAAGAGAAGTCTACACAATTGTGCATACATGACAGTTATATGAAGCAGAAAGAGCTGCTGCCCTGTTTAGTGCTAAAGCCACCAAGACAGCCGTCAAGAAATTTGCACCTGATTTTTTATACTTTCACAATTCAGTGACATTACTGAAGGAGAAGGAAAAAAAAAAAAAAAAAAAAAAAAAAAAAAACCCAAACAAAAATACCCCCAAACAAACAAAAAAAAAAAACCCCACAAACCAAAAAAAACCAACAACAAACACACACAAAAAATCCAACCCTGGAAAAGGAGGAAATGCCTCTGGAGAATGATTAATCCTTGAAGAAACAACTTCAAAGTGAATTTGGATCAGCTCTCCTGGATATTGGAATGTAAAACACCATCTCACCAAAGTTTAAAAATCTAAAAGTTCACATTTGGTCTCAGCTGGTTGACTAGACAGTTGGTGGAAAGATACAGACAATTTACCCATCTCAGCACTGAAGGAGGCTGGACAGGAACGTTAGCCTCAATATTTAATTTTTAGAAGGGTCAAAACTGACAAGATGAAGTGCACCTATATCACAAGATGTATAAATACAGAAAACTGGGTAAATAGGACTAAAGAGAGTAGAAACACTGTGTTGGAAAGCAACTTTATGTAATCAAAAGCCTACAAAATTTTTATGTGGATAAAATCATGAATACATGAAAGGCTAACAATATAAATGTATCCTATGAATGTACCTTTGTATAAGAGTTCATAGCTCTTCAGAATATCAGCTATACTATTTATCCTCATTTTCCCCGATTACAATGTAATTTTTAAGAAATACTTGCACATTAAAATTTGAAATTTGAACAAAAAATTGCTTTGACAAGAAATTTCTTTCTTGGTGCAAACAAAGCACCTGATCTGAAGCCACTTCGATATTTATTATTTCCAGAATTAGAGAAAATTCTTACTGCTGAAGTCCCAAGACCAAATGTGCCTACATGATCTCTGTATTTGAGCCAATCTTTCAATTTCCTCATAATTAAGAAAAGAGAGTTTTCTAAATGCTCTCAGGATAATTAGTTGTTCACACTAGGTTTTTAAGAGAGGTTCACACAAGGTTTTGTCAGTAGAGGTGTTTTTAAGAGAGGTATCTGTGTGACTTGCGCTTATGTTCTAATGTAATTATTCTGGACTATTGCCAAACTCCCCCCCACTTTTTTTTTTTTTTTAATTCTTTGTTCAATGAAGCCAAACATAGCAGCTAGAGAAAAGCAACCTCATTTTGTGCTATTTTTTATCCAAAATGGCAAAACGAGACAGAAGTAAAAGGTAAAATTCAAATTCTGGAACTTTGTGCAAATAAAACCCCACTTAGTTGGAAATACTGTGTGAAGTCTACCTTTCCAGCTCTGTATGCATTCCACAGCATTGTTACTGAACACTTAGGTTTTTTTCAGATTGCAGTGGAAACTAAAAGCTTTGTGTTTTAATTTTCCCTATTCAGCTGTAGGGCCTTGGTCTTCTTTAAGAGTGAATTGACAAATGGTCCTGTTGGTTTTACAGCACCAATCCACTCAAAGTCAGAAAACTGCTAATATTTTATTTTACGGGATAGGTGTCTCACCAAAGCAGATGTACTAACAAATTATCCTGCTTCGTCTTACTACAAAAATGAAGGATGGGGTTAGCTTGGGTTAGCTTAATCCAAAAATGGGTGTGGATTTGTGTAAGTTTATACCTGAACACAGGTATCTACCCACTCACTTGGAAATGTATATCCAGATTTGAAATAGGTGAGAACAAACTAGAAACTATCAGCAAACACAATCGACGTCCTACTGCAGGAAATGTATATTGTAAAATAAAAGCAAGCTATATAAATATGCGTAGAAGGAACCTGTGAATGACACACCTCTGTTGCTGCAGATTTTGCCATCTGGAGATGTGCATCTCTTCTTGATCTCCCAGGGGGTGATGTCACACTGGAATTCACATTTATCTCCATGCCAACCAGCCTCACAGTAACAGTTTCCACAGTAACACTTTCCATGGCCTTAAGCCAAAACAAATTTTATACAGTGAGAAAGAGGCAAGTTTTTAAAAGGCATTAACAATTTAACTGTTTTGGTTTTTTTTTTTCTTTGATAAACTTTTAGTGCTTTACTCAGAATAGAAACAATTTATAGACCATATATGCCTACATAAAATAAGACAAAGGAGATCTGAATTATACTTTTCCCCAAGTCTATTTTAGAACATGTCTTCATTTAATCACAGATTAAATCTAATCAATAAACATTAAGAAAATAATATCAATATTTTTATATTTGTGAGCTTAATTTTTGAAACTTCATAGGTGTATTTGGAAGACAGTAAATGTAATAGTTAAAATTTAAGCACAGCTTTAAATGTCAAGATAGGACACACTTGCCCACTTGGCATGTCTAAGAAAGCAGCGTGGGTTCCTGACTCCTCAGATAATTCCAGCAGGGGCAACATGATTTACTACAAACTATCTACATTGTATATGGCTTCCCTTCTTACCTGTTAAGAAGATTTTTAAACATGGATAAACCAGTTCATGAAAGATAAGAATTAGTAAAATGAACCATTTTCGATATTCATTTACCAAACCATATATCTCCCCAAAAGATAGTTTGGTCATCTGAGGCTTGATGAAACCAGCTCCTGAACATTTTGATCCACTAAGGTACTTCTGCCATGTGCTTTGATGACACAAAGCAACTCTTACTAATCTTAAAGCCATAAGTTAATTCTCTACTAGAAGGATCGACTCAGGATCTTGTCCTTTTTTCCCTCTAGGTACGTTAAGCTTAGTAGACCTGGCCGTCTCCATCACAGTCTGGTCAACTTATATCCTTCATTATCAAGAGTGCAAATTTAGACCTGTGGAATACAATTTTTTCCTGTTTTTACAGTTACACATGGAACTTTCATTACAATTGTTTGGTTACATGTCAAAAAATAACAGAAGATAAAAATACCATCTTACTTAGATAACTAAACAACAAAGACAGTCTAAAATAATGCTTATTGCCAAAAGGTTGTTCTTGAACAGTGGACAAGAAATAAAGGGGAAAATGGTGAAGGAGTAAATTAATTTGATCTACTGGCAATTTTTGCAGATTGAAACATCACTACTTCATTCCTCACTCACACTGGTATAGTCCTCAAATAAAAATGAATAAAATGATACAATTTGCCACTACCTCTTGCTCTTGTACTGAAGACAAAAATCACTCCATTAGAGAAATAAAGTCTTAGATAAAGATCAGGGTCAGAATTTAATTTGCTAGAAACCATGATACTTTATTAAAAATAAGCTGCAACCTGATTCCAAAGTTTATGTAACCTCAAATAAGAAGTGATACAGTCAACTGACTGATAAAAATCCAACTGCGGTGGGAAAAGCTTGATATATCTTTTTAACTCTGCCTTATGAACTGATTTGCTTAAGAAATGCAGTCCCCTTGTGCAAAGATTAAAATGCATGCTAGCCATATCTCAGCATGGCATTGTATGCTTTTCCAGGATAAAATCCCAGCTCACAGCTGCAGGCTTTAGAAACATGTGTGTAAATAGAAGCTTTTGGTTTTTCACTAGTTTGATCTTCCTGAGTTGGCTTTCTTTGAAGACAATTAAAATCTTCAAGACCTCTCTATACCTTCAAGGGCAATAAAGGATACGTAGCAACTAAGTAGGTGCTACACAAATTGCGGAAGTGCAACAGGCACTGATTAGGTTCACCGTGGCTGTGGAGAATATCTAGGGGCCGTTGCTAGCTAAGCAGAACGGGGTTGGAACACTGTTTCTTTAGTACTTCGCAAATAAACATAAATGATTCCTGAGGTGGAAATCCTGTGGAAGGAAAGACGGCACAGAGGGTATCAAAGGAGACATTGGGATGGGAGAGAGAAGCAATAACCAGATAGGCATGTGGGGTCTGCTTTTTCCGTGATGGAATTATGTACCTTTGACCTTCAGTTGATGTGCTGTCCATTTTTCCTGTGTAAGGCCTGGTTCAACGTGCGGTTACGTACTGTAAAGGTTTGTTACAAACAAAGCAAAATCTAACACTCGTAACCTACATGCATAAACTTTTCAGTTTCCAACAACCTAAACAAGTCCAACACACCATTAGTTTATACCTTATATTTACTTTAGAAGGCTCCAAACCTTACATAAGGTATGAGGGCTTTTATATTGATGAATCACAGACCTTAGAGACTTGAATCTACCAACATTTTTTTGTCCTTTTATGCCAGCGTACTTTGATTTCTGCATACACATAACACCAGTTTTTTCAGAGATGCATCTGGTCTGTTTTGGAATATGGCACCACTGGATGAAACAAGGAGAAATAAAAGCTAAGAAAAACCTAACAATATAAACCAGCAGCAACACAAGTGGGGAAAAAACCTGATAAAACCGCAGAAGGAGAATTTACTGGAACTAAATAGATGGTAAATTTTTATCATATTTGGTACCATATGTAATGGTTACAAGCAAATAAATATAAATAGAATCACTGGCAAATTACTGCCCTCCACTCATTTAATTTTAGGCAATTACTGGAAATATTGTACTCCACGCCTGGATTTGCACTTCAGAGGACCATTCTGTTTACCATTCTGTTTAAAATCTCTACCTAATTCTATGCAAAAAAAAAGTTATTTTTGCCTTCAAAGGCATTTAAATAAATAGAATTTATTTTGTTCTCTGTGTAAGGATAAAGACAGATAAAGCTATTTTACACAAGTACTCTCTCTATACACACACAGAGAGCAAGCACTATTATCAAAGTACGAATAGTCTAAGAGCAGTTTCAAACCCTCCTATATATACATACAAACACAGTATGCATGTGTATAGCTTGAAAAATATTTGTAGCACCTTCCAGCTGAAGGACAAGCCTCCCTAGTAATATGGGCAACAGCATTTACAATGCCATAAATGGTGGGTATTGCACAATATTTAATTGCTAGGTTCCTATCTTATAAGGAAATGAAAGCACAGTTTGAATTTTGGTTGCTTTTCTATCTATCTATCACTCCATCTTGTTCTCTTGCCTTTCCTATCACAGATGGAATTTTTCTTTATTCATTCCTTTCCCTTTTTATCTCCTGAATTGCTTCTGAGTTCTCATCCTACATTTATTCTTGTTCTTTTTAATTTTTGCTTCCTTGACAAAACTCTTAATAATCTATCTTTCTTTTTTGGTTTTTTTTTCTATGTCCTCCATCTTGCTCTCATCTGTGCCACAAAGCATTCACATTTCTTATATTCTACTGAAGACAGACACACTGCGCTATGAATTACCTTAGTGAATTACCTTGTATAATCCTCTTTGCAGTTCTTCCAAAAAAAGAGGAGGATGCCACAGGATTTCTTCATTCTTTAACCTCCTCCTTAGCTCATTTTTGCATCTGAAATTCCTACTTACAATTTGAAAGCTAAATTCTTGCAAATACAGTTACTTTTATTTTAAGTCATATATTCAGTAAAGACATTTTGTGGGTCCACACAGTTAAATGATTTTATAACAGCCTGTATTAATCTTCACCATTCTTCTTCTACTCACTAAAATACATACCTGTGCAAATCTCTTCTGTCTCATCATCTATGCATTCTCTGTCATCACATTCACAAAATTTACCATAGACCAGGCCATTTCCTTCTGAGTTTGCACATTTACACCTGCCGCACTGACATGTGCCTGTAAACATTTAAAACAGTACTCAATGACTGCAGATTATAGGAAGAGTTTCATTAGTCCATCAGAAATGGTACATATTTTATTTATTAGAAGGGTGAAATCTAAAGATCATCCAGCCAAATAAAGACAGACACAGAAACAATCCATATCAATAAAAAGCCTAATCTTAGTTGTAAATAGATACAACATTCAGATGGTTCATTTTTTAATAAGGAGCACCATATTTTCCTAAGTAAAATTCACTCCATACAACTGAAGTATGAAGTCAGCTTTGGAAAATATATCTTCTGCCTACTGAAAGGAAAAAATTTAATTTAGTCATCTTCTCAAGAATGAAGCCTGGTTTTTTCCAGTTCCACAGCCATGTTAGATGAAGGTAACAGGGCATGGCTACTGAGGACCTGAAAATATGTCTGCCTATGTTCACAGAGTTCCTTCTCACTCTAGTCTCTAGTCCCTTTTCCACAGCTATCTTCTGAGGATTAAGATTTTTTTAAGTGTAGCCTTGGAGAAAAAAACAGGAATCAAAGGAAGGAAACATTGGTGAGGAACATCTGCATGAAGACCTTATGATGAGATGTCAGGAAAAAAGGACTCAAGCTAGAAAGCAATTACCACAGCAATACATTAATTATACAACAGACAAGCTAATTGCAGAGAAATACATTCATAGCATTATTAAACAAACCGTAAGTATTACAATAGCATATCAACAATTTTACTCCAAAGGGCATGTTTTTCCAGTGGTACTGATGTCCACATTACAAATTATTTCATTCATTTGAAGAATGGTAGGAACTTCTCTAATAATATCTTGTTATTTCAGGACTTGCGCCCAATCGAACTTTAAGCTTTTAGGGCTCATTTTTCTTCAGTTTGTGGGTGATGTCTCAGAAAAGAGTAGATCTTGCAACAATGTTAAGATCTATAATAAAGACACTTGCTGATTTGTCACAAGATGGGGTTTACCCGCGTCAGCGAGTGGTTTGAGAACATGGGTCTGCCTGAAATTCTCTCTCAAGGTAAGTACCCCCAGGACTCCCAAATGCTTTGGGAGCGTAGTGCTGGTTTTTCTCACCACATAAACCACAAGAGAAATCTTTCTGACCTAAGGAAAAGCCAGATGACTCAGGTGAAGCAAAGGATGGAAACGGGTTTGTAAACAGATCTCTTTTCTGTCATCTCTGGTCTGGTCACACATTTGCTTCTTGGTCTTTTGAGTAGGGTTGCCCCCTCACCTCAGTGGCTGCCTCTTTCCGTGACCCACCCTCCCAAACAGAAAAACGTTGTTTTGTTGCTCCTGGGGAAGGAAGAATCCCCTCTTTTCCCTCAGAGAATCTATCTGACCTGGAGTGCAGTTGCCAGGGCAAAGCAAACAACTGCCTTCTCTTCCTCCTGAGTATTTTCTAGTTCAGAACATAATACACGATAACATACAACAGCCATAAGCAAACATATTAAGGAGTTATACAGTCAAAAAAGCAAAAATACTACAAAATCACATTAGAAACGAAAGTGTTGCTATGGTGGTCATATAAGATGCCCCTATTCCCTACCTCTATCACCTTTATTAAAATTGTAAGAGTAGGAACATTGTGCAATACCATGTTAACTGGGGCCCAGTGGCCGATGGGCTTGCACAAGCTTTTTCAGCAGTCACTGGCGTCACTATGCCAGCAAGCCTACATTTAAAAAAAAACAACAAACAAACAAAAAAACCCAGGAACTTAATTCACAAGGGTCATGCTCCTCACATTACATCCACACATATTTTAGAAAACATGGTTATTGACACAAAAGTAGTCCTCCAAAATAGAAGTTTTATGCTGCTATTAAACAACTAGTTTGCAGAAACCATTTTACATTTCACCATTACTAGTACAAGTTTTACTAAACATCCCATTAATCCAAATAAAGACTAGTAGAATGGGGCTCTGTGACATACATGGCCAGTCTAAAAAAGTAAACTTTAAAAATGTTTGCAAGAGCTAATGTAATAAAATAATGCAACTGATTGATAATACAACATAAGTAACACACAGAACTAGAATTATTTGCTACAATTACTTGGAAAATAAATACAAATAAAAATTTTGAGAAATTCCCAAACAGGAAAACAGATAAAATGAAAAATTGATTCATAAATTGGGCATCTAAAGAGGTCAGACAGATTGTGTCCTAAAAGTGTCCATTCCTTCCCATTGACTAGAAGTGGAAATTGCTCATGTAGAGAATTTCGGTTTAGGTAGGATGCCCTAGTTATTCTGACAAATGATTAGGAACAGTTGAGTCAGAAAAGTTAAATTTTAGGTGGCTCTTGATTGGTTCATTAAAATAATTGCAATAAATGGTTAGCTGTGTGTCAGCAGAGGACTGGTTTTGCAACAACTCATGTCATCCCTTCCCATCTTCTATTGGCAATTAAAAAAACAGAGCTCAGACCCCAAAGGCAACGCTGTCAGTAGGTCAAAAGGCAATCCCATCAAGACAGAAAATGTATGGCTACAGCCTGCCAAAGTTACCCCAAACTCCCTAGCCCGTCCCATTGGAATTCCTATCCCATTTAATACCAGCAAAACTGGAAGCATTTAGTCTTCTCCTGATCTCACAAACACTCCCCTCTTAGCCACTTTTAGTGGTTGTTCAGCTACGTGGGTTTTCCTGTGAAGACTCAGTGATGGACAGACCAGGGCCTATTCTAGCCAAGGAAAGAAAGAGGAGCAAAGGTCTTAACATTCTTGTTGAAGTACTTCTACTGATCACAATGAACTATGCTTATTTTTGAGAATCAGTTTCTCATTTAGGTGTCTCCCTTTTGTTAGCCAAACAATCACGAGTTTCATACAATCTGTATCATTGTCATAAATGAAATGTATCATTTACTCAGTATGCTGTATGCTTAAAATTTTATGTTAAATTGGTTTCACAACTTGTTGTGAGAGGCTAGGTTCTTTGTAGCAAGTCCCACAAATCCTTTGGGTTCTTTGTCCATGTCAGCAACTACCTTGTGAGAAATGTAGTTGTATGAAAATGTATGAACCCAGACAGAAATTAAGGGCCAGCAATAGCGAGCAGAAGTGGGGCTCTTGAAATATTCTCTCACTTGGAGATCAATGTAATGGGAAAACTGGAAGGCAGTTTCTGGTCTCAAACCTTGACTGGTAGCAAATGCCCTTCAAAGTTTTACCATTCTGCAGTGAAGTCTTCTGAAAAGCCGTTTCTTTTTCCTCTTACTTTTTTGAGGAAAGGACTTCCTATTTAAGTTATTATGAGTTATAAAATTAAAGAATTAGAGAAAAGAGAGTTACTAAATCAGAAAAGCGAAGATGGAAGTACCCTATTAAAATGATTTTGCAGAACTTCCACAACTGTTTTTAGTAATCACTGTTACAGCTCAGAAGTGTCTCAAAAAATCGTATAGCTTATAAACGTCCCAGAAAAATACTTGCAAATGCCATTTCTGCATGCTATAAACACAAATACAAAATAAAATGACGTCACTTTCTATGTTAATGCCATTACCGTAACGTTTTGATGGGCAAAATACATGACACAGCTGCAGTTTCATCAACCTAAAATAGCTATGGATAAACTAGAGTACTAAAGTAGGCATTCTGAATCAGTGCACATCATATGCATAGGAATAGTCCTATAGGAAAATTAAGCATTTTAGTATACATAGTTATTTCTCAGCCTCTTGAAAGAAACTCTGCAAAATTCCTAATTAGAAAAGAAATTACAATGATTCTCAAGACAACACAAGGAGAACATCAAGCCATCAAAAGCAACAAAAGCCATCTTACCTGCACCAGAACAGATGATATCTTGAGAATTCTTGCACATTTCATTGCTTTTCTTCCGTGTAAGATTGCAAGTAGTTGGATACTGACAAGCTTCACCATACCAGCCTTCATCACATTTGCACTTCCCACAGTCACACTTCCCATGGCCTAGCAATGGAAGGAAAGAGTGTGTCAAGTCCTTTTTTTCATTCAGAAAGTGATATTTTCTAATTCAATCACCATGACTTTGAAATCTAGTGTAAGTAATTTTGATAGATCTACATAAGAATTCTTATTTTAAGAAGGAATACAGAACTAAAACGTCCTGTATGAACAATGGGCTTTATTACTACTTTCATCTCTTTCTCATTCCCATATTTGTCTACCGTTAACTATTACTATCCCAACAAAACTCCAAGTGCAGAGATTCCATTCACCAGCTTGGCCAGCTGAAGGCAAAGAACTGCAAGAAATTGCAGCCTGAGGACACAGGATTAACTATTATGGTACAAAGCCTGAAAAGGAGCGTGGAGAGGGCCAGCTACAGCAGCAAGCAGTACGTCCCTCAAGCAGCAGCAGCAGCAGCAGCAGCTCCTACCTCTAATGAGAGGTGCAAATCCTTCTTTCTGAAGCCTCCTCTGGCTACTGGTTCCTCCAGCCCTCTCCCACCCACTTAGACTCTACTTGGCTGCTGCTGCAGAACTGAATTTTGTCTTTAAATATTGACACAATACTGGCAATGTAGTCTATTCTGATACTCATAGGATGATATTTACTTAGGATTATTTGCTAAGTGTGAAGCGTCTTAAAGAACCAATGCAGCTGCTCAATCTATTAGGTCATGGCATGCTAACCAGTCGAATAATACATTGCTTAAAATGTGTAACATATCTAATAGCATGAAAATTATAAAAATAAGGAAAGCTTGTTTTTAAAAATTATTTCATTTTCTTGAAAAATACCCAAATATGCAGATGAATTGACAATTTACACAATTTATATTGCACATTAAGTATCATATTCCGCACTAAATTCCAGGTGCAAATTTCTATCACTTAATTCTTTAGCATTCCTTTCCAATTTTGGGTAATAAATGTGAAAACAATTGCAAATCTTTTAAGCTAGAATGTTCAATTTTAAAATAAATACCATTTGAATGTATATCTGATTGACAGAAGAATGTTCCCTTCCAATCACTACATCTCAAAAATAGAATCTTATTGCTGTCTATTTTAAATGCATCTGTTGCCTGCAGTTAGAGTCAACTGCCTGAAAATACAAGCCCAGTCTGCTGCCAATAAGAAGGAATTTAAATAACTACTGTATATAGAAAATTTTAATGACAAAAAGGAGTATCTTTTGTTGCTCAGTAAATTTTTTTTGGCTTCCAAGATGGTCCTAAGACAAAACACAGTTCAATAGCTGAAAAAAACACAGTTCAAAAACATATGAGAGAATCATGTTAGTTCTTGTTTTAAAACAGGAGTTGCCACCTTAAAAATTGCTGAATAGCTCTCTGTTGGTAAAGGACCAAGAAAAAAATGTAGGGTATAAAATATATTTAATAAAAACCTACTCTTGTGATTACTCTGCTTCACTGACAGGTGACAGCATAAGCTATTCCAGAAAATGGTGGTAAGTCCTAGGGTAGCTTAAAAAACCCCAAACATAACCATCTCCCTGTATTTTCCTTCTGTTCAAGGATTACTTATCACGATGACTTTGCATTCTCCATGTTAGGCACTCTTGTGATTTAAGAGTTTGATGTCTGCTGGTGAAGAAAAGATGCTTTAATAAAAGAAGGACTGATTTTCCCATACCCATGTCTAAACGACAGAGTAAGGCAGAAGCCACTGCTGGTTAGTACTGCTGGGCCAGCAGCACTAACCTCTCTCAGTTAGAGATGCACTAATCTAACGTATGGTGGATAAAGGAAAAAAAGAATTTCACTTAAAATTCATACAGCCTGCTTAAAGAAAATGAATAAATGACTTACATTCATACAGAGCAGTTTCTTGGCTTTATTTAACAAGAAAATACAAAAAACTGAAAATCATGAAATTAAACTGAGAGAAATAATGGAAGATCTCTTGCATGCAACTGAAAGCAACTATAAGGAATTTAACTTATAGGAATTTGTAAGATTGTATTAGTGATTTTTCACCTTGACCACCCCCTTAAAATATCCTAATTTTGTCAGCTGGATATTTTTTTAAATTCTAAAGCAATGGCAATATTCTGCCCAAAAATTTGAGTGAGAGGACTATATTGAAGTGTAGAAGGCCAGAAAACTGCCTGCAATAGCTTGTAAAATTCAGTGTATCTTCCCTGTGACATGATGCAGCAGATCTGCAAGTCAGTTTGACACAATAATTGCTTATTTCCCACGTCGACATGTACCGCTCTTACAGTCTTCCTCATGGCAAAAATAGTGATGCGATGAACTATAAACCAAGTATGTGATAAACCGTGAGAAAATTAGAGAGGGTACAAAAGGTTTCTAATTGGTTTCAGATTCCTTTCAGAAAGGTCTGTGTAGGATCCCCTTTGTTGTATATAAATTTCTGTATTATTTAGAAAGCAAATATTATGAAATAGTAAATAAGGAGTAAATAGTACTATGAAATTGTGAGGTGATGCAACTTCCCAGAAAATGAATTCTACCAATAAGGGGTAGACCCAGGTATCTGGGGATGTGACACAGAACACAAGAATAGTGAGCTACAAGACCTTACTAAATAGTTGGTAAAGAAAGCTATATCCCAGAGTAAGTGATGACACATTAATTCATTTTTTTTTTAAAAAGGCTGCAACATGAATAAATGCTAAACATAAATAAATCAGAATTTCACTTAAAAAAATAATCAGAAAATAAGGGAAATAATGAAAACTCAAGGAACTGCTTGAATCCCTTTAAGAAAAAGATTGTGGCTGTGGCTGTGAAAAACTTCCAGCTTCAAACATGTGGAAAAACCTTTTATAACAAAGGGCTCCATTTCTAACTAGATGAGCAGTCACCTCAGAGAGTATATCTGCAGTATGCAGAAAGCTTGTAGGGTGGAAAATGAAACTAATATGCAAGGAAAACTGTCAGATGTCAGAAAATATATGGAGAAAGTGAGAACAGAAAATGTTAGGCAGGGTCAGATCTTGCAAAATTGCAAGTACTAAAATGTACTTTGATCATCAAAATAAAAAGAAAACAGGCAAAAGGGTGGCTTCACAAAGCAGCAAAAAGCAGTTAAGATTAAAGATAATTTACAGACAGTCCAAAACAAAATTAATATGGGGATGTTGACTACAGTAGCAAATGCACTGTTGCTAATGATACAGACTGTGGAAATGAAAATTACTCATCCAAGATGAGAACAAAACAAAGACATAAAACTGTTTTTAAGGAAGTGTCTAGACCAGGAGGGCGAGACCCCATAATCTCTACTCGAGAGCACTTACAATACTTGCACATGAAAGACCAGTTTAATAACGAAGGCTTAAATGAATCTATCAGGCTGGCAATCAAATGTCTGAAAAATGAAAAACCTTAACTTTTTTTTCTTTTAAGAAAAAGGGCTGTACATGATCCAGGCAACAAAAAACCAAGTGGCTCTGACCTCATGAGCTGTGCAAGGATTTGAAATAAATTATGAAGCATTGCATAGCTAGAGACACTGAGGTAATGAAAAAGGGAATATAACGAATAACAGCTTTACCCAAAATGGACTGTCATTATGCCAGATTAACCTGGCATCCCTCTTTATAAGATAACTGATATTTTAAGAAAAGGAACACAGGAAGTCTAGCTGGTATGATCATATTTACTGGATACAAAGCCACTTAGGAAAAAAAAAATATTCTGGATAAGGTACTCTATAAATATAAAAGAATCACAACTTGCTTTAAGGGAAGAAAACAACATTAGGACTTAAAGGGATATTACTGGGATAGAAGTAGATTACTGCGACGTTTCAAAGGATGTTTTTGGAACCAAATGTGTTTTACTGACATTGATACAAAAATTCAGAGTATGCTAACATCCGCCAGTGACACAAAGCCGTAAGACCTCAGTAGAAAGGTGAAGACGGAAAACCATACAGAATGAACTGGTCTGATAGTCTGAAGAGCTGAAGTAATAAAAGTGGATTGAAACTAGAAATACAAAGCACAGGGTCACACACCAGGGACAAGGAAAGGATGCGATAGGCGAAGGCCTCCCCGGTTGGAAACACAAGAAGAGCCTGAGTGTATGCTCATGTCAGCCCAGGAAAGACAGCATGACTAAGCCTTTAGCAGAAAAGTGTCTGAGATGTACCCGTTGAAGATAGATCAGAAGGGACAGAAAATGGTAGCAAACCTGCATTTGAAATGCTACACACAATGTATGTAAAACAGGTATGGGTCCAGCCTATGCTGGAAAATTACCCTGAGGTCTCTAAACCTCAGAAGAATGAGTCAAGTTTTCCAGGGAAAACACTTGTAGAATTCTAGCCACTTGCAAAGTTGCAATAGGCTAGGAATTAAAACATCTCAGCTGAAAGATGGTAATTGAAACCACAGTCAGCTGGGTCTGGTCACATGCTTTTGCCCTTAGTCTCTTAACTTCATTCTAAGTGCATTCTAACAGTGTTTTTCTACTACGCGTTTGCATACCTATAGGTCCAAGAGCGAGGACGCAAAGGTAAAATCTCTGACAAAAAGTTCCGAATCCACATCTGAACTGTATATATTCAAGGCACCAGTTTGGAAGCCTGATTTCTCTGGGATCCACCCGCAATCCATCATGGGAAACAGGCATTTCTGCAGAGTGACTCAGGTCCTGCGTGGGCTAAATAGTCCTCAGAGGTTGGCTGTCTTTCTTCACTAAACTATTGGGAAGCATACAACGATTGAATAGGATACAGAAATTTAACTGGTTGGACTTTGGAATTTTGTGCATCACTAGACATGTATGTGTGCAATTAAAGATTGTTCATGTATTTTCTTTTGCTTCACTTATCTATACAATAATCTATGTCAGGTTTTAAATATTCTGCCACAATTTGAATAAAAAAGGAGAAGGATATCAGCTTAGTTATAGGTCGGACTCCATCAGTTTATGAAAATAATTATATGACATAATTATTGGGTAAACCAGAAAATGAATTGGAACATTGCTTCTGTTTCTATGCACCTACAGAAACTGTAGCATTCAACCGTAGCATTCTGTGCACCTACAGAAACTGTAGCAGAAATGCTATTGCTATTTCTGTGCCTCCCCCCGGAAAAGATTCTCTCCACCTTTGTACCAGTTTTGGCTGATTTTTTTGTTTCATCCTAATGTTCACTATGTCTGAAAGCTCTGCTACATCCTAGCGGTTAAACTTTCCATAGGCAATGCAAACAGTCAAAACAAATGACTTGTTACCTACCATGCGCTGACCACCTAAGAGCATGTGTGAATGTATGCAGGTCTATGTGTCATGATTATCTTTTCTACTGAGCAACGGTGGGGCAAAGAAATGCAGACTCCTCAGAAACGCTAAGCAGAAAAGAAAAATAAGAAAAGGCTGATCTTGAGGGTAAGACCTAGAATTGAAAGAAGGGATCTTTCACTTTCTGGATAACCTCTGGAGCAGGACAACATCACCAAGGCTCCAAGAGATGGGCTTAAATTCTCTTCTTTATAAAGCCAATAATGATAATTAACTTTGCCACAGAAATTTTAGGAAAGATAAATTTATTGGTGTTATGTATGATTAGAGATAGCTAGTTTAAAAAACAAACAAACAAACAAAACCCCAATGAGGCAACATAGTATCTTTGAAATTACATTCATCCTTTTTCTCAGTAAGATGAAAAGAGTACTCCCTGTCTAGGGGCAATTGTAAAACTATAATCATGTGCTTGTTACACTGCAAAGACCAAGCTTTTAAATAAATCCTTGGTTCATTAAGCAAACACCATTGGAGATACCGCCTTTGGTAGAATACCTATTTATGTGGTTGTGTGGCATTAGTTATAGCACAGTAACTCTCATTACAAATGAAGTCTCTTACCGGAGTACAAAGATCCAGGCTGTTTGACCAGATGTTAAAATACACTCAGATGTCCTCACTGTCACTTATTTTTAATAACTAAACCAGAATTATTCCATGTAAGAACATAATTGCGGGCAGTTGTCATTTTAAAATGGTAATGGAATCAATTTCTTACAGGCAGGTGAGATTTAGCATAAGGATTCCTCTCTATAGCATAAAGTCAGCCATCAGAAGGAAATCAGCAGCTGGCATGATAATTGAATTGGGCTCATTATTATTCATTTTTAGCA
The DNA here is from genome assembly GCF_929443795.1 of Astur gentilis. Taxonomy (NCBI): domain Eukaryota; kingdom Metazoa; phylum Chordata; class Aves; order Accipitriformes; family Accipitridae; genus Astur; species Astur gentilis. The sequence goes on from NC_064892.1 coordinate 3,620,797, forward strand.
ACCACTGAATGATTCATGAAGTGCTTTTCAAATCTAAAAAGCACTGCATGAAACAGGTGAAGAAATATGAAGAACTTGCAATAGATTCCCACTTTAAACTGTTAGATGTTAGATAGGAATGTTAGATAGGAAGGATGATTGAGTTATAAGAGTTGAAAATTTGGGGAAAGTAAAAAATCAAAACACTGTTATGCAGTTTCAACCTAGACCAGCCCAGTGAAGATGTTTTTAATAGTTCTTTCCAACTGGATTACTTTCTTTCCTGTAGTTAGTAAAGCAGATTCTGCTACTTTACACCACTGTAAAGCTAGTGAAAATATTTCAGATTATATTAGGATAAGATTAGCAACATGGCCTATTCTGTTTAGTTGCATTTGAGATTCTCAATAACTATGCCTTGCATTCAGCTGAAGCATATCTCTATTTTCAGAATTGTTGGAGTTGCAGTTTCTGAAAAACTCGCGGTTTTGGAAAACAAAAATTGGTATCATTACTTTTTTTTCTATGTCAACATGCTTGAAATGAATGCCTCTTTAAGGTTGGGATCATGGTTGTTTATGTTGTGCTACCTCCGATGAAAGTCAGCTGTCTTCTAGACTTTCGCAGTATACCCTAGGGATTCTGTCCCTACGGAAATTAGGTTTGGCAGTGCTGGGGTTTCCACAGAAATACTGGGTCCTCCTTCACATCCCAATCACTTGTTTCTCTTCCTATGCTGACACTATAAGGCTAAACTATAGATTGGTTAAGGGGACTGATCTGAATTTAGAAACAACTCAAAAAAAAAAACCCAGGGGGAAATTTGAGGAAAAACAGCTACCTAATGATAGTAGAACATTTCAAGCCAATTTTGCCACTCAAGCCCCTTTATCAGCAAACCACAGCCTGAACTACATCAGAGATTTTCAAAGCGACACAGTAAGCCCAGAGGGCTTTACAGAGGCTAAAAAACCTAAACCTTTATTCACCTATTCTCACAAGGCTATTCGAGATGCAAAAAACTTTGAACTTAGAAGTTCTTACATTAAGCCAAATTCTCTGTGTTTATTTAGTGTGTTCAGGCCTTGAAGTACCCCAGAATAATGGGTACGAACATTCAGCACTGGCCTTTGGGCAGCCTGGGACAGAGATTGAGTCACTGTGACAAGAGCACACAGGGTCTCTAACACCATTTGTCTCTCAGCTCTCTTTAGTGATTGGATTCCCCTCGCTCCTTTAAGTGCATCTGAAATGGATTTTCAGATTTAAAAGAACAAGTGGTAACAAATCATCTCAATTTAGTTACTGCTGGATTCACTTTAACAACAAAACCATCATAAATGGTGTTAACTCTTAACTCCAACAGAGGCACTAGAGAACGGATAAACCCAACCCAAACTACTGTATATACTTCTTAAGGAAAACCCTCCAGTAGATTAAGGAAAAAAAAAAAAAAAAAAAAAAGTCCTATTGCACTTGTTGTGCTATATGTTCTAGGGATTGCTTAGCACACTGTTTTAGTAAACAAATATTCAGTAGTGCTCTAAAAGAAAATCAATCAGAACCCATATTACAATATAAAAATATGCCAGAGGTAGGTGTGAGGGCATGACAACTCATGTTATTTAATTTTCAGGTTATAAATCAACTAGCTATAACAGATATTTCTATTATACACACTCGGCAATATTATTTCTAGCAATACCCTCTTTGTGCCCTGTTGACATAAGAAACATAATACTTTGGTGTATTTTCCATCTCTTGAGTCAATGTGAATACTGCAGTTTTAAAATCTACCCATATCCAAACACAAGTTGTGCAAACAAGTTTATTTTAAAGTATTATTGCTAAATTAGATGAAAAGTATTACTATTTGCAGAAGAATATTTTAAGAATGTACTTAAGGTTCACATCAGCAGCATACATGATCTGTAAGTAATGCTCTCTCAATAGAAAAAACCTGTTATTTATTCCAGTAAAAGAAATGAGAAACTATGGACCAGATCAAACAATACTTTAAAATCAGTATCTTTAGAAATGGAAATAGACTAGAAAATTAAACTGGAATTAAAAAAAAAAAATAAAAATCAAAGTGTTGCCCCCTAGAGGGTCTTTTAGACATTAAAATGAATTAAACAGTATCAGTAGAAAACTATTTCTAGAAGATAAAAACATCAGACTCTTTAAAGAATGCAAATTTTTACTTAATTTCTTAAGATGGGCAGCAGGGTGGGGTGGGGGGTGGAGAGAGAACACTCTCCTCTACTGAGACTACAGTTATCTTTCTCTGTCCAAAGAGGTCATCTTGCATGATCTTACTCAGTGTTGAAGTTTAAAACTACACTTACTGTCAATTGCAATTCCACTGCCAAGATTAGAATATAAATTACAGTAATGTTTATGAAAGACTCTAATTGCACATGCTGCTCATAGGTTGTTTTTAATATGTACTACTCTAATCCTATATTTAAGAACTTCAGAACAACATTCTCTGAAAGAGGCCAGGAAGGATTTTTACTCTTTTTCATGGTCCATTACTTGGTTTAATTTTTTGAATTTTTTCTCTCTCGCTGTTGTATTAAGCACCAAAGATCAGTCACAGCAAGAGACAGATCTAGATGAGATTGTCTCCTGTGCTCTTAAAAATTTCTCTGCACGCAGCTCTGTGTGTGTGAGGTAACATGGTTATACAGCCCTTTCTCCATCTCCATCTACTTGCTTCTGCTTAAACCTCAAATAAAGCATGAGAAACTAAGTTTTCAGCAAATGTATATTAAAACAGTATAATATGGAGGATCTAATCCTATAGTGCTTAATGGGGATGTTTAGTTAATCACAGACTTTTAAACTAGAATAGCCCACTGTGGGTATCCAATCCTGTCTCTTTTATCCCTTTTCTCCGTTCTGGTCAAAGGAGTTATTTTCATTTTAAATTACCTAAATTTCCACTTAGTCAATACTAAATTATCCATCTGCTAAAGCCTGACCTTGCTTTAGTTAATAGTCTCAGGTTGCACAAGATCATATACCATCTGGCAAGTTTGGTTTTTGGGAAGGCAAGTGATTTTCATTTTATGCCCATTTTACTGAATAATCTAGCTAACTGCAGTCTTCGTACTTTACATTTTACATCACAGTCTTTGAAATATTCATTGATATATGGTATCAATGATATATCCATTGGTGTATGTCATGACTAGAGAAAGTCACAAAATAACAGAATCACAGGCTGGTGGAGGTTGGAAGGGACCTCCGGAAGTCATCTGGTCCAACCTCCCTGCTCAAGCAGGGCCACCCAGAGCTGGTTTCCCAGGACCATGTCCAGATGGCTTTTGGATATGTCCAAGATTCCACAAACTCCCTGGGTAACCTCTGCCAGTGCTCAGTCACCCTCACAGTGACAAAGTGTTTCCTGATGTTCAGAGGGAACGTCCCGTATTTCAGTTTGTGCCCGTTGCCTCTGGTCCTGCCACTGGGCACTGCTGAGCAGAGCCTGGCTCTGTCTTCTTTGCACCCTCCCTGCAGGTATTTATATACATTGATGAGATCCCTCTGAGCCTTCTCTTTAGGCTGAACAGTCCCAGCTCTCTCAGACTTTCCTCATAGGAGAGATGTTCCAGTCCATTCATCATCTTTGTGGCCTTTTGCTGGATTCTCTCTGGTAGCTCCATCTCTCTCATGTACTGGGGAGCCCAGAACTAAGCACAGTAAGTTAAAACACTTTCAATAGGCTATTTACTAAAACTAAAACACTTAAATAAATTTTTATAATATATAATTTTATTAAAAGTAAACCACGGGGTTTTGAAAATGTTATTCTGGTTAGTGGTGAAAAGAGGGGATAACATGAGTAAGAAACAAAACTGAAGAGAAGAAAACATTTTCTTTTCAGCTATTTGGTTTAAATGTACTGTGTTCCATGTAGTTTTGTTAGATTGCTTGCACAATTACAAAATAAAATACATTTCTTTTTTAATATAAAAAAATTTCAACTGAAAAGGATTTTTTTGGAAGTTCATTTGATGGTGAATTCTCAAATCTTTTTTGGTTATTGTTTAAAGAAAAATAATATGCAAGACATGAAAATTTCCAAAACTTTGCTACTCCAATTTCCTTGTTTCCAGTTGCAACACATGGCAAGGGTAATACATCAGTTAACCATTTTACGTACTGGACAGTGCTCCAAGACCAAATTGTCTTTCATAGCTTGAGTCTTTTACTTGAAGAGTATATAAACCCTACATTCATATATGCAAAAAACCACCTGTTTTATTACTGCATGTGTGTAATTAGTATAAATAAGTTTGTGTCTATGTATACATACACATACTTCAAGAATCAAAGACAATATGCACTTTTCTTCTACCTGTACTAACAGGGTAGAAAATATAAGCAAAAAAACCCCTGATACTGCCAATTAGTGGTATTTCCTTTCCCCCCCTTATTGGCTATGAATTCAAATTCCCTGTAAAGTGAACAGACTCAACTGTAATAAAAATCAATTAGATATTGTGAATGGTGAAAATGAAGGAAAGCAACGCTCAGTTGAATCAGCTCCAGCTTGTTACCCCAGAGGTGGCACAAGTTGATATAATATTAAATGTGATTCATGCTGTTTAGACAGATGATAGAAGTATCTCAGGGAGACAGAGATAAATTAGTTTTATCCATCAAAACACTCTAGAGTCAAGGTCTCCGTTAATAATTCAATGGTTCTGTGAAAGATTCCTTATTTTTAAGTCTATTTTTAACCAGATGGTTTCTTTTTTTTTTTTTTTTTTCTTAAGAACAAAAATAATCAACTTTTAAGTAGGAAGATCTTTTAATAGGCAGAGCAAGTATTCTTTGGCTTCTCTAGAAGACCACTTTTCTATACGTTACTTTCCCAGTGTAGACTTTTGTACAGATACTGCACATATCAAACAAAATTATACCCGAGACATGAACAGTTCCTTCCCATGAAACAAATTCCAGGGACAATAAAAAAAAAAAATAGACAAAGGAGCTTCACATGTAGACACTAAAACCTGTAGACACTCTAGAAACCACATTCTTGTGCGAAAGAAAGATTTATAAATCCAGCAGGTTCGTGTTTGCGTTACTGTGCTGAAGAGCTGAAATCACTGAGTTAAATAAACCCCATTTCCGAAGTCTGAGCCGGTTCGGCGTGTGCGCTGGGTTCACTAACAAATGCTGGCCCAGGTGATAGGTACCCTTCACTGGCTCCTTCCCAGGTCTGTGGCTGCAAATGACTATTGGTCTCCATGAGCCCAAACATGCTGATCCAAAACTGACTGAAGGAGAAGTCCTGATTCTCTGTGAGATTAAAGAGTTGATATCTAGCTTCACCACCACCACCCCAAAATACACCATGAATGCTGCAGGGTTTTTATTTTAAAAAAAAAAAGTGGCACATAAATTTATTAACAACTGTGCCTCCAAAGGCCTGCTCAGCAGCTACTTGATTTAAGCCAAATCGTCAAAGGACTTCTAGACTCCCATGCACGTGAGAAAGGAACCCATGAAAACCCGAGGGCCTCCGCAGTTTCATCTCTTCAGCTGTCTGTCAGGAAGTCTGGAAACCTTGGAAGCCATGTTCGTATCAGAGCGCTCAAGGTTTCCAGCTGTGGATCTTAGTCCCAAAGACAGACAAAAGACTCCTCATGCTCCCAGTCTTAGATATCTACAGTAGTGACCTGAAAAATACAACACTCGGTGGCTATCATTTGAGAAAAGCTCTTTCAAAAAGCTCTTTGAAGAGCAATTTGAGGAAAGCTCTTTTCCTTCTGGATTCAACAAATGCAAAGTTTCCAGTGAAGTCCTGTTTCACTCAAAAATTCCCTGCCGTCGACGCCACAGCAGGGCCTGGCCTCCAGCTCCCCACATCCCAGCCCACCCTCAGCCCATACTGGTGGCCATCGAGGTGCCAGATGCCCGGGGGCTGTCCCCGGTGCCCCCACATGTCCTGCTCCTGGCTGTTCTTAAAGACGGAGCTGCAGAAAGCACGAACGGCCTGCTGAAGAAATAGGCCACGTCGCTGCAGGGAAGTTGGGGTTTCTAAACCCTGGATATTGGAAGACAATTTGTGGGCAGAGCTGCTTTTAGTTCATCACTGGGTACCTGAAGGAAGAGCAGCATTAATGGGAAGTTTGTAGCTAAACCTTAAAAGCTTAGTTACTAAACTGAAGAGTTAGCTAAAGATGATATGGCTGAAATATATTCAGTTAAGTACAAACTAACTTGAAAAGTTACCAGTGTATCAGATCACTGGGAGAAAAATAATCAGAAAGTTATTTAGGGGCAAAGTTCTGTTACACACACTGCACACTCAAAATGAATGCAGCTGGTACTGCAGACCAAGTAGAGCACAGGCTGACACCACCAACTTTGCTTTAAGGACTGGGTGAGCTCAGATTAGCAGTAGTAACATTTGATCTGCTACATATGAAATAGGTGGCCAGGCTCACAGGCAATGCCTGGCGAGGATGCCATCTCTGCGTCTTTGCCTTTGTCTTAAAGTTCGCATGTGAACATCCTCTGGCTTGACAGTTGAAATGACCTGTAATGTTTACTTCTAAGGAAATCCTGTAAGAGGTCTGAAGGCCATAATGCTGGTGAACCTCAGCACAGACAGGATCCAGGCAGCCTACCATGCCCTGATTAGAGGTCCATCTGATGCTGCACAACTTAAGGTTGCCAGCATCTGAAGAGAAATAAGATTATCTGTGCTATTCCCTTTTTCCTTCTTGTGTTATCTCCAATAAAAGGTATTTTAAACAATACCTTATGGAGTCTGAGTACCTTTCTTACTAGGTTCCATAACAAACCCCAGCACAGGCATGTTGAAATTCTCTGTAGCATTCTCAAAAAAAATCAGACCTTCTACAGTTTGCTGGTTAGCAGCTGGTCAAACAAGCCCACAGTAAACATGCCAGTTACATAAATATTACATGGAACAAGTCAGCTGGGTAAGACAGCTCCACAGGGTACAAAAATGAGTCTTCGATATTATTCACAGCACGGTAAACCTAATGCCCAAAAGGTCAAAATGACAAGCCTGGCACAATTTGCACCTGAGCTGTACACAGGAGAACCTACGCCTAATTCAAGCCAACTCACTGCACAAGTCCTGTTCGATGACTATGCAGTCACCATTGAGTCAGAAACTAATAAATTTATGCTACGTCTCCTTTGCATAGTGAGCTGGAGAGGAGAAAAGGGGACATGTACTCATAAAACGAGCCTCCCACAATGACTACACTTAAATGAAATTTAGTAGCATCAGGAAAAGTTATCATTACTCAGTAATTGTGCTTAAGGAATGAACAACTGGTGATCCAAGGACTTTTCTGAAACCAAGGACCTCGTAGAAGATGTACTTTCTTATCCAAAATAATTATATTTAGTGTTATCTATTAATGATAGATTAATTTTTAATATTTGTTATCAAAGTTGTATATATGCTTTACAAAACATAGCTTGTCCATAACTTCATGATAAGTATAGTTAGTTAATTGGAATGGAAAACATTTTAATTTATTTTATTTAATGGTGCTTTTACACATGTAGCAAGTTAAGGGATGTACTTGTACATTCTTCCTACAGCCTTTGTTAAAATGCTTATTTTAAAATAAATTCTTTGTGGGTGTGCTTTGCACAGCAGCATCTCAACAAGAAAGCATAAACAAAGTTAATGAGTTGCCTCAGATTTAAATCAAAAACATATTTTTCAGTCTTCTGGTTAAACAGAAAAGTTCTCTAGTAATTTATGAATCCCTAAGCCAAGATAATAAATATCATTAAGAGTCCCCTTTAGACCTGTGTCTGGTAGGAAATCTGGTTCCTCTCTCTTCAAAACAATGCAGATGCACACTTGACACAGAAATTATAAATAGGAAACAACAGTTCCATAGCTTGTCATAGCATAGATTTAAATTATTAAATACCAGCTAGTAATCCCTGAAATCGAGTCACTAACCTCTCCAAAACTTTTGTTAGCATATGGGGAAAACTCATTACAGAAAGTGTGTAAAACTGGAGTATTCAAGCATGTGTAAGCTTGCAGTAATGTTTAAAAACAAACTGAGCATTGCATATAATTTCAATAGTCCATTGTTGGGAGGGGGGAGGGAGGAACAACACAGGAGCATTAAAATCTCATTTTAGAAAGTTCTGGAAATATCCAACCACCAAGGACACATAAGAGGAGCATATCTCAGCATTCCAGTGAAGAGCATGGGTCAAAATTGAAATATAATTCTGAACACATTAAGTTGTGCCCACATTTATCCATTCTTTTCAGCAGTGCCAAATGTTAAAAAAAATGCTTCTCGAGATTTATGTTGGCTATACTCTTCCCCCACTGTACTGTTAGGTATTAGGTTTTTCTTCCCTTGCTTTTTGAACATTAATCATCTCTTAATACTGTCTAATTTTTTCCCTATGCTTTTGGAAAAGAGAAACATTTGTGAACTTTTAACCTATTCAGAGATTGTGGGGTTCTTTATAAGCTTTAAGAAGAATATAAAGTTCAGCAAAATAAAGAGGGATCCTGTTTCCTAGAACATGCCTCAGGTTGACAGTTTCTTCTGCAGTCCAGCAGAACCTCCTGCAGCACCTCCTGTTTTTATCACAGTCTCCAAAGCACAGACTTGCCAATTTACCAAGTTGTACACTAGCTCCTCGGTGAAACTAAAATAGCCTTCACTTTCCAAAACATGCTGTATAGTATTTGCGAAATTTTATCCTTAACCTAACACTGATGGAAGGCTAAAATATATTGCAATCGCAGTCAGTCTTCAAAAGAGGTCAGGTCTGGATTAGTAGCACCCTGACTTCTGAAAATGTTGTAAATCCAGTGACAATTCAGCAAGAAGGAGGGCTCAGCAAGTGGAGCAACAGGAGGATTGGTAGAGAAATAAGGTATTCAGAACAGGATTCCTTAACAAAACATTATACCTTCCTTGTAGACAGGAAGACTGGCAGAGAGAAGGAGGGGGAGGCGATGAAAAAACTTTGGTTTTTACTTTTTTCCAGATATTTATTTAGAGATGATCATGAAAGCACTTTAGATTAGCCTGGTATCTGAGTACTATTAATTCTTACAAGGCCCTTCAATTCTTCCTGTAGAAAAGAATGCACTTTAGTTCCTTGGCTAAGTGAAAAGCTGGATCATCCTAAGCTTGTCTATACTCAAAGACAGAGAGAGAGGTGGATCCAGCAAGTGGCTTGGTTTGATTCAGATCTTAAGTAGGCCTGCTTATTTCGTGCAGGGAAAAAGTCTATACCAGGATGTACATTATTCTTGCTTTACATCCTCCTAGACATTTTCCAGCTAACATGTTATCCTTCTCAGAAAACTCATCTATTTTGTCAAATATAGATTAGAACTTGATTTCTTCAGTTGCCTTTTGTGAAAACTTTACATATAGTTCATGGCCCCTTGAAGATCTGCACAGCAGTCTGAAAACCAATGTAAACATTTTAGCAAGATAGGTAGGCTCCTAAGTTATGTGCCTCAGGTACATCACCAAAATCAGGTGGGTGAATATGCTCAGACCTTTCTGTAAAAGTCACGGTCAGACAATGTAGGGAGAGGCAAAGTAATGTACAGCTTTTGCAGAGTAGGCACTATCATCTTATTTATTTTTTACATCAGATAACTTAAAGAGCAAAATGAAAAACTACTTGCCCAGAGACACAGTGAGAAAATAGCTGGCAGGTGGGAACAGGGCTCCAACTGCGATAGTATGCGCAGATTACCATCCTTTTAAACAAAGAGTAATCAGCACAGTATTACATGCTTTTAAAATACCGGAGACTGCAATTCATGACAAGCTGAAATTAACTCTATTTTTATTCCTTGGTTTGAAATAAATCCGAGAAATCTCTTAAACTAGAGGAACATAATGGATAAGAGGTGAACAGATTGTTTTATTTGCTTTTAAAACATTGTTTCAGATTCCCAGTGTAAAAAGCTTATTTCTAGGTGTGGGTGGTATAATTGAACCAATCAGTCCTTTTATGTTGTTATTCTCCTTGATGCACATTTAAATGTAGTGCTAATAAGTAACGAATTTAAGGGGGGAAAAAAAAATAAAATCAATCCAAACAATTGAACGACATTTTCCATTCCTGACAAATTATGAAGCACAGGGAAAAATATATCTCAAAGTTCTGAAGTAATTTTGTGTGGAGTCCTGAACTCTTTTAATTTCCGGTATTTTTACAGTTCCATTACCATATCATCTTAGCATATCACAATCTACTATTAGGTGTTTGTATGGCCATTTACATTCACAATGCCCCGAAATTGGGGGGGTGGGGATTACCCATGCTTTACAGATAGGGAATAAAAGGTACTGGAAAACATGGAAGACAAGTGAGTTTAGCTAATGTTCCCATGGTATTCACATGGCCGAGTGAGCCAGGCTCTGCCTTTACACTTAGGCTGTGTGTAAATCAGCGGTCTTGCCCCTACACTTTGCACTGTGTGCTGCCTTCTTAGATCAGGTAGCCAGGAAGGAGTGGAAGAGAACATACAGAAAGAATCCTGTAAGCAGAGAAAGAAACAGAAGAGACTGGCCTGCTGAAGTCAACAGCCAAACTCACATTGATTTTCACACGTCTGGTTTCAATCTCAAGTCTAATCATTCTGCTCATGACACGGAAGTCCTCTCATCTAATGAAACTATCAGGGGATCTTCAAAACCTCAATCACAGCAGCAGAAAGGAAGGCTGTTCTAACAAAGGATGTTGGGTAGCTTTTAACAAATCTTTCGCATACACAGACAAAAAGACAGATTCTCTGTCAGCTTTCAAAAGAGAAAATTCTTAAGAACTTTGGTGGCAATAAATGAAAAAAGAAGAGCAAAAAACCCCCTCTCAAATTAGGGATTCAGTAAACAAGATTCTTATTGTTCTTCTAAGTCTGAGTTTGAGGTGAAGATACGAATCTTTTAAAGGAGACAATAGAAAAAAAGGGAGTCAAACAGTTAAAGAAGCTTCACCAGGTTGGCTTGATAATAAAAGAGTATTTTTTTTATTATTTTTTTTTTCTTTCTTTCTTTCTCTAGGCCTTCTCTTAATTGTACACTTTAAAAACAATTTGAGGGGGAAGGTGGGGGTGGAAGGCCTAGAAAAACTAAAGGGAGTCAATAAGGAAAGTTCAGAAACCAAGGATAAAAACAAGGCATTTCTGCTTCTGACTGAGACACACTAATAGGAACTCTAACACAACATGTATTGCACTCATAATTCTTCTGCTCATGCTGGTTATTCATGCCTTTTCAAGCGTGACATAATCGCAAACCCATATAGTTACAGCAAGACCTTGACTAGTCACAGAGTTAAATGGTTATTAATAGAATTTAAAGAAAAGACAAAAAGAAAGAAACTAACTTGGAAAAAGAACCTACTAGAGTTACAGAAAATAAGAATAATGCAATTAATCATTTTTAAAATACTGCCTTGAAAGACAGAAACAACTCCAGGTTCCCCTGTTCCCCCTTTTGGTAGCATGGCTTTGTTTCACAAAGTTTTTCCAATGTGTAACCCTGACTAACTTTCATACTCCGTGGAAAATCAATTATCACAGAAATTAATAATGTCTCCTTATTATGGATATGTTAGTTGTTCTAGGAAGTAGATCAATTTGAAAGATAGATCAGACAAGGTCAACAAATTCATGCCAACACTGAAACTTAGGAATACGGATAAGTGTAAGACTGACTATGATGGCTTAGACCAACAAATGTAAGTGAATGACACATCAACACAACGACTTTGCAAACGGTACTTAAAACATTAAAATCCAAGAGGAACATACTTCTCCTTAAGTAAATATCCTCAGTCAATGCTCCCCATGTGAAAGAAAAAAGAAGGGCTGAAAGGGGAACGTATAGTATCGGAGAGGGGAGGAGGGGATAGGAACTGGCTAAAAACATCAGGGTTGCTTTAAGTGCATCAGGACTATGGCTGTAGGGGTAGGCAGAGGACAGTGTTAAATACAGCATATGTAAGGAACCTAGACGCAAATGAAGAAGAAATGAAAGAGTCTGAGGGAGTGAACAAAGCAACTAAGGAAAGACAAGGAGGCACTGATGAGTAGACAGGACTGGGATACAATGTGGAGCACAGGGAACAAAACCACAGGACTACAGAGAGGCTTCAGAACAAAGGACAGAAAATGAAAAGGGAAGGTGAGAAAATACAGACAATTGTTAAAACATATACTCAAAATGGAGAAGGAAGTGAAAGAAGGAGGAAGAAAGCAGTGACATGGGGAGGAAAATGCAAAGAAGAAAAAAAGCATAAAAAAAAGCTTGCCAGAAAGAGTCAACCTTGTCAGTCAAAAGGATGAGATGTAATCACATAAAGAATCAATTCTGGCCTTGCAGAAGATATTCCCGAACAGAATGAAATTTCCCTAAAGGAAATGCCTTTATAATAATAAGAATTAACAAATCAATAGAAGAACTGTTTAATTTTCTTGCCATTAGTTCAAATTCATGTTCCCTGCAAAGAATGTCTGAATGACAATCATTGAGCAAAGCAGAATCTCATTTATATTACAGTTGCCAATCAAAGCTACAAAGCTACAAAACATATACAACCAGGATCTTTGGCAGATACCTACAATATAGCAGTCCAAAAGAGAAAACTGAGTTAGATCATACTGGAATAAAGGAAGTTTTATTCTTTAATTGAATACAAATTAGTCAAGCATTCTCTGTTACAAACATTTTAAAGTAAAGGTATATGTAATAAAGTGTGATGTTCTTGAAAAAGGTGCATCTTGAATTCAGGAAGAACATTGCTTGGTTTCATACCAATTAGTGGATAATTTTAGATATTGGAAAGGCTTTCGGATCAGACAAACAAAACATAAATCGTCACACACGCTTCTAATTGCTTCTACATAGCCCACCCAAATGCACATATAATACTCAAACACAATTTTCTGTCATCTAGAATGACTGATCACTTGCTGGTTGGTTTGTGTTGTTTCAGGAATGCCCTGAAAGATGTCTTCCTGTGCCCTCTCCAATCCTCAAAATCCATAATCCTTTCCTTTTCACTTCAGTGTCCACAGCATGCAACAGAGCAGAAGCAAACACTGAACCTACTCAGAATGCTGGCTAAATTCCATTGCCGCATCCACACCCCTCCCAGCATCAAACCCCTTGAATAGAAGTGCTGATTTTCAAAAGCCAGATTGTGTGCATTACAGAGCAATTGTGAGTTTTGTTAATTCCTACTAAAATCAATGGTCTTCAGAGGTGTTCAGTACATCCCAGTAAAAAGCCCCCCCAAAATGTTTATTTTTTCCCCACATGGGGCTGACAGCCTACAGAAGCAGCGGGGTTTATGTTTTATGGGCATGAATTATTGGTTAGGAAAAGAAGTTTACATTCATTTTAGAAATACATCACAGACAAACTGCGTTGGAAGCAATTTAGCATTCCTACTAGTTAAACTGCCAGATCTTTGCAGATTACTTCTAAGTGCTATGTTGGTAGGCACACTTTGCCTAGCAACAAGTGCCCGATTTCGTTCCATTTCCTGCAGACACAATAGAGGTGCATAAATTGCTTCAGGCTTTAAGCATTCAGAAATTATAGCTGCTGCTCCAAATGTATCTAGTCATAAACTTTCTTGCACACAGATATCGTATATAATCTCTTTACATAGATGAACATGTCTAAAGATAAACGTGCGAGGGGCTGTTGGTTTTTTTAGGGTTATTGGGTGTTTTTTTCTCCAAATGCCTGTTGTTTTCCAAAGGCAAAGTTACATTACATATTAGCAAAAATATTTTTATAAACCCATATTTAGAATCAGAAGACAATATACTAACATACCTAGATACCAAGGGGACTGTAACAGACAGAAAAGTATTTAAAAAGTCAGACTGTAAAGTAGAAAATTAGTAATACAGAAATATTGTAGGGAGCTAGCCAAGTACAAGTGTTTATTGAAAGACTGAGAGTTAGAAGATAAATCTAGGTGAAAAATAGCATCTGCTAGCACAAACCAAAAAACTTTACTATGGAAAGCACCAGCAGAAAGAGTATTCATTAATAAAGACAGGGTCTATTGATCGTAAAAGGAGAATGTGAAAATATTTCAGGATATGTATTCTGCATCAAAGTAGATATTTTGAAAGAATGGAGACCTGGAAGATACCTGTAATCAAATAAAACAATATTTAGAAAATATCACCTAGGTGGACCAGGTGGTCTGGATAATATTACCCTGTGTATTAAGTAGGTAGGTCTTTAGTTGTTCAGTGATAGGAGTGCAAGATCGCAGTGGAAAGGATACCATGATATTCGTGTGAAGTGAAAAGGAAGCTGAAGAGATGGTGGCGAATAAGGTAGGGATGGGATTGGGAAAAGAAATACAGAAGTTCAAAACAGAAGAGTGCTGCGGGACTGTGCTCCTGCCTGTTCCTAGGTTAGCAGAAATAATTATAATTTTGCCTTCCACACCCAGCTTTTTATCAGGAATATCATGTGAAATCAAAGGTACTAAAACATATGTCCTGAAAGAATTTAAATCCATTTTACTATCCCAGATAATGCTGTGACATTTCTCTTGCACTTAAGAGCTGGTACCTCCAATGGAACCTCGAACGGAGCAGGATCACGATTTTGAACAGAGTGTTTCCTGGTCAGGTATTAGGTTGGAATTTCCTGTCACCAGACAAATAATTTTATTATTCTGAAGTTAAAAAATTCCAAAGCAACAAATAAACTACATCCCCTATCCCCCTGCCAATATTTACCATTAACTTAAGTGTTTATCTTCAGATAAAATCTGTTTCATGATTTATTTTTATTTCTGTTATAAAAAATTCAGTTTGCCACATTACTAAAGCTGGCCATGTAAATAAAAATAAACACTAGCAGGGAGAGTGCACAATTTCCCACTTAGCACTTTAACATATGTATCTGCTCCTCAATTTCTCCATGGATGTCTAAAAGAAAGAACAGTATGTACACTTTAAAGAAAGAGCTAAATATTATATGTTGCTTTTCTGTCATTAAACAGCTCAGAAAGGTTACCTGGCAGTTTTTCCAATGCTTTTTCAGACAACTCCTTTCCACATACAGGTATGTACACCCACCCACCCACGTATAAAATATAGCTACACATATACCTATAAAAGTAACAATACTTTAATTAGCACAAAAATGTATACACCATTTGTGGAGGGTATTGCAAGAAGAACAGAACAAGATCATAACTAAAACAGAAGATGAAGAAAGGGTATTTACTGTTGTACCTGCTGCCATAAAACATCAAAATTAATTTTTAAAAAATTCAGTGAAAATACATTAATAATGGGAAAAGCAGAGAAATGTAGTAGGTCTATTTTAAATAGTTTTGCAATAGGAAGTGGGCATTTTTTCAGTACAAATCATCAAACGCTAGGAACTAGATTTCAAGGAAGGCAATTAGACCAAACTCATTTTTGTTCTTTTTCTTTGCACACTCTTTTTCAATCTTTCGCTTTTGTAAGAGTTTTCCTTAAACTAGCTTTTCTTCTGAAGGGAATTGAGAGATCAAATACTAATGGCAACAGGCTCTCATTATGCATACTTTTTTACTTATTAATTGAATATAAGAAGCAAAGTATCCTCTTTTCCTTTTTCATACAGAATGGCAGCCTTGGAAGAGCACTGCAATTTTATTAACTTGGCTTTTATACCGAATTTTCTGCCTTTATACCTTTCACAACAGAGCTCCATCGAAAACTCGGGAATTTCTGATCCTGTGGTTAGGCCTCACAGTTAGCAGGACTCTGCTCATCAAGAAGAATTCCTTGAATTGGAAATGTTCCCTGCATTTCAGGGACACACACATAGCACAGGCCTGAAACAAGGAACAATTTCCAGCTAGCCCTTTGCTCCTGGGGACCAAACACCACCACTATTCGGTACAAAAGGGGAAAAGAAAGCAAAAGGAAAAGGCCAACTGGAAAGTGATTTGGGTTCCCAGGAATACAATCATGCAGAATGGAACAGATTTTATGTTAATTTTTCTGAAAAGTTCTCTACAGGCTTCCGTAAATCACATACATTTCTTCCTAGTTCTTCCAGTTTCCATCTGTCCTTCTGGAACATAGCCTGCTCTCCCCATCATTTGTCAAATTTGCTGTTTTTGAATGGAGTACACAGGTGACTCAAGGGACAATTCGACACTACTATTCTGAGTAATGAAATGACATAAAATTCTTTAAAATTTATCTACCTTTATTGCTCTATGAACCACACTGGGACAATTGCCCCCCAAAATACATGAAGCATATGTCAACAAAGATGACACCTCCCTCATGCTCAATTGATGAGCATAATGCAAATTAATACTATGAATTCCATCCTTGCATGCCTTGTGGTTTTATATTAGGATTACAAAATATATGAATAGGACAATTATTTCATTTCAATATCTACCAATTTCTTTCCTTTACTTCAGCGGGTTTTGGACCAAGCCCTAAACAGCTGCTAAACTCTTATGTTCTTCCCCTCTTTGGAAGTGCTTTTCCTCTGTGTTAGTATGAACAGTCTTGCAAAATGCCTCCAGACCTTCCAGCAATAACATATAGTGGGTCAGTGTTGGAGCGGCGGAGGAATGCACATAAGTTGACTCGATATGAGTGATAGAAGTGATTCAACTTTATTTGCACGGATAGCTCATATTTATACAGTTTGCGATAATTATGCCTACTAGTCCTAATATGATTGGTACATTGGTAATGTTTATTCATTACTAAAACACACCCACTTGTGATTTGCAGCTATGCGTGTTCCGTAACTTTCTCATGGGAACTTCTTCAAAAGTTACTTATGAAGTTATGCCAAGGTCACACCGTCCCTGTCTTTCTCCTGATAACAGCGAGACCAGCTGTTGTTTTTTTCCTGATATCAGCAAGGCCAGCAGTCTTCGGCCAAGGCCTAGTCTTGCTGCTCAAACTGACATTCTTTCACACAGAACTCTGCTCGCACAACTTTTCTATAGACCCATGTCCTTTTTCATCAAGCCAATTCCCAACAGGTCAGGATATTTAGGTTGGATTACACGTGGGAATGTGTTCAGGGGTAAGAAATACTGAAGTTTTTTTGTTGTTGTTTGTTTTTATAACAACAGTAATACCACTTTGATTTTTTCAGACTGTAAATTGCAGAATGCTGAAAGTACAGACCTGGATACGCAGTTTGTTTCAAATTGGGTTCAAGGTGAGACCAAGATGCAGCAACCAAATACTTCCCAGAAGATCCATGCACTATATTTGTGGCAGCTAATTGAGACTCAGTTCTTAGTCAAGTTACAATAGCTTTTTCTGCATCCTTTAAGTTGTTTCAGTATGCATTTTCTCCTCCCCTACTTCACAGCCAGAATCTCTCCCTTTCACTATTTCTGGCAAAAATAAATCAGTGAGAAAATTCTTCTAAACATATTAACCCACTTCGTAGGAAGGGAACACCAGGACTTGAGTAAAGCTGAAATGCTAGATGTCTGCATGATCTTGAGCTGACCTAACACAGTAGGCTTCCCACATACTATTAAGCTACAAAGCCAAGGGGCAGTCGTACTTCTAATACTGTGACTTTAATTTGCAGTGAAAAATATCAAAATGAAAAATAGTCTTGGTAAAATCAGATTTCATCCTCAAGATCTTGTGTCATCCACAGTCCCAGCTCATTCTGTCTTCGTACTCTAACTCAGCCTCTCTGAAGCAGACAGAAAGGAAAAAGCACCAGGGAACAAAATTCATCCTATTTTCAGTAGCAGTTTCCACCCTGATTTCACCAGGGCAGGACAGAAACATCTCACGCAGTCCTAGCTTCCCACCTCTGTTTCAAGACTTGACTTATCTGATGGTCTGAAACTGCCATGAGTGTTAATTAATGCACAGTAACTTCACAAGCTCCTGTAAGAAAGGGAGGACAGGACATTCTGCAGAGCCTCTTCCTCTGTAGAAGCCAGGAATTTTTTGTTTCAAATGAAAACATGAGGGGTCACTGTGATCTTAACATCAGTAAAAATGGCTAGAGGGGCTGTACACACTGATTTGACCCATCCTCTGTATTTGGGACTTTCTACAAATAATTAATTTTTGAGGTAGGTATTTATTGTAAGGATTAGTCATGGATTCTCGTACTTGTATAAGAAGCTGTAGCTACAAGTCATTTTCTGCCCTTGCAAACACTTGCAGCTGCATATGTGGATCTAAGGCTTGCTATGACCCTTCATTGGTTTTCTCAGCTTTTCAGTAACAACTCACAATTTTAGAGAATGTTTAATTTTCCAAGTGTTGAACAAGTGAAATAATTTCTTTGCAACATGCCATGGAAATCAGGTAAATACAACATTATGCATGTGATTTAGAGAGGGCAATTGCTCTAGTAAAACGAGTTTCAATTTCTGTATAGTCAGTTTTTGACTTTGTTAACCTTCCAGTTGTTTGTTGGTGCTGCTTTTATCATCACTTTGTCTTTGCTTTTTCCTACTAAACTTTTCATGTAAAGATTTATTACAGAATGATTACTTTTAGATATCTTACTTCGAACACCTTATTTCTTTTTCAGAGCCATCTGAATGCTCCTGTTGCTCTCCCGATATCCTTTGTTATTGGCTTTGTGGAAAATACCCATGCAACTCTGATGACATTGACTGCTAGCCCCTGCTCACACTCCTATTAACTCCAGTTGGACTAGGACTTCGCACATAAATTAACAATATTTCCTATATGAGAGGTAGAAAACAAAAGATCTCATGGTACTTAAAAGTTATAATTGGTTTTAAGTGACAGTAGGTGGATTCAACAAAGATAGGACCATCAGATATAAATCATTGTGTAAACAAATGTTCCCTGGTGGAGCCCACTGCCAGTGAACTCTGAGAAGCTACCTGCTGGAAATAGCAAAATGGATGTGTGTGCAATAACAAGGTTCCTTAGATGGGCATTTGCCAGCAGTTTGCTGCACAGGTACATCTTTCCAAATGTATAACCAGTCAACTTGAGCAGACATAACTGAATTTCATTACTGTATTTGTTTTATTACTAGTAAACTTGCTGCTAAGGCAGGAGTTTGAGAAGAATGACTTCAAACTCTGTTGCCTACCTAGGAAAGACTTGAGGGCTAAGAGACCCCACACCGTTCAGACAACTCAAACCATCCATTTGCTGAGGTTAGGCATTATACAGATGTTAGCAAAATGGAAATGAGAGGTTGCTTAGGGCAAAACACATGTACTAACCAACAGTGTCTGGCATTCAATGGATCTAGCAATTTTGTTTCTGTAGTTAATAAAACATGACTCTGCCAATTATCATAACTAATAGCATGACAAAATGGAAAAACAAAGTCTCTCTCACACTTACATGTCTAAATAGCTAACTGGGATTTTCCAAAACTGAGCACGTTAACATTCAAAGACATGGGAGGGGAGAAGGGCAACAGAGACTACATACATTTCCATAACTTTTGTAACTCTCTTCTGGTTGTCTTTGTCCAGAGGGACACAAGTACACATTTAGTTAATATTTTAAGCAGTAATTATGACAGAGCTTAGAAGACACCAAGCTCCAAGTGTCCCAAGAAGGAAGGCAGCAGCATTACCCTCTTTTTCTGGAAGCAGAACCTCTGACTGAACATCACAGAGCAAGTCACTGGCAAAGGCAGGACCCGAGAGCAGGTCTCAAGCCCTGCTCCAGATATCTGTCCCTTAAGCATTATATTCTCAATTGGTCCCTGTCTCTCTCTAAAACCAGCCCTCATATGCGAGTTTCTTATGTCCCATATGATTTCTGAATCTTCTCTGTTGACTGGAATGAACAACAATAAGGAGAGTAAACTGGAAACCTGGTCCTTTGCATGTCCCATCAGTGGGCATGTCTGCTTGCATATAATTTCTAGCCTTGGAATGCCAGAGCTCTCCAAGGGTCATTGTTTTAACATAATCCCGGTGAGATTAAAACAGGAAAAACCTAACAAGCGAAAAATTTCTGATGTTAGATGTGCAAAAATGCACTATCCGAATGTTCTTCTTAAAAACCAGTACAACTCTGACATTCAAAAAAACCTTTCTTGGTTTACTTTTTAATTTTTTATTGGGTAAGGGTTTCTGTATATCTCTGCTTTGCTATTTTTCCTCCAGAGGTTAAAATAAATCTCCCAGCTTTCTATGGAACTGCACTGTATCACTTCTTGCTGACAGTGAATTGAAACATACAGTATTCTTCCCTACAGTTCTTTGTGCTATAATAATCTACCATGGCATGCTCCCATCTCAGCAGTCTAATATCAGCGGATATTTCTCTAATAGTCTAAAAATTAGCATTTAAAATCTTAATTGCTTCCTGACTAATGATGAAAATGATGAGTTAAATGTGCAAGAATTATTTATAAAGTGCAATGGCAGACTAATTTTCTCTTCATATTTTAAAAATACAGCAGCCAGTGAGGACTTTTAGAGCAATTAGTAAGGTAGACCATACAAGTCTGTGCACGTGAAGCTTCTGTAGTTTGTACTCCATGCTTTTTTTGGTCCCTAAGGGTGAATAGTGTCACATTTCTTCACCTAAGATCTATTCCTGCACTTGCCTCACTTCACCTGAAGTGTAAAATCCCAGGCAGAACACACTCTATCTATCGGTTAAATTCTGCTCCCATTGTAGTCAATGTGTGAGCTCTCTATTAAATACAGTGGAATCATGACAGCTTAAAATACTGTTATTCACAGTAGGACAAAAATCTTCAAGCACATATTTTCTCCTTAAAACAGAGATTAAATATGGCCACCTGACCAGAAAGACTACTAGATAAATTCACCTTCAGTGTTTTTCAAACTTCCAAACTGGATAATTCACTTCTGTATGGACTCAGTGGGGAAAAAAGCAATAGTTACAGTGGCGTCAAGTTTAACATACACACATTACCGCAAACAGCTGCACAATTTAGCAATAGACTTTTTTTCCATTGTTCCTTTAACACTTAGAATTCTCTTAGGTTCATACACTGTAGGAGGATGAATGAAGCCCCTAAATTTCAGTATGATACAGATTATGCAAGACAGTTTCCTACAAGTTAAAATATACACATACCTATATAATTTTACTGCATGGTACAGGAAAAAAAGTATGTATAAGTTTTCTGCTCAACAAAGAGAGAAACTGGGTTTATAAGAAGCAGTCACTTAAACTGGCTTCTCTGGATTCCCAAAATATTTCTACTGCAAGCTCCACAGCTGTGGTTCTGGCTCCCTATTCATTGCCTTGAAAGCCACGAAAACTTGATCCTTTTCTTCAGCTTTCAGTCTGAGATTCCATCCAAGCAATACCTGCAGAACTGATCTACCAGGAATGAATCCTGAGCACTCATACTTCAATATCTTTCAA
Source organism: Astur gentilis (assembly GCF_929443795.1). Classification (NCBI taxonomy): domain Eukaryota; kingdom Metazoa; phylum Chordata; class Aves; order Accipitriformes; family Accipitridae; genus Astur; species Astur gentilis. The sequence continues at coordinate 3,642,185 of NC_064892.1, forward strand.
AATCCAGAGACAAATTCTGATTCATCCATTTGGAAAGTCACAGAGGAAAAGCCATTGTCTGATTGTCAGGTTTCTCTGGCTTTATTTGGTGACCTGTTGAAGATGATATGTGTCCAAAAACCTCAAAATTCCTTCCCAACAATGCAAAAGACAACCTAAACATGATAGCCTTCTTTTACATGCCTGTGCTAGCCTATTTTTTGGTGGGAGGGGGGTTGGAACAAAAAAAAAAAAACCCACCCACAATTGTGGACACCCCTCCAGCTAGAGCACAAGAGACCCCCACTGCAGTTTTGGTACTGTGTAATAGAAAATCACAGCCGACCCAAAACGATGCATGGAAAAAACATTATTTATTTCAAAAAGGAAAATTAAATCAAAATCAGTACCAGTAAGGAGCAGTATCAAGGTTAGAGAATAAGATAATCACTGAAAGCACGTAAAGAAGATAGCGATACAGAGTTAGGAAAGAAAAGTAGAATGCTACAGTGATATTTTATAGTCCATTTTAAAAAGCCAGCTTCATTTTTAGTGTCACACTCCTCTTTTGAGAAAAAAAAAACCCAAGACGAGTGAAATAATTCACTCTTATGTACCTCTGCTGGCCTCAAATTATCACACTGGCAAGAAACTGGAGCTTTGTACCATAACCTACTTTTAGCCTATGCAGATCTAATGTAGACTGAATTAATTCATCATCAGTATTCATTTATACTGAAGCTATGCCTAGAAGTGGAACAGGCATTTTAAGGAAGAAGAAAATTAGTCAAAAAAAAAAAAAAGAAAGATAAAGGTATTTGTCTACTGTTTTTAAAAGAAAGTAAATTAAAGCTGCGTTTGCTTGATTGGCCATCACTTTTTGCAGCAGTTATGCCAAGGTCACAGTTATTTTGATAGCACCACAGGGAACATATTTTCACATGGGTGACATATTCTTGAATAATTGCTCCAGTGTATTAGGAATAAAAGCATTCAAGAGTGGCTACACAGGGTTACTTTCATCTTTCCCAAATCTGAATATGTCAGACCCTGCTCCAGCATTGCTTTTGTTTCCATTGACAGTTCACTAATACAGCAGCACAGCGCATGTTTACATACATAAATAGACAGGAGTGCTGCCAGATATGATACCACTCGGACAATTTATATTTAAATTATTGATCTGGATTCATTTTAAAGGCTGATCAGCTTCAAATGTTGAGTTAATTTTAAGAGGCTGGAACAAGTCTGTAGGTCCTCACAAAATCTTTTTCAACTTTTCTGCTTTTTCACTATGTAGCATTTACATAAATCTTCAGTTATTGCAGTTTAGAAATTGTCTCCTATTCAACAGTTTTATCCACAGACAAACCATGATTTGGGGATCTCGGATGAAGCAGGCAGGCAGCCTGTGCACCACACAGCCCTGATAGGCGCAGGAGCTCTGCATGTACTACTATATAGCAAAATGAGAGAGCAGTAGCAGGTGGAGTCATGAAGACTGACATTCAGCAGGTGTAACCGGATGAATGGTCTGGCTGTAATAAAACGGGCTAAAGAATTACATGCTGAAGAAACTGCCTAAACCCCTTACAATCCTACTAATACCTAGGCTTGCCACCTGGTCTTGGCATATGAAGCAGAATTTGCATCAAAAGAGATTAACGTTGCCTCTGGGGCTAGTCAAATTTATTCTAGCAAACTAATGTGAAGCAAATAACTCTCCCTAATAGCATTTATATAAATGAGACAAAAGAGATCAAAATTTAAATATCCAACAAGATTATGTTACTCATCCATTGTCTAGGGAAAGAAAAAACTCACAACAGAAGCCATAATAATAATAAAGTATGAAAGTAAGCACAACCAAAAATGCCATAATCATCTCTCACTATAAACAGACCTGATTTGTAAAAGCAAATGTGGGTATAAGGCACCCAACTTCTAGTGTTTTTCCAAGCACAGCCATGTAACAGAACAGTGTAGCTGCACAAAACAAAATTATTTAGACCATTCTGTCAATAGGTAAATGATCTATTGATAGGGCAGTTGGTTGGAAAATATTAGCAAATTATAACAGACTGTGACGTTGAAAATGCACAAATGTATCCATTATTCCTTGTCAGGGTGCACAGAGAGGATGATGTTATTGACAGAGCTTGGTATACTTTACAGGCGTTGTACATTATCATGATGTTTGTCAGCCTTATTCAAAGTATTACCATCAGGACTTCCCCACATCCAGTCATTTATTTTTCCTGAAAAGCTATTTTACTTTTTCAGCATACAGGATGCTTTGAGAAATGCTGCCAGATATCCTGGGGCTTTCTCTTGGTAACTGCAATTGCAAAAAATTGATATACAGTACACCGAGATATATTTTGTGCAAATACTGTCAGAGCGTAATGCTCTCCAGGGCAGTAAGTATCACAGTTATCAGTGTTTGGACAGCACACATCATAGTCCTGACTGGGATTTTCAGCTACTTTATGTGCTACATGAAAACACAAAGAGCTTACTTTTATTTTTAATTTAAGTGAACAATTTATACTACCTCCAAACTTTTCTTTCCTGTCACCTGTGCTCTTTCAGTGGTATTCCAAGCAGAACTTCCAGCATATAAGCATTCCCTAATAAAATTAAAGCCTTTTAATTATTGCCTTTATCATAAAAAGAAAATCAGAAAAAAAATGGCATTAAGGAACTCGAGTCAATCTGCCAAGAAAAGCCAAGTCATGAGGCAAACAAGGAGACAGCTCTGAAGCTGGCAACACATTTGTCTGCAGAATCTTCTAAATAACCAGATGTTTCTGCTACACAAGCACACCCAGAGGTCAGCACAGGAATCCTACCAGAGATAATTACAGCACAAAATTAATGACTAAAGCTTAATTTAGGGGAAATGTTCATCTCAGACCATGCTTTCACCAACTGTTGTCAAGGAAGTTTAGAATAATCACAGGAGAAAGAAATTTACCAAACAACTGATTGATAAAGGTATCTCTAATCCATTATAACTACGGCCAACCTGTACCAAATAATTGAAACAAATCAATTTCTGCAATATTTTAATAAAGATTTCTGGGATAAGTCATAAAAATAACTAAACCAAGTTCACCAGTGTTTCTGTAGAGTAACAGGATGTTTGCATATTAAAAGTAGTTAAGAGGCTGATAACAGAGTATGACTTTATAGCCTTTACAAAACCACAGCATTTAGCGATATCATTGGGAATTGTTTGACAAAATTGCAAGACACCCTCTTACAGCCATCCCAATAGAGCAAAATTATAAGCACTGCCCTTAATTTCCATTCTTCTTTTTCTCTACACTGAAATAGCAGAGACATTAAAAAATTAAAACTTCTAGTGGTCACAGATGTGATCCTTTCACTGCTTTCTGCAGCAGTATATGCTGAATATTTTTGTTGACAAAATGTAACTAATCATTCTAAAACAGCCTAGAGCCTAGATTGAATTCCTATGTCTCTAATTACCAAACGTAAATTATGAGGTTTTTCTTTCTTTAATGTTTGAAATTGTTACTGTTTTCCATGGGAGAAGAGAGAAAACTTAAATGGTAGCATGTACAACAGAAGTGAGTTAAAGTAAATATAAACATTCATTTGGATCCCAAATGATCCTACAAAAATTTTAAACCTAACCTTTGGCATGAAGTCTGAATGCCTACATCAATAAAATGTCTTCTAGCACTGAAAGGAAAAGTAGTATAGGTTTTCAAAGTTCACAGACCAGGACTTTGTTCTTATAAGGACTGTAGTACTTTTGCATATGGCATGTATGCATTAAACTTAAGCTTAAAAGATGTTTAAAACTTACTGAAATGTATTCCACTTCCAAGGATTCTACCAGTTACAGAAATATTCCCCAACATTGAAGGTTGTGATTCAAATCAAAAGAAAGAAAAAGATTATTGAAAGGTATTTCCACATATTCTGGAGACCTAAACCAGAATATTACTAAGGCTAACACTATTTCAAAATTTAACTCTTTTAATTGAGTGTATTTTGTTTTCAAAAGCACTTTTAGGCACCTCTCTTACTTCATTTCTAAAGAGGCTTGTGAAAACTAGAGGAATAACCAGATCTGTCTTTAAAATGAATTGAAACCTTTGTTTAAAAGCAAAAGCCCTTCCTCCTCTGCCAGTAATATCAAGAAGAAAACCACCTGAGCTCTCAAGGTCTTGACCCTCTCCCTCAGAGCCATGTAGTCACGCTTGATACGCTCCAGGCCTCCCCTGTCTGTACCCCATGGAAGAGCAGCAGAGTTAATAGCCTAAGGGCTGGCCCAGGCTCAGCAGTCTCTCCACCTCTCAGGTCCATGCCCCTGGCCAGTAACAAACCACCCCTGACAGCAGATTAGGGCACCAGACTGTGGCCTCCATTCCCTACCACAGCAATCCCTTGCCGCTTTCTCCTGGTGCTGCTGTTTGGCTCGGAATCATCCAGCTCTGGTTCTTCATTGAAGACAGCTCCCAGCCTCTTACCTGCTACCGGGACACTGATCCTCTTCTGTGGGTACCAGAAGTCACAAGCTTCCAGCCTTTTCCATCGTTTCCCAGCCTGAAAAACAGACTCTGCCTGCCTCTCCTTCAGTACAGCTGAGCACTCAGGCTCCTGTAGCTGCACGGTCTTGGAGAAGACCTGGCCAATTCCCTTTCAATCGTCTCTGATGCTGTGCAGTCTGCTGCCCTCCTCCTGCAGCTCCTTTACTTGGTGACATAGACCCTCCACCTGCAGCCAAGGACACCATCTCCCCAACCCCTGCCCCAGCAAGAGGCCTCGGGGACCCCAAGACATAGAGAGATGCATCTTCTCTTGGGAGCACCGTCTGACTTGAGGCTTCTGACGTTCCAGAAATAGTTGCTCCAGTTGGCACCAAGGACGATCGTGCCCTGTAGTACATCACCACCAGTGCTCAGCACACAGACACTGTTCTCGACAAAAGTTCTGCCTGTCCTTTCTACTACTTGGTTTTCATTGCAGTTTGCTGATGGCTCATTATCATGAAAAGGTGTGCTTACCATTCTCTGCAAGCTTGCTGCAAAAGCAGTCCTATTACCATCATTCACCTGTGGGTTGATAACTGAATCAATACATTCATGATTTGCATTGAAAACACTTGAGTATATCCTGTATATTCATTAGTAGAATGCCTGTTAGCACCTTGAGCAAAGTCACGATTCTTTGCTTGTTCTTTTAAATGGGGTCCCCGGTTCATTTCAGTCTCACTGCTGTCATCCTGCCATGACAGCATCTGCTGCTACAGCTTGTCTTCCCAGCTTATGTGAAAAGTTTATCTGCATATCCATTTTCACCTAAGCCCTAACTCAAAATAACACAAAGATCTACTAGAAGGCTGGTGGTGCAAAGTACATACCTGGTAAACATAAGAATATACACAGCATCCAAAAATATAAGTTTGTTTGTGAAAACTGTTTAACTTGTGTCTTCCCCAGATTTGCATCTACTGATGCCACCAACTCGTGCCACTAAAAGACATTCATTCTAAATTGTGTATTTAGAGACAGCATGATGACACACATTCTTTCCTTCAGTAACTTAAAAGCTTTTTTATGTTCCATCACCCATCGAAAGATGCTCTCAGGTAACAGTATTCCAACAATGCCTGTTGGGAGAAATTTTGGGCAAATCTAAAGTCTGCAGTACTGTGAATGGTGTAATCATCTCCAGAGGACCCAGGGGTCCTTCCTCCCCTCCATTCTCCAGGACACATCCTTTCTTCTGCCTGCATAAGGCAGAGGACTATTGCCAAGCTCAGCCTTAAAAAAAGAAAAAAAAAAAAAAAAAAAAAGTTTAACATCTCAGAACTCTTGATAGGCCTTTAAGCAAAATTAATTCCTCAGCCAACTGCACTGAAAATAGTACTCTTCACAACAAGAAAAAAATCCAGTTAAATAGGAGCTGGATTTCTCCAGTTATCTGCAGGCACTTGAGTATAATAATCGCTCCTTCAATCCCATGGATCAGACTTTGTTCAGGTCTGAAGTTCAACAGCCAGTAACCATCTGGACAACTACTCACATGTATTGTTTAAACAGTTACTCTTTTGCATCAGCAGCTTTTAGCTTTCCTTCTGTGGCTTCTCTCCTCGCATCAGCATCAAAGGTCTTCTGTCTGAACTCCCTCAAAAGGCAGTCTCAAGCTATTTCCCAGCTGGAACAATATAGGGACAATCCTACAAAAAGCCTCCTGCAGCCACCACCTTGTTGCCTCTTGCCTTTTCATGCCTCGGAGAAGTTCAGAAGGGTCAGTTTCCTCTCGGTGCTTGGAAGCAAAAGCGTTTGCCCTGTACTGCCCGGCACTATACCTCACAAGTCTCACTTGAAAAATGCTGACAAAAGGCCTGAGCATTGCCATGGAAACACCTTATCCAATATTGTGCTTTCTTGTAAAACTATTTGCCAAGGGAGGCATGGGTCTGCTAAGCACGAACAAACTCTCATCTCCTAAATAACCAGCACATATTTTCCTCAAGCAGAATGCTTTTGCCACTGTTTTAAAGCCAATGCCACAAGCTTTTTTTCCATGGAACTGCAAGTGCTGCTTGGACCCAGCAAGGAATTCCAATTTGACTAAATAGGATTTAACTTTCTTCTCGCCTCCTCAATCAGAAACCCCAAATACGCACTGAAGCAAGTCTATAACACCAGCTATTGGTGAAAATGCCGCCAGTTGTGAGCTTTACAATACACCTGCTCTTCTTATTGTAGAGGGCAAACCTCTAGCATCATTTAACCTCTAGCTGAAACATGGGAGAAAGCGAGATGATGATGCCACAGTAAACCTTGTCGGCAGTCTGTAAATTCCTTCCCTGCAGCTGGCCCAGCACCCGTCCTTCCCTTGGTCAGGAAGGGAAGCTATGGCTTTCTACCACAGCAGCAAATATCTTCTCAGGCAACAACTACTTCACTACTTATTGCAAGTGGTGCAATTGATGGAATCTGGCAAGCAAGTTCCAAGGTTTTAGTTAAGAAAAAAAAAATGCAAATTGAAAAAGTCATGAAAGGGACATTAATGTTAAAAAAAAAAAAGCTCTCAAATTAGTAAATACTAGAAATAAGGCTGTTCATGAAGCATGAATTCAGACCCCTTATATGTATTCAGTGTAATGGCTTTGCTCAATATTACAGAGCAAGCCACCTATGCAGCCAAGGAAAGAGGAAAAAAAAAAAAGCCCACACAAAACCAAAAAGGACCCCCAAACAAACAACAATGCTCCCCATGACCAGTGCAATGTTCTAAGCTAAAATTGTTCTTATCTTCTAAACCTTTATTTTATTCACTGTTTATCTTGTCTTAGATGATACAAAAGCAGAAAACAGCAGAAAACTAGAAAAAAAGTAGAAAGTAGAAAGCACTGGCCCTCTTTCCACCACTCCCATTAAATGCATTTACGACTTAATGATTTGTTTCTATAGTACATCACTCGTATTCTCCCTCCAGGCCTGCACTCTGGAACAAGCTTCCTACAAACAGATACCACCATATTTTACTCTGTATTCTTACACATTCTTTCACATTTAAGTGGATTGAATAGCATTTGCCATCTATTAACCCATCCATTTAATTTATCTAAATCCTTCTATAATCTGTCAGATTGCTTGGTTTTTTTCACTGTTTGCTACTGAATCTAATTGAACAGTATCTCAAAAATTTGAAAGTTCATCCATTAGCCTTGTCAAACTAATTAAAGTGCATAACAAAACCACAAAGGAATAAACAATAACCATGTTCATAAATAATGAATTCTATTACCTTAGTATTATTTTTCTCATTTCAGACATTCTATTTAAGGCTAATTTTTGTTCATTTTTATTCAGTGTTATATTCACTTCCAGTTTTCATATTCAGTGGTTCATTCTATTCATAATTGATTTCCAAGGTGAAACCTTTCTAGGTACACACAGACCATCTACTGTGCATGGTCAGTGCCAATTTCAATCAGCATTTTCCTCTCTGCTCATGCAGCCTGTAACTTTCTCAAAAAATCCATAGACAGCACATCAGTAAGATGCAATCATCTCTTCTTGCTACAACAGGAGTTGTTGTTAAATACTATTTTTTCAGGGATTCTTTTATGAGTTAATCAAAGTAACATCCACCCATTGGCCACTTTCTGTGACAGCCTTGAGAGGTATGGTCTTTATTCCATGTAGGTTATGGAAAAGAGAAGTCTGGGTGGTAAAAGCTGGACACTCCCTCCTCCCTACCCCAAGTCAATATTACAAATTTAGCGATGAAAAGAAAAGTTTGATGCTTTTTCCACTTCTTTTAATACTCTTGAGGTTTCCTGGCCCCTTGGACCTATTTCACCTAATCATCAAACGCCAGATCCATTAGCAGAAGATGGATCACGTAAGCAACACTGGCGTCAGTTACACCTATCGCTGTTCTAGGGTTATATGCCCTGATTATCATCCTAATATTGACTCACAAGACTTAGGCATCTCATGACAGCAAATAAAGCATAAAGAACCCTAGCTGTCTCCAGACCGATGCTGCAAAGCTGCTTTCCCCTTGTAAAAGGAGTACATTTAGTAGACTCATAGATTTATAGTGGAGACTGTTACGCCTGAACTGCAGAGGCCAGATGTAGTTGTCCATGCACTGAGCCCAAAGACTTATTCTTGACTGAAGAGTCGGTTCATTTGAGCCGGAATAACCTATCAAGCTAGCATGTGTAAAGCACACCCACGCTGATGGCTTCAACTCATGGTTCTGGATTGGCAAAATTCTGCCTCTGTGTTCCAAAATATACCTTTGCTAAAGACACTGGAAAATAAAAAAAATACCTGATTTCCACAGGTGGCTTATTTCAGTTGCTACACCTTGTGATGCAGGTGGTCCTTGAGCCTGACTGCGGGTACAAGGATGCATCATTTAACACAGAAGTAAGGAGACAGGACCTCTTACGTCACGTATTTCAGCCACAAGACTAAAAAGGCAAAGATAGCAACTGTAAACAGTAAATTTAGCTCAGGGTAGACAAAGCAGTGCAGGCAAGCTCTGGAATTGTGAACTCTTGTCCCAGGTAGCTCCGTACTCATTTCCAGATGCTGCCTTAAATGCCAGCTCAGTCCTGGGGTCTGTGACTGGAGCCAATTAAAATCAGAAAAGTGGAGCTCCTCCGAGGAAGAAAACCTCAAAGGGCAGGTAATTTTTGAGCTGTGTGACATCATCTCTATTAAAAAACATGTACTTGTTTTCCAGTATTTAACTGTGGTCATCTCTTGTCTACATGGGAAAGGTTTTTTTTAAAAAGCTGTGGATATACTTTAACAGAAACAAGTCATATCTTGATCATTTAAACAAATTTGAGTTCCTCCAGGGAAACAGTCTTTATCCTCCACCATGTGCCTCATTTTTGGTCCTTCTACTCAGCCTCTCCTTTACTGCACATTCTTTTTCAATTATCAATTCCTATAGTTCTGTTTATTGCTTCCTTGCTTATGTATTAATACTAATGTTAATAAATATCTTTATCGACCATTCTGCCAGTCTCTGTGTCTTGTAAATTGTGATCAATGTCCAATGCCTTTTTAAATCAGCAGGTCTCTATGATAAAATAAATTGAATAGTGACTGCTATTAGATGCTCACTTAGTGATAGCAACCCATAAGAATTTTTTTTTAAACACATCAAAAAAATTAAATACATCAATAAAATGTAAATCCATCAAAAAATTAAGTGCCTGGTTCTGAGATTGCTTAATGTAGACATGAATGATAGTACGATATTCTTTTAAATTGGAAGACTTTCAATAACAAAACAAATACCACACAGAATTGTAGTGTCCCAGCTGAGTAACCACTTTTAACAACCAAACTTGTAATCGCGTCAAAGAATGAATTCACATTAATTTGAAGAAGAGGCAGTTTAAAAGAGTCATTTCCATAAAACCAACCAGGCTGACTGTTATAAATTATTTTCTTATTCTTTATCAACCCTATCCCTTATCAGTCATTCTATTATTTCACCCCAAACTTAGAATACCTTATAGGTCACCTGGATCATTCAGTTTGGAGTTTCTTAGTAGTGCTGTTATGCAGCACTCTTCAGTTCTTATAAAATAATGTATAAGGTGAGAATTACCTCATAATTCTGGTGTGCCAGTTTTTCACACTTAAATGTTAAATCTTTTGATTTTAATTTTTAAAAAAAAATTTCCCAGTAAATAAAGTTTAATTTTGCCCTTGATAATAAAGGGTCAAGGTGGTATTTTATAATCCTCACATGATATCAGTATGTCATTCTTTCCAAATGCAGAAAATTAATACCCATTCAAAAAATTTGCCTTTTCTGCCAAAGTACTCAGCGGTGCTAAGAACTGCCACCATGTTCTTAATAAGACAACTGTTTAACTACCACAGTCCAAGAACTGGGCACAATACTTGAAAGATGTGTCATTTTCAAATGGTTTCTCAAGGTGGTGGTCGCAGTGGTAGTATTCTGTTTAACTGTATATTAGATTGTATCAGTGGGGCAGATACGCTATATGTAAACTAGTACAGGACTAGGTGTTATTTGTCTTTCCTTTGGACACTTCTTGGCATGAAAGAGATTTTTTTTTTTAAACTTAAAAAATGAAACTGCCTAAATTTGTAGTCTTAGATTCTATTTACCTGCTTTATTTTTTACCTCAGGTATTTTGATTTAGTGTTAATAGACAATTTAACACATCAAAGCCATTTAGGCTTGCAGGTAATAAGTCTTTCAGTATTTATGTTTCATCTTTGACTCTCCTGATGAAATTCTGTATAAAGTAATATCTTGTAATTACGGGGAAAGAAGTGGATGAGGGAAAAAGAAAACAGCAGTGAAGAATCTTAAAATTTCTTTCATTCCCAAGGTACTATTTGACCCTTGAACTCATTTTTTTCATAGTCACCAACCATTTTCTATTTGATTTTTTAATATTGATAATATTGTATACTACATCTGTTTTTATTAGACTGTTGATCACTTTTCCTTTTTCCATTAATTTCTATTGGTATCTAGTACTGACTGAAAAGTAATTAGTGGAGAATATTATTTTAGACCAACCTTACTAAACATTTCTTATATTTCACTTCAGATTACAGAAACAGCCAAGGAGATAAATGGAAGAAAGCCTTAACCAATATAAGCAAGCTGGGCTTAACCAGCATTAAAAGCCATTAAATCAATAAGCTAAAAAGAATTAGAAATGTAACTTTAAAGAAAAATAACCTTTGCAAAGTTAAGGTCTAAGTTGGATACATTTTTAGTGGTATTTATTTGAGTAATCCAGTGAAAAGAGGCATAATATGCAATTCCTTGCATTATCCTGGTCATGATAACGCAAAGTATGTTCACGGTAAAAAGGGCAGCTTTCAAACAAGTAAGGCAACAGGTCCGAAGTAAGATGGAAAATATCTTTTCCTAAGAAAACAGGGTGAGTTATAACTGGCAAGAGTCAGAATTTTAAGCATGCCTCATGAGAATAGACTGAAAGCAGTGAGGACAATAAAATGGTCCTTAAGTGTCAGTGCTTATTAAAACAAAGCAGCATCCAAGGAAAATATGTTACTTAAAGGAAAATAAAACCCAACTTTGTCCTAACGGTTTTAAATGCTGTTGTAGTCCTTTAAAAAGTTGCTAATGTTTATTCATACTTTTCAGTCTGACAAATTTTCCAAAAGTGCTATAAGCAACTCACATCTGCATATAATTTCATTACCCTTCATTCAAGAGCCTGTAGCGATAATTTTGTAAAGCATATTGTTGACTTTCTCAAAGTACTGTTTCTTCTAAGGTTAATACCAGTAAGTATTTTTTTGTTTCTTTTTGTTGTTGTTGTTGTTAAAAGCAACATGGATTTCTGAGTATTGGAGCACTACAGAATTTTTACTTTTCTCATCAAAGCTGGGGAAAATGTACCATTGTGTTACTCGACCAATTCATATGTATAGTCAACATTTTTTAAGATCTTTTTCTGAAAGAACATTAGGGTAAGGATAAGAGATGGTCCTAAAAGTAATGACTTGGCTTGGCAAAGGTTTTGCTATACTTTTTTCCTATAACCTTTCAGTACTCTATTTTTAAATCAAAATCCTGTACAGAGAAATCCCTGGGAGCATCCTATCCATTCCAGTAGTAAATTACAACATACATCCAATAATGCTAAAGCAAGTTTAGCACTATATCCCAGAAATATTAGAGAAAGAATAAAAATGTAAAGGCAAGTTAAAAAAAAAAAAAAAGGAAAGCCATTAAGCCATTAACTTCCCAATAGAAATATATAACTCAGAACTAAAAGATGAACCCAAAATCTTACACTGAGATCTTGTTCCTCTTTGAACTTGATCATTCCTGCATGTGTAGAAAGTGTAACACAAGTCCTTGCTTCTCAGCAGGACAAAAAGCATGGGGTATCTCAAGACTTACTGGCTTTTAAAATGTTTACCAGGATGGTGTATTAGGCCAACAATGTGGATGTGGTGTGCGCGTCTTCTTGTGCAAAGCCTAGACACTGTCTCTCCAGCTCTTGGTACAGATATGGAAACACATCTGTATTTCTTCTGGCAGCAGAGACTCCTTGGTCCCGCTTGCTTAGTCCCAGAAAACAGCGCTGTCCTCCTCAACCCTCCGGTAGGTGCTACACACCTTCTGACATCCAGCAAACCTCTGAGTCTCCTTGTTTATCACCTGCCGTTTGGGGACGGCAAAAAAAAGCCGTGTGGTCCCACAAACAAGTTAGACTTACACCCAGGAAACCCCAGGCGTACACGAGCAATACGCCTCTCTAGAGAGCAGGTACGGCTGCTCCGTGCCTCAAGGTGGGCTGCATTCACGTGCTGACCACCTTCACTTCTGAGCATGCAAGGCAGCCAGGCAATCGGCCGTCCTTTGGGGTCACCGCCATTAATTCCTTGCAGGGGAAGGTTATTCATGGTCTTAATGTCTGGCCCACTTGGGGCAACCAGGGAGGTCAACCTTCCTCACTCTTAAGGCAAAAGGTCAAGGTGTAAACTGATCAGAACTATAGAAACACAGAATTGAAAAAGCTAAAATTTTTATTATTTTTTTTTTTTAAGTTAAGAAACAAAGTGGAACTCATAATAAAGAGACAATGCCAGAAGAGGTGAGAGCATCCCACTGAAGGGCGACTGCCTTAACTTAGTTTCTTAGTACTGGGGAGAGGCAAGTTTGTGCCTTCTCCTGTTGCTGTGTCCATCTCTTGGCATTCAGTTTATGCAGGAAATCAGTTTTTAGTTGCTGCCAGACTGGAACCTCACACAGCAGCAAGTTCACAGTGCTATCCAGAGCTTTGTAATAAAGCAATTCTTAAGCACCTCTTCATATTTACTGAGCAATGAAATATCATGCCAGAATTAAAGGGTGTTTCTGAAAATAGTTTGAATGTGAATCAGAGGATATTTCAGCAGATCCAATGTAGTAATTACAGGGTAGGAAGAACAAATAGACTGTAATAGATAAGTGAGACAGGCAATCATAGACAAACTGTTTACTTCCCCGCTGATGGATGAATAGAGCAAAGGGTCACCTAGGTGGGGTTTTTTTATTTAACTTTTTGCTGGTAGATTTATTCTTGATGTGAGGCTTAACAGACAAGACCAGACTGACTATTTAGTAGCAATATACTAGATATTTTTAACACCAAACTGCTCTGTGGAAGTCTTCAACCACCATCTAAAATAGTTTTTTATGGAAGGATGGTAAACATTATGTCCTGTTCCTGTTTATAGAAGGGAGGATGAGACACAGGGAGTTTAAGTTAACCTGTTCCATAGGCAAATTGAGCTGGGGAGAAGTCTGAGACACAGAGAGAAGTTTTATGACTGCATCCTATGTTAACAGAGAGATGCTTGGCCCCAAGCAGTAAACCCAAAATTTTATTTTTTATTTTTATTTTTTTTTTTCAATTTGAATGATGAAATTTTCATGTTCATTCCTTCAGGCTATCTTCAGCTAATGAACTTTTAAGGTCTTGCAACTTCAAAAATGCTTAATTGCAGGACTAAGCAAGTCTATCCCTCTGCTTTCTGACATGGATCATGTACCACCTTCCGTTCATCTTCCAACAGGAAATGCCCAACAGTTCATCACACACTTCATGGAGAAACCCAGGAATAATCAACACAACCGGTTAGCATATATTCAATAGAAAGAGTCAAGTCTGCTAGAGGCTTAAGAGGTCAGAGAAACATGAGAAACAGAAAGTAACCTGGGGAAGATGGACTGATTGTGTGCTAATGAGGTAGGCAGAACTAGCCTAATTAACAGCCCTTTCTTAAAAGACAATCTAAGACAAAATTTTTCTTTTCTGCCTCTGTGTTTATCTCAAGGCTTGCTTTTTTTCTTTTCTGATATAAACTACAGAGCTTTACAAAACAACTCTCAGGATAAAAGCATTATGCTTTTAATAAAGAAAATGGCAAAATAAATCAGTTTAGTTCGTAACCCATCTCTCCTCATGTCAAAAATTATTTTTAACTGCTTCTAATTTTTGTCAAATGAGTCAGATGAATTAAGCGCTATTTCAGCAGAAGTTCATCTGTACTTCTTTTGATTTTTTTAATCCCATCACATAGACATGTTTTGACTTCATGTCTGTGACAACCCTGAGCAACTGATCTCACTCCAAAGCTGGCCCTCCTTCAGCAGGACGCCGAACCAGCCGACCTCTGCAAGTCCCTTCCAACCTAAATCATTCTCTGATGCTATTTTAATAGACTGGCTACAAACCAGCCCGTTCTTTCTGTTTTCACGATTTAACCGATGCTGCTGAAAAAGATGGTAAAAAGTAAGAGCTCTTGAGAATGGACAAGCCTTACCTTGTGATGGCAAAATATACTACTGTATGTTTATAATAAGAGGTATATAGAAAAAGGGATATGCTTCAGAGGAGTTTTTAACTCATGTATTCAGTTTTTCCCTGTCAAAATTTCTGCTTGACCATGAGAACTAGTACTTGTCACAAAAGCAAAAAAAATAACTGATGGAGTCTGACCTGTGATGGATTTCTGGTAGGGAGTACAGCTGTATACTGCTGTGTACTGCTGAATTTCAGAAAGGAGCACTGAAATTCCTCCTTTGGTCATAAAGGTAAGTCTGCCTGTAGTGTTGAGTGTGCAACATAATCAAAATTGTGACAAATAGACAGCTGCTGTCAATAGCAGTGGCAAGAAGAGCCTGAAAATGCTGTCTCAGCACAGCTGATGTTAATATTCCTGAAGTTTAATTCTCCTAACCCTGTCATTTCTGGTGCTTGAAAAACAAATGCCTATGTACCCTCTGCTACTTGTACCTAAATCCCTTTTGCATGTTCTAGTTTCACTACTACCACTACTTCCACTGCAGGCAAAGTAATTGAAGTTTTGCAGGCAGGCGAAGTAATGAAGCAAACCAACTGTTGTTTCTAATAGGTATTAACAGCTGTATCTATGCCTATTTAGTTTGTCCTCATTTCATCATCTAGGATGAAATCCTTTCTTTTAGCCTCTGATGAAATCCTCCTGCTCATCCTCTAGGATGAACAGTTGCCTTTAGGCATCCTCTATAGTACTTGTTCCAACACCAATGTTTCTGTCAATGCCCTGTTCATTGGGATTCCGAGGACCACATCTCAATAATCAGGAACCAAAAAATAAGTCTTGAAAGTTCATGACAATACTAGCTTAAAACATCTACAGACAGAAACCCACAAATCTATTCGGCGGACTGCACACCTCCATACCACTTTTCATTCCCCACGATTTGTAAATCCCAGAGTGTTCTTAGGCTGTTTGTGAAACAGCAAAAGTGATCAAATTTCCCAGCCATGTTAAAACACAGGTGGAAATATATTTAACAGAAAACACAGAAATTGAGATTTGGACTGATATGAATAGTATATAACACACTATCTTCAGAGAGCCTTCTGCAGAACATCCTACCATTAGGTGTTTGGAAAGTAGCAGAAAAGAATAACTGAAATCTGAATACATCACTAGGACATCTTGCAAAGAAAAAAAAAAAGCAGTTTCAAGATGCGTTTATAGACCAAGTAACTCCCAACAGACCTAATCTTGTTATATTATCTCTAGAGCTGTTTGAAAGCCAGGTATATCAAAGCGGACCCTTGGCCAACGTACATGCTATGCCAACAGAAAAACTGCATGCAAGAACAGCAGAACAGATGATACTTAGAAGCATTATGGATGCTTACATTCCATTTACAATACAAAGAATCTTTGGGTTTAAGGTTTACATCTCAAAACAACAAAAATTAAATATGACTTTACACGGATTTGTCTCTATAGAAACTAGAAGCATGAGTCTTAGTGTTTAGGTGGAGATGCTCTGCTCACCAAGTCACTCCACTGCATTTGGACAGCATCTGTTCTAGTTTTCAAACTTAGAAGTTTTAAAAGCCATGATGCAAGTATTATTTTTTTAACTGCTTATTTTACATGTTCCAGTATTTTGGATGGGAAAGGAAATAATATGATTATTTAAATTGTATTTCTAAGTGCATTTACTATCACAAAGAGTGTGAAAGTGCTTTTATCATTAAAACACTACCTTAGAAGAAGCCATTACTGGGGGGAATGCAATGAAGACATTGAACTATTTTCATTTCCCTGCTCATTTCATTTTAATGTCAAAACATATCTTGCAATGCCAATACAATATGTTTCAGCACAGCAAACAAATAATCTTTTTTTGGGGTGTCTCCCACATTTTTTTCCAGAAATATATCTTGTCTATCCAAGTGTCTGAAATAGGATTTTCCTGCCTAGCTGTTTGGCTGGAAAGGTGTTAGTATTTCCCTATCAATATTTGGCATCTGCCAGTTTAGTCTCCCCTTTCAATACCACATGCACAATGTCTTCAGGCATTCGTCTCCTTCATTTGCAGGCTGAATGAAACCACTGGGTTAGGAATTTTGTGAATGTTACCATCACAAAATTAATTCACTGTTTAAAAACTGTGCCTGCTATAACAGACCTACATTTTCCTGTTCTGAGGAACACTTCGTACTGCATGTTCTCTCATACATTCCAGCTGCAGCTTGTATACGAAGTCTTTACATTTGTTTCCAACCTTCAATCCTTTTCTTCTTCTCACTTTCACCACATTAAATTTCCTATGTGCATTTTGATTCTTTTTCAGCCAAGCAATAAGCCATGGCAGAGCGGAACTCTTGGCTTCTGATGCTTGCCAGGAGGTGTTAGGAGGTGTGCAGCCAAGGTAATTCTCAGTCTGATCCATTTTTGAAAAAGCATTTAAAAATTCAAACTGACGGTTCAGAATACAAACAAAAGCTTGAGGTTTTGACATTGCTATGACACAAAAAAATGTGCCTAAGGAAAGCAAGTACTTATTATAAAGGTGTCAAGTAGATGCCCAAATGAAATGTTAGCTTTTAGGTAGCAAAGACACTCTGTATATAGTGACATTAAAGTAGGGACAGAATTAGCAAAACTATCCATCAGCAGTACTATATGACTCACTGACAGACATTTAAAACCATTTATGTGACTCACATGGGGAGGAAAGACAGAGCAAAAGGGGAAGAATAGTGTATGGTGGGAATATCCATTATGCCAAGACACTATGGGACTCTTAAACACCAGCCTCCGTCACTACACTTGCGAGGTGACAGTTCTGTCGCACAGTCCAGATGGAGTAACATTGCCCTCTAAAAGTACTGTCTTTCCTTCTGAGGCTAACCTAACAAAAAATTTTAAGCACCACAAAGTTATTTGGTTTTATAGAATACACAGTCCAGAAACACAGATATTTCCTTTACAGCAGCTTCTGAAATCATTGTTTCTCAGCAGCAACAAATTGAATGACACAGTATCAGCAAGACCAAAACATAGCTCCACGAAGGGCTCGTCTGAAGGGATGTGGTGGACACTAGGCTAAATGAAAAGTTAAGCACCAACGTTTTCATATTTCTTGGATGTAGGAGAAAAGGAGAAGACTGGGGAAGCTTTCTGTGGGGGTGGAACTCCCCATTTTCTTCCTAAAAATGTGCACAAGAAGTGTCATGAATAACAAGTGCCTAGGCAACACAGGAAGATCAACAGAGGGAAAGAAGGAAGAAGAAACATTCATATAGACCTGTGCTGTATGCTGTGTATATGATTACTCTGTGTATAGCTGGGTGTTTTTAAGGTGAAGACGGGAATAGTAGGGGCAGTTCCCCAGTTCCCATTGATATGAAAGAAATCATGTTGATTGATAGAATTTGCAACCCCACAATAGCAACATCTTTTCCCTTGGCATCAATCTAGGTAATGTTTTCAGCTATCAACACAGGGTTCAGTTCACTGCCATCCAAATAACTAACTTTCTGAAGGGTATAATATTGCATTGAGACAATATAGGGAATGTATATCCTCAAGGCAGCACTTAAAAACCTGGCCTATTTCTATAAGTTTATTAGCAATGTAATACTACTTGCTACCCTTTTCTCATTATCTGACAAAACATTTTTACATATTTACTTCCAGTGAAAAATGCAGAATGGACATGTTCTTGTTTAAGTAGGAATTATGTTATTTGCTGTTTAATGGAGCCAACAAGGACAAGGAGCTTCTAGAATATAATTTTCGTTGTGGTCTATATTGTGCTACATCAGACTGCAGGGCAACCATTCACTTTCCCTTGCTGTTTTGTACATTTTGCCAGTTATCCATAAGGTCAGTGGTTGACTAAGAATCCATTTGTTTAAACAAAGCAAATAAAAAAATAGACAAGTTTCTGTTTAAAGCTTCCACCGCTAACTTTCTATCAAATTGCAAGGGCTGGATAAAAAAATGTTTTTCATGACTCTGAGTTTGTTACAGAAGTCAATCTACCACTTATCTCCAGAAAGCATTTTTTTTGCCTCTTTGTTGAAAAGATGCTTAAACTTTAAACAAGCAAGCTTGTTCCCAGGATCGTTCCTGCCCAGAGACTTGGTAGTGGTCACGTAGAATTGTGGTCATTTAGAATCTTGAAACAGACACTCATATTATATAAAGTATTATAAATACTGCAAAAGACGAAAGTTCTTGGGCCTAACAGATTGAAATCAATGATTATGCATCCCTTTCAATAAATTATTATATTTAAAAACATAATAGCATCACAAAAACTATGATTATACTAGCACAGATCTTCCTCACTAAGGCAGAACACCAGGCCGAGAATTGGTTTCACAGCAGCATCAAAGAAAATCAGCATCAAAGAGACCTCTGGAAGAGATCATCTGGTCCACTTCTGTGCCTGGAGGCTCAAACAAGTGTGTGTTGATCCTTCCTGACACATATTTGTCCAACCTGTTCTTGAACCCGCCAGTGACAGAGATTCCACAGTCTCCCTAAGACAATCTTTTTTACTATGGTCAAAACCACTTCTTCTCTTGGGAGTAAGAAAAGCAATGCACAGATAACTCGGAGTAACTAAAATAAACCGTAAAAATTCAGTGTGCTGTGCCACCTACTCCAGGAAGGAGAAAGGGGAGAAGCAGGAAGAAATGATGATACAGCAGTGTGTTGTGTTTTCAGCCCAGCCGGTAACAAAGCACCACGCAGCCGCTCGCTCGCTCCCCCCGCCCCGGCCATGGCCCTGGTGGGATGAGGAGAAAATCTAAAGGCAGGCTTGTGGGTCGAGACGAGGACAGGGAGGAGGGATCACTCACCGCTTATGCTCACGGGCAAAAGACAGGCTCAGCTTGGGGAAGAAACAAAATCAATTTAATTTGCTACTGATCAAAACAAAACAAGGAAACTGAGAAGTAAACCCCAACCTGAGAAGAGCTTCCCCCCCGCCCTCCCTCCTCCCTGCCTCAGCCCCACTCCCGGTTCTCTCTCCCAGGGGAACAGGGGACGGGGGCTGGGGTCGGTCCCTCACCCCTTGTCTCTGCCGCTCCTTCCTCCTCAGGGGGAGGAGGACTCCGCGCTCGGCCCCTGCTCCGCCGGGGGGTCCCTCCCATGGGCTGCGGTCCTTCACGAACTGCCCCGGCGCGGGTCCCTCCCGCAGGCCGCAGTCCTTCAGTCCCAGCCTGCTCCCAGGGAGCGGCGGCCATCTTGGGGGGCCTCCACCCCCTGCTCCGGCATGGGCTTCTCTCTCCCCATGGGCTGCAGGGTCATCCCCTCCTTCCTCCCTGCCCTCGGGGTCTGCACAGGGGTTCCTCTCCCATCCCGATCCCCCGACTCCCGGCAGGTTTCCCCTCTGGAATCTGTTCTCCCAGAGGCGGGTTTGGCTCCCAGCCGGGGAAGCTTCCAGCAGCTTTCAGCAGGAGCCGGCCCTGCGGACCCTACCCCGCTACCAAAACCCCGCAGCACAGCATACACCTGATTTATGCCTATTTTAAAGATTCTGTGGTTTAGATTCATATCCTGCCAGGAGCCTCTACAACTGAACAACACCCACATGAATAAAGTATGAGGTAAGAAACAGTATTTAATTTCATACAACCATGGTTAACTTCTACAAGGTCAGTGAATACCCGAGGTAGTTCAGCTCCTCTTGAAGGCATACCTCCTCTAAGAAAATATAGTTCTGGGACACAAGTATGAGAGCAGAGGTCATTAGTTTGAGAAAAAGCCACCAGGACGTGTAAAGAGAGCCAAGGTGGGTCTAACTTCCATCCAGGTCCTCATGGAAACTGTTCTTTGATGAGGCAGAGGAATGGATAAGGAAACCTGTGAAGAGCAGTGCCAAGGAACTGGGCCAGATAGAGACCACCCAAAAAGCTGAAAAGACTCTGAGAACAGGGACTGGAATTAGGAAAAACAATCTGGCAATTGGAGATAGCCAAAATGTTCGGAGTGGGGCTGCTCATACAGAAAAAGATGGAGGAAAAGCCAAGACAGCACCTGAAACCCTGAAAGACAGAGGACTAGAAGCCCATATGAAGGTCCAGAGGAACTATGTGCTTATTTTGAAACACCTTGATAAATGATGTCCCAGGCAGAGTAAGATTATTTTTAAAACCTCTAACTATGAGTTCCTTTGCTAGACACCCACGAAATAAAATGAAGTCTGTGGTCACTGTATTATTTAGACATAGCCTCCAAGATATTATCCTGCAAGAACTTCATTCAAAAAATTCCCATGTGATATATGTCTTTGAAACAACCTATGGAGAAATTGTCCTATATTTTCTATATAATATCTGTAAATAAAATCTCTTACAACCTGCTTGTGTAGCAGACATACATTTAAGCAATTAACAGTTGCATTTAAAATTGAATTTTCTTATTTACAAAGCAAAAACCCACAGAACTCATATACAAAAGCATTAAGATGGTGAGGGGAGAGGGGATCGACACTTAAATTACAAAATCTTAATCTTATTGTGACTTTCCAAATCAGCAGACCATTTAATAAAACTTGGGAGAGTTCTGTCAGTGTAACTGATTCCTTAATTAATACAGCAGAGTCTAACTCTTTGAAAGATTGGTTTTCATTTATCAGAATGTTTTCACACAAAAGTCTCACTTCTGCTAAGTCCAACTCTGCCAGTCTGGAGAAAAATTATTTTGGTAAATGTTCTGTCAAACTACCACAGAGTAACATGTAACTCTTTAAAGTAGTGCAATATACAGAAGAAAAGAAAAACAAAACAGAAAATCATGTAAAATATTGTCAAGCTTAAAAGCAGTCTAAAATTTGGAGATTTCATTATTGTTATTTTTGTTTTACCATTACCATTTGCAGGTAAATGACAGGGTCTGTATGATGCTTTGTATTTCTCTTTGCTATTAACTGGAGATTCTGGTCAAAAAAGGGGAAGGAAATGTGAGACCAATTCTCTGTTGGCATAACTGTATTGATTTCATTAGATTTATGTCAGCAGAAAACACAGGCTTCTGTTTAGATTTAAAAAAAAGCCATAACATTTGCTTTTATTAAAACATTTTTTTAACCTGAAAAGTATTGATGAGTGACAGGATCCACTCCTAAATCTAACAAAGTACATGACTGGGGTTTGGTAATTTTGCCAATCCCATCTCCAATCAATTTTTTGTTGTATTTATGCATCACATACACAAAGCTAGTAGGAAGTTAAGCATTATAAATCTTGAAAAGACCTTCCACAATTATTTTTTATTGTGATACACGGATTTATGCCACAGTTAAACCTCTCTGTTTAGAAGAGGCCACATACAAAAGAAAGCAGTTTACAACCAATGCCAATGATATGCTCTAACATTTCTCCTCTATGGTCCAATTAATTAAGGAGTCTTTGGAAAAAAGGGCAGTAGGAAATGTACCAGTCCCTCTCACTGGAAAATGATTCCCTAATGATGCCCTGAGAATGAGAAAGGATTATGTTTGGGAAAGAGAAGAAAAGTTCACCGTATCTGGAGTTGGTGGAGGAACAGGTTATACAAAGTGGCTCATTCTGGAAAGTTCTCAGATGGATTTTCAGTAACAGAAGCAGGAAAGACTTTGCTCCAAGAGTTCTCCAGGGCACACCAGCCTTAGCTTAAGCTGCAGTGGCTGAATCAGCTCGTGTTAAGAAGCTAAATGAGAGCAGAGCCAGCTGAAACTGATCTTTTATTTTCATAAAGGATAATTGTAAAAATGAAACTTGGGATTTCTGCCTTAAATAAAAGATTTCCACAAACAGGCTGAAGGCAAAGCTACATAAATGGAGAGTAGTTGTATTCAGTTGCAATTTCTCCTACATTCTCAATTCCCTTCTAGAGAAACTGCCCTTTCTGGAGGCGATGGGCAATTTTCTTTCAGCGATAGTTGGCACCTGAATTTCTTCCTAAGCACAAACTGGGAGTTGTTCTTCATGACACTTGCTATGTTTGTGTTGAGGATTATCTGTGGCTTGAAACAGAAGTGAGAATGAAATGAAATTCTTTCAAAAGATGGTGATCAGAAGTACCTGTCCTACAATAGTATTCTAATGAAGTGTTTCAAGACCATTTTCTGATTTTAAATACATTTCTTACTGGTTATCTGCTTACCACAGAATTTACCTGACTACAAAGGCAACAGACAAAAAGCTAAGTAAATTTGTAATACTGACTTCTATGATTCTGTGAAGGTCCCAGCCTTATCACTGCAAGTCAGACTACAGTTGTACCATTAATTCATTGCAGCTATTCTTTCCAGTTTAAAAACTGCTTGAGAAAAAAACAAGTCAGTGCAGATCATTAGGGTAAAAGTGCTGTATGTTCTGAGAGCCCACAGAAGTAGTTTTTTACATGTAAAGCATATAGTGATTAAAAGGCACAATTCTGCAAAAGTGTTCAGAACCACACTGCAACATGTTCTTATATGGCTTTTTGTCATGGCATCGCCACTGTTCAGCGTGATTTGAACCTCCTGCAAGTACGCTCATAAGACAAATTGGTTGTCCTTCTCCATTTCAGTTCTTCCCTGTTCCTGAAGTGAGAGGTCAGAACTTCTCCAGTAATCCTTCAAAGCATGCCTTTACAAACCACCATTTTGAGGACCGTTCTCTGGAACACAGTCTACCAGGCATGTCACTGCATCTGCAGTTGTCAACATTTCTTTACAATCTTTTCATGGTAAGCTTAAAAGGATATGAACTTAAAACCTTCTTTCTGTTTAAAAGCCTGTCATTCTGGAATAGCTTTGAAAATGGTTACACTTAGCTTGATTAATCAAAGTTATTTCAGAATATTCTGAATGAACAAACTGTTTGTCTGACTGATTCTCTGTGAGACTGACCTGCTACAAATTCACCTCCTTATTTATAGGTGGAACACTTTTAAGCTGGAAACAGATTGGGTGTTTTCATAAATCAAAGCTGCTCTCGCTTGGATAATCATACATAGGAATCAACAATTCAGTAGTATGTAATGCACAGACAGTTCTTTGGAAAAGGAATACATGACTATTATTTGCATGAAATAGTATTTTTAGCATCTAAACATGAAAAAAAAGGGGGGTTGACACAGTCTTAACTAATAATTTTCATACTATCACATTTTTTTCTTGCACCTGATGGGGACTCAGTGGTTTGGGAGTCCCTGAGTGGGACTCAGATACTTGGGCTCTCTCCTGAGCCTCACCATCAGTCTAAGATGATCAGGAGGCATATTTTTGATCTCTGACCCTCAGCTTCCCCTCTCTTCAATATCAGAAGGCAAAGATACACTTTCTAGTAACTTGTTGCAAGAACTGCAAAGAAAGGTGTATATCAGAGCTGGGTGCTGTGATCATTACAGTCCAGTGCCATACCAGACATGTTCATACCATCTGAAGAGGGGCTTGCATTCTTTTCTGGAGGGGAAAAATCTATCCTCCTTGTATGAGCATGGCACTACCAGCTGATTTTACTGTCAGCTCGTGGTCCCTAAGAATCCAGTAAATCCTGTTCAGAGGGAAGGAGAGATTACAGTTAAGAATCTCAAACACATTTCAGACAAAAGAATGGACTAAGGGAAATTATTAACATTTATATCTTGGTTTAAATATGTTATCAAGTTTGTAAACGAAACCATTTCAAATGTCAGGAAGCAACCATTTCCTTCCTGTCATTGAAGCATAAGTCCACTGGAGAAAACCATAATGAATACAAAATCAAAAGGTGTATCATGGTGCAAATGCACAGGACTCTTCATCAGAGGTAGAGAGATTTAGAATTCCTTAACTGTCAATCACACAACTTCAGGATTTAAATAACTTTAATACGTCCTTTTAATTAAATAGGAAATTACATGCAAAACAGGAAAAATACTTTAAAAGAGCTTTTTTTGCATTCAGTAGCCTCTAACTGTGGTTCATGAAAGCTAACATCCCCAATATTTAAAGTGACTGACACTGCCTGGTTTAAAAGACTGAACTGGACCTGCTGGAAGCAGACGACTGGAAAAAGCATGACTGAGGAAGGTGGACTGTGGCAGCCTGTTTGGGGCACAGGAGGATTTTCCCACAGCCTGCTTCCGCCTCTCCACATCCCCAACATCGCCCCCCAATACTGGGACCAGGTGCTCCAGCTACAACATCTGCTGCTGCGTGCTGCTGCCAAGGCAAGAGCGTTTGACCGTAACGTTTTCCAAATCACAAAGTTATTACTCAGTTCGCTCCTGCCTGTGTCAGAGTTGGCACTCCCAGTCACTTTCCCCATAAAATGCCCCAGATATGTCTCCAAAGACTCTGACTGCCACTCTTTAAGACACTGGCAAGAAAATGCCCCAGATTAGATTACTGCTGCTACTCCGGTGGACAGGCAGAAGGACGAAGCAGGTCTTAGGAGCGTTAGGAATGTAACTGCTCATTCAAGAAAGGGGACAGGTGCAACTACAATTGAACCCTCTTGAATTTTTATTCTTCTTCATGTAAGAATCTGATCATGTAACTGCTTGAGTTGGTGTTCCAGCCCACTCCCTGCGTACCAACTCACAAACCCCTATCTGCAAATAAAGACTCACTCCATCACTAGGAAAGGGAGGTTTTAAATAGCCTTTTAAAATATTGTTTAAAAGAAGAACATTATTTCATTATGTATTCAGACTTGGAGCAGAGGAGTGGAGGAAAACATACCTCACTGGGTCTGGATATGTGTCTTTTCAATCTAGAATTATTGCTATGAGCAGGGCTTGCAAATGGTTTTGGCCAAAACAATCCTCTCTTTCTAGGGAAAAGTAGAAAACCTAAAAAAAATTAAAGAAAAGAACCTCAAATAAAAAACCTCAAATTCTAGCTCCTTCACCTTTGCCTTGTTCTTCATAGTCGTTCCAGCTTCAAAGGAAATTTGACTCCAGCAACACAACTGTGGTGCACCACAAAGTAACGCGGCCTCCAGTTAAACCAGTGATAAGTTCCAGTACCACATATGTACTTTGGGGTCTGACTCCACGTGGCAGCCAAGCACCAGTTCTTTTTAGGCACAAATTGCCCTTTTGCCAGGAACAGCACTAGCAATGTGTTCTTTCCTCCTAAAAAAGCTCACGGAAACTTTTAAAATCAGTGACATGTTCCTTGTCAGGACAAACTGCCTGGGAACACCTACACTGAAAGGTCTAAGGTCCAGTGGCAGAAGTGATGGATGGTCTGAAGCCCTTTACAGGACCAGCTATCAACAATAAAACTTTAAATAAGCGTACAAAATCTTACGAAGCCAGTCAGTTTGTTTGACAAAGACTGTCATAAGAACGCTTACTGAAACCCACTAACTGATGAAGCAGGTAAGATCATGAATATACTCTTCTCTAACATTAAGAACACCATCTACTTTCTATCATCCATATCTTTTCCATATTAATGATTATGAAACAGAAACATTTATAAAAGGACTCAGCCTTTGAAAGCCATTTTGTCATAAAGGGCATGCTTTCAAATAAATAAAAAAAGACTTCAGTTCTTTTATCAGCCCATGAGTAGCATGAAAATTCAAACCCACTTCAGAACACTTATTTACATTGTCAAAACTTGCACAAAGGTTTGCTTTTTCTCTGCAACAGATAAGCTTGCCACCCCAGGCTAAAGAAGAGCAAAAGGTGAAGGAGATGCTGCTCCCCCCCTGCTTTGCTGGCGGTGATGGTGTGAGGGGCTGCATTCCAGCTCTGTTAGGTGCTTGCAAAAAACCTCTCCTTCCACAAGCCCAGCATACTCAGCTTTTAACCTAGCATGTATTTTCCACGAGTAGTATCTGCAGATAAAGGTGCTCAAAATGAGGGCTAGGCGTATAGCTACAAATTGTTTAATAAGGTACTTTTAAAGTGTTTCCCTTCCAGTAATCATTTCCCTCACAGTGTCTCTCTCTGAGCTCCCTCCTTGTGCCTCGCTCGCTCACTGCTGCTATGAACGTACACGCTGCATTTGGAACTACGGCGACTGTAGATGTATCAAAGGCTGCTTGAGTTTACCTAGATCAGATACCAACAGCATAAAGCTGAGACTAATACAGGCTTTAGCTTGTGCTTTGTCAGTCTGCCAGGACCTCGTGCACTTAGCAAGGCAACAAGCCTGCAATAAGGTCTATGCTATCACAATTTCACTTCTACTAGAATCTGGGGGACCTGTTTTTGAGATGAATAGGTATGCTATTATCACACCTACAAAACCCTGCTCCAGGAGGAAATATCACTTAAGCCAAGTTCTGAAATCCAGACTAAAGCAAACCCGGTAAGAGAAGAACTGCAAGCTCCGTTTTCATCAGTAGCCTCCTGCCCTATTTTTAACTTGGTCTTTTTAGGAGCCTGTCCCTCCAATGACCACATGTGCCACAGCTGAATCTTCACAAATGTGGCCCCTGACAGAGAAGAGGCTTACACCTGCTCTCAAAATCCAGGGCTTTGAATTTCACTTTGGATCAAATGGCAATCAATGCAGGTCACAGACTGGCTTTTCTTCAAACTTCTAGCAAGAAATGCTGCTCAGTGAAAAATCAGCATGTCAGACCTCCCTTCAGTATGAAAACAAAGGTACGGTTGTTAGAGCATTTCCAGCTCAACTAAGATAGCTCTGTCTAAAACCACTACCCAGCTTTTGTGCAAAGAGCACTCCTCAGCTCAAAATGTTCTCCAAATTCCATTCTCAATTTCCTAACTCTCTCCAGCTGATACATAGGGCCATATATACAATAAACTCACATGGATGCCTAACTACGTATTACATCAATACTTTAATTTAGATTTATCTTGTATTTCTACATCCACTCCTTGACAAATTAATGTTTCACTTGTGTTCTCTTCATTGTTTAAAGCATTACAGAGTGGAAAATCATGGCACTGGTATCTTTCTGTCCTTCACATAACTATGATAACGCTTCTGGCTGTGAAAACGTAAGACTAACACTGCCATTACATTGCTGAACTAGTCTTAAAATAGGTACAGCTCTTGCCACAACTACAGCTTTGGAGAAAGCAACAGAAAAATCTGTCAGTGGCCTGAGCAGCGGCAACGAAAGTTCCCCAGCAACTGCTTATGGCAGTGGTAAATCCCGCAGTGCCACTGTTATTCAGTAGGTGTAAAAGGTATTTCAGTTTGGAAGAAAAATTGTTTATAAAATCTTTGTAACTATGGAAACACAAAGACAATGAATATAGTTCTGAGCAAAGAGGAACCTTCTTCATATGTCACTTTCTTTGCTGTCACCGAATCATATCTGCCCCTTGATCTCACCAACTATAAGCGGAGCAATCATACTGTCTCATGTCCCAGCTGGCAATTTCCGTGGTCTGTTCTCTGGGAACATCTAGAGTGTTCCCACTCCAGTTCACCCTGGAAGTCTATGCTTAGTTTACTTTTTCTGTCTTTATTAATCACAGGCACAGTAAAAAAGATTAACTAAAAAAACAATAAAATAATTCATTAACATTGATTTTTGTCTATACTGCAAAACCACAGAAGAATAGGTATCAAGCAGCGACGTGATAGGAATTAGTGCTACATTCCGCTTTTCTTTGCACACAACACAGGCTCCACTTATGCTGAGAAAGCCTGAGGCAGTATGAAACTGTCTGAGGTCAGAACTACTATTTGCAAATGAACAGCAAGAAATATATTGTCTGCTCTGAATGAAGCATAAATCCTTTGGGGTTTTGATTCAGTGTTTGATTCAGTCTTCCTGCTCTTAGGAAGAAGACCAGCAGCAAATGACAAAATAAAGATGTCGCCGACATTGCAAAGAGAATGACAGTATTGGGACTCCACTCTTCTTTCCTCTACACCCTATGATATGGCAGGCAGATAAAAAGGCCACTGAGGAGGACAGGAGACTTGGTGACTCAGACTACAGCACTTCATTTCTCTCTTCTTCTTTGTTTCTGACTCCATGAGAGATCACCTGTTGCTTTATTAATCTCAGTGGGATAAAAGGCGACAAAAAAAAAAAAAAAAAGATTGGAATTCCCTCGAAAGCACCTGGAAACATCATGGAAGGGAAATATGGCAGAGAAGTCTCAAGGGAGAGTAAAAGGACAGAGAGATTTGCATCTGCTCTTCTTCATTACTCATGCCACAATCTCTTTCCCATTGCTTATACGAGGTGATAAGAAAAATCAAATTTCAAACAGATGGACATCTTCTCCATCTTCAGGCCTTTCCTCTTCAACATATGGGTGTCCAACGACTCGTTCTGAAGGTGGGTCTGACCCAGAAGGTGCCTTGAAGATAATGAGCTGCATATTAAGCAACTAAGTATTTTGTTTAGCTTGGGACAGGAGAGGGAAGTGGGGGTATATCTGAACGGAGTGGCAGGGAAACGCAGTTATATTTGGCATGAGTGACTCAAGCAACTCTGCCTGTCTGACTCTGAATATGAACATCACCAGTGATTAGACACCTGAAAAAGGCATCACCCTGGCAGCTTGAAAAGTAGCTTGTTTGAAACAGCATTCATCTCAAATATCATGGCTCTCTAGAGGAATATTCAATTAGTGTCTAGAAGTTCTGCATGTGGTACCAGTCAGCGGTTACTGTTGTTGTATTCATCAGGAGAGACCCGCAATGAAACAGGACAGCAAATATCAAAACAAAAATAGAAAAAAAGTAAAACAAGGCAGGAAGCAGGAATCGAACCACAGTAAGACACTTTGGTTATTCACCTAAAGGAAACAAAATTTCATCATCGAGTCAAAAAATGTGCTCAAAAATGCAAAGAAAGGAAAGCGTGTCATACATGGGAAATCAGCTTGGTGGCATAATGTTCAGAAACATCAGAAGATGTGGTTCACTGAAGGGTCGGGGGGGCAGGGGGTATGTTATTCATACAACATAAGGACCCGTTTCCTACCAGTTATACTAGATCTGACCATCTTTTTCTATGCTCCCCTCTCCCATGTACACACAACTTAAAGTTAAGTCACTGGAAATGTGGGGGAAAAATGAAGAGGGCAGCAAGCACAGACTGAAAAGAGGATTTTCACCGCCCAGATCCTGACTCCGTGTCCCAGCCCCGAAGGAGTTACCCAGGACCAATCTCCCGCAGTGCTGGGCAGCCCTGGACTCCAACGCAGTCAGCTGGACTTTCAGCATGGTTGTCAAAAAAACAAATCAAACAAGCAAAAACCCTAGGCCCTTCACAGCTGTTTCCCTCCCCATGACTTTGCACTGATTTTTTTACAACTTTTTTCCAGAAGAGTGCATTTAAATTATTTGACATCTCAGTGGTAATGTGGCTCCAATACTCTAGCTACAGAAGGTGACCACTACAAAAAATTGTTTTTTAAAAAACATTTAATCACTTAACATTCACATCTTTGAACGGCTTCATGAAGTGCTACACAAAAGCTGAATATTGTTAGAAATCTCTTAGGTTTGTTTATCCTGTCAGCACCCCTTTCCATCAAAGCACTGACAAAACTTGCAGCCACTGCTCATGACATTAACAGGAACGTAACAGTGGAGTTTGTGGCAGAATATTAAAATTGAGGGCACTTTCAGTTTCACTTTATACAATTACCCCAGCAACAACAGCAAGCATATTGAAATCACACCACCAATCAGAAAATTCACGTTTCGGACAGTGAGACGCTGGGATGATCGGCGGACTCCCAATGTTTCTTATGTAACTGGACTTAACACTGCTAAGTGCAGAATCTATAAATCAGTTTCTCCACAAAACTCTGAAGTCATAGGTGCCAAATATAAATATTTTCTCGTAATCCCATCCTTGATCTTTTCATGTTATTATTGGACTTCTCACTCTTAGCTACATTGTTGCTAAAATAAGTTGCTCTTTTTTTCCTACAAAATTTGCCAAACCCGCTGCTGGAATGCATTTGTATTGTCCTCTTACTAGGAGAATTCCTGTAACATTCCCATTGACCTAATTGCAGTTTTTGGCCTGAAAAGATGACACGTTTGTGTGAATCTGGTAAAGCTGTTGAAGCACGGATACTAGAAATGAAGTACCCTTCTGGCCCCTTTCATCAAGCTCCAGCCTGAATCCCCTCAGGAATGTGATGGCATTTCTTCTCCCTGCTTTTTTCTAAAATCCTATTCTAAGCTGCTTAAAAAAAAAAAAAAAAAAAAAAAAAAAAAAAAAAGCCAAAATCTGACTGAAATAGCTCAGAAACTTAAGTAAAGACAGCTGGAAAGATGAAAGAGTGATAATGTTTAGATGCAAACCAAGCAACATGTTCCAACAACTGGCAGGGACTAAATTCTGTCCCAGAAAAGTATGTTATTTCATCTGTCATTAAAGAATACAGTGTCAGTTGGGAAATCTCTGAAACCACAATACAGTTACATTGTTTTAAGTCTCTATTTGGAAAGCATTATCATTACTTAGAGAAAAACAGAGTTATTGTATTTATATGCCTTCATTGTGGTACCTGTTACAGCAAACCTTCTTCCTCATAGCAGGAGAAGGAAAAAAAATAATTACAGGAAAAAGTTCATTTTTCAGAGATAGTTTAAAGCCCTGGTAGATACCATATGCCATCATTAGGCGAGCAGTTCAAATGCAGCAATATTATATGAAAAAAGCAAGCAATATTGTGTCCTGTATTAGATTCAAAACACAGTTTGCAGAGCCTCTGACCCAAAGCGACTCCTGCTTTTGCCCCTGCTGCAGATGAAGCTCGCTCTGGGGAAAGTCTCATTTTATGGCAGACACGGTGCCTTTGACTTGTATCCTTTAACCTCATGAAATCCTTGGATGCGCCCACAATCCCGTTTAGAGTCCTGGTTCAGGGACACATACATAACCGCGTCTCTACTGTTACCAGTGTGCTGTGTTCCCAATGTATTTCTGGTTATAATATATATTTTCTAAGCTTCTCTCACCACAGCGGCTTCCTTACCTGCACAGATCTTCCCATCGTAGATCTCGCACACCCAGTCGTGGCACTCGCAGAGCGGACCATAGTATTTACCGGATTCTGTCACTTGGCAGATGCAGACTCCACATTCGCATCTGCCTCTCCCACTGCACAGCTTCCCCCCTGGGATGCGGCACCGGAGCTCCGACTCGGTCCGGGACAGCCGGCACGAAGAAGGACTACCCAAACCGCTCCTGCGGAGGACAGCAAACAGAACAAGCTGTAGTCAAAGCCAGGGGCTGCAGCTCAGAGCTGAGGAGAACTTGGTTCATGGGAAACCACCCTCCGGCCACGGCTTCAGCCGATCCCTGGAATATTGTTTTTAATGCCACCGCTTTAGTTATGATTGGAAACTATTACTTGCCTCAAATCACCCAGTTTTCTTCTCTTTCATCAGAAATCGCATTGCTACCTGTGGGAATGCTTATGTTGTATTTTACTTACCTTGTTAACTGCATTAGGCTCATCTTCTTTTCCATTATGTGTATCTGGTATATATGTATATACAGGTATAGTTTGATTATGTATCATGAAACATTTTGATCTGAATAACTCCAAAAAGTTTAGAAAAGAAGTATACATCCAAACTCTAGGTAGCATATCAGGAATGCATGATATCAAAAAGCAAACCTATGGTCGATTCTAATACAATACATTTGCCAAAGTAATCCTTCTGGTTGTCAGATATATAGGATCCATGCTTTCATTGGAAAAGGAAACCAAAGCAATCACTGATTTCCATGCAACGGCGTAGTTTGTGGCTGTGGTTTTAGTAAAGTCAGCAGAATCCGGATGCTAGATCCGAAGATTTGCAGCTCTGCCACGCAATTATACCATCCATGGGAGCCACGCAGAGATGGCAACTTTCAGGACATACATGGGGAAAATCACACGTTGCTTCATCAGGAGCTGGATTGTAGGAAAAAAAGAACAAAGGACTGGCCAAGCCAAAAATAGTTGTTCATGACACTAGGGAATACTGAGGATTCAGGTGACTGGTACCTGCACTTCTCAGACACTAGACCTTGCAGGTTCTGGAGCAAAGGAGCTGCTGGCTCTGCGAGCAGTGGGTGCTGGCCGTGGTGGAGAGGGAGAGCCAAGGGCAGGGTGCCTCGCTGTGCTGCCGCACCAAAAAGCAGGAACGCACCGGGATTTGTGGTTAGGCGCCTGCTCCGCTCGGGCAGCAGAATTCCGAGGTTTGGGTGTAAAGGGCCATTGCCATGCACCTCTCCCTTCTTTGCTGCTTCAAAGGTCTGCGTCTCAGGCACGAAATACATCATTGGAGATAACCCCCGCAGTTTGCACAACACCTCTTGACCCAGAACGCTTCCCTCAGCGTGACTTTTAAGCAGGCAGAGGGAAGAGCTCGCAAACCCCTCGACCGCTCCCTCCGCAACCCCAGCCTCTACACTCCCCACATCTCATAAACTGGCCGCGACCACCCCCAGGAGGCTTCCGAGCCCCACTTACCGTAGGGCCGGGGGATCAGCCGGTGGCGTGGGGTGACCGGCCGGCAGTGAGGTGACCAGCAGCAGCACTACCAGCCCCGGCAGCCCCTGCGCGTACATGGTGCGAGCTGCTCTATGCCGCACCTGGAGCGCTCCCGCGGAACG
Source organism: Astur gentilis (assembly GCF_929443795.1). NCBI lineage: Eukaryota > Metazoa > Chordata > Aves > Accipitriformes > Accipitridae > Astur > Astur gentilis. The sequence continues at coordinate 3,675,540 of NC_064892.1, forward strand.
GCCGGCCGGACAGACGGCCGGACAGACCCGCCGGGCGTGCGGAGAGCTGCGAGCCGGACAAGCCTGGCTCCGGGGCTGCTCCCCCCCGTGCTGCAGTGGCTCTGATTAGCTGCCTGGGAGCGGGATTTGGGCAGCACTCTGGGAGGGAGGCCGGTGCCAAACCCCGAAGTTTACAGTCTAGGCAGGGAAGTAATTAGAAACAGTTGCGCAGCCAGATGGTTTATTTTGATGTTTTAAAAACGGCCCATTCACAGATGTGAACGAACCATCTCATTCTCAAAGTGCAGGCACCGTAAATATTTGAGGTATGTGTATCCCCCCGTCCTTTGACGGATGGCTGCTCGGGATAATCTGTGTAACGTGGTGGGGGAATCGTGCACCGTGGAGAAGACAGGACCAGTGCTTCCCAGCCGCAGCATCCCTGCCTGGCTGCTGGAGCACCTTTCTCCCTCCTGCCTCCGCAGGTCCTTCCTTCCCCCTCCTTTCCCTAAGGTTACCTGCTCAGGGCATCGCACCGCGCGACACCGTGGGCTGCCAACCTACACCAGCCTGCGTGACTGCAAATTAAAAAACATTATTAGTTAGCTGTTTCCTGATGCCTCATTAAAACACACAGTACAATACTTCATCAGAGCAGCGGGAGGTTTTGGAAGTGCTTTAAAACGAAGCTAAAATGAGGGATAGTCTCTCTAAACGAATAAAATTGGACAGGAATGGCCACGTGCATTTCTTTATGCTACAGAAAAGTTGCCACACTTTTTGATCCCTCTGGTCGTCCCAGGAAATTGCTGATTGCCTGATAACTCCCTGGGATGGAAAGCTCTTAAAGAAACAAACTTCCACCACAAAAGATGGTAGGATATAGGTGTCCTACACTACACAGACACACACAGAGACAGACACATTTTTAAAGCAGGCAGCTGGCAGAAGAAACTTTCACTGGTTCCAGAGCCTATACTGGAGATTAAAGCCCTCGGTAGCTTTCTCAAAATGAGTAACTCTTTGTTTATTTTCATATTAAATATCTGGTATACCACAGATTATACTGTTCTAGAAAACATTTTAAGATTTGGTTAAAAATCCTTTGACTCAGATGCTGCCTTTCCTAAAAGTGTAATTAGGTGTCTTACATTTTACACAGTGAACTCAAGGGTACAATTCCCAGGATTCCTGCTAACATAACTAGTGCTGCTAGTGATCTGCCTGCAAAAAAACCTGCATCGAGCACTTGACCTTGCTCTGCTGGTCTTACAGATGCCAAACAGAAACTTTGAAGTCTAGTTTGGGGCCTGTAAAATCCAGTTTTTAGTCAAGTACCCATTCAGTTGAAGTATAAACTTTCATTGAAACACGGAAGAAGAGATTGGACAAAATCTGTTCTAGCATATTTGTAAATATACATTCTTATTCCTTGAAGACACACAGGTTAAAACCAAATGTGATTCCAATGGACTACTAAAACACAAAACTTTTGTCTTATTTTAATAGGTTATGTTGAAGTTGTGATGTGTAAAACTTTGCTCTCTACTTGTAGTGTACTATCCTCTATATGACACATAATTTTGCGCTAACATATGACCAAGCAGAATTAGGATGTAAAAAAAATCTAAAAGCCCCATATATAGCAGTTGCATATTGTATACTAATTTTTAACGGTTTTGCTGCCTTTTATAGTATATTCATATTGCAAATATGTTTCTCATGCAGCGCAGCTGGTAAAAATCCTGTATTAAGAGTGATCTGTTGGCTTCAGTCTTGTGAATGTTTAGTTGTGCTAACTTCATGCATTTGACTTTGATGGATCTAGTGAAAAGGTAAGTAATATTTGCAGGCCTTTATTTCTGACAGTCCTTGAACTCTGAAGTCCATACCTAATGCAGCACTGTGCGTTCTATCCGTGTGATAGTTTTTCAAATTTATTTGTAGTGCTACAATTGAAAAAAACCCCAACCAACACCACCCACCCCCCTCAGATTTAAAAAGGGAACACTTTTAAGAACAACATGGTAGTCAGAAATTGTACTGCCAGAAGTCTGGAGCTAGAGAAGAATAAATAGAAAGCTTTACATTTTAAACAATAGTAATTCCCTTTTGGCACTAAATTTATCTTTAATCCACAAACTAAAATGTTGCCATCTGTTCATCTTCCTCCTTTTTCCCTGTGCAGACTGGTGCTGATAGGTATTCACGAGACCTTCAAGCAGCCTGCAAACTGTAACTTCAAATGTACGAGGAGAAGATATCCATCATGATATGGACCTTACTGCTCTCTTATTTTTTATTTCCTTACAACTGTCAAGGTTTTAAGTGGACCTTTTGGCTGTGGACCTTTTGAATTTGGAGAAGGCGGAGTTACACAGTCCAAGGGTGCGATATTTAAAATGTGCACCCAGAGCTTAAGTTTAATGATTGTTTTCATGTGTACGTGCCTCTAATACAATATCTCAGTGCTCACGTACTGGATTTTAACCTTTGCTCAGATTCATTATTTAATCATTTAAGCTTAGAATGTTTGTATGCATGCATACAAACAGCAGAGTGAGCAGCTGCATGGTGCTTCATTGCTGGCTGGGGTTAAATCACGACGTGTATACACACATGCACACGCAATCTATAAGGAGCCAGTCTCCTTCTAAATGAGAACCTGACACACTGTCTTGAGGATTGCTCATTTTCTTTCAACGACTCCTGTACATAATCTTAAGGAGCTTTGCTCTCCACTGGATAACATACGTCTACGCGAAGCAGAGCACTCGTATAATGCTACTTTTCCTATGTACAGAGTTTCAGACTAAGGCTTCAGACCGGTAGGTGCTTGGGAGATGTACCTTTAGACGTGGTAATGTCACTACCTGCAGAGTAAAGGTAGAGAAGAGAAAGTCAACACAACGCTGAGGAGGAGGAGGAGCTGGAACATACTGCTAATACTGAACAGCCTTTGGAAAAGTAGGCAATAGGTTTGAATAATACTTGTCAGAGAAGAAATATATTCAAATAAAGGTGTGGAATCAAGAAAATAAGTGCTGTTAAACACACCTACACTTGAACCTCAGTTTAAGTGTATCGCTATTAGTGCTCTTATTAAAAGTCTGCAAGATCTGTTGTGGTCAGAGACTGGGATAAGCGTTTCTCCTGCAATTTCATTTACCAGCAGAGGAACCAGTAGTGTAATTTCCTATCCAAACTGGTGATGGCTATTTTGTGGTTTCATAGCCTTCTGAACTTTGAAGAACTGTGATATAACATTATGTGTGAAAACCAAGTTGCAAGCCCTGGGGTAGACTAGGTAATTCAGAGGCAGTGATATGTTTTTAATTATTTTTTTTAAAGGCAGCAATATCTTAATTTTGCCAGAATTGTTTTTGTAGTAAAGCGAATTAGAATAATATTAAAACATAAGGAAAAAAAACATAAGAAAACACCTTTTTACTGTAAGAGTTGTTTAATACTGGAACAGGCTGCTCAGAGAGTTTGTGGAGTCTTCAGCCTTGGAGATATTAAAAAGCCATCTGGACAGGGTTCGCAGCAACTGGCCCTAGGCGACCCTGCTCTGACCAGGTGGGTTGGACTAGACGATCTCCAGAGATCCCTTCCAACCTCAAATATTCCATAATTCTATGACTCTCATGACATACTGTGCTACTGCACAAGATTTGATTTGGTGTGGGGAGGCAGATGGACTCTGCCTACTCCTTTATTACAGCCTCTTAGTGGCCAGCTTAATTTTGTTACTTTAATGAAGCCATTAGGTTTGCAAACCACATTCCACACCATTTTTAAGGATTTTTGTTTTTTTTTAACGAAACAAAGCAAAAAGCACATCCAGTGAACAGTTTAAGCTTAAAAAAACCCCTGGAGATCACCAAAATTTGTCAAATAATGCTCCTGGGTTTCCATGGAAGCCATTTTAGTAACACTATGGCTTTTTATCAGTGGAGACATTGCAGAGGCATTCGCTTACCTAGCAGTTTTCTAAAATTAACCAGAAGGTGAAAATCCCACATATCAAACAAGTTATTATTTCTGCATAAAACATGGAATGAGGATAGTTGGAAGCTTCCAGTGATTCTTCATTATTTCTGTCAACGATATACAATCACTAAATGAGATGGCTGTAAAGATCTATGACAAACCACTTTAACACCCATGGACAAAACTACTTGATGGAGTTAAAAAATCTGTCTAAATTAAACAGTTCAGAAATGCGTGCAACTGTTGTGCTAGCTGGTGGCATCCTTGGAAGGGAGCAAGAGACAATGTATGCCGGTGCTGTGCAGAACAGAAGACCTTCCGTTAACTTTGCTGACATGACGTGGAATCTGGGACAGCTGATGGTATCACACGGCGAACAGAGAGAGCTTTTGAAGTTACAGCATCAAGGTGAGAACAAGATTAAAGTTGAGCTGGCCTGAATGTAGCTGGCCTGGATAGTAGTGAATATAAGCTACCCAAACAGTTCATAGGCCCACATTAATCACGATGTTATTGTGTTATACTCTAGAGTAAAACCTTAGCTCACTCTTTTGGGTCCCAGCTGAAACTTTAAATAGGAGGTAGGTATTTTGTTTGTTTAATGTTTACTAGTTAATTCCCCTGAACAGCAATAACACCCTGCTTTCACAGAGGCCTGAAGGAAGCATAAGCTTTTTAACATGAACTTGCAAGACAGCTCAGAATGCCAGCAGTAATAGTAGGTTTAAAAAAGCATACTACTGCATTCTTAACCATTTAGCACTTATTTCAGAAAGGGAGTCAGGGTCTGGTGTAATTCAAGATAACAGTGTTTTTAAAGAGGCCAAGAAAGGAAATAAATGGGCATGTCATTTTCCACCACAAGTACTCACTCCGCAGTCAAATTGTCCCTTACTTCTCAAAGGGACAACGTTCCTTGCTGCTGGGAATCTTGAAAACTCTAAAATAGTGGCAAATGCAATAAAAATAATGAATGCTTGCGATTTTTGTATTTTTTTAACTACTTACCTGAATGAGTTGCAATGAGAGATCATTCTCATCTTTTTGACCAAACAGTTGTTTCTAAGGATAGTAAATTAAAAAATAGATACCGCTGACTTCTTAGAGGCAAAACTGCAGTAACTCAGGTTGAGTGTCTGAGTTGAACATATGCACACCAGATTCTCCAGGCAACAGCAACTATCTCACGTGGTTTCAATGCTCTGTCTTGCACTGGGTCCTGCTGCTTATTATCAAACCAAAAATGAAGGAGAGAAATTAAGAAAAAGGAAGGGCGGGGGAACACCATTATTGCCCCTCTTCTGAGTACTCAGTACTTTTCAAAAGCAAACCAAAGACATACTTACTTAGTTGTAGACCGAGGACCCTCCTTAAGGTTTGAAATTTTGAAAGCCATACTCCATGTCCTTTATTCTGGTTCATCAGCGTTGACACGGGTCACAGACATTCAAGAATGACAGGTTTGTAATTCATCCCAACCCAAATTACTCATGAATATTAACCGATCTCTCGCAGTCGTTCGTCTGACGTTGCTCCATGGCCATTTCTGTTATGGTTACACGCTTCGGAGCGACTGAGCCACATAGAGCAGACAGATGGGAGAAAGCCGGGCTCCTGGGCTGGTTTGAAACATGCGGAGCCCTGGCAAGACCGGGGTGCTGCTCAGAGTGCGCAGAGCAGGACTTCAGACTAAGGGAGAACTTCATCGTAACCGCCATTAAGATGACTAAGGACTTTGGACACCCTGGGGCTAGACAGCACCAAAGCAGGAATAGAGCAGGTTTTGACTTGTATCCTATGCCTAAATGATTAAATTTTCCTTTGGGTCTGAAGTTTAATTCTGAATTTTTAAATGACATTTTGTGACCTTTTTGAAAAGCTCAAGCATCATTTCAAAATGAATATTTCATGAATTCTGTTACTCATTATGGAATATCTGAAATCTGATCAAGCACTGCATTCTTTCCTAAGTGGTAAATCAAATTCCAACAATGGCATTTCCAATAAGCTCAGCTCCTTGGGATGTTTTTAAAATTTGTTTACATTACTCTCCAACTCCTTAACAGATTCTTATGGAAAGTAAGGACAGAGAGCTACAAATAAAGCTCAAATAAATTCAGAAAAAAATTTCCATAATTTCACTGTTTGTAATGTGGCTTTACCTCTTTACAACCACAGTAGGATAATTAAAATACACATATCGCTGTGCAAACACTTGTATTTATACAGATGCCAGCAAACTGGAGAGTAGCAATTGGATTTTATAAGACTGAACAGTTGATCCCCAACCTGAGTTGGGGACCTACTAGTGTTTTCCCTTCTTAACTCTTGCTCTTCCTCACTGAAAATGGGAAGATGAGGATGTTCCTTACTTGCCTGCTTTGGTGCACTCTAGAAACGCTTCATTCTAATTTTTACCCCTTTAATTTCTTGAGTTAACTGCACTCCAGAAAAAAAACCCAACCAAACCCAAAACCAGGGCTTGAGAGCTACCCAAATTCTGCAACAAAACTAAGTAGATGCTTTGCATTCCCTCTTTTTCTTCAGGACCTACTGAGTGAGCAGGTGTAGGAAACTTCAGTTAGCTAATCACCTTTCATCCCGGAAGATCTTACTGTGTTTACAGATCACGTTACAGAAATCAAAGTGATAGGTAAGGCTGAGGATTCTCCCCTTGAATCATTAGTATCGGTCCTCTGGACTTTTCCAAGATTACCTTTTAAATGGAAGTCTCCCCATGGGCAGTTTCAACCATGTGTTGAAGTTTGAAGAATGAATACAGAAATTCCTTTATCTGTTCTAGATTTATAGAGATGAAAGGTAAATCATTACTAAGATATATCTTTCCTTTTGATCTATTTCACATTACCATAAAGTAACATCTTGAGATTAACTCCCAAATTCAGTCCTTATCTGTGTGTTTATGGCTTGCTCTTTAAGTCAATGGGAATTTTCTAAATCAGAATAAAACCAGACTTCAGCCCTAAATATTAAACATCGGCATGGACTTCAAATGACTGACAGGCTCTTTGCAAAATTATATCAGCAATTTTAGAAATATCTAAGTTTTCCACTTTATCCTCACGTACATCATATATGCCACTCCAGTCCTAAAATGTTCACACTTGCTTTTCACGTGACAGATGTGAATGTACATTAGTGGTGAAACAGCAAAGCAAGAAAGGGCTTTTTCTTGCAAACAGCAGAACTTCACTGTCTGCACAATTCTTTAAATGGAAGATGCTATTATTTTTCCTTTGCGCATAGGCAGGTACATCAAGGCATCAAGGGCTAAACCCTTCTTCCAGCATTAGCGTCATCTGATGCAGGTCGTGCTGATGGACAGGCTGTCCAAGAGAATCCAACTTTCTGCTGACAGTGTGGGTCCCTGTTAGTAGCCTGCAGTTCACAGAGGCTCAGTATGGGCAGGTAGAGCAAAATTTAACACAGTGTTACCAAATATGATACCAGGTAAAAGTAGAAGTTTGAAGTACATAGGGAAATATGTATTCTATAATACAAACCACATGTAAGGAAATTAATCTCCTTTTATGTAGCACTCATTAAACGGTATCTAAAATGTCGAGCCCCCCCTCCAGCACGTGAAAGATATTAATACGAGAGTTTGGTGGCAGGCCACCAAGGTGGTTGGGGCTGGAGCACTTGCCCCATGAGGTTTGTTCAGCCAGGAGAAGGGAACGGCTTTGGGGGAACCTAAGAGCAGTCTACCAGGCTCTATGAGGAAGCTGTCGTCAAGACAATGGTGCTAGGCTCTTCCCAAGGGTGCATAGCAGGAGAAGGAGGAGAGACAATGGACAAGAGGGTGTCCGACTGCGTGTCGGGAAAAAATCCTTCACCATGAGGACAGTCGAGCACTGAAACAGGTTGCCCAGGGAGGCTGCGCAGTCTCCGTCTTGGGAGGTTTTCAAGCCCCAACTGGATATAGTCCTAAGCAAGCCTGTGTGATCGCATGGCTGGTGCGATCGCATAGCTGAGCCTGGTTTTGGCAGACTGGCCAGACCAGATGGCTTCCTGAGGTCCCTTCCAACCGGAATTGTTCTATCAAGGATTATTTTTCCTAGGCCAGTACACCCCCAGGAAAACTGTTGCACAAAGTCACATCTGCTGGCAAATGCTGACTTCTTTTGCTTAGATATAGCTGCAACATTTCACTGTTTGCAATGGTCAGTTTTCATTTATGAGATGCTATCACCAACAGCATAATGCTGCCTAGCAACTTATCCCAAGTTACAAAATATAACTGGGGAAGAAAAAGACAAAACATGAAGAGTATTATTTGTAAGCATGTTTATTCTTAAATTGATTTGTGTCCCTCCCCCCCTCCCTTTTTTCCCCCCCATGAGATATCAGCTGGCTGATTGCTATCAAAGACACTAGTCCTGCAAACACTAAAATTAGGTGCTTAAATTTACTGGAATTGCTAATGCTGGTAATGCACGCACATAAGTGCTGGCAGGACTACATCCATAATCCTGAGGCCAGCTCTCTAGCTAGCTTATTAGTTTTTGTTGTAAGCGTCAAATAGATATAAATCTAGAAGACCTTAATACAATTTATGCCATATGCTTTCCTTCTGCTTTCTGGGGTATTTTGCTAAGGGTTTTGTTTTTCAAATCCTATTCCATGTCCTTAATGCCATCGTAGCAACGACTGCGTTTGCAGGATTACATCTTTAATTTTGCTAATTTTACAAGCTCCAGGTGGCTCTGGGCTCACATTATTTCCTATCAACTACTTTCATTTAAAGACAAACTATAATTTACAGAAATTTTACCTTTTTTTTTTTTTTCTTCTCCCCAAGAAGATAAAAATACAGATTGGAACACAGCAACTTCATTTACAGAAACCATTTTCTAAGTAGTTAGTTATATAGTCATTCATTTGTGGTAGCTCTGTGCAACAGGTGATGCTATTTTACAAATTTATTTCACCGTGGAGCTCAAGTCTGAGTCTTCATTTGGCTCTTTGGTAATCTCAAAATTAACCAGACCACCCAGCTGACACTACCAGTAAAGTTAATGCTCTGCAGCAAGCAGAGAAGCGCACGAGTACTAAAAAAAAAAAAGCTCTGAGATGCGCAACGAGGGTTTCTCACCAAAATAAGAAAACTACCCCAGTACCTGAAGCCCGTCCTGAGGGAAAACCAAACCAAACCACCCCAAAACACCTACTTTTTTTGCCTGCTCAGCCTCGCTGCTGCAGGAGTCTTTGACGTGAGGCGACCACTGGCTGCCCTGGCCTCACCCCCTGGCTCCCGGCTGGTTAAGCCTCGTTTCTTCTTAACCGGGAGGCTTTAGCAACTCGAGGGCGGTAATTTTGCGGTTTTTTTTTGTGTTTGTTTTTTTTTTTTTTTTTTAAACAGGCGTGTGTGCGGTCGCTGCCGTCTCCTCCTCACCTGCTTCCCCCCCCCCCCCCCCCCGCCGCCGCCGCCGCCGCCGTTGCCGAGAGACCGAGGGCGGCCGCCGCCGCCGGGCGGGCCTCGCCGCCCCGATCCACCGCGGGGAGGACGGCGGCGGCGGCGGCGTCTGAGGCAGGGACGGCACCACCGCCCCGCCGGTAACACCTCACACGCTCGGCGGGGGCCGGCGACCGGCCCCTCCCGACCGCGCCATGAAGAGAGATGCTGGCGGTAGGTCGGCTCGGGAACGCGGTGGGCCTCCTGTCTGCCTCCCCCGCTCCCTTCCCCGGCGGCTCCTCAGGGAGGGGACGGGCGCGGACGAGAGGCCTTGGCCGGCTGCGCTGAGGCGGGGAGGGGGGAAGGCGGCGGCGGCTCCCTCCTCATCGCCCGCCCTTTCCCCTCGGTGGGAGGGGGAGCTCCGGGCCGGCCTCGGGGCCTGCTACCGATGGGTCTCGCCGGGGAAGGCGGGGGCAGGCCGGCGGGGGCAGGCCGGCGGCGGCCGCCCGCCCGCCGCCGGCCTGCCCCCGCCGGCCCGGACCCCTTCCACATCCCTCAGTGGGGCGAAAAAAACCCGCCTCGCTTCGTTCCTGAGGCAGAGTGGGACCGTGGGGGGAAGAGGCCTCTTCCTTTATCACAGGCCGGAGGGGCTGTGGGGAGCCGCTTCCCTGAAGGGAGAGGTTTTTGGGTTTTTTTTTTGTCGTGGTTGGTATTTTAGCGCTTCGGTAACATAAGAGACGTGCTTCTAGGAAGGGTGGGGGTTTATGATGGCCTTTACGTTTAGATGTCGCTTTTAAGTCGGCTGCGGTTTGATCAGTTCCCCATTGTTTGTTGTATTCTGAGTCACTCATCAGGGAAATATTTGCAGTGAGAAAATACTAACTAAATGCTGTTTGAGTCTTTTGGTTTTGTCTTAAGCATCTTCAGTTTCCTGTTCCATTTCATTTTCCATCTAGTCTTTTAATTTCTTTCCACAGCAGCCACATCCCACCTGCCCTCTAAGTGACCAACAGAGAAATAGCACATATTAGCAATGCACTAAGTTTTGCTGCGTAAATCACAGAGTTAAGAAACTTAAGTGGAGGGAGAAAAAAATTTACATTTCTTTGAGTTGGTGTCTCTGTCTGCTAGAAGACTCCAGCTCTCTGCAAATTCAGGCATATACCTTTGGGGACTTCTAGGAACAGCTGGGAGAATTTATTTAACTGTTTGAGCTTGATACCATGTTTTAGAAAGAAACTCTAAGGCTGTAACAATCAGCATGTCATTTGTGTTTTAGAAATGTAGACCCATTGTCTTTTGTTTGGTGCGTCTGTTTTATTTTAATCTGAAATTTGGTCCATCACAGTTCATTCCCATTTAAGCTATACCTCCTGGAAATACAGCTTGCTCTCATTTGACTTCTTTCCAGCCTCTGGGCATTGCTGGTACCGTGAATACTATATAGACCTATGTGGCATTCATCCAAACCCAGGTCCTGAGTCACAGAGGTTTGAAGTCTTAAACCTTCACCACAGGAGATGAGTAGTATCAAGCTGTCTTGCAGGAAGTAATGGGCTACTGGACCAAACTCTGGAAGAGGTGGGGAGTCTCGGGTTTTCACAGATGAGAATGTCTTCTTAAGGCATGAGTGTCTCGTGATGAGATAGAACTGTTACTGGCTTCTAGGGATTTGGGTTTGCTCCCCACCTCCATAAGAATTTAGGAATGCAGGCAATTGTAGACAAGATTTTTGATGTGTTTGTGAGTAAAATAGAGGTGTTGCATTCACAAATTATTCTTACCATGTTACTAATTGAATACTTCCATGATTGGAAAATGAGTTGGATGTCCTGTAGGTTTTGAGCGTGAAATCTTCTTGGAGATGAAGAGCAAAGTCAGCCTAATATGGGCATTATGGGCTGAATCATATTTTATCTCCCTTTCAATCTTTTTCTGTTCTTTCTTTCTTTACCTCCATAGCCTCTTTTGTTTCATTTGAAGTTTCCTGTATTGGTTAAGTGCTGATAAATGTCTTGTTGTGGGAGATACCACTCCTAGACTATGGTTGCAAACTGTCTTGGTCCTACTAGGTAATTTCTTTTTCTTTTTCCTTTATTTTCTGTGATATTTTCATTTTTCATCTGTTGTGTCGTCCGTCCTGTCCCCCCATCGTCGCCCCCCCCCCCCCCCCCCCCCCCCAAAAAAGACAGTCAAGTGGTGGAACAAGATACTCAAAGCAATTGTCCAGTCTCCATCGTTGGAGTTTTTCAAGACCAGACTGGAGTAACCTGAGTAAGCTGCAGATAGCCTTGTCTGACACCAGAATTGACCCTGCTTGAGCAGGAGATTGGACTAGAGACCTCCTGAGGTCCTTCCAACGTGAGTTAGCTTATGATGCTTATAGCTCAGTTTTCCATTTATTTGTTTCCCTAAAATAAAGCCTTTGGGTTTGGCCTTTTCTTCCTGGGCCATTACATTCAATCATTGTGTTTATGAAGATGATAGTACAGTACCAAAGGTTATGGCTGCAACTTCTAGGAAATGCCGTGCAGCAATGAGAATGCGTATCACATGTCAATTTCTTTGTTTTAAAGGAAAGATAAAGGATGAAAATGAAGAGTCCTGATTTTTGTTTTCAGGATTTCAAGTTTAAATTATATAGGTGTTAACTTTCATTGGCTTAAATGATAGGTAAGAATTTGGGAAGTGCAATATTCAAATTTCTTAAACAATTATTTTAGCAAAAATTGTTGCAATGGTAAAAGAATATAACCACTGCTTATTTTAATTTTTAATGTATTTCAATTTAAATTATGAAAAGATGTGTATACAAGGTTCTAGGCACACTAACATGTAATTAGTGGTACAACAAAATCCCAGCAACATTAAAATAACCACTTAAGCAGGCATCCTGCCAGCTCTCTGCCTACAAAGAAGCTCCTTTCCACCCCTGCATCATTCTGGGAAGGATGCCCTCATCCCTTTCTTTAAAACCTGTAAACATAGGTCTGCAGTATTCATAGCAGGTTACTGAATGTGGGGTATTTTAGAGAGAGGATGTGTTACTCCCTGAATCCTCTCAAACAATGACCTGCTGCTACCTGCCTCTTTGCTTTCACAGAGGGCTACAACACAGTTTCCACCTGGAGATGAGTAGACTGCAAAAGCAAATCCCAGAACACTGCTCTTGTGTTTTTTTCCAGCATGATTCTTACTAAGCACATTGCTGCACATCTTTGTCAGCTATGGGCTCTTAAGGATTTTCATATAGACTACATTGCAGTAGACTAATCTTAGGGCAGCACGTGGTGGGTAGGTGGCCCACAGTGAAAGTGAACTTTTGAAGTAATCTAGCTGTTAAACCCTGCTATATATCCATAAAGGGGATATATTGCCATCAGTATATTCTCTACATATAATTACTGTGCATTCAGTGGCCATCATTAAATTTTAGCATTTTATCAACCATTCTGTCAGAGTAATGTCTAAGGGTATACTTAAATTGTAGGGCTTGGAAAGCTGTCCTTTTCTCCAGTCATGCCAACACGCTGGAGGGAGACTGAGGGTGCTCACCACTCTTGTTCTAAGAAGCAGCTGGTTACTTGTACAGGGAAGTAGCCACTTCATGCTCAGATGTGTCCCTCCTTTCAGGATAGCTGGGGAGCTGGGACTGTGAAATGTGAGAATGTACCTGATCTTTACTAGACAAGTAGCTTTTGAGTACCTTGATCTCTACTTTGTATGTAAAAGAAGTGGTTTGGTGGAACGTGCAATGGTGTGGTCTACCAGCACCATTTGAAAAATCATCTTCAGTTGTTTTTTTTCTCTTACTCAACCCAACTTCTTAACTGAAAAATGTCAAAAAGCTAACCAATTCTATTTAAAATTATGAATTTCATTATCTGGCTGCATCATGGCACCATGTATATGCATGCATAGTTTCTTCAAAATTGTATCTTCCAGATGTTAGAAGGCTTATAGTAAAAAGGACTTGTGATAAGACGTTATGTGGTAGTAGTGGTAGGCTGTGTATCTGGCTCACGAGACCTGCTTTTGTATGCAATGTGATTCTGTCTGCTGAGTAGGTCTGAAGTATTTTGGCTAGGTCTGAGAGGAAGAGCTTATATTTAAGACATAAATATTGTGTGAGCATTGTCCTTAGCCGATAATAAGACAAGACACAGGAGACGCGTTGGGAGCAAAGAGCTAAAGTCTGGACACCTGTCTATTTTCAGACTAGATGTTCTTGCATTGGCAGCCTTCAGCAATTGTTAAACTTTCCTCGATCGGTGAACCCCAGGCCTGTTTGGTTTTAATAAATACTGAAGTTTGGTCAGCTATTAGCAGTATACTGCGTTAAAAATAATGAAGAGATCTTTTAGGACACTTTATCAGATGCAATAACAATACAACGCAGAGACAAAAAGTACTGAAATAAGTTTTTTCCTTGAAACTAGTTATAAGTTAATAACATCCATAGTGGCACATGCCATATGATTGTATCCATTGGAATTCTGTCTTTACCCTTCTAAAATTAAATATATCTGTACTGTCATGTATATAACTTGGTCACTTCAAATATTTTTCTACATGAAAACAAATACTGAAATGCTGTTCACCTGTATTGTCACAACCCGGGCTGGACAGACCAGGGATGGGTCATGGTGGGTTTGGAATTCCCTAGGGCTAAATTAAGGTGAAACGACACTAAATGATCAATTAAACATTTTATTTATGGCAGAAGCAGCCTGAACTTGGGAGGCATAACAGTAGGTGGTGGGGTCTCCCACAACAGGAATTGACATGAAACTACCTGTGGTGGGTTGACCCTGGCTCGATGCCAAGTGCCCACCAAAGCCGTTCTATCACTCCTCCCCACCTCAGCTGGACAGGGGAGAGAAAAATATAGCAAAGGGCTTGTGGGTTGAGATAAGGACAGGAGAGATCGCTTACCAATTACCATCATGGGCAAAACAGATTCAACTTGGGGAAAATTAACTCAATTTATTACCAGTCAACCAGACTAGCATAATGAGAAATAAAACCAAATCTCAAAGCATCTTCCCTCCGCACCACCCCCCCCTTCTTCCCAGGCACAACTTCACTCCCAGATTCTCTACCTACCCCCACAGTGGTGCAGGGGGACAGGGAATGGGGTTTATGGTCAGTTCATCACACGTTATCTCTGCCGCTTCATCCTCCTCAGGGGCAGGACTTATCACACTCTTCCTCTGCTCCAGCGTGGGGTCCCTCCCATGGGAGACAGTCCTCCATGAACTTCTCCAACGTGGGTCCTTCCCACAGGCTGCAGTCCTTCGGGAACAGACTGCTCCAGCGTGGGTCCCCCACAGGGTCACAAGTCCTGCCAGAAAACCTGCTCCAGCGTGGGCTCCTCTCTCCATGGGTCCGCAGGTCCTGCCAGGAATGTGTTCCAGCGAGGGCTTCCCACAGGGTCACAGACTCCTTCGGGCAACCCTCTGCTCCGGCGTGGGGTCCTCCCCGGGCTGCAGGTGGAGATCTGCTCCCCCGTGGACCTCCCTGGGCTGCAGGGACACAGCCTGCCTCACCAGGGTCTTCATCACAACGGGCTACAGGGGAATCTCTGCTCCGGCGCCTGGAGCATCTCCTCCCCCTCCTCCTTCACTGACTTTGGTGTCTGCAGGGCTGTTTCTCTTACATGTTCTCACACCTCTCTTCTGGCTGCTGTTTCTGTGAGTCCTGCAACTTTTTATTCCTTCTTAAATCTGTTCTCCCAGAGGTGCTGCCACTATCACTGATGGGCTCAGCCTTGGCCAGCGGCAGGTCCGTCTTGGAGCTGGCTGGTATGGGCTCTTTCGGACATGGGGCAAGCTTCAGCAGCTTCTCACAGAAGCCACCCCTGTAACTCCCTCCCGCTACCAAAACCTTGCCATGCAAACCTAATACACTACCACAGTAAACCGTGTAACTCGTGCTAACCATATACATCAATTCAGGGAAGACAGTAAGGTGAGCCCTCCTGTTGGGTCCTGATGTTCAGAGCAGACCCCCTTGCTTTCTAGACTCCTTCTCAGAGAGCAGCCCAGGGGCGGCTGGATCCACTCCTAGTCCCAGACTTTGTCAACAGTTTATGTCTAAAGGGATGACGTGTGGGGATTATGGAAAAAAAAAGAGGGAGAGGCAGAGAGAGAAAAGAGATTTCACCAGTCCTGGGTCCAGTGTTGGTCTAGCCAGCCTAAGGGTCCAGTTCTGGTGGGCTTGCGCACGTGGGGCTTCACTTTGTGTGCTTTTATCATCTCCTTGCCCCCCTCCTTCACGTGGGCACTCAAACTCATTAGGCTAATTAGGTTTCATGAGCAGTTTGTGCTTTCAGAACCATTCGGAAATGGGTTGGTGGGATTGGAGGTCGTTTGGGGAGTAACTTCTCTGTCCCTGCAGGCATGACCGTTGTTTGATCTTTGGCCATGCATCGTGAGCTGCACTGCTCAGCACGTCAGAACAGGGAACCGCGCATCCTCCGGCACGGCACGGCCTCCGCACCCCGTTGCTGACCGGCTTCTTCACCTGCGGTTCGTTGTTATGCAGAACTTGCCCCACCGCAATGTTGGAGACATTCACTCTTCCAGTCCCTCACACGTGGCGTTGCTACGCAGCTTTGCAAGCAAGTTCCATTTCTTCCCTCAATCACAAAAGCCAGGCCCCCGGTCTCTGTCCATCGCAATGGGTGTTTGAGGCATTAACTCCGTCCAGTCTCTCACGTGTACGTGCACCCAAAAGCAGGGATGGAAGAACGTGGGGATGGAGGGAGCAAGCAACAGAGAAACAGCAACAATTTGCTAAGAGGGAAAGGATGTAAGAATGAGAACTTATATTTTTCCTATAACCATACAATGTAGACTGCAGTTAAGAGCAATTTCTTCTCTAAGGTAGCCTGTATTTTAGTTTTTTTCTTAATGTATTAGATGGAAATGGGGTTTTATCATTATGCTATGTGTGTGGGTGTTCACGTCCTCTTCCTGTCACCCATTTTAGCTTTCACAGATAGTAAAAGGTTCAAAGAAAATTATTCTCTTAGAAGTGTGTGTGCCACTTTGTGTGTCCCAGCTCTTGGAAAAGTTGGAAGGGGAGTTGACATTGTCAAAGAAGAGAGAGTTGGTGTTGAAGAGAGTGCTTGTGGGTGGCCAGCCCTGGGAGGACATTCAGCCAGTGCTCACATGATCTCAGGTGACAAAGTCAAAAAGTAGTGAGAAAGAAGTGTGTTGGAGACCAGACATTGCTGATTCCAAGGATTTGTTGGATTTTTAAAATCTCTCCATAGGTCATAGGTAGGAATATCTGCTTTATTTTCCTGTTTATTTTTCGGTGAAGTCATTTTTCAACTACCTTTTTTGTCTACTGGAGCATTTATAAGCATGTTTTCCTGACTTTGTGAGAGAGATTTCTTGAGCAGATTATGCTGTATGCAGTGAGCTTTCTTTATAAACGTGACACAGATTTCTCAGCTTTTGATGTTGTGTAGGATCAGAAACTTTTTAAAGTTTGCCTTTTGATTTTTGTAGGAAATGCAAACTTCCATCAGGAGGAGTGTCCTGTGGTTAGCGTGGATATCACAAACTGGGATTAGACCTTCTTCAGACTTTTTTTCTCCCAAGTGCATAGTGGGTCTTAAGTTCACCAACTACTGTGCTAGCATACTTCATTTCAGCAGAGGCTGCAAATTTAGTAGTTGATGATGTTTTAGACAGTGTAGTGGTTGCTGAACATACCTGCAAGTTCAGGGAGAGAGGGGAAGAGAAAAAACTGACCAAATGGCTCTGAAGGGGCTCAGTGTGTGAGCAATTTTCTATTTGGTTTTCTTCCCTTAATTTGTCTTTGCTTTTAAAAGTAGAGGAGAGTTTTAAAAGCAAAGACATTACATTTCTCCCTAAGAAGGTTGACACCTGCACTGTGGATTTTCATTGCTACTGTACAGAAAATACTCCAAAGAAATGAAGTGGATGTAGGCCCAAAACTCCACGGTATTTTCCTGTCTCAAAACCTGCCTTTGCCCTGCACCCCATATTTCTTAAAAACTCTGTCGCTAGAAATATATCTTAGAAAATGTATTAAGCCTTTCATGTTAATAACAGGTTGTGATCAAAGAAAGACCTAATGATGTGTGTTGGAATCAATGCGGGAACTGCAGGGGTGGATTTGTAGTCGGGGTTGGGGCGGACTGCAGCCTCCCCATTAGCACAGCTTGGTGTGGTGCTCACTGCGTGTCGCATGCTGGAAGGAGTTTGTGCACAGCTCCCTTCCTCCTCCTCATCTTTCAGCTGGTTTCCGCCTTGCAGACACAGGTGCAAAAAGGATTGTAGTCCAAGAGCGAAAATTCTTTACACACACGGCAGAGTCCCGAGGCTGCACCGGGCTTTGTGTTGCTTTACAGTAACAGCCACGTGTAAAAGCCTGTGTGTTCCCTGGAAAACTAAAAGTAGTGGGAGCAACAACAAAAACAATCACATAAAAACTTGAAAACAATTATGCTATACTTTGAATAATCTTGCTAAAGATCATTTCCAGAAGATTCTTGGTTTGTCGTCTTTATTCTGCCTTTTTTTTTTGTGGGCATTTCTGCTCATTTCAAGCAGAGAAGTAAACAAGCTGGTTCTTCTATTCCATAAACATTTCCTCCCTTCCACTGTATTTATACATGACAATTTGTTTATTCAAGGCCACCTCTCAAAAATAAGAGTTCTGATCTCTTCAGTCACAACACTTAAGTATGTGAACTGAATCCATTATGGACATCTAAAGTTCATGATATTTTCTGTGCCCAGATCAATTGAAAAAAGAAAAAAGAGGCACTGGGTAAAAGGGTAAATGGGAATTTCATTAGAATGGTATGGCTAATCTTCCTGTGCATCAGATGTATAAATAAGCAGTGCTGAGAAAAGCATAAAAACAACAGAGCCTCTCTAATAGCCAGTTGATAATTATTTACTTTCATCCCCAAATGGACACAGCTTGTTATTTAGAGTGTCGTCCTGGTTTCGGCTGAGATAGAATTAATTTTCTTCCTAGTAGCTGGTACAGTGCTGTGTTCTGGATTTAGCGTGAGAAGAACGTTGATAACACACTGACGTTTCAGTTGTTGCTAAGTAGTGCTTATCCTAAGTCAGGGATTTTTCATTTTCCCATGCTCTGCCAGGTGCACAAGAAGCTGGGAGGGAGCATGGCCAGGACAGCTGACCCGAACCAGCCAAAGGGATATTCCATACCATGGAACGTCACGCTCAGTATAGAAATGGGGGGGAGTTGGCTGGGAGGGGCGGATCGCTGCTCGGGCATCGGTCAGTGGGTGGTGAGCAATTGCATTGTGCATCACTTACCTTTTTTTGGGTTTTGTTCCTCTCTCTTTTGGGTTATATTCCCTTTCACTGCCATTGTTATTATTGATTTTACTTCAATTATTAAACTGTTCTTATCTCAACCCATGAGTTTTACATTTTTTTCCAATTGTCCTCCCCATCCCACTGGCAGGGGGAGGAGTGAGCGAGTGTCTGCCTGGTGCTTTGTTGCTGGCTAGTGTTAAACCACAACGGTCATTTATTAAAAAAAAAAATCAGTAGTGGCTTGTCAGTGTTTCATATCCTAAGCCTTTTCTCATGATTATTGATTGTGCTTATCTTATTGATTCTCTATTGGTACGTTTTCTCTTAAGAGTTTACTAGGAGCACTGTCATAGCCATTACCAGAAATGGTAAACATAAAATTATTATTTTGTTAATTCACTGATTAGCTTTTGAGTAACAGTTTCCAAAGGAACATATTTGAAAAAAACATTTTAGAAAAAAGTGTCTTTTTTTTTTTCCTAAGGTCTTGAGAAATGCAGCTCCCAAGACATTGCAGTAAACTTATCACTGTGCTAAATGTAGCCATTTTAAGGCTTCATGACCTCAAAAAAGTACACCAACATCTCTGAGGCTTCAAGCGTTTCTAGTAATGCATTGGTCCAAGTAAAGAAAATAGGTCAATCCATTAGGCTTAGAAATAAATAGGAGAAAGCAGGAAAAATTGCTAAAGAGGAAGGAGTGAATTCAGTTATGAGAAAGAATTCAGAGCATGAGGATTAAGAGAACTTACAACTTGTATGGATATTATTTCAGGCTTCATTTTTTAGAGAAAGACTATTAATTTATAATGTTCATTTTACAATATTTGCATTTTTTTAGTGACAGCTTGCATGTTTCACTTGTATTAAGGTTGCTGTGACTGACCATCCAACACAAAGGTGTCAGAAGTTTTCTCTTATTTTGTGGCTTTATATAATTTGTGTTTATTTAAAAAAAAAAAAAAATCAATTATTGCATAATGTCAGTTCCTCCAGCTGGGAGCATCAGTCCAAGACCTCGACTGTGGTGTTTTATGGCCTATACAAAGATGTACCAATGGATCAGACTTGGTTTTTAAATACTAGATGGGAGATATGAGATAGGTGTGTATAGGCAGGAAAACAGGAGGTTGTACTGACAGCACAGTTACCATGATCAGGAGTTTTAGTTTACTGACAGATACGAAAGAAGGTACTGAAAAAACTTTGTAGAAGCTTGCGAGGAGCTCACATACGGAGCTTTGTCATGTATGGAGAGAAACCATAGGAGAAAGCACAGAAGCACTCTTTTGAAAATGTAGCAAGGGAGTTACAGAGACAGGAGCTGACCTCTTGAATCTGAAAGAGAGAAAATAGACAGAGTAGGAGTGGACTCGGAAGAAGATGAATAGGTTACGTTTGCCATAACAGCTAAAAGAAGACAGCTGAGGATGCAGAGGTTCATAGTGTTTGGACAAAACCAGCAGCCTGTGTGGTTGAAAAGGGAAGCTGAGACCAAGTGGGTACCACGCGGGTACTTCTGCAGCCCTAGCTTCTGTGTCCTCCAGCTAATCGAGGGTAGGGTCTCCTGCATTCATGTTGCAGTCACCGTTGTGATACTTGGGCTTGTAGTGACAGGACAAGGGGGCAACAGTTTTAAACTGAAAGAGGGAAGATTTAGGTTGGACGTAAGGAAGAAATTCTTTACAATGAGGGGGGTGGGACACTGGAACAGGCTGCCCTAAGAAGCTGTGGATGCCCCATCATTGGAAGTGTTCAAAGCCAGCTTGGATGGGACTTTGAACAACCTGATCTAGTGAAAGATGTCCCTGCCCGTGGCAGGTGGGTTCGATTAGATGATCTTTAAATGTCCCTTCTAACCCAAACCATTCTATGATTCTCTTTTATACTAGTTTTGACAAACTTTTCAAAAGCGTAGTGTCACATACAAACTATGCTTGGTCCAGAACGAGGTCCCAAGATCTTGCTTTCTCCTTCCCCCTCACTTTTCCGGAAAAAAAAATCCCTAAGGGATTGTATTTCCTGAACAACAGAATTGTATTTCATGGGCAGACCGTTATTCCTTGGGAGAGTGTATCTTCTTTGGAGAGTGTATATCTTTGGATTTATTTAGACTCTGGGATCCATGAACTGTGTCTGTGGGACATGATAAGATCTAATAATCTAATAATAACGATCTAACCCACCTTTCTGTTCTTGTCGTGTGTCTGCTAGTTGTGGCTCATGCTGCTGAGTGTACAGAAGGCTCAGTTAGTGCTGCCCACGCAGGAAAGTCCAGACTCAGCCTGACCTTGTGGAAATGACACATTTTCCTCAGTGCTTCTATCTGCCAACACAAGCCCCAGAGACAGGCAACTGCCTGGCTGTTGGATAGATAATTGCTAACAAAAAAGAAGTATTAGAAAAATACATGTTGATAGTAGTATGTAGTAAAAAGGCTCTTCCAACTTCAGTAAAGAACATTAGCATCTGTTGGCTGCTTAACATCACCAGTTTGCCTTTGGCATGTTGGGCTTTATCTTAGCCTAGTGTAATAAATGGAAATGTCACCGTTAAATTAAATGGCTCCAGGTCAAATCCATCCAATGATTACTCTGGGTTTAAGTTCACAGCAATAGCATTCTTTGCATATTGGTACAAATTTTCTGCCAGCGTTGCTAAATTTCTGGTAATTGTTTGGATTGCATACCTTTATGTAAATTTTTGTAAACTAACGAGAGTCATGTCAGTGATTTATATAGGCAAAGCTTTTTAATAAAATGAAGATCCTGTTAATCAGTAAGTACAAAAGCAATTTGCATGAAAACAAAATGCTTCAGGTTATTTATAAAACTGTTCAAAATGCATTATAAAATGGTTTTAGTGAATTAATATCTTCTCTTTTTTTTCTTCCCAAGGAGGTTTCATGATTATAGATAACAAAAGTTAACTTCAGGATGCTAAAAAGGAAACAAAGTTCAAGGGTGGAAGCCCAGCCAGTTACAGATTTTGGTCCTGATGAATCTTTGTCAGACAATGCAGATATTCTGTGGATTAATAAACCAGTAGGTATCTCTTTCTGTAGTTACTTATTTTAAGTTGAATGTAACTTGTATTGTTGAAATACGACATCCAGAAAAGATGCTGAAATAGATATCTGTCAGAAACAAGTATTGAGCTATAATTGCTAATCTACAGTTCATTTTTTTGCAAAAAGTCCAAAACTAAATGAAAAGGTTTCTTTTGGTGGTTGTAGACTGATGGGGATGGTAAAGCTGTCTTTGCTAGCCAGTTCATCTACTGATTGTGTTTTCAAACAGTCATCCTTTCAACGTCTCTGGTTCCTAACATGCTTATTGAAATTAGAAGTTAAGTTTGTAAAATAACCTTTTGAAAAGGATGTTAAAAGGAGCATTTCATTGCTAAAGTGGTAGCCAGCAGTTGGCACTTTTGACTTTCAGATCTCTCCTTTTACATCACTTGTGAATATAAAAGTGTATTTTGGCTGGTTATTTTGAAGTACAGCTCACATTTTTCTGGTAGCATTTAACCTATAACCTGCCCTATGAAATTGATAGGTGTAAAAGTGTCTGGCAACTTGAAAGTGAGGAAAGCTTCATTGGGAGTGGAGTTATTAATAGAATGTGCAGTATTAAGAAAATGCCTTTACCGTGTAAATAGGGTTATTATGATTAAATTATTTATTCAGCAGTCAGTGTGCATTCAGGATTCCTATATTTTGAATGATTCATGTGTTTGCAGAGAAGGCACTTTCACATTTCTTTTAAAGTAGCATATAAATTTTTACTTTGTAAAAGCAGAAAGTCAAATATTCTGAAATAATACATGTTGTTGGCATGACATTCATTTAATGGAAATATCATCCCATTTGCAGTATGGATGCCAGATCCCCTCAGCTTTGCTGCTGACTTTTAACGCCTAAATCATTTACAAGACAACACCCATATATTAATTCATGCTAAATAATCTTATGTAGAATGTTTGTATTGGCTGCTGTAATAAGCTCAAAATGTTGTTGCAGAAATATATACTGGGTTGTTTACCTATGTTTCTCAGCACACAGTACACAGTTTGTTGATGGAATAATTTTCTTCTTGTCATGCTGATGAACTACTTGTATATTGCTTAGCACATATGATACTGACATTTTACTGTGGCAGAGGATGGTTTTTATATCAGCCACTCTTTAATATTTATGTTAATTTTTTCAGTTGAAGCAAGGTTTGAAACAAAGTGGGTGTTAAAAGGACATAAGAGATCATTCATCAGGTGTCACTTCCACTTCCAAATTATTAATTTGGGCTCAGAGTATGCAAATGATAGAGCTGTTCAATTCAGGTCAAATATCATTATGCTTAGGTGCGCGTACAGTGAGTATTAAATTAGGTGAGTGTTCTTAAATCTTCTTGATACGAAAAGGTCTGAGGTGGTGTAAATGAATGTAGAATTTTTCCCCAGATGAAAAATTGTTATAAATACACTTTAGTTCAGTGTTATTTGTTTGGAATTTTTTTTTCTTGCTGAAGTGTCTTTTTTTTTCTCCTCCTTGTTTGATAGATATGACCTTACCAACTCTCATTCATTACACTTGTCTGGCTTCAAGATGTTTCAGTGGTGTTTTGATTTAAAAGAAGAAAAATCCAACCTTAAAGCCCTGTATTGATACATTCTACTTTTTTGGTAGACCTCCCACTGTGACTGGCACTGAGTATCAGGCTTATTAATCATGATTGTAGTGAGACTGAGACTTAAGTAGTCATAGAAATGAACTGTTCTCTTACAGCAACAAAACTTGTTTGGAACAAAAGTGAATCCTGATGTTAAGAGGTAGCTTTCTGTGACATAGTCTCTTTTGTATTTATTCTTTTTATAAATGGAAGGATACTTTTAATCCCCATGCCTCTCAATTTTTGGAATTGTAAACTGATTTAAAAATCAGTTCATCTAAATGTGGAACTGAAATTTTCCACAGATATTTTCATTTAATGTATTAACCAAAATTAATAACATCAACTAATTCTATTTATTGTCTGCACATAAATGTGACAAGTTGTCATTTGAAAAGAAATCGGATAATAAAAGCCGCAGAGTAGAAATTACAGAATCCTAATTCTCAGTTTCCTGGCTCTTAATTCTTGGTTTCTGAATGATACAACCTCCCAAATTAACTAATAAAATTATATATGTATATACATACATATATATACACATATATATGTGTGTGTGTATATATATATAAATAAAACAAAGTCAGGAGTGTTTATTCTGAATGAAGACCTTTAATATGTGGATCATGATGTAGAAGAAAAACGCAAATGTGCATTTACAAAAAGTGCCAGTACAAGTTATGGAGGCTAAATATTTGAGCTTTTTTTGAACATCAAAGCAATCTTGCAATGTCTTGTTTTTTTTTCAGTGGGTGCACTCTCTACTACGAATCTGTGCCATCATCAGTGTTATTTCTGTTTGTATGAACACTCCAAAGACCTTCGAGCATTATCCTCCTCTCCAATATGTGACATTTGCTCTTGATACTCTATTGATGTTTCTTTACACTGCAGAGATGATAGCAAAAATGCATATCCGTGGGATAGTTAAGGTAAGCATTTAAACTGTATTCTACATGTGGTTAAATTATCTGCATATATGCTGGTGACATTTGATCTTCGTTTTTTAACTTCTCTGCTGTTTTTGCTATGATTGTTTTTAACTGCGGGCAACACCGTGGCACATAAACGGAAAAGACAGATTGACAAAGATGCAGATTTACTGCGTATTTAATCCCCCCAAAATATAATATCAACATTCATAATAATGGTTTCCTCCTAAGAAATAGATAGTTAAATTGTATCAATATAAAGAATGAAAGGAAAAATAAGCTACATATACATTAGCAAGAATATTTTGTAAATGTCTAGAGATCCATATGTGGACTTAGAGCTTTGATTTTCACTTCAGAAGGCTGGATGTGTTGTGTGGTTACTTTATTTAAATAAGAACATATGTCTTACTGTGAGCTAAATGAGAAAGTTATCTTGCTTTGCTGAATTTTTTCCTTAATATAATACATGTCAGTAAACAAATGCTTCTGTTACCATATGTTTACTGTTGTTACTGGACTAATTTGTGTAAGTAGATATGATATTGGAGAATATAAAACTGCAGAATTTTTCAGTAGTCATTATTTTGTAGCATTATTTTACTGATTATTTCCAGTCTTCTGTAAAAAGATAGAAATTCAGCTTAGATATAGAAAATCCATCTGCAGACCTTATTGACAATACAATTATGTCACTATTGCACGGGATAGATAATCAGTGTGTTATCCTTCTCTTTCACTCCTTAAAGGCCTGGTGACTCCAGAGACATCGGAGGTTGTCCTTAGCTCTTCAGTTTGTTCTGAGTTTGCAGACAGCATTTTTTGTTCACTAAGCCAAACTAAGCTATTATGTGATCATACTTGATGAGTATTAATAGTAAAAGTTACAGTATCATTAATATTAATATTTAGAAAATTACTGAAATAAAATGATTCTGAGAAAATCTTCCATGTGTTGCGTAAGGCCCAAGTAATCCTTCGTGAAGTGGTATTTCGGGCCACTACCTGTACTCTTTTATTCAGAGATGGCCATTAAGCAGGTGAAGATGAAGATACAGGATCATGAATGGGGAATTAGTGACCAGCGTGCACATTTGAACAGCGTGGGAGTACCAAGTTACTATTATAACCAGTACAGACTTTGCAAAGAAATGGACACGTAGATATTAATGCAGAGAGAGGGAGGGGTGGCCAAGTGTGACTTTTATGCAAAGCTTGATTTCTCAGCCTTTTTGTATGGAAATACCAGCTTCGTTCACAGTCAACACCTAGGGGCTATGAATAATATGTTGCTGCGTATTTTAATGTCTTTCACGGAGTTGTTTAAATTTGTGAGTTTGTGGAAATATGAATGGAATGGAATGGAATAGAATGGAATAGAATAGAATAGTTGGAAGGGGCCTGGATTGATCATCTAGTCCAACTGCCTGACCAGAAGTTAAAGCATGTTATTAAGGGCGATGTCCAAATGCCTCTTAAACACTGACAGGCTTGGGGCATCAACCACCTCTCTAGGAAGCCTATTCCAGTGTTTGACCATCCTCTTGAGGAGAAGAGAAATGCTTCCTAATGTCCAGTGTAAACTTCCCTGGGCGTAGCTTTGAACCGTTCCCATGAGTCCTGTCACTGGGTACCAGGGAGAAGAGATCAGCAGCTCCCTGTCCACTTCTCAGGAAGCTTTAGAGAGCAATGAGGTTGCCTCTCAGCCTTCTTTTCTCTGAACTAGACATACCCAGAGTCCTTAGACACGCTGCGTAGGATGATCTTTGATCATCGTATGATGAACTGGTCTTTGAAGTCTGTCCACAGAGAATGAATAGCTGTCTGGAGTTGGTTCCATTGTCTTGATTTATGTTATACATGTATAGATGACAATGGAGATTATTTCATTTGCACACTGACATTCTACTCTTAGTTTATTAAAAAGTACAGTAGAATAGCTTAGACATGACCACTGTTATGCAAAGATGGATTGTTTAAGTAGAAAACGGCTGCATTTATTGTTACTTTAACAACTGAGAGTTTTGCTTACAGCTTAATGTCTTGTAGCATCCATCAGTGAATATAGTTACAGTGAAATGAAGTGCCTTCATTCGTGCTATTCATGGAGTCATAGAATAGCTTAGATTGGACGGGACCTCCAGAAGTCATCTAGTCTGACCTGCTGCCCAAAGCAGGTCCAGTTAGATGAAGTTGCCCGTGGCTCGGGTTGTCCAGGTGAATCTCGGACTCATCCAAGGATGAAGATTCCACAACCTCTCTAGACAGCCTGTTCCAGTGCTTGACCAACCTCATGCAAAAAATATTTTTCCTAATACTTAATCAGAATTTTCCATGTTCCAGCTTGTGTCCCTTGTATCTTGTATTACCACTGTGCACTTCCAAGAAGAGTTTGGCTCCATCTTCTCTGTATCTTCTGATTAGGTAGTTGTAGCAGCAACAAGGTCTCCCCTTTGCCTTCTCTGCTGGAGGCTGAACAGACCCATGTCTCACCCTCTCCTTGTGCGCCATGTGATCCAGCTCTCTGACCTTTTTGGTGGCCCTCTGCTTGTTTCATTAAGTCTATGTCCTTCTTGTACTGGGGAGCGCAGAATTGCACTCTGCTCAGAATTAGCCTTGTGGATGTGGTCTCACAATTGCTGAATAAAGGGAAAGGATCGTGTGAATAAGAGAGAACCGTAGGAGGAGGGTTTGGGCTTGTGTCACGTATAGCAACTTTCATAAAACTATGTTATGTTAGAACTGGATTGGCCTTTTTTCAGCTGTTAAATCAGAGCTTTTTGAATGTGTTGTCAAATTGCTTCTTTGAATGCTGATCAATGAATAATCCTTTTTTAGTGAACTGTTTGACTTTTTGGATTTCTGATTCTAGGGAAAATATCGGTTAAATATTATAACTCTGCGAAGAACATAATGATCCCTGGACTTCCAAAGTCAGTGGCAATCAGAGTAAAATAAGGCACTGTTTAGAAACCTATTAGCATTTATTAAAGATGTTTCTAAATGAAACATCTTAATATAAGGAAATTTGTTTATGAACTGCAGTCCTAATTTAAGTGCATTCAAGACTTCTAGTGAACATAGCATCAATGAATGTATTGCCATCTGGTTCTACTGAACTTTACCATAAATCAGTATTTCTGTAAAGGCCTTAGGAATTGAAATGCTAATTAACTTTTGAACCATGATTAATGCAAAATTTTAGTCCGTCGAGAAACCTAATTTATGGGGAAGGTAGGCACCATCCACTTAAGTCCCAATTAATAACAATGTAAGTATAGCTGAGCTAAGAAGATTTTGAAAATGTTAAGTCATGTCTAATTAACACCTTCTGAGGACAAATGATAAATTTACTTCCTTTAGTTCCCAGGGGTTTTTAGAAAAGGAAAGTAGTTTCTGAAAGTCCTAGCCTTTTGTCTGTAAAAAGTTTCCCTTTTCCCTGTGTAAACTAAGTGACAAAATAAAGTGATACATGTATCCAAGTGTTTTGTTACCCCAGAAGGAAAGTTAAACTGAAATTTTGCAGTGCCTTTGTGCCTTTTATTACTCATGTTTCCTTCTGAATAATTGTTGCTCTACTAGTAAAATCTGTTCAAAATTTGGGCTGCCTATGCCTTGTAAGTGTTGGTTGTTGCTTGTTCCGTTCGCGAAGACAATCAACACAGAGGACTCTGAATTACAAGGGCAGTGCTCATGTAGATATCCACCACCTACAAAGAAAATAGACACTGACATGTTTAGACAAGAAGCATAAAATACAAATATTAAAGAAACCAGAAGATGACAGTATAGCATATATCTACTACAGTGTCTGAGGTCCTTTTTTTTTCAAAATAGTATATTGATATTCCTTATTATTGCTATCATACACTGTTTGCTTCTAATAGGCATTATGATAGATTGACTCCTCTGGAAGAATTGAAATCGGTATAAATGTGCAGTGCAACGGGTTATATTCAGTATATAGAAACTACCTTGGAAGAAGGTACGGAAAGGCTTGTGATACGGTAATTGTATCACAGTTTCTGGTATTGCAGGCTGTTGTTGCTTGTCATGTACAAGTGAACTAATGCTAATAATATGTCTGTCTTTACCTTAAAATTCATCTCTGGAAAATGAAATACAGGCTAAAATTTCTTACTGGTTGAGGTCTTTTAAAATACAAAATTCTAGGACAGTCTACTTAATATTGGCTGGCTGCATTGTATAAAATGTATGTACAACCAGTAAGACAACTTGTAATGGTTTGTGGAGTTTTACATGAGGCCAAGTCAGTTTGTTTCCTACAAAATATTTTTATGCTTGTATTCTAAATTATGTTCTAAACTGAAGAATGACGGCCTGTAATAGAACTTACTGTGAAATGATAGAGTAGCTCAGGAAAATACTGTGTACGCAGTATTAAATCTATTTCAAATAGATGAAGTCAGTAAATATATAATATCACTGACCAGAGAATAGCTTTCATGAATATTGGCTTGCCTCCAGCTGAATAGTGTGATGACATTAAAAGTTAGGTGTTAATTACTTCATCAAGCAAGTTACTTGAGTAGTTATAAAAGAAACTGTCATGGTTTACTATTTTGATTTATTTTTAATGTATTAGGTTTTTATGAGTAAAAAACTTTGAATATGGATTTCAGTCAGGAAAATATGCTGTAATAAGTACAGCAATATTTTAATACTATTTTTAAAAAGTGTTGCATTCGTAGATATGCAAATTTTCATAGTTACGTATTTTTTCTGCAGCCTTTCTATGTACATCACACATTTTAATAATTTCAGAGCATTGCAAATTCTGTTCTCTGAGTTGTGTGTGAATTAATGGATGATGTGACTTAGCCACATCAATATTTTTGTAGGAATAGCTTATGAAGCATGTTAGCAGATGTCTATTAAATTGTGTTACAGATACATCTTAAGAAGACCTAATGTTTTAGAAATTAAAAATTCTGATCTATTTAAAAGTAATTGAAAAAAATTAAAGAGATTAATGGTAAATATCACAGGCTTTCTACACATTAAAAAAGCGATGGGGTGTGTAAAATAAAAAAGGCCATTGTAATAAAATGGCGAATGATGTTCTTTTAGCGTGACCACATACATATTATTTCTTTATCTCAGACCTAGAAACATTAAAGTTCTGCTCTACTTCACGGGCGGTGGAAGGTAAGAATGAAGGCCAGGAGGCCTCTTGACTTTGACTTGTTAGAACATCAAAACATGGTATGTGAGGAAAGGCTGTGCGTTGACACAAATTTTGCATGAGATTTAGTGATGCCAGAATAGTGGGAATTTTAGGAATAGGAATGTTTTAACTGAGTGAAATGAAACTTCTATTTTTAATTATTTTTACAATAGAGCACAAACAATAGCCATCACTGTCATGGACTTAAAAGTCTCCCAGTCCTAACGTGATGTCCAATCTCATCATTCATTCAATTCAGTGAATAATGCAGGGGTATTTCAAGAGATTGCTTAATTTAATTTTATTTTTTATTCTCTCATTTAAGATGGAAATACATTTTCTTAGACCATCCTCGTGGTGTAATGTCTTCCCCAGCTATACTTAGGTATGTCTGCTCAGCAGATACAGGTGGAATTGTAGTATCCTGAAACATAAAGCTCCACTGGTACCAGGGTGGCTGAATAACAGCATGTACTATCAATCAGTGATTTAGCAGAAGCCAGGGATCCCTTTTATGTTGGTACAGTGAACAGTGATGGGTTTGTTATCAACTGGCTTCTCACAGAATACCTTTACTTCTTTGGCAACCACTTTTTTATGCTCTAAGTAATATTTTATTATGTCAGAAATACTCTGTGTTACTTGGAATTTATCAGGAAACATATAATAAGGTGATTTCCAGAATACCTGGAGCATGAAGATTTGCAGACATAGGCAAAGACTAGGTAAGTGACTAACCTCCGACTCATTGGGATCATAAAACTGGAATGTCCACATTTAGCTGGAAATTATCTTTGTTTTACTGCCTGCTACTGGTGATTTATATTTATATAAAGAATCTAAAAGTTTAACATCGTGTGCAACCATAATATACTTCTTTGGTTTTGTGAGTGAAATTACAGCTTTCTAAGAAATAAATGCAATTTTGGCCACCACAGTACCACACTGTGTACTGATGTATATATAAAATGTAATAAATTTAGCGCAATGGTAAAACTTATTGAATTCAATTTGACATTGGTATTTTCATGATCTCTTCAGTTCAGAATTCCACTTTCTTCAATTGATCCTGGATTTGTTTGCATGATCTTTATTTCCCAGAATGTAAATAGAGTTCAGTGACTCTTTGGTTCTGATTTCTTTCGTGCCTCAGGCTCCTTGCAGAGGAGCTCTGCTATAATCAGCTGCATCAAGGAAGTATTAAGTCTGTTTAAATGAAAGCAGATCAATCTCCTTCACTGTGTCTTGAATAAGATTTAAACTGGTCTCCCAATTACATGCAGTTTATGTCTACTGCTTAACTGACTGATTGAATGGCAGGCTTCTGAGAGCACCATGAATTAACTAATGGTTTTGTCTGTCAAAATACTTCTTGAGTCAACTTACAACCTAACTGACAAGACTCGCAGTCCCTCAGAATCAAAGCTCACGTTTAGGTGCCCATTCATATGTCACTAATGAACATGACCGTATGTGTTTGACATAAGTCTGTTCATTGATTGAAGGAAAGTTTCCAAAATGATCTCCTCATTGAAAAAAGGAGGTGGGGTGGAACTGGAGAAACGAAAGATGACTCTCAAGCCTGCAACAGATGTGATATAAGCAGGGAGCCTAACCTGTGATGGAAGGACTTTGCATTTCTTTTAATCAGTGTGATGCAAAAATTACCTTCTACTTTCTAATAAGGTGTCTTCTGAAGGTCATCTCACATGGGTATGAGCAAGATAAGGATACCTTACTTTAAAAGTATCTTGTCTTTATTAGAAGTTTCTACTTTCAACCTTTCTATTAGGAGATGGAATAAAGAGATAGAGAAATATTCCAGGTAAATTGCTTGTGTTAGACACGATTGCACTGGTGGCATTATATATAATAAAATAACCAAAGAGGAAAATGTGCCAATATCTGAGAAACTTTCAGGAAACTGCATCCATGATATGAAAGATTTCACATCCACTACAACAAAAAGGAACCAAGTAACAGATGTCTCAGGTGAAAATTCAGCCTTTAGAGAATGAGAGATGAAGGGATATTGTTTCACTCCATGAATACTGTGAGGGTATGTGAAATTATCCTCAGTATACTGCATCTTCATTGCGGCTTCTAATCACAGGCATGATGGTATTAGAAAACCTACATTGAAATCGTGTTGTGAAAAGGAGGCATGGTTTATCTTGTTCCTCTTTTAAAAGAGTAACACTGTAAAATAAAATGTGTAAGAGTTCTCTCTCCTGTCTCTTAAAAAAACCTAGTTGACACTTTAGTATCATCACACTGAAAATCAGAAATTTTTTTTATATAGCACAAGTAGTGCACTGAATTTAATAGAACTGTCTTTCTTTTCACTGTGCAGTTGTGACACATGTCAGCTAACAAAGGAGATTATAGAAAGTCAGAAGTAACGGTCCTTGACATATTTCCCCCATTGTTAAATCAATTACATTCACAGCAAAACTTTTGTACTAACTGAAGTAGTTGCGAGTGGATTTGTCAGACTGTATTTCAGTAGCACTGAGCACTGTTCACGGACTTCAGTACTCCGGCAAGGGGCTGAAGCGAATCATTGCGCCATTAGCTTTCGGGACTCTTTCGGTGATTTCATGCAGGAACTGAAACAAAGCTTCATCTTCGACCAGTGCAGTCACAGTTAGGTGGGAGCCATTTCCCTTGCTTCCGTCTCATACTAAAGGCCAGATTACTTAGTTAACTGAAATCAGTGACTTTCAGCTAGTCAGGTGTTCCCAGGCAGCATTAGCCCTGTGCAGAGAGCATATTTTTCTCGTCGTTTTTCGGTGCTTTGGTTGCTGTAGATTTATCTCTCTGCTCAAGATGAGAGAATCGAGGACGGAGCAGGCTGGAGCCTTACCTGAGCCGTGGGGACCCAACTCTGTACATTCGGTTCTCTGCCAGTACAAGGAGCTCTCCGCCTGTACGGCAGGCAATCGGAGGTGGAGACGGGCTTTTTATGCTGTAATGAAACACTCTATTTGCCGTGATCTAAACTGGGGTCTGCAACGGTTTCCAGTGGCAGCTGATGTCCGTTTGTATATTCTGACGCTTTTTTATCTTTGCTCGCACAAAATAGATTTTTGGGCTTAAAATAGAAACACTTTTAGTAGGATTCATCAGAACTAATTTGAGGGTCTGCAATTGCCTGTAATTGGTTTTTTGTGTCTAAAGTAGGCTCTTCCAAAAGGTAATTTATCTATCTGGCCTGTTTTTCTCCATTGACTGAAAAGGAAGCTTAAAGTACCTAGGCTGACACCTAGCCTTTAGGTATCTTGCAGTCAGTGATTACTCTAACTCGTTATAGATTTGTTGTCAATAGGCAAGTGGGTGCTACAGAAAATATACAGACAACTGGATGCCAGCTGCTTCTTTAATGCCTATGGCATTATCTCATCTGTGCTTAAATGAGTTTCTTCTATGATCATCCCAGTTCAGAAAGTTGTCTTGACTTATGGATTACAGAACTGTTGCTTCAGGTACCTTATTACAAGTATCTGTTTTGTCTTCTTTTCAGTATTTTTATTAAGCATTCCACCTTCATCTAACAAGAATGGAGAAATTACAAAATTAGTTTAATCCTTCTGATAAATGATGGAAATACTAATTGAATTGCGGTGAAAGAGTCAGCTGGCTCACCAGCTTTTAGTAAGTTTGTCAAGGGAGTTTCTGCTGCGTTACAGACTGAAAACAGAAGATGGAAATTCTGAAATTACTGCGCTCTGTGACTTTAGATATGCCATATACCCCATGACATATAAATGAGGTAAGGATCAGGAAGATGTGTTGTTTTCAAAGCTCAGGTAGTAAAACAGAGGATGTGGCTCCTGTCATCCCGTGTCAGCATGCTCTGATGTGCTCGTGATGCCTGATGGTGAATGCCCAGGCTCGGGATGTGCAAGTCACAAACAGGAGCAAGAACCTCAACCTGGAAGGCAGGGGCATAACCAGTGGAATCAGTGGCAAGGATGAGAAAATGTTGAGATGCTTTGATTAAACAAGGTGTAATAGTGTGGAGGGAAAACCCAGAAAACTACTTAGCTGTGGTAGTAAAAAGCTCACAGAGCAAACATGAAAAAAGATCCAGTTGATTTAAGATTTGAATTTACCTTTGACTCTACTTCTTGGGATTATAAGGTGAAAATTATTTGTCCTTATGATGAGTTATTTTAAATATCTATAATAAAAAACAATAGAATTCTGTACTATGTATAATGCTGTTGGAAACCTAGATGTGTAGTGCGGGTCCCATGCTATTCTGTGTTGGCAAAAAGTATATTATTTCAAATTGTCTTAAAATTTAACTTAAAAAATACTGGAGTCTTTTGGTGTTGGCAGCTGTGATTGTTAGTTTTAAATATTATTTCATAGCAAACAGTATTGATACCCATTATTTGAATAAGACATTCACTCTACAAAAGTTGATTTTTCTGTCTCACCTTTTTCCTGTGTGTGTTGCTGTTTTGCTAAGCGCGTATGTCCATCGCAAGGACATCTGTTCCCGAACTACTGGGACCATGTTGCTAGTGCAATGCTCCGATGCTGTTTCCAGTCACAGGAAATTAAAAAAATTAAAACTGATTATCATGAGGAAAACAAATAGGAAGTTGCCTGCAGCATGCTGCTAGTTCGGTGTTACTGCCTGTGGTCCTGGTAAGGTTAGAGACCATGGCACTAGAATATACGCATCTGTTTCTATGGTTACTTGTGCCTGGTTTTGTTGGGAGTGTTTATTACAGGAAAGTAATGACTCATATTACACAGTGGGACTTTTTGCACCATTTTTGCATTAGAGCATTAGAAAATCAAAGGTATTTAAATTACTTGGTGAACATACATAGGCAGTATTTCTAAAATAAAAATGGTAATTTTTCTAACCAGTCAACGGGTCATAGAAATTTTTAGTGAAAAATTATTTTGGGGCATGGATTGAAATATGTGTCCATATAAAACTTGGTGACTTACCATGGTGATGATAATTTAACCTTAAAGTTGCTAAGAAAAATTATACAACATATTGACTTTCATAATGTATTTAGGAATTGATCTTTCAATATACAGACCAATTAGATAAACAAAACTACTTTTCGGTAGTGTTAATTTTTTCCCTTTCTAATAGCACTTTCAAGGATTACTTTACTGTTTTTCTTCATGAAAGCAGCTGTTATTGAGGGACATTGTTAATACATCGCTTCCTGTCAGAGTAAAATGACACATATCCTGTGATAGCAGTGAAATCAACGTATTGGATAACATGTTATGTATCCAGGTAGGAAGAGAGGGAACTTCATCCCTGATGTGCCTTTCTGTGTTGAAACTTGCATTGTCAGAGTAGTCTTCTATAATTAAATAATATCTTTTTATTGTATTTTATTTTATTATTTTATTTTAATTTTTATTTTATGCCCATGTTTCCTTCTCTCTTAATTTGAGAGAATAAAACAAGACATCAAGATGAAAAAATTTTAATGACATCCAAATCCCTGTAGAAGGGAAGAACAACATTTCTGTGCAGCTGTATTTTCATGAAAATGACAAAATTTGTGTGGGATTTTTAAGGTAGTAAGCTGAATGAAAAATTTCGTTTCAGAGTACTGTGTTCTCCACCACTAATATAAGTACTGCTTTCTCACAGCTATACTAAGATTGTTTTTTTCAATAATCTTTTCCTGGTCTCTGTAGTATAAAATGGATTCTCCAGCTTTTAATAATGCTAATTACCATGTAATAAAATCCTCTTTCTGAAAAGTGCTTCTTTCTTAGCTATTCCAACTTTCATCTTTGTAGCTTTTTTCTGTTGAAGGAGAGCTGTGAATGACGTTCATAAATCTGAGTTTTGTCATGTTAGATGAGACTGTTTGCCTATCAAATCTCCCTATTCAGTGCCCAGGCAATATCTGATGCTTCAGAGTGAAAGCTTTCACTTTGAAACATTTGGATCCGAACCCGTCTGTTGCATCCACCATAAACATTGGAGCTGGTGGAGGGCAGAATACTGCTGGACTAGCGCAGTTCAGCACACATCACCCTCTCAAGGCTGCAGAGTACTTCCAAGCGTGAGCAGACCTCCACGCGTGTGGAACTAGGTGTAGAACTCAAGTCTACCTTGAGGAATTGGCATTTTGAGGAGATCATCCTAGATGCACACAACCAGTGAAAAATCTGGGTTGGAAGGGACCTATGAAGATAGTCTGGACCACCCTCTTACTCAACTCAGGGCCTTAATTTGATTATCCAGGGTCCTATCAAGCCGAGTCTTGAATATTTCCAGCAAGGGAGATGCTAGCACTTCGCTGGGCAACGTGTTCCAATGTTTAATTGTTTTCAGGGTGAAGATATTTTCCTGTGCACTTCCTGGAAGCAGTGAGTGCTGTTCCAAGGGGGGGGATCCTATTAATCCTCCTTGTCCTGATCAGCCATTCTTGGATTTGCAGAACCCTTAAGACATCCAAGGGGGCCGAGTCAGCTAGTAAGGCAATACTTAGGGCACTGGATACAGTTGGCTAATGAGCAGATGGAGAGGGAAATGAAATTCAGGCTTTCAGTGTAGTAACCTGTAAAATCTCTCTGCAGGGCATGTTGGCACCCAACTGCAGCAGTAAAGTGGTGTATCGAGAAAGCAGCGATGTAACACACCAGCAAAGCTCCCTTCCCTACATGTTCTGTAGCCCAACCTACTGTTGGGTATCGGTAAGAAAGTATTAGCAGCTGTCCTCTATTCAGTGCATAGGAGGGCTGTCCCTGGCAGCTCTGAATAGTGGACAATCTGAATTACTTGGCACTCAGCTGAACTGAGATGCTCTACAGTGATTTGGCTGGTGTCGAGACATTCTTTCCATCGTTTTGTGGAAATGGTCATTCCCCTTGATATTTTTTGCACTTGAGGAAGGGAGTGTTGTGTAACATGTAATGTTTTCATGTTTGATGCTGTTTTGTTTCTAAATTTTCTTTAGTAGTTTTGGTTTAAAACAGTATTTTTTAACCCCTCCCAATCCCCCCCCTCCCCCCCCCCCCCTTATTTTACAGTAAACGCTGTTACAGGATTTTTAGCAAGTTAAGTGGTCCTTGTTTGTCTGTTTGAAGGTCTTGATACTTACTTCATGGCTGGGATTGTTTCTTCCTTTACAGGCTTTTTGGTGTTTTTTTTTTCTTTCTGTTAGAAACAGCAAATGAGATGCTGAATACTACGGTTCAGAAACCTCCCATTACAATATGAAACATGAAATACTAAGTTTGATGAAGTTAATGACATAAATTAACAAAAATCTAGTGTGCCTTAAAAATACATTTGAGACTGTTCTTTAATGAATGAAATAGTCTTACACCTTCATTGGTAATTCCTAAGATAATCTGAAAGTCTCAACAAATTCACTTAAAAATCTGGTTTTTTTTTAATTATTGCAAATGTTGTAGTAGTGGTTCTGTAGTGATTATAGATCTTTTGTAATGATAGATTGGAACTGTGTGTGTTGTGTGTCTGTAACAT
Organism: Astur gentilis; assembly: GCF_929443795.1. Taxonomy (NCBI): domain Eukaryota; kingdom Metazoa; phylum Chordata; class Aves; order Accipitriformes; family Accipitridae; genus Astur; species Astur gentilis. The sequence continues at coordinate 3,712,541 of NC_064892.1, forward strand.
GCATGGAATCACCCTCTAATCCAAAGGACCAGCAAGAACTGTGTATCATTTTTTAAATTATAAATAGAGTAACTTTGTTTTGTGTGCTGTAACATCAAGTTATTTTTCCAACATTTTTCTAGCATAGACTACAAGATTACTATAAATATTATATTACATGTTATGACAAAGATAAATTATGCACTATGTAATGTGTTACTTGGAAGCATCTGATGATGGAGCAGTTTGGTACAATACCTGAGTAGTTGCAAATTGAACTTGTTTAACTCCATGATGATAAACTGATATTACACCCACATTAACCGTTTAGAGTTAAGCTTCACACAGCAATTCTAATTCCATTGGCTGTTACAAGTCAATTGCTGTTATGTGAATATATTTCAAATAAGTTTCTTCACTATGAGTGAAGACACTTTATGAGAAAAAGAAGACATACACAAATGAGAAGCTGTGTGTGTCCTCCTTGTTGTTTTGGGGTCTTTTTTTCCCAAATACAGACTTTTTTTTTTTTTAAAAAAGAAGTTCATTTTTAAGTGATATTATCACATTGCAGAGGGCTAACTTGGAGGTGACCACCCATTTTAAAATATGCCGTTTTTTCTTTGGTTATTAACATGGTCTTAGATAAGCAATCCACAATTTCCTTCATTTCCTGCACAGATCATAATTTTACAGTTACAGAAGTACTTTGCATTAAAAGATGGCTAGTATATAATTTGCTGGTTGTTGCATAATAAATGCATCAGGTTGAATTTTTCGATGTCACGCAGAGTAGGAGACGGACTTTAAGCAGGTAGTGCAGCTGAGAGTCGTCTGTCTGTCTGTCTGAGGTCCAGCTTCAGTCGGTCCCCAGGGCAGCTGAGGAGTTGCAAAGCTCTGAAGAAGGAAGAAGGGGGCTAATGTTTGACACATGAGCACAGTTGAGAAATAGTTTTATTTTAGGGGGACAGAAGAGGAAAATTGAGAACGGAAGTCAGAGGCAGCTTTTCTTCTTGATTAGGCTGTATCTCTTCATTCTCTTTTCTGTGTGAAGAAAATGTTGAAAGTATTTGGCAGGTTGGGGACTGGACTGGATTGTCCACATCATTCTGCTACTAAACAGACCTGTAAACTGCAGGTTTTTAAGGAAATGGGGAAACTTTGAGGTTGAGCCAGAAACATAAGGGACGTAAAGATACATACCCTGTGTGTGTATGTATCTTTATTTGCATTTGCAGCAGGGAGACAGAGGTTAGGCAAGGTGCTCCCTTGAGCTCTGATTTCATTTTCTGTCCCACTCTCACCTCCATGCCCTGCGGTGTTTCTGTGGAGTAAGGGCACGGGGGAGGGAGGATGAGTCTTGTTTCCTTAACTCAGCTGTGCCCTCTCCTAGCTTGCTCCATTTGCATTATGGTGAGCATAGCAGAGGGGGGAAAAAATGATACTCCCAAATCCTGATTCCCTCTATTTCTTCTATTTCCTCCTGTGCATTTATGCTGCTCCGAAAATGCCAGTAAATGTCAGCTTCCACCCCTTAATGCTTATTTGTAGTGCTACACAAAGTAGCCCACAGGGTGATCTGAAGAATTTGCTAGAGTTGTTGATGTGCTTTATTTACCACCACCACATACAGGAGCCAGTGACCATGATAGAATAGCAAAGTAGCTGGTTGTTACTGAGCTTGCTGGTCTCTCTGTGTTTGTACCATCATTCAGCTATTGTGTTTGTCAGAGACTGTGAGCAAAAGTGGGAGAGTAAGGTTCCCCTAATGACAGACCCAAGACTACAGGACTTTCCGGAGCAGATGATGATAAATTTGATTACTCAGAGCAAATATCATATCGCTTCTTTTATTTAGCTTTCCCACAGAGGCGGCTGGAAAGAGGCAGGAAGGAAGGATGCAGAGAACAGGTTGTGGTCAGGGATGAGAGAGAAAAAGAAATTCCTGAAGGCAAGCAGGGAGGCAGAGGAGGCTTTTCACTTGCAGGGATTTGCTGTTCATCCTGAGGTGTTCCTGAGATGTTGAGAGACAAGCAGGGCAGAAATGACCTAGGAGATGACTGTGCTATCATTTAGCTAAGCTGTCTGCCTTACCAATGAGATACGGAAATTGCTTAACAAAATTAGTGAACATAATCGATCTTCTAGCAGATTCCTTTATGCAATTTGGATGTTGATTTCGTAGAGTATTTTGTTTTCAGCAAGGTTGATAATGGAATAAACTTTTATTAAAAAACTACAGTCTGGCTAGTCTTCCTCCCCTTCTGGTGTGAGTTAAAATGTAATAGCTTTCATGGAGTGACTACCTCAGGTGTTATTACTTCTGTCTGTGGTTCTGTATTTTGTATTGGCTCATTTTTCCAATGAGTTAGGTCTTATAAAATTGGGGTTTCTTTTCTGTGAACTTGTGTAATGACTGTTTAGGGCACCTAATACCAGCAACTGGTGTTTTATCTTTAATGTGGTGGTTACAATTGAGAAAGTGTATCTTCCAGCATCTCAGTGCTGTCACTGGGGTATTAGTATTGCACGTGAAAATAAAAAATTAAGAAATGAGCTAATATACTGTACTCAGTTAATGTAACGGTGCTAAAATTAGGCAAAACCTGGTGAAATAAAGAGAATGTAGGGAGAAGGGAGGAGATTTATTTGTTGGTCCTATTTTGGAATAAGTAAAGAAACACTAAGATCTTTGCTGAACTTGAGGTATTCTTTCTTAGTTACAGCAACATTGCCATAGAAAATTAAGTTAAGTTCTTACAGAGCAGAGGATGTTTTAATTACAGACTGTTACATCAAGCTTGCCTGTTGTTTTGGGATGTCAAATTTCAGATTGATTCAGATTAGCATCTCTGCGAGAGAGGCAGACTTTTGATCCATTCCACATGTGTGATTTACCAAGAAAGCCATTTCCATGGTTGTGTACTAGCCTAACAGTGATGCTGACCTGTCGGAAATAAATACTGAGGGAAAAGATGGAAGCGTATTAGGAGAAACTGTTTGGGGACACTAGGAAGGGTATTACAAAATAATGAATAGGCCTCTAATTAACAAAGAAAAGATTGACCCATCTAACAGCTAAGCAGTATTGCTGCTTTGGACTTCAGATTTTTATGTATCTTAAAGTGCTTTGTGTTTAGTAACTGTTATTTAGCTAATCCACTGAGTTTGAGCAGCACCCTTTGTTTGCCTGGGAGAGGCATTAAGCCAAGGCATGGTTTACTGCGCCTTCCAAAGGCTGTCCCAAGTCTGCGGTCATGGACCGTGTAAGTGGACTGGCATCCACTGCTGTGTCAGAAGCAAATGATTTTATTGTCTAGATGGACTGTCATGTTGCTGGAGAAGCTTTCAGGACTTGCTGTGCACATTGAAGAATCCACTGTCCACTGTAGGTGGTAGGGAGTCAGCAACTTTAATGGCTTTAAGAGGTTTGGATTAGTCTCAGCAAGAGGCTTCTAGTCTACAGTACTAATCTTCATCTTTTGCAAATGTTCAGGTCACGTTTCAAAGACTTATAAACCAGAATGTAAATGGTCTGGGATAGTGCATTTACAAAAAAAAAAAAAAAAAAAAAAAAAAAAGCTAACAAATATCATCAGTAATTCTCAAATTTCAGCAAACATGATGAAAAAAGGGTGAGGAATTAACACATTGCAGTACTTCAGTTATTTTAGATAAGATGTCACCAGATGTATTTAAATTTCCTGTGTCCCTTTCCAAGTCTAAGAACAGGCTGCCATTGACCCCGAGTGTGGAATTTCAGTCCAAGGCTTTTTTCAAATGTGAATGAAACTCACTGTTCATTGCTATTAATATGTGAGTGCTAGCCTGTGCTTTGTCAGAATTAGATTTTTCATGGAAGTAGCACTAGAAGTCAATATCAAGATTCATACTAAAAAGTATATTCTCATTTTTACATTAAGCAGGACGTGGTCCTGCCTTAAAAATGCTTCCAACAGCGAATAACATCCCATGTGCCAATACACAGTATATATGCATTAAAGATTCCCCACCGTGTCCGCTGCCAGCTAAATGACAAATACAAAAAGGATTTAGCCAAAGCCTCCCTACATGCAAAGCCGAAAGGGCCAAAACCTCCCCCCAAATGAGTAATTTCTACAGATGTAATTCAGGTGCCCTAAGTTTCTATGGGTGATGGCTGAAAGCCTCCTGGAGAGGGAGGATGGAGGGGTGGAAGCTGGTCCTGATGGGACAATGAGAGAAGTGAGGTGATGGAGCAGCCTGGCTGGTGAGAAGACTGGAAAGGGTCATGACATCTTCCTTTGTAAGGAGAATCAGAGCTGCTTCAATCATGCCACAGTCACTGTGGAGAGAAAAAGCAATTTCTAAAAAAAGATTTGGCTTTTAGTGAGTACTTGACGGGTTATTCAGAGGAGGGTGAATAGAGGAACTGCCGCACAAGTTCATGCCCAGATCTCTACAGCACAACTCAGGGAAAACTTTTTGCTTTAGACAAAGGCTGCTTAAGAGAAGAAAAGTAAGTTTCAAAGAGTTCTTCAGCAAGAGAAAGACCAATCAGCGTCTTTGTTCAGAGCCACAATTGAAGGAGTCAAGTTGCATGTTGATACAAATCTCACTGGAGATTTGTTCACTGAGAGGGAACAGGGGGAGATGAGAGAAAGGTAAGAGATTTAGGGTGTTGGTAGCTGATCTCTGCAGAGAAGTAACATGTATCTGCTTCACAGTTAATGAACATAACCACTGAAATAGCTGAGTTTGTTCAGCCCCAAGTGAAGAGGTACTGATTAGCTCAGACTTCACTTAGGGAACTAAGTCTACTTTCTTGAGGAAGGACAGGTTGAAAATATGATGCAAAAGTTCCTGTTCTGTTGCTTCCCTGATTTGCAGTCTTCCTCCTCTTAATTCTTGGACTGAGAACTTTAACATCCTTATGTGTTAGAAAATTCTCTGTCTGAAAATGGCATTGACATTCTCTGTCCTTTATTTCTGGTTTGAAAATCCCTTACTGTATTTTCCTTGTAACCTTACTTTGTTCACTTCTGCCGTGAAGAATTTTTGCAACTGAAATAAAGCTTTTTTTAAAAAAAAACATATTTTGTCTCTATTTACACAATATATCTTACTGTCTCATACTGCAAGGAATGATAAATCATCTTTAGGATAGTGTATGTCATTGAAAATATTAGATTAAAATAAAACATCTTTTGTCTGTGCTTATAGACTCAGTGAAGATGCTGAGACATTTAAAAACAAATACAGGTTGACTGAAATAACTATCACTGAGATAAGAAACAATGTGTATCAAGCCAGGAATCACATAACAGGCCAGTAATGCCTTCAAGATTCTTGAGACATGACAATATTTTTTTACCTAATTATACCTGTGGAAAGTGGCTGTCAAACACTGTAGTTTGTATGGGGAAGAACACTAACCAGAGAAAAGGAACCAGGGAATGGATAAGGTAGGGTTTCTCTTGGGAGAAACCTCGCTTGGAAAGGGGTGTTTACGTGCCCAGAGATACACTGCCACTGTCTCTGCATATGTCTTTACATTAAACTGGGATATCCACTTTCCTTAGGTCTAGTCTTGTCTAGCCTCCCTTTCAACCAGCTGCATCTATTTATATGCATATGGTCCCCAACTTCCACTACACTCCATGTGGTACATGGAACTATCGCACTCTGAGCCATGATCTACGTAATAAATGTAGATTTTTTTCAATTCACTGGTTGAAGTAAAGTGTGAGCCATTAGCAGCCCGCCAAAGAAGTGACTTTATAGCTTGCAATGGAGGGCCTGTGGTGCTTGTCATTGAGAATGGTGTGAGCCATGAGGATATCTAAGCATGCAAACTGGAGCAGTGGTTGAGAATAGGGTAGTATAGAGGAAACCGAGCTTGGATGCAGTCTCCTCCATGCTGCCTTTGAGGAGTGATCTCTGGATTGGACTATCACCAAAACCATGCTCAGGTTTAGAGAGCTACTTGAAGAACTCTAAAACAGGCTAGAGAACGGATAGGAAGGCATACAGGTCATCAAGGATCCAGTGCTCAGTTTTCTTTCCTGAATTTCTTTTATTCAGTAGTGCAAAGATATGCTCTGAATCCCTGTGCTAGACAATTAATGGAGTGCCAATAAAATCAAAGTTGAACAGTTCAACATACATATTATTAATGAAGTCTAAAGAACGGTCATTTTGAGATGGTAAAGAGTTGCTGAGGAAATGTCCAAAGAAACTTGAAAGCCTACACTGTGATGAGATGGTGGTTACTGGCTAGTGTTTTTGAAATGGCAAGACTTTTCTAGAGCATGAAAAATGATTGAAAACTTAGGAAAAAATGAATGCAAAATGGTGCTGATTTAATTGAAGTTGTTGAACAATATCGAAGTAATTGAATGGCACAATACTAGATTGTTAGCATTTTACAGTTACCTTGCTGTGCAAGTATTTTGTAATGGTCAATACAGCGAAAAAGCAAGTCCAGTATTCATTTTTTGTGTGTTTTTTGATTTACATCAAAGTGTAAATAATAGGTTTCTTTATAAGTTCTTTTTGACACAAGCTGAGGAGAAATACTGCACAAGACTGAAGCTACCATTTATTCACCCAGAAGATGTGTTTATATGTTTCCAGCATATTCTAGTCCAGATACTAGGCTTTGGAGTGTTTCAAAAGTGGAATTTTAAAAGTGGTACAGAGAAGACTTTTTCTTCTTCCAAGAACTATCATTATAATATTTTTAAATCCTGAAAGTAAAACATCAATTAACCTCTTAGCTTTTCTCTCTCTTGTAGGGTGATAGCTCCTATGTAAAGGATCGTTGGTGTGTGTTTGATGGATTCATGGTCTTTTGTCTTTGGGTGTCACTGGTTTTACAGGTAATTATTTCACTTACCTTTTTCAATGAATAGTTCCTAAATTGTGAAAAATGTATCGTACAACCAAATAATTACGAGTTGTGGAAGTATAGCTGTACATGGGTCAAACTGTTTTTAAAAAACTGTGCTAAATTCAATAGCTGCGTAATTGCACATTGCAACATATCTACATTAGTAGTAGAATTTATCTTGTTTAATTTTTCTTATGGAGAAATTGTACATTAATCCGAAGCTTGTTACCATAAACCCTCTGCATTGTCAAAAGGAGAGAGAAGGATCTTCAGAGAGCCATTTATCTCTTACTCCGTATTACAGTTGTGCTTATCTCCTTCCTTTGAGTCTGGTAGAATGCCATGGTGACTAGCTTAGGAAACTAAAGGGAGAATGATTCCAATGGTAGATGTCTGCTGTGCTGTAGCTATATTGATACGGTGAGTGGAGGGCTTTCAAGTAACATGGCCCACACCTAACAAAACCATTTCCAAAATTCAAGTTAAAGCAGGATGGAAAAAAATCATATAAAGATATTTGGAAACAATTTGATAAATTTTCATAAAGAAGGGAACTTGGACATGTTGTAAAAATGTAAAGTGTTACAGTACAGGTCAAATTGTGTCCTGCAAACCAATCAGTCCTTAACCATAGCCAGGTTTTTGGGTAAAAACAGATTGAAAACTGTGAGACTGGGCCTGCAATAGTATAAGGATAGTAGAATCATAGAATTGTTTAGGTTGGAAAAGACCTTTAAGATCATCCAGTCCAACCGTTAACCTAGCACTGCCAAGTCCGCCACTAAACCATGTCCCTAAGCACCACATCTACACGTCTTTTAAATACCTCCAGGGATGGTGACTCAACTACCAGTTCTATAGTGATTGCTGTTATGCATAACTTACTCACTTCTGACAAATTTAAGACACGTTGTAATTTTCTGCTTTATACACAAGGGAAACTTTGGTACATCATGTACACATGTAGAGTGAAGGTTGATCATTACAAATGAGTACCGTAGATTACCCAGCTTATGTGTTGCCAGGTTCCCTCTCCATTTTCTTCGTACTTTGAGCAAATATTAAATTAAGCAGTTACTTTCAGAGAGTGAGAGACAAGGATTAAAACAAGACATGTTCACCCAGTCATTGAGCTAAATACTCTTTACAGAGTGCCTAACCTGTCAATGTATTAAGGAAACAGTTCCCTGTTCTGTGGCTTGGCTGAAATTTGTGTCATAACTGGAGTCTAAGAGAAGAACATGTACAGTTTTCTCATGTACTTGGAATTAAATGGAGAATTTGAGCATGTTGCAACTCATAAGGCAATCTGTGTACATGTATTTTTGTATCATAGTAAAAACCTTAGTGGTATGCAACATTAACAGATACTGATTTTCATATTTGGAAATGTAAAGTACTCACTTTTAACAGAGTTGTGGGAAACCTGTGGGGTAGGACTAGCACAGAAACAGGCAGCTGACACAAGCTTGCACAGCCTTCTTCAGTTGTTTAAGACAGAAGCATTATGAACATAGGCGGAGTGTATTTCTGGAATGTCATTAGGATAACTTAGAAATGGATTAAAGGATTTACTAAGACTTTTCTTTTAAAAAACATGGTTAAAATGAACCATAAAATAAACCAAGGGAAGATTGAAAATGAAAATAAAAATCAAGTATAATATTCATAGTTTTAAAAGTTCTGTAAATGAATACACGAACAGGACAGGGTCATCAAGAAAAACTTCTCATTCTTTTGTTTGTAGGTGTTTGAAATTGCTGAAATAGTTGACCAGATGTCACCTTGGGGCATGTTACGGATTCCACGACCACTCATTATGATTCGAGCATTCCGGATATATTTTCGTTTTGAGCTGCCAAGAACTAGGATAACGAATATCTTGAAGTAAGTAAGGCTGTTATCTGAAGAACAACAGAGAAAATTTCAGTTGTGACTTAGAAGACAACACAGCTCAGAAAATTACCCTTCATGCTTAATGGGTGTTTTCTTCCTGAGTTTTAGTTCTGGCCAAAAAATTCTTGCTATTTTCCATATTTAAGGAATCAAGTTTCCTAGAAAATGATCAAACCCATCAAATATTTAAATGAAACTTAAAGCATTTTGCTAGTAACTGTAGCCAGCAATTTTCAACCAATGACAGTAAATTCTGCTCCATTAATATGGGCACTTAATAATCAAGGTGAACACCCTTAGTAGGGTAATATTCGTAAATAAAAGTACATGAGAACATGCCCTAACCTTTACAGTTAAGAGTGTACATGTATTGGTATATGTACAGAGATGCTTACATGCAAGCAAACACACGTAAGTAAGTTTGGTACAGCATGTAATGGCAAAAGTCATGTAATGGTAATGTGAAAGAGTTTTTTGGTCTTTTTTCAGTATCAACTTTACTTCATCGTCATATCCTGTCTGTATAAGTCATTAGATACTATTTTACAAAAGCTAGACTTCATACTTTTTGTTTTGTTTTGTTTTGGTTTTTTTCGTTCTGCCCTTTGTATTTTACAGCTGGTTTAATTACCCTAACTTACAGGTTTAGAATAAATTCTGCCTCCCTTTTCTATCTCTGCACAGAGTGAGAGATCACCCTTAAGGACAAGTTTCTGCAGGATGAAATCGTGCTTTCTCTGTATGAGCATATTTTCTATTCTGGAGCTTTTCAGAGGAGGGTTCACATTGCCTGTGCATTCAGTGTCATATTTATCTTTTTGCCAGGCGTTCTGGAGAGCAAATCTGGAGCGTTTCAATTTTCCTTCTGTTCTTTCTCCTCCTGTATGGGATCCTGGGAGTGCAGATGTTTGGAACTTTTACATACCATTGTGTCACCGACGACACACAGCCAGGGTGAGTTAGTTTGGGCAGGCACGATGGGGACTGTTCTTTCATTGCATGTGTGTAATTGTAGTTAGCATCAGTGGGTGTGAAATGGACTTAATAGATTAAAAGTAGTCCAGCAAAATGCACCAAGATAAATTATGGAAACAAAAATGTTAGGAATTATGAAAAATACAAATTTTAACTGCGACAGAGAGATTACAAATTGTGGCATTTGGCTGCAGGCTGAGTTAGGGGGTGAGTGACTGTGTATGTGTGTGGGGGGGTGAGAGAGCAGGAAAGCAGAGGAGGCTTTAAGAGAAGCTTTGCCACTTTGGCTTATTAAGGTCACTGATGATTCATCAGCTTTTGCTGTATTCTCCTATCTTTTCCCAGAACTTCTGGGTATGGGGCCAGACCTAAAGTATACGGCAGAACTACCCCTAGAATCTCATGCCCGTTCTTGATTAAGAGGTTGCTGGCACCTGATTTAAAGACCCTTTTTTACCCAGCCTTTGGAAGATAATTATGATTAATCTTTTACACTCATGATCGAGTATATATCATGTTTTTGATTCAGCACATACTTAAACACAAGATTAACTCGAAGTACAGTATAGCCTCTTGTCACTGAGATGGCTCATAAAATCACAGGTAAGTATACACTTACATGTCCTGTTGAATTGAGGGCTTGACTGTATGCTCAACCACCATTACATTGTAAGAGTCTATTACATGTATTTCTTCATTTTGTCCGTGTTTGTTTGGATAGAGAAATGTTAGCTCTGGAGTTGAAGCCTTTGCTTTAGTCAAAATTGGATCCTTTTATTCCTGTATTGAATTTGTTAGTACATAAAATAAATAGAGTAGACATTGTAAGAAAGCAAAACACCGCTTCATCTGCTACTGTGCTGAATAAAAAGTCTGATTATTGCAAAACTCTCTGTTAAAGATTTTTCTAAACTCGGGCCTATAAGCTATCAAATCTAAAATGAGGTTATTAGAAGTGGCAGATACAAAAAGGGTTATGAAATTATTTGAGAATATGCTAGACATTATACGGTATTTTGTTAAATGAAAAAATTGACGTTTGGATATTTTCTTATTTATTTAATCAATACTATAGTAAAATATGGGGCTGATCTTCCCCTAGACTGGAAATGAGGTATTTCATTCTGACTTTTCCTCTTTCTAGGAGAAAATCTTCATAGCACAGATTTTTTTACAGTTTCCCATAGACATGGGGAAAAAAAAATATTTCTGAAAAATTTGTTTGGGATAATGAGAAGATCTGTGATTCTGTTATTTACCTATGTTGTTTGGAAAAACAAGAAGTGTAATAGACAACACGGGAAAGATTAGGCATCATATTGCTTGTGTCACTGAATACAGCTTTTCTCTGAAATCAGCAGACAAAGATGAAGTGGGGCATAATAATATTTGCAATGGAAAGTTAAGTTTATAACTTTAAGATTGCCCCTGAAAAATTTGTCTAATTTCTGCTGCATGTGTTGGGTTGCTCTCTGAATACTGCATTATTTAAAAAAAAATGAGAAAGTTTACAGAAACACCTCAATTTTACGCTGTTGAAAGGCTGAATTACAAAAAAAAAGTTTAAAAGGGCCAAATATCCAGTACATAAAATAAAAATAAAAACCTGTTTAAAGTGGGTTAAAGTTGGAAAAGTCAAGTTTGCGGAGTTAAAGAAATTTTAGACTTGAGGTCAAATGTCTAGCCTTAACTCCTTTTACTTTCAGTATCATTGAGTATATGTATTTTTAGCTGTTTAAAAATTAGAAATCTAATTTAAGTTACTTTTTAGGTACCTGGGATAGGCACCTTCAGAAAGTAATTAATTACTTTTGCCATCTCCAAATCAGACTTGTGACTTTAAATGGCTCCCATGGTTGAGGGACTACAGGAGGACTACGGTTACATTGGAAAACACTTTTTCCCTAGAAATGCTGCTTCATTTATTCTGATGAATGGTGCTCACACCAAGAACACGTATTTTTTTCTTTGTTGCTTGACATGTGGACTTATACCTCACTTCTGACATAGTGCTCATTCCTACTCTGAAAACACTTATTTCTTCTTCTTGTCTGTAATATTCATCATTATACCTTGTGAACACTTACACATATCTGATCCTTTTTTAATTTTTGAGGAATGCAGTACAAGAAGCTCTGGATGGAGTTAGCCTGTGCCTTCTTCACGTAGGTCAGGGCTGACCTTCCCAGAGGTGGCTGCAGAATTTATAAGAAAAACCACCATGGGCTGGGAAAATAGAGAAAGAAGTAACAGTTCTGGTGCCAAAAGAGGACAATTGAGAGGCAGACGTTGGTCCAAAATGTAGTTAGAAAGAGGCAACATGCCACTTCTGAATCCAGGAGAGTTTATTAGCGGAGATGTAGTAGAGCACAAAAGCATGAAAATTGCCTGGAGAAATTTTACTTTTGTCTTTGAGGTTTAGTTTCTCAACTTTATAATGAAAATTAAACATTCCTCTGAGAACTTGAGTCAGTCTGTCTGTATGTCTCAGGTGGTTCTGTTCCAGGCAATGGAGAGTGGCCAAAGTTGGCTGTACTTGGCCTAAATAACTTCGGTCTTTAATGAGCCACAGCTGTAAATACTCAGTATTTCTTCAAACCAGATCCCAGGCTCCCAAGTTAAGATCAGGAAATGAAAAGCATCCAATTAGTGGCCACCTGTGAGAACTTTAATTTTAGGTGATTTGCCTCCTATTATGCAGAATTCTATGGCAAGCGGCAAGGGTAAAATCTTACTATTGAGCTAAGGACGTAATCTGTTTTAGAAATTTTAGAAATCTTTTTACGTCTACTGCCTCTACATTATTATTATAAGGGAGGCAAGTGTCTTTTGAAAACAGCGTCTTAAAATCTAGCTATTCTTTTTTATTGGAAAGGATGTGGCAGCCTCATTAGATGCTCATTGCCTCTTTGACTGCTGCAAGTTCTTTTATCTTTCCATCCTTCTTGACGCCCACACTGCCTGACCTCCTGTCTCTCCACCTCCTCAGTCATTTTCTAATGTTAACTCTGACGAACAGAAATACTGAAGTGCGCTAACTGCGGTCTGAGTTTTCCATTTTGTCCGTGAAATCAGCAAAATCTGACTTCCTTCCAAAGGCTGAAAAGTTTTTGTTGTTGTTGTTGTTGTTGTTTGGTGATAAGTCTTTTTTTCCCTCATTCTTATAATCTTCTTTATTTGGCAGACTTTTTTTGCCTACGGAGAACACTGTCTTCTTCCTAGACAATTTTCTCACTCAGTATTCCCTTGTGATTATTACTTACCTTTTTACAGCTATGCTGTCACAGCTTTTCCCTGATGATCTCGCCAACCTTTTTTCTGCCAATAAGTGGTATATTACATGGATTTCGTTAGTATGGATCTCCTTTAGTTGCTTGAAAGACACACAGTATGGTTGGAATATAATGTATATATAATCCAATTATCTAGCTAAGTCCATACATTATAAGCAGTTTGACAGGCTGTTTTGTTATATCTGAGATTAATTTCAAAGCATAGAACAGTAATGGTGCAAATAGGTTGTGTTCCCGAATCTACTGTAATTTACTCTTGGGTACCTCAAGTATACAGAAGGTACTTCCACAAGGACAGAAGAGAGAAATTATTTCCAAACCATTGCTCTGGCTGTTAGAATATTTTATGTATCCTCACATACTAGCTACTGAGTGTTTTCTTTATTTTTATTACCAAGACATGTTTGACTACAGAAAAATACTTTCATACTGCATGATTAGACTATATTTATTCCACAACAGTAAATTTTCCTTTTGTAATTCTCAGTCTGCACTGGAGCTAAGGGAAAGGAAGCCTCATCAAAAGAAAGAAGGCTAATATGGCTAACTGCCATAAAACGTAGTACTGCTCTACTTCTTCTCCCGAAGTCATTCTTTAAGGGCCTTTTTTTAATGCTTTCAGTAGGGTATTGACTAGGTCTTTCTGTAGACCTGTCTGCCTTGTCACCGTGGCAGTCAATTTAAAATCCTTCTTTGTAAGGTTTCTTGTTCAAAGTAGGAACTGCCCAGGAAAACAGATAAGAAAAATAATTACTGAGTAATAGGAAGATCTAAGAGGTTCTTGGTCATCTTTCCATCTGTCTATGGATAGGCACCAAAAATGTCAGAAAACAGCTTCAAAGACTCTGGAGCTGAAAGTTCACCACAATATCTAATAGAGGAAATAAATACGATTAAAAAGAACAAAAGGGATTCGAGATACTGTCTTACATCAGCAGTGGGAAAATAAGAATGAGTAATTGGATTTCTCAGAAAAGGGAAGAAATCAAAGACCAAGCTTGAAAATCAACGTAACAGGACTTCTTTAACAGGGCACATTAATTTATTGATACTAGTTGAACAACCAGCACTGCTTTAATATTGCCTTTGGGATTTACTCATAATCTCTCTTAATGGTGATATGTCTCTAGTATAAACTCCTCAGGGAGAAGAGAAATGGAAGAAATCTTACTTTTCCAGACCTGATGTTGTTTAGACCCCAACCAAAATCAAGAAAAATACAGCATCAGTCTAAAAGGGAAGTAATTCAGTCCAAATGGGATCCTGTCAAAAGGGTGGAAGAGAGTGCTGAGTTGATGACCAGTATTGGTGCCCAAGGGAAGTGGCTTCAGGAGTGGGATTCTCCTCACTTTCAGAGGGTATGTGATTTCTGAGCAGAAATCCTAATTTTGTTTAGAATTGTTACACAGTTATCCAAAGCAATTAGACTGTTGTTTCATTTCACGCAGGCTTTCTAGTGTTTTTGTTTGTCCAGCTCCATTTTGAGCAAGAAGGTGACCTTTTAAGGAAGGTCTAGGAGAGAGTGATGGGAACCCAATAGCCTCAGTTCTTCATAGCTCAGTAATGAGCCATGCTTATCTCTACTAAGATTTGGAGCCATTCGGGTTTGCACAGTTCTTTGTCCCAGTGCAGACATCAAAGTTTATTGAACTTCTGTCAGCCTTTACGGGATTTCTTTCCTCTGGCTAATAAGTCCTTTTGAGTAAACCGGAGTGGATTTTATAGATTATTGTGAAATTGTCTAACTATAAATACAAGGATTTGAATAACATAACTACCACATCTCCTCTTTGCTGTAGGGAAACTTCTATATTTATCCACGAGATTTTTACCTTATAATTGCTGTACAGAACTGAGGCATGGTATGTACTGAACTTTCCACAGGAAACCTGCAGGAGGCCAAGATGCCAGAAGTAAGGACATCCTTCAGTATATCAAAAAATTGAGGGGAAGGCCAGACATTGCTAGAAAAACAGAATGCTAAGAGTGATCGCCACTGAATCTGCCAGATGGGTGATCAGGTGCTGTTTCCTTTCTTGAATAGAAAGGAAGCTGGAAAAGTCTGTTCTTCATGTTGCAAGAGGAAGCCAGACAACTAATGGAGAAGGCTGTGGATGTCCTGACATTCACAGGTTAGACAGCAGTTATCTTCCTTAGCCTGGAAATGCTGTGAGGAAGCGTCTCTTCTGGATACACAAGCAGTTACAGGGAATAGTAAGAAAGAAATTCTAAAAGAGACTTCAGCTCTGTTTCCATGAGCTTATATGTTGTTTTGAAAACCAGGTGACTGTTTTCGGTTTTGTACTGCTTTCTGGAAGCTGAATGTGATGTCTAAATTTTATTCCTGTCCCAATCCTTTGGATTACTGCAATTTAGAAAGGTCTGCAAAATGCTGGACTATTCATCCTGAGATACTTGTGAGCAGACTGAAGCTATCATCTCAGCTATTTTATTATTTGTGAGAACTTGTGGAGGGTGGGTGAGGAACTGCGAGGCAGGAAAACAGCAGAAGTTTAAAAAGGAGGAAGGGATGAGGGACAGGGCAAGAAAAGCCAGGGAATTACAGCTGGAATACTGGTAAGCTTAACTTCTACCCCTGAAAGAATTCTGTAGTGAATAAACAAACAAAAATTTGTAAGCATGTGGAAGATAACAAGGAAGCAAGTAGCAGCTAATGTGGATTTGTCAAGAATAAACCATGCCAAACCAATATAGAATCATAGAATTATAGAATGGTTTGGGTTGGAAGGACATTTAAAGACCATCTAGTTCAACCCCCCTGCCACGGGCAGGGACACCTTCCACTAGACCAGGTTGCCCAAAGCCCCATCCAGCCTGTCCTTGAACACTGCCAGGGATGGGGCAGCCACAGCTTCTCTGGGCAACCTGGTCCAGTGCCTCACCACCCTCACAGTGAAGAATTTCTTCCTTACATCTAATCTAAATCTACCCTCTTTCATTTTAAAGTTTAAAACATAATTATTTATGGCAGAGTAACAGCCACGTGAATTGGAGAGAAGAGTGGATGTCATATCCTTATTTTAGGAAGGCTTTGTAACAGTCTCACAGGACATTTTTGTAAGCTGGCAGGAGAAACATGGTTAAGGTGAAAATAATCATAGAACTGCTTGGAAAACATGTTCAGTGAGTTGATATTAATGGCTCATTGTCAGAACAGAAAGAGTGAGGATCCACATAAGTCTGTCTTGTGCTATTTGGAAGTTTTGTTAACACCCTGGATGATGGCAGATAGAATATACTTACTGAACTGAGGATGACATGAAGTTGGGAGGGACTGCAGACATTTTGGAAGGCAAGATTAGAATGAAAATGACCTTGATAAATTGAAGACATGGTCTGAAAAAGTTGGATGGAAGTCAGCAGGGACAATACACTGCACGTAGGAAAAACGAACTGTACAAATACAGCATTTGAATGACTGTTTAGGAGGTAGTTCATAAAGTGATTTGGGAGCATAATGGAGGAACAGAGATCAACAGAATTGTGCTGTTGTAAAAATGTGTAAATTGTAGTATTAGACGACATATAGGCATCATTTGGAGAGAGTCTAAAGGAGGTGAAAAGGGAATGAGCTTAGATCTATAGAGCAGAGCTGATAAGGAGTGTTTGGCATTTTTTAGCTCAACTGAAAACAAGTGCATACATAGCAGGTTTTGACTGGATAAAAACTTGCACAGAGGAAAGGAATCTGGTCTCTGTTTCTGTACTAGGATAAGAAGTACTTGTATTACTTTTCAGGAAGAAAATTTCAGGTTAGATAGGATATCAGGAAAAAAACTTTGTAGTGGTAGGGATAAAGCTGCACTGGAGTCCATTCCTTAGAGAGGTTCTGAATTTCCCCACTGGGGAACTTTAAAACAGGCTGTGTGAACTTCTCTTGGGAAAGGCAGAAATAGTCTGGGGCAGGGAACTATATTTAACGTCCTGTTGAGAGTTCATATCCAACCTTTTTTTAATGTGATTCTATGTGGTCCTTCCTGAAATAACAGACGTCAGGTATTGTTATCCTCAGCACCTGAAGAGCTGTTTGCCTTTGCTACGTCTCTTTTAAAGGGGGCCACATTGAAAGTGGGGAGGACTGGATGCAGGGGTGGAACTATTGTGTGTTAGGGCAGAGGTGAGAGAGTGGCTTGCTGCATCTTGTTCTTTTCTCTCTCTTTGTGTATAAACTTTGGAGTTGGGGTGAGAGCATGTTCTTGAATGTTCCAACTTCATTTTTCATCCTACTCCACATGGCGTATCCAATTCTCTCACCAAAACATGCTTCTTACTGTCAGAGGTGTTATTATTCATTTTTATTTTATGGTGTAAAATAAAACAAAATATGGTAACGTAAAATATGTTTCTACTCAATCTTTACACAGATCCCCCTCCCCCTCCCCTACTTTTCCACCCTCTTACATAGTCAGACCCACAGTCCCCTGCCCTCTCTCTCTCATACAAGATGGAAAACTTTTAAGTAAATTTCCAGAAGAGCCCCCAAATCCAGCATCACTCCCTATCTCCTTAGCATGGAACAGGCTCATCAGCTGCCTTTATACTCAGTGAACCACATTGTTTGTACTTGACGCAAATGCACCACGTTCCCCCTTTTCCAGTGCCTAAAATACTGGCCACCCTTCTGTCCCTGCTGTAGCAGGCTCTGCTGGGCTCACTGATGCCTGACTTAACCGGTTTTCTTCCCAGATTCATAGTTTACTGCCCACCCTCTCCCTTCCAGCTCCTTGTCTTCATCCCTGTCCCTAGCTCACCTCAAACAAAGGCTTAGACTCCTCATGCTCTCTCTCTATGTGGGCTGCCTGCTAAGGCAGCAGGAACAAGATTTATTACCTGTTACAGCTTGATCTTTTATGCTGCCTGCCTCTTTTCTTGATTGTCTTGGCCATTGCCTCGGGGCAGTATTAAAACTACAATCCAGGCCAACTTATTGTACACCTTCTACCTGGCAGGTTAATGAGAAGGGCTTTTCAGCTGCTATTTGAAGAAAAACCTTTGGTTACAGACTGTCAATGGCTCATTTAGTTTTCTCTCTTGAGCTGGTTGTAGCCTGTAGGCTTGAAGGCTAGACCGATCTGGGCTTTTACATTTGGGTTTCTTGGAGCCCCAGCAATGTTTCAGATCCCTTATTGGCAAAATTATTTGACCTTACTGGAGGTCTGTAGCTGCATATTTTAATGATACTGTTCTCTGTAATGCCCTGTCAGTGAAGCCCTTTCACCAGATAAAACAGCGATCCAGTTTTGGCAGTAAATCTTCCTGTCCACCTTGTTTGTGTAGCAGTCATGCTATAAAATGGAGAGATCACGCTGCTTTCTCATAGGTAAAGTGAGAGCTTCGGTGGCACGGCCAGTTCTGCCGAATGGAACCGGCCAGTCCAACAGGCAACTGCTAACGAGTTTCCATTTGGAGCTAGCTGGATGATGTTGAAAATTTGTTCTCAGGTGCTCAGCGATAGCAGTCCCTTTCATTTACTATGCTGAGAGTCGCATCTCCTGCCACTTCAGATGTTACGTGAGCGACTGGCCTGTGTAAATGCATTTGATGAAGGCATCCTGTGTACAGTCTTGACACTTTGCAACACAAGCTTTAGGAAGGAATTTGTGTTGCACGTAGTTCAGATTTGGATTCAGGGCAGTATTCTTTTATGATGCTGAGGATTACCCTGTCTTGTGCCTAAGCAGAAAGTTTGTTGAGCTAAAACTGCATGATGCAGTGGTGCAAAGAGAGAGCCACAAAAACCGCCCCTGCTTGCTAGTAGTGGCTAACTCTGCTGCTGTGGGTGATGGGCCTGAGTGAGCTTTGATGGCAGTGATTCCCAGCTGAACTTCAGGCTTACAATTTTCAAATCCTACCCTGCAGTTTAGTGACTTTGTGTTTTCCCTATAGTTGGTAGACAGCTACTCAGAAGGTAGTTTTCTGTATTTAATCCAGGTAAGTCTGATGTGCAAATGTAGTTTTTTTGAAGTGATCCTGAACATATTTTAAAATCAAACTGGATACAGTCTTCAGCTTAGGTTGTTTGATGTAGTTCAGTTTATGCCCTTGCAATTTAAAACAGAATGGAGGCATTTTTCAGTCTTTCTTTTAAATTCTCTATGGAAATACTTTATTGGATTGTAATAGGTACTATAGATATGAGATCACTTCAACTTGTAAATAAGTCTAATTTGATACACCTCCGTGAAATGCAGATTCGTGCATATTGGCACTTATAGCGACAGCTTCCTTCGTTGTGCAAGTGCCATTAATTCATGTTGGTTTGATTCCTGTGAAACAAGTCTTGCATTAGCGTACATATCATGCAATTGCTATTTGACTTCAGCTCCCTCATGACTGTAGCAGTCACAAAAATGGGCTGTCATAGAGTTATGTCATGTGGCGTTTGATAAAATCTCAAAATAGTACTGTTCATGCGTACTACTTTAAGATCAAATCCATACTGAAAACTTCTGAAAATTTTCTTCTTTGAGCTTTGCTTTCTAGTGCCTGGATGTACATTCCAGCACTGTCCATAGGAAAGATTTCTTCCTTGAATTTAATTTCCTCTAATGCCAGTAACCAGTGATCAAACCAATCCATTGTTAAAGCTGTTAAGTAGCCTCAACCATCCTGTTTTCACTTGGGCAATGACAGCATTGGCTTTGCCTGATGTGAGTGATCTGCCCTGAGTACAGTCATCTGATTTTCGTGTTAGGACCTGTGTTGGGAACCTAAATGCCTTGAATTCCCTCTCTGGCTAGCAGAGAGAGAGAAGGGTACTTCTGGAGTGTGGCTGGACCTACTGACCTCTGAACCTCTGGAGATGTATTTCTCTCTCTCTGTCTTCATTGCCTAAATTGAGGTGGGATAAGTCAGGACAGCAGAGCTGCAGCCTTTTGTTGTGCAGCTCCTTCTAGTGATTCAGCTAAAAGATGCTGGGTCTTTGAAATTTCGCACCCTGAAGTGTGAGATAAGGTTGGTGATTGAATTTGAATCTCTTCAAAATTCCTGTGCAGTGAGTAGGAATAGATGGCACATCAAAGGCACATTCTGTAGACCATAACTTAGGTCACATAAGGAAAAAAAGCTACAATCAAAATCAAATCAAACTTTACCTAGTGTTACTGCCTCATGTAATAGGCAGTCTCATTTAATCACGCCCTGATTACTGAATATGGGTGGGAGAAGAAAGGAGTAAGACCAGTACTTAATTTGTTGAATAAACATGTAAACAATTTTCTTTGTGAAAAATTGACCAAAAAAGTAAGAACCTCCAAGTTCTGTCCACAAAGGCTTAAACTTGCACACTAGAGGACCATGAAAACTGTCAAAAAACCCCGGATACTGAAACCTGAAAATGAGCATATAAATAATGAATAAAAGATCTGAACTGAATGGTAAGATATATAAATCTATGTCTCTTGGGGCAAACATACTGAAAGGCAATATTTTAGCAGTAGTAAAATATTACAGTATCCATATATTGAATTTAGAGTCAAAAGAAACACTTGGATCATCTAGTCAGACTTCATTTTGTTTCTCCTCTGTGAAACCTTAAAGCTTGCATCTGACTCCAGTGTGTCTCCTAGATATGTGTCTATTCTCGATTAGTTGGCAGACGAACAATTCATAAGCAAGGGAACTTTTTGTTTATACCAAAAACTGTTTCACTGTTAAAAATATGTTCCTAATTCATCATCTTAATTTGTCTGGCTTCAGCTGTTAGCTTTCTATTCTTGTTATACTTTTTTATGCTAGATTACACAGAACCTTAATTCCCAGTATTTTCTCTGTGTGAATCCACTTACACACAACAATTGAGGCACCTTTCAATGTGCTTTTTAATAAACTAACATCATTTAGCTCTTTAAGTCTCTTACTGCAAAGCATATTCTCCAGTGTTCTCATTTTCCTGGTTTTTGAGGATTTCCTCAATTTTTCAAATATTTTTAAAAATATGAACAAAAAACCTGTACATAATATTAATCACAATTTGTATGAGTGCCATACAGAAAGGGACATTCACTCATTATTGTTCTGCTTGTAAAGTCTGGGAAAGCACTGGCTCATTCTTGCCATGATGTTTTTGGGACAAATATGAGAAGATGCCCTGTCTCCTCATTTCAAACTTTCATGGAGCATGTATATTCCATAGTATAGTATTTCCATGCCCCTTTATCCCTTTTATTCCATAGACCACAGGCCATGAGGT
Organism: Astur gentilis; assembly: GCF_929443795.1. NCBI lineage: Eukaryota > Metazoa > Chordata > Aves > Accipitriformes > Accipitridae > Astur > Astur gentilis. Next base: position 3,733,767 of record NC_064892.1, read on the forward strand.
TTGCTTTCAGTGATCCTACCTCTATAACTTTGCATTTGGCTGTATTAAAGCACATTTAGTTTTACTGCATCCAGGTAAGCAAATGATCCTGGTAACTTGTCAGACTTCCCCATCCTCATTGTTATTTATGTTTGTATCTGTATTCTTGATTTTATACCTGTTTCTTCCTCAATGATTATGGTAGAGCATGATGATCATTTCACTGGCAAGTATTTTTCTGACATGCAGTTAATCAGTTTTCACCCCATTTAGCATGTGCTTTATTGATATTATATAGTGCCAACTTTTTAGTCAGTCATGTGTTATTGAATGAATTGCTTTACAAAGTCTAAACCAGGCAATTTTATTGGACAAATCCGTAATCTTATCAAAATCCTGTTAGTATGATGAGAAAATTTTTTTCTCTAAATTTATACTCTCTGTCATTAATTACTTTCCTGTTCTTCACTCTTTATCAATTAGGCTTTGTATTAGCTCACTCTTTCTTTTGTCTTGGTTGATGTCAGGCTAACGAGTCGTGCTGCTTGTTCTTTAAAAATTAATGGCGCATTAGCATTCTTCTGGAATTTCCCTGCTATTTCAAGATTTATTAAAAATTAATAGAAGAGATGAGAGATGCCCTCAGTTATTTGGGCCTGTTGATTTGAATATAATTATCCCTAGCAGATGCTGTCTGATATTCTCCTTGGTTACTAATTCTTGAGTAGTGAAATCTGTGTTTGCCAAGTTAAAATGTAAAATGTGGAATGTTGCCAAAGCTTAAGCTTGATGTTTGTAGTGTTCCTAAAGTCATGGGTCCTTTAAGCATGCCCTATCTTATCTTTTAATGTGATAAAAATAATAAATAGATATCAGAGACAATCTGTTACCAGAAAGGTTTGAAAGCTTTATAGTTATAATTACAGATACAATTATGAGAAACATTAAATATGGATGAAGTTTTCACACTTCCAGTTTAAAAGATAAAACAGATTTTGTTCTCAGATTAAAAACAGGAAACTGGTTCTGTAAGTATGGGACATGATGACTTTAGATCTAAGTTTGTCTAAAAGTAAAACGTAACATTTAAACACGACCCTCAGGAATGCTAAGATTATAAAATAGAGGAAGAATTGTGCCTAGACATATCTGTAGTCCTTAAACCAGAGAGGTACTCTGGAATTTCTTAAACTGTCACTGGTGATTGTGGATTCTACTGTTACTGAATTATCTAGAACCTGTAATGACTCCGGCAGCAGCATTGTCCTAAGTTGCAATCTCTTTCTGCGCAAACTAGAAGATCTATCAATAGAACTCATTTACAGTATGACTCCCTTTCAGTGAAGTTAACGGTTATATACGTGTCTGACTTCAGTGACAGGAGAGTTAACTGACAGTGAGTACATTTTGAAAAAAACATGCCCAATAATAATGATAAACTACTACTGCAAATTTTAGAACTATCAATATCACTGGTTTATACATCAATATCTTCCTTGTTAAGCTGAGGTCATGATGTGATAATAATTATGCAAATGATCAGTGGAAAACTTCATGATAGAAACAAAGTTCTTATAATTACTATAACACAATATTATTATTCTAACAATTGTGCAGGAGCAGCTGTTGTTATTGTTGGGTCTTTCTGTAAAAAGAGCAGTAGTGTAAGGAAGTAGTCTAGGAACCATCTGTTACTAGCAGTTGATGTTCAGAGCTTCCCACTGGAGAAAATGGACTTGATTGGGTTAGCACAGTAAGAATTAAGATACAGATTTGAGAATAAAAGACACATTTAAAAGGACTAATGAAAGGAAATTTGCCTAGGTGCTTAGATTGCTTTCACAGTCACCAAGCAACAAATAAACTTTAACCCTTCTCACTTTTATTTTTTACAAGAAGTCAGACAAAAAGCAAGCCCTTTTCCATCTAGGCTTCCTATCTTTTACATTTCCAGAGTCTCTGAAAACAAGCGTAACTTGGAAAATGAAAGAAATATTTTTAACTACCTAGTAAGATTGGCAGCTGTATAGTAGTTGGCATGAGCTATCTGAGCTTTTAAGAGGACGTATTCTAAATAGAAAAGTTATTTAAAACTTCCCTTCTGCATAATGTTACTGGTATAATGTTGTCACAGGAACCTTAGTCTCAGATTTCCTGATTTTTATTGGTATAAAATTACAGCCATTAATTATGGATATGCCAAAAGTATTTTTTTTTCTCTTTTCTTTTTCATCTCTGTAAATCATATTCTTTAAGAAAAGTCTCTTGATCGGAAGACAAGTGCGCAAACTGTGTGGAGGTACAGGGGGAAAGCAAACTAAGGCTGATGACTTGGATTATTAACCATAGGAACCATCTTTTTTTTTTTTTTTAATCTGAAAGGGCCTGATGCAGTTATCCATGTGTAGGCATTTAGTGCTACTTGAAATAACTGATGTATCCAGGACACTCAGGTATGACACCGGGCTCTCAGGTGTGGCACAGGACCTGCAGAGGCCTGTGACCTCCTAGATCTGCATCTAAGGGTTAAGAGGGCATCAGGCATCCCAAATGGCACTAGCAATCTGTGTGAGGAAAATCAAATTGAGTTAGAAGTCCTGGGTATTTGCACAGACTCAATTGCAGGAGGGAGCTTTAAATCTAGAATGCAAAGTATTTGTGGCTACATAGAGCTTATTCAACATTTGATGTGAAAATCTGTTCTTTTGTATGATTAAATGTACTAGTAAGAAATTAGCAAGAGAGAAGTTAGTATTTGCTATACCACATCTGTGACCTGAGAGGTTCCATTATCATTAATCTGCCAGTCTATACATATCTTGCATTTATCTTTTGGTGCTTCAAAGAAAGCTCCAAAAGCATTGTTAAAATGAGGATGCTCATGACACAGCTGACCTTATTTTCCCACTAGGAATCCAGCTTGTAAGTTACAACTCATTTCATAATATACTGATATAATATAGAATTTAAACCTTAAAAAAATTTTCATGGGCTATAACAATTGTCTAGAATGGTGCAGTGAAGGTGTTTCATGGAAGTAGATCACCCTGGTTTCCAGAATAAAGACAAATCATTAGATATCATTCACCTATATAATGTAAGAGAACAGTATTAATAATACTCATGAGGTAACTTGTCTAAAGTCAATGTAGAATCACAGTATTTCTTCATCAGAAAATGTTTGAGTGATCCTGGCACAGAATCAATTTAATTTGAGCTTCAGGAACTTCTCTGCAGCATGGAGCTCTGTGCTCTTTTCCAGGGTTTATTTTAGGTTCATTGCTATATTCTCACTAGCTTGGTGCTTTTGCCTTGTGTTCTGGCAATATGGCAAAACAGAAGCGTCTTTTAGAAAAATGTATAGGAATGGAAGGTTTTTTTCGAAATTCCATGCTCAGAGTTAGATGTCTAAATTCATATAGCAGAAGAGGAAACTATGAATTCTTGATATCTTAAAGAGAAATCTATCTCTTATCAATCATCTGATACAAGCCTATTTCTTTATTAGTACTTTTTATACAGCAGTGTCCATTTCGCATTTAGGTTCTATCACTTTCTGAATTCATTACTTGACATTAAATCACAGTTACTGAGAGTAACCTTTAAGCTCTTCAGAACGACATAATCCTTCTCTGTTCTCAAAGGTTTTTGTCATCCTTCAGCATATGCTTTGTGTGATTTTGATGAAGCGACGTTCACACAGTCCCCCAGGTCACTAATGAAAATGGATAGCACAGAACCCAGTGCCAATTCCTCTGAGATCCCAGTTAACGTATTGCTCCCTATTTGGAAGCTGTACAGTTGCTGCTTACTTGCTTTGTGATCCACCAGCCATTTTTTATGTCTGCCGTGGTATTTTTACCAACACAGTAGTTCTTTAGTCAGCAGCTGCACAGTGCCTGGTTTTGGTGCAGAGGCAGATATAGGGTTCCTTTCAACTCACAGAAAATCCTTCAGCTCCAGCTGATTCATCTTTAGTTACTGGACTTCTTTACCTAATTAACCATTTGGAATGGGTTTTTTAATACCTTGTCAATAAATAGCCTTAATTTTTTTGCTCTAATTTTCTAGATCTGGAAACTAAATGAGTAGATTGGTAATTTTCAATGGCTTTCTGGTGATATCTTAGAAAACTAATAGAATACCAGAATAAAAAAATCCCATTTTTTCTCCATTTCTATTTTCAGCAGAGAAAGTCAGGCTAACAGAAAATAGGCAGTTAGGAGCTACCTCAAGTAATTTGTCTCTTCAGTTGTCAAAACCTCTCTTTGAAGAGCAGCCCTAATCAAGAGATGGTGCTCAAAGAGAGATTGTGCTCACATCAGCACATAGTGGTCGAAAGACCAGTTTTGCTACAGATGTCATGGAAAACAGGCACATGTACTGCCAGGACACATCAATTCAGGTTCTTCTTGTGGTCAACATATGTAAATATGTAGTCAGAAAGTTCTTCAGGCAGTTAAAAACGTGTCAGAGGAGCACTCCTGTGTCTTTTGCAACAATCTGATTATTGAGGGATTCTTATCAAGCAATGTGGAGTCAATTATCTCCTTCTGCATCCTTTGCATTCCTGTGCAGAACTAATTTCTCAGCTCGCCTCTTGGGTTGATGCTGTACTCCATAGACACTGAATGCTCTGCATAGAAATATTCAGTTGGTCTATTGGGATGAATTATTTCTTTGGTCACGTTGCAAGAATTTGTAATTTCATCAAGGCACCCTATTCAGCAAGATATTTAAGCACATTGCCTAGTCAAACTTCTAAGATGCTCAAACTAGTTATGTGCTGAATCAGCATCTTGGTACTTATCGCCTTATATTGAAAACACCTGGTGATACTCTAGCCACTTCTAGATTTAACGGCTAATATTGTCTAGTCCACATAGACTAGTCTATGCTTATTTACTGTCTTGAGGCAGAACGCAAATTGCCTAGTGATGTTTGTCCAAAAAAGGCCTATATCTGTACAGGTACTATAAGCAGAGATTCTTCCTTTTTAGCCTAAATCATACTCAGTGCATGGAGACAGCTTTTCTTCTTCAGAAGGAGGTTTGATGTGATATAAAACTGACCTAGGTTTAATGAAGCACTTAAAATGTGCTTTGCATTGTAGCGATTGAGCCGGCAATACTTTTAATAATATGCCCTCTCACTGCTAGCCTCTTGGATCTGAGGGATTTTCTAATGCAAACCATAATGTAAAATTCATTAGCTACCAGTAGCCAGGGTTCTGAATCTGCTTGAGCCAATGAATTAATTGTCATTTCTGAGAATATTCATAAAATGTTGTCTTATGATAATCCTATATATAATAATGGTTTTTAGATGGCCGTATCATAAACCTAACGTACTTAAAGCATACAACTGGGTATGAATTAACATATTCTAGTATAAAGGAATTAAGATGCTCAGATGAGTTCTTAAATCCTTGAGTGACACGTGCTAAGCACCTTTACAAAAAATGAAATGAGTACACAGATGCTTGTGTATCTGTCCTTCTTTCTAGTTACTCACATAGCTAAATTTCAGGGTGTTCTTTAAAACCGTAGCGGGAACTGTATGTGTGTGTGTGTGCATGCATGCAGGTATGTATGGCTCTCTGGTATCATGAAGAAATGACTACAGGATGGGTGCAACTACAGCTATTTCTCTGCATTTATAATTGCCTAGGAAGAATTTTGTAGGAAGCTTTAGTTTCGCACTGACACATTTAGACTAATCTATTGCTATCGCATGCAGTGCATAAAAGCAAGAAAAATAAAGTAATTAAAGCTTCTGTTCACCCAATTTAGTTGTCAAAATGCATCTGTGAGTTAGATTAAAAGAAGAGGACTTTCAGAAGAACAATAAGATACTAATTATAGTAAAGGGCAGACTGACAAGTTTTACCTTTTCTGTGGACAAGCAAGATTAATTAAAATGATGAATTTTAGGGCACTGGTCTGAAGCCTAGGATAATAAGGTGAATACTGCAAGATTTTCTTTGTAACTTTCAGCAATTCATTTTGGGTATTTCTATATCAAAAGTCTGTGCTGTGACCAGGAAGTCAGAATCAACATGAACATGAATGGAAAAATGCTATTGACTGTTTTTTTTCTCAGCCCAGAACTCACCATGATTAGCTTTTCAAGTCTGATTTGAAATTGCCCTAGAACTGAACCAAAAATCAGGATTTTCATTTGCTGGATGAGAGGATACAAGCAAGGAGAAAAATGGACGTTGCTTAGCTGTGTGGCTATTCAGCACAGTTGGAGCTCTGTCATATTGCAACCTTTCTTCTCTTTGGTTTACCCAGATGACCCATAGCACAAGTCACACGAATTGTCACTTCTGTGCTGTAATACTGTGCTGTGTTGCTTTGTAGACCCTAACAGGGAACTGCTCAGGATGGAGGGAGGTGGTTTGCTAAGGTTACCTCTTAACTAAACTACTTCTTGGGAAATGGGGTGACCGGTGGTTTGGTTTTGGCAAAGGACTCTGTACTGCAATTATTAACTGGGTGCTGTAAATGCTTAGGGGGAATCAACTGCCTGAGCTTCTCCTTACCAAAGTTCGGGTGTACTTGGATGCCCATCTTTATGTGTACATGCCACAGCCACAGGTTTAACAGGACAGGGAGCTACAAACTCGTCCTCCTTCTCCTTTCAGCTTTTATGTCCCTTAGCGCTGGACCTACCTGAATTCCCATTGCGGTGCAGCGGGACAGAGCCTCTTCAGCAGCTCAGCCCCAGGTGCCAGAGTTGCTGGGAAGAAAAGTGATGCTCAGCTTCAGGAAACAATAAAAAATGGCCAACACGCTGTGTTGTGGTGCTGCTCCTTGTCTCACGATCTTTCTATTTTTCAGTGTTACATTTACCAACATAAATCAATCTGAACCAGTTCAAACAAGTCCAGATTTTTTCACCTGTTCTACCAAATGATTACTGGACTAACCTAAAAGTGAATCAGATCTGTTTCAGTCACAGCAATACCTAGATACTAATTGCACTGAACATGTAATGATTTGGCTTCTTGCCTGTGCCTATCCGTGGTGGAAACCTGGCCTGACCAAGGTGCGAGAAGCTGAATACATCCTCGGGTGGCTGACGAGTCATCCACAATGATCCTTTTAAAGAGTGTCAAAGCTAGCTCAGGTAATGTCTGTGAAGTCAAAGTCACGGTATTGTCTGCAGTTGAACACACTCTCAGGATTTGCAAAGGAGCCTGAAGTAGTAAGTGTCCAAATTGCATTAAAGAGCAGTTGGAGCAGCTGAGTGTTAACTCGTCTGTGTCTTGGAGAGTCTCCATTTTTGATGGGGTCTCTAGGCATTAGTATGAAACTTCTGCTGTTAGTATTTGTACTATCATTACATAAGGCTGAAGTCTTAGGAGCCTGTTAGCTTACCCTTTATAATAAGTGCTTAATTAATGAAAATAACATCTACAAACAGATAGCAAATATAATAGCTAATGCACTTTAGTCCTCTCTCATTCAAGTGTTTAGTTTTGCTATGGGCTGAGTTTATGTAACACCTTAATTTTGTATTTTTCACAGAAATGTAACCTGGAATAATTTAGCTATCCCAGACACCCACTGTTCCAGAGAGCTAGAAGAAGGTTACCAGTGCCCACCTGGATTTAAATGCATGGACCTTGAAGATCTGGGACTAAGCAGGCAAGAGCTGGGCTACAGTGGCTTTAATGAGATAGGTCTGTCCTACTGGTAAAATCCATTTCAGTATCCATTTAAAAATGTTTATGAAATGAATAGAACAGATAGCTCATGTCTGTGCTGAAAAGATATCAGGTGCAATCAGTATTCTGCTCAAGTAGAGCGCATGCCAGAAAGAGAAGCTGTGCTATTTGCTTTGGAATGGTAAAGTTATCATCTATATTTACATTGCCTGGGATCCCAGGATTTAAATAACTTTAAAACAATGCCTTTTATTTAAGAAGAGTCAACTGTTGATTATCACCAGTATGCAGATGCGATGACTAATTTCTGTGTTTTATTTATGATTCATTTTAGAGTATATAATTCATCCTATTTGTCTAATTTTAGTAGTAATTCCCATGCAAAAAAAACACCACCCTGAATTACTTTGATAATCATCTTGGTACTAAAGAGAAGGGGAGAGAGAAAATGAGATCATGTGTTTCTGTGGCAATCTCGATCCAAACTGTGTTAAGTCAGAACATCACCCAGAAAAATGGTTGGAAGTCAGGCAGATTTTGCAATACAGGTGCAATTTGTGTTCTGTTAAAAACCCTGCAGAGTCACCAGGAGAATACATTCTCTGCTAGCTGCAATGTGTCATGCCATCCCCATGGGGAAACAAGCGTAGAACAATAAATTCAGGAAGGGTGGCAAGAGGATGGGCAGCTGTGGCAAGATCCATATCCAAATGGAAAATATGCAGTTACCCTGTCAGAACATTATGGTTATCTTACATTTATTTAACAGACAAAGGTCCAACAGGAGCCTGGAGCTGTAAATTTTCATTTCAGCACAGGTAGAGAAGTCCTTCACACAGTAAAGCGTTCTTGCAGGCCATATTCTTTCTGATGCATCTCCCTGACCCTGATAAGCTTTTTTTTTTTTTTTCATTTTTCCTGGCTTGAGCTCCAGACTGTTATCCTGGCCCCAGCTGAACTTGAAGGTAATAAAAGGTTTAATGACTGAATGACTGCACTCTAAGAAGTTTTTTTGAATATTGAAAGCCTTTGCAGCTGAAATCACTTCAGTTAGTTCCCAGGCTGCTGAATATACACAGTGAGCCAGAGAGTTACAAGAAATAGTCTGAGAGTCCTATAACAACAAGTACTCTGTGATACCAAATACTTTCTGATCAAAATCCGCCATTTGTGTCCTTTCCTTTTTCTCGTGAGAAAGGGAGAAAAAATTATTTCAGCCAAGCTCCATTCTCTTTCCTCTGGGAGTCAGAAGTGTACCAGTTGTACTGCTGGCTGAATAGCACTACTGATAGTACCTATGTTTTATATATTTTTTTTCTTCAGTAGATCTCAAAGGATAACCCTATTTAATCTCTCAGACAACCTTCAGATTCCTAAGTTAGCGGCATACTGCCATGCCTGGGTGAACATGAGCTGAGTTCACACTGGAAGCTAAAAACATCCACATGCAAGTTCTCTTGTTTGAGATGGTTTGGCAGGGGAGCGTGGGATAGGTGTATCACCAGAAGAATTATGCCTCAGATTGAAATCACCCTTCTTATCTTGACATGCAAAATAGTTTGTGGCATTGAAGGCTGTTATTCAAGCTGCCTACCTCTGGTCACCAGGGAAATGTAGTTGCAATGTCTTAGACAAGCTTAAGTGGGTAGATGATTCGAGCGAGGCTCAGAGTGCTTAATAAAGGAGGCCAGTATGTTTTTAATGATGGGGGCAGGTTGGCAAAGACAGATGAAATAGTTTGTCCAAGTGTCCTGGTTTCAGCCGGGATACCTGCAAAACTAGTGGTAAAAACAGGGCTCAAACTCTGGTCTCCTGAGTTGCAGTCCTATGCTTTATTAATGTGTCATTCTGAGTGCTGTATTTTAAAGATCAGAGATTGCCAATAGACTTAGGAGACTTGTCATTGATATATTGTTTTTGTCTGGAAATAGGTAAGCAGCATATAACACCTCTCGGTACAGCAGCCAGAAGTTAAGCTGAATATCAATTGAAAGCTGATTACTAAACTTTAAAATACTGGTTGAGACACAGAAGCTTTGCCACAAAATGTTAAGCAAGCTTCCTCAACTTAGGAATGTTATAAACAGGGTTATAACCAGCAGGTTTATCAATATTTTATAAATCTCCATTTTGCGATGCACCTTTGTATGTAGCTAACAGGTAAATAATGCAGTAGATCTTTTCTGTGTAATTATACTATTTTATTGTATACATTCATTGATATTTTACTTGCAAATACTATTATGCAGCCTGTCCTGTTGGTTCCTGAAATCTATCATTACAAAAGTCAGAAGAGCATAGCAGTTTGGTAGCTACTGTATAATTAGTACCACTTAATTTGCAGTATATAAGTACAAGCTATGCATATTTGAATTTGATCATTGCTGTTATTTTTCTTCTCTTTAAAGAAAAAGGGAAGGCTTTTTACAGTTTTATTACTGAGTGAAGACCAAGCTGTCCTAATCAAATAAAAGTTAAAAGAGTTTTTTATACCGTGAGGGCTATGCCAAATAGGTAGTTTCATATTTGGGAAATCCCTCAATTTTGGCGATACCCTGCTCCCACTTTTATAAATGGCTTTGCTTTAAAGGGACGAAAAGTGGAAAGATGATAGTGTAAGTTTTGGTACTTGACAATATATTTATTTCCCAAGTTTTCTATTTTTAGTTTTGAGGTGTTCTGTTTATCTGTTTTTATGTATGCTTCTATGCAAGTATGTATGTATTGTTTAAGGAAGAACATAGTTATAGACTACTGATAAATATGGCTTGAGGTTGTCCTGTCAAGATAATCTAGGCTATCCCCTTCCAACGTGAAGCAGACTCCACAGTCTTTCCAGGCAATGTATTGCACTTCATTGTCTGTACTCTTAGGAAGATTTTCCTAAAATATAACCCGAATCTTTGTTTTTTGCAATTTATGATCATAATTTCTCACCTTATTCACTACTGACATAGAGAAAACTTTAAAAAAGCTTTTCTGCATCTTTCAAGACTATCATTATGCCTCTTCTACCCTCTATGGCCCTGCTGGGCCATATAACTCCAAATGTTTGAGTCTTCTGCTATAGGACTTACACTTCGTACCTTAAATTATTCTTATTGTCCTTCTCTAGACTTTCTCCAGCTGATTCACCTCTTTGTTGAAGTGCAGTAGTGGCAGAATACCCCAGTAGAGCCATTACTTTATGTGTTTCTAAGCTCTGTTGCAGTTTCTACATCCCAGTGAGATATTTTCCATTTTCAGAACAGCAATGTTGTGGATGATTCATGTGTTTTTCTGATTTGTTACAGCCCTCGTGTCCTTTTGAAAGAGCTGCCATCACTGTTTCCCATCCTTTATTTGTTTCCTTGATTATTTCTTTTTAAACGTAGACCCTTACGTTTATCTCTGTTGAATAGCATGCTTTATTTTTTTTTCAGACTATTTTTTCTATTTGCAAAAATCTTCTGGAATTTTAATTCTTTCCTCCTTTCAGTGCCTCTTAGCTTATTTTTATCTGAAATTTGGTGAGTATAATTTATTTTCTATCAACCTGGGCAAGAGTGAAAAAATAAATAGAACCAGAGCTAAATCAGACCCTTCTGGAACCTCAGCTGACAGTCTTCCTTTCTAACAATATTTCATTAATAGCTGCTCATAAGGACACTTAACAAATGGTTTTGCACCCATCACAGAGTAGTTTTACCTGATGTTTGTGAAGGTAATTTTCCAAACGTGGGCCACATCAGCATATATCTGCAGCTAATGCCTCTGTTCTTCAATGGACATATTTCTAGATTGGAGGTAGAATGAAATTAACACCAGTTGGTTTTGCCAACTTTACCGGTGTAATCTCTAATGCAAGTGCAGTTACTAAAAACCAGGGAAGTTCTATCTGACTGTACCTGTAGGAGAGTTATGAGCATCAATCACAGAGGTCTGTCTCAGAACCGTTTGTGAAACTGGAGAATTAATGAAATACTGAGTGCAAAACCAATTAGCTAAGGCCTCCGTACCTCAAATCCCTTTCTCTGTGAAGTTCTGAAATGGGAGGAAGAAATAGTAGAGAAAGAACAATCTGCCCCGCTAGGTGAGCTGACTTCAGATGTTTCAGGTTCCAGCTGATGGGAGGCTACAAGAAGTTCCTGCTTTCTTCTAGTAAGTTGCTTATGAACTCGGTAGAAACTCAAGTACTCCCTCCAACAGTTTGACACAGAATTTGACTTCTTGAGTAGGTGGTGTTCTTATACAGTAGGAGCCTTCATATTAAGTAAAGTCTTTTATCCATCAGGATGCCTGAAAGATTTTTCAAATACTACCTGTGGGGCTGAGTGGGAGTGAGAGAAAGGATCTGAATGAAAGGCTTAGCTGGCTTTGTGGATGTGGGTGGCAAAGCTCCTTACTATTGACTATACCTGTATGGTACTGTCAAGCTCTTCTCTTTCTCAGACTTCTTAGCTAATTTTGATTCAGGCTCCTATAAAAAGGTTGATGTTTCCTTTATATTAGAATACCCTTCAGTCTTGTCTCCCACTGAGAGCATCAGGTACATTCACAGCTGGCCTGTTTCTTCTTTCTGATTTTATTCTCTTTGTGTTTTTCCTAGCTGTGTTTCATTCCGTAGGGTGCAGCTGATAGCATGACAGTATTATGAAGTGTGTAAAAAAAGTTGAGCTAAATATTGAGAAAAAATGACCTTTGTTTTGTGAATAAACCCCAGTAATTGTACAACTCATTAGGCATGTGATTGTATTTGCATAAGTATTTGCATCTGATAGATCTAAAAAGCATAACTATAATTGTTGAATTAAGTAAGAGCATGCAAGACTTGGCAATTGGAGAACTATGACAAGTAATTCTGCGTTCCATGTCACTGTTTATCTGAGTGTGTGTCTACCTTTAGTCAATATTTAACATGGCAGTAATTGCTGTATCAGGGCCACACTAAGGGTGTTGGTAGAGCTGTCTACGTGCACGCTGCTGGGAAGGGTACCACATAGACACAAATGTGCCAGAACCCCCACTGTTGCTGGATCCTGGGCAGTTTTCCTCCTTACCTGTACTTTCCACACAGTACAGGTCCTTTTACATTCAGATTTTTGTAACATCTGGCTAGTAATCATTCCACATGCCTCATGGGTGCAATCATCTGTAATCATCTACAGATGTACACTTGCAGCTACATTACTGATTTGACTCTTCACGTAATCCTAGAGAACGTTTTTTTCATGATTTACAGAGCTACATATTGCTTCAAATATTCTCAAAAGGAAAAGGAAATCCTGAATGAAAGATACCTAAAAGTTAAATATTCTACAAAGTAAGCAAGAGAAGTTTTATGCCATGAAAGATCATTCTGAAAGGAGAAGAAGATCTTATTCTATGGTGTATCATCAACCCATCTGTCAATTGCTAGGGCCAATACCCTATCAAATGATACTAATTACATCTCATACCTGCAGAGAGCATTTGACAAATACCATATTAATGTCCATTTTACATATAGCAGATAAACACACACATGTTGTATCTTGGAGACAAATAATGAAATTTCAATGGTAAGGAGTGCTTCAAAGCACATACACAAAAATTACATCTGTATTAAACCTTACTTGCCTTACAGTAGAAGAGAACACTGTTCAATGTCACAATGAGCCAGCAAAATCATCTCATTTTATGGGCTGTAAAACAGTAACAGAGCTTTAGGTCTCAGATATTTCCCACTTTTATTATAAGGCCTTTTCCTTTATAATATGTGACCCAGAATTTAAATATTTTTGGCATGCCTACAGTTGAAAGCCTTTTTTTAATTTGGTAATTAGAAGAAAAGATTTTATATGTCGCTGTGAAAAATGTCTGCCATGATTAGATTAAAAGTTTATTAAAAGATCAATTTAATGTTTGTGCAGGGAAACATCATATGGAGTGGGGCCAAAGTCAACTTCCTCAATTCACTTGTAGGTACTGTTTTAATGAAAAACTTGTACAGGGATAAAAATAGACCCTTTATTTACCCATAAATTGAAATTTTATCTACCAAACAAGAGAGTTACGTTGGTTCTGTTAGGAGTTCTTTTACAATGGGGAAAAAAACTTTCAGGTGCAACCAGTTTGAATTGCAAAGGCGCTGCTCTTAGACTGGAAAAAGATCGGGGTGGCATTAGGTGCATTGTTCAGAAAGAAGGAATTAAGGTTACGATAATATGCTGTGAATCTGAGTCTTGCCCCTCACTGCCACAATCCGTTAAGTCCATTTTCCATGAGAGATTTAATGGTGCCTAGAGGTTGGGTACCTGCCTCTAGGATTACAGTTCATAGTGGGAGTAGTGTGTTGAGTGGTGAGGTGTGATGGACACACGAAAGCCAAACAGCTGGAAAGGGAGGAAGGATGCTCACACCAGTCTGGAATAAAAGCTGGAAAGTCAAGTTAAATCAGATCCGCAGTTAGGTACTCCTAGAAACAGCAAGCATTCAGAGCTACAAGTCCCCTTGTTTATGTGGACACTGTATCAGGAATTTGGCTGCAGGACACTGATACCGGTTCTTAAAGAAAAAGTAGGTGTGACCCATGTTTTTATATAGTAGTGCAGTGGTCAAAGTGAGAGACCCGCGTTCTGGAAGGACGCCCTTTTCCTCCCCATGCAGGGGCTGGGGCAGAGCACGCTCCCTTCCACCTCCCTTTCTCCGAGTCTGGAGCAGCAGGGATTCCTGGCCCCGGAGGAACTGGTGACTAGAGGGAGTATTATAAAGACCTGCTCTTTGTCATCCTTCCATGAAGTTATTTCCAATTTTTCTCCATGGATTGCCTAACGCAAAAATGTATAAAACCCCCTTTAACATTTAGGGGGCTGAATGTTAACAATACATACCAACACAAAAGAAAACACTTGGAAATCCAACTTGCCGTTCCTGCTGCCACTGGATGAAGAAAAGAGCCTGTCGCTGGTGGTAGAGGCTGACCACTGAATTTCTCTGTCACTCCACACCCACCTGACACAGCCTGCTTGTCTCTTGGCGGCAATATTAGCAGCTACTTTGTCTTCCCAGGTCCCTGGCATGGGGAAGAAAGGCAGGTGGATTATGACTGATTAGTTGTCCTGGGCAACTGCTTGCTCTGGCAGCTGAGACTTCAAGGTCCATGAGGAACAGTGAATTATGAGTTGATGAACAGAATAAAAATGGTATTTTCAGGTTATTTGTTCAAAGTAGGAGATACAACTCATAGTGAAAAGGATTGCAAGGGTGTATTCAGCCTCCCAATATGCCTCCTTCCTCCCCTACTGGCCTTTCATAGTCATCTCCACCTGAATGAAGCCAGTGTCATTTTGCACAGGCATCAATGGCCAGAAATGCAGATCAGCGTCACCACCACAGCCTGAATCCCTTGGCTCTGAGTCATTTGGTATTTGGGATAATAGAAAAGAATGAGGGGACTGAATTGTTAAGTCAGAGCCTCCCTTTAATTGTACCCGTTAAAGGCTGAGAGATTGAGCTCTTAGGAAAGAAGTGTTGGTTCAGTAATGATTTTATCAAAATTTGTGGTCAGACTCTTTTATTCTACAGATGATATGTACGTTTGATATCCATATTGAGTCTTAATGCTCTTGTTTATCCTAGCAAGTGCATCATAGTATTAAATACTATGATAGGCAGGTCTAATCTTATTCTACTTATACACCTCTCTGATTCAGGCACTCGCACGTAAAGTACCTAATAAGGAGGCCTTCATCCATGACTGCAGCCTGTGGAGTTATCATGTGGTAACATGACAAGCGATAACGATGTTAATGTGTGAAGGTGTCAGAATGTAATTAGGGAAGCCATTCAGACTGTCTAGTGATAAAACTCTTGTATTTTCTAAACGTGAGCCAAAATGACTTAAAGCATGCCCTATTAGTCCACTGATTGAGAAACCAGTGAAAATCATTGTTTCAAAAAGGGGTGATAGGTTTTTGTTTTTCTCACTGGAATTCCTTTCTAGGCCTTGCAGACAGAGAGCAATAGGGCCCTGATCCCAGCTGAGGCAGTGTCACGGGCAAAAGAGTCTCCACTCGGGGAATTTCATTTATTTGTTTTACTGTCAATTAACATAAACTTATAATCACTCATTCAGGTATTAAGAAGCAAGGGAGACAGTTAAAGAGATGCTTAGGGAAAACGCCTTTTTTCTTTGCCTGTCTCAACTTCAGTCCACGCACCTCTCCTCCCCGTCTCCTACTCCCCACTCCTCTGCTTTTGCAGCATGGGAAATGAGGGGTGGTTTCCTATTTTTTGCTGCTTCTTGTTTCTCACTTTGCTGCTGCTGCTCCTTAATCATCTCCTCTGCTCTAGAATGGGCTTAGCCATGGGCTGCAGTCCCTTCACAGGGTGTCCCCGCTCTGGCGTGCCTCCTGCTACCAAAAGCCTGCCAGTTATGCCCACAGCAGGTACCTAAATAAACCTAAGCATGACAGCTTAGACCAGCTTTACCTCGGCACCTTCGGAAGGTTATAGAAGGTTTTGGTGAGCCTAGAGGAGTAAAGAATAAAGGGTTCATATGCCCTGTGCAAGTGAGAACAGTTTGCAATCCTCATTGTGTTGTTCTTCTTGGGAAATAATTCTAGTTACAAAAAGATGTGAACGCTGTGAGGAGTGAAGCATGGCTATGTGAATAAAGTAAACAAGTTCACTTTGTTCCTTAGATATAATGAACACCTCGAAAGGGAGTCAACTAATAAATCCCTGTTTAGGCTTAAGGCACAATACTGTTTTCACTGGTCACAGCTTCTTAAGGACCTGCTTACGAGGCCGTGTTTAGTTTCTCATCAGAAAGAGTTTAATAACAGAAGGCATTGGGAGTTTTGTTCTTTTCTTTGGGGTTTCTTTTTATTTGGCAGGAAAGGTACTAATGAAATTCAGTGGTTGGAAGTTGAATGTAGACAGATGTATTTAGGAAAACTTGAACATTTTGTATCGGTAAGTGTCACTACCTAGAAAAATAATCATCAGGAGGTTGAAGTGAAAATACTTGATATCTCTCCTGAAAACATGCTAGAGCCCACACAGAAGTTACTGGATTTGGTGCAGGAAACACTTGGTGAAAATCTCAGCTTTTTTTGCTATACAAATTAATTTTAAATCCTTCTACTGTAATGATGGATTAAATTATCCCAGAGGTTCCTTTGGGCCTTAGGATTGATTACTTATTCTTCAGCTTGACAGTTTTGTCTCAGTCTTTTATGTGGCCAAGAAGTGAATGACCTGCAGTCATAGCGTAGAAGATGTCTTTGTCTTTTGCTTTGTGTTTTTCCAACTGTGATTCTGACACTTGGATATTTTAAACAAGGTATAACAGAAAAGAAGTAATGCCAAGCTACCATGGGCAGTGGGTTAGTATTTTCTTTCATTGTAAATATCTGTGCTGTATTTGAGCATTTGTATTCTTGAGTGTTGTTTGACTTTACTCCTGGTTTTACATTTTCCTGTTCTCCAAACATTTCTTAATGATTCCAAACCTGTTCTTCCTCCCTGTAGTAAAAAAATACAGATCTACAATATAATCAGTTTTGACAGAATACGAAAAAGCACTCTTTGGACACAGTATTCCTCTCTATCCATGCTCACCTTTAATTCCACTCACTGTTTAGCCGCTCTTTCTTTTGAGGTGCCAAATGCCAGTTTGTGTAGAGGCTTAGCTTCAGAAAGCACAATAATGACCATCTTTCTACAGAGGTTTTACCCACAAACACCCTTTTCCATTATGCTCTTCAGCAGAATGTATAATTTTTTGCCAACATGTGAGTCTGAAAGTACTGGAAGCTGTGTTCATCTTACATTACGCTTACTTGTGTTCTTTGTTAGTATTACATTTTCTACAGGATACAGGACAATATCTTTTAGATCAAATTTTCCTCTCACTGAAATTTGCTTGATACATCAAGTAGAAACAGTGTTTTAAGGACTCTTGTCATGATCCAAAGCAATAAAAGTAGCTTTTCCTTCATGATTTTTTTCTCAGAAATTCTAGACTTTTATTCTGTTCACCAAGTGTGGTGGGTTGACCCTGGCTCGATGCCAGGTGCCCACCAAAGCTGCTCTATCACTCCCCCCCTCAGCTGGACAGGGGAGAGAAAATATAGCAAACGGCTTGTGGGTCGAGATAAGGACAGGAGAGATCGCTTACCAATTACCATCATGGGCAAAACAGATTCAGCTTGGGGAAAATTAACTCAATTTATTACCAGTCAACCAGACTAGCATAATGAGAAATAAAACCCAATCTCAAAGCATCTTCCCTCCGCACACCCCCCCCTTCTTCCCAGGCACAACTTCACTCCCAGATTCTCTACCTACCCCCACAGTGGTGCAGGGGGACAGGGAATGGGGTTTATGGTCAGTTCATCACACGTTATCTCTGCCGCTTCATCCTCCTCGGGGCAGGACTTATCACACTCTTCCTCTGCTCCAGCGTGGGGTCCCTCCCATGGGAGACAGTCCTCCATGAACTTCTCCAACGTGGGTCCTTCCCACAGGCTGCAGTCCTTCGGGAACAGACTGCTCCAGCGTGGGTCCCCCACGGGGTCACAAGTCCTGCCAGAAAACCTGCTCCAGCGTGGGCTCCTCTCTCCATGGGTCTGCAGGTCCTGCCAGGAATGTGTTCCAGCGAGGGCTTCCCACAGGGTCACAGACTCCTTCGGGCAACCCTCTGCTCCGGTGTAGGGTCCTCCCCTGGCTGCAGGTGGAGACCTGCTCCCCCGTGGACCTCCCTGGGCTGCAGGGACACAGCCTGCCTCACCAGGGTCTTCCCCACGGGCTGCAGGGGAATCTCTGCTCCGGCGCCTGGAGCATCTCCTCCCTCCTTCTGCTCTGACCTGGGGGCTGCAGGGCTGTTTCTCTTACATGTTCTCACTCCTCTCTCTGGCTGCAGTTTCTGTGCCTGCCTCAACTTTTTATTCCTTCTTAAATCTGTTCTCCCAGAGGCGCTACCACCGTCGCTGATGGGCTCAGCCTTGGCCAGAGGTGGGTCCGACTTGGAGCCTGCTGGTGTCGGCTCTGTCAGACATGGGGGAAGCTTCCAGCAGCTTCTCACAGAAGCCACCCCTGTAACCCCCCCGCTACCAAAACCTTGCCACGCAAGCCTAATATGCCAAGTCATGTCTTTTTTGATGCCTTGTTCATGTGCTGCTGCTCATGTTCTATGTCACCTAGGTGACTGAGTTACCACTTATTCCTCTCCTCAAGAAAGCTTCTTTTTTGAATGCCTTATCCTCCATGCGATTAGTATCATTATTAACTTAGTAACAGAACAATTAAAACAGTTTCAGGCATTCTGCTCCATCTTTCCCCCACTGCTAACATGCTCAGTAGTTTAGTTGATATCTTAACATTAAAATAGAAAATACAACTGATAAAATCTTGAACTGACAGAACTGAGAGATTTGGCAATGCCGTGTGTAGAAAGTTCATTTTGCTATTAGAGAATTACTCAGGCTTGTCTAAGGAGCAAGATGATATTATTTAATTCTCAAATAGGTGCACCAAGAAAGGACTATTGCTTATGAGCAGAAATGGAAATGAAGAAGAGTAGGCAAACTTAATTTATTAAAATGTGCTTATATGGCACAAATATTTCCAGCCTTGGCAGTGTCCATGCGATGTGCATATCTTGCATCGCACAGTAAAGCAGAGTCTGATAAACCAACACCTTGCAAACAACAGACAACAATAAATTTTTCCCCTCGACCTACCTCCACATTCCGCAAAGTGGACTTTATAATTTGATCCTATTTCTGTGCCCTCTGAATAAGAAATGCTAGCGAGAACTTTAAAAATTAGACACGTAGTTGTTCCAAGCGGGTCACAAGTTCTGTAGTTTCCACGGCTGTGGTGGTGTGTGTCAGTGTGGTGGTGATCCACTGTTTCTGTGGCTTGGCAAGGATATCCCACCTTATGCTTGTCACTTGTCCCCCTTAAATGAATGCTTGCGGTTTGTTGCTACGTGTACTTTAGCTCAGTTCCAAAAGGTGGTGGCTGTGTTTTGTTCAGATACAACGCTGTTGGAAGGGTTGTGCTGCTGCATTAGGCGGGCTTGGAGACACTCATACTGGGTTGTTGCCTCTGCCAAGTTATTTCTTGATTTGGAGACAGTCCTGCCCTCATTATACCTGTTTTCTCCATTCAGATTTAAGTTTATCTGAGGGTTCAGAAACCTTATAATCACAATACCAATTTTTGAGCCATTTCCCAGGATGACTGACTAGCAGCAGACTGGTTCTAGAAATGCTGATATCCTCAGTATGGAGTTTTCTCCTGAGCAGACACGGAGTGATTTGCCCTTATTTACTGACTTCCTTTGATCATAAATATACTGTTTATCCTTTGTAAATCACTTGCTCCCACAGCCTGACAGGACAGTGTTTATAACCCTCTCTTCACTGTATATGTAAGTGAATATCCCTGTACGTTATACTTTGAAAATACAGTTTTTCTTACCTAAAAGTTACGCAGTAAGGTTTATAAAATGCAGACAAATACATGTGATTCACTATTTCTTCCTCATAGGGATCAGATATGGCAGTTACCGAACACTTCGGGATTGATAGTGGTTTTAAGGTGAGTGACAATTAGCTCTGTTTAGCAAAAATTGTGTGGCACATGGCAAAATTATTACTGCTGTAGAAGGACTGAATGTGCCTGTCAAACCTGAGGTCTTGATGAGGCTTCCACTGAAGCGGTGTAGTTTGCCAGACATCTTCAGATTGTTTCAGTTTTGTTCTTTAGTATGACAATTCCATCTAAACAAGCAGAATAATTTTAAAAAGGAGGTCGTCTAGCATATGGCAGTGTTAGTGAGTTTGCGTGGATTGTGGATGTGCGTGGAAAGGAGAAAACAGGGCATTTCTTGGTTTGCAGGGAATACAATGCCAAAATGATCAGACTCTAGCAGGGAGCATGTTTCTTGAGAATTTTCAGTCTCTTCAAGCTCTCTGAATTCTTACTCTTGCTGAAGGGAGTCACATCTGTTGTATCGTTGTTGCGTGGGTGACGTTGATTAAGTTTTGCTGGAGAATGTATTAGCAAAGAGTCTTTCATGAGAAATTTTCAGCAGATTAGAAACAACTGCGTCTTAAATACATTATGTAAGGCCCTGAATTTTCAGCGGCAAGCTGATGGACTTTATTTAAAGGGTACAGCTCAACTGGTGGACCTGCATGTCTGAGGTCCTGGTTTTGTATACCCCAGCTATGTCGTGACCTTATACCAGAGAGATATTTCATTACTACTTCTTTATTCTTGCTTGTTTTTTTGTGTGAGAAGGAACCCTGATATATGGACCAGAAGGCAGCTCCAGTCTCCGTTCCCCAGGGCTGAGGCACCAGTGCCCTGGTACTCCACGGCACATAGCAACTGCTTAAACTGGTTGTACTACATGGGTCCAAGGGCATGACTGGGATGTAAATATTGGCTGTTACTGATGGTCACAGTGAGCTCTTTGCATTTCTGTGTTGGAAGAGTAACACAGAGATACCTAAACCCACAGATTTTAAAAAAATGTATACTAAGACAATGCTTCTGATACTAGACAACTGACTAAGTGGCCTGAATTTGAAAAAAAAAAAAAGCAAAAATAGTGGGATGCTCCAGTTACCTCCCTTAGCTATTTGATGTTTCTGTGTGCTTGCCGCTTTTCTCAGTGAGGCCATTTTAGTTGTGTAGTTAATTAAGACTTTTTGGTTTTAAGCAATGGTTTAGAGACACAAAAAAATAGCACAAATAATGTCCGTTGCATTAGCTCTGTTACACTGACAAATGGTATGTGGGAAGTTGTAGAGTTTTGGAAACTTAGAGTAATTTGAGCAGCCCTCCAGAATTTTAATTTATTGCTGTGTTAATCCCAAAGTAATTGAGTCTTGCATTAAACCAGGCAATCAGGTGAAACTAATGTGAATAGATTAGTACAGTTGTCTTGTACTGACAGTCAAAGAAAACTTTACTGCTGCTGAGAGAATTCAGCGGAACATACTTTCCCCTGCCGTTTCAGGGTGTTCTGTCGTAGTTTCAGCAGCTAAATAGTTGGATCTATAATGGAATAAAACAACTTTCCAGAAAGCTTTATTTTTTCTTTTGTTCTCAGTTTTGTTTGTAATTGTGGATCTTTCCTGGTGGCCAACTTTTTCTGCTATATATAGTTTGATATATCACTTGTGTCATTATAGTATGCCGCACAGAATTTAATGACCTGTCTGATGTCTGTGCTGTGTGCTTCCTCCTATCTCTCTTTTCATTCCCATCTGAGCCTGGGAATGCAGAAAGAGTGGTTTGCACACTGAAACAATATGTTTTGGTGAAATGTCATTTTGAAAGGAAGTATTTTGAAGTTTTCCTTTTAATATACTTTCTGATAAGTACTTGCGTGATAGGGATGACAATGTTAAAAAAATTAAAATCCTAATTGCTGATGTCAAATAAAAGCCCATAAACTGTCACTGATCATAAGCTGAAGAGGTGGAAGAGCAAGATGTGGCAGAAAGGCCATCTTAATTGAAGGGTATAAGAAAATGAAAGTCGAGGCAGGCCAAATACAAGCTTTAATTGCATCTTACTATTTTTTCCTACTGTAAGCTGTATCACCTCAGACATATCGATCCCTTACTGACACATAACTTCATGTACTGTTTCTTAATTTAGCTCAAGTAGCATAGTCTTAAATTCGGTGTAAGTAAGTTTTCCCTTTTGATCAGTAGGAGATCACAAGCATAATAACAACAAAAAAAAGAAAATTCAGTAGAACTCATTGGCACCAGCACCACTGTTGGCTTCTTACTGAACCACTTAAATATCCCTACCCCTTGCTCACTACTGCTTTGTGTCTTAAGAGGGCTCACTTGCTCCAACATAGGGGTTTAAGGAGTCCTGGAATGGAGCTTGCTGGGGAATATGGAGCCAGAGACATTGCTGCTGGCTCTGCAGGACCCAAGCTCCCAGGGGGACCCCTGGCAGAGGGCAGCCTTTGCACTGCATCCCCAGAGGGTCTGCAGCCTCTCCATTAAATGTAGTCATCCACAGGTGACCTTCTCATGCTTACTTTCTGCTGCCGCTGCTCCAGCATAGCCAGACCTCCCAGCGTGATTTTGGGATGATAAGTGAAGGCAAAGGAGGAAATTTGCTTTTGTACTGCTGCTACTGTTTACTTATAATTCCTATGGGAAGCATGATTTAAAACACTCAGGTCTATTATCTACGAGGACATTTCTTTTTCCTCTAATGCAGAATGCTAACCAAAGAGTCAGATAACATTGAGAGGCTAGGTAAAGCAATCAGGGGATGCATGCGTGCTAGGAATGCCATGGTCAAGGGAAATAAATGCACGTTAAGACCAGCTCCTTAATGAGAATTTACTAAGAAAATAAGTAGAAAGAGCTGCTTCAAGCAAAACCAACCTCCCAGCCCACCAGTTTGCGCTCTGCCTGAGAATTGAAGGAAGGCTTGTGTCAAAGACAATAACTATTTGTATGGGTAGCTACTCAACAACTCACAGTCTGGCAAGGAACAGAGAACAATGTGAAAAAATAGAAAGAGGAGTTAAAGGTGTGACAGCAGTGTGAACAGTCCTGAAACAAAAGGCGTGACTAATTTCAGCCACACTAAGGAGCAAGAAACTCTAAGCCAATAGGCAAGGCATGAAGTTAGGCAATTAGAAACCTGTCATTCCATACCAAGAAAATTAGATCCTATTGGTTTAATTATCAGTCAGTGCCATTAAGACAATATAGCTCTGCATAATGAAAGCTGGAGTTATTGTGTAATAGAGGTAATTATTTTCACAGTGGAAGATTTTCACTTTCAGACAAGAGCTTCAGTATGTGACTGGTTTACAGGCTTTGACCTTCAACACTTGCATAATGCAAAGGACACATTGTTTTTACCTCGCCTCCTGAGATTTGGTTATTTTATCCTGAGCAGCATTTTTGTAAAGTTGGTGGAAATGAGCAAAACCACCCACTGCAAATACAATCTACAATAGTCATGCAACATGCCCTCCGTTACTGTAATTAGAGCAGCTTACTAAATCATCTTTGATTTAAGACCTTTGATTTGATAACACAGGGCCAGCTTGCAGCTTGGCTTTCCCACTTCTGCTGGGGAATAAGGGGGAATAATGCTATTCCAAAAAATCTAGATCACAGATGGTCACTCTAGAGGGGGTAGCACGCACCGAGCAGAAGCTTAGGTGTGACTCTCCAGCGCATCAGCTCATCTGCGGTGACTGACTTCATACATGCTGCTACCCTTGCAGTACCCTGTGGCAAATGTGTAATGGCATAGTCCTTCTTCATTAAAGAGTGCACAGGCTCAATTTATTACTCTGATACTCAAATATTTACATAATGAATGTTTCTTCCCCTAAGTCTCTTTTCTCTACTGTTCTTAGGGACTTTCAGTTGTTGCTGTATTCTACTCCAGGGTCAATGTCGTGACATTGCTACGTGAAGGAATTCTTGCACAGTATCTATTATGCACTGAGTGGTATTGGAAAAGTCCTAGGCTACAAGCTGAAAGAATAGCATAATGTTTTGGGTCCCCTGTGAACTACTGAACTACTTCTTTGTAAAAATGTGAGACCATTCACTTCCAGTTACTGCCTTTCTCCTAGCAACTAAGAAAGAATAGAAATCACTTGAAAGATGTAAAGCGTTATCGAAGAACATTAAATACCTTATGTATTCTTTACTCTGATGATAATTTTTGGTTGCGATCAAACTGGGACCTAGATTTTGCAGTAGCTAGTGGGTGATCTGAATAAATCTTTAACACATTTAATGAATAGTTACCACTTCTGTGTTTTTCTGTACTTAGGACACAGTGTTGGGAAATATATCTTGATTTCTTTGCCATAGGGGCATTTTTGTTCTACGAATTGTTTCAATACGCAAATAATTGCTATCTTTCGTAAAATTTCCACAGATATTTTCAGTGGGCAGACTCTTTAGTGGTACCAACTGCTTTGGAGGTCTCCTTACTAGTCAGCAGAATTTAAGACCTTTTGGAGACATGCTATTCCATCTCCAGGGGAGGTGTGACTGGTCATCTTGGGAAGTGTCGAGATACAACTTGTCCCATACTGCAGTCCACTTTCCACTGTCATCCAAAAACTCCTTTAGAAGGTTATCCTCTACTTTTCCAACAAATGTGTACTGCTGTCACCTTGCAGTAGAGAGTAAAATAATGATCACTACTTTGCCTCATTTCAGTAAGAGATTTTGACCACAGTTTATGCCTCCTAAGATTAGGTAATTAGCATGAACCCTTAATTTAAGAGTCTCGGTTCACATCTGAAAAGGAGTAAACCACACAACAGTATCACCTTTTTCCACTATGAAGAAGATTGCACTAACTAGCTCCCAGTTTTGGTGCTTAATTTAAACAGCTACAATGAGATTGAATGACTTTGGGCCCGTTTCCAGCTAAGCTATACACAATTTAAATTCATGATAACTGAAAGAATTAAAATTGAGTTTTATTGCATAAAATTCAGAAGAAGTGAAAACAGCAGATTTTCTGTCGGAAGACTCGTTGGTCACCAGTGGGACAGGGACATCTGACCGTTCATAGAGCATAGATGCTCTGTGGTAATGTGTACAAGATAAAAACTTGAGAAATCTGTTCTATTTCTCAAGGAGCTGACTCTCTACATAGCTGATTCACCTTGACAGAAGTTACCCAGGGGCTGACAAATTCAAATATAATGGGTTAGTCACAACAGGACTTCTGTATGTCTCTTCTGATAAACTATGGTATTATTTTCTTCTAATTACCTGCCTGTGGCAGGTTTTGCATGGTTTTTATACTGGCATGTGTACTACTTACATATCCTTCTGTATTAGCCAACTTTGCTATTCTACATATGAATATTTTTCTTACATTTGCTTTTCATCTGCTGGTTTTAAGCATTTTACTTAGAATTCTGAGGTTAAGTGACAATTAATTAAATATGTCTATCATCATCTCTCAAATAAAAAGGCTTCCATTGTATTACTATTTAATCCTCTTCTCCAGAACAAACTCTATCTGTGTTTTCTTTTTCCTATTTTCATTTTCTGCATTTCATGTAGAATCATAATTCTGCCATTACCCAGATGTTTTCTTTTTGTCCTCAGTATCTGATACAGAACTATGGAGCAATAATGGTGATTCATGGGGGGGGGGGGGGGGGGGGGGTGTAGTGGCAGTGAATGGAAATTGTATACTGCGAAAGCCTTTTAAAAAGTGAGCATTCTACCATTATTATACCGTAGCCATGGATATGTATTTCACTGACATTCGCGTATCAAGATGGTAAATGCCCCGGAAATAGCTAAGGATATTTGCTGAGGTCATTGCGGGACTAAGGTAAATTCTGAAGAGAGTTTGGAGTATTAGGGGAGAATAGTGGTTTTGAACAGTTGCTCTGGGAAGCTTGTAGAATTAATTTAATAGACGTCTGCATGGTTATTTCACAATCAGTTTAGCCTTTGCAGTCTTTTACCTGGTCATTTTATCTAGTGAAGAATGCTGCTTCTACTGTGCATTTACTCAAACTGTGGTTAACCTGCTCTCTACAATAATTTCACAAGTGTCTTAACCTAATCAAAACAGACTATGTTAGTTGCTTCACACCTATCTGTTTTCTGTCTGCGCTCTTCTCAAATATTTTCCCAAATTTGTCAGAGATGATGCTTCACGTTACACCAAACTAGTTCGTCTCCATCAGCTTGTATTTCTCCATATACTTTCTGATTTCATTCATGCCTTAGAAGTGCTATGAAATCCATAACACACATCCTTTCACGGATCTGCAGACTCTTGGTATCTCTAAGAGCTATAACTTCTGTTTTTCCTAAATGCATGTTTACTTCCTTCTGGTCCTTAAGCAGTCCTTCATTTCAGTTAAATATTAGGGCCATCAGTAGATTTGACCCACTATGCTGAGAGCAGTTTTTGGAAGGTTTGAATAGTTCGGGCTGCTGTAGTGAACATTTTTGACCGAAGTATGGGGATATTGTTAGTTTTGTATGCAATTCACTGGCCGCAGACAGGCGCAGGATTGCAGCTGTGTCCGCAGTGTCCTCGGGCACAGTGGGGAGGGTGCAACTTAGGAAGAGTTTTCACTGGAGAATTTCTTTGCCATTCAGAGTAAGCAAATATTTTGTAACAAAACCAGACCCTGTACCAAAGAATGACCTTCCCCAGCTGTTGTGCAGTACTTCATCAAATCAGCCACATTGCTGAGATCTTCCAGAACAGAGCACTGCGTTAATCCTTCCTGCGTAACTTCATTAGAAGCATTCTTAGAAATTTCTTCTGTCAGGAAGCCAATGAAAATGAAATAATTACCATTTTTGTATCATTTGCTAGTTGAGGACTAAGCCGGTGTTATTTAGAACAACTGGACTCTATTGGACTTAGTTTAGGGCCTATATCATCACATTTGCTGATGAAACCTTGTTTTTTCAGCTGGAAGGAACCTTGGTGATGCTCTTGTCCACTCCTTCTTGTGACCATAGGCAATGTGCCATATCCATTGTTCATAAAAGTATGAAGTCCCGACTTAGAAAACTTAGGAATGGAAGAGGCAAAACAAGCAAAAAACTCTTTCAGGACTTCATTTCTCTGATAATTAGAAAACGCCTAAAATCAGCCTTCCTCATGTTCATGGCCAGTTGTTTCAATGCCGATACTACCTTTTGTCTTTATGGTCAGAGACAAGTGCTTAGTGAGGTTTACCCTCTGCATTTTCCATTTTTCGGCAACCTGAACTTGGGAACTTCCTACTACCAGAGGTTGTATTTGCACTTAGATGTTTGGCTGTCTATCTTTCTAATGCGTAGCGCCGCTGAGCCATATACTGTGAAAACATGTGAGAACTATGTAATTGAGGCAGAGGTGGGATTTGCACTAATAAAATCACGTTCTTGGCATCGATCTTTGGTCTACAAACAATGTGATACAGACCGACTCGTATTCATGCGTTGAGGATGGGAGCCTATTTGGAATAGTATTGAAGGTGTTTATGGGCTGGAGGGAGCTATGCTTGGTACAGGCACATGCATGGGAACAGGAGCTACGGTATTTGACTACATAAATGCTTGTAGAAGTGCTGCCTTGCACTAGACTCTTAACCTGCGTTAAGACCCGCAGCAGGGATTGCTCAGGATGAGACAGGGTACGTGAATATGTTACTGTTGGAGTCACTGCAGGAGGCACACGGTACTGAATTTAGACCAGCTTAATGCCTTTGGGCCAACTTTGTGCTGGAGATGGGAGACCAGACAATACCTACTGTGGCACAAGTGAGGGTGCAGATGGACAATGAATGTTGCAGTGTGCAACATTTCAGTGAAACCCTCAAAAAAGGGTATTTTTCAAGTGGCAGAGTCAGCTTATAGCAAATCAGTTCTTTGTGTCATGTGGCTGTGATGCTTTTAACATAGTATTTGGAGTCTTACAGGCAGAGTTAAGTCATCATCAAATCATGTCCTGAGTGACATCGTATTTATTCACAGTGTAACTTTACATGTCTTACTTTATGGAAGGTAGATCTACAACCTGTGACTCACGAATGCTTCCTTTATGGAAGAAAAAGAAAAAAAGTTTTTTTTCTGAAGAATATGATTTAGCTGGTTCAGATGCAATGGAAGTTGGCTCTGCACCTCCTACAACAGTTTTCCAGGTGAAACTCTAACTCAAGGTGCTTCTTGCACTTTGAACTCAGTGTTTTCTTTGTAGTGTCTACGTGCAGCATTTGGAAAAGGTAGTGTCTGTGTGCTAAACACACAAAGAATACTTCATGCATGGTAACAATTCTTTTTATAGCCAGTAAGGATGAGATGCTGTACTGGCTTTACATGACTATGAAAGAATCAAGAGGATTTCCTCACACCTCCTCTACCAGCTTTAATTTCCATAGGTTTTTGTTTGTGATAGATGAGTAGAAGATGGCCTTGCAAAGCTTCCTTTGCTCTTTGCACAATAAATAAAGGGGTGTTAGACAAGAAAGCCATCTGGTTGCCAGGCCAAATAATTTGTGCTGTTAGTACTATAGAAAGAAGCTGGGTAGTTGTTCGATGCTCCTAGCTGTAATATAGAGGGGGAAACAATATCTTTGGATGTTTTTAGTTAGTGAGGTTCTTTATCACTAGATTTCCCTACAAATGCAGGTTTCATCACATATCTTGCCCACCTAATATTGCTATTTCATTTTCTCCTCGTATGATTTAATACTTATGTTCTCACATTGCTGTGTTTTGTTTTCTCTTTTCTTTTAAACTTTATCAGTGATTTATTGTTAGTATTCCTTTCCCTGGAACGTGATTGTTTACCTTTTAGTTCATTATACAGATGGTAACTCAGAATATTATCTGGTGACTGGAGATAAATACATGTTTCTTTCTGTTTTCAAATGTTGCTGTTAGGATTGAGTATGGTATTTGTCCAGGAGTAGATCAGATCATTTAGACAGTTATATCAAGGAAAACAGGACTTGCAGGTAGTGTCTCAATCCCAGAGGTTCTTTCTGACACAGAATTCTTTAATGCTGTAAAACTGGAGAAAGCCAGTATGACCCTCAAAAGGATATCTGTTTGAAGGTCCAGCTCATTGTCTGGTCACTCCAAGACTGAGTCACCTCTACCTACGTCATTCCTTGTAGATGCTTATCTGATATATTCTTAAAGAGCTTAGAGGAGACAAATTCTCTAGTCCTCTCAGTTATTCCAGTGCTTGCTATTGCCTGCTAGCATTGTTTCCCCTCTATTTCAGTTATTTCTGACCTGAGCACACAAATCCTGCTGAAAGCATCTAGTTGGTACTTTTACAAGTTCCTTAGGAGAGTCACTGAAAAGAGTTTTAATACCGGGGCACCACAGATCTGCCTCACTGTCAGGTTTGAAAGCAGACATTTTTTTAGACTCTCTGTTGCATTTGTCTTCATTTAGGAAGCCCATCTCCCAGCTACTGTAAAATGAATGGGTCTGGAAACAGTCGTGCTTTCTTCTCTTGCCTACATGTTATAGTATCAATCTCTAGTTTTATTTTTATTGTGGCAGGCAGTTTACTAAGGGTTTTGAAAACAACATATTGATCAGATATACTGTTTTCCCAACATTTTTTGTGTTTTGCGGGGACTTCTATGGTAGCCTCTCAGAACCATGGATCGAATTCTGTTTCTACTAAAGGTATCATAAAATTCCCTTTGGCTTCAAGCACTAACATTTAGGCCAGGACTGAAAATTTTGAACTTGTCTCCTTCAGCATATTAAAGAATCAGATTACATCCAGCTATCTGAACATCAGCTCACGTGCCTGACTTTGGACAGTACGATTTAAAATTTGTGAACATAGTTTTCTCTTCAAAAATATTACGTGAACATGCAGGCAGAGCCTCCAAGTTAGGATCAGGATTTGTTTCCTGTTCTGAAAAATATGGGGACATAATGTAAGAATATAAACCTCTACCCAAGCCATGGTAGGACCTGCAGATACATTACTGAGGATAACAAGATGTGTTTATAAAGTCCAGCAGGAACTGTCCTTACGTATGCTTTTATTCCTAAGTAGGAAGCAGATAGACTTCCAAAGGTCTTTTTTAAGGTGAAGAGTAGGCAAAGAGGTAGTCACTGTGAAGTAAATAGCTTGCAGAAACTCATCCCCAAATTTAGTTGTGTGACTTGTTTGCGCCTGCAGATCTAAAAGCTCTGATTTCATTTCACCAACTGAAAATTATTTTCACATGGAAAATGAGGTCTGTTTAGCTCATCCTTAGATAAAAAAATATTGGGGATAAGTCTGATCTGTATTTCTTGGGAAACTGCTTCACTGAGCAATGCCAAAACTTTTTTTTTTTCATACGCAGTTCTTTTCTTTCAAACCACATGTTCATGTGGCTCAGTACAAAATGCCACATTTTCCACTTTAGCAAAAAGCTTTGGAGAAAAATATGTTAAATATCATAGGTCTATAAGAAATTAAAGCAGCTTTGAGTCAAAGCACAGACCTGACACATACCTACACAAAGAATAAACATCTTTGCAGGTAAACTTGATGCTGATTAAAAAGAGAGAAGGCATATCTGAGAAAAAAAATAATCATTGATTTGACAGTGAGAAATCAGGAAATTTCTGTTACAGGTGTGTGGAACTATTTTCAGTAGCACATAAAGATCAGAAAGAATTTCTGCAGAAGGAGATAATATTGAAAACAAGGTTTAAGTAGAGTGTATTAAAACTTTGAACATTCTCTCTCCCCCAAAATATCTGGCAGTTTATACAGCTTTTCTTGCCAAAGGTTTTGATTTTTGTCTCCAAATAAACCTGCCAGCTGTGTAGTCTGTTAGTGCTAGTCTTCCAGGAATTCTTCTGATAACCAGTAGATCTCGTCATGCAAAGACTGTCTTTAAGACAGTCAAGAATAAAAGAAGTCAGATGTTACAGGAATTCGTTTTCTTTTCAACTCAACCTTTCATTTTCTGAAGGAGAGAAAAAAAATAGTCATCTGGTCTTGCTGACATCTATGTACATTTTTATTTTTCAAAAATCAGGATCTTTCTCTTTTGATACCCAGCTCTCTTAAAAATCAGAAATCTTTAAGATAGTCTCACCTTAGACATTGATTGTGTTGCTGTTTGAGGAAAATCTCAGAGTCTCTAACTTAATACAGTCATCTGAGATGGAATTAGCAATATACTTACCTCGCAAAGATGCTGTGGGGTTTAATGAGCTATCGGCACACTAAACCACTTCTCCCCGTCTCTGCCTACTCCCTAACTGTGCGTATCAGGCTAGTGGGCAAACCGCTCCCGCACATCAACAAAGTAGGCAAATTATTTTACTTCTAGTGGCACGTAACAGGTACTGGGGAGTACTTGCCGCATTTATAGCTGAGCAGGTCGTTGAGTGAGTGTCATCTGGGTTTTCTTGTAACGGTCAATCACAGAGCTCCTTTCTGCCATTTAGGAAAGGAAGATTTTCTCTCTTCAGTTAGACTAGTCTCTTAAGAGGCATTTGGCACTGTATATTTGCTCCTGTTAATCAGATGTGTGGAGGCTAATGAGATTCCTAACATATATCTGTTTTATAATGTCTCCTTGGCCAGCTTTACTGTCTTTTTTTTTTTTTTTTTCCTTACAGAAATTCATTGAGCTAAGTGCTGCTGCTGCTGTCTTATTTCTGGTCACTAAATCCTCAGCAGGTCTTCCTGGTAGAGATTTTCTGCTCTTGTCCTTAGGTGAAACTTTTATACAGAAAAGAATAAAGTCTTGTTCAGACATACACTATAGCTGGAGCAAATTAAATTAAGATACTTTGGGGAGGGATTTTTAAAAGCATCTTATTTAAGATGACAGCAGTTTTACCACTGATTGTGGGAACACTAACATTTCATGCAACTGCTTTAGAAAATGTTATTCATGCAAAAGGAAGGGGCTGATCTCTTCATTTTAAGAGAGAGAGTACATCCTCAGAGAAGTGCCCACAATTCACAAGTGGTGCCCAGAGGAACTGAATGAAACTGAAATGCAGTTTTAGGGCAGAGCAGCAGCTTTGGTTGTCTAGGTTCCCTTAAACTGT
The DNA here is from genome assembly GCF_929443795.1 of Astur gentilis. Classification (NCBI taxonomy): domain Eukaryota; kingdom Metazoa; phylum Chordata; class Aves; order Accipitriformes; family Accipitridae; genus Astur; species Astur gentilis. Next base: position 3,765,984 of record NC_064892.1, read on the forward strand.
TGTTTCTCCTACCCTACAGTAAAAACCCCATAAATTTAGCCTTCATAAGCTATTGAAATGTGGAATTTCTTCCTTGAATACCTTACTGTCTACCAGCATACCTAGCCTGCTGTTACTCATTGTCAGACTGGCCAACCGCTTCCCACACACAGTCACCAGCATGGGTTCTTGTAGAGTGAATTTCAAGCTCTCTTTGGTCCTCTTCTGTCTCTTAAACCTCTGCTTGGGGAGAGGAGGTTTTTCCCTTTGTTACATATTCATGCTGTTGGGTTTTTTGAATTGCTAATTGATTGGACTGTTTGAAGCTTTAGGATGAAGGGGTTGCAGTCCAACTGGAAATAAGGAGACACATTGTCATGGAGGTCAAATAAAATATGCTGGTATAGGTTTGAAAATCACTTGCAAGATATTTTTTTCTTTATGGACTGTCCTGCCTGTTTTTTTCTGTAACACTTTTTGTCTTGAACTTCTCTGATTGTTCAGTTCTTGCAAATATATGTATCACACTGGAAATGCTCCATTTAGGTCAGGCAGTCTCTTGTAATCTGTATTTCCCAAATGTGCACACAATTTTAGGATCTCTGTGCATCTTCAGGTCCCCCAGTTATTTTTCTGTTCAGCTGAATCACTAATGCATGTTCTCATTAGCTCCTACATCTTTTCTTTTAGTGCATTTTTTCTGCCGCCACACATTTTCATGCTTTCGAGACAGTTGCTGCTAGCTGACCAGACTCAGGACTTGATGAAATGTTCTCATGGTAAAGCTGACAGTCGTGCCACTTATTTAACTCTGGTTTTGGGTAAAGTATCATCATGAGCACTCTAGATACGGAAATGTTGCTATGTGAAAATGTTCTGTGGTTTCATTCTTCCATAAGTCTTTCATCTTACAAAGCAGATTACATTTTTTATTAATTAAGCAAATTGATTGATGCAATGATGCATGTTAGCTTTGCTGTTTCATGACTGCACTTAAAATGGATTCGATTGCTCTGTCTATGACTATTGGGAAAGTTGATGCAACAAGTGAATAGTTTTGATTGACAGTGTATGAAAGTCAATGCTTAATTTACATGCCTTGTGTCAAGGAAGATTTGCATACTTTGTTTTCTAACAAAGGGATCCATCACTACCTGGATTTTAATAATCATTCCCAATGTTTAATATAGGACTGAATGACAATCCAAATACATACCTGTAGTGAGAACCTACCTTAGATTTGTCTTTTTAATATGATAACCTTTAAAGTGTTAGTTAAATTTTAAATGTAACAATTTGTGTGAATTTCTGAGTGTTTGGTTTCTGGACTGTCACTTCTACCGTGTGGTTTTAAAGGCATCTACATACCTAATGTATTTTAAAACAAGAAGTAAGAGTCCTGTAAAAAGATGTCTCATTTTCAAAGGAATAAGTTAATATGAATTACAGAGTTTCTTCTACTTAATGTTTTTTTTACTTTACACAGTTTTGTCATAACATTTACTGTAGCAGTCATTTACCCTACTCTGACTGTACTTTAAATCAGGGACGTTTCATTGGAAAAACTGAGGTGTTGGCATGCCCATCTTCACAGCATTTGTCGCTCTTAAAACCAAGGCCTAGGGATTTCTGTGCTCTTGGTTTCTAGACCTGAAAAGTGAGTATTACTACAGTTTGATTCTCTGATAGGGAAAAGCACAGCTATGGCAGTGTCCTACTTCCAGGCTCCAGCCTGAAGCTCTGCCCGTTCTGTTGAGGATGGGAGCCCAGAGATACGAGAAAAGTTGTGTCCTTAAAAATACTCTCTAGGGAGGAGAGGTGAGAGTTGTCGATGGTGCTGCAGAGCTTCCAGGTAGTGGTGTGCGAGGTGTGAACCATTCACAGTTCAGCATTTCCTTGATTCTCATCAACTGCAGTAAATTTTGTAAGGTTGTCACACACCAAAAAAGCAGCAATTATAAGAGAGTGTATATTAGCACTACAGCTCTGTGATTGCAAAAAGGAGAAAGCAGACAGTATTTATGCACATAAAGCCAGCTTATGAGCTCTTCTGACGTTTTGGATCCCTATTTGCTAAGTTATTTGTAAACATATAGCTGAGGAGCATTTTAATCAAAAAAGTATTAAAGAAAAGCAAATATAAATGCTAGTCTGGCTAAATATACACCTAAAGTAATTTTGAAGACTGTTTGTCTCTGTTTACACCATGGACTTGTTCACAAATGTAGAACAGATTTCTCTTTTTAAAGCATACAGTATTACATCAGGGAGCACAAACACTATCACATGTAAGACACTAATGGTGTAACTAAGCATGAACTGCCATGCTCCTATTTACCCCGTGTAGTCAATACATATGCCAGCATTGCTACATTCATAATAATAAGCCAACACTTCTGAACAGCGAAAAAATTCTAAAATACTTGCAAACAGTGCAACTAAGTCCATCAACATGTTTTCTGAAAGTTGTCTGACTTTCCGTCTTTCCGTTACTAAGTCTGTAGAACAAATTGCATTGATCCTAGCACTTACACGTGCAATGGTTCTTTATCTCCTTGTTGGTGGTTTTATGCATACAGTCTCTGTGTGTAGTCTTTCCTCATATATAAAAGCTTCATCTTCTCATAAGGAAACGGATTCTAAAAATGAAGGATCAATAACACATCACTACTGTGTGTTTGAAGTCACTACACTTAACAAGGGTTAAAATACTGTGTTCAGACTGGCAGTGGTTTTTTTCTGCTGTTGTCAATCAGTGCTCTGCACAGTTTCTGTTTTGCCATCTTTTCCACAGCTCAGTCACAGGGAAATGGCACAGGGGTTTGAGGTGTCAAAGGAGGAGCAGAGCGTTGGCATATTTTTCTTCTTTTCCTCCTCATTTCTGCTGGCTGGCAAACTGGCTGATATGAGTTGGTTTGGGAGAGTAAAATAGACTGGGTCGCTCACTTGGAGACAAGCGAGAAACCCCATGAAGCTGTTCAAGATTTGATCTTTTTGTTGATTTCAGTCCTATTTTACCAGCTGCTTCCCAGACGTGCTAACAACTTTATCCCTGCATTTCTGGGTAATTTTTATTCCCTTCTAGTTTCACCAAAGCGATAGTGTAAGACAGCTGGAAAATCCTGACTGCGCACAATGTTTTACAAATACCTTGATGCTGAAAGGTAAGATGTAAATGAAAAGTTGACTGCTCAGTGGGAATATCCATGCCTTGTAGGAACATTCACATTCATGATTTTATCAGTGAAAGTGAGCAGGGACAGAAAGAGGGTTAATGGCATTTCTATAGCTAAGCAAGAGGTCGCTTCTTTACGGACATAACATTCACAAAACCATCCTAAGGAAGGCTACCTGTCAGCGTTGAGCACAACAAATAAGAGTTAAATTAGACAGCAGCACCTGCTAGAAGGCTGCAGAATTTTGCCAGGAAATAGGAAAAGCCATCCTTTGGCCAGCGCACCCGGAGGTTACCAGCCTGCTTTCTCCGGGGTGGGGGCTCCTCCGCTGCCTGATGTTCCAGATGTGCCCGAGGTACACGATGGCCATCTAGTGGCTACTGCAACGGAAGGAAAGAGTGCCTGTTAACTGCCTGGCATCTGAGGCGTTTTATGGGTGACGATAATGTAGTATTTTCAGCTTTTAAGAGCAACGCATGGAGTTTTACTTGCCTGAATATTTCCTGGTTAAAAAGAAAACAATTACAAAATCAAACTTTTTTTTTTTTTTTTTCTTTACATAAAGTGGCCCTCCTGTAGATTTTCTTTCTCAGCAGCTTCACAGCAGGCACAAGAATGCTCACATGGTAAACCAAGGTAGTCAATAAACATAGATTACACATGCAGAATATGCTGGAGTTAATGACATACCTGAGCTTAGTTTTCATTTTTTTGTTTCTCACTTGGAGTAGCTACATATCACATAGCACTAAGATATTAATAAAAGACAACACCCCAACCATGCATTCTCTTCCTCTAATAATACGGGATTTTGAATTGAGAAGCAAGAATGTAACGTAGAGTTAGGAGGAAAGGGTTCTGTTTCCAGAGTTACTGAATTTTCCATGTGACCTTTTAGCTCTGCTCCTTTAATTCTGCAGTTACAAAATTACAGCATTATTCAGTGCACTCCCTTTTTCATGATGTCCATTCACAGAATGAGCTGATTATAGCAACAGCTGATGTCACAGAGCACGGTGGTGTCACAGAGGCACAGAAACAAGCAGAAAATCCTGTGTGTTTACAACACATGCATACCTATAAAATACACTGTGTAAAAGAGCATCCCTGCATAATGTTGCTATTGTTCTGCTGTCAACTATGAGTCCTTTTCTTAAATAAATACCTTCTATATTCCTTAGGTTTTTAGAAGATAGGGGTTTGGCAGGATAGGTTTCTTCACTCCCCTATGGAAAATCATCACCTCTGTGCTCTGGCTCTTTTAATTCATTTTTTCCCTGGTACTCTATTCATCTGTACAGCATGGAAGAGCCAGGTGACCTTGCTCCCTGATTAGGCATGGAAACCAGTAGAATTTTCTTTTATTATAAGAATTTAGGTGTTAAAGCAACTACTTCCTCCATGCCCTTTCAGGCTAATGCTCCCATCTGGTAGATCTGAAAGAAACATATATTGAAGATGACATAAGTGTTTCAGTGCTGAATGCCCATATACCTAAACATGCATTATTACTTGGGATACAGTTTGTCTCTGATTGCTGTCTTGTCTTCTATACAGTACGAAGCAAGTGAAGATGTTGCTTGAGTTGAGAAAGATTCAATTTCTTTTCCCATATTTCACTCAATCTTTCGTTTTCTGGACTTTTTTTTCTTTTGTTTTTGATAATGACCATCTGCAGTTGTAAAACATTTCCAAAGGTAGAAGTGTTTATTGGTTGCATAAAAGCAGTCTTTTGAGACTGCTACAGGTTATGATATTGATTTATTTAGTTTTAATCTGTGTATTGAGAAATGTCTTCCTTCCTTGTTTTGATTAACCATCAGCGTGGTTAAAGGAATTGTTTTACGGTAACGTCAAAATGTGGAATTTATTAGACAAGTTCAAACAGAAGCACCAAAACAAAAAAAACTTAAAGTATATTCCTTTATTTTACTTCTGCTGTCACCAGAAAGTTCCTCCTAAATGACTTTAATCTTTCTTGCCACCAAGGTTTAGCCATCTACTGAAACAAATAGGAAAATTATCATAAATATTTTCTAGACATTTTTATTCACTAAGATTTAACAATATTCTAGATGCAGATGTTGAAATCTTACTCCCAAATTCAGCAAGTTACCCATGCCAACATGCCTGAACTGATGAGTAATGTCATTATAGTCATGCGTTTAACCCTCTTCGGGGTTCAAAGCTTTTTCGTGATTGAAACGTCCCGCCGATGCCTGTAGTCAGGTTGCGTGAATCTTGATCTAAACATTCAGGACACTGACAAGAGATAACTACGTTTTGAAGTATATGGGGCCTGTTGTGTATTTGAATAACCAGGCTCTGCAGGTTTTCAAGCCCTTGTTCCCCCGGCCACCCATATTCCTACTTTTCTTACACAAACTACAGGAGGTCCTGTGCTCTCGTGTGCCCTAACCGTGCGACTCCTAGCACGGTGTGGTCAGGATTTAAGCCCTCTGAACCAGCAGAAGACGACACGATGTCACTGATAGACTGACACCGGTGGAAAAGAAGAATTTTGCTATTTGATCTAAGGGGCATAAGTTAGGTTTCATACACGGCAGCATCACCATGTCTGTTTTTTTGTGATATGTCCCACCCACCATCACCTAAAATTTTGATACTTTCTCTCCCTCTATTTTGCTTTGAACATGGTGAGAAAAACAAAGCGTGCTGCTGTGAAAGGAGAGTCTTTTTAATAACGTACGCATTGGCTTTAGGAAGATGTAGTCAGATATTAAAGAAATACTCAGAAAAAATAGAATCTGTTGCTGATGGTCTTTAAATGTAACTTTTAGAAGAGGAGAAACATGCAGTAGGGCAGATGTTAACTAAGCATTACTCTTCTTTTTGAAAGCAAAACATTTCATGGTGTTGAATCCCTTACTGTCATGCCTTTTATTCTGTATCCAGTTGAAACAGTATTTACAGAGACAGTTAACAGCATGGTTCTTGGCATCAGTATTGAAAGCTTTATTACTTTCTAGGCACATATGTTAAGTAAGAATGTATATTCTTAGTGGTGATTGCTTTCTGATAGCCTTAAGAACACCTGTAGCAGTTATATACAAGATATATTTTTACTTTCGTGTCACAGACGAACTCATATTAATTTAATTGGGTTAATTGTGCATTTCTGTCCATTCACAGTATTGCTTTACTGTGGCAGATGGCCCAGTGTATGTGTTATAAATACTTTGCATGACATCTCTTCTATTTTGCTAATCTTCACTGTGACTTTCCCATTGGTAATGACTAATGACAGTTTCCTAGCCAGCAACTTTTAATAGATTCCTTTCTTTTTCTTAATCTCTGCCTGTCCTCAACAGCACTGTTTTGTTCAATAATTTAATCAGTTCAGCAACAGTATAATATTAGATAATTGAACCATTACTTTATGAATTTTTGAAATGCAAAATACCCGTGAAGTAATCACTGGTGAATTTTTCAGTATTGTTAGAGACCACTCTCTTTTCTGAAGAAATAGAAAGGGGTTTGCTATCTATGCTTGAATGTTTTTTCTTTCCTTTTATTTTTATTTCTGTCCCTTGGTCCTGAGAACCATATACAGGAAATAGGAAGGAATCCAATAACCAGAAAAATTAGCAGAAAGGATTAACGTTTTTGCCTACCCACCATGACCATGTTAACCATTCAACACCTACGTATCGAAGGAACGAGTTTATACAGAAAGAATTCCATTCATCCCTGTCTCCTCTTATCACGGAAGATTTATCCGCAAAAGGGACTCCCTAAGGCAGAAACACTTCCAGGTTCATCCCACCTGTATTAGCAGACAAAAGGACGTAGATGGTGGAAATTCAGTGGGAGAATAACAGCGCAGAGCTCCTTAGAGGCTGGTGCGATTTTCTGGGAAGCTCCCAGACTCAGGAAGGCTCCCTCTCTTTTGTCCAAGGTGTTTCATGAAACAAAGCAGTAGCGGAGCGGAGCTAGCAGGTGGCTGTAGGACAATTCCGTGATTTCACAGCAGTTTGTGAGATTTCACGGTTTAATTTCACAGTTTAATTGTGTTCCTTCCTGGAACAAAAAATTACTTCAAACAAGAATGCCGTATGAGCCCTAACCACAGTCTGTATTTTGAAGCTTTCATTGCAGAGATAAGGAGGAATGGGGAGCTGGTGAAGCGCATTATCACTCACACATTAGGACGAGTTTGGATTTTAAAATTTAAAATTAGTAACTTCACAGCTTTTACTCGAAAGTGGTTTCTGCACACATAATCCCCTTATAACTTTTCTTCCATCTTCTCCATCTTCTCCTCTCTCCCCAGAGTGATATAGGAGGTTCAACTTAAAAATGCTTTACTGTTTTTTAAGGCAGCGCATGTATGTTAATGCAGCTACCCTGGCTACCTGCCTGAATTCCCAAACTGTTCGGGAGCTTGCTGTAGAGGCTTAGCCGCGCTTGCTAGAGTCGGGCACCTTGTCGGTGTATTGCTGCTTACTCAGTGTTGCTGATAATTAATAGTGATTTCTTTCACCTACTGAATGTTGATCCCCGTAGTTTTAATTAAATCTGCCTTCTCTCACGGGTGCTGCTGAAGTCACATGATGGGACAAATTCTGCCTTTGGAGACGTTTGCATACTGCCAGTGAACCTACGTAAGGGATTATACATGTGTGTCCAGGGAGGGAAGGGAGCCAGTCTGGTCTGATACAAACCCAATTCCTATTCATTTGCAAAAGGAAGAAAGATGGAAATGCACCTGAAAAACTTCTCTTTGAAGGAGGAGAGGAGAGCTGATACGCTATAGAGAAAAGGAAGATAGAATAGATAAACGATTATTCTTTGCTGATATTGAAAACTTTCAAGGAGGCTTAATGCCAAACATTTTCATTTTTCCTCTGACAGGCACAAGCATATTTACTGTTTACGAAGCTGCTTCTCAGGAAGGCTGGGTGTTCCTTATGTACCGAGCAATCGACAGTTTTCCCCGATGGCGTTCATATTTCTATTTCATCACCTTAATTTTCTTTCTGGCCTGGCTTGTCAAGGTACTGAAAAATGTGTTCTTTTAAACTTGTCAGAAATGTAGATCGTATTAGAGTGAATTTCTTCTATTTTCTGCTTGCTGAGCTTTGTGTCAGCCATTCTTTCTTGTTCACTTTTCAGAATGTTTTCATCGCAGTCATCATTGAAACGTTTGCAGAAATTAGAGTGCAGTTCCAGCAGATGTGGGGGTCCAGGAGCAGTACTACTTCAACTGCCACCACCCAGGTGAAGCACCTGAGATGCTGAGATTCTCTGGGGACCTGATTGAGCTTAATTTATGGATGAATAATAAGCTAAAAATTCCTGTTAATTATTATTTTATCGGATATATTTGACTTTGCATGTTACTACATATATTTTGAACTTGATATATGAATTTTCATATAAAATTAAATTCTAGGTTATATTATCCAACTAGGCTTTCTTAAAAAAGAGTAATAGAGAAGACTGTAATATGGTTCTCTGTATGGCTGGGTATGTTATAGCTGTGTTTTTATTTTCTTTTAATGAAGTAGGATAATGCTTTTTTATCATGTCAGTGGTGGGCTTGGAATTAGGGTTGCTATTGAATATTACTTTCTGTGCTAAGGAAGAAGAGCTGAAATTGCAAGCTGTAGCTGGAAAGAAGAGAGGTCAGAGGGTCAGCTGAAGTGTTTGGGGAAGCTGGTCCTGGAACTGAGAAGGGCATGTTGAGACCGAGGAGGAATGAGGTGCTGAGGCAATGAAAGAGCCGTGCTAATATTTGAGGCAGCCACAGAAAGTGAGACCCTGAATATGAGATAACGGGTAGGAAGAAGCCATGGGAGGAAGGGTGCTATGTGTGGGCTGGGTAGTGTGAAGGACCCGGTGTGAAAAACGAGGGCTAACAGGCTGAGATTTAAATTCTCCCACTCATTATTGTAACAGTCATATTACGTATGAATCCGGAATGTACAAAAGGCCAGGCTTTTCCGGGCTAGCGCAGTTTGCCATCTATAAGAGCGACCAGTACTGACTGCCTGCAAAAAGCTCGTAGGAAGACAGATAGGAGAAACGTACCCGTGAGGAAAATTTTTCTAGCCTCTGTAGCTAGAGATTATTTATTTTCTTAAGCCAGAGGATTTAAGTGTTTCAAAATTATTTATTAAATATTTTCTGGTATTCCTTTGGTTATTCCTGTAATCCATTTGTAAATCTAGTCCTTTTCTGCCTGCTGCTACATTTTTCACCTCAAATAGACTTTGTGGCAATAACTTCTACTCTCTATATGTCTTTGTCAAAGCAGACTTGGTGATATCAATTTAAAATCTAACCAAAAAAAGGACTTTTCCATGTGACACATACTTGGCCTGAGGAACGTAATGTTCATTTCATCTCTGATGGGACAAATTCCTAAGCCATATAAGCTTATCTGACATACCCTGAACGAGAAGCTGGAACAGAGAGATCAATGTAGGGGAAACTCAAGAAGCAGCCAATATTAAGGAATTTCAAGGATAAAAGAATTCCCAAAATAATGTCATCATGTCAAAGAATATGAACATGTTGAATATAAATTGCATTATGCGAAATAAAAATAGTGTGTTGGCTGCAGACAAGCGAATGGTTACTTTGTTCCTTGAATCACTGACATAATGGGACATAAGAGGAGTCTGGTTTACTGAAGTACAAAAACAATTTGTCTTTTTCTGTATGAAGAAGGGCAGAAAATTTCTTGCAGGGTTTCTTGTCCAAAGCACCAGACAAAAGATGAAAACCTTGCTTGTTTTGTGCATGAAATAACCTTGAGAAAAAGCAACAATATCTTTCTTCATTTGCCCACTTCAAAAATCATTCAACTGGTTCCAAAACCTAGTCCTATAGAAAAGAAAAGGAGTGTCCGAGAGTCAAAGTCAAGGAAGGGCTCTCTGGAGAAGGATAAGAGGAGGTTCTTGTAAAGCACTTTAGCACTGCACGTTAAAGCATGGTACAAAGGGGAGTAACTCGGTGCTGATCTGAGTTGGCAACTCCTCCTGGTGCAGCGATGCTACGTAAGGACTCAGCATCTTTACAACCATATTTGTGTGACGCTGTCCCCAGTCCGATGAGCACTTCTCTCAGGATGGCTTTTAAGCTTCAGCCACGCTGCTGTGGCTCTGTTCTCGAGGTGACTTCTTCAGGTGTCAAGGAGAAGGTGGGAGTGAGGTGGGAATTTCACCACACTTCATTACATAGGATGTGCAGACTCTCGGATGCTAGAGCCATTCATTTTCTTTCAAGGACAGTGTTAGTCACTTCCAGACATGGTTTCTTACTGTTCCTGATGTCCAGCGGTCTGCATCTTTTTGTGTCCTCATCTCTGAGAAAAAAAAAAAAAAAAAAAAAAAGCCAGAATGCCTACACCTATGCTTCCAGAGGTTATTGGTAAAATGTGAATACGACTGTGGTCAAGAGAGCCTTTTCCATTGACATCATTAGTGCCCGGATATCATTCAGCTATTTGCAGGAATTATAAGCTCTGGGTAACAGTACAGAAGGGCTGTACAGCTACTCTTGATACGCATCATTGCAATAAAAATAAAGTCTGATCCTTGGAGTAAGATAATTTTGCCAGTAAAAAAGATGAGGCTGTCTATTATTTCCAAACGCATCGCGGAACTTACTTTTTGGTCACAATGTATTTGTGTTTCCTCAGGGTAAGCTTACCTTAGTAAGGAATTTATTCTGAACAGGTACCACTGTCTGATGATACTGATCAGAGATTAATTGACTCGGTTTCCACATTAGGACTAATAGGGACACATTGTGTTTGGTGTTACCTGAGTAAAATTCAGAATTTGTTATGTTGGAAAAAGAGCATGTAGCTGTTTTTCTGTAGCATGAAGAACCATTTCCCTCTTATTTTAAACTAGCTATCATCAAAATGTATGCAGGTCCTTAAGGGGAATGTATTAGATTTCACTTGTATTTGTTGGCACGTAAAACACTTCTGACAACATTTTTCCCTTTCAAGATGTTTCATGAAGATGCTGCTGGAGGTTGGCAGCTTGTGGCTGTTGATGTGAATAAACCCCAGGGCAGAGCTCCTGCATGTCTACAGGTATGACACTGCTTTTTAATAAATCAGTGTGTGTAACCAGCACCACTCAAATGTTGGCATAAGGAGACTGTGGTGAGAAATATCTACAACAGTTTCAGTCATAAATTTCTTTGAATCCATTGCTTTCTGCCGTGTAGGCTTGTTCTTGAAAATTACAGATAAACAAAAAAAGATATACCACACCCAAAGGGAGAAGATTAGAAAAATGCATTCGTTATAAAGGCTCTGTTTTGTATGTTCACGAGAGAAAGGTGTTAGATTTTTTAAATATAAAATAACACAAGTAATCATCTTTTGTCTCTCAGACTTTATATACAGACTGATTCCACTCCTAGGTTATTCACAACAGAAATGCTTGTTTATTAACTGCAAAATACAATAACATACACCAAGAAGCATGACTAATCGTAATAAACACAGAAGTACCTCATTTCTCTTGTTCCATCTTGAAAATAGGCTCACAGAAGAAGGGGGAAGAGGGATGTAGGTAGTAAGCCATACAGTGTTTGAAACTTCCAGATTTAATATTCTCACTGGGATATAGGTGAGTTTGTAAAACTGTATCCTCATTGTTTAAATAAATCCAGATTAAGATAAGTAATATTTTTGTAAATCCCTTTTTATTACAGCACATTGTACAGCAGCTCAAATTTTTATTTGCAAGTTAAGTAATGTCATTTCTGGATGAAACAAACTTGCTTCAGAGTAGAAAGCAAAATCTACTATAGCAATCTGATAGCATGATGTTTGCTGGCAGTTTTGGTTACGTTTGGTTTAATGTGTAAACTAAAATACACATACTTGTTGGCAACATGTACATTGCTGAACACTAAGTTGGCAAGCACCTTTCATCCCCTCCACAAGCTGTTCATTCTCAAATAGCTCTGCTTTGTCAAACCACTGCCATATATTTAATTATAGCATATGTCTTAATTGATAATTCTCTTCCGAAATTTCATTCTTGATTTTGACAGCAACAGGAACATCATTTGTGGTGTTCTCGAGTAACGGTCTCAGGTATGTGGATAAAATGTAGCTGAACTCAGAATGAAAACTCCTGCAGATGAAAGTTAAGATATCATCTGACTTACCTGGTCTGCCTTTGTCCATAGTATTACGTTCTTGCCCCTTTCAGGAATCATGTGAACACACAGTGAATGGTGTTCCAGGGAGCATAAACCTCATGCATCAGTGGGTGCTGCAGCTTTTTAGAATTGAAACTCAGCTAGCAGTTTTCTTCTCATTCTTCATCCCTTTGTGCAACATCTGCAGGGTTTCCAGTAATCTATGACCTTGCTGGATGTCAATCCAAGGAAAGCGATCCGAAGGAAAGCAATGCGTTAAAATATTACTTTATTAGGATAGTGCCCCAAATAGGCTTTATTCTTATGAAATATAGACTAAAATACAGCCCAAAGAAAGCAAAATCTCAAAGCCTGGTTAAACACACACACCTTTCTTCATCTCACCATGCGTTATTGTTTCAGTTCTATCAATCCAAAGTAAAAAGAAAATAGACTTCTTAAAAACTTTGTGTATTTAAAGAGTTTGCAATATATTAAAGGCATTCTTTAAGCATTAAGCCCCTAGCGAGAGATGTGGTAGTTATTTTCGAAGGATTTGGGTGGGGTTTGTTCCTTAAGAGAAACATGGTGCTCAAATCCAAGTCCAGGGGAGAGTTAATCAGATTGGAGACTATATGTCCTGCCTTTAGGACACATTCAATTGATATGCATTCTTCTGACCTTTATTAGCTAAGTATATTGTTATTCAATATCCTGTGAAGGATGGAGTTCTTAGAAAAAGGTAGTGAAGACTCTCTATTGCCCTGTATCATTTTAATTAAATTTTGCAGTAAGTTTGGTTTTATTAATTCCTCTCTGTGTTCTGTAAATATTACTGCTGCAAGTACGAAAGGGAACATTATTAAAAGTTCTGTTTCAACCGTTACATGGGACTGGGTCTGTGTTTCCGTGAAGCTCCACTTATCCAGTGTACTGAGTTATTTAGAATTTACTTCCTCAACAAACTCTACTGTGCATTGGGAGAGGAAATATCCTAGCGGCTAAGGGAACGGAGAGAGACTCTGGAGATCTGGCTTCAATTTAATGGCCAAGCACAAATTTCCTGTAGACCTTGAGAAAACTACTTAATAAGTATCTTTGCTTTAGTTCACATTCCTTATGGTGGAAAAGTGTATCCCTCCCAGATTTGGTTAGTGTGGTGTTTGAATCTACTAACTACTTGGGAGGCACTCCAACAAGATGGGCTTGTGCTATCTAAGTTGGCAAATAGATACATCCAGCTCTCTAAAGCGGGGAGCGATGGAGGAAAGAATAACGTGGTTTATGTGTGGTGCGTAACATAAAGACCTCTCTAATACAGGTTTCAGGAGACACTGGACTAGCTGGATCTGTTCGTTTTACTAGTTTGGCCTTTGTACAACCACGCTTACTCTCGCAGAGCAGGTCAGGGGTTTCAGCCCGGCAGGCCTTGCCAGCCTAGGTAGAACATTGCAATGTCTCGTGGAGCAATGCAGGTCTGGCGTTATTCCTGAGCAAACAATAATTGAGGCAGAGATGCTGTATAGGCTCTGTGCAGAGCCTTTGTCACTCGCTTTGTCTCACCCAAACGTGTCCTCATTGCACCAAACTGCTCACTTAGGTGAAACGAACGAGCAGGCTAACCACGTCTTTATACTTCCGTCACAGCTGATCTGCAAAGAGGGGATTGCAAAGGAGTTTCCGAATCCCGGCTAGTGAGTCACGTGCCCTGGTCTGTCTAAACCGCTGGGCTTGCCGGGGCATCTCCTCTTGTCTCTCCCCAGAGCCCACCGCCTTTCCACCGGGGCGCAGGGCATATGGGCAGAAGAGAACCCGCGTGTCCATACGGACCTAGGATCTGCAAGGGGCTCTTGTACACAGCAGCGTAGTAGTTAAAAGGAAATAAGGCTAAACTGTGAGAAATGGGCAAGAGAGATGGGCATTAACCTGGTGTTTTCGAAGAACTTTAACTCAGACAACTAAGTAAGTTTTCTTTAGTTTTTTGGAAGTGGCTGGAAGTGGCAACATGAAAAATTAGTATCAGTATGGTTTCTAATTTTGACTTGCAAATCTATCCTAATGCGGGGTAAAGAGGCTTTTATTTCGGTATAATGGTTTTATATTTACTTCATTTTTCTTTTGAGTGTTCCCAAAGGTGCTTTGTGGTCTTTTGTTACTTATTCTTACTGTTCCCCATGACTGGCATTGATTTTAAATATTGACTTTCTTTTGTCACAGAAAAATAATCTGTGTGTTTTCCATTTCAACATGAACCATTTGGCATGAATGCATGCTGAGGCTCCCACATTGCCACATTATTTTGCTGTTGTTGATATTACTTTAACACATTGTAGTGCGTTAGAACTTCCTGCCTACAGTGATTTACTCCTACGAGCACAGTAGGAAGCTCTCAGTTCACAAATAAAGAAAAACTGAGCACCAGGTTCCAGAAAAAATCCTTTAAAAAACTCTTCAAGCATGTATTTACCCCTTTAATCCCAAGCTAAAGGCACACTGTGTTTCTTATTATTACTTTCCTGTTAATTTTAGAGGTTGTTGAAGTTTTTATCACTCCTTCCTTCTCTTTGTCATCCTGTCCACAAAGACTTGTAAAATACATACACTGATTCAAAGCTGAACTGGAAAATTTTAACTCGTATGTCTTCCATGAACCTGTGGTTGGTATTACTAACACCAAGTAATGACATCTTCAGTCTTCTCAGTATGTAGTTTTGTAATGAACAGAGGAAGTCTGGATCTGTGGATCCTGTGGGAAACAATGAGCCAGAAAGCAATTCCCTGTTCATGCTAATATTTTGGGGTCATATGTCCAGTAGAAATGAAACGCGCAGCTGGGGATGGAATGATGTTTAGAAGAAGCTTGGGAACACTGTGTGTGATGCGTCAGCACGAAGAGAAGTGGTTACTTACTCACAAACTGTATGTGCACTCATACTCTGATAGTAAAATCTTCAGCAGATTAAAAATCCTATATTCACTTTTAATCATTTGTGCTCCATCTAGGGAACAAATGGAAGGTCACAAAGCTATGATCTGAGCAAGCAACTGACATTATGATTACAGCGCTCTTGATTAATGTCAGAAATTTAATCATCTTTTTGCCTCAAAAAAAAAAAGTTAGTCCTTCATGCTACATTTTATTATCTGAATGTGTTACAGAATTCTGTACAATTACAGAATTTTAGAGAACCTTGAAGGAGAGACAAAAATGTCAAAAGTAATATCAGAAGGCAGAAAACATATGGAGGGTGGAGGAAACATGGCTAGAGAAGCAGGAATTGAGTGGTTTAGAAGTTTCATAGCGGGTATATTGAATGAGAGAGAATGAGAAATGAGACAAAACAGTACTTAGGGATTTTCACTGCAGGAGTAACAGAAGAGAGCACAAGTAGGTTTTCTCCTCTTCCCTTTCATGGGAAGTAATTATTGGTGAACCAGAAAAGTGTGGTAATCTATTTATATACTCTGTTGACCTTTAGTGTAACTTTGGAATCAAGCAGAAGATACGCCTACTCAGTCCTATTCTCTTCTTACCTAGAGTGTCTGTCATTAAATTAAATACATATATAACACATTTCTTCCAATTAACTGAAATCCTCTCTTAGAGTGAAAGAAAAATCTTCCCTTTCAGTTGGCTAAAATTAAGTTTTGATGTGAAAGAGTTTATTTGAGTATATTAAATGAGTTTATTCAGAAGCAGATTAAATTGATTCCAAATCCTAAACTTCTGAGGCTGTCATTAAAAAAAAAAATCTACTTCTTTTTTCTATGCCCTGTTCTCATTTAGAAAGCCAAGAAATTGCATCAGTTCACAGAAGCTTGGATAGTTCAGTGACGTACTTGGCACTGAAACAGTACTGAAAAACAACCATCTTAGTTTTACCGAGGAGACTCGGGAGCAGAGTATGCAAAGTGTAATGTAAAAGCAAGCTGTTAGTTTTGGTGAGGTACAAACGGTGTAAAAAATGAGGTGGAATGGAAGACTCTGCAGAGAAACTAAACACGTGGGTGACAGAAGAACATGCACAATAAAGTCCAGCCCCATCCAACCTTCCCATATTCAGTTGTACATGGGAAGATAGTAAATGCTGGGCACTATGAAGAGAAAAAAAAAGACTTCTAGTATTTTCTACTTGTACATAGGGTATGGGAAGAAATGGTGAAGTGTGGTGACTGGAGTAAAGGGGTAGAAACTCCAGCTAACTCCAGCTAACTCTCGGACTCTGGTTGGGGATTCACAAAACGAGCTGTCATTAAATGTGTGCTCAGTTTCAGCTTTGTGCCATTTCAGATGAGGGAGGTAAAGCTGTTACCATCCTCTGCTATCTTTTTTACCATCCTCATCTCCTTTTTTCAGGGGCTTTAGCCACAGTAACAATGGCAACTGAAGAGGCAGTGAGTTTACTACTGGCACATCTCAGCTCACTGCCTCATCTGGAAATGTAACCTGGTGTCCAGTTTATGTTATTAAAAGGAGTCATGAATTCAGACAGCTGAAATGATTACAGTCCGTTTAACTGGAGGAAGGAGCGGACAGGGCAGCTATAATGTAAAAGAGCTGCTGGTGCGGTGTTGAGAACCACTGTCTTTTTCTGATATGAATTAAAAAGAGAATCTCATAAAACTGGAGAACCAAACATATTTTGCCCATATACATTTTTTACGTTCTAAAATTTGCCATTTTTTACTAAAAGGGACCTGAAAAATACTAAGGCCCATGATGTAGATATCAGAGAACACATAAAATCAGCGGACAAACAATGCATTTGCCATGTCTCCAAAATCGGGTGGTACCAGAAATAGGCATATATAGATCATCCTTCTCTGAGCTTCTGGATATCCATTTATACCCTCATTCTCTATCTTGGACTCCAGCAATCATTCATTTAAGGACTTTCTGAAGTGGATGTTAAATTTAGGCCATTATATTTAGTATCTGTTGATGGATTTATCACCTATCAATTTGTCTGGCCTTTTTATGAACCCATTTATCGTTTTGGCCTCCGGAACATCTTGTAGGAACAAGTTACATAAAGTAACTGTGTAGCATTTTAATTGATTACGATTGAGGAATTAATTTGCTGATTTTCCTGAGATTACTCAGAAATTACAGAAAATGTAGTGCAAAGTGAGATGGCTGCTCCTTTTCAATAAAACAAAGAATTTGAAACAATGAAACTTGACAGTGACAGGATCACTAGCTGCTGTACCACGCAATCAGTAACGAGAGGAGGGCAGACGTGAGTGTCTGAGGACGATAAACACCAACCATGGGGGTTGGTTGGTTTGTGTTTGTGCTCGTGTGTACAAAAAGAATTATCAGTGATGGGGAAACTTCAGAAAGGGAAATAGACTTTGAATATCAGGAAGGACTGTTAAAAAAAGAGATTAGTGTATTTGGTAACAAGGCTGTCATTTGTAAGACAACTTTCAAATCTCCCATAGGTAACATTCTGGTGTTAACAAACACTAATTAACTTAATGATTATTAGATTCCTATTGTAATTTTGTCTATGCTTCTATTTCTCTGCTATTGTATACATGCAACTAAAAGAAAAGTAATTTCGAGGGGATGCAGAACTGCATGCATATTTCCCATTTGCAAGGCATACAACCAGCCTCCCTCCCTTCTTTCCATCCCTCTTTTCCCTCCCTCCTTTCCGTCCTTCCTTCTTTCCCGCTCCCTTCCTTTCCTCCCTCCCTCCCCACCTCCCTCCCTCCCTCCCCTCTTTCTTGCCCGCCTGCCTTCTTTTCCTTTATGACCACTATACCGAAGCACGTATGTTAACAATGAGTTAGAGACATAGTTCTTTCTTCTCCATTTACTTGCTGAACTGTCTGTTCTTGTTCATTGCAATCAAACTAAATTACTAGCCACAGTTTGTAGCAATCTAACCACAGAAACTAAACAAAAAAGAAAGAAAACACGTTACTGATTTCACTGTTTTGCATTTGAACAAATAGATTTCATGAACACAACTTCCTCAGCTTGAATATGTAATTTTTCTACAGACTTAAAGTATCAGAATCCCATCGCAAAGACAAAATGGATAGGTGTTAAACTATGATTAAGCTTATAAAAGGGTAGTGTTTTTTCTTGGCAATATTCTTTATTAGAGAAGGGCCTGCTGCAGCAGAAAACATTGTCACATCAGGCCCCTGGCATCTCCTTGGGAGATTTAGGAACAAGTATTTGGAATTTGTCTGAGGCAGTAGGTTTTCAAAAATATTTGCATGTCGGTTGTGGAAGCTTTGGCTGACACTAATATAATCAGTCAAGATCTCTGAACTTCCCCTTATTTTTGGACAAGCTGGAAGTAGAACCTTTTGTGTAACTCCTAATTTTCAAACGAGGCCCCAGAAAAACGTTCTGCTCCACAAATAGTAAGTTTTGCATAAGGAATTGTTATAAATCTTGACCCTCTTTCACACAGGCCTGTACACTTCACCGATAAATGGCATTAATTAGTGACGTTCAGTTCTTCCAACATCATGCTCAAATTAATAAGCTAAAAATCTCCCACGATAAAAAATATGCAAGTTGTTGTAATATTTTTAAAAGACTGCTTCAACTATGTGGATTTTTTTTTACCCTCAGTCTTTTTGCTGTGATCTTAACAGGCAGAGTGGAGTATTTTTCTAGCATTCTTTTCAGCAATGGACTTCAGTACAGCTTGTACTCGTAATTTGCACTGAGAAATTTTGGGGCACATCGGTGTCAGTGGATTGTAGAAACTATTCAGTAATGCCACTAAAATTAAAGTTCAGCTGAGTTTCCTTTAGAAAATTTTACGTCTGGGGTTAAATATGTCCAGTGTTTCAAATCCCATCAAACTGAAAACAGGTATTTAAATTGTCATGTAGCTTTTTTGTGTTTAGCACAATTACAGCAATCAAAGTGTTGGAAGCAGCAGCAGCAGCAGCATGACTTCCTTTAGAGCTGTAACTTGGATGACAAATATGAGCAAAGTGGAAGACTGCAGAGTTTTAGAATAAAACTAGTGGGGATATTTTTGTGTGTGTTTGTGAGTTGGTTTTCCCCCAGTATTTTCCATATTTCTAGTGATTCTTAAAGAAAGGTCTCTTTTCACTAGGATTGCAAAGTACATCATGTACTACAGCTCTGTAGGTTATTAGATTGTCCTTTATAGATGTTCTTTTTCAATTTTTGAAACTTAAGAAAAAAATATCACTTTGTGGTAGCTTTTTTATCACTGTCGGGGTCTCTAATTCTTTGGGTTTCTCGGTAGTCAGTGGAGAGAGTGATTCCCATCATGAATCTGAAGATAATTCACATGCTGGGGATGCTGAATTGCCTCTCGCATTGTCTGTATTTCTTTGTTGTCATGGGGAGGCTGCACAAACCGTGTGGCCGCCTCAGCACCTTAGTGAAGTTCCTAAGAGTAAGTGGGATGAGTCTGAGCTAATACGTATTTAAAAAACCAGGTCTTAATAAATTCTGAAATTTTTAAGTAGCTATTTCGTATTCAGATTAAAATTTTTACTTTCAATTATTCATAAATATATCTCACCAAAAAAAAATCCATGAGAAAGTCTCTGCCTTTTCTTATCATATTCTTGGTATTCTGAACACTGACTCTAGCTCTTCCGAGAATCTATATGGTCCCGATTCATCTCGCATGTCTTTAGTCTTTAAGCCCTTAGCGGATGCCAGTGGCAGGATCATAGCGGCGCAGACCCAATAGAAAGAGATAGGCATTGCCAGAGGGCAGCTGAGGATCCGAGTCTGGTGTTGCCCATCACGCTACAGACTGCATCAGAGTGCAGGGTGTTTACTTTCCTATTTTAGGTGTCCCAGTTCTTCTGGGGTTTATCTCTAAAGCCAAAGTGTTTACCTCCTCTTTCTCCAGTGGGCCGTGATAATCTATGGTATATATTTTTGATGTGCAGATTTAAAGCAAAATTAGGTCCCGCTTCAGCAAGCGTACATACTGAATTTTCGTAAGTATTTTGCATTCGTTAAGTCCTACTGAAATCAGTAGAAGGTGCCTAGAGCTTTGAGAATCATGTTTTATGTGAGTGATTTCACTGACATAAATGCAGTTTTTATACAGGGAAGTATTTGCACAATCATGTCAAAGTCTACATCCTTTATGCTTTGTGAATTCTTAAGGTGCCAGCTAGAGAGAAGCGTCTTCAGCTGACCCGTGCATTTTAACAAGTTGAAGGCTGCAGTGCAGTACACTAAATTCAGATCTTCAAGCTGCTTCCCTTTCCTAGGATTCCCTTTCTCTCCTGCGCTTGCCTCAGACCTTTGAAAAGAGGGTCTTTGAGGCCTGACAGAAATGAAGAGGGAGCTAGCAATGCAGCACGTGGAGGAAGGAGACTGACTTTCTTCACCTTTAATGTATGTGAACTGACAGCACATGTTTGCAACCCTTCTTTGGCATAGATGTACTTTGATTTCTAGCCTGAGATTTAGTTTGGTATTCAGGGTGAGTATTTCACAGTTTGAGGTCTTTATTTTCTGTCTGTTCTTTTAATTCTTCCCCACAAAAAAAAAATAAAATAAATCATTTTATGTTTTTGTCTCGGAGCTTTCCAACAATGTACAAAACTGAACTGTCACAATAAGAACATGCATTCCCTTTTATAGACTCTCGTTATCTTTATTTTTCTAGCTAAAGAGGGCCAGGGTGGATAACTGGCCCAGGGACCTTCTGACATGGACTGTGACCTTCCATACTTTCTTCTCCAGAACAGATCGATCATGCCCACTTTACACAGGGCTTGGCCTTTTGTCTCTTCTGGGCCCCTGTGGCATCTCTGTGTCCTTCAGGCACAATTATTTCTCTGTGTTTTTTTCAGCTCTGAGTATCCAAAATAATGCAAAGGTTGTGTTGCGGTTCACCACGATAGTTTTATGGTCTGATGCTGAGATCACGCATTGTGCGCTCTTGGGTTTGATACCAGGGCGAGCGAGGTTGTTCAAGGGTGCAAAGACTTTTGTGATGTTAGGGGGTTGTACAGAACGGAGGGAGCCATGCTTGGGTGTTGTTTTAAGGAGACCTAACTGAAGAGGTCCGAGCCAGAGCCATGCAGCCAGCTAGCAATTAACAGACTGGATATGGCGATCGGTTTTTGTAGTTGCTTCTTGGATTTCATTCCTTTAACAGAGTAAAAGTACCAGATGGTACCAGAGAATGAGTCTTGCTCAGGTGAAAAGTTTTTAACAAATTCTTTCATAACACAGGGACAAAAAGGATACGGTACAATACTTGGACAAAGAAAACAAACATGCCTCGTTGTTAATGGTAAGTGTTTTAAAGGAGTAGAGAGGACAGAAAAATAGGATGGGGTAGAACAGGGTGGGCATTGTATGGTACAAGCAAGTATGACTAAGACTAGTGGGATAAAAGTAAGAAAGAGAGAATTTATGGCCAGCAATGAATGTTGTAGATTCTGTTGGAAGAGTTGGTGTGGTAGCAGGAAAATGTCCTCCAGTGGCTGCAGCCGTTGTCAGGCCAGGCTGGACAAAAGGCTAGAAAATAATTCTGCATTGGTAGGGATAAGGGTGTGGTACAGCAGATACTTCTTTTACTCTCTCATAAGATGAGAAAGACATCTGGAAAATCACAACTGGAGAACTGGCACTCAGCTATGCTGGGTTCTTTCCCCACCTTTGCCTTTTGTCTACACAAGGAGCCTTGACGTTTCTACCTCAGCTCAGTGCAGAACTGTTAACACGGGCTTCCTTGTCTCAGGACCGTTGGCAAAACACTAGCGTATTCTTTCCTAGTACACAATAACCACTTGTTCCTGTGGGCAGGAATGGGCATTTAGCTTACTTTAGATATTTAAAATTTAGTTATCCAACTGAGGCACAGGAGGTTATACTTAGTGGAGAGAAGCTGGCACCTTCAGCAGAGACTTTCTTTGCTAGTTGTGACATATTTTTTTTTAGATTTTTATAGGCCTAGACCCACAACATGCTATTTCATATTTAAATTGCAGTGTTGCATGATTTTTCATAATCGTGTTCTACAGTCGGTTTTCATTTAATCTTCACCTCATCCTCTAAATAGTAGCCTGAGACATCATACTTTAAGTGCCATACATTATTTTGCCATTAATGCCACCTGGTGTATATACTCTACGTGGTGACCTTTTATTATTTGCACAGTACCCAGAGAGTATATAAATAATTTCCTCTTCTCTATCATAAACTTTTCAGAAAATTTCAGCTGAGGAAAGCAGATATATACAGTAGTGGGCTTGATTTCAGAAGGCTTTTTACTACAGACACTGCTAATACAGCAAGAGTTGGCAGTACATGTGCTGTGCTTCTTTCTTTCTTTCTGGCCTCCACTTCCCTCTGCAGGATCCTAGATAACTCAGAGGAGGAACTGGAACACTAATTAGTGAAAACTGACTGTACACCCAATTCCCTCCCTCATGCTCTCTTTATCTGCATACAGTTTTGCCATCCGGTCTGTTATTCTGTTGGCTCAGAACTATCATCTTGGATATCTTCTCAGTTTTCTTCGCTATCTTCTAAGCCATTTCTTTTACTGAGAAACTGCCTCCCGCTGACTATTCCTGGTTGTTTGCAAGAGAAGTCTTACTATTTTTACCCGCAGTAACTCTATTTCATCCCCTGCCCAAAGTAAAATCTCCCAATACTGCTTAGCTTCGAAGCCACCACCAATAGATGTATTCACAGGTCCTTATTTTCTTCTTTCTTTCTTCTCTAGCCAAGGTTCAGCAACCTTTGGTCTATGCTGGCTGTCCTTAGCCAAGGCTGATGAAGCTGCACTGTTCAGACCTACTCTCCCTCATCCATCTAGTTGCTGCCACTTAATCAGAACTCATAAAGATAAACATGCTTCTTCACACATATGTATACACATATGTATACCTCTATGCATATCAGTCACTGAAACAGGGCAGGAACAAAGCAAATAGCTATAAGAGCCCTCTGAGCAAGTTTGTTATGGGTGAGCAATCCCACGCTCTGTCTCTGGAAGTTAGTCTGAACCATTTCTTCTGGTGAGGGTCTTGATTTTGTGCTGAGTGCACTCCTGTTGTATGCTTTGTGGAGCCAGGATAGCTCCGGTACTGCTCTTTTTTGCATAGATTAAATCTTTTTCCCGTTAAAGCAAACAGTGGTTTGTGTACCGCTAGGTATCAGGCAGGCTTTAGCCATACCTACCCGCAGTATAAGTGTTTTGCTGAGATCAGGGTACGGCTGTTTGGTCGGTATTGTTCCGTCACACCCTCATAGTAATCATTCTACTAAGCACACTCAAAGATAAGCTTGTTTGAAAGGCAAAATTTTGGTAACCATAAATTCTGAAAACCAATCCGTTTTTTTCTTGTATGTGTACATTAACTCTTTAAAGCAAAGTTCCCATTTTTCCGTACATTGCCCACTTCTCTTAAAGTGATTTTGTTGAATACAAGTTTGAAATACCAGTAGCACTGAATTTAAAGTAAAAATTTTTAAAAAAGAGAGAGAGAAAAATGTGCTATGGCAATAATAAGGCACAACTGTAAAGCACAGGCACCTAGAACTCAGTGCTCAGCTACACCTTTGAAAAGCCTTGCAGGACATGGCAGGTAGCACACTGGAAATTCACATTTTCGCCCTAAAGTCAGATGCCTTTAAAATGAGGAACCCTCTAGTAATGACTGGCTAGGAAAAGTGTCAGGAAGCTTGGTTAGCATCACAAAGTTTTCATCAGAGGTAGACATCAAATACGGTTCTGCAAGGAAGTATTCAGCTTCCTTAACTATGAAGCCATCCTTCTCCATATGCCATTCTCTGCCTTACTCACACCACATGTTGCGGGATATTTCATCTACTGATGTGCATCCTACAGGCCCTTGAAGTTCACTGAAAAGTTGAGGACTTTGGTGACCATGTCATTAAAGGCTGTATTATAGCATGCACGCGCCAGACACAGATGACCTTAATTCCAGCATTTTGTAATTCATAGCTTTGCAGATTTCATGGCATTCTGTTATTACCAGACTTACTTTTAACAAGAAGTAATTTTCAACTAAGAAGCTATTAAGCATATAGGTCCGTATTTTGTTTCCTGAATACCAGTAGTTTATTCAGCAAAAAAATCCAGTTTAGCAAGCATAGGCGTATATGTGAATCTCATTAAAGTTGCTGAAATATGTAAGGATTTTGTGCCCCAGTCCTCTTATTGATGCCATTGGCATTGTTTGTGGAAGGGTAAGGGCTCAGGTGAGGGTGGGAGTCTGGTTTACACTATGCTGTGTCGTGGATGGTATTTGTTTTATTTGTGTGCTCCCGGTCAGAAGGATTCCCAAGAGAGAAGGGAGCACCGTTCCTTTTTCAAGGATGCTACTGAGCATGCTTCACGTAGAGATGGTTGCAAAGGGTGTGGATGAAGTCAGGCAAGGTGTAGCTATGTTACAGCATTAGGATCTTACAGCTTATGCCAGGAGACTTTGAGGTGGCAGTGAGTAGGCATCCTTCAAGAGGTGGTAGGAGTAACTCCCTGGGGGATAGAGCAGACCGAGCAGAGTTTAATGCGGCCGAGAGTGCCTTTGAGTTAACAAAAACCAACCCTGGAGCAATGATCTGCCTGCAAGGATACACGAGCAAAGACAGAGCTGCGTATGATACAGAAGTGCCGACTGTGGCTCGCCAGTCTCTCGGTTCAGTGTTCTGAGGCAGGTTGTTACTCACTGATGGAGCTGCAAAAGAGGGTGATGCGCTCCTCTCGGGTTGGGTTTCTGAGAGCAAATCGATGGGGGATTCTCAGTGTTCTGCAGAGCTAAGTAGAGCCGGGCGCCCATGCTTGGAGACCTTCTGCCTTCCCTCAGAGGAGAGGTGAGGAGGAAAGGGCATGTGACAAGCACAGGTTTTTCACCCTCTGTTCCTCCGGATTTTCTCTCATTTCTGTTAGGAGGAAGTGCAGAAGCGAGACAATAGAACCCTGGCACCATCAAACCCAGCAAGGGTTTTGCCACTGGCTGCACTAGAGAAGGATTTAATCTCTAATGTTCTGAATATAGGACGTTGGGTTTGCAGTCATTAAAAATGGCAGATTGAAAGAAACATAAATGTCAGTCTGGAAAAAAATACCTTAAACCCATGAGGCAAAAGGGGCATGCTCTTGCTAAGTGTTCCTTCTTAAAAACATGAAGATTTAGGGGTGTATGGGAGAAACTAGCTCTTTTTTTCTCCCAGCTATAAATGTAATGAAGAAATGCAGTTGCTTAAATTTACTCTAGCTGTAAGAAATTTACTTCCGTGCTTATGTTTAATATTGAACACATTTCTAGAGCACTGCCTAGTTCTCAGAATTAATGATGTACTGTGCTTCAGCAATTCCAAGAATTGTTTGTATCTATTTCATTCCTTCAATGGAGCTTACGTGTCTAAATCACTTGACTGCTTTGAAAATCTTGATCTCTAAGAAGACACATGTGAGTGTGCTGTGTTTTCCTAAACCAGTAAGGAGCTTACACTGAGACAGATAAGTGTATGTACAAGACACAGAGTGAATGCTACAGACGTACTTATTTTTGTGGATTGTGATTATGCAAATGTATTCAACTAAAAACATTAGTAACTGGCATTATCATTTAAATGAGGGGACAGCAATACCAGTGGGTATATATGAACCAGTGTAGTTACTTTTGCAGATCGGTTGGAAAACTGTCTGTAGTAATGCTGGCACTTAAGTTCCTTTTTCACATAAAAACCCCACAGTGTAAATCAATGTACAATTTATGCTGTAAACACCATTTCAGTTCAGCATTAATCATGAATATATAACCAGTAAGGTTAATCCTACTGGTTGTTTAAGAGAAGGATAAGATATGGTATGCAAAGGGTGAATAATTGAATATAGCTGTGGCTTAGAAGGCAGTGTGTGGCAGTGATGGATGCAGTTTAAATGTTTTTACTCTTTGCACTGGTGGGGTAGCAACATTAACTAGAAATTCATTTAAAAATTACTTAGAAGCCTTAGGAGTGGGAATGAGGGCAAGAATAGATATTTATGTGTAGGTGGTGTTGTACAGACATAGACGTAGAAGGAATGGAATTTATTTGGCTGTCTTAGGAGTCTGGCAATTTAATGTGCTGATAGGAGTTGATCACCTTAGGCACTTTATAATCAGAAGAAAGAGACATCAACAGGAGGTGATTTGTATAATTTTAAGACAGTAATTGATGATAGCTCAAAGCCTAGGTCATTTAAACGTTCAAGACTCCAGCTGAATTCACAATGCAAATTCTGAATCACATATTGTGATGATGCATTTTCAGTAGGCCCCACTTTTCAAGTAGTATAAAAACCCATCATAGTAATAATGAGCAGCTTTTGGGGGGCACATTCTATTTTACAGACGCACCAAATTTCATCTGCTAAAAATAAAACTCTACTTAGCCAAAAGTGGACATACAAGTCTAAAGAATTTCTACTTCATGGGTATTTGGAATAGCATATTAATTCAGCATGCTGCAGTATGTCAGTGACAACGGTTCCCTTTAAAGAATTTGTACAGGATAAAAATACAGCGGGAGTGTATATCTCATGATGTCTTGCAAATCATTCTTCAGTTTTGGATGTATTTCGGTGGCCATAATTAAAGAGATGGCTTTCAATAAAGACATATGAATTTCTTAATACTTGATATAATCAAAATCATATAAAACCAATGCTTATAAAGTAGCTGGAATTTCTATATATTCCTGTTTTTCAGGGATGACTGTATAAATGGAAATATTACTTCCTGATATATCTTAATATGACCATTTTTAAAAGTGCTGTAGATCTTCCTTGGAAAAATAAAATCAGCTGAATGATTTTCAAATGAGAAAACATCTAAATTTGCAGAACTTCCATCAATATTGTCAGACTTATAATATTAGTTTGTTTTATCATTTAATTACAGAATCCTTCTTCCTTCAAGTCTTATGAGCTACCTCATAATTCCATTGAGAATTATCAAATAAGAATTATATATTACAAATATAGGACAACAGCATTTTCCTGTCGAAGGATATTCCTTTGTTGTTCAAAAAAATGTTTGATGCTCATATTTTTAAAGAAATCCTTTGAAGTTAACTTCAATAGAAACTCCTACCATACAGACCAGAAGAGATTTAGTTTACTAATTAGCTGCTTCATTTTGATTTAGTACATATCAAATCCATTCACAATTATAGATTTTTTTATTAATTAAACTTTTAAAAACAGCTGTGTGCGTGCTGATGGCAAACTTTTAACCTGCCTTTTTCTTTTATTTAATTTTCTCTTTTCTCAATTCCCAACTCGATTTAATGTTCTACGTTTTTAGGCAAACACTGCACTCACCAGTTGAAGAGCAGGAACTAGAAGCGAGGCTCATGTAAATCCTTACCCTAGAATGAGTTTCACAGTCCGTGAATGACAATTCCCCTATCATTGCCACCCACGGTTCTGTCGACTACTCTTACCAGCTCGCCATGGTACTAAACCCTTTGTTCTCCTTTGTGCCTGTTCTGTTCTTCTGTCCTTCCCCTGCTGTGAAGATAAGATTTCTTAATTCCCACCCCGTGTGCTTTCACATCAGGTAAGTATTTCTGGTGTGAAAATTCATAAAGGACATACAGGAATAATTTTTGAAAGGATGGGTTATAGGGAGAAGAGCATCATAAGAGTTCAAGAATTTGTGGGGAGGGGAAGTTAGGTATTTTCGTTCCTCTCCCTTGCTTAATCAACTTCTTTCTGTCCATGTCACTTCTCAGTATTGAGGGCATGCCTCAGAAATTATCGTTTTCATCCAAAATCACGCTTTACCTTGTGTGTCTTTACTGCTTTCTCAATCGCATTTATTTTGCTGTAATCCCGTCCGTCTCTAGCAGCATTCAGTGAAGCTCCTTTGATTAGGAGGTGTTAAAACTGTCAGTTTTGCAAATCAGCTCTACCAGCAGCTGAACTGCTCTTCTAGTTTGCTGGGTATAGTTGAGCAGAAGCTGACACAGCTCCAGCAGGTTGTAACGGTGAAAGGAGTCAAAAAAATGCAATTGTACCCCCCTACACACAACCTCCCAGCCTTTGAAGGAAGACTCACTAATATCCGCATTTGGTTGTTGATTTGTCTTTTGAAGGACCTGCTAGGTTTTATGCCCTAAGTATGCCATAGTTATGCATACTACACATTATACTTATCTCTTTTTTATATGGCTTCTACATTTTTAACTCTTCTTAATCTTGTTTGGAAAAACAGTCAAAAGAATGGAAATGGTGTGCAGGTTTCTAAAAGATTCTTTGTGGTTTGGGTTTTCTCGGAGGGGGGGGTGAATGATTTTCAAAGAGGACTGAAATTTAGATTAGTGATGCATATGTTAGGCTTGAGACAATCTCTCTGTCTTCGGTCGTTTGCTTTAAATAAGTTTCTTAAAATGTCATCTTATAAAAGAAAGCTGGCAATGTTGAAGTATGGACTTGCTGCAGATGACCGTTACAAGTCACCTCTGTGTGTGGTTATGAAACTGAAGAGCTCTTGTGTTGCTCATTCAGTTACCCAACTAAGTTTGAGTTCAAATAAATTTGGAAAGGTGAGCTTCAAAATAACCAGAAGGCTGCAGTCTCCTGTATCTTATGACTCCAGCCTCTCCAAAAGATTTACACAACTCGATTCCTGTGTGGTCAGTCCAAATCCAACCTTAATTCCATGACCTTTTAGAAAGTAGGGAAATAATTTTTTGTGCTGCTACCTGTGAGAGAGAAGCAATTAAAAATGTACAAATCTTTGACCTTAGGATCAACTTATTTTCGTTCTAAAATGCTACTGTATTTCATCCAAGCCACATTAGTCTGAGTTGTCTTCCCATATCCCTTTATTTAGACAGGTCTACACCGCTAGTTCTACCTTAGTGAAGGGAAGAGGGATATCACAGCTTGACTGCAGTAAAAGTAGTCTAGCTGGTAAAGTTGGGGAACAAATGCTTTGTAAAAAAAAAAAAAAGAAAAAGCGAAGTACATAGGCAATCACTGCCCCTTGCCCTCCAAATGAATAGCAATCAAAATCTCTGATTAGCTCTGCTCAAGGCAATAGAGCCTGGAAGTTGTCAGCAGTTTCCAGCACTATTTCATAGGAGGAAGTACTCCAACTCCTCTGTGTGTTCTGTTTGAATGAAAACTGCGTTACTAGAAAGTAGGTTTTGTGTCTAAGTGCAATGCTAATAAGTCTTTATTTTCTTCTAATTATTCATCTGACCACTTCTTTAATGGGGCATTTCATTTATTTCAAAGTAATCTCTGCTTATATGTAAATAACAAGTTTTAGAGTGTGATAATTAAATTATGCAAGGAAAATGCAAGGAGAAACTGTTCTAATCAAAAGGTAGAAATTCCATTAAAATGTTTGATATTTCTTTATACAGCCAAGTAACTCGTTTTAGAAAAACATTTTTTTCTAAAAATCAGGTTTTCTGTAGTGTACCACTACGGGCATGTTCCTTATGTTTCCCATCACATACCTGACTGGCTATTTCTGAATGGCTGAAGCCTTTTAGTATGAAGTGAAATTTTTGTTGCCTTGTTCAGCCACACGAAAGTGTAAAAGTGATAAAGACCAGAAGCAAAAGTATTTTAAGGGAGGAAGCTATTGCCAGCCTGAACTATACTGTACACTGTGTTCCCAAGACAAGTATAGTACAGACGGTAACCAAGAAGATTGGTGTACTCTGTTAGGCAAGGCGTTGCAATCAGAAACCAATAATCGATACAAATGGCCAGTCTGACCCAGGAAAAGATTTTCATTAATTCTGGGTAGAGTTGTCTTAATTGCGTAAAGCACACATTTGACAGTTTTTAGTTCGGAAGGGAAATTATCAAAGAACAGAAGTATTCTACTGCTTCTAATGCTGATCAAGTACTTCTGTAAGTTTTAAACAGCTCAACAACACGAGAGCTGTGAAAAAGCACTGAAATTCAGCTCAGCCATCTAAAGAATTTAAAAGCACACATGCTATAATAATCATTGTAGTAAGATAAAAAGCTGAAGAGAACTAAGAGAAGGTAAGGAGTCCTAGTTCAGTATAAAATTTTTCCATAAAGGAGGTTTTTTCTTACCGTCTTTGGCTGGAAAATACAATAATAGTAAAAAGAAAACCCACTGAAGAAAATGTTTCCTTCCTTGAGGAATTCCTTTCTTAGAACCTTATTTTCCAAGTTTTCATGCCACTTGGAAATACTGACAGCAAGATGTCCAAAGAGGGAACTGAATGCTTCCACACTTATATTTTGATGTTAGAAAATAAATTATTTAGAGGGACATATTTTCTGCCGTTACCATGTCAGACAACCCTTGAAGCATTTAGATTTCTTTTTCAGTTTTTTCACCATCACTTCTTCAAAATTAAGAAAATTGTTCCACCTCTTTTCTTTTTAATTTTTTTTTCTTTTGTTGTTCTTCTTTTCTGTTAAAACATGTGGCCTTGTCAGTGCTTTCTCAGTATGTAAGAAGCAAGAAGTAGTTGGGAATTCAAAATGGTTCTTCATCCTTGTACAAGAGGTTGCTGGCAATAAAGACTCGATTTCTGCTTATCCTGAATTGCTCTGTATGTTGTTTTCTCATGAGCTTAAAGGAACTAGAAGGTATGCCCTAAAGTCCTCCCAAGAGCAGAATTTATGTTTCCAGTCCTCCAACTCATTCTGAGTAATGTCAGCTCTCTTCTGCCCTCTGTCACTTTAAACTATCAACAAACCACCCACGGAGGTCTTAAGTCGCTCATGGTAGAGGTGAGTTAAAGCACATGCGTACAGCACTGAGCTTGGGGTCCCCCTGAAGAGCCATTTCTTCTACAGAGTCTATGCAGAGTAGTAGATACCAACTTTGATACGAGCAGCTTGCTCATTGGAGTTGACACAGCAGCGCAGTCATGCTGAAACTGAATCCAGGCTAAATACTTGAGAAGGTGATTTAAACCGCGAGAGGGCAAAAAGGGGAGGGCTGGCAGTGTGTTTAACTCCTCTCTAGCTCAGCTGTACCTGTCTTGGCACATGGGTAATGCTGTATCCTAAAATAAATACCAAGAACTCTGAAGGAATTCATGGTGATCCTGAGTAAGTACCAATAGAAGGGTGCGGTGCAATACTTATGTTGCCGTCTGTTGCCCTTTCAGCGCATGCACTACTCACTGTAGTAAGCGCAATGTTTTCCTTCATATTTATAAAGCAGCTAGTAAATCTATACTATGGCAATAACATAAAAAGAACACAATTCTAATGAATTGAGAAATAAAAGGCCAAAGAAAACAGAGGCAGTGAAAATGGCTGATTCAAATCTGGTTAATAAATGACATTTCAAAGACACAGTTCTTAAATTGAAATGTAAGTGAAAGAGTAAGTAGCTTACTGAAGCAATTTCAAGGAGGTGATGCCAGGTGAGGTCTTCAAAGGCATATAATTCAAGGAACCGGTGTTAATGGAAAATTGATGGAAGTGAGGCTCCTACAGCTGTAAAATGTAAAAGTTACAGAAATTTTGAAGGAATGGGAAAAAAAAAAAATACAGTGCAAGTAGATTCCAAATCCCTTCTCTTCTCACTCACCTTCCCTGCAATCTGGGGGAAAGTTGAAGCACATGTAAGAATTACTTATCAAAATTATATTTAATGTGTTTCTGAAGGACCGAGCAATATGTTATTTACCACAGCTCATACATGGTACAGCTTTGGAATAATGGAAAACAGATTTAGTGTTCGAGGTGGAGCTGTCCTGCTGCACAGTAAGCATGACATTATGGTTTTTTCCTTTTGTGGTTAGCATATTTTCAAAATAAAAATATACAAACATAGGAAATGTCAACATTGTTGACATACATAACAGAAGATTACATCTAGAGGATTCAGAAACAATATGTAAATACAGGCAATGTTATAATGCAGATACTGGGTCAGCTTGAATTTTCAGAGAAAAACATAGAAAATGTATATTAATAATGTCAGATACATCCATTATAATGTGGCTGACAGAGTACAGCATCACAAATCAGCTATAAATTCGGCCTACCCTGTAAGTGTGTTATACGTATATTCAACAACGCCAAGTGCCGGGTCCTGCACTTGGGTCACAACAACCCCCTGCAGCACTACAGGCTTGGGGAAGAGGGGCTGGAAAGCTGCCCGGTGGAAAAGGACCTGGGGATGCTGGTCGACAGCCGGCTGGATATGAGCCAGCAGCGTGCCCAGGTGGCCAAGAAGGCCAACGGCATCCTGGCCTGTATCAGAAATGGTGTGGCCAGCAGGAGCAGGGAGGTGATTGTCCCCCTGTACTCAGCACTGGTGAGGCCGCACCTCGAGTCCTGTGTTCAGTTTTGGGCCCCTCACGACAAGACGGACATGGAGGTGCTGGAGCGTGTCCAGAGAAGGGCAACGAAGCTGGTGAGGGGCCTGGAGCACAAGTCCTGTGAGGAGCAGCTGAGGGAACAGGGGTTGTTTAGTCTAGAAAAGAGGAGGCTGAGGGGAGACCTGATCACTCTCTACAACTGCCTGAAAGGAGGGTTGTGGTGAGGTGGGTGTTGGTCTCTTCTGTCAGGCAGCTGGAGATAGGATGAGAGGAAATGGCCTCAAGTTGCACCAGGGGATGTTTAGGTTGGATATTAGGAAAAATTTCTTCACCAAAAGAGTTGTCAAGCACTGGAAGAGGCTGCCCAGGGAGGTGGTTGAGTCACCATCCCTGGAGGTATTTGAAAGTTGTGTAGACGTGGTGCTTAGGGACATGGTTTAGTGGTGGACTTGGCAGTGCTAGGTTAACAGTTGGACTTGATGATCTTGAAGGTCTTTTTCAACCTAAACGATTTTATGATTCTATGATTTTATATATATACGTATACATATGTGCATACATATCTGTACATATATTTTGGCAGCGTTCAAAGTCAGGTTGGATGGGGCTTTGAGAAACTTGATCTAATGAAAGATGTCCTGCCTGTGGCAGGGGGGTTGAATTAGATGATCTTTAAAGGTGCCTTCCGATCCAAACCATTCAATGATTCTATGTTTATGTGGGGTTTTATGTATTTATGTATATATGTGGTGTGTAACATGACTAGGTGGAAATGTTAAGTTGGGTCTATACCACTTCCTGTGCTTGAGGTTAAATGCATTTATCACTGTGCTTTGAAACTAGTCCAGATACTTAGGTTGCTGCTAAGAGATCAGAGATAATTTGCAAATCTAGAGTAATTTTTATTGTGAAAGGAAAAGAACTTGTAGACTTTCATTTTGAAAGTATTACGGTGTAAAGGAATATACTAATCCACATAGGACAGGTAGGTGATTAATTACACCTTAGTAAAGTACAGGGTCCACTTTAACCTACATCTTAGATGAAGTAACTAGATATAAACAAAAATTTAATTTGGCCTATTTCATTCCAGGTTTTATACAATAATTATTTTGTTTCATTGTATCTTCTGAATTGAACTGTGTTGCAATGCTTAGGAAAAAGAGTTAAATCTGTATTCATATTATTTGGGTTCTATTTGCGTTTCATAGCATGTAGCTTTAACAAAATTACTGCTGAGGTGATGATATACTTACAGTTCTGACATCTGAGGGGAAGGTAACAATCTCTATGCATTATTGTTATCGTGAACAATTTAAGTAGTATTTTTAGGTTTCTTTTATGTTGCAGCTGCTGCTCTCCATTTCTCTAAGTCAGATTGCAGTCACTGAAAGGCTGCTTACTTCCTCTCTATCTTCTCGCAAAGAAAATGACATATCTGTGCTAGCTGATTTATAAACTGGTGAGGAGGAGGTTCATTTAGTTTCAAAGAAGCCATTATTTCATGGATTTTTAGGGCAGAAGAGTCACCATTTCTCTTTTTGACTGTTCTCTTAGAAGTTTGTGGGAGGAGAAAAGTGACTGCTGTTAGTAAGAGGCGTACAGGAGTGTACCCGTACTCCTGCTTTATTTTGTTATTGCAGCGTATGAATTAACAGGATGCAGCTAGTCTGAAGGAGGCATATGCAACACTTATTCTTTAGCCCTACAGCAGAAATAGGACTTGGGCTATCAAATCTAGGATGTGAGGAAAAAAAGTATCTAATTTCTTTTGCCTTTAAAGTTTGGTTACTTGGAAAATTCATATCATACATTCTTTCATTTCTCTTCAGTAAGCTTTTTGTCATTATTTGCATTCATTTTCTTCCTAAGTGTGTACTTTCTCATTCTTCCTGTGTTACTGACTTGAATTTTTTCCTTTGACCAGAATTCAGTCTGCTTTTTTTTTTAAGTAGTTTTTTTATTTTTAAATTAAAATTTGCTATGCAAAAATGCAGGATAGTCTGGTACAATATGACAGGTTCATTAATTGCTTG
The DNA here is from genome assembly GCF_929443795.1 of Astur gentilis. NCBI lineage: Eukaryota > Metazoa > Chordata > Aves > Accipitriformes > Accipitridae > Astur > Astur gentilis. Next base: position 3,800,600 of record NC_064892.1, read on the forward strand.
TATTTTCAAATATTACAGAGACATTTAGACTGTTGGAAGAGAGTCCTTGGCAATTGCTGATTTCTGTATGATTTTAGCTAGAAATAATCTGAAAATTACATTTGCTTTAAAAAACATATTGTGATAGCACAAAAAGCGAGACCCCGCTTACATATCAGAGCACATATTTGCACACCCTGGAATGTTGCCATTATTCAGTAAAAGTCCCATTTCCAGAATATTTTGCCACTGTGTAGTAGGAGGCCCTGTAAAAACACATAGTTTGAAACAGTGCCTACCTTGAGTTTTATGTACTAATCAGGTGAGGTGGAAGGTGGGAACAGAGGCGCAGTAAAGTGAAATGCATAGAATATTTTCCAAGCCAGGGCAGTTCACTGTCTGTGCTGCTCTTTCTGCCAGGCCAGTGTCACCTCTGCTGCAGCCAGATAACATTTGTAGAAAGGTTTCCAATTGCATATTCTAAAACCTGCAAGATTTATGATGTTATTTGGGTTTGGTGAGCGTCGTGCTTCCTTGAATATCCCTATACCTTCTGTATTATCTCCTGCAGCTGGTAACAAAGGTGATCTTTAACTGGAGTTTCCAAGGAGTTTTTTCATTGGACTAGGGGTCTTAAAGAGTCTTTACATTCATCTCTGCTACATTACTACCCTGAGAAGTTCCTCTGGTGTCATAAAGAATGTTAAAGGAAGTCTCTATAGCCTAAACTGGTGAAGACTCACCCTATTCTCATTGCACTGGGACAGGCAAGCCTGTACTGGAAAGCCGAGACTGCCTCCCTGCCATCACCAAAGTTAATAACATCTGAGCTGAGATGACTGACTGACTTTCTTTGCCGTGTTTAAAAGCCACCCCTTTCAGTGTCTTTAGGTAAAAACTCTCCCTTCCCCTTGTTTTCCCACTGAAGTTGCATTACTTGAATTTGTCTAGCATCTGGAAGTTCCTCTCAAATACAGTAGATGATATCTGTTTTACAATATTTTTTAATGTCCCACACTGATATATAACTGCAACAATGTAAGATATTAAAAAGCCTGTTCCCTTAAAATTTGTGGTTAATGCTTACTAATTTTCAGAAACGTTCAGATTGCAGAGCACGAGAAGAATTTGCTAAATTCTCCTTACAAGCATATCTTTGTCAGGCAGTCATAAAGTAAGTTGAAAGCAAAATGGTTTATAGAAAATTAGTTACACAGCCTGTAAAATGCTCTACAATGTTCTGCAAACAAAAGGGAAAATTTCCTGCAATTTCACAATTTTGTACTTGCTTAGATGGCCATTAACCAACAAGATGAAAATCAAATTTATCCTATTCATGCTATGAATTATCCATGATTAGCAGTGTATAGAATGGGATTTTCTAAAGCTCCTTTCATAGTCAAGGTAAAAGCACTTGGTAAAAAAAAAAAAAAAAAAGAAAGACAAACACCACAAGTATACTAAACCTGTATGGGATCAGAAAACTTGGCCTTTTCTTTAGCCCAAGATTGAATCTTTGCTGAGTGGCTCTTAGAAATCATGTTGCATAGAATCCTAAAAGTCAACTTTTCTTTGCCATTTCTAGTCTTGTTCCAGTACCTTATAATAATTTCTGCGGCATGTGATATCTCCTGCTTTTGGTATCAAATCTATATTGACTATCACCTTGAGTGACTGTTTCCCCTGTTACTTTCTTAGTGGTATGAATTCTATGCATACAACTTAAACTGGTCCTGTTGTATAAAACCTATGATCCCTCTACATGTATTTAGAAGTTGCGGTCCAAGCTCTGAAGAAATTGTCACAACCAGAGATAATTTACTCACAATACATTTTCTTTTTTTATTTGTCTTACTGTTTTCTGTGCTGCTGTAATGAACTTGAGTCATGCTTCGTTAGCTCTTCTGAACAAAGGTTCTGTATTCTGGGATACTCATATGAGCCCAGCTTTAAGAAATCTTCAGGTATCATAAGACTTGCAGTTACAGAGCATACCACGACCACAGGCCATGGTGGGGCTATGCACTGAAATAAGCTGGGAGTCGTATTTGCCTTCATGCCACTGCAGTGGTATGATCTAGGCTGCAACAGGCCCGTAAGTAAAAGAGACTGGAGTAGCACAAATGTAACATTTTCAGTTGTGATAACTATTTTAAAATATTGGCCAACTCTTTGTACACATCCAAACAACAACTTTAACAAATCAAAATCTATTGTAGCTACCAGAGAGGAAGGTCTTGCAGTAGACGTGTGTAGACATGAGTACAAATAAGCTACAACATCATTGTAGAGGTGGGTACAAAATTAACCACAATAATCATGTAGCCAGTATAAGGTCTTTCAACAGCCATAGCTGGAAGCTTGGGTGGAATCTTTTTGCAGGATCTAGCTTCCTTGGCCAAATAGCAAAAGCTAATGAAGATGAAAAGGGAGTAAGCAGCTTACCTGAGCCATACTATTAAAACATGGAGGTGGAGATGCTATTGTTTTATGAATTGTTAAAGTATATCTAAAATATAAAGAGACAGAGGTACAACTGTATTTTTCCTACAGTTGTGTGTTGATAAATACACAATTCAGAAGTATCAAAATTGGGAAAAAAGATGCTTACCCATATAGTGATTATCAAAGTCTTTTAGTTAAATGATGTTTACACTGTTCATTAATTGGTTTGGTACTTTTGAGAGCTACCCTGCCAGATTGACAATTATGTACTCTAAGCTTTTCACACACTGAATGGCCAAAATAAGCAGAGCTTTTCTGTGTATCAAATCCTCACCGTGTCTTGCTCAGTACTAAGAAGCTTGAGGGCTTTGTCGGTAATTTTTTATTCTTCAAGCCAATTTGTCCTCTTTTTTTTCTTTTTCTTAGACAATCACCAAGAGTGTTAAGTATTGTCAAATGCAGTCTGAATTTCTGTAGGTCTGAACTAAAACATTGAGCCCTCTGAAGACACCTTTTTCAAGGCTTCACATGATATTATTGAACGTTACCAGCTTGGTCAGTTTTGAGCTAGTAATATCAGTGACATGGCCCATATGTTCTTTTAAGTCTGTCAGACCACAGAGGTTTGCAACACCTACTGTCTTGCTTAGTAAGCAAGATCTATTGTGGACTTGAAACAAAAATCCCATATAAAGGACGGTGGTACAAGGAGTGACCTGATGTACGTATCAAGCCCCCAAAAGGGGTTTAGCATTAGGAAAATTCAGTTATTCTAGTTTGCTTAGTGACTGCATTTTGCGTGGACCACTGCTTTCCTGAGCCAGGGTCAGTGCGGCTCTGGCTGTGTAAGGTGGCAGCTGCTGTGGATTTTCTGCAGGACAGTGAGCTGGCAGAGGCCAATTTATGTCACTCATCCTCCCTTTGCCATGCAAGAAGATGGAAGGAGTAATAAAGGAATGTAGCCCATTCCGATATTCCTGGAGTGACAAAAGACTGCGTTAGGCCATGCACGGTAATGCTCGATCAGACTAAGTGCTCCGGGTAGTCTCCATCTCTCAGCGACTGCAATGTCATTGCTTACTTGAGCTTTTGGGTGAATCTGGGATATTACATATAATTTTTCATTTCAAGTTCCTCAGCTGCAGCAAACACGTTCCTAATGTTAAATAAAGGAGTAGTATTTTAGAGGTCTTTTTCTGCTTTCATGAAAATCCCATCAGGGCACAAAGCAAATCCTCAGCTCCTTTGTGCATTTTCAAACACTGAAAGAATTTGGACTGGTAACAGTTTGTCATGTATTGGTTTTTATGGCCATTACATCTTTAATGCGCTCTGCCATCCATGCTCTTCACAGTGTCCTGGACACTGAGAATCATCATCCCGCATGAAGCCAGACACCAGCATTAGAAGTGATTCGTAGTAAATGTAGGAAATTCTTCACTGTTGTAGTTGATTGATGGCAGCAACAGGACATTTCACTTGAGACTGCTTCAACACAGCTAATCTTAAGTCCAATTTAATACTAGACACAATTTTCCCATCATGCAGCTGGGTGACAGCAACATCAGAACTTTTATTTCATCTTATTCCTACACAGTTTAAGAAACACACATCCAAGGGCTGAAAAAGGTCAGTAAATTAAACAAGAACAAAAACTGGCATTATGTCTCTTCTTTCAAGTTTTCACAGAGAGTTTTCCATGCCTGTGTGCTCTGAAAAGGGCTGTAATCCAAATGACACACTGCTGATCCGGTGATCCAAAATGATTTTTAAGGCTTGGGCAAGTGCTGTGGGCTAAATTCAGCTTTTGCTTAGACCTTGTTCCAAATACAGAAACGTGTAAAGAGATGGTGAACTCTCGTGGTCAAACATTACAGCAGAGGTGTGGTTGAACCATTTCAGGGGTATAAATCCAAATTAAAATTCTGTGATGCAGAAAGAACAAACTAAGATTAAAGTAGGGGGAAGGTTGGGCACAGTACAGTTGTGGGCTAGAGCACTGTGATTGATCTCCTAAGGATATTGCAGTCTGTCCGAGAGGCCAACAGGAAAGCTGCTTATCGTGCGTAGCATTCATGACAAGTGAGCAGCTAGATTCTGACATGCTGTAGAAAAAAATTAAGACATGCAGATGCCAATCTGGCCCCTGTGAGCAAGCCAGTCCTGGGATTTAAAAGCAATGAGTTTCTTTTTGGGGTCTCTTCAGCATAGTGTTTTTGCTGTGCATGTGTATTTGCTCAGATACCTCCACCTTGCTGGCCCCGTGGGCGCTCTGTCTTTCTGCCAACAACTAGGTGCTTTTCACATTGCCTGCCACAGCCGTCTCCTACCTTGCTGCCTCAGCCAGCTGTTCCTGCCTTTACGTAGCCTGTGCCTAGCTCGTGTCCTGTCTGAACCTCCTTCCTTATTGTCTTGGTGTTGAATTGTGTTATGCCAATGTAATATTCTCTATTAGGTAAACTGTCTCCTTTCGGTTCAGTTGGGAAGGCGACCTTTAGTAATCGACAAGAAGCTTTATTGAATTTTACTGAATCGTACTACGATTAGGGTGTTATTTATGTTATTGTGATTTATTTTCCAGCATTAAATATACCACTGGAAAATCTTTTTATGAGTGTCTGAAGGTACGGGCTGTATGAGAAAGTATGCATTTATGTACATGTATACCAAGGCGGTTTATGCATTTTTATTCTTCCTGTATTACCGTTTTGCTTCCCTGTTGTTGTTTGTGAAGGGAGAGAAAAGTGCATTTTAGAGCCTCACTTACCAGTTTCTTTTAGCAAGTCTTTTCACAATTGAGGCAGAATACTTCATTACTGCAAAGGAAATTTTGATGCTATTAAAAACACAGTGTAAAATATGCAGAGAGACTAACTATCTGTTTAGAACTTGTGTGAAATAGAAATGTAACAGATACGATGCTACCTGTTTTGAATCACACCGCTGACAAAAATGCATGATTGATGCCAATAGCCCTATCTTTAATTATTGTATTCTTATAGCTTGCTTTGTGGATTAAAAATAAAAGCGAGACCTCATTTAGCCACTCTGTTTTGATGGCTTCCCTGTGCTTTAGGCATTGTTGTTAACCCAGGCTTGTTCTGTAAATTCCTGACTGTCAGGCTTTATTTCCTAAGCCTTCCTTTCTAGATTGGAATATACAACCATTTTATGCCACTAGGGTCAAAAGGAAGCCAGCTTGCATGAGGAGGGTTGAGCTGTCTTCTGTCTGGAACGTTATCGGTGATTTGCACAAGAAGTCCAGATGTTAAGAGAGAAGGGGCAGTCCTGTCAGCTGAATGTTTTTAAATATGTGCTTAGCTTCCAATCAGCTTCAATTTAAGCAAACTGCCTTAAAGCACCAGCAGAATTCAACAGGGGATGAATACTTGTGTTGGCAGGTACAAGTCTTTGCTAAAAACCCTAACAAGTGCTAGTCCTTGCAGCCTCCCATACAGACTGTATTATGTTCTAATTTGATCACAGAAACACCCAATAGAAGGAAGAATAGATTGGTCAAGACTCTGAGCTCCAGGCAGAGTTAAACATAAAATGTAAATGTGGACTGTTCTTTACCAACGTAACAACCTCAGCTCACTAAAGACAGCATTTTACAACTGTATATATGAATCTTATAACACGTTACTGTATCTTTACAAATGTAAAAATGTGTATTACTTAATTTTTGCATTCTTCTGTAACATCTTCACATTCACAGGCCCCGGTTCTCTTGGGGCAATTTAACCAGTCTGATACCTGCTAGAAGGGCAACACAGCAGGAAACAATCCAGATTTCTGGATTGCAGTGATGGTAACTTCCTAACACATGGGAGCTGATGGGGGCAGGTGTTCTGGCTGGACCTCATACTTACAAGCAAGGAGGAACTGGTCAGATTGTGAGGTTCAGGAGCAGTCTTGGTTGCGGTGACCATGAGATTGTGGAGTTCAGATCCCTGCAAGGAGGGAACGAAGCCAAAAGACAGGACCACAACCCTGGTGTTCAGGAGAGCAGAGTTGTTCATGTTCAGATGTCTGCTTGGAAGAATCCCATGAGATACAGTCCTAGAGATAAGAGAGTCCAGAATAACTGGTTGATTTTCAAGGATCTCCTCCAAGCTCAAAAATGGTCCCCTTCCAAGTGCAGGACATGAAGCAAATGTGGCAGGAGGCCCACATGGATGAACAAGTAGCTCTGGACAAAACTCAGAAATGAAAAGGAAGCATACAAGAGGTGGAATCAGGGCCAGGTGGCCCAGGAGGAATACAAAGATTCTGTCTGAGAGTGGAGGGATAGGATTAGGAAAGCCAAAGCCCACATGGAGTTGAGTCTGCCAAGGGGCATGGAGAGCAACAAGAAGGGCTTCTAAAGATACAAGAGCAGCAAAAGGAAGACTAGGAATACTGTGGGCCTGCTGCTGTGTGGGTTAAGGGACCTGGTGACGTGGAAATGGTTAAGGTACTCAATGCTTTTTTCACCCGTCTTGATGAGTAAGACTGTCCTTCAGGAATCCCAAGCCCCTGAGACTTGTGAGAAAGTCTGAAGCAATGGTGGAAGACGATCACATTAAGAAACATTTAAACAAACTGGACGTACAGATGTCTATGGAACCTGATGGGATGAACCCATGATTGCTAAGGGAGCTGGCCACTGTTACTGCAAGGCCACTCTTGATTCATCAACAACTTCTATAATGGATGATGGCACAGAGTGCACCTTCAACAGGTTTGCAAATGAGAGAAAACTGGGAGGAATGGCTGGTACACCAGATGGTTGTGCTGCCACTCGGAGGGACCTTGATAGTCTAGAGAACTGACCAAACTGAGCCTCATGATGTTGAACAAAGGGAAAAGCAGAGTCCTACACCGAAGAAGGAATAACTGCCTGCATCTAGTACAGGCTTGGCACCAACCAGCTGCGGTTTAGCAGAAAAGGCCTTGGGGGTCCTGGTGGACAAGTTGAACATGAGCCAGCCGTGTGCTCTTAAGACAAAGAAGGCCAACAACTCTCTGGGCAGAATTAGGAAGAGCATTGACAGCAGAGTGGGGGAGGTGATCCTCCTCTACTCAGGTCTGGTAAGGCCACCAGGAGTATTGGGTCCAGTTTGGGGCTCCTCGGTACAAGAAGGACCTGGACATACTGAAGTGAGTCTAGCAGAGGGCCACAAAGATTATAAAGGGGCTGGACCATCTTTCATGTAAGAAAAGACTGAGAGAGCTGTAACTATGTAGCCTGGAGAAAATAAAGCTTGGGAGAAGATCTTAGTATGGAAAAATACCTGATGTGAGGAAGTAAAGAACATGGAGTTAGGCTCTTCTCAGTAGTGTCCAGTGGTAGGATAAGAGGCAATGGGCACAAACTGAAACACCAAGAAATTCCATTTAAACATGAGAAAACCCTTTTTCACTGTAAAAACACAGGATGAAGTTTCCCAGGCAGGTTGTAGAGTTTCCATCCTTGGAGATACTCAAAACCTCCTGACTGGATATGGTCCTGAGCAACCTTCTCTAGGTGAAACTGCTTTGAGCCAAGGGGTTGGACTAGATGATCTCCAGAGGACCCTTTTAATCTCATAGATTCCGTGATCTGATTTTTCTTCTGTCTCCTGCTGGGACATTGTCTAATTTTGAACACCTGAACACAAGAAAACACTCTTTCACTGTGAAGGTTGGTCAAACAGTGGAACAGGCAGGTTGTGGAGGTATTCAAACTCTGACTGGACATAGTCCTGGAATGCTTGCTCTAGGTGACTCTGCTTGAGCAGGCAGGGGCAGACTAGATAATCTCAACAGGTCTCTTCCAACCTAAATAATTGTGTGATTCTGTGAATATAAACTGGTGCAGGCACACACAAAGTCTTTAAGAAGAAGTTGAGAAGAGGCTGAGTTCTTCTATATTTTGAGTTTCATTTTTCCTGAAATTTTATGAGGCACTTTTACATAGAAACTCAGTAGCAAATAAAAATGGTCTTTTCCAATGTGAACACAACTTAACTTTACACACAAACACAAGGAACCGTAATGGTGCATAACTTACTGATGTTGTGTTTGCAAATAAGCATTAAAGACATAAACTGCATTACTTGTGAAGGATTGTAAAAAACCCTGATATTAGTGACCATTCATTCAAAGATGGTTTAATGTAAAGTAACACTACATTCTGCCTGTTTGACCCTAGCTTCTACTGGAACAGCTGTGACTGGTCCAATGAGTGTAGTGGTTAAGTTTTCAGGTGAATCTTAAGTCCGCATTCTTTGTGTGGAAGCCTGGAAGTTAGTTCTTTGAACTCCTGGCATACCTCTTATCACTAATGTTTTGGCAACTCATGGATGTAAACTCCTGGCCAGTGCTGCGTGCTTCCACTTCTCTTTTCTCCTGTGGGATTGCAGCAGCAGTGACACAAAGCTTTAAGTGCACAGATGCGTGAATGATTTGTGAAGTACTTCAAAGATCATTGGCCCAGATCTGCTTATCTACTATATATAGATATGTTTTATACTTTTAGGTAATAGTTTGACATCAGATGAATCCTGTATTACTTGTCTTTCTTGAGCACAAGCAATGCACGAGATAGAATTGATGTTACTTGTTCCTGAACAATAAGTCATTACGATCTGCATGAATAAATCATAAGGAGTATCAACCAAGGGCAACTGAGTAGATAGAAGTACAGTTTATGCTTCAAAAACATACTAAAGTAATGGATGTCACATTAAATGATAAAACTTCAGTAAGAAGTCAAGTGGCAAATAAAAAACTGAAAAGTAAAAAAGAAAACAACTTGCACATATAAACCAGTTGAAGCAATATATTAGAATACATTTTAAAGAGTAATAAATTAGAATCATGTAAGGAAGTTTTATAAAAACATACTATTATAGCTGATTATGTTTTGACAGTGTAATAAAACTTTATAATGCATGTGGTTTGACTGATTTTGATGATAAAATTATCTTTTTCTTTTGCAGAAAATGATGAGGTCATCCGTGTTTCATATGTTCATACTAAGCATGGTGGCAGTAGATGTGATCGTTGCTGCTAGTAACTACTACAAAGGAGAAAATTTCAAGAGACAATACGATGAATTTTACCTAGCTGAGGTGAGTGTGCTGAAATGACTATCGGGATATTTTTCAAGATAAGCTAAAGCAGAAAATGTGAATGTCAAGCACATTTTAGTATGTGATTTTTTTATTCCCTTAAGCGTTCCAAGAGTTCTTTGCTAACTTGTTCAAGTTCCTCTGTCTGACAATGGCTGACAGCCCTATCTTACAACCTTTTGAAAGGTAATTTCCTCAAACAAAATGTCAGTGGTAATGAGCTGAGGCTTAAGTATAACATCTGCAGGCAATGCATGGCTGCTGTCTTGCTATCTTTCTCTAGCAGGAGTGTAACATCCAGAAGAATTTAACTTTAAATGACAAAACACTGTCTTTAAAGAATATAGTACTTCTTCCTAAATCATCTTTATTTGACATATACTTAGCTGCAAGAAGGTCCTTAAGCATAACCAAAATAGTGTTGTAAATAGCTTGGCTTCAGCAACCTCAAGAGCACACTGCAAAAAAAAATATATGTTTATCCAGTCATGAATTTGGTGAAGGGGGAGGCTGTGCTCCTGAACCAGTGAAGTGGAGGTAAAAAGTTTCTTTACAGGTGACATTCTGGCAGGGAGCATGCTTAAGTCATTAGCTGGTCAAGGATTTTACTGTAGAGCATGCACTAGAGATCCTAGAACCTTCCCTACATGTCTTTTTAGTACTATTTAATTCAGTTAATAAATAAATAAATAAAGTCTTTGGTACTAACATACAGGCATGGCTTCAAATAGGTGTATGTTTTTCCTTAATCAAGAGTGAAATCAGTATTGTTGCATTCTTTATTAAAAAATACATACTTCCATGGGCACTGTGAATTGTCTTTATCTGAGTATAAAGCTACCAGTGCTGAAATTCACTGAGATCATTTCTCTGAAAGTGTTGATGGGGTTACCTGGATTGGGGACATGTCTAGCTTTATGGTTACTGCAGTTTCTCTGGCTTCCATAATTTCACGGTCCTTCTGTGGTGCCAGAAGCGACATTCTTAGGCTAGAGTGCATGACAGCAGTATATTCCTTGTGATTCATCTGCCATTGGTATTGCCTTTTTGGTGACCAATATACCGATGGCAGAGGAATCACAAAAAGTTCAATGATTTGTACTCTTTCGGTTTTAAATGTCTAAATACATTTGAGAGTCAGACTCAAGTGCCCAACTTTAAACCCTTTAGTCCATAACATTATGATGCTTTATGAATCTTCCTTTTTTTAAGGGAGGTTGAGTTGATACCCATTTTTTACTTGATCTTAGTTTTGGAATTTATATCTGAGCTCTTCAAATCTTATGAAGCTTAGTGCAGATTGTGGAGATATCAGTACTGTGTCATGCTCTGTTGTCTCTCATGCTGCTGTAGATAGTTGTAGTTTGCATGAACACTGAATAATTGTTGGCCCAGTCAACAATTACAAGAATAATTGTGAAATTTGTTATCTTTATTTTATCTCAAGTTCTAAGCATATTCAAAAAACTACATGAATGTGAAAGGGGATGATCCCGGGAATAAGATATCAGAATAAAACCAACGAATGCTGGATTCTCTTATGACATCCCCCCCAGATTTGGTGAGAGAAGTGAGGACAGAGAAAGTTATTTTAATCTCTGTCACAAGGAGCTCAGCCCCACCCAGCCACTCACTCACTCTCCGCCAGTAGGATGGGGAGAGAATTGGCAGGGTAAAAGCAGAAACAACCCAAGGGGTGAGATAAAGGCAGTTTAAGATGTAAAGCAAAAGCCACATGCACAAGCAAAGCAGAAGAAGGAATTCATTCCCCACTCCCCATGGGCAGGCAGGTGTTCAGCCATCTCCAGGACAGCAGGGCTCCATCACACCTAACGGGGACTTGGGAAGACAAACGCCATCGCTCCCAACGTCCCCCCTTCCTTCTTCTTCCCCCAGCGTTATATTACTGATCATGACGTCCTATGGGTGGGTTATCCCTGGGGTCAGTCGGGGTCAGCTGTCCCGGCTGTGTCCCCTCCCAATTCCTTGTGCCCCCCCAGCCTGCTCGCTGGTGGGGTGGGGGGAGAAGCAGAAAAGGTCCTGACTCTGGGTGAGCCCTGTTCAGCAACAGCTAAAACATCCCTGGGTTATCAGCACTGTTTTCAGCACAAATCCAAAACAGCACCATACAAACTACGATGAAGAAAATTAACTCTACCCCAGCCAAAACCAGTACAATATCCTAGACCGGAAAGAAATAATTAAGTCAGCATTAAAGTCTGAAACCATGAACTTTTCATGGTAGGCATTTTTGCTTTATGCCCAGGATACAGCAAGTGGAGCCTGGATTCTTAACAAAATAGCATTAATTCTATTTATATTCAAAATAGGAAACGCTGCATGTGCTATTTCTATTTTGGCACTGAATATATAGTATAATTATGCTTTTATTAATCAGTGCTAGAAACACGCTCTTCAACATCTATTTCAAGTGTAGGGCTTGGGGTGGTTTTTTCCAACAGAAATACTTGCCAGTTTAATAATTCAAGATGAGTATGTCATGTAGACTGGTGTGTTATAACTGTGTCCTATAAGAAATGTCCAGTTTTCTTTAAAGATAAAGTTTTCTGTTCCTGCATAGCTTAGATTATTGATCTATTAGTGGGGAGGTTGTCAGAAAACTAATTTGTTTACATTCTGTCTGTTTACATTTCTAAGTATATGAGGTAAATTAGTCTGGAATAAAGAAAGGTATTTTGTTTATTTGTAAGGCATACTCTTTTGGTGTCCATTTGCTGTTTTTCTTTTCTTTTTTTTTATCTGTGATGCTTTTACTACAGACACTGTAAAAATCAAACAGGAACAAACTCCTAGTATCTTATGGAAGGAGGTATAAAATATGGTATCAGAAGAGCAGAAGAGTAAAAAAATTCCTGGGAGAGAGAAGAAATTGATAAGCTGGTGTCACTTCCTACTCGGTTATTGTAAAACTTGTTCTTTGCAGCACAGGGCATACAAAGAAATTGGTTTCTAAGAGCCTCGAAGAGGCTGAATACTCAAACAATGCAGATTATTCCACAGTGGCTGGTTTGTTTCTTTGGTGAGGGAGACTGGTTGGAGCAGGATGCACTGCTCTTGCTCTGTATCTTCCATTAGACTAGGCTGCAGAAAGCTTTCCCTCCAGAGAGAGCTGACTTGATTGGGGATTCTCTTTGCTACAGTAAATGGCCAGACGGACTACAGCAAACATCTCTGGTTTTCTGATATGTTTTCCAGAAGTTGTCTTGGACTGTAGGAGCAGACATGTCTAATAAAATAGCTCACTTGGTCCATTCTATGGAGCACGCATTGTAGTGGCCTAGAACTGTAGAAATATATCCACTTAAATTCAGGAGACAAATCTAACTGAAGTTATTGAGAGACCCAGTACCAAGAAAAAAAAAGTTCTCTTGGTTCAAAAGAGAAGACAGACTCAAGAGAAAAGGAGGCAAAGGTTAGACAGTAAGATAAAAGATAGAAATGAATTCTAAACCCAGATCCCACTGGTTGCATACTTTTGTATACCCAGTAGTAAATAAGAGTTTCTGATAAGCATTTCAACTTGTATACATCAGCCCTGCAAATTAAGCAAAACCAGAATTTTACAGGGTGGCTCAAAACCCCAGTGCAGTATCTGAGAACCTGGAAAGAGTAGAGCTTCAAACTCATTTTGGTAATTGTTATTGAGGATGTTGACTTTACCCGCTCAATACCTAGACAGAATAGTGATGGATGCTTGTTTTTATATGCAACTGCCACATTGTCTTCCATTAAAAGATGTTACCGACTACAAGTCTTACTGGAGATGTGTGAGATTCCTACAAGTACTGCTTTAAAGGGTCTGAAAACCGGAATTCAAAACCAGGTGCTCCTATAGATTTCCTCCTAGGTTCTTTTTGCAGTCTGTCCCCTTGCACTGCTGCCTTTGTGTAGCGTTTGCCCTGTCCTGGCTGAAGGAAAGATTGAGTGCTGCATCAAATCTGGTAAGCAAGGGAAGTGCTGGAGGTCTGTGCCCTTAATCCTACGGATCCCGCTGGGGAAAATTCTTGTCTTTCACAACGGCTTGATAACCTTTCAAGTAAGGCACAGTTACAGAGAAAACTAGTTGGGTCTGTCACTATTGGATGTTGGCTGATACTGAGCTCTGCCTCTGAAAAAAAAAAAAGTGTTAAGGGGCTACTGGCAAAAGTTAATGTCGCTGAAGGCGACATTAATAGCATAAAACGTCCAGGCGACTGAATGGGAGGTAGCCCTCAGAGAACTAGCCCATTCCTGGTAGCTCCTCTTTGGCCTCCCCAAAGCAAAATAGGCAACCTGGTGAAGGGTGGCTGCTCATGTGTTCCACCTGCTTTTTCTCTGTTGGTCTGCTCTGGCTTCTTATGTGAATTTGCCTTTCCCCTGTCTCTACAGCATTGAAAGGAGTGATTTCAGTTTTTAAAAAGTCTACAAAATTTTATTACATTTCATACCTATCAAAAACTTCTAGTCAGATATTCTGAATCTTCTCCTGTAATTAATTACAAGGAAGGAAAAAAATACAAGCTCTGTCAGCAGGAAGACAGGTGTATAAATGTAATCAGATGTTATGCAAACCGTTTGATAAATTTTTAAGTGCTAGTGGTTTGAATTCATTTGACAAGCATGTAAAATGCAAATGATCCCGCCCACACATTTTTAGAATAAATTAAAATACACTTAACATCGTATTTGTTAGTCTTGTCCTAATAGGAAGCCTATGTACTCCGAAGTATGTGTGTGTGTGTATTTAAATGGCATTGTTATTCCACCTGCTCTGAAGATGAATTCTAGCTGCTTTCTGCCCACTGTTACATTTTTGCTAATTCACCTCCCTCATTCCTTCAGGACTCAGGGTTTTTTCCTTTAAAAGTGAGCTTTCATTTTAAAATTTTTGATAAAACATTTTCCTTGTGTTTCAGATAGAGATTTTCATGGAAAGGGATAGTTTCTTCAAACTTGGCTCATTGTTCTCCTTGAGCTCTTTGAGCTACCGGTACAAGGGCTGAAAAACTGGCCAGATACATTCAAGAATATGAGCATGAAACTGTCCCTACACTGTTACGACCGAAATCACACAAATATTGCTTGGAAGTATTTCTTTCCTAATGTGAAGAATTTTTTTGAGTGCTATGAAGCATTTTGCCTTGGTTTAATCATTCAGAGAACGTTCAAAGCCTAATAACTATTTTGCATGCCTTGAGGAAGCCCTATAATATAGCTGGTACCACTGCTCATACACAGCTGTGTGGACTAGAGGAATAAACATTGGACATAAACATCAGTGTTTAATTTCCATCTCCACTCCTGCTTATGACAGTCCTGTACGCATAAAATATGTAAAATATTATTTAGTTTTCTCACAAACCCCCTCTTTCATGTTGATAAATATATTTTTGATGGACTGGAGTTTAGATTTTAAATAAATGTAAGTACTTAAGGCAGCATCCCAGAGATTGTCACTGTCAGATTCAGGATTAAAATCTTAGTCTCTAATTTTGTCACCCCTGCCAAATCCAGTAAACCTTACGGCCAACAGTCAATTAATCTCTCCATCTTAAAAGACTATTAATACTTTTGCTCAAAGGAGGTTTGAGCTGTATTTTGTTAATATTTGCACAGCACTTTGAAAGTATTAGCTGTATATAGATGCCACCTAATGCTGTTTCAGTGTCTCTTTTAAGCCCCAAAGTGTGTAAAGAGAGGAAAATTGCTGAGTCAAGGAAAAAATTTTTTCCATTGGCTTTCCTGGCTGTTGGGAAGTGAGGGGGAAAGTATCTCAGAGTATATACAGTGGTAAAATAAGAAGGCAGGTGAGGAAGAAGAATGTCTAGCCAGAAGGATTATTGGTAGTGAGAGAAGTAAGAGAAAATAAATCTTGAAGATGTGAACCTATGCAAAATTGTCTCCCTTTTTCAAGCTAAACATTGTGCATTTTAGTGCATAAATATTTCAAGAAAGGCCTCTGGAAGAATCCTACAGTCATCCAAAGCCTACTGGTAGATTTCTTCCCCTGTACTTTCTTTGCTCAACTTCTTTAACACCATTTCTTTTTAAAATTGTGAAAATCTACTGATTCTGGGCAGATTTTGAATTTCCTCTTCTTTTAATTTGTTCTAATGCTTAAGCCCCATCACCCCTTTTCTACCTGTTTTGGTTATCATATTACTGTGGATGTTTTAGAAAATTGCAGTAGCAGTTTTCAAACAAGAAGCCTTTAAACTTTGGTTTGTTCCTTAGATCTCTTAAAATTCTTCAGACAGCTCGTATGTGTTGCTTCATATTTTGGAAAAAAATCTCATCCTTTTTTTCCTTTGTGTATACAAAGTGAAAGGTCAGCTGGATGGATTTATTTTTTCATGCTTTTGGAATTGTGGAATCTACATGTCTGTGTTGAGACTTCAGAAAATTTTATAAAATGTACATTTTAAGGAAGAATATGAGCCAATATGAGGAAATCTACTACTGCTTGTTTATTCTGTTCAGAGTATGAGTGGTTTTGTTAAATATTATGGAGATCTTTATTTGTGCCGTACAAAACCTTGATAGACATCATGATATAGAAACTTGTAATTTAACTCTAGTGTTTTGAATGCATCTTTCTTGTTTTATATGTTCATCTAGGTTGCTTTTACAGTTCTGTTTGATTTGGAAGCTCTCCTGAAGATCTGGTGTTTGGGTTTCACAGGATACATCAGCTCATCTCTTCACAAGTTTGAGTTGCTGCTTGTAATTGGAACCACTCTTCATATTTATCCAGACCTCTATCACTCCCAGTTTACATATTTTCAGGTATGATCAGCTACTTTTACTTTTTACTTTATATATCAATTAAAAACATTACCTATCAACTTTTCCCTCTCATTTACTTCCATTCTCAAGACTACTGATGTTCTCACAATATTGACTCATTTTGAGAATATCTTTAAAATAACAAATATGTCTGTTCTTAACTATGTTTATTGGGGGGATTTACAGAAATAGGATTCCTTCTAACTTTGCTGAAGGAGTCCTTTCTGTTTTCAGTAACTCCTATTTCTTATCTGAGCTACACTGTTCAGTACTTTCTGGATGAGTTTATTCACTGTCCTTCATTAAGCCTTGACCTTGCATACAGCTGTTTACAGCATCACCTTCCTGTAGTGTCCACCACCACTTTCCCAGCTTCTGTCCCTGAGGCCTCAGTACACTTGCTGTTGCTTCTCCAAATCTTCATGTCTGTGGCAGTCACATGCCTAACTAAGAGTCTCTGCTCCAGTTATTGTGGGTCTCCTGAGGTAATTTCTTCAGAATCACCATAGTGTTTGCTTTTATAGCTCTCCAGTCATTCCTTATCTAGAGGGAGAGTGTGTTTAGTGAGGCTTTTCGTACATTTTCACTTTGGGGAAGAGCAGGAAGGAAAGGCAAAGACTGATTAATTCAGACTTCTGATTCTTCCTCTGTCAGCCAGCCCAACCAATTCCCCATTCATCTTCCTTGAAGTGCTTAGGGTTGCTCCAGTCGTGGGAGAGACTGCTGAGATTCATTATAATGTATTATATTCTACAGTGCTAAAGAAACAGATTTTCTAAAAAAAAAGTTAAAGGATTTGTATCTGTCCATTATTCAGCAATGGATTGGCATGGTGAATAATTAATAATTAATAAAGGCAAATAATAAATAGTCAGACAGAGTCTTGTCAATAAATGTGATTAGCTACGGTGACACATATTGTAATCAAGTGAGTACAATATGGGGCGAGCAGTCTTCCCAAGTGTGGGTTGAAATACAGTGGCCTTTTCAGGCTTCTGCAAATGCCATCCTGTATTTTTTTTAAATGGTTCTACAAACCTGCTCAAGAAAGCTTTCAGGATGACAAATTCTATTTTCCTTTCACCTTGTATCATTTGAAGGATTTTAGATGGTTATAGCTTTGATTTTGCTGTCCAAATATATAAAATGTTGTTATTCAATGTGGCATGATATTTCTAACCTGCAAGAAAGGATGATCTGTGAGTGCCATTGCACTCTTGTGTCAAAACTACACAGGAAACCTAGCTGGGAGCTCTCAGTTAAAACGGTTAGCAGCTTAGTTGGTCCATACTTATTACAGCAGAGTCCACTTAGCTCTCGTGATTTCTTTCTAGGAATTTGAAGTATAAATTATGAACATGTTGGACTAAATGGGTAACATCATCACTAACTCATAGGATTGAAAGTATAATTAAAATGTAGCCAGATGTTGATAATAAAATAATAATTCTTTTCTTTTTAATGGATTTAATTGGTTTCGTGGGGCAGGGGGGGTGGTGATTTGGGGTTTTTTAAATTGCTAGCTTTTATGACAGAAAATGTCAGGATGTGATTTTTTTTTCCCAAAGTATATGAGAGACATACATTTTACAAGCAGAAACACCTGCTACACTGAAAGATTTGGGTTGTATTTTGCAATCCAAATCCCCTAAGAGGCAAATGACAGTAAGGTTGGAAAATACTTTACCTTTGATGTCAGCGTGTGAAGGAGGTATGCACCGTATTCCCCCACAATTAAGCTTCTGGGCAAGCTAGATAACACATTTTCAAATCAGCCAAGGTCAAAAAGTCTTTTTCACATGGATACATCTTGACGTTAGCCAGATTTCCAGGCCTTTAGGTATTAATGATGACAGGTTTAATGTGTTCCTTGTTAGCCAACAAAACAGATTACTGAAAACAGAATTTGACACATTCCAGGATAGCAAGCAGAAATATCATTTGGCTTATCTAGTCATCCTTAGCATATATTTCAGTCTCCATTAGTCACTGGTCTTTATCATTACCTTTTGCCAACACATCATTCACTCTTCACCACATTGGCTATCGTCCACCCTCCCACCTATCTTTCTTGCATTCACTGTACATTCATTCAAAACACTTTGCAAAGCCTTCTGTGAAAGACTACAGCAAGCACCATACCATGACTATAATCTGTAGAACACAAAATCAGTGGAGAAGTGACAGAATTTGCATATTATTGCAGAGACCTGTAATGAACCGGCATAAAAGGGAGAGATTTAAACAGAATTTGACCTATACTGGAATGAAGAGGTGGTATTGTATTTGTGCTTGGGGAAAATACTGCTGAGTCATTTTCTGAATAAATTTCATCTCTTTTAGGATATGCAGCCATTCCTTGTAACAAAGCTGTGGTTCCTCTTTTGTACTTTTCATTTTGATTTGGTTTTTAACATAATCTTATATTTAATCGAAATAGTGCACCTTCTACAGCTCTTAAATTTAATACAAGTTGCAATCCAATTACATAGAATGCATAAATGTTCATTAGAGTGTACTTTTGCTAGATTCAACTTGTCACCTAATGAAAATAAATGAAAAAAGCAAGTACTATCAATAAGATCAGTGTGTTGCTTAAAGGTCAATTAAAGTTCCCCAAAGGAAGGGGGGGGGGGGGGGGGGGGAAGTAAGGCAGATAATACAGTTTATCTAAACCACAACTCAGAATACCGACAAGCGTGAAATCTTCACCCCACTGGGGTCAGTGCTGAAACTAGTATTGATGGGAACAGAGCTAACATTTACACTGCGAGTAGATCTTGTAAGTAAGAAGGCACCATGTTTAATGTTCTTACTACTTGGAAATCTCACTCATTGCACCGTCTGTCACTGTCTTGGTAACCAGTTTCATGTACTCAGATTACATGTAATGTGATCACGGTACCAATGTGAAAGAAAGGACTTTATCTCACCTTGTTCTAATGTTGTGAAAGTTAAGCTGTCTAGTGTAACCTCTGTATCTAGGACCCTTTTTAACTACTGAGGACAGTGAAGGCTCGTCCCATCTCACACAAGGGGTCTGGTATGTTTGGTATAAATTGTTCTTTTGAGTTGGCTTACTCTCTCTCTCTCCTTTGGCAGTAAAGCCTAGATGACTAGCATATTCTGTGTACCTGACAGATAGGTAGGGAGATGAGTTTCATGCAAAATGCAAAGGTTTACATTATTAGCAAGCTACAAGGTACAGTGAACTCCTTCTGTGAACAACTTCTGTCAAACTTACTTTCTTGCCAAAAACAGCACAGTAATTGTATTTGACTTGTACATAAGGTCAGCCTATAATTGCACTGTAATTCCTACCTTTCAGTTTCAATATGATTCTTGTGGAAATAGAGGCTATGCCTTGGACTAGAGAGTCTCTTTGTTTGTAAGAACTGCAGAATCTCAGTTGCCCCATATGCTGCTGTCTGTTGTCTCCAGCAACTGCTGTTGCTGCCACTGCCTCTTGTTGACACTGATGTTCATGTCACTGTTTGTGCCACCATCAGTGGCGTAAATAGGAGAACCAGCGCTGTCAGCAGCTTTTCCAAGGTAGACTCCGCAGTTAATGGGTCAGGAATTCCACACACAATCACAGTTCTGCTGCCACTACTAATACTGAGAGGTGTCAAATATGTGAAATATGTCAGGGGCACACAATAATGTTTCCTCTGATATTGAGAAATGCCACCCAAACTTTCCCTTGTTGTATGTAGTATGAAATAGCAAAATATGTTCATTACCAAACTTGCTAGGTTATAAGGTACACAATGCCAAGCAATTTTGCCTTGGGTCACTGAAATGGAAAGATGACCTGTGGAAGAAGAGTTGGCAGTTCTTTATGTGAATATGTAACCTGGTGTAACCAATACCGTAGAATCATAGAAAAATCTAGGTTGGAAGTGGCCTTTTAAATTCATCTCATCTAGCCTGCTGCTCAAAGCAGAGCTTTCTTCAAAGACTGTTCAGGACCCTGTCCATTTAGAATAAATATGAATTTTTAACAGTGATGATAATCAAACTGGAGCAATTTACCTAGCACTGCAGTAGATTCTCAGTTGCTAAATCTAGACTGATATATTTTGACCTTTGCCTGAAGCCATTCTTATGTTTGGTAACACAGAATAAACCTTCACTGGTCCGTAATTCCACACTACATTCAGATTTACTAACTGTGGTGTGTTTTGCTTATGTCTTTGTTCCCTTTGTTACGCCCAAAACAGCTTTATCCAACTGCATTTCTGTGATAATTCTTCATGATTGGTGAGTTGATTATAGCCTTGAGGGCCTTCAGTATCCTCCCATGCCTGTACTCTCAAGACCTCTGCTGTCAAGACCTCCCATGCCTGTATGCCTCAATGCTCCATTTTATGAAAGGGTCATGGATAGCTCATTCTATGCAAAATTACAGCTTGTTATTACTATATATTAGAAAAAAAGAGATATGTAACAATAAGCATTACACCACACAATCATAGAAAGCTAAGCAAAAGACAAAGTAGGTTAACAGTTACCTGGTCATTGGGTAACTGCTGTTGCTAGCTAAAACAAATCTCCAGGCAGGCCAAGATAAGTACAGACAAAACCTGACAGGTTCTAGGGCTTGTGTTCTTAACCTAACACACGAGTTGTGGTCTCTTACAAGGAGTGGCAACCTGATATTTACTGGGCTACAAGGCTGTAAGTCTCTTTTTGGCCTTGAAGTTTCTGATCCTGTGAGTAGTTGTTGATTAATGTGATAATCAAATAATTAATGCTGTTTTATTTTCTTTGCAGGTTCTTAGAGTAGTTCGGCTTATAAAGATTTCTCCTGCTTTGGAGGATTTTGTGTATAAGATATTTGGACCCGGGAAAAAACTTGGGAGTTTGGTGGTATTTACTGCCAGCCTTTTAATCGTCATGTCAGCAATCAGTTTACAGATGTTTTGCTTTGTGGAAGAACTGGATAGATTTACAACTTTTCCACGGGCAAGTATGAAAAACATTGATTACTCGTTGCTTGTTATTATTTTCTTATCATTAATAAGACGTTTTCTTACCATTGATGGGGGACTTTGCAGTGTTAGGTTAACAGTTGGACTCAATGATCTTAAAGGTCTTTTCCAGCCTAAACGATTCTATGATTCAATGATTCTATCATATTTGTTATTATATTAGTCTTCTTCCTTTCCTGAGAACCATGGAGCAGTTCATCTCCATATGTGTAGATAAAAGAATTGTATTTTCTGGGTATAACAGTCTTCCTGTAGTCCTTCAGTAGTGAAATTTGTCTTTCTTTGGGTTAGGCATTCTACTTCTGCTGTTGAGGGAATACAGAGAAATTTTACGTATGCACCCTGATGATAACACAACAAAGCATATGGCTTAATGGTACTCTAGCATGTTACAGAAAGAGGATCCATGTCCGCAATCGTGAATATTAGCCACAAAATTTATATAAAACATGTCTACACATGATTTATATCTTCATATTATAAAAGCGGTTGTTCTTGATTTGTACAGGAATGCTTGTTTTACACAGGGTTATAAAACCTGTCTGCATTGACAAAATAAGTGTTTGCCTTTTGGGTATAAATAATGGATATTTACGGGCATTGCGTTAATTCAGAACAGAACATTGAAAATCAGTGGAAATTGGAGCTAACGTATTTATTGAAGCACACTGTTCTGAATGAAAATACTGCCATTTCTTTAATAATGGATTAGACTGAGTGTACATGGATTCGTTCCAGTGACAATTTATTTGTTTCTGTCATTCCAGCTTGGTTATCCAATGTATCTATTTTAGTGAAAGTGCATTGGCTGGAACAATTAAATAACAAAGAATAAAGCAGCCTCAAGGGTCATGCATTTAGCAAATAAAATGGCTCGGCAACATTTTGTAATTATCAATCTGGACTTGATGTATGGGAAGTTCGCCATCAAATGTAAGACAAAAAATACCTACCCACAGGGAATAATGTTACACCATGCTTTCTATTTTGGAAAACTTGCTTAGAAAAGCAGCCAGTAGGATCATTAAGAATTCAGTATAATTCATTTTTTAAATGTTTAAAAAAACAAGAAAAATATAATAAAACTTAAGCTTTTCTAAGGAAGTCAGGCCTCCATCTCTAAACTGGGTGATATTACCACCAGGTGGTATGCCCAGCCCCCATGTATAATTTCTGAAAAAAACTTCCACCTGCAAGTTTGAAATCACCGTGGAATTTTTTTTTTAGAATTATTTTTATTTTTTATGTAAAATGACAATGAAAGTCCTGAATGAATTATTGTAGTATAATTAAAATAAGGCAGATTCACAACCATCTGCTTTCTTGGGCCCCCCTTCCCTCCGGGGCTGTATCCCATGGAACTCTACCAAGCAGATCCCCGAAGAGGCCAAAGTCTGCTCTCCTCAAGTCCAGGGTAGCGAGCTTGCTGTGCACCCTCCTCGCTGCCCTAAGGGTCTTGAGCTCCACCATTTCACGGTCACTGCAGCCAATGCTGCCCTTGAGCTTCACAATCCCCACCAGCCCCTCCTTGTTGGTGAGAATAAGGTCCAGCATAGCCCACATAACAGAAGAGCAAACCTAAAATGGCCAGGACTGTTGCTGTGGACCTTTTCAGTTACAAATACAGAGAGGACAAGCACACTAACAAAGACGGTGACACTAGAGGCTAAATTTTGTGTTTGTACAATAAAGTGCTTTCTACACTGAAACGGGCAAAACCTAAAATGATTTTGAAACTGTAAGTGCTTTATAAGAAGGCACAGTATGGGGTTTGGAACAAGTAGACCTCCTCCTTTCGCTAATGCCTCTAAATTGCATGTTTTCACATGGTTTCCTGACAACAGTCAGTAGGCACAAGCTCAGTGTTGCCATGGCTACAAATTTCACCCTTCTTTTGGCCATTGCAACTTCCCAAATGGACTGGCTTTCTCTCTAATGCTAAGTATAAAAATACAGATGTTTGCTATACTGTTTTTAACCGATCCGCCATTTCTATTTTTGCACATCTTCATGGGCTGCGCATATTGATCCATGAGAAGGACGGGGGGTGGCTGGGCCCCCTGAGGAAGGAAGGGGACTGGGGGGAGCTGTTCAAAGGCACTGGTGTAAGATGGCTGCTAAGAAATTTTACAGTTCCCTGTATGGAAAACAGACCATGTTTTTAGTGTCTCTGACTTCCATGCCCTGGTTTCTCTTGGGGTTTGGGGCCATGTGCTAACTACTCAGTGTCTCAAGTTGCAAAGCTGGGAATACCGCTCTTCTTTTAAATGGGTCAACACAAGATGAAAGCAAGGCCCAACTGATCTCAGCAGCAAAAATCCCACTCTTCAGCAAAATCAGGACTTTGCTCCTAGCCTTGAGGTTGGAGAAAGCTCAAGTTGAGAAATGTTAGTTCAACCTAAGTATCATCCGTTAAAAATGTTGAACAATGTAGTCTTAATTCTCTGGTGCAGTTACAATTTCAGTGCCACTGCCACATTCTTAGAGGATGGCTACTCTTCTCTCAGGGTGTTATTGAGCACTCATGACTATGTTAGGAGAAAAAGGTAAGTTTACACAGGCAGAACAGGTTGCATGCATTTCACAGCACTGGCCTAAATCCTGTTAGCTTAATTTGCAGATGTAATCCCACTGATTGTAGGACTGCTTCCATGAATAAGGCCATTAGGATTTCGCCCATAGTATTTTATGGACAAGTAGCAGTTACAAGTTGAGTACATTATAACTGTAAGTAGTAATTTGCGTGGCACCACCCCTGTAATAGTTGCACAAGATATGAGAACTGGCGCTTTGGCTCATAGATTCCACCAAACCTTTGCCAATCTTCCACTATAAATAAAAAGGTAGTTTGACTTCCATCATCAAAACAGCTAATTAAGTAATAGGGCATAAATACTCAAAGAAATTGACAGTCTTTTCTATAACACAAATTAATTCAGAAAATCACCATTTGCATAAATCTCTGTCTTATCTTCACAGATGTTGATTCTGTCAGCTAGTTGCATTTCAAATTAATTTTAAAATAAACAGTGGGAAGTATACCTTTCAGCTAAAAATAACTTGCTCTGAAGGAGATTGCTGGGTGCAAAGCACATACTCATTGTTTACAGCCTTATTTTCTTAAAACTAATGTTTGTCAGATACTGGACTTTAATGTTATAATAAAATGTTCAAATTATATTGAAAGGCCATTTTATATAACTATATGCTTTATGGACAACTGGTTTAGCTTTGCCTCCCCCTCACGAAGGGAAGCCGAGAAGTGGTGCTGAGCACCGATGGGGTGGTTGTCTCCTTCACACTCAAGCACCACTGGCAGCTCTAAAGGAGGCTGAATTTCCACCTTGTTTCATGCCTGCTCCTCTGGTGATAAAAGGTCTCTCCTAGCTGAAGATCCCAAATGTTTCTTCCTCTGCATATTCTGCAGGGCTAGGTAACACTTGTTGGGGTTGGGGTTTTTTTGCAGAACCCTCATGACGATTTTTTGAAAGGAAAGGAATCACTAATAAGAATTTGTAATTTTGCGCTGTGTAAGGAGTCTGCCTGTGTGGCTGTGAGGGGCACTAATTCGACAGGAGGATTGGGCCGCAGGTCAGCAGCCTGCTCATTAATGCTGACGTTACTGGCAGGAACATAAAGTAAAGGGCACTGTGCAAATTCCAGCCCTCGTGTTTGGGCTGCCCTAACACAGGCCACAGCAAAGATTTTAGCTGACAGAAAGGTATTTGTGAGCAGTTTTCTCTGCTGCTTCCAGTTCATGCTAGCCTTTGTTCTCTGTGGGGTCTGTGTGTTCAAAGGAAAGGTTGGGGCATTACATTCGGTCAAGAAGTTGCTGATGTAGAAATTAAAGTCCTAAGCTGAACTTCCATCTCCGAATGTGTGCAATTGCTCACTTGGATGCCTCGATCTGTTCCATTTACACCTTAGCTTCACTTCTTGTGAGTGATTTGGACTTGTAGGCTTAATCATCTCTGAAAATTTGATTAGTGTGATTTAATTCTGAAAAGCAACTGTAAAAATAGCTCTCAAGCTCTTTGGTCATAGCCTAACAGTGTGTTTATGCTTCTGTCTGTTTTGGAGCACCACAGACCATACCAGCAATAAGAAACCGAGCTTGATTCTGGTGTGGGGTTTTTTGTGAGAGCCAGCAGGCAAACTTTTTACAAAGCCCTTAGCTGCTAAATGTTTGGGACACCACCACCACCACCACCACCCCCCCCGACAGAGTAAAAATGCACAGTTCTTCCTCTGAACACGATCTAGAGGCAACACGATTGTTTCGGGTTTGTGTGGCGGGGTTTTGTGTGGCGGGTGAGGGTCCGCAGGGCCGGCTCCTGCTGGAAGCTGCTGGAAGCTTCCCCGGCTGGGAGCTGAACCCGCCTCTGGGAGAACAGATTCCAGAGGGGAAACCTGCCGGGAGTTGGGGGATCGGGATGGGAGAGGAACCCCTGTGCAGATCCCGAGGGCAGGGAGGAAGGAGGGGATGACCCTGCAGCCCGTGGGGAGAGAGGAGCCCACGCCGGAGCAGGGGGTGGAGGCCCCCCAAGATGGCCGCCGCTCCCTGGGAGCAGGCTGGGACTGAAGGACTGCGGCCTGCGGGAGGGACCCGTGCTGGAGCAGTTCATGAAGGACTGCAGCCCATGGGAGGGACCCCCCGGCGGAGCAGGGGCCAAGCGCGGAGTCCTCCTCTTCCTGAGGAGGAAGGAGCGGCAGAGACAAGGGGTGAGGAACCGACCCCAGCCCCTGTCCCCTGTTCCCCTGGGAGAGAGAACCAGGAGTGGGGCTGAGGTGGGAAGGAGGGAGGGCGGGGGGGAAGGTGTTCCAAGATTTGTTTTTACTTCCCATGATCCTTGTTTTGGTTTGATTGGTAGTAAATTGAATTGATTTTGGGTTTTTTTCCCCAAGTTCAGTATGGTTTTTGCACTTGACCATAACTGGTGAGTGATCCCTCCCTGTCCTTGTCTCGACCCCTGAGCTTTTCTTTATATTTTCTCCTCTTCATCCCACTGGTGCCGGGGCAGGAGAGTGAGGAAGTGGCCACCTGCTGCTTTGTTACTGGCTGGGCTGAAAACACAATGATCCACTTTTTGTACTTTAAAATACGTACTAGTTATAATGGACAGAGGAGAAAAAGCTTTAGTCCTGGGATCCTCATTGGTGGTCAATGAAAGAGGGCCAGACACTGAGCTTAAGCACTGGCCTCCAGATACTGATATTGCTTAATTGTTAACCACCATCCTAGCTTCCAGTGAGCTCTCCGAGGCAGTCCCTGGGCACAGGCAGGGCAATAGTTCTCTCCAACGGGGTACTCCAAAGAGGCAGTGCCTTTTATGCGGTGCCTTGCATAACAAGATGCACTGGATTAGATTGTCCCTGCCCAACCCATCCCTCCTACACCACCCCAGCCAGCTTTGCACTTGCAGGCCCTCCTTTCAAATTTTAACCATGTAGCATGCACCCTTGATTTCATCATATAGAAACAGTGTGTGGCAAGCTATGCCACGCCCTTATTATTTCAGATAGTTGGAACTAGCTCCTTGTCACGAAATATTAATGATGTGTCATAGGGACATCACATGGGGCCAGGGGAGATGAAGGATGTATGCGCATGAACAGTCTGCTCTAGAGTAAATTGGCCTACACTGGAGGGTAGAAATCACAGGCTGGAGTGGACACTCTTAAGGGTGTGGGTGTAACCTTAAGGGTCCTGTTTGCATTGGGAGAAAGTACTTAGAGAAGACATTGTTTTGTTTGAAAAAGTCTGCAAACTTGATAAGGAGCCCAAGCAAAGTACTTGCCTATAGTTTATTTTAGTAATATATACTTGAAGTCTCCCCCGCAGTTAGTTTAGCTTTAAAAATGAATTAGAACCCATTTTATTGTTTTTCAAGCACATAAGTTCATATATCTACATGTTTTCAGCTTTTCCAGCTTGCATTTGGCTTAGGGTAAGTTGATGTGAAAGGCTCTCCAGGTACTGTTTTTTCATGGGTGTGACAAGGAGACTCCTGTTCTTTTTGTGCCAAGTGCATTATTGTGTTAATCTGCTGTTGCTGGGGGTGTCAGGCTCACTGAGCATAGACATAATGTATCTTTATGTGTCAACATTCTGAATTCAAGGAATCCTACTATCTGGAAGCTGCATTGTTAATGTCTTCAGATTCTAACACTTTTTTGTTATGTATTTAACTTCAGTAAGATATCAGCTTTGATCTTTGCTGACTGGAAAGAGAGTACTTTTAATGTCAGGCAAAAGTGAAAGAAACTTGTGCAACAGTTTGGCCTCTGAGAGATTTAAGACTATCAAGATCCACACTTCACTTTCATATCATAGTCAAACTTCTGTGGCTGAGGCAGAGCACAGTCCTCAGTGTCTGTGTATGATGTACATGTCACGCTCACACATTGTTCACGTTGAGTTAGATTCTGGTCTGTGCTATAGGCTCAAGTTGGGGTTTCAAAAGTCTAAGCCATCCATCTTGGTTCTAGGCTTATCTGGATTTATATGTTCCTGTCACCAAAGACAGTTGGTTGAAACATTTCCATTAATCCCTCTATTTTTGACATGTATCCCTGGTCTGAAGGGATTTGAAAATGTTACAGGAACAGTTCCACAAAGAATGCTATTTGCAAAATGTATAGGGGAAGAATCTGACTGACCGAAATGAGTGGAAGTGCTGGCACCTTGCCTCGTATTGGTTAGTCTCATCTGTGGGGTGCCTAGGATGCTTCTGCTATTAAGATAACACAAACATATGGTCACATTTAATTATAACACTTTATTATACATGTATTTATAGAGAGATAACACAGAAGAGTAGGCATAATCAAAAAATCACAATACAGTATGACATTCAAAACAATGATCTCTGATGCTCAGGATATTTCTCCTATTTCATCAGCCCTGGAGGAAACCAAAAAGCTCTTCATATGGGCTAATGGGGCTAGGACCATGTTTACAAGTTGCAGATTACAGTTCAGTCAAAGGTTAAGCTATTTATTTCTCCTTTAGCTCTGGAATACTGTTTCACCTGACTTTAAAAAATGGAATACATTTGTTTATTAAGATTTAAAAACCAAACCAAAATAGATGTTCTGCTCAGTTGGGTTGCTGATTGAGGAATGTGTCAGTAAAACCATATTAATGTAATTTGTGAATTCTTAATATGTTTATAATTCTTTTTCTTGCAGGCGTTCATGTCAATGTTTCAGATTCTCACACAGGAAGGATGGGTGGATGTCATGGATCAGACACTGAATGCTGTAGGACATATGTGGGCACCAGTAGTTGCTATTTATTTTATACTATATCATCTTTTTGCTACTCTGGTAAGTCCTCACTCGCAAATGTGCTGTGCTTTTCTTTGTTTTGAATTATTCTCATAGCTCCTGTATTACTTTTCTCAGCTAGTTAAAACTAATTGTGATGCTCATTTTCAGCATAGAGGGCTTTAGGATTAGTGCTTTGATGTGATAGAATTTACCCTTCAGCCAAGTGGCATAAGGTGATGGCCTTTATTCTGGTGTGAGGTGGTGTTCTTCATAAGATCCAAGTCACACTGCTAGACTAACAATGTAATTCTTAACTGTCTTGTACCTTTACAGGTTCTAATGAGTGCAGAGTTAAGCAAGTGCTTTTATTTATCATGTAGGAATGGTCTCCTCAGCTTCCATTGCATTCTCTTTGCAGCAGTAATTAAAGTGAGAAGCGTAAAGCCTCAGGGTATAAACTCTTAACTAGAAATCACTGCTTTCCTGTTGCATGTTGCAAAAATCAATGCATGGAAAATATATGATATAGTATATCAAGCAATAAAAGAATGAGAACTAATACAGCAGTTCCTGCATGTGTGTGGAAATGGAGAGTATATAAAAAACCACATTTTTTCTATGCATTCCAAATGGGATGTTTACATTTTTTATAGAGAAAAAGGTAAAAGAAATAGCTTTTTGGATATCCTATATCAATAAGGGCTTGGTACTGTATTTTGAATACCAAAACAGAGAAAATACCACAATCGGGGAATAACCATTTTACATACCCTTAATTCACTCCTACTTTTTCTCATATTGTATTTTGCATTCACTGCAGTTTTTCATGCACTTATTCCTATTTTCACTTTCTTCATTCCATGTTGTTTCTTTGCTCAGTTGTCTACTTAGATAAGGTACTAACTGTATTTATACAATCTCCATCAGCTTCCATCTACTTTTACTTTACAGTATGTCCTGTTTCACTTCTAAAGACTGAATAATCCAACTGTAATTGTGGGTGCAGCAGGTTCCTTCATATGGATTGAAATCTTGATCAGTTTATAAATGGCAGTAAAGTGCATTTGATGGTCTTAAAG
Source organism: Astur gentilis (assembly GCF_929443795.1). NCBI lineage: Eukaryota > Metazoa > Chordata > Aves > Accipitriformes > Accipitridae > Astur > Astur gentilis. The sequence goes on from NC_064892.1 coordinate 3,830,252, forward strand.
CTGCTTAACTACATTAAAGTATAAGCCAAACAAATGTATGTATTAGCAGATATATAGGACATGTAATTTATTCACAAGAGTCAGAGGAGTTCTTGGGGTCTGGAAAAGCAACTTTTAATGCTGAAGGGATCTTAAAACTTCTTGGAAATTTGGGATAGAAAGCAAAAGGGAAGTGAGTTTTAGTCATGGATTTGAAAGCAGTTACTGGGTAGAGAATCTTATTGCTGTTTTTCTGATTCTTCGCCAAGAACATTGTCTGAACTGGAATCCATTTTTATCTCTTCAATGAGCATTAAGCAAGTCCATAAAGTAAATTAGTGTCAGGTGGCCTCTGTACTAAAAATTCACACCTGAACTGAGGAGTAACTTAGCTGTAAGAGCAATTTTAGTGTTCTGTTTCATGTTTTGAAAGAGTCATCTGGGACTTCTCCGTTGGTTTACTCAAAGCACTTACTTTCCTAGGAGCAGCAAGTCACTTTTCAGTACAGCATCCTCAGTTTTTTTACAGGGAATTTGCATTTAAGCACAAGGTACCTGCTTTGCTTCATGAGTGTACACATTTCTTCTCATTCACCTATGCAAATTTTACATAGATGAAGAAACTCTGCTAAAACAAATTTGCAGAATTACTTGGCCTTGTGAAGTTGTTAGTTTTGGTTCTAAGATCTTCCTCAGACCCTGGAAGAGAAAAGCTATGTAAGACAGTTGTCTGGAGGCAAAAGAAGCTTAAAGAAGGAAAATAACGTGAAATTGGTAAAGGAGCATGAAAACAGTTGGGCTGCTACTAAAACCAAATAGAAGAGTTCTAAGAATAAACAGCCATCAGTGAATAACAAGAGTGAAGTCAAATGAAGAAATTACTTTCACCAGCCAAAAAAGGGGTAGGATTATAATGGAGAAGTGATAATTGCAGGCATTTGGCAAAGCAGACTTGGAAAGAAATGAATAGTTTTTACATTAGAAGGCAAAGAAAAGTTGAAGCTCAAAAAACAAAACCTCTGTTGGAAGCAAGGACTGTTATTAGTTGAGAAGGCAGCAGAGGAAGTTAAACAAATAACAACTTTGCATTTAACTTTTCTTTTGTGGCACGTCGTCTTTTGTTCTTGTTGAAAAAAAGTGAAAAGGGAGTTAAGGAATGTCTTGATGCCTTGATGTCTATCTGTGCGTGAAGCAGCAAGACTGTAAGGGGTGATAGATTTAATGAGTACTATACTTCTTTTTAGTGCAGAACTGCACTTCCTTAACTAGTAGACTCTGAGCTGCAGGTACTGGCGTTATCATAGACTGTATAAAGTATCTAAAGAAGAAGAACACCAGACTGTAAAGTTCTGACAGAGTGATAGAAAAACTGTTCATCAGCAGTTACGGATTGATGTAGTTTGTGCCAGGGATTATGTATTTTATCAGAATTCTGTCTTGCTTTTCCATTCTGAAGGCCACCTTAACTTCTACTGTTTGTAGCAGTCGAATCACTGAAAACCTTATGAGGTACTGTTTAAGTATGTGGCATATAATATGTCTTTTTGAACAGCTGCAGGAAATTCTACATATTGCTAAAGCCAGTTTTCTAGTAAAAGAACTTTTCTTTTTCTGAACATGGACATTTTATAAATTTATGGGTGAGAGTCCTTCCTGTGTCTTCTGTACCTTTATATTTCATGGAGGGAAAGGGAATCTTGCTCTCAAACAAGGTCCAGACATCCAGCTTATTTGCAGTTTGAGTTCCAAACTCCTTGTCTGGTGTACTAAGCTACTTAAATTTCATCTGCCATATAGGTGGGAAATAATTCTCCAGTGTGATTGAATAACAGGTAAATTTACGCTTCATTTACAGCAGTGGTGGACAGATATGTCTGTTCTGGTTGTGACTCAGTGATCCAAGACTACAGAAATATTTCAGGCCTGTAACTCTTTTAAAAGAGCTTAGATTCCTTCTGATATCTCTAGGAAATTGGTGCTTGCCTGTAGGAGCTCAGTATGTTTGAGGATATTTGCCTTGAACCACAGAGACTAAAACCTTTGCAGTTGCTGACAGCTTTAAAGCTATGTATATACGATTTTTACTGCCTTAAGATGTAAGTTGTCAGAGGATGTGTGCTGAACAGTGGTATCCTCCCTTGCCTGCATCCTTGCTTTCCTAGTTCTCTCCCCTTCTCAGCTATATCAGTCACATTTTCAGCTTCTCTGGCCTCTGGTCAATATCTCTACACAAGGAAAATATAATAATCTGATATACACTTTTTTCCCCCGGGATTCTTCCTTGTAGAGGCATATCTACACAATATTTGATGTATAGTAATTGAAAGTGCATGAGTTTCCTATAGTGTGGCTCCCAATGCATGCAAATGATGAGGCAGCTTATTTTTCTTTCAAAGTGGAGTTAGCTACTTTGCACAGAGGCACCCTGAGCATTAAGCCAGTCCATAAAGTAAATTAATGTTAGGTGGCCTCTGTGCTAAAAATTCACACCTTAATTGAAAAGCACCTTAGTTTTATGAGCTGTTTTAGGATTCTGATTTGTGTTTCCTTTTTTTAATTATTTCCGATTAATTTAATTTTCTTTTCATGTGAAATACTTTTTATATGGGTATATTGTTCAACATACCTAGAATTCAGAATTTTAAAATTAATATAATAATTGTAGGATAAGCTAAAAAACAATTTACTTCTTGCAAAATGGCTAGCAGACAGATGTCAAAGGCAAGATTCCCATTTACATCAGTAGGGCCCTCATTTTTCCATGTCATTTCATAGTACTTCTTAAGAAAATGAAGACAAGCTTTAACAAATAATTTGCAATTATTTTGTAGATTCTACTCAGCTTGTTTGTTGCTGTTATTTTGGACAACTTGGAACTTGATGAAGATCTGAAGAAACTTAAACAAGTAAGAACATGTTTTTATTGTGCTTGGAAGTAGTTTCAATACAGCATTATTTACTGGTGTTTTTATGGTAAAAGATGGGAAACATCTTCATCAAAATGAACAAAACAGTAGAGTTGAAGAGAATAGCAATATTTTTTTAGATAGTTGACCATCACACAATGTGAGGTAGAAATTAAGATATTGTGAAAGAGATTTAGAAATCGGTTTAAATATTCAATGAAAGTCAATTGAGGTAGTCATGTAATTAAAATAATTTTAAAATCACTGCTAGGACATCTTTTTGCTTATAATCTAGTGAAAAATGTCCCTGCCCATGGCAGGGGGGTTGGGCTAGATGATCTTTAAAGGTCCCTTCCAACCCAAACCATTCTGTAATTCTATATGATACTTTATGAGCACACCATAGCACCTCTGGAGGGGAGACCTGCTGGCAAGGACCCACAGACAGGAAGCAGTAGAGGGCACTAGGTTGAATACGTTAGGTGAATGCTAAAGACACTTGGCAAAGTTATCTGGCTTGCTTGATTCTCCAGATTTGAGGACCAAGATTACCAAGAAGCCATTCTCTCACACTTGAAACCCAATGACAATCACATAAAACAAATGTAACTAGAGAGTTCACATTGGCCATTCTGATCTTGTACACAAACCACCAAAGAGGAAGGTATCTGTAGCTTTTACATAAATATATAGCTGTGTTTTACTCTGCGCAAAGAGGAGCAAAATCATCAACATTTGCCTACTTCATGCACAAAATAGCAAATTGAGAGCTTAATATGTGGGAACCTTTTTTGTAATATTTGGGTTATAGCCCATTTGCTGGTTTTTTTCATCTTTCAGGTGCATATTCAATTATCGTAGAATTATATTCTTTCAATTCTTGAAAAATAATCACCCTGACAATTTAGTTATTTTACATTGAACTGTTACATTGAAACTAATGTGCCAAATAACCACTCCTGTATTTTTCCTTGTATTTTTTTTTTTCAGTTTTAAAACTAAAATGATGTGTTTATTCATTTGTTTTGTTTACATTTGTTGTGTTCATTTTCTACACAATTCTCATTTGTGGATTTAGATATTGTATAGAGAGCGCTCACTGAATATGTAGAATGTGTCAAGCTAATATTGCTTCCCGATCTTCTGTTACTTCAGGGCACTGACAAATGAGAATATTATAGTTATTTTAAATTCGTCTTTATAGAATTCAATACAGAAATCAATATTGCTTTTGCTGTTGAAGTATTATATATCAGTATGTACTGCAAACTTGAAATAAGTTAAAAGGGTGTGTATTTTCTGCCACAAAGAAATGTAATTATTGGATTTCAGTTGATCAGCTCACATAAGTGAAATGAGAGATCTTATAGATGATTTGGGGATGGCCAGACAGTCTTGAGTACGCAAATTGAGGAGATGTATTGGTTTTGTCTGCCCCCCCCGCTACCAAAACCTTGCCAGACAAAACCAATACAGGAGACCAAATCAAGTTTATTCATTTTTCTCCTTATCAGTCTCAAGAGGTAAAATGACCTGAAATGAAAATGGCTCAGATGTATAGTAAGCAATGTCATATCATACTGATAATCTTACAGGAACATTTTCATAATGTCTGCATGAATTAGGAGCACAAATCAACTTTCTGAAGTGAAGAGCTTAAGGTACAAAATCCTGTGGATTTTCTGTGAAACTTAGCATCTTTGATTTGTAAACCGTTTTAAAAGTCTACACCTTTGCTTATGAAATTGCAGCAGCATGGCTTTGTGTTTTAGCAGCCCACTCTGGAACTGGTGAACAAAAAGCAATGGTGGGAGGCCACCACTTGCAATGTGTGCCACTGTGTCAGCCTGGAATCTTGTTAACCTGGTAGGAATCCTGTCTCCGTAATAGCAGTAAAGCACACTCAAGTAAAAGACATAAATAGAATTTTTAAAAAAGTCCCTCAACTTGATAGATTTGAGACTGGCAGCAGCATAACTACATGAGTGTGGTGCTGGGCCAGAGTAAAATGGCTGCATGTGTCACCAGACCTTCTGGCTACCACGCACTGTGGCACTGTGATGACACTGATAGCCTGTTTCCATGACCCAAGTGGGTATTTAATCAGGGGACACTACTTTGCCATTGGACATATCGGTTTGGTTGACTGGCACAATGATATATGCATTATACTCCATTATGACATACATAGATGTCCAAGGTGGCTGACACTGCTTCACTTGTATTTATGCTTGCTCTCTTCCAAGAGTATTAGTACTATTGGATGTATTCTCTTCTGGTGTTTTATCCAAACAAATTAATGTTATATAAAGTGTTGCATGTTTTAAAAATACCTAAGGTAAAAGGAGGTAAAAGGTTGGTTCTTGGAGCTGAATCATATGGAATTACTGGAATGATTGGACAACTGATTTAAGTGTCTAGAACAGAAAAACTTTCCTGTGGGGTAAATGTGATGGTATCACAGGCTCAGTGCTGATAGTGACTGTGCACTATTATACTGAAATATTGGTTGTCTTATCTCAAAAGGTAAAGCAGAAAGAGTTTCTAATTCAATCACATTTTGAATTCTCCACTAAAACAAATGGACTGTAAGAAGAAAGAGGATTGTGAGGTAATTGTTATGTTTTAATCAAGACCATTTCTATAAAGAAATAGATCTGTATTGCTGCACAGGAAAATTTTTGACATCTATGATTAAAAGCTGAATGGTGGTCCAAGGGAGAAGTCAAATAATTGAAACTGTTAATGTAAAAGACATTGATTGGTTGAAAATGGTGAAACTGTAATGCTATCAAAAGTATTTCCATCCTCATGTTTGCATTTTTTGCCTGCCTTTAATGGCTGTAAAGCTTGAGGCCCAGGGCATTTTCAGATGATGAAATATTGAATGATTTTCAAGGAAGGAAAGAGAATATTTTTAGGCCAGAAATCACACCTAGCTAATAATGCCTTTTGGGATGTGTCCTTCTTAATTATGACTTAATTCCTTTTCTTGAACTTGATAAGAAAAATAATATTACTTATCTTTCAGATTCTTGGGAAAGGACTAATTAGTTAATATTTGCAATGTACTCTAAAATGTAAAATGATATGTAAACATTTGACATTCATGTTTGTTCAGTAAATGTGTTTAAATATGAATAAATTAAAGCAAAAATACATTAAATGACTAGGAGATTATAAGGAAGATTGTAAAATAATGTATTTAAAAGCTAGTAAACTTTTAGAATTGAATTTGGCAGTGCAAATTCAGTTAAGGATATGCATCATGATTCGGTTTTTAATTACATCATTACATTATATTATTTCCAAAAGTCTCACCTCACTTAGTGCAAAGAGTGGACAGACCTCACTTCAATAAGCCAGTAGTCGATATTTTTTCTCTTTATTGTACAGTGTGTGATCCCTGTGCATTATTTATTGCACGGTATTCAAGCTTTGCTACGAAGACACAACTTAAGCTCCTTCCTGACTTTTTTATGGTACCCCCCATAAGTATCTAGAACAAAGATAAAACTTGTAAAAGATTAATTTAAGTGATTTACTTAGCACCACAGGCACATGTAGGAATAGAATCTCTTTTTTTCAAGACACAATTCAGCTGGTTTAAGCACAGAATCATTCTTTGTATTCTTACAGCTCCATTAATTCACAATACATCTCCCACCCTCTGCCACCTCTGAGGTCTCATCCTCTCTTCTAAGTCTGCCACGATAGCTCATGTCACGTGAAAAGGTGTTGTGCTATAGCTCATAGTCACCATATGTCTGTCCAATGAACCTGGTCCTCTGCAGCAATCCAGACTGACCCTAACACGCTACTTAACCTCCAGGTATGAGGTTGATCCTGCTCATTTTCCTGTGAGGCCCCTTTCTGTGGTGTTCAGTGCATCAGTTATGGGGTTGATATTAATCTTAGGCACAAGAAATCTATCAGCTACAAGCTGAACTTCCTTCTCTTTTGTTCTTGTCTTCTGTGCCCTCTCCATAAACTGTTGCCCCAAAGTTAGAAAGAAACTTAAAGGATTTCTTTGATTTCTTTCACCTTTTGTGATAAAGTTTGGACTTTCTATTTAGAAATTCAGCTACATCGCATGAGCTGAGTTATTTTTATCCAGAAGTTGTTTGACTACTTCAAAGCACTCTAACAGATTGTGAAGCATGATTTTCCTTTACAACAGCTGTGTTAACTTTTCCTATTATATTTCGCACGTATTTACTAATTCTACGTGATTACATTCCTATCAATTTGCCTAGATATGAAGTCAGTCTAATTAGTGTCTGATTTCCCATGCTCTATCCTGAAAACCTTTTTTAAAGTTAGTCACATTTGCCCCTTCCCTTTCTCTAGCTACTGAGTTTATTTAGGTGACAAGTTATTCACCACTGCTAGTATGTCAGCATTGTTATATCTGAGATCCTTTAGAAGTCTTGAGTGAGTGTTATCAAGTCTTGGAGAGTAACAAATTGACCTTGTGACAGTTATCTTCCAAAAGCTTTTCTCCTGACATTTTTGTTGGAGATTCATCTTTGGCACAGTTTAGGGTCTTCCTTGACCTCCTCTGTGGTTGACACAATTCATTTTGCTTTCTTGCTTTGGTTTTATTTTTCTGAACACTCTTGATTAATAGTCTGTTGCTCTTTTGCACTCTCTGCAGATCTTGCTGCTTTCTGTATGTTCTTAAAAGCTTCCTTATTAGATTCTTTTTCTTTAGAAAGTAGTCCCTCAAAATCTTTCATGCTCTGCCATATTATTGTTTTATAAAAAAATTGCCAGAATTTATGCTTTTTTCTCTGTTCTTTGCTTAACATATGTCTTCCCTTTCTGAAACGTATCCATTTACTTTTAAAAGCCTTCTTTGCAGTCCAGTTGACATTGCTGGCCTTTTTGACCTTCTTGAAATTCTTCTGTAGGTGGTAGATGTATTCTGTGCTTCTAAACCAGGATATTTAAAGTTAATCAATACACCCCACCTCCCAGTTTCTGTCATTTGGCCATTCATTTAAATTATTTCCAAAAGTTTTATGATTTTATGTAATTATTTTTCTAAGTTAAATTAATGTAGTAGATGGGTTTGACCTTCTACTTGTAAAAAAAAATTCTGAATTTAAGAGCATTTTTAGCACTGTTACAGAATAGCTTTTTGATATTTATGTCATGAACTAGATCTTGCTCCGTACTAAACCATGAGGTGCTTCTTCACTTAGGTGTTCTCTGGCTATAATTCAGCAAGTAGTCACTTATGAGTAAAAAGTTAATCTCTCTCTTCTACCCTTTGCTAAATATACATGAGGGTAAACAGAGGCTTTCCACTATTATTAGAGCTTGTCTTTAGGCCTTTAATACTACTTTGCATATTGAGGTTACTTTCTAATCCTCATTTACATGTATGCAGAATATTTCTTCCCCTTAGGCATGCAGTTTCAATACAGAGGGATCCTATGCTGTTTGTATATGCATTTACCTTATCCACTTTATTTGCTGTAGATTTTCTGTAACGAATAGTACCAGTCTTTCACTGGTGCAGTGTACTGGATAATATGTTGCCTGGTTCTGCACATTCTGATTCTGTAGGATCGTACTGCTTGTTACTTCTACCAAGTTTCGGTGATGTCTTTTGTGTCAGCCTTGTGGGTTTTTTAATAACAGGAATTCTAGTCCAATCATGTTATTTTTTAGGGTTATACTAAAAGTATAAAAGCCTGTATATGTGGTGTTCTTGTCTAGTTTTATGTCCCCTCCTTAACATGGCTTTATTTCTTATGTTTTTCTGTTCCCTGTCAGAATTTTGTAAACTTTTAGAATTCCCATAGCCTCATTCTGTACAGAGAAACTCACTTTACCTAGCTGATTACTCCATTTTGGGCTTACTCTACTGTACCTGCTCCCTGAAATAGCTTTTGCAGCCAATGAAGTTGATTAAAAATGTTACGAAGTTTTAAACACTTGGGTAGAATTCATGCCACTTCACTAATACATTACAAAAAGTTGTATATGCAGTTTGAAATATTCATGCAGGTTTCCTTCTCTAGTCACTGAAGAGGAGTAGATACTTTTGGAGGGCAATTTTGAGAGACCTACATTTTGTTTGTAGGGTGGCTACAAGAAAATTTTAAGCCAACAGTGAGATTATCCTCAAGCCACCCTAGCAGCATGAATCATCTTCCCTTCCTCTGCAGCAGTTTGTAGTTTACAGCAAGACACCTATATGACACTCCTGCTCATGTGTATATCCCAGCTTCCCTTGTACCATACAAAGTGGATCCCTTCTAAGCTTACACAATTTAAGAAGAAAGATTTGTGGAATAATGACAAAAAGGTAGAAAACAAAAGATAGGGATAAATGATTGTTTTTCATAATAGAGGAGAGGTACCAGTAGAGGTCCATGGTGATCTTGGCTGGGAACTGTGCTGCTCAGTATTCATAAATTATCTACAAAATGGGGTGAATAGTGAGGTGACAGAGTTTGCTGATGGTGCAAAGTAAGTAGAGGCATGCAAAACTAAAGCTGACTGTGAAGTATTCATATTTTGTGGCTGAGAAATAAAATGTCAGATGATATGTAATGTCAGTAAATACACATAGAGAAGAAGCCTGCTAGATATGTGAATGTAGGCTTTAATTAAGCTATCACCAGTCCAGAAAGATTTTGAATCGTTGTTCATATTCACTATCATGTCAGTTAAGTGCTTACCAAAAGAGAAGGCAAACACATTTTTAAAAATTAGAGAAAATTGTTAAACACAAGCGAAAATATTACTTACTGTTCTGCTGTATACATCCAAGATGCTTCCATGTCTTGAATACTGCACGTGTTTTTTAAACATAAGATAACAATAAACCTAGAAAAGGTACAGACAAGGATAATGAGGATGATCTTCAGCTTGTAAATGATGTGACAGAGGAGGCCAAGACAGAGTTATTTATATGAAATCACAAAAGGTGTGAGTAGTTGAACAGGAAAAGGCTTTTACTTCTTCCACTTTAAGAAAATGAGAGGGCACTCAATCAAATCAAGTTGATTTGGTTTTAAGACAAATGAGCGGAATGAAAATCCTGTAAGGGCTGATACGTTAGATGTAGCTTTCAGTCCCAGAGGTTGTCAAGGCTAGGAAAGCATGCAGGAAGTAAAATTACTCTGTATTTGATCTGGTCTTACATCTCAGACACCTTCTGCTGGTCCTTGTCAGGGACAGGGTACTGGTGAGACAGACCTTTGATCTAACCCAGTGCACTCATTCTTACACCCCCAGTGCACTCATTCTTACGCCTCTGATGTTCCATAATCTGAATGGGATTTCAGAAGCAATTTGCAAATAACAAAGGATAAACCCATTGGTGGCTAAAACCACATGTGACACCACTTTACTGAGTTGTATTTCCACAAGGGAAAGAGCAAGCATCTCAAGCATCTCTGAGTATAAGCAGTGGCCTAACTTCCTTGGCCATGTAGTCCTACTCCTGTAATCCTATTTCCTGGAATTCCACTGTTAAAATATATATAATTTTAACAGTATTAAAATAGAAAATGTTCTTGTTTTGCCTTATGCTTATGATAACAACCCCAACTTCCCTCAGTAACTTTGGAGGGTTTATTTTACAGCTTATATCAAACAAGATTATTGTGTCCCTATTTTACTACTGGAGAATCAAAGCTGTAGAAGTGCCATCTCTGGATTCATACATAAATTTCCAGTACAGCAAGGAATCGAACAAAGTCTGTTCTAATGCTTAGGCCCCTCAAGTCAGTCAAGAACATCCATCCACTTTAAATTGTTGAAATCTTGCATAAGCGTAGTTCTGCTGCTTCAAAGAAATATTCTCTTAAGGAAGATCAGATTTCTGTCATATCACACGTGTCCTGTCTCTGCTCACCAGTGCACACTCACAACATGAGTACAGATGGCATTCATTACTAAAAAATATTTTCCCAATACATGCCTTACTACCTAGCAACAGAAATTCTTGGAGGTGTAAACAAGAATATGCAGTAGGGATATTACATGGTCCTTTCCCTCCAATTCTGCTCCACACCATTAAATATATACAAGATTTTTTTTCCCCCTGAATCCATATCAAAGCAGCAAACACAGGAGGCTGCATATATATATATATATACTTACAGTATATATGTTTAAAAAAAAGTCCTGCCTTTAGAATTATATTAATTGACCTCTGTGCTTTTAAAAATAACAGATGTTTACAGTGTTAATTTTCTCTTTAAATCCCACTTTTAACTATTTGATGTTGAAAACAGAAATGTTTATAAACAAGGAAGCTCAGACATAATGATAGCTTCTTTGCTGGTTTTGTCTGTTGAGATAGATTCTTGGTTTTGACAACGGTTAATGTCCCAACAGCTCAATTTGATGTCAGTGATTCAGGGTCAGGTTTTGAAATGCTTAGAAGCTTTGCAAAAAAAGAGGCAGTTCAACAAATGTTAGTGGTCTTGACAGGACTTTCATAGCAAATGCATAAAAGGAAACCATTAGGCAGTCTGTCTGATAAGAAGGAGCAATTGCAGTAGAAAAAAGTTAATCGAGAGTTGGGTGCCATCAAAAGTGGCAGAACTATTATAGAATCTAGTTCCATAATACTCTTTTTTTTTGGTGGTGGTGGTGGTGGTGATGGGAGCATGGGGAGGTCTATACTGGGGTCCACTACCATCTAGTTGTCCAGAAATGCAGCAGCAGGGTACAGAGGACTTTGAAAAGAATAAAAATAAAGAAATTTATTCATTTTTAGATGTTAATCCCACTGGTCTTAAAATCTACCCTGTATTTTCTGGGTTTGTCATCAGGGGAACAGCAATTAGCAATTAACACCTGTTTTTTTTTTTTCTCACTAAGCAGTTACTTTTGCTTCTTTACTATTCTACTTAATATTTAGGTTAGAAAATCCCTGATTTATAATGAGACTTTTGGCCTCCTACTATCTAAAGGGAGAGTATCTGATGTTTTCTGAACATTGTACAAGATAATTCTGGGACAAATAGTCTAAATATGAATTTGACACTGCTCCCCTTTCACTCAAGAATGCATAAGTGAAATTTTTATTAATGGCAGTCAAGACAAAGCAAGTTAGTCTCTAAAGAGATTGTGCTGAGTCCTTCTACATTTTTCTCTAAAGTAGAGTGAATTTGAATAAAAGATTCAAATCAGACATTTATATTAAGTAGAAAAAAATATTTTTTTTTAGTGTTGCAGGAATCTGACCACCATAGCATCCCATTGATTTTAAGAGGGTCACAGATACTCAGTTGCTTGTACAATTAGAATTTTTACTAAACTAAAGTAGTATTCACATGCCAGACAATTCAAAACTTACATCCACAGAGCAAGCATAAAATTTCCTTTCCGTGCTTGCTATAGTATTCAATTTTGTTTGTCTGTAAGCTGGAGAGAAGAAGCACAATTTTTACCTTCAGTCTTAAATTCATGTGCAATCAGTTGTTGATTATGCAATTATTATTTTGATGCAGTTAAAAAATACTTCCAGTGTCTGTGCTTTTCATTTCCAACTTAGAGCAATTAGATTCACACTTTCAATCCATGCAAAAGAAGTCTCCCAAGAATAAAAAACTGTGTACTTAAAAAATGCAGTCATCTTTAAGAAGGAAGAGTGTATCTTCTGACTTACACCGAAAAAAATAAATCATGAGAATTCTGTGTGCTTATGCAGTAAGCAGCATAACAAAAAGTTTTAATGCTTTCATAGTTAATCCAACATGCAGAAGTGTAGAAGCAACTATCCTCAAGTTTTGGAACAATTATATATGAAGAAAAAAATTGTTATTCTTTTAGATAAAGATTGGAATTTTCTAAAATGTCAAAAGGTAGGATTCATGTCACCTTGTTAGCCATGCGAAAAGTTAGACATGTAGTCTAAGCTAGTCATCTGTGCTTGCCTGTAGTCATAATTACCCTCCAGGGAATGTTCATCCCATCCAAGTTGGGTGCTCTCTTTTTCTGTTACAGACGGAGTCTAGACAACTAATTAGGCAAAATGCCCGACTTTCACTGGATAAAGTTAAATGACATGAATCTCCAACTTTAATGAATTAGGAACCTGCGTTTCATTGACATTTAATCATATGGGTGCTTTTACATTACTGAGGCCCAAAATCACTGTGGTTAACACTAGGGATCTTACTGAAGTTCCTAGGTTTGGGGCCCTAATTTAGGTTAGGTACTTATATGATGATGGCAAGAAAGAAGGATGGAAGTCAACATTCAAAACTGGTCATCTGTCTTCACTCACAGCAGAGAACGAGTTCCTTGTTTGTGAACTTAAGTTCATAAAATAGCAGGTCCCTGGCGCTGGCACTTCAGTTAGGTTTCTGAAAGTGCGTGGCATGAATCTGACAGGTTCTTTGTAGAGCTTCCCGACGTCCACCTGGGTTGCCTCAGAAGGAAATAGAGGCCCTGCTTCACTTGTGGAACAAAAGGCACGCTCAGAGACAAAGGCAGCTTGGTCTATGTGAAACCAATTCACCATTTGCTATGGAAATATGTCAGAAATGTGGCTCTCACATTTTGATGTATCCTACTAAGTTTTTGTAGTTACATTCGGTCTTAAAAGACAAAGTTACAAATAATTGCCTCCCCAGAGAATAAGGCTTTCACTGCACTGCCAATGATATTGAGGATATCCATCTTACATTCCCTGCAATGATATGTTAACCAGTGTTGCTACATCAATATCAAGATACTGGGATTTTTATTTTTTTTTTAATTTACTATAGTGCTTCAGTATTCTTCTTGCCAATATGCTCAGCACCTTTCTCCCCTTAGCCATCATCATTATGGTTCCCATTTTCTCTGGTTCTTTTTCTTTCATATCCAGACACAGTTAGTGCAGTCTTTTGTTTACATTAGATCATACATTTGTTACTGCCTGTAATCACTTCTCCACATCATTGTCAAAGGCATTTACCCATCCTCCCATTGTTGGAAATATGAAAAACAACCATCTGTTTATTAAGAGAGCCTCCATAAATTCATGGATGCAGTACTGGTTTCCTTGAAACCTTTCAAGGTGTCTCTCCATTTTAAGTTGGCTCTTGCTCTGGGAATGATCACTACTCTCTTTTGGACTAAAACATCTTTCTAATAATAGATTATCAGTCTTTCTGTGTCCAAGGTATATACTTATAGCTGAAATTCATGATGTGAGAGAAAGCTTTCACACAAACTAGGTTTCCAATATGGAAGTCACACTGGCAAAGAGATAAAAATGAGCAGTACACTGATCTTTTCCAGAACTAAATACAGAAGTCAGATCTGCAACCTAATCTTCCATTATTTTTTTTTTTTTCTCTCTCACACATAACATGTTTCTCCTTGCAGTGCTGGGTATGGTTACAAATTTTAACTCATATTCAGGCTTGGGTTTTTTTAAATTGTTGTCGTTCTGTTGAAATCAGATGAACAGGAAGAAAAGGTTTTGCTACCAACCTGTGGTGTATATATTCATGAAGTTTGCTGAAGCAGTCTATCTGTATATTCATACCTTTCCAGTTTTTGTTTGCTTTTTTCAACTGTTTTTAGATACTAAGCAATGAAATTTGCTTTCCATACACTCTTGCCCTCCAGATGTTCATCATCTCTTCATGTAAAGCAGTTCTAACAACTGAAAGAGCTGACTGGTTTTCCAGCTAGTGAAAATACATGCTATTTTTATAGCTTCTGCTAGACACTCCTGCTGCTGTCTCTTTGTATTATTGTCTGCAGAACATATGAAGAAAGCAACCTGAACTCAGTGCCCTGCTTATTTTTCTTTAACTTTTTACTGTGAGCTTCTAAGAATAAATATTTCTGCATTGATCCTTACCTTTATTTTGGTCAAGAAATCTTCATAATGAAACTTCTGTGAGAGCTTTGCAGACGTGAGGGCTGACAAAGTGATTTATTCAGCAGAGCTAGTCATAGAGAGAAGTCAAAATCTGACTGTCGGCCAAACTGAAGCCCATGTGCTCTAGTGCCATGAGTGAGGCCAACAAGTTCTTCCTAAGCTTGGTTCCAGCAGGAGAAGGAAGTCTAGATTCTCTGGTATGAAGAGTAATTGAAATGAGATGCCTGAAACAATACAAAAGTAAAAGCTTTTCCATAGTGTGGATTTTGGAATTGAGAAAATATAGTTATATGCTGTAAGGGAGCTCTAAAAAGCAATTATTTTTACCTCTGTTAAAATGAAAGCACAAACTAACTAAGGCTCTACATGTCTTTTTTATCCCATGCAGAACCCTGGTTTCTCACAGAACATGTTCACATGGCAGGTAGCCAGTAGTCTGTGAACTGCTTGCCACACTATCATGCATGACTTATTAAAAGCCAAGTACTTTCCTTTTGGGAGGGAAATAACTCCTTGGAAAGCAAGCCATTTTAAAAGAGACTGTTCTAGGGAAAAGAAAATAATGTATTGGAAGAGTCTTTGATACTCCCTTTCTCCCTATTATGAAAATCAAAACATAAACAATTCAGGTTTTGGAGTAAAGCACAGTTACACAGCTATCTGCAGCCCAAACCATCTGTGATTTGATATTGAAGTGCAAGAGCCTGCATTATTCTGAAACCAGAACATCTGCAGTAGTGAAGCTTTAAGCAGTTGGCACTTTTACCAACATTAACCAAAAAAAAAAAAAAAAAAGTTGTATTGAATGAGGTAACTGTATTCAATAGCCTATTGTTTCAGAATGCTCCTTATGTTAAGTATATGCCTTTGGGTCTGGATAGTCATATGGGTAAGAGAAAAGGAAAATGTAATGCTTTCATTCATTCACTATATGTCTTAAGTAAGTTCCTGATGTATATCAACTAACTCTGGATTCATGAAAAGCTTTAGATGAGCTGAGAGAAAACAAGCTGCTTGCAAAAGCTGCAAAAAAAATTTAAGACTTGCCAGAGCTACTCTAGGAACCAAAACTGTTATGCTGGCTGTCATTTTTAATCTTTGAATTGTGGTATCAACAGATCTGCATAAAGTTCTCTAAAAAGATTTTCCAATGTCAGGTCTTTTACATTTACCACATCCTATAAGGATATCATAGCCTTAGATTAAAGCCATTCAAGAGGCAAGGGACACCAGATTTTCATGGGATATATAGGATGCAGTCTTCCACAGTATAAAACTGTACCTTAGCAGTATGGTTCTGGACTATCCTTCATCCTGTTCCTCTTCTTCTTCTTTTTCTCATTTAAAAACTTCGTGAATCTCAAAATTCTTAGAATATGTTTCTATTTTAAATGATGAGAAGAAAATTATTTTCTGGTTCACTAATAGGAGATCAAACTTTCCCAGTTCATTTACTGAAGCTGTAGCTTATGTAGGAGTTGGACTTGTAATAAATTACTACTGGAAGATTTTGTCCATGAGTGCCATAATGTGATCTTCATTTATATTTGACACCACTTGTGTTTTATTTTCTTTCAAAAGGTGTCTGTCTTTAAAAACTGACTTTAAAGTCTGTAATGCATTTATGTATTAGTAAAAAAAGTAAAGTACTACTTGTGGAAACTTGTCAAAAGTTGTAATTTGTAAGAGATAGTAAGAGTTTCGACAGATAGATACTTTCTAACTTAAGGTGTTACTGAGAATGCATTTTCTTATGCATATGTGTGGGGATTTCGCTGACTCTCCCTAAGCTCACAGTAACGTGGCAATTTGGACTAAGCATGAGCAGGGGCAGGAGAAAGTCATAAGGTCATTCACATGTTTTTTCCTATTTTCCAATGTATAACAACTAAATTGTCTTTGTCTTGTGTGATGAGTTGACCCTGGCTGAACACCAGGTGCCCACCAAAGCCGTTCTATCACTCCCCCATCCTCAGCTGGATAGGGGAGAGAAAATATAACAAAAGGCTCACGGGTTGAGATAAGGACAGGAGAGATCATTCACTATTACCGTCATGGGCAAAACAGACTCAGTTTGCAAAATTAACTCAATTTATTACAAATCAACCAGAGCAAGGTAATGAGAAGTAAAATGAAATCTCAGAACACCTTCCCACCACCCCTCCCTTCTTCCCGGGCACAACTACCCTCCCGGATTTCACCACCAAGCCCCCCCAGCGGCACAGGGGGACAGGGATGGGGTTTATGGTCATCACACGTTATTTTCTGCCGCTTCACCTCCTCAGGACGAGGGCTGATCACACTCTTCCCCTGCTCCAGCGTGGGGTCCCACCCACGGGAGACAGTCCTCCACGAACTCCTCCAACGTGGGCCATTCCCACGGGCTGCAGTTCTTCACAAACTGCTCCAGCATGGGTCCATTCCATGGTGTGCAGTCCTTCAGGAGCACCCTGCTCCAGCGCGGGTCCCCCACGGGGTCACAAGTCCTGCCAGAAAACCTGCTCCGTGGGCTCCTCTCCCCACAGATCCGCAGGTCCTGCCAGGAACCTGCTCCAGCGCGGGGTTCCCATGGGGTCACAGCCTCCTTCGGGAACCCACCTGCTCCGGCGTGGGGTCCTCCACGGGCTACAGGTGGATATCTGCTCCACCGTGGACCTCCCTGGACTGCAGGGGGACAGCCTGCCTCACCAGGGTCTTCACCACGGGCTGCAGGGAAATCTTCGCTCCGGCACCTGGAGCATCTCCTCCCCCTCCTTCTTCACTGACCTTGGTGTCCACAGGCTTGTTTCTCTTACATGTTCTCACTCCTCACTCCGGCGGCAGTTTCTCCCCGTCCCACTTTTTTTTCCCTTCTTAAAAATGTTGTCACAGAGGCGTTACCACTATCACTGATTGGCTCAGCCTTGGCCAGCGGCGGGTCTGTCTTAGAGCCGGCTAGTATGGGCTCGCTCTCTCTCGAACACAGGGGAAGCTTCCAGCAGCTTATTACAGAAGCCACCCCTGTAACCCCCCCCCCCCCCCAGCTACCAAAACCTTGCCAAACAAAACCAATACATCTTGTTAGCGTTACCTTGAAAATGAATAACATATATTCTTGCTTTGTATAATGCTGTTCTCTCAAACCTCCTCTTATACATGCATATGTGCACGCACACACACGTCTGCTGTAAAGTTTTCTGTTAAGAACCCCACTAGCTAAAAACCAGTTATATCTGCCACTGCAAAATACAAAGGCTGACTTATTGATGCAAGTGAAGCTGGCAGGAGCTTCAACATTAACTTCAACAGAATGATGTTATATAAAACTAAGGTGAACTGCAGTACAAACTACATAATGATCATCATCTCCACTCAGTATCACTTTGTGTAGAAATCAAATCTGTTAGTTCAAGGTCCCCTGTGGGCAGCTGAAATTAATATATTTCAAAGTGGAGCTTCCTATCCACCCGAGAAGTGTAAAATCTAGAAGATTGTTACATAGCCATGGCAATGCTTAGTGTGTGCTGGCCATGATAGTGCAGCGATGATTCATTCCTGTTGGCACAGTGTTTCAATAAAACTTTCACACAGTGATCCAGTAGTAGCTAAGATTTCTGAATTATGCCAGCTATCTGGTCACTGACTTTTTATGTCAAGTACAACCTTAGGAGAACATTGCACCATCATTACCACTGCCATCTTCCAGCACTATCCTAACTACGTCATGCCCAATCGAGCAAAAGGGACCCCTTTGCATGGTTTCAAATAACAGGGGTGACCCATAGGCCTGATTTAATCTTTTCATTTCTTGCATGCCTCTCCCACTATCCCTTTTCATTCCCAAGCTTCAAAAAGGCTTTCAGTGTCCTTGCAAAATCTGGGGGCAAAAGGGCTTTATTTTTGTGAGACCTGGCTTTGGTTTTTAATTTAGGCAGGTCACTAATGACCAGTCATTATTTCTGTGGAGGCCTCTTACTATCACTTTAAAGCATAAAGCAAGTTCAATATGAGTGAAATGCTAGCCTTTCACTTCCATATTTAGCAAACAGGGACAAGAGTAATTCTTCCAGTCCAATCTTCCTGTGCCTTGGTGAATTCAGATTCTAACTTCATGACAACAGAGAATGCCTGTTTACAGTGTGTTGATACAGCATGAGGACAATATGATGTCCCAGGCTCTGCTGAAATCTCTAAGCACTACTGTAATATCCACAGTAATTATTATGGCGTGGTGATGTCTTTTGCTAGGAGACAAGAGAGAAAAGGGATCCTCATGCTTTCTCCTTTTTCTTTATGTAAGTGCTTAGAATCATAGAATCATAGAATTGTAGAATCGTTTAGGTTGGAAAAGACCTTCAAGATGATTGTGTCCTAAAGAAAAAGATGCATGATATGCACAAATTGAACTTTACTCTCATATAACCAGCTTCCATAATTTCCCTTTATGTGAATAGAACCTTCAAAAGCAGTAGACAAAACATAGATCTCAGTTAATGTGTTTATGCTGCCAAGAGTTGGGCAGTGCCACTAATAGAGCATGGTAAAATAGTATTGGTTCTATTACTTGGCAAGCTATTCTAGAAACTTTTCAAGTGGTTTTTTTTTTTTCTTTATAGAAACCTAAACAAACCCATTTTTGGTTTAAACTGCTAGTGGTAGGGTAATCTTTACAACAATACAATGGCATATTTACTAGTAAAGATTGAGCCAGTCCTGTAAATGCTGAAATTAATAGCAAAGCCATCAAAAATGTCATACAGAATTTTAGATTATAATGGCTTACAGCTAGTCATTTAAATCTTAAAGCTGTGATCTGGCTAAAACTCACTGACATGAACCTTGTAGGAGCTAACTTCAAGGCTTGGGTTCATTCCCTCTAACTTCTGGCCTTGACAATATGGTTCCCTCAGTTCACTGAGCAATGGAGAGAGGAATAGGCTTCTTCACAGACAGAGTGAGATCTTAGGAGTGCTAAATTGTCTTCTGCAGCTATCCCTTTCTCTCTGCTCACCTCTTCCCCCCATTTCATTCTTTCTTGTGGCTGGAGTCCACAGTAACCTGTTTTACTAAGTTAGATGCCTTGTTTAATTGCTTACAGTTGAGAGAAATAAATTTAGTGTCGGGGTGCAACTTTTACTGGAGACGTCATTCAAAATTCAAAGTCACATTAAGTTGTTATAATACCTCTATGCATGGAAGTGGTCAGTCTGTAGAAGTGGAGCTATTAAGCATGCAAGCCAGTAGCAATTACTTTTTTACTTAAAGGTCAGAGGATTCCAAACATCATCAGGTTAAAAACTAGGATGGGGGAGTAGAGACTCATGCAAAGAGCTTGTAGAACAGGTATAATTCAGCCCCTAGCAAAGAATGAAGAGGCTATTTTTCATTTGCATTGACCACAGCCTTCTGAAAAGAAACGTGTGTACTTCAGTCATGTTTAAAATATTTCAGACAGGTTGTAAAAAAAGAGAAAAAAAAACACTAAAAAAAGTAAAGAATCTTAATACTTATCTTTTAAAACATACAAAAAAGACTCTGATTCAGATATGTTTTGGTTATACAGCCAGTGCCTTGAGGTAGTTAAAAAGCTTGCAATGTGCTACATTCCATTCTGCACTAAAAATAACATGTGAGTTCTGGGAGAATGAGGTACCCTCTAGGCAGTAGTATAAGCAATTATGTTTGGGGCAAAAAAAGCACTGATCAAAATGTCAGGACAAGCTTTTCTTTTTGCAGTGGTTTTATGTTATTTGAAAAGAGTAAAGGATGTGAAGAACTCCTGAGCGTACTTGCAGATGCATATTTTTCTGTTCTAGGCATCTGATTATCATATCCTAAATGTATATTTGGGGTCTGGTTTCCAACCCAACCATAAAAATGTAAGACATATATTTGCTCTCTAATACCAGCAGCCTATATGATTTTGAGTCTACACGGACACACATGTATCTGCAAACCATTTCAGAATCATAAAAGCTTTCCTTCATTTCAGGTCCTGCAAATACCTTTGTTACATATGCATATGTAAATGCAGGTGTACACACACACCCACACACAATAAACTTGTCAAAAATACAGAGTTTTTCAAACTGCCCTGATTTTTACAGGTTGCAGAATGACAACAGATCCCTTTTAAAATCAGGCCAGTTTTATGTAAGTGCTGAATATATTCCCAAAGCTTGAAAATGTGTGTGTGTGCCTTATAAGAATTGTTCTTTAAAAAAAACCTTAAATCCTTAACAGCTCCAACAGTGCCTCTAATGAGCTTTCTTGTGTTTAGTTTGGGGTTTTTTTTCCCACTGGACATGTCTTAATTCCACAAGTTTATTTTATCTGTTGTCAGTTGCAAAATGATGTGGAGTACCTGCATATCTTGTTTGTAATGGCAATGGACTGTCCTAAGAGACCAAGTCCTACTAGAGACTTTCACTTTGGTGACCCAAGTGTACTACATTTAAATCTAAGTCCTTTCGGACCTCTGCCCCAAAATTACTGCTCTTTAACTATGATGCTGCTTGGTATTCAAGATGATGGCCAGTGACATCAGAGGAAAGCCTTCTGCAGCTTCTGGTCACCCATGTCTCCCTTCTAGCTCTAATTATATCGGTATCAATGTCACCTGAAAGTAGAACCACAGCACTGACAGTCGCTTGGCAGTTTCTTGTGACCAATGATTGATACAATTTCACTATCTATGTTTCTGTTAAAAAAAATAATGCCAATATTGTGCTTAGACATTTATTATGAAGCTTACCAAGGAAGAACTTGTAGGCTTAGAATATAACAACAGCTGTACTGGGTCAAAGCAAAGGTCCTCCTGGTTCATTATCTGGTCCCTGACAGTGGCCAGTAAGAGATGCATAGGGACTAGCATAAGAACAGAGAAGGCACATATTGATATTTCATTCTCTGGTGATATTTCATACTTGAGTGATAGTCACTCTCCAGGGATCTGGGAAATTCCAGTGTCCAACATGTTATATCTTTGTCTAGTAGTTCTTGATTCACTTTTCCTTGCATGTGTTTGTTAAATCTATTTTCAAATCTGTGTATATTCTAGCATTTACTGTTCGCAGTAGCAAAGATAAATTTAACAATGCACTATGTGAAAAAATATTTCTTTTTCTACTTATGAATCTGGCACTTGATTATTTCATTTGATGCCCTCTAGCTCATGAGGTACAGTCATTCCAGTTAAATGCTTCCTCGGTGCTCTCTCCTTCCTACCATGCTTGTTATTACTTCCACTGTATTCTGTCTTTGTGCACCTGTACATGCAGCTTTAGAATCTGACCGAAGTTTCTTTTCACTGGGTAAGTCTATTTGAAATGAACTGCATTTGCAAGCAAATTTGGCAGTTTAACTAACGCATCTTGGAAGTCATGTTTAATATTTATTACAAACCCTCTCACTTTTTGTTCTAAGTAAATAAATCAGCATGTGGAATTACTAGGACAGAATTTCTATAACATCCTTTCCTGGAAATTATTTTCTTTTTAACAAGAATTCAAAGTATCTAGTCCATAATAGAAAAAATATTAGCAAGGCAGTCTGAGATAATCCGAAGTCCTGTGTCCCTGCATGCAGCTAGCTTTCTGATGCATTATTGGTACCGTTTTCCAGGGATTTTGTGTTTTTGCTTTCCCCTCATCTCCATTTGCTCTCCTCAGATCTCTTTTCTGGTGTGGCAGCTTAGTATTTGAAAGCAAGTGGCTTCTAGAGGAAGTCCAGGCCATTCAGGTACAGTAATTACTCATTCAGAAGATAGTTTTGACCTTACTCCTGTTAATACTAAGGAGTCTCACTGTCCTGGCAATGCAAACATCATTTTGGCAGACTTATTAACAACTCCTTTATTCAGTGAGGAGCAAAAATGTACACACACTTTATGACCCAGTTGTACTTTTCAGTGTGGAGGAGTTTTTCTTTTTTTTCCCCCACAGATTGTTGATAAATGGAACCAAAGCCCATAGCTCACTCTGCCTTTAATGGAAACCAGGAACAATGGCAAGTCAAACATTGGTAATTGATTTTTCGGGCACCTGGCTCCAAAAGCTATGTTGAGTGATATCTCAGGAGAGACATTTTGTCTGTCAGTAGAGGAGGAGATGGAAAAGGTAGGATTTGGAGGATTTCTACCTGTCAGACCTAAGTGTTTTCATATGTGTAGGAGCACCTTGTAAACCAGGAGCAGAGCTGTGAAAAATCAAAGGCTTCACTAGAGGCATTAAGAACCATCTAGATATTTCTTTCCTTTTTAAAGAATGATTTTCTTCTTTTCTTTTTTTCATCTTGATGATACCCATTAGGATTGCCCAGTGAAGAGCTGCAAAGCAGAAACCTCATCTGGTCCTGACTGTCTTGCTGCACCCCGTTCTGGGATGCTGAACACGTTTGGTCAGAACACATTGCTGGAGCCCTGTGCCTTTCACCCAGCACCTCCAGGCATTCAGCAGATCTAGGAAGATGCCAATGACAATTTCAGCAGTAGCATCACTTTCAAATTTCGTGTGCTGAGGTTTCAGCATTAAAGTGGGAGTTTCAGCATGGGGATTTTTCATGAACATATTGTGCGAACAAGGTGTTGTAATTGGTATATCTAATTTAAACACACTCGGCATAAAATTTTTTATATATATATATATGTATATGTGAATGTGTGTGTGAAAATCAAGGAGCTTTTTAAAGCCTAGTTAGATTTACTTGCCTCCAGAGTATTTTTATTCTGAGGACAGTGCTTGAGGTAATTCCAAATGGGAAATAACTAGAAAATAGAGTAAAAATGAAAAATTACCTTTTCATTATATCTGATCTCATGTAAATGGATTTTTTAACAAGTGGCAGGAAAGATAAGCGTTGAACACATTTTATTAGCAAGTGAAAAGTACAATAATGGTTCCAAACTGAATTTTAAGTACTACATAAAATGTATGAAATCCTTCTTTTCATCATAGAGGAAAGACAGTAGAAAGTTCACACAATTCAAGTTGGTCCTCCATTGCAGGCCATATGCAGAGCATTTAAAGTAGCACTATTTCAAAAGTAGTAAATTTTACAGAGAATATGTCCATTTCTAGAAAACAAGCTGTCCTTTCAAGACTGGAAAATGTGGTCATCTGGAAAACTGCTTGTGCCAGACTCTTTCCTTTTTTAATAACTAAGAAAGTTTTGAAAGTCTCCTGAAGGCTGTAGCTTCCACCTTTGGGTTTTTTCTACCTCTTACTTCACCTATCACCTTTTTTTAAAAACAATATCAATGGATCACAAATTCTGGCTTACATATTTGATGTCCAATGGTGAAATAAACACCTATGTATTAATTCAGAAGTTGCCAATCCCTAGTATATGCAATACAGTATGATTTGTGAAGACAGCACATTAAATTCAAGATGTGTTCTCTTGGAGGAAGGTTTTATTGTATAGAAATAGGGACCTTTGAAAATTCTAGTCAAAAATCATATTCAAAGCACACACTTTTCAAGGAGGAGAGTTGGGAGTAGTCAGATTTGCTAGGAATGTGTGAATAGCAGTAACAAAAATAGAAATGTAAGCTTCTGCTGCTTCATTTATATCACCAGAGAAGAAAATGCTTACCTAGCTTTTATATCACCAGGAGCTCATCTAATCTTTATTTTTTGTTTTATTTCGTTGATACATAAGAAGAATGCAAGTGCTTCTTAGGGCACGTAGGTGATTCTAGATGCTCCATCCACTGAATTAAGGGACAGACCTGTAGTTCTCTGGAAGGAAGGAGAGGGCTTGTGCAGCAGTAGTCATTATCTTGATGGCAACTGGATCCTTGAAAATCCATCCTGTGTTTGCCTTTGAGTCGTTTGGTGTCACACAGGTCTGCATTGCCTTTTCTAAACTGTGTCTTAGGCCCATAGGAGCTTGTGGATCTACGCACTTGTGTACACATTGTACGTGACCTTTGTATGCTTATAAAAAGTAGAGGCCTGGCCTTTGCATGAGATTTAATTCCTTGCTCAGTCATTAAAAAAAGCTAGCTGCTTAGATGGATGAATTCATTATATTTTTACTGAGATTTTTAGGCACCTGAGTGTAAGTCAGTCACTTATGTTCCACTTAGAATTCAGAGAAATTCTCTTTATAGTTCCTCGAGAATGGATCAGGCACTCTTTTTAAAACATGACAGGAGTTGAAGAAGCCTGCACGGTTTTCCTGCATAATATCCAACGAGTGGGAGCACTATTTCAGAATTAAGAGACAATTCTTACCCAGTCTACCTCTTTAAAGAAGCAATCCATCACCACAAGAACACAAAGAGAACCATCCCCATGTCTTGTGAAAGAGAATAACAGAATGCAGGAATCTAGCCCTGGCTAAAATTTCACCAGCAAACTAGTGTGGGAGAAAGGGTACCCAGTAAGACCAAACTATCTTTATTTTCATCTAGTCCAGCCAAGAAGGTTTCTGAAGTAATTTGGATCAGCCTCTGTGTCCTCCCAGTTACCACTCATATAGGTTTGCCTCTGCATGTCCTTTGGTTAAATTAACTTTCTGTGTGAATTTCTGTACTGGAGAAATACTGTAAAACTGCAATGAATCTAAAACTCAGGCCACCTGTGTCAAATTAGATATACTGTCTCTGGTTCAGAGCAAGCAAACAAGCAAACAAACAAACCACAAAAAGGCAAAGGGCAGCTAATTTGTGCAAAGACAAAGTCTTTCCTGTTTAAAGAAATATACTGGATTCTGGCCTTGGCTACAGCTATGAATTTTTTCTCAACTTCAGTTACATTTTCTCAGTATTGAGGATATTTGATTGTAGAAATTGGTGCACCATGTGGGTTGCAAATATACGCTCAAATCTAAGTTATGTTAATTATCTTCTCACAGACTCTAACAGCCCAGTAATGCTTTGAACAAAAGTACAAGTTATCAAAAGATGGCAGATGCATATACACAACAGTGAAACTGAAGAGCATAATTATCTGTTGTCCTGCAGTTCTTAGCTATCACCAAATCATAGAATCATAGAAAAGTCTGGGTTGGAAGGGACTTTGGGAGACCACCTGGTCCAACCTGCGCTTGAAAGCAGGCTATTAGATGGGGTTACCTAGAGTCTTATCAGGCCAAGTCTTGAATATCACCAGTGATAAAAATTCCACAGCTTCTCTGGGCAACTTATTCCAATGATCGTCTTCATAGAGAAGAATTGCTTTGTTCTATCCAGACATACCTTTTCGTGAAGGAAGTGGTGCTCTTTGCCGCCCGTCCTGTGACCAAGTCTTGTGAAGAGTGTGCCTCTATATTCTCTAGAACTACTATATAGTAGTTCTATAGTAGAGAAGATCTTTATGGCCCCTCCACAGAGCCTCTCCAGTTTTCCAATCCCAAACAAATCAATTACATGGAGGTCAGATCAAGTGTACAGCCTCATACATATTTAGCTGAATACCTTTAATGAAACAAATCTCATGATCATGGTGTTTATAATAAAAGCACTGGAAACAAAAAAAGTACTGTGCACTGTGGTTGAGTTTTGCTTAGCTTGTCCTGTGAGTAAGACCAAGAATAATGCATTCATTATCACATTTGGTACTTACGTTAGGGTATTTTTAGGAAGATTTATCTGGTGTCTTAGCCGAATTGTATTCCATGTTGCAGATGAAGCATTTTTGTCCTAGCTACAGTGATCATGAGCAGATTATCCTTTTTGTCTTTGTAGAGATGCTTTATGTGTTAGAAGATACAATTATATTGATCTGTGCCAGCAAAGTATCCCTTTAGAAGAATGTCCATAGACACTACAGCACACCTAAAAAGAACGTAACCCAGGTTTGCATTGCCACAGCCCACAGAAACAACATGCAACCTGCTGCACAAACACCTGCATCATGATCTGTGACAACTATCATTCAGCATCTACACCTAACTGCTTCCACCTCAAGCAGCACTCAGAAATTCATAGGGAACACACAGGTTGGCTTTGGAATCTGGAATTAGGTTCACATAGCATATGCATGTTTCCTACCATGCATATGAAACTAAGTAGTAAGTCACATTGCATATGCCTTATGTCCGCACCAGTCCACACGGGTGGTCTGTCCTGTGTAATACCCTGGAGAATGCATTGAGCACCCTATACAAACCGCATGGAGTAAAGGTTTCGCATGTAAGGATCAACTTCCAGTCTTCCTATTCTTAGGTATTAAGAGGGCCTAGGTCAAAGTTACATTGCTTTGTTAAACTATGAGCAGGAACACACTGATTCTTTGCAGATTGAGTCTTTTATCCCTGCGACCTCACTGCTCTTCAGCATTTTATATACCTCTCGCTGTCTGTATCCTGATAGGAAGTCTAGGTGATGACTTCCTCAGTCAATCACAGCCTGGTTCCCTGAGTGCCTTCAGCTCTTTTTGAATTAAATGGGGGCTGCCTGTGGTGAAGAACCTTTGAAAGTCTGTCCGCAATTATCATTTCCCAGATTGGCTCTATTTTTCTGCGAACGCAGCAGGACAGATGAAGTTGTGTGTCTTGGCTACATGTAGGTAAGAACCATTTACAAAGCTACCTCCAGGAATCTTCCTTTGTGCAGGGTCTGGAATAGGTAAGCAAACATTAAGAGTCTCTGAATTGTCCTGCAATGGTACTTCCTTTGCTTCCTGCACAGAAGCATCCTTTCAGGTTGTAATGAATGTTACCCTGAGTCTTGAAGATGAACACATTGTACCTAGTCAATATTGAATGATTATGTTTGTACAAGAGCAGAATTCATACATCTTGTGCTTTTGTTCACTTGAAAATATTTTAGTTGCTTATTGTTCATCAAATACACAATTCATAGCAAATAATGATGCCTAGTTTAAGTGAAGTCTCAAGCAGTTTCCTCTGATGAAATGGAGCATGTAATGCATTTTTTATTATAATGGATATTCTTTTGTGACTCACTAACCTTTGTATGGAGACAAAAATATTTCTGCTACTTATCCCAAGAGAAAAATAATGAATATGAAAATGGTAAAGCTGCATTTGTATGTGAAAAAGCTATTAAAAGAATAGTTATGCATGTTAGCATTAGATCTATGTTTCATTTCCCTTATCTATTTTAAATTATCCATCTGAAAATGTACCTACCCCTGAACTGTTTTAAAATAAGGGTGGGGTCTATCTTACCTAAGATAAGCCATTTTATCTTCTCTAAACTAGAGCATCTTCTCTAAGCTAATAATTTAGCCAATCTATACCAAGAGAGCAAGCTGTCCATAACCAGATGGGTTTCTTTCCCTAAAGCTGGCTGGCTGGCACAGCCTGGCTTGTACATACAGCTAAATTATTTTCCCTTTCCAAAACTACCTACCACTTAAATAGGAAGTATCCATACTGCCTAGTGGGAATGCCCCCAGCTGGGGTAAGCCCCAAACTGTGCTCAGGCGTGATCAGGGAGAGTGCTAGCCAGAGGCCAAAACTGTGCAAACGGCCTTCCTAACAAATGGGCAATGTTATTCCAGTTCTTAGGCTGTATTGGGTTTGTGTGGCAAGATGTTGGTAGCGAGGGACTACAGGGGTGGCTTCTGTGAGAAGCTGCCAAAAGCTTCCTCTGTGTTCAACAGAACCAATACCAGCCGGCTCCAAGTCAGACCCACCTCTGGCCAAGGCCAAGCCCATCAGTGACAGTGGTAGCACCTCTGGGAGAACAGATTTAAGGAGGGAAAAAAGTTGAGGCAGGCACAGAAACTGCAGCCGGAGAGAAGACCAAAAACATGTGATAGAAACAACTGTGCAGACCCCCACGTCAGTGAAGAAGAAGGGGAGGCGATGCTCCAGGCACCCGAGCAGAGATTCCTCTGTAGCCCATGGTGAAGACCGCGGTGAGGCAGGCTGTCACCCTGCAGCCCAGGGAGGTCCACAGTGGAGCACATATCCACCTGCAGCCACCCACGCTGGAGCAGGTGGATGCCCAAAGGAGGCTGTGACCCCATGGGAAGCCCACGCTGGAGCAGGCTCCTGGCAGGAGTTGTGGACCCATGGAGAGAGGAGCCCACGCTGGAACAGGTTTTCTGGCAGGACTTGTGACCCCGTGGCGGACCCACGCTGGAACAGTCTGTGCCCGAAGGACTGCAGCCTGTGGGAAGGGACCCACACTGGAGCAATTTGTGAAGAACTGCAGCCTGTGGGAAGGATCCACATTGGAGAAGTTTGTGGAGGACTGTCTCCCGTGGGAGGGACCCCACGTCGGAGCAAGGGAAGAGTGAGGAGTCCCCCCCCTGAGGAGGAAGGAGCGGCAGAGACAACATGTGATGAACTGACTGCAACCCCCATTCCCTGTCCCCCTGCGCCACTGAGGGGGAGGAGGTAGAGAAAATTGGGAGTAAAGCCCAGGAAGAAGGGAGGGGTGGGGGAAAGGTGTTTTAAGATTTGGTTTTATTTCTCATTATGCTATTCTGATTTGATTGGTACTAAATTAAGCTAATTTCCTCAAGTTGAATCTGTTTTGCCCATGACGGTAATCGTGAGTGATCTCTCCCTGTCCTCATTTTGACCTACGAGCCTTTCATTACATTTTTTCTCCCCTGTCCAGTTGAGGAGGGGAATGATAGAGTGGCTTTGGTGGGCACCTGGTGTCAGGTCAAACCACCACATAGGCCCACACCCTGATACATTACTAGTATGGATGTAACCTTATACTGTCTGTACATTCAGTGAAGGAGTTACCCTAATCTTGCTTGTCTTACTTATGTGTTAGTATGGGATGAGTCAATATCTGGAGATACCTTTTTCAGTTAAATATAGGAAATGCCTAGATGATTATACGATGTACTTCACATTTAGACAACTATAATTAACTGAGATGAATACCATCATACATGCTACGGCCTAGATTCATCTTACCTAACACTGGGAATCACACATCTGATTTAAAGAACATACTGGATTCAACGTAGTCAATGGGAAAAGATAAGCATGTCTGAAGGGTATAGCCAGGCCGAGATCTGAACTGACCTCTACAAGTGCCTCTTCCTCACTTGTGGCTATAGAGACTAAGAAAACCATAACTTAATTACCTCAGGTAGGTACCTGAGGTTGAATCTGGTCTGGTAAGCACATTCCTGGAGCCCTGATTATGGACACTGACTGCGCAGAATCTCAGATCGCATGTTTTTTAAAATGGTGTAATTCTTGCCACTGCAGAGGGGAAAAAGATTTGGAAATATGGCTAAAGTGTAATCGATGTAGCAATGTTTGCCTGAGTCTGTAGACAGTATGAAGTAATAGCTGTGAAAAATTCATCTTATTTATCTCAGTTAATCAAAGGGAAACTCTCTGGCACACTGGATTCCTGTCCTCTATTAGATAAATGGACTAAATCTTAGCCAAATTTTGCTAGAGGAGTTTTGTACCATTTGAATTGCAATCATATCTTGTCAGCAGCATTTGTTCCTGAAGAACTGATAGGAGCTACAATTACTGGAAGGAAGTTATTAAAAAACCTACATTTGTGAAACCTTACTCAATAGCTTATTAATTTGGAAGACTTCATGCAAAATTGACGAAAAAGTTATTTAAATGAACAATTGGGAAATAGCAGTCACAGCACCAAATTGTACTACACACAGCATATAAACCCTGTGACACAGAAAAATTGTTTATAAAAAACCAAATCTTGTGCATATGAGAATTATATGTGTAATCTTGTTCCTCCATCTGCCAGGAACTTTTTCAGTTTATTTTACCCTTATATTATGAACAGTGCTGTCTCTACTGTGAATGCCAGCATCACTGTAATCATATTTTTTGGTACATTTCACTGAAAATCCCCAAGGCAGCGCAGAATGTGGTTAAAATCAATTTAGGTTCTGTTTTACAGTCCCTATGTGGGAGAATTTTTTATTGCTTGCAATGTCCCCATTTGTTTAGGTGAGCCCGAAGGGCAAAATTCACAACTGGTACATCTAGGCAGTTAACAAAAAGAGGACAAGAGAGCAAGCTCAAGCGTTAACCCCTTGTCTGTGCACGCCACTTAACTCTTCTCTCACTGCTGGCTCTCTCCTGTAGCTCTGGCTACTTTCTCCCAGACAATACTTTGGTGTAGTTCAGGGAATATTTTGATTGAGGGACTGCTCTCAAAGAAAGCACGGACGAGGCCTCACCAGGTTGGACTCTAAGCCACACAGCCCTGTCATGCTGTCCCACCTTCAGCCAAACTCATAGCTCTTCTCCCTCTCAAAGTAGGCAATACACAACCCAAATGTCATCCTACAGAAGTGCTGCTCGGGACAATTGCGCATCAAAGCTCTTAACGTTGTTTCAGGTGCCTTGAAGAATTGGAAAACCTGTGGAAAAATAACTGTTGTAATTATGTCTCAGGGCCACTACACAGGACCTAGAGGAACCAAGAGCCAAATATGAACTATGGTTGAAGTCAGCAGGTACCATCTGACCTTACACAAGGGGTTCGGCCCTTGGCAGTCTTTTATGTAACACTATAGACATAAGATCTACACATCATAAATACTGCTTTTTAGCACTACAAGTGTTACTTTTACCCAAATTCAATTTGTCAGGTTTTTTTTACCTTAATTTCCAGATTGGTTTTTACCTTCTTTTTTCCATGGTGCAGTTTGCTCAAACAAAATTGAGGGGTTTCTTCATTGTTAATGGAATTGCAGGTGTAAATAATAGTAACTGAACAGCTGATTTGTGTTGCACTTTAAATCAAATGCAGGTACAAAAATGTTGATACAAATTGATTCCAAAGCTGAGTGTGGGCTGTGAAAGCTTACTCATATGCATATCTTCTTTTAGTATAGCTCATTCATTTCCAAAAATTTACCATGTCTATATGATTTCAGAATAATAACAGAAAGGAAAAGAGTGGCTCATTTAATCTGCCTTCCTTATTTTGTGTTGTTTAATTTACATGTCATTTAATGCTAATTACTTGTATTTCATTCAGAGCTCCTTTTGACAAGCCAAAGGTGATGGTAAATCTGAGAATCTGGATAAGGAAAAAATTCTGGAAAACTGTTGGATGGGTGCTGGTATCAGTTTGTAATGTCTTTCATCTCCGTGCACTTTCATGCTCAAAGTATTTGGTGTTGGCGCACATAGCTTATCCTGTGAAGAGTGTAACACAGATACTCTATAGTCACTTCATTTTTCAGTTACAGGCCCAAAGGAGATTTGCAGTGAAAAATGTTGAAATATAGCAGTGCACTATAATGTACCAAACAAAATTAATTTAAAACTATCCTGTAGTGAGACCCCCTGAACTTTCTCAAAAGGTTTGAACTTTTCAGTCACCATGAAATTATTCTGGGCAGCTGGCCAGTTCCTAAATAAAGTGTGTGTACATCAGTAGCAAAGCTTTTAATTTTGAACATGATTGATCTCAGCCTGTTATGAAAACTGTCCACTAAAATGAAAGAGTTAGAGCATTGCAGTAAATTTTTCATCATCATTTAATTTCATTGAAATGTGTGCAGAGCGTTTAAGTGAATTTTGCATACACTTGCCTCACAGACCATATGAAAACTGCATCTTTCACTCTTTACGTTTTGCACATTACTGGCTCTTCTTCCACGATCAGAATTAAATGAATAGAGAACAAAACAAAAAGTTAGGAAGGGTAGGTCTTATCCCTTTGGCTATGGTTAAGTCTGTTTCTCCTTTGGCGTGTTCTCACCAGAGTGTCAGTGTCTTAGAAACTCAGTCATAATGACTGTGTTAAATTGAGCTTTCGCTTTGCTTTGCCAAGAACATTAATTTCAAGGATGTTTCTGTCTCTAAATGCAAATTGGTGATATTAAGAGATACTCACCTTAGTTAGCCCTTTGAACTGTTCCAGTGATCTTGATCGTATTACCAGACCCCGGAGCACTTCCATGTTCCAGGCTGCCGGCTCCCACCTGAGTCCATAATGAGACCTCTGCATGTGGAGACACTTCTCGCATCCTGCGTCTGCAGAGGAGGATGTGGGCTGGAGGGCACTGCCCTGCATTCACCTGAAGATCTGAAGTGCACTGTGGCACGTCTGTGCTGGTGAACATAGGCAGAGACTGTGGGAACGCAGCTCTCCTCATCAGATCCTGCTGCTTGGTTGGTTTAATGCTTTTTCAGCAACTCCGGTCACTGCTATTGAAGAAGTTGCAGCGTGCACTTTAAAAGAACTCACTACTTTCACCCAGACCACACTTGCAGTGATTAATAGATGAGTGACTATAGTACTACAATGTTTTAAGATAAAAAAAATCAAGAACCGCCATTTATTGCCTTACTTTCCTCTTCAGGTTCTACATAACGCTGTGTATGCTGTGTGGCTCAACATACTGTAATATAGCGGGGCGGGGGGTTAATTTTTAAACATCAACACTTTCATTTCTGAAGCACAGATGAGAAAGCTTTAGTAGCTGGCAGAGGTGGGATGGTTTGTGAACAGCCTCGTGGTGGGCTCTGTTGGCCTGATGGGACCGGTGTGGTTACGTGGGAGACGCCACCTTCCTGCTGGGAAGGCTGCTCTCTCCAGCAGGGCAGTGATTGCTTTTCTGACCATCCCAGCACAATTGTCTGACCACAGCCAGGGTCCATCTGAGTTAGAAAGATAACTCTGCCCCTTTTTCTCACTAGTCATCATGGGCTCTCTCTTTTATTGCCCCTGCCTCTCTCCCAGTCTTCCACATTCACCACCACCCATGCTAATGTGTGTATTTAGGACAACCACTTACAGGTTCTCTTCAGTTTTAAGGGCTCAGATCTTAAAAGCTGGTTTTAGCAATCACCTTTTTGTAAGGAAGCCTTGAAGTCACAAATAAATTTACAGCTGAAGCTGCATTAAGTAGTACGGATGAGATCATACTATGTAACACCTGGGCTGCGCCATGGGAGAGAGTCAGTACAATGAAGTAGTTGCTGCTGCTGCTGCCACATTTACAGTGTGTGCAGTTCAGAGGGGTTTGCTTCAGAAGAGATTCAGTCTCACACCGGACTACGTGCCCTATCACACATGGGGTTTGAAGCCGCCAACCTAAGGACCGGTCATTAATTGTGATCCTTAAGTCAGTCTCGGTGCCTGCAGTGCATTTGTGTGTAACCAAGGTGGAACTTGTGGGTTTGTTTCCTCCAAGAAGAATCTGTTGTGCTTACCAACGCAGCCTGTAAACTAAACCAGTGAACAGCAAGTGCTGAGGATTGGGGGATTGACTTCAAACTGCTCCGGACCAAATGGATACAAAATGCCTTTCTGGGAAATTATGCTCTCTTCACCTAGTCTGCCTTTCTCACAGCTGTCTTTTGTATTGATCTAAGACAATTATGTCAACAGATCAGGGACAGCTTGGATTTCAGGGACTTGGATCTGAACGTATTATTCAAGCTATCATTGGAGTCCAAAATTAAGATTTCCTCTCTGCCACTCCTCACCATTTATGTACTATTTGGATAAGTTCTTCTGATCTAGGTTCAGAGCACGCAGTTGTACTGTATGTATTGTGCCATTAAATCTGCCCCTATAAACTCAAGCACCATGGAAATAGTGGAAATAGACATAAATTCCTTCTATGGCTTTACAGCCGTAAATGTTTTTTACCGTTCTAGCAGCCACAAGAGAATTTAGCCAGGCCAGGCTGACAAAATGTTGGTGAACTGTTCCCAGTAGGCTCTTTGGGGCTGGAGATCGAGGGCCATGCAGAGTAAATCAGGCCAGTGTGCATTTCCTTGCCAATAGTAATAATAATAAATAAAAAATAAAAATCATAGAGAAAATGTTCTGATATTTTGGGTTTAGCTGTTACTTGAAGCACTCTGCACCATCATTGCCACATTTCAACATAGTCCTGTGCCTTTAAAAATATGTGTGTTTGTTATGCATTAAGGAAAGTTGAAATGTAAAGGTTTTAAGCAGCAATACAAAATAGGATGTATGTCATGTGGAGCAACAATTACACCCTAAGTGCATAGAGAACTCAGTGAAGCTAAATGCCTCACACTCCCCAGTATGTAATATTATCACAGCATGAGTAATTGGAGATATTCTATAGATCTGCTTTGACTTTAGGTTATTCTAAAGCCTATCTTCAATCATTCTTCTGTTTAGACAGGGGATATTGCTGTCCCCTTGCTTACCCTTTGAACTATACAGTTTCCTGCTTCCAAGGTCTCCCTGATCTGTTCTGCACCGAGACCTCAGACAACATCGTAATCTATCATATGCTCTCTATTCTGTATACACTGATCTCTGTGAGCAGGAGTTCACAGCTGTAAGAGACATTGTCCATGCCAAAATCTGCACCTTTATGCGATGATTTCTTATTAAAAAGCAAACGGCAGAAACTGGAAATCTTTTTTCCTCTAAAAATCACCCCTTCCCAAAGCTATTCAACAGTACAAGGTTGCAGAAAAGCCCTGTTAGATTATCCAATTCATTTGCTTGTCAGTGAGCAGTTTCCTTCTGCAGTACTCTGGTGTTTCAAGGGTTCTGTCTAGTCTGAATTTGAAATGATGAGGCACTTTTCTCCAGAGACCTCTCTGAACACTCAGAGATTTCCCTGTAAGGATAGTAATCTTTATGCTCATCCTAGAAATTCCCTTTCTTAATTTTACCCTCTCATTCCTATATTTGGGGTACTCTTATGTTCTTGAAATAATTTGTTTTCAAGTATTTCTTGCATAAGTTTACATTGTCTCCCTTCCCCTTTCTTTATTATCAGTTATGATAGGTGTAGTGTAAATATTGGGCCCCTTTAGTCTTTCTCTCCTTTTTTCTCCCTTGCCCCACTTGGTTTATGTAGCTCTACCCTGGTTTTCATGGCTCTCTTCTACACTATTTTGGCTTGTCAGTATGAGACTGGTAAAATGGTATTTATAAATTAATGCATACCCAGGTATGGTCTCTTCAAAGCAGCACAGAGAGGAGCAGTGGACTTCTGTACCATTTATGTTACGTTCTGTACCTATATAATGCCTAACCAACAGAGATTGGTTGTGAGCATAGCCTTTGGCTGGTAATGTAATTGGTGCCCAAACTGGCCTTTTGATGCTGTATTGAAGTACAAGTTCTTGTTTAGTTTCTGCTCTTATTCTTGCTCTAGAATTTTTTCGGTCTGTTATTTCCTGCCCCTATTTCAAAATCTGTCCTTTTCCTTGTCCAATGTGGTATTTGCAACCTTCACATTTTAATATCAAGTGAATTTCATTAATGTCATCATTTCTTCCTTTTAAGGATCATTAATAAAGCAATTAAATAGGACTGGACATAATACAGATTTATGCAATATTCCCCTTCTATTCTGGCTCAGTGCTTTACCATTAATCAGTAGTCTTTGTTTGTAGCTCTTCAAACAGTTTTCTGTCCACATGACAACTTATATCCAACAAATATGAAATGATCATCAGTTTAAGCTGTCCTGTGGCTGGAAGTGGTGATGTTGCTGATAGCATGACAGTGTAGCAGAGTAGTTGCTCTTCTATAGCATGGTGTGGGAGCGTGCGGTGGGAGGCAGTGCAAATGAGAGTTGAAACTCCATTCAACTTCCTGGGCAATTGCCCCTGGTAAAAATCTATAGCTGATGTCTATCAGCAGTATTCCCTGCAGGTGCTGCTGATGAAAATCCGTTTTAAAATGTAAGCTTCTAAGCCTGTGCTCACAAGCAGGTGGGAAAAGGAGAATTGAAATAATCTCCATTAGATGCATGCTTATTGAAATAGTATGCAGTACATGTACCATTTAAATGCAAAAATGAATTTCACTGATTATTTTTGGCTTGGTATTTTGTTGCACAAACTACAGAATGACAAAACTGAATTGCTACGTAAGGTAATCAGAATTCAGGAATCATATCTCCATATCATATCTTTTTTATCTTATATCATTAGATTTAGCCATCGTCTGTCCATATAGATGTATCTGCCTTTTCTGTACTTAGATGTGTGATATTCCATGGAATAACTGTTTATGGATACTTATAAATGCAATATTCATTATGTGACTTGCTGCAGCTCGGTATCAGAATTGCTGATGTAGATGGATTCTTTTAAGTCCTTTGTTATGACTTATAATGCTCATCTAAATGTATTTTTCCTGTTATTTTCATGTTCTGAGAGCTGGATTCCCTTAAAATTGCTCCCTTTTAAAATGCTATGTTCTATTTGATTATTGAAGAGCTGTCAGCATATACAGAAAGATGTGCTTAATAAGAAAAGATCAGGGGGGTTTATTTGCTTGATAAAGTGTTAGAGATCTGTGAAGAAAACATAGAAATAAGAATATTGAATAGGACACTAATATGCTTCGTATTTTAAAATTAAAATTATTAGCAATCCTCCCATTTTGTGACTTTCAATTAAAGGCATGGTATTAGTATTTGTCAGCTTCTAGCACAAGCAGACCAATAAACTCTTGAGTATCAAATTTACCCTCTGTAGTTCTTTGCTGCCATCTTCTGTTTCTTCAAATGATTGCCTTTATTGTTTGGATTCTGAAAACCAAGGCTGGGATATTACAGAGCAAAATTTCCCTTTCTGTCATTTTTTTCATTTCCTTGTTTTCAGCTAAAGCAAAGTGAAGCAAATGCAGATACAAAGGAGAAGCTTCCATTGCGTCTACGCATCTTTGAAAAATTTCCAAACAGGCCACAAATGGTGAAAATCTCCAAGCTGCCTTCAGATTTCACAGTTCCAAAAATAAGGTATTGAAATATTTCCTTTGCTAGTACACTGTAAACTTGTCTGGTGCCATGTAGCACCCCAAATATTTAACTGTTTTGCTTGTGGATTAGGCAGATAGTTCAGAAAAATCAGAAGTGAAATGGAATTAACATTGGCATCGGAAGGATGTGACATTTCGGTTTTACTGCATTTTTTACTTTTGAAAAAAAAATAAATCCTAGCACTCCTTATAACGTATTCATGAAAGCAACTAGATTGGCTGGAACCAACAAAAGTACAATATGATTGAAAAGTGTGTTGTTGTTTCTCCACTCCCATTTGTATTTTAGATTCTTGGCTGACATAGACAACTAACAGTCTAATCAATTCTCATGTAGCTTTTTAAACTAAGGTCAACAGGCATCTAATGATTATTAGAGGCGATAACACAGGCCATGCAATACTGGTTACTCTGTGACAACCTTGTCCCCTCTTTGTATTTGCATAGTTACCACTTTCCTGTAAAACTCACCTTAACAAAGGATCAGACCCTAGATCTAGAACTGATGTCTACTAGATCATCAGTTACAGTACAATTACCCTTGACGTGGCCCCAAAAAAAGCTTACAGAAATTCAAGGGCTGCTCTAGCACGCGTGTGCTGCTAAGACCGCTGAAATAGCACAGGCTAACCGAACAGGTGCCCTGGCCGTGCCCATTCCAGTATCCCCACCAAGCACATGCTGGGAGAAAGGATGGTGTGAAAGATGGCAGCGTGGGTCTCCTGAGGTTATATTTCTTTTGATTAAACTCACAAGGAAGCTAAGGCAACTGGTTTGACCTGTTTGTATCATCTTAGCTGAATGACAGGAATAATGCTGGTCAGAAGGGTCAGGAAAAACAACCTTCCAAACCTCAAGGAAGCAGTCATAGGTGTTTTGCTTTTAGTATCAAAATACTGTTTGGTTATATATTGAGGGCATTATTCTCCTACTCTTAGTCTTTTTTGGTATTTCTTTCTAGCTGTGTTTTTCACAGCATACTCTAGACTAATACGTGGTGATGCTAACTACTGAAACGGACCTCAAATTATCACTAGCAAATCGTATCTTTAAATCTGAAGCTATCGTACTATGTAGAACTCTCTCTCCAGATAAAAATTGGTTTTGACATAGTCAATTTACAGTGAAAATAGGGCAACTCTACTAAACTTAAAATAAAGCAAGATAAATGTACATTTGCTGTAAACAGAAATGCTTCTACATTTTAAACATGGCATATGTGAAGCACAGAATTGCTGAAGCGCCTTAATACTGGCATTCAATGCAGTTACATGAACAGATGTTGTTTGAAATCTTCGGGAAAGAATTTCTTGCGGAGAGTATGTTTCCTTTGGATTATATCAGTGTTTGATTTACATTGAAGTAACAACTCGCTGTTTAATGAGCTCAAAAGAGCTGAAAACTGCAAAAAGGCACTTCAAATATTTAGCACTTTAACTGGTAAGTAAATAAATAAATAAATAAATCTTAAAAGGAATAAAATTATTTTCTTTGACAGTACATGCAGGCCACCCACCTCTCAGTTCAGTTATGGATTTCTTTAATAAGTGAATTTCAGTTTTATCAGTTGTTTCGTCACTCTGTCCATTTATACATCTATAGCCCAGTGCAACTTCTTCTTGGAGTTTAACCATCTTAGCACTAATGGGTTGTGATGTGTCATAACGAAAACGAAATATTAACTCTTCCTGGGGTTTTAATCCATCAATATCTTCTGTTTGTTCACAAGGGAAAGTTTTATGAAGCAGTTTATTGATCGCCAGCAACAAGACACCAGCTGTTTGCTGCGAAGACTTCCTTCAGCATCTTCTTCCTCATGTGACCACTCTAAAAGATCAGCAATTGAAGAAAACAAATACATTGATCAAAAGGTAAATGAAGAGTATAGGGCAGTATATGTCTTTCCTTGAGTATTGTGAGGAAAGACCTCAGATTATTCGGTTTGTCACACTACCTAAAAGTGAACATAAGCCAGGGTGACTGAACACAGGCTAAAAGGCTGTGTTTAATTTAGCCTAAAACAGACATTACAGCAAATCCTCATTTGGTTTAAATTTTCCTGTCTCCTTTGACTTCAAAATTGAGGATTTGATACATAATTTTGTTCAATGCATCCATCTTACAAAGCTATTTTTTTAAGTAGTCTTGCTTTTAATCACTGAGAAGCTAGTGGAAAATTAAAGTTTGTGAATATTGCATTGGATTTTTGAGTGCCCTGATACTCTTACAACGTTGAGAACACACTTCACTGAAGCAAGGTCTCTGTGTAATCACTGGAGATGAGTAAAAACTTAAGAATTGTTCTAATTATTTAGAGGACATTAACCTCTCTGTAGGCCTGGGAATCACTAGAAAACAGATGCTGAACACATATATTTGATACCCATTGTGCTAAATGCTGCTAGTCTCCCAGCCGGACTGGCATGGACAGTTGGATTTGAAATATATCAAGACTGCTTGGAATGATGATGATGATGATGATGGCAATGATGACGCAGCATAAGTAAATGTGTGTGACTTCTGGCACCTTGCAAAAATAGAGGGGCAGAAAAAATCTTCATGTGCATCATGGAAGATACTGGTTTCCCAGATTTCTCATGGCATCTACACTGATACCACTTCTTCATCACTTATAATATCATGTAACTTATTTGTGACATTCTAACAGACAAAAGAAAAGTCCTTTCAGTATTCATAACAGGGTGCTCAAATCCTGTTTGAATATTAACGTCAGGGGTTTGTAAATACATTTTAAGTTACAGAATCACAGACAAGGAGAAGAATGAGGGTACATATTGTAGTTACTAAGTATAACTCTGTCTTTCCTAGCATGTGGTTTGCAACTATAACTCAGGACAGCATTCATACAGGCAGGAAGCACAGTTGGGGAAAACAATACTCTTCTGATAATGAATGAAAAGAGACAGTTTGCAAACTACTGTTTATTTCCATCCCTGTTTCAGTGGAGGAACCCATTCCTGTGGCCAATGTGTTCTATGACATCAGTAAGCCAAAGCTGAACAGCATGGGCTGAGAGGGAGGTGTGTGGTAAAATACTATTTATCAGACAAGGAAGGCCATAGGAATCAAGACTAAATGGACATCATTTACTCTAACAAGCACAGCAGAAAAATTGGATAAGTTATTAAATGACAAGCCTAGGGGTCAGCAGAACTATACCAAATATCACTAATGATGGATCTCAAACACTGTATCAGGGAAATCAGAGTACATTTCTACCATGTAATGAAGGGATGAACAGAGACCTTAAACTTGTCTCAGCCACACAGATAAGTCCACAGTATGCAATGCAGAGCTGTGCAATGATTCAGTAGATCTGTTTACATGAATATAGTTAGGTATATTAGATTGCAATCTTAATTCCTTCTGCCTGCTGTTCACAAAAGTGAATCGTTACTGGTTTTGAACATAGATGAATACATGGCACAGTTTATCCAATGAGATATTGCAATATGAAAACAGAATGCTGCATTCTTTTCAAATTTTCACTTCCCTCCAAGAGCAAATATGCATAATCTGACTTTCATTTTTGAATTGAAATAAGTGTTTGCAAATTGGTTTTGCACTATTCAACCTGCTTTACCTGCTTTAAGCACATACCTTTGGATTCCTGTGCCATAAGGGCAGAATCAATGATGAGTAATATTTCTGATAAATGTAGCTTAAAACAAGGTATTTACACATTCCTATTAAGAGGGAGAAAGCACTAGGAAGGATTTTGTGAAAGTAATTACTCTGGCTTTCTATAGTTACAGTTGCCAAGGCAACCTCACTTTTGTATGAGCAAATCTTCTTAAAAATATCTTATCCTTAAAACAAGCTTGGAATGACTGGTTGCACTTAAATATAAAACTTACATGCATACTTCACTTTCCTTTGTCAAAAAAGAAACCTGACCAAACATTTTACTAATCCCAGTGCCTAGTAGGATGCGTTCCTGCTGCTCCTGATAGCAGTGCAATGGCTTCAGAAACTTTTCACATCTTTTTTGCATTGTAGTTGATGAAAAAAATAGGGTGGAATCAAAAGGTGAGATTCTGCTGGCAGATTTGACTCTGCCCTTCCTTTGTGGTGCCTGAACTATGGCCAGTTCCTCCAGTTTCTCCTGGACTTACATCAGTATTTCTGCATTCCACACCCGCTGAAGTGATAGGAAGTACTTAATACATACATTCCCTTATTTCCACTTCAGCAGCATTCTTTTTTTCTTTCTCTAAAAATCTGCCACTATTTATATATGGTATTGGTTTTGTGTTCAAAAGCAATCTGACCCATAATTTGTGATGATCGATAAAGCAAATTGGGGTTTGTTCTCTTATATAATGGGTTGAGTAAGTCTTTTCAGTGTTATAATTCCCCACTTCCTTGAAAAGATGTTTTAAGTTGTAAAAGAGGAGTAGGTTTTCATTGCATTCTTTTTTTTTTTAAGGTATTTGACCTTCTCAAAATAATTGAAAAAATTATTTATTCATATATATTACTATAACCATGACAACAATTGGTTTGAAATCATTTTCATCTATGCCAAATCAAAAGAACAGCTTTCAAGAACAGATTTCTCTGCTATACTCCTTTTTTCTAGTCAAGTCAGTGAGTTCCAGAAGATTTTCTAACTCTTCCAAATTTCTGAACTATTATCAAAGTAATAAACTAACCAAACACCAATAGATAAAATTACTTTTAGATACCTAAATGTATCTAAAATGCCCTTTACCTTTTATAATTCCCCTAAGAGTTCTCTCTCAATGCATGGGGTCTGAGTGTGTGTGTGGAAACAGACTGTGCCGTGTTGATTCTTCTACGTCCAATGCCAGCAACACCTGGGCTATCTCAGTTATGGATGCTTGATAGGCAGCTTAGCATGATGCTTTGATTGAGTTGTTTATGATTATCTGTAACTTTGTAAAACTGGGTTTCTCTGGGGTTCTCTGAACTTAACGCTGCTGGAAATGTAGGATGGTCATTTTTTGCTCTCTGCTAGAGGTCCTGCTGAGCAAATTTTCTTAAACCCATTGATCTTGCCATAGACCTCCCCCGCTGTGTGCTGAGCTAGTCTATCCTGACGTGATTTGCAGGCCATAAGATGAAGAGCTCTGAGTCTA
Organism: Astur gentilis; assembly: GCF_929443795.1. Lineage (NCBI taxonomy): Eukaryota > Metazoa > Chordata > Aves > Accipitriformes > Accipitridae > Astur > Astur gentilis. Next base: position 3,872,759 of record NC_064892.1, read on the forward strand.
ATTAGAGAAACCAGGACTGTCGCGGTTGGTGAGGATACCCCTGTTGCAGTAGAAAGTACCATGAAGATACTTTCTGGTGAAAAAAAGAAGATTGCTCAGAAAAAGGGCAAATATAAGGAGACAGTGCCATTATAAAATTAATGGAAAAGGTGTCTGAGGAAAGGGTTAAAAAATGAAAAGGGAAAGTTATGGTTTTAAATGAACACTGTAGATATGGGAGAAGGTGAGTTTTAGAGACAGAGAAGGAAGTGTTCTTCTATACTTCCACATTTGTATGAAAATTATTCACAGTGTGCTGGGAATTTCCTTAGCTAACCAATATTTCAGTAAATTCTTGGACAGGAGAACTGGATGAATTATGGAAACATAATTTTTGTGAGAGTGGGTGGATGAGAAGAAAGGAAGTTGGCAGAAAATAAGGACATCTCCTGTGGTGTCTCTCACAAGAGCCTGAGGGATAGTCACAGCAAGTTTCAGGGGACAAAGAACTAAACGAGCTGTAAGATTTACAACAAATCAGGTGTCCGGTAAAACACAACTGAGTTGGCTGTAGAGCATTGGCCTTGGCTCCTTAACTTCAAAACTAGAATCAGAGGAGCACAGAAACACCTCTTAACAAGACCTGCAGAAAATTGTTGTGAGGAGCACGCTCCTGAACTGGTAACTCACCTTTGGCCCCACAAAACAGCACACTGCTGTTAAATTTGAGTTCAAAACTGACAGGCTCATGAAATGAACTTTGAAAATGCCTATGGCTCAACATGTAGACACCCATGTGCATCTTTACAGCAGTGGCAGGAGTGAATTACAAAACAAAGTGAAAGAGCATTTAATATATCCATGTATTTTATAGTTCAGACTTTGAGCATCTCCCATTTAATTGAAGGAATATAAACAAGCCAGGTCCCTTATTTCTGCATTTGTAGGATTAATTGGATAGTAGCAAACATATTTTCTCTTTGCTGTCCTCTGTCATCCTGTTTCCTTTCTGTTTCCTTTCACGTGTATCAGTTTTGTTCTCATCTCTGCAAGCAGTGAAGTTCATAGCCGTTCCTCTTCCCTGTGGGAGCAAGATCCATCATTAAGGTCTAGCCCCTGTGAAAGCTTGACCTCCCATGCCATATGTCTCTCCCATTGATTTCCTACTTACAGCAGAATGTACCTGTATGACGGGAGATCGTGGTCAGAAGGTGAGCGCTGACCTCAGAGGTAGCCAGAACAATTACCATGGAGGACTATGAATATTAAGCAGCAGACCTCACACTGGATTCTGCGTTCTTTGCGGAGTTGGAGCACTGAGGTGATAAGTTCGTGATGACCTGTGTTGCCTTGCAGGTGGGCTGCTGAGCTTTGCACCTGCTTTTTTTAGGCTAGTTGCCTTCATTCCCAGGTATGATCCTGCTGATATCCATTAAAGTTAGATGGGATGGAACACAAGCATCAACCCAATTAGAAGCCTCATCCTAGAAGGGCCTCAGTACTTGCTTGGAGATAACACCCTTTGGTTTATGTAGAAATCATTATCTCGACACCTCAGGGAAAGTTTATGATTTTATCTGTTTATAATTTCACACATAAATTCAACACACAAGATGATTGCCTACAACTTTTAACACATGTTTGCTTAACATCATAGATACTCCATTTGTGAGCTGCTGAGACATGCCACCTATTTTTTATAAGATGTTGTTGTTTAATCTGTCAATTTTTTCCGGAATGTCATCTTCTGATCTGTGCTCAGCTTCTTTCATTAACTATTCTGTTTCTTGCAAAAAGAACCATGTATATTCAGAGAATATTTTGAAAGGACTTTTCCTTGCAGAAGGTATTTGCAATTGTAAAAGCTGAAATAGCCTTTCAGCTTTTCAAAGGCATAGCTTTTAGTGTTGAAGAGAGGGTGTCCCAAGATATCTTTCAGAAAATCATCAGGCATGAAGACATACTTGTAAACCTAATTTGTATTTTTTCCTTCTTAGGAAAGAACCAAGGGTAGAATATTTATTCATAAATTGTCATTTCCAAAATTTCTACTTCTTATTGTAATAAAGTTATGTCCCAAGTTAATCAACCTCTTCTGAAGTTTATTTTGGGCATTCTGTTGTGCAAAGCAGAATTTTGGCATGAAAAGTATGAAAGCATTTTGTTGTGTTTCTCATTATTCTTTTCTCTAAATAATTTGAAGGAATAATTTTATCACATTAATTTTCAATATAGCAGAAACTAATAAAGTGTAATTGTACATGAATTGCAAGTAGAAAAGGTTATTTATTTTTAAACACTAATAAATACTACTTTTTTTTAAAAGTAATTCTTGCAGTATCAACAAAAATAATTCAAACTTTATCTTAATCTCCCTTTACTGAGCATCTGAGTACAAGTCTATAATTTCAGTTTCCGTATACCACACAGCCAAGTGCTTCAGTCTTACCTATTTATGTCATTCACAGGATATTGCCAAAATCTATCTAGCTCTAACGTTCAGAAAAGTCATTAAAACAATCTTACCTGCTGGAATGAGAATGGCCTATGGATCCAGCATTTTTTTGCTCATTACAGACTTGATTTTCAAAGATTATTTTTGTCCCATGTCTGTTCTCATCAGATCTTTCTAATGAAGTTAACATACGTAAATGCAGTATTTCAGGTTTTCTGAAAATTAATCAGGAGACCTCTTTGTCTGTTCTGCATCTTTTAAAGATTTTGTTTATTTTTAGATAAAGTGGATATGTAACAATATCCCTGTGTCCCTGTGTCTAAATAATCAATTATTGAAAAAGACACTTTCTCATTAAGTATTTTACCACATACATATTTCAGCTGGTAATGTTTAACTTTTCTGACCATGTTTGCCTTTAGAGCAGAGAAGACAGAACTGCATTAGTAACAAGACTCTGTCCTTGTTATGGTCTGTCTCCGGCTTCTGATGATTTTAAATCTCTTTGTCACTATTGCATCTACCTAGTATGTTCAAAATTCTGCCTGGAAAAGACCAATTTTCAATTAAATTACATTCTGAGAGAAAGGCGCTGGGGACTGGATACTTCACCATTTTCAGAAAGGGCCATAATTCAGCACTTCTTTCTGGCATTAGCTTTCTCCTTCATCAGTTTTGTACTAAAAGATTTTGAGGGTTTGATACAAAGGCTGTGAAGATGCATCAAAACACAAGGGGCTGATCATACTCCTCCTGTTTCTTCAATCAAACAAAATACAGACGTGGCAAAATTTTTAGGGCTGTTGTATTTGGAGTGAAGGGAGAGGCAATGAGGGCCTGGGTCACAGAAAAGCCCTTCTATCTAAGCCTTATACTCTCCCTTTCCCTGCTCCTACCAAGGAATCCAGATCTCCTTCTCCAAGCCCTTCAGTTGCCCTCACCCACTCAGAGGACTCATTCACAAGAACTGATTAAATATAGTCATGATTGCTTTGTTCTAGTGAAGGGAACTATATGCATGTGCTTTTATGACCAGGAGTTACATTCTTCCTTGTTCCCCCAACCCAAGTTACCTCCCACTTGAAACTCTCAGTTCATAACAAGTTTTCTTCCCTTCCCAGTCCAGCCCAGCCTGGCAGTCTCATCTACCGTAGGGTCTTAAAATCCCCAATTCAAGGTATGGAGTGGAGCCTTCTCCTCCGTCTCTGTGCACCCAGCAGAATGTGTTACCAAAACCACATCAGCTTGGCCAGGAGTCCTCACTTCCACCCTGCTGTTGGCTGCCATGAGTAATCTGCCCAGCCCTCTTTACTAGCTTTTTCCAAGGTCTCCCTGGCTCCTGCATCGAGTAAAGATAGAAAACAGAAGAAAATAAACCTATCCAAGGCTGCACTTGCCAAAATGATCAGAGGGATAGACCACCTCTCCTACAAGGACAGGCTGAGAAATTTGGGGTTGTTTAGCCTGGAGAAGAGGTTCCAGGGAGACCTTACTGCAGCCTTTCAATACTTAAGTGGGCTTTTAAGAAAGATGGGGACAGACTTTTTAGTAGGGCCGGTAGCGATAGGACAAGGGGTAATGGTTTTAAACAAAAAGAGAGTAGATTCAGACTAGATGTAAAGACATTTTTTACAATGAGGGTGGTGAAACGCTGGCCCAGGTTGCCCAGAGAGGTGGTAGATGCCCCATCCCTGGAAACATTCCAGGTCAGGTTGGACGGGGCTCTAAGCAACCTGATCTAGTTGAAGATGTCCCTGCTTGTTGCAGGGCGGTTGGACTAGATGACCTTTAAAGGTCCCTTCCAACCCAAACCATTCTATGATTCTGTGAAAAACCTGCCTGTTAAACCACTGAAAGTGAAAAACTCAGATATGCCAAAGGGATGAACCCAACCACAGTATGACAAGACGTAAAAGAGAGGGATTCTTCTCCCTCCCGGGAGCTGCTCCCCCATGTGTCTGATATGGACTATTATCATTCCCTTTAAGTCTTTGAGGATTTTGTGTATGCTAGTATTAGCCTTGTCCACATTCTCAGACTTAATTGAAAAAGGTTCTTAGTTATGAAAGGACATGTAGATTTTCCAAACCAGTAGTCAGCTAATTAGAACATGGCTTTCCTTAAGAGGCAGGCAGCAATCAAGGGCTACAAAAGGAATTAAGGCTATTTCAGGTCAGTGACTCCCAAGAGTTAAGGAGATTATGCCTACTTCTCATTCTAGACATCTGATCAAAAGGGACAGCCTTTGACTCCTTGTGGCACTTATCTAATGCCAGACCACTTTCTTGACTGTTTAGTGAGCCTGTTTCTTATATAGGACAACCTCGCCAAGGGCCAGATTTTCAAAGTCCAAATTAAAATTGTTGTACTTTAAGAGAAAGAAATGTATTAGGTGATCTCTAGAGATCCCTTGTAATTGCATCTTTCATGATTCTGTAGGCATTAAGCAAAGTTTTCAAAATAGCTTAAGAAATTCCCCACCGATTTCTATAGGATTTAGTCACTTAACCTGCTTAAATTCTTTTGAACATTTTGTTAGGTATCTACCAACAACTTTCAGTCTGGCCTTCCATCACTCTTCATATTTTTGTCACATTCTTGATAGAGTCCGATCTCTTCAAGCCAAACATGCATAGGCAGAATGCTGTTCAACAAATAATAATATTTGCATTTGAGAGGCTACACAGCAAACTCCAAAAAATGTGGGCCAAAAATATCCTATATTTAATAGAATGCTCAAGCTTTGAACAGATTCTGCCCAAATTTTCCTTGCTGTTTCTTAAAAATCACTCTGATATATATTGCTTACTGTATTGACTCTTCATATTTTCCCTAGAAGCTGGACATGTTTAAATAACAATATAATACCTAACAATCTGTTCATTCTGCAATCTACATAAACCATCAGTTGGCATCCAACAAATTCCAAACTGAAACAGAAGCTTTGGATGATTTTTTTTTCCTTTGCGTGGAATTTCTGGCATGGTACAGAAGACTATTCCCATATGGTCCTGCAGTTGCCTATAAAAGATTGTTATCAACAGCACTAAGCTAAAATTCCTAATTTTCATATAACACTTAAGAAATTGCATTAGAAAAATATATTGCATGCACTTTTTATTTTCCATTGTCAACCAAATATTTCAGATATTTCTATCTCATTATTTACTTATGACCTTGTGTCACCTTGTGTTGCAGAACACCCACCAGTGCTTGTCTCTTCTGCCAACTCAGCAGTGATCTGATACAAAAATAATACATGACATCACCGCAGTTTTTACTTGTTGATAGCATACAATTCTCTGTCAAATTCAAGTTGAAAACAATTGCTTTATGTACGGCTTGTTGGGGTTTGTGCACTGCAAACATGTCACTAGCAAAATATATCAAAACCTTGACAATGAATAGCATTTCTTAAATCTTAAAACCACTGAGCCATATCTTAGCTGTTACAAATTGGCATACATACCCCTGAAGTCAGCAGCGCTGTGCCAGTACACCTAGGCTGTAGGACTGGTCCACAGTCATTAGCTCTCACCTAGCAAAGGTATCATCCTGTGTTGCTTTGCTTTTAATCTTACACCAAGGATTTTCTTTTTCCAGGGTAGAAAGCCTGAATTTTTTAAATAGACTACTAAATAAATAATTTAAAATACCTGCACTACCTTTTCAGAGCAGCGGGTGGCACTTGTGGAGCAACAATGTTTTGTGATGTAGCTTCTTTTACAACAGTTGCAGTGGTTTATTGCTTTGTCCTTGTCTTTTTGGACAAATGGGATTTCATAGGATCATTCAGATCGAGTTCACACCCACTGGACTGAGTCATTTTGTCTGCCTGAAGTCTGTCCTGCCAACAGCAGCAGTGAAGGGTGCCAGCACTTGTGGAATAAGCACTATCTGCAGATTTCCTAATTCTGTGTCTACAGGCACATCTGTTCAAATAAACTCAAAGGCATGTGGGAACCAAGGCATGAGCTTTATTCATGGTTTTGTAGCAGCACATGCTTTCCATCTAAAACCTTTTCATCCAGGAAATATTATTGGTAATTTGCTGACCTGTGACAGCTGCTGCTTACAGATTAAAGTAACCTGCAGGAGTTCTTTAAAATGTGTTGTTGAAAACATATTTAACAGTAATCAGATGCTGTTAGGTGATTTCAGGACAGTGTCTTATGCGAAAAAATAATGCTCTATAGCAGAAAGCTATATGGCACTGTTATTTCTGCACCGAGTGTACTTATAGGCTGCATAAAGAAGTAAATAAATAAATAATGGCTAATAAAGATACACTGAGGGTGTCCTCACAGTACATGACAATCTGTAATAAAAAAACCAGCAGGCTAAACAGATATACCCTAAAATAACCTCAGTAGAGTATACTGTACTTACTTAATTCCACATTATCTGATCGAGTAACGTCTTTTTTACATTAACACTGCTAATAATTTCTTCTGCAACATTCAAGAACCCGGCAGGTATCACAAGTTTTAATTGCCAGCCTCATTCTACACCAGCATGCAGCATCTAGACATTATTAAACAAAATACTGATCATCACCCCCATTTTCTGTTTGTACAATTCCATTGCATTTGCCTGGTGTGCTATGCAAATTTGGAATATTAAATGGGAGAAGTTTGGTTTATTTATCTATATAGAAATAAGGACACATATTTTTAAAATCTATAGCAATGTTTGATTTTCTTCAACACGCATATTGACATACGCATGTTGCTATTTGACTGACTGCTGACTCTTTTTAAGTAGGATAAATGGATCAATCGTGCATATCTAAAAATATTATCTTGAATCGCTTCTTCTGGATATTTTAAATTTAAGATAAATTCACCAGCATTCTGCTGAGGCAAGGACTCCTAACTCCTAAAGAGCAATGAGGACTATCATCTGGAAAAGCTGTAATCCTTGCAAGGGCATGGGTTGTATTATCAGCTCCATTTATGACCACTGAGATCCCTAGGCACTAAAGTATAGCTTATGTATTCCTGGATTAAAGAACTGAATACCTGGCTCCAATCGAAATTCTATCACAATGCAGAAGCAGACAGGATGGTAACAAACCTTTGAAACTTCACCTAAGCCTCAGTCCTTTGGGTATGCTTAGACCACGGTCAATGCCCAAGGATGTACTGCCTCAGGTGCAAGTTTCACAGCTAGTCCTTCTGGAAAATAGTGCAGGAAAAGTAAACGCACTCTTTGCACAACTAATCTGGTGCAATGCCCTGTGTTCTGGTCCTTTTTCCTATTGCCACGATTTCTTAGGCATTTTTTTTGTTTAAGCATCACTGGATAAAATTCATTAACAGCTTTGGGAGTAGGAACTGGAACCCAGTCTTCTGTCCCCCATCTCAGTGGCTCCAGACATGGGCTTCTTCCTACTGCTTCACTCTGTGGATGTGGCTCTGTGGGTGTTGCACCTCTGTTTTTTCAGTGGCCAAATACTGGAGTGCGGTGCTGTCCTTGCAGATCTCCAACAGACGACTAGGGTGTTCACTGAAGCCATCAAAAAGGGGGTCAAACCATTTCCAGCTGAGGCATGCAAGGGATTTAGCAGTACGCTTTTATACAAAACATACGCCACTGCCTCCTTCTTTGTTAGTCTTGCTACCTGGAGGGAGGATTCAGCAGTCCCTGGTAGATGACCGTGCCAGGTATAAGTAGCCCTTGGCCTAGACCTGCTAGCAGCTTTTCTTGAAATGTTCTTCTTCCCTCCTGGTACTAGATGGTTTAACACTTGCCTTGGAGAAACACTAAATGTATCAGTACAAGCGCCCAGCCGCCCTGTAAAGTCTTTGAGAAGAAGTAGACTCCTCATTCCTGCTTTCCCAGGGCACATTCCCTTGTTGACGACCTATGTGGATTGCCCTGCTTGGGCCACACGCTTGATGCCAAGGTGTTTTGAACACCTATTTTAAACACCAAAAAGAAGTGGTCTATGCCAGATAGGGAGCTGTAGGCAATTTCAGGAAAATTTATTTGCCTCAGCTTTTTTCTGAAATCAGATGAGCAAAACCTGGAAATTTGGAAGGAAATTAAGGCTTCCTGTGTTGGAAATCTTTTTAATTTCTAAGATGTTGACAAGCAAAGAATCGTTATTAGAAATAAAGGGACATAACACATTAGCAGGCAGCACACTTTTTTCCCTGATGTTTGATGTAATTGCAATTATTCTAAAGCAATTATTTCTAAGAGGAAAAAAAACAACTGAAACAAAACAACTGTTTTTCCACCTTCATTATTCCCAGAAGTTTAATATTCCTAGATGAGCCCTAAAAAAATTATTAGCTAACACCTTGCAAAAGGATAGATACTCCTGTGCTTAGAGGCTTCTTTCTCCAGTTCTGATAAGGGGAGAAATCAGTTATCTGGGATTTCACTGACATTAGAAGAAAAAAGATGTGAAAGTGTTGACACTGCTTTCACCATTGTCAGATATATCTAAATTCCATAATAAGGTACCATGCTGATAAATCCACAAAACCTGTGCTAAGGTACTGCAAATGAGTTAAAACCTGTACAAATATGTTTCAATATATGAAATATTTACCCCTACACAATATTTCATATAGTGGTATATCTCATACTGTGATTTTTCAGTTTATTTTGATGTTGACAATATCCAGGCAATGGAACAATGTTTTGGTTTATATTCAAATATTCAACAATTCTGTTACTATTTTTTTAATCTTAACTGAAATTCCAATACCTTATTTTCCAAACTATATTCTGAAGTGTTGCATACTTTATTTCAGTTTTCAAGTTGCAGGGTTTTTAAGGAACTCACAGAATCTCAAAATAGTGGTGTTTTCAAATCATGTGTGTTCTTACTTCCCCAGGCTGTACAGAGATGGGTTAGGACTTCAGAAAGGTTAAAGGAGCCACACTTGAAAAGGCAAGGGTTAGGAAAGAGATTGTAGCTTGCTGTTACAGGTGTGGCTTAAAAAGCAGTAACCATTTTATTAAGGACAGCCAGTATAATTAACAAGTTTTAAGGTATTTTCTAGACTTCTGTTTTTCTCCAAAGGAAGGCACTTTACTGTGAATCAGAGTCAACCTGAGTCTTGAGAGAAGCTCTAGCAAAATCATTTGTCAAATGAGTCTGGATCTGAGGTAGTGTTTTAGAAATCTGTTACATACATCCTTAGGTCAGACACAGATCAATTAAACAAATCTGATATTTATAATAAATAGTTTTAAAGAATTGTGCTTAAAGATTCCATTTCAGATCAATTAAAAACAAGGCATACATTGCTAGGAGCTCCCAAGTAGTTGACAGAGTTAGGTCTTACAAGGTGCCAGGGGCTTTCTGTTCATCACAGGTGCAAATCCTCAGCTAAATTCTTCAGCTGTGATTTGCTCCTGGATTTGCCATGTTTGTTAACCACTTAGGAATTAAGTGGTTGTGGTTTTATGTATCTATCTCAGTCCTTTCATTTAATGTTCAGGAAGTCCTGTTTGTAAGGATATGCTTAAAACGCTGTTCATGACCAGAGATAAGCACAAGCATGTTTTGATCACCACATTTTTTGCTATATATCAGGGAGAAAAAAGGGACTTGCTTTCATCTCACCTAGCTCTAGGCGCTGAAATGATACATCTAAGCTGGCTTTCTGTATAGTCAAGGCATCTCCAGAGTATGATCAGCCTAGTCAAAATCCAAAGTGGAGGAAAAGTAGCAGGGATTAAGACAAAGGTGTGACTTGGCCAACTGGAGAAGAAAAGAAACCTGTAATAAAGAGAATAATATCAGTGTTAGTAACAAAACTATCTGCTGCTTTCTACCCAGAACTAGCTAGGGACTGGGATAGGGAGGCCAAATGCTGCAAGATCAGGCTAGGATCTTCAACATTCCTCAAGGAATTTGCTCTATGTGACCATTTTGATCTTTTCCACCATCTTTTTCCTGGAAAAGGACACCCATGCCACAGACTGTGAAAAACAGCTTCATGATAGAGAACGTTATGTGTTTAATTTTACATACACTCAGCATCATAATGTTTCATTGGTCTGTCACATACACATGCTATATTTTACGGCAATTAAAAAGTACACTGTCTTTTTCTTAATTTTATAGCTCCGTAAATCTGTTTTCAGCATCAGAGCAAGAAACCTTCTGGAAAAAGAGACAGCAATCAATAAAATTCTAAGGTAAGAGTCCGCAGTGATTTGATTTTGGTTTGACTGTCATCTGATTTCTCATAACCTTGTTTTTCATGAATGTTACTGTACGTATAATATTTATGATAGTGTATCCCTTTGTAGTACTTCTATTGGCTTCATTAGCAAAGATAAATTGCTCTTTTCTCTGGCTGTATTATATGCTTGAACAGCAACAAGAGAGAGATTGTTCTTCAGTATGTATTTGAATTCTCTGTCAAGTGGAGAGATCATGTTTCAACTCTTTTCACTTCTGAATTAACCAAAAAATGTCTCTTCATAAGCGGTGTTATTTTGCCTAAGGATTTCCAGCCTAGTTCTTGCATATATATGCACATAAACATTCACAGGGGTTGTACACTAGAAACCATAGACTACAGCTAATCTTATTCCAAGTAGGAAATGTACAATGAAGAAGATTTCGGAACTGTGACTTCTGTAGAAGGATTTCCTGAATATTTTAATAATGATCACTCATTTTGGTATTCTATATGAAGTAAGTACTCAGCACTGTAAGTAAATAATGCAAGCCTAAGTCTCTAAGACCCATGTCTAAAGTTATCATATGGGTAACACCATGCTGTGGTTTTTCATGCTACTGTTGGTTTTACATTAGAATGGCTGTCATTGATATAAGGTCCATTAGCAATGCCAACAATTTATAGATCGTTCTTTTTTATATATTTGCATTCTCACCAAAACAGGTGCATCTCCAGAATATTGTGAATGAGTGGTCCCAGGTAAATACACAGTATAAACAGGAATAACTGACCTGAGAAGTACAACTGTAGGATTAGATTAAATATCGCAGTGTTTTATGAGGAGCAGTGCACTAGGAATTCAGTGTGATTTCTGGATTATGAAGTTTCTTGAAAAGTGCCTAGTAATTACACGCCATTTGAGAAATACTACAGCTCTAGTTCTTTTTAGTGCTCTATAAGAATACAGCACGGGGAGAATGGTAGAAATTAATGTGAAACTTTATCTGTCTTTAAACTGACGGTAATGAAAGCATGAACAATTACTAAGTCAAATGAATGCTCTTTGTCATTTTTGAGAAATGTAGCTACAAGACCATAAGTATTCCATTTTAACAAAACTTAGGGCTGTATTCGTAAGCATTTCTTAGTTACATGAATGTACCTTGATTTTATAGGCATTACTGTTACAGATAGATAATTACAAGTCTCTTTGTCCTAATCAAAAAACTTTTTAAAAAATGGCTTTAGATACAGGCTTCATGGCAGTGTTTCGGTGAAACATTTGTAATGAAATTCTGTGTTATGTTACAACTGTGAAATGTTATTGACACCTCTAAGGTTACATAAATGTCAGTTTGTTTGGCATGTTTCTTATACTAGAGGAAACGTGCAGACAGTTTTTTTTTAAAACTATAACATCTGTAGGGGCTCCATTCTTTCTTAGATAGAAGAAAAAATTAAGTCCTGCAAATTGAAATTCAGAATTCTGATGAATTCTTCCATCAGCACCGAACTTTCTCCTTTTCAGGAGAAGTCTGAAGCAGAGTGGGAGGTGAATCCAAGCAAACCGTTGTTTGGACTTCACTAAGTTCTCAGAGGTCCCAGGACAGAATCAGAAATGAGTCCTTCCAATTTCAATCCTGCTGACTTCCACTTGGTTCTTCAGAGCACGGCTTCTGCCAAAGTTTTCCATCTAGGAGGAATTCTCATCAATTCACCTGATTCCTCTGAAGAAAAGTTTCGGAGGCAGATGAAGAAAGTTTTCATTTACTAATTTATTGATATATTTTAATTAATCTATTTAATCTATTAATTTAATCTACATTTACTGTGCTTTTCCATCCACTTCCTGAGTGATCAGCAATGAACTTTTGAGGAACACGGAGAAAAGGAGGGAACTTCTGTCAAGTAAGGAAAGTGTGGGATGCTATGTCCTTTAATGCTTTCTTGGGTTGCTCGTAAGTCATTTACAAAGAGGAAGTCTTATTCTCTTCCTGAGAAAAAGGAACAAATACTGTTTATTTTTCCTTGTTATTGCCTCAACATTATTAAATAAGCTCTGAGCTGTGACATCTCCAATGCATCTGTTCCAGCATAAGAAAATTGTGTTCGTGGTATGTCTGGTGGGCATGCTGATAGAGAGCATTGCCAGTAATGGGTCCTGCTGGTCCTGAGCACTGGCAGCGTGTCCATATTGTTGCCAGTGTTGATGCAAAGGAGGTTTACAAACAGAGAAAGCAGTGGTAAAAAAAGATAACATTTACAGCTGAAACTTTGGATTCAGTTCAAGGAACACAGGAAAACTCATACTCACAAAACGTGAGAGATTCTTTTTCCTATTTTTACATTAGTTGTAAATGCGGTATGCTCCTTAATAAAAGTAGCTGAGTCTCAACTATTCAGAGTATCTGACAAAAGAAGAAATGGAGTTTATGCCAAGAACAATATGAGATAACTCAGGATATCCCTTCTGGAAAGATTCCTTCCAGCACCTTTTTAATTTCTGTCTACCTGAATTAAGGAGCATTTATCTAAAGCAATGCCTCTACACAGTAAAGCTGCCCTAGGCAACTTTGACTTGATCAAATTGCCATACTGAAAAGAGAATTTTAAGTCTGTTCTAGCTTAAGTCCACCTCTTGCCTTTCTCCCCCTACTATTTAAACCTTGTCAAATTGTATTTTAATCAAATTCTGAATGTTTCAGCGTAACCAACCACTTAGAAGGAATATGCATTACACACAGATACCTTTACGTCTCTCTTGTGCGTCTTCGTCTATCTAAACCATCTTTTTCCCTTTATATACTAAACTGCAGCTTGACATCTTCTTCCCCAGCAAGAGAAAGAAGGGCATACATAGCCCTCAACCACCCAGAGAGAGAGTTCGTACTCCCAGGCATCTCGCCTGCTCATCTAATGTAACATTATGCAGCAAAATGGAGGTCTCTGGTCTCTTAATTTTCCTGCAGCTTTCTTACTGTGCTCCAGGGGAACTATCTATTTTCTGAAGATCCTTGGTTGGAAACCAACCTTCACCTTGCCCCCTTGAGGTCTTGGTGCAGTTAGTCCTGGGAACAGAGTCAAGGATGTAGCAACTACTGTCCTGGGTACTTTGACCAGTGATTTGTATCATCCCTGCCAGTGTAAGAGCACAGAGAGGCTTAACTCTTCACATAAATCCATTCTGAGGTGGGGACTTCACCCTTCTGAGGAAAATGAAACAAAATAAAAATGAGTTACAGACAGTTAGAACAAATTTTTCAAAACACGATTGCATTTAGTAGTGCCTCTGAATTACAAACAGCTCAGTTTCTTTCTGAAAATTATCATGCATTTCTCTCAGCAGCAATAACCACTTCTAGCAAATTTAATTCTTCCTGCGTATCTTCAGTTTTTCCCACTTTTGTCTTACTCTGTCTTGCTGTGAGCATTGCTTTTTGTCTTCAAGCAAGTTTTGTGCCTGTGGTTCTTGCGATCCTCATTCCTTGTGGGATCATTACCTAAGAATGGGCGTCTGGTCCTTTATTAGTCCCACTGGCTTTCTGAAGTAGAGAGGGTGGAGAAGGTCCAGTCAAAATGTGGATAAACCAGTCCAGTGATGAGGCTAAGTTGTAAACAGCACAGAATGGTGTGGGAACTGAGCAAATTAAAAGTAGTCTCACGTAGTCCAAACTATAATCAAAGTATCAGTAGTGGAGAACCTGATTCTCGTGTCTATTAAGCCATGCTTCACAGAATCACAGAATGGTTGAGGTTGGAAGGGACCTCTGGAGGTCATCTGGTCCAACCTCCCTGCTCAAGCAGGGCCACCCAGAGCCAGTTGCCTAGGACCATGTCCAGATGGCTTTTGAATATCTCCAAGGATGGAGACGCCATAATCTCTCTAGGCAACCTGCACCAGTGCTTGCTCACATAAGGGTTTATGCCCTTATTTTATAAAATACAAGGAATAACTTAAAAGTTCTCTGGTCTGTCAGTAAGAAAATCAAACTTGGCAGAATCACAAAAAACTCATTATAAAATATATATTGTAACAGTTTGGGAAACTAACATTTTTAAAATGGGCAGCTTTTTATTTGCTTTTCATTACAGCTGATGCTATAGTCAAACTTTAAACTTATGCTAGGGGTATGCAATAATATTTTCACTGTGCTAGTCAAGATTTCTCTGATGCATTTACTGGGTCTGAGGGAATAACATAGCTGATGCTTAAGTGGAACTTTCACTTTCATAAACAGCTAACTGAGTGAAGTGCATGTCACTTATGTTTGAAACTGAGACAGCCATAAGTGCATCTTGGGGGGGGAAAAAAAAAAAGAAGAATTGCTTGAATTAAGTATCCAGTTCTACTAATTTCCTAATATGCTAGAAGGTAATTCAGACTGTTCATACAAGTATTTGTGCAAAATACAGTGATTTTTTTTTTTTTTAATATTAGAATAAGCAAGAAACAAGATTCTCTGTGCTTCTAGGAAAGTTATGAAGTTAATGTCCAAATAAATTCTTTCTGGACACTAATTCAGTAGTATAATACACCACCTCTCATAAGAGTATGAGCAAGCATTTTCATTAGTTTGGTTATCACAGGAACATAGACATATAAGTCGGAAGGGAACTTCAGAGGCCATGTTGTCCAACTGCCCACCTCAAGTAGGACTATTGCTAACCCTGGATGAGATCAGCTTTGCATCTTCACCTTCTCTGGTTACAGCGCTGTGTTACCTTGAGAGAGGGTTTTCTGGTGCACATTCTGAACCCTCCAAGCCACTGTTTCTGGCCGTTGCTCACTACTCTGTCGTCTCACAGTAACAAGAGTTTAGTTCCATGTTCTAACCTCCTCTTCACCAAAGTAAACAAGCCCAGCTTTCTCAAGTCTCCCTGGAGATCATGTGTTGTTGGCCATTGACCACTTGTACCTGCTCCTGTGTTTCAACAATCCTTTTGAAGTACCCAAAAGTGTGTCCCAAGTGCAGCCTCTCCAGCTCTGAGTAGAGGAGGGATAATAACTTCCCTCAATCTGCTGGCTACACTCCTCCTTAATATAGTAGTCAGTTTGCCTTATTGATAGCAGGAACACATTCATCCAGTTATCACACAGGTAACTCCATCCCATCCAGACCCAGTGCCCAATGTAACTCCCACATCCTTTTCCACAGCCTGCATGGCCGCATGGAGCTATTCTGCACCAGGTATGAAACTTTGCACATTTTGTTGTCCAACTTCGTGAAGCTTTTGCTGACTCAGTCTTCAAGTTTAGCAGGGTCCTTCTGGTTTAATGCTTTACCATTCAGTGTGTCAAACACTGCTTTTCACTTGTCCACATAGCCAATTGTTTCATCTTGGTGATGGTGATGATAGGGTTGAGTGTTTATGCATAAGAATCAGGGAGAAGGCCAACGAGGCAGATATCATGGTGGGAGTCTGTTACAGACCACCCAACCAGGATGAAGAGGCAGATTAAATATTCTATAAGCAGCTGGGAGAAGTACCACAATCGATAGCCCTTGTTCTCATAGGGGACTTGAACTTAGCAGATGTCTGCTGGAAATACAGTACAGCAGAGAGGAAACGGTCCAGGAGTTTCCTGGAGTGTGTGGAAGAAAAATTCCTGACGCAGTTGCTGAATGAGCCAGCTAGGGAGGGTGTCCCACTGGAGCTGTTGTTTGTGAACAGAGAAGGACTTGTGGGTGATGTGATGGTTGGAGCCCATCTTGGACATAGCAATCACAAAATGATAGAATTTTCAATTCTTGTAGAAGGAAGGAGGGGGGTCAGCAGAACTGATACCTTAGACTTCTGGAGGTCAGACTTTGGGCAGTTTAGGAGCCTGGTTGACAGAATCCCTTGGGAGGCAGCCCTGAAGGGCAAAGGAGTCCAGGAAGGCTGGACATTCTTCAAGATGGAAATCCTAAAGGCGCAGAAGCAGGCTGTCCCCATGTGCCGAAAGAGGAGCTGGTGGGGAAGAAGACTGGCCTGGCTGAACAGAAAGCTTTGGCTGGAACTCAGGGAAAAAAAGGAGAGTTTATGACCTTTGGAAGAAGGGGCAGGCAACTCAGAAGGACTACAAGGATGTCATGAGGTTATGAACATCCCTGGAGGTATTTAAAAGACATGTATAATTGGTGCTTAGGGACATGGTTTAGTGGTGGACTTGGCCGTGTTGTTTGCATGTGGACTCGATGATCTTAAAGGTCTTTTCCAACCTAAATGATTCTATGATTCTATGATCATAGAAGGCGTACCTTCAGTATCCTGTATTAGAAATTTGCCTGCATTAAATAACTGACTTGTATTAATCAGTTCTAAATCACTTACAGCAACTTTCGTTGTATATATTCTGTGTTTTCTCTCTTAAGAGTATGATTTCTTTCTTCATAATTGTGAGGCTTTGATACCATGCATTTCTTAGAACAAATGTTCCAGGTAAGCTCATCTTATGAGGTGCCAGGCTTTGATACCATGTAGTTCTCAGAACAAATACTATAGTTGAGTTCAGCTGATGAATGTTGTCATCAGGAGCAAAATCCAGATTTAGTCACCATCTTCTTAAATCTCCACACGCGTATGACATCATTGGATTTCACCTGCCTCCTGCAGAGACAAAAAGAAGGAAATACTGGAATTCACATATCCATTGGTAAGAAGTTACTCTGTTTTATGGGGTTTATGCCAAGTGACCACCATGTTACAGATCACTGTAAAGCATTGTTGTAAAGTAGATTTAGTGGGCTGTGGAGTCTCCAACACTGCAGGTATGGAAAAGGAAGTTAGACAAATACCAGCCCAGAATAGTGTAGATATCATTGATCGTGCTTTGAGAGAGGTGATAGACTAGTTGGCCACTTGCGGTTCCTTTTTCTCCATTGATTTTATCAATTCTTCTATAATCCAAGGAACATAATTATTATACAAACGTCAGGTAGAGGAGAAGCTGAAACAGCAAGGCAAGAATGACAAAGAGAATACAAAATGGCTAAAGGAAAGAAAGTATGCTACCATAGTTCAACAGACTGAGCAGACACTAAAGAAAATAAGTGACTATTTGTTTTTTCCTTTAGAGACATTGGAAGGAAACAAGAAAAAACATGGAAAAGAAAAACCATGAATTATCCAAGTTGCATTAATAATTCATTTTATTTTACCAGCCAAATTCAGATTTGTTTAAAAAATAGTATATTTTCCCCAAAGAACAGTAGTGTAGCTGTGGTGAAAATGTGCATTTTGCTTACAATTCAAACAATGCCTTATTGAATTAAGTTTATAGATTCAAAAGAGAAACACTAGAACACCTATCGGGTGGATTCACCATGAATCTTAGGTGGTCACATTTAACCATATATTCCAAATTAAATGGAAGTATAATGAGAGCATAGAAAGACTTAGTAAGGATAGAGAGGCTTAGTGAAAACAATGCTGAATGAGGCTGATAATTGAGTGTTTTACTGAAGTGTACCACACTGCTAAGACTTCACTGTGAGCACGTTTCAGGGAGAACAAGAACAAAAGTACATCGTAAGATATGCAGTTGCTGCAGTTACTACGTAAGTATTCACTCATTAAAATAATAACGAAACCCAACAAATTGGTGTTACACTGGAATGCAAGAAGATGAGTAAACACTTGTGGAAAGGATGCATCCCTAAAAAGTCAAAGCGTGAGCCGTATGCATACCCTCTGCAAGAGACCTCATTAAAGGTATAGTACTTTGAAGTATTGATCAAAGCTTTTAACATTTTACATTAGCTCAAAGAATTTTACTTGAACACTCTCTTCACTACTTATTTTTCAGGGGTTCTAAAGCATGAAATAGTTTGAAGGACTTCAGAAGTTTGGACCTCATATTGTTCACAGGTAGTACAAACTACTTTGTATCCCACTAATTGTATTGGTCTGTATGGTCTTCACCTGTAGCCTGGATTCCTGATAACCTACCAAATCACATTTTCTTTTTCAGGATATTTTTTTACATTTGTGCTTTTCAAGGCAAATTTGGTGCATGTACTTCGCAGCTACTGGACTGTGTTCAGAGTTCTGCAAGGTGAGTACGAAGTCAAGAAGCTTGACATATTTCTTGTCTCTTCTCCTTTGCTTCATAATTTCCACATTCTACCAGAAGTGAACATGAACCTATCTAGTATTTCATAGAGGTGGTATAAGAAGATGGAAAGGACAGTTTTACAAAAAAAAAAAGTAATTTTGACTGCATTGTTCAAAGAAAGGCCAAAAGATTCTGACCAGCTACAGTTACGTGAAAATCTGTCAGGTCAAGAAAAAATTAATGTTTTTCAACTCCAATTTGCAAACTATGTAGGACTAAACTTTTTAACACTGTGGCACAGTGATTGTCCTAGGTGTGGGATTCACCTCCAGACAACCAGATCTGCCTGTGAGCTACATGATGACCTGTCTATCATCTAGGTGACAAAAGTCTAGTCAATACAGGCAGTGGAGCCCAGTGAGATCTTTAGCTGACTGCATTGACTTTAGATGCCCACTACATGATTATTAGAATAGCTTCCAAACATTATTAATTGAATTAATTGACAAAGTGTTCAATGAAGTTGTCCACATATGGACATCTAGTAATGTATGAGATGAAGGGAACATCTGAAACAGCAGCTGGAAGCAAGGCAAAATACTCCAAGGCATGGCAGGTGGCACTGGCCACCTCTGTACAACCAATTTAATGGAGTCCTACGTCTCCACTGATTATGAGGGAAGCCTGGAAACATGGCTCACATGCAGGCACTGATAGTAAGCACGCAAGCGTAGGTGCCTACAATAAGAAAACAAATGTTGTTGTAGATTTTGAGATTGACAGCTATGCAAATCTGAAAACTTCATGGCATCTGCCTTCTTTTTCAAAAGTCCCCAAAGATCTGCAACTCTAGGTGTCTAACAGCTGAAAAATACCCAGCGCCTGAGTCAAAATGATAACAAAGCATGGCTTTTACTAAGAATTAATACAAGGAAGATTAAGACACTAATTCCCATCAAGTGGAGAATGCTGGGAGAGAGGCTGTCAAAGTAGCCATGGCCTTTTCAGCACCAGCATCTTTGTCTCTGAAAATATAAAAAGTTTCTTTGCAGTTATTTCTGATCTCTGTGCTCTACAACTGGCATCTCATTATATAATTTCTCTGTTGACTTCAGTAGGAGCTGCAGGGCTTCCAGAGTTACTGAAAATGAGGCAATGGATATAAATTCTAAATGTGGATTTAGGAATCTAACTTAGGCAGAGATCATAGACAATCCTAACAGTCTTTCTACAGGTGTTACCCTTTATGAATGCCTATTCTGTGTAGTATATGGCTAAGTGTATTTTATTACACCATTAATAAACAAATAAGCCATCTTGTTCATTAGTCAGGTAAAGAATCTATTGCTTGAGCATTTACTGTTCTCTTTTATTATGGACACTAAGAGTTTATGTAACCTGATATTCAAGTAACTTGTGTACAAGGACATGAAAAGTTCATGTGCAAGTCACTTCTTGATGTCAAGAAAATCATTTCTAGCTGTTAAAAACAGAGCACAATAATTTATATTTACAGGGAAAAAAAAAGATAAATTACCCTCCTTGTCACAGCAAGAAACCTCTGTACAGAAGTCAGGCCCCAGAACTTCCTTCCCATTGTCTCTGCTGGGAAAAAAACAGATTGTCGTTTTAATGGATCTATTTTTAGGACATAATTTCTATCTTTTTTTTTTTTTTTACAAGAAAATTGCACAGGTGTTCAAATGATATCTCTGTTGTCTTCTGACAGTGTTGTGTAGTATCATCCCCCATAATATAATGCTTAAAATCCATTGGTATTAAAATGTTCATGATTTGGCTAAGATGAGCTGTGTTTTATAAGACATATAGTAATTTTCTTAAACAGCATGATGCTTCAGTTCAGTGTAGTGTAACCTAATGCCTTCTCTAACAAGTGTAGCACAATACATTTTTCTAGCATGCTAGTATGATTGGCAATGATGACACTGACAAGCATTCTAAGCTTCTCATTTTTGTTCCAGATCTCACTTTGGATCCCTACTCATATCATTTATGTGTTCAAATCTAAAAGAACAAGAAATAGTGGAGAAGAGTGAAAACCAAAGTCATAATGGGGAAAGAACATGCCTGGGATACCTTTTGCCGTCAAGCGTGATCATCCCATGCTGCCAAGGATAGCATTTATCTAAGCCTTACTGTAGACTGGTGAATAGAGTGGTTACTCCAGTAGCATGTAGTTTTTTTCATGTTTTCAAAAAAAATGGAGACTCTGTTCATTAAAAAGTACTAAATATTACCAGTTGGGTCTTGTGTTTTTCTGAACGGTTGCATAACGCAAAATGAGCAATAAGGCAGGCACTGTGTAAACTTAAAATTGCAGCATTCCTGGAAAGTTAAAATATTTTTCCAATGTTGAAATTCCATTTCTCAGCCATCGGAGAATTTGTCAGCTCTTTTAGTGGAAACGTCTCTTTTTCTTAAGCAAATCCATTTCACCGTAGCCATCAAAATAAAGATATGCACACTTTAACTGTAGCACACTTACTAACCAACAAATACTAATTTCTGCCAAAATATGTAAAATGTAAAATGTGTTTGCCAAGATTCAGCAGAAGCAAAGTGAAGCAAATGAGCAAACAAGTGAAAAAAACCACACAACAAAATGCTGCAAGTTCAATGCAGTCCCAGAGAGCTGACATTTATTACAGGATATCAGCAATGTGCAGATTTCATTTCAAACCGTGTATGGTCCCAGTTATGTAGAAGAACACTCAAAGATATTCTGTAAGTCTTGAGTGTGCACATAAATATTTTGCCACGTACAACCCTGAAAGGGAGCTGCCCTAAAATGACAGCTGTACTTGTACTATTCCCTTCTTTATTGCTGAGAAGCTGAGTTTACTGATGATTAGTGCATTGCCTGACTCTTTTCACACTTAGTGAAGTCTTGAGGGACCATAAATTCTGATCAAAAACTCAAAGATGGCCCTTGCTAAGGCATGGAGAAGGTTCATCAGATGACCAGTTATGTTGCAGAGTGAGGACCATTGCCTTGGAAATAAGTTTTCATGGAAAGGCCATTGCTGTTTTATTGCTATTGTCTGCTAAGCTGTGCACTTGCTTCGCAGAAAGCCAAGCTGACATCTCTGAACGCACTACCTCAGAAATTATCATTTATACTGAAAACTCTGTATCATCATCATTATATTTCTTTGTAGGGCCTGCACTAGACAACGCATGCTGAGCGGATCCTTTGAGGGGCAGCCTGCAAAGGAAAGGTCAATACTTAGTGTCCAGCATCATATACGACAAGAACGCAGGTAAACATGGACAGAAGGGATGGTTTAAAAATACTCTTAAAATAAAGGTCATGAAAAGAATTAAATTTGAGCAATACCTAACGTGTGAAAAACTGAAATTACTTACTTGTACAAAGAACTGAATTCTACATTCTTCATTGTAACCATAACAAAATTCATTGTACTGTATAAATGGAAAAAAATGCCTTTTTATTTCAAATGTCATTTCCTTCGCTGACTACAAAGCTATCAATTTAAAGATCAGAAGGAAAGAAATTGGCTTATGTTAGACCGGATTGAAAACAATTGAAGAACATATAAGCTTCTGATGTTAGCAAGAGAAAAATTATAAGAATTTGATATATTGGGTGGCTGGAGAGCAGTGCTTTATAATGGCCACCCTATAAAGGTCAAAATTTCATCCTGAGATGTATCATTAAATTGATTATGATTGTTTCAGGTCACTGAGACATGGTTCCAACAGCCAGCGAATCAGCAGAGGAAAATCTCTTGAAACATTGACTCAAGATGTAAGTCCTCGTAGAAATGACAGTTTCAATTTGAGAATATAAGAAATAAGAATATGTACTACATAATAAATAGTTCTGTAAGATTAATGTCTATTTATGACCTTGTTTACAATTTATCTTTTGAAATCTTGAAAGGAAATCATAAAACAAATGCTGTAACTGCATTACAATTATCCTCAAACTAATTGACATGGTTACTTCACTGATAGACTTGCTGGTTTTGAAACACTTGCTGAGAGAGATTCACTGAAGCTGTAGACACTACATTAGGAACACAACAATTGCTACCCAGGATACCTTAAAAAGCCTTACTCTGGAATTACGCAAATCACTCAGGCCGGCAAAACAGCACTTCAAAATTTCTGATGGAAGCTTAACAATATTTTTCAAACAGGAGAACTGTCAGACAAAAGGACAAACACTAAAAGGGAGAACAGTAATCACGGATTTCACTGTGGTATAGTTTCACACAATTAAGTGCATTTTCACTTCTGCAAATTCATAATGATATTCTGTGGATCTCTGCAACTATGACAATTCAAGGGGCAATATTAGTCCCTCCATTTCCAAACTATGACAGTCATTTTCAAGATGTGCTTCATACTTAAAAACAACTTAATAAGAAATAATTAATGAATTGCCCTGTATGGTGGTAGAAAGAAACTATAGGTAAATAATCTTTTAAAGCAGATGTGGCTTTGTTTGTGTCCAATAGTAGGGGTAACACCCAGCATTTCCCCTCCAGGAGTGGTCCAAAGACCCATTTAACTGAATAGTAATAGTGATTGTACCCTCTGCTGGATAAGCTCAGACAACGTCTTCCCTCCCTCTCCCCCTCCCTGCCCTCACCAGTCACTACCTGTACATTCTACAGAACTCGCTGCCTGGCCTCACGTGCAGCAGGCTTGAGAAGCTGAGAGGGTGTCTGAAGTCTTTTCTTTCCCAGTCTTTGCCCTTAGTAACTTTGATAGTATTCATTCCAGTTCAGAGAGGTCGGATGAGCTTACAGGACCTTTGCTTTTAAAGTTAAAAGTTGCATTGGATGGGACTTCACGCATGAAATTAAAACTGAAATTAACCTTGATGAAAATAAGCAGTCTTGTGCTGTAGATAGAAGGTACTGTACAATATGCTTGACTGAGTAGACGTGCGGTGCATTTGGAAATAAAGATTTTTCATTTGAATCTTTCCATGTAAAATACCGTATCTTGCTTTCATCTGAAACATTAGAAAACAACAACCCACAGACCTCATTTAAAAGGAATCATTTTGCTTCTAGCACTCCAACACAGTGAGATACAGAAATGCACAGAGAGAAGACAGTGAGATAAAGATGATCCAAGAAAAAAAAGAACAAGCTGAAATGAAAAGGTATTTAAAAATCAAAAGTCTGCATGCACCCTTTTCCTTATTAAGGATTCTCTGTATGAAGTAAAAAGTATTGAGAGTCATGATGAAAAAAGAACGAAGCGTAGGGGATATTTTTACCAGGTATAATGCATATCACTTAATAATTTACATTCTATCATTCAAAAGGAAAGTCCAAGAAGAGGAGCTGCGAGAGAATCATCCATATTTTGATAAACCACTTTTCATAGTTGGTCGTGAGCACAGATTCAGGAATTTCTGCCGAGTGGTGGTACGAGCTCGCTTCAATGCGTAAGTTTATTCCATATCAAGAATTGGTTCCAACAAGTATTTACTTTCATGTCCTCAGAAATCTAGGTCTAACTTTTATTTTGAAAGGAAAACTGCATATAATGTGGTCCCCACACGAGCTGGCAGTCAGTTGCCTATGGTATAGTCTTGCTGTTGGAAGAAAGGAAGCAATAAAATGCTGTGTAAGGGCAGAGATGTTTGAGCAGTCTGCGATGCTGAGATGGGACAAGACTGTGGGGAAACTGCAGGCGTGAACTGAGAGGAAAGGGTAATGTTTTATACTCCCATTTATAGACCCTAGGGAGCGCACTTGCTGTTCCCTTCCTATTCCTCATCGTAAGGCGGGAAGTCTTTATACACCAACAGTTACTCAAATAGAAAAAGGTGAAGAGAAATGAATCCCACCTATGCTGACCCGAAGACTCCTTGGCCCATAATTAGAGACCCAGGATGGGATGGGGAGGTATTCAGCTGTGGGAGGTAAAAGGAGAAAAGCTGAGACGAGGTGAAAACCAGGAAGACTCAGTAACCAAACTGTAGGTGTATGCAAGCGTGGCAGATACAGATCTATGTACAAGCAGCCTGATACAAAATCATCTTATAACTCTTCTTTAAAACCTCTGTCTGTGGTTAGCACCCTGATTTTAGAGGGTTAATGCATGTCGCCTTGCAAACAGCCAGCATAAGACAGAAGATAGCTGGAGGCTATGAGCTTGGCACTTGGAAGACCTGGTTTCAGCACCTGCTTTATTATTGATTTTCTCTGAGCACATCAACAAATTACTTCTAGGTAGAACAACAGGAAGGTTAGATACTCAGTTTTACAATACCCGTATTTAAGTGTTCTGCCATCTATGTAGAAGCACAGCTTTGAGTTAAGTGCCTACTTTTCTATGCAACTGCTAACTTAAATGCGGTTCACTGGTCCGTGAAGCAGTTGCAAATTAAAACAGCAAAACAAAACACACAAACATGCATTCCAATCCACTTGTCAAATACATGTCAGCGCCTCTTAGCATTGTGGAGTGCCTGAGGGTGACAGCGTATTTATATTATCAAGAGTTTAATTAAAATGTTTGCAATTACAAAAGTAAACTGATTTTGTTAAACAGTCATTTTTTCATTTATTTAAATCCTACCTACTTTATTCATTGTCCCACCCAGCTTGCCAAGTAAGATATTCTAGATATGTTTTCCAAACTGATAGGATACATATTTTCTTCTAGTAAAAAAGGCTGAGGAATGCCACTATATACAATGTGGGGAAGAGGTATGATCTTAAGAAGACCCAAAAGTCAGTGGGTTCAGTGGGAATGCACCAAACCCAGTATATTCTGTATACTGACTGGTGTAAGTGGGTGAACCTGGCCTGCTGAAGATGCCTCTTGTTGTCCTTGTGTGCATCTTGCATTCTTGTACTTCATAACCATGAAATCTCTTCTGGTGGTAAAGCCTCAAGTCAGGTCAGTCCTTTTTTCACTTTTAGCTCACAAGGAAGTGATGGCAATTTCACATCCCAATGGCTAGAGCCCTCACATGTAATATGGATACCTCAGCGCAGATCCTGTCTTGGCATGATTTGCTTCTGTTTTGTATAATAAAGCTAAATAATTGCTGGAGCAAGAACACAATTCGTGTCACCTAGATATGAGTTTGTTACTTATAGAGTGGTTCTCACTCTCTCTGGCTGCCTAATGGGTGTTTGGATATGGTAGGTGAAGCACAGCAATTTCATAGGAAAATTCAGATATGGAGAATCTAGAAATATTCATCAGAAAATAATCGAAGAAGTAATAAAAGAAATAGAGCTTGTGGAAACATTTTTGTGTGTGTCAACTGAGGATAGGGTCCAAGAGGTTTTGAAGTAAAAGGAAAGAACTGAGGAAGCACTTTGGAACATAAAATTCAGTAGCAAGTTATTCCCACCCCATCCTCAAACAAAACACAAAGTTAAGTCCTTGCTTACAAAAGCAAGACGCCAGAAAACAGCAGTTTAAAGAATCGTTAGACAAATTACAGGTAGGCCATGAATTAAAGTGGTACTAGCTGTGTTGATAATGTGACTAAAATTGCATAGAATTAAGTGAAACTTATACAGACATTTAAAATTAAGCCAAGATAAAATGTAGCTTTGATTTTGGGTATAAATTACTTTGAGGTGATGGATGCATGGTATAATTATAATGCTGACTAAAATAAAATGTAAATGACTTTATCTTTTCTTCTTTTTTTAGTTCTAAAACAGATCCTGTTACTGGAGCTGTGAAAAATACCAAATACCATCAGCTTTAGTAAGCACTGCAAAAGTAACTTTGCTTGGTCACATAAGCCTGCAGTATAATTGTGTCAGCACACACATGCATGTATGTGTGTATGTGTGCATGCACATGCGTGTTTCTTTTTTTTTCCCCAAAAAAAAAGGTTTTTCTTTCCATGGAGTTGTTTGGGGAGAAGGATGAATAGGAAGAGGATTTTTTTTATCAGACTTTTCTTCTTCACTTGCATGTAACTTCCCTAGTTCTACTACCCATTTCTGAAATATTGAAATCTTTGACACTCCTCAGCTTAATTTATTTTTCATAGGAAAGCACTTAACTGTGGTGTAGACACAATACAAGTGACACAGCACTCGACACTTCTGTAATGGTTATCCTTATGTATTGTTCGCAGTGACTTGCTGGGTTTGGTTACTTACCTGGACTGGGTCATGATCATTGTTACTATATGCTCCTGCATTTCCATGATGTTTGAATCCCCCTTTAGAAGAGTTATGCATGCTCCAACACTCCAGGTACTGTCACTGAATCATTACATTTAATGAAGCACACTCACCTTGGTTTTCTCCACTGCCTATTCCTAAATTATGACTCTTCTCTGCTTTGACTTTCAGATTGCTGAATATGTTTTTGTAATATTCATGAGCATTGAGCTTAATCTGAAGATTATGGCAGATGGCTTGTTTTTTACACCAACAGCTGTCATCAGGGACTTTGGAGGAGTTATGGATATATTTATATATCTTGTAAGTTTTTGTATTTATGGGAGGTTTGTGTTGCGTTCTTAATTTTGATATGTTTGGATAGATAAACGTTTGGTAATGTTAAAAAGTTTGGCTCTGCACCCTGATGTAAATGCAGTAGTGTAATATGTGTACAAACGCCACTGTTTTCATGTGCACTCCTGTCAGTTATGTGTACAAATACATGTTTAGACATCTAAAAATACACCAACAGGTGCTAAGCTCCTGGTAATTTAGTCTAGGGCCATTGCATTGCCCCTTTTAATTGTTTATTTACGTTTTAAGTATCAGACCTGATTTCATTCCAAAGTAAGCTTGAGATCTCTGACCTTGCATCAGCATTTTTATGCAGGAGAATCTTTATTTTAGCTGTTTCTTAGCCATGCATTGCTTCCTTCCCTCTTGACAGTTCTGCTGCTTTATAGAAGGTGTTTCAAAAGCCTCTACCATTTGACAGAAGCGCGCATCCTTGTTGTTGGTGTTGCTATAGCAGAAAGAAAGCAAAGCAACATTGTTCTATATTCCATACCTATCAGTAGTGGTTCTCAGGAAAAAAAAAATTGTTCTACTGTTTTCTTTGTCCCCCCCAAAATTTCTTACATTCCATTCAAATACAAGAGAAAGGAGTCCATTTCCTCTTCACATATGACAATAAACACCACAGAATGTGTCAAAAACAGTGCTCAGTATAATACAGTATGAAATATTTTCTAACTGAAGAAATTACTAAGCAAAATGGCTTTGATGGATTTAGATTAAATCTTTCAGAGATTAATCCACCAGACAGATGTGCTGCATAAAATTTGTCACGATCAATTTATATCAAAGATTCCATTGTTAGCATAAATAAAAATATGCATACTTATACAAAACTCCCACTGTAGTATGCATAATCAGTATGTGCATTAGTTTCTTGAAATCCCTCTGAATCCCTCTGCTTGTCTGAAGGAAAATTTAGGTAGTGTATGTTGGATATTCCAACTCTGCCTGTGATGGTCTTAAAATAATATGGAAGAAAGTCACCAGCACTGGAAAATCTTTTTTTGGTGAGGCGGCTGTCTTTTACCACTGCTGTTTTTAACAAATCATATTATGTTTTACCTCATATTGGTGGTATCAGCTTGATTCTCCATTTTTTGTGCACTTAACTTCTTTGTAACACTCTCACCTCTGTCCCCCTATAATAACATTGGCTTTATAAATAGTTTTTAAAAAATAAGAAGTAATTAACAGACTTTATAATCAATAACGATCTGACAGAGATTGTTCAGGCTACAAGACACAACTATGCTGTTTGAAAACTCTTTCAAATGGATAATATTTCTGTGATAAAACCACACAGTGACAAAACTACTTTTACCTGTAACAAAGTGGTAGGAAAAAACTGGTGAGGAAACTGTTAAAGCACTTTCCAGGTGAAGATATTTCAGTTTCAGGGTAGAATCTGTGTTTGAAATGAGAAGTGGGGAGGGAGATGATGCTGTCTGCTCCAAGAATACAGTTTGTGTCCCTGCTCTGAATCAGGCAATTTGATTTCTGCTTTCCCCCTTTTTCCATCTGCTGAAAAGAATAAAACAGATTTTGAGTCAGAGGAAGACAGAGACTGAAGCTGATGCCCATTAGTTAGGACAATCATCCAGGGCACAGGAGATCCAAGTCCTTTTCCTAAAGAGGGCTTTTTTTGCCTTAATCTTCCTTTTAATTTTAAGGAAGAGAAGGGTTTATTGATCTTTTGTGCTGTGCCTATGTCAAGTAAGACATTGTAAGCCTCATCCTTCTTTGCCTTTTTCTGCCCTGTCTCCTCAAGGTGAGTTTGATATTCCTGTGCTGGATGCCTCAGAACGTCCCTGCCAAATCCGGAGCTCAGCTCTTAATGGTACTCCGCTGCCTCCGACCTCTTCGAATTTTCAAACTGGTGCCTCAGATGAGGAAAGTGGTGCGAGAGCTGTTTAGTGGCTTTAAGGAAATCTTTTTGGTATGTGCCTGTTATTTTGTTCTTGTTAAAAAGAAGATATGGAGGAGTAATAAGTTACCATTTTGCTATAATGTTTATGTTTTCTAATCTTTTCTCCATTGTTGTCTGTTTACTTTTCATTGTAGCTACCGCTGCAGATGACCACAGAACAGGTTGAAAATTAGGAATATAACTCATTTACATTTATACTGAATAAAGCTGCTGTAATAATTATTTTATAAATTATATTATTTGTTCAGCATATATTTTGCCATAATTACATAGAAAGACTACTGAAATAAAATCTACCCTTATTCACAGTTCTAGTTAGAGAAGGAAGATAAAAAGTAGGGTATGGCAGCTCTGTAAGAACAAAGTAGACCTGATTTCCAAGCTGAAGGTCTCTACCTCCAAGTTTTTTGAGAGGCAAGCAGAGACAATACGGTTGTTCATCACAGATCTGTATCTCATTGTTATGTTGTTGTTATTATTACGATCATGATTATGTACTTACAGTAACAATAACAATAACGGAGTCTGTGACTGCTTGATCAGAACCTAATCTATTGTCTTGGGATCCTATGTGAGATTTGTCAGCCTAAACAACAGATATTTTGTTCCTTAACAGAATGCTGTATTAGGTCAGGTTGTCATAAAAAGCTAAGCTACAAAATATTTGCAGACAGAAATAGAGGCAAGGACAAAAAGTATAAAGCTAGTTAGCATTTCATAGATACTATATTCTATTAAAGATATTTACATCATAATTTGCTCATGTATATCTTTATTGTAGCTATCCTGTAATTAAATTTCTAACAATGGCTTACTCAGATTAATTAGTAAAGCCTGATTCAGCAAAACAGAAGCAGCATGTATTTAAGTACTTGAAGAGTTCTCTTTAAAGTGAATGGCAATTCTTATGTGTACAGAATTTAGCAAGGTGATACACTGAATGTAAGAAAGCTTTGATCCTTATCTACAATTCTTAGATGCTATGTTAATAATAATATTAACACAGCACCTGGTTACTGGAATAGAACCTAAAGTACCATGTCTGTCACGAAAGCCGTATCTCCGGGTTTGTGCAACAAAACAATCCTCCCCACAGTTCACGGAAGGATCTGTCCCCCTTTTTCAAGTCTGCTGAAGGAGAGCTTGACAAGTCTAACTTCATCTTTACAGGTTTCTATTCTTTTGCTGACACTAATGCTTGTTTTTGCAAGCTTTGGAGTGCAGCTGTTCGCTGGAAAACTGGCTAAATGCAATGATCCGCACATCATCTCTAGGGTAAGAACTGCGTTTCTGCTTCAAAATAATAGTATGCTGTGCCATTTCTGCCTGCTGGGGAACACAAGTGGGGCAATCAGAGCTATCATATGAGAGATGGAGATACTGAGCACTTTCTTGTTCAGAAACAGGATGATGGAGGGAAAGGTGATAAAGGAGTGAGTGAATGGGGGTAAGGCTGGCTTTTCATGTAAAAAAGTTAAGCAAGTCCAAATATTCGAGATGGTCTGAAAAAGCTGTCGAATTCATGCCATATTTTCTGCAAAGGACTGAATGTCACATGGAATTAACCATGGAAAATGACACTTTTGCATTCCTAGGTCAGCAGCTAAAAACCAGGTTAGGCTGCTAGATGTCAAAAGCACTGGGAATGCTATGTAGGTTACATGGAGAAGGTTAGGTGTGTTTCTTACTCCGTTTAGGAGAAATATCATCATCACCTAAAGAGAGCAGTGGTCTTTCCTAAAGAGGTGAAAGGCTAGATAGTCCTCCAAAATGAAAAGCACTCTCAGTCCTGGAAGGGGAAGGGTTTTTTGAATCCTTCCTAAGATGCATTTTTCATTTGGGTAAAGGTCCACGACTATTAATCCCACACCTGTAAATAACATTTCATTTCTGTTTACATTGCTTCCCCATCATGGCAAGTGTGCTGTCTATACTGGCATTTTGGCATCTCTCACAGACCGTCATTTAATCTTAGACTGTGATTTATTTCACTATAGGAAGATTGTCATGGCATCTTCAGAATAAATGTAAGTGTTTCCAAAAATCTCAATTTGAAGTTAAGACCTGGAGAGAAAAAGCCTGGATTTTGGGTGCCACGAGTCTGGTGAGTTGCTACACATTGGCCTATCTATCTTCAAAAACGCAGCTGTTGCTGTAGAAAATGGCTCAGATCTCATGGCATTAAAATACTGATGGAAGGGTTTTATTGTAAGTCAAATATTAAGGGTAAGAATTCTGGTATATTTAGTAAAAAGCCACATATATGAAACTTGTCCAGACTTAAGCTGCTGTTCTATTGATAAAGCAGAAAAGAAAAAAAAATACCCATAGGTACTGAACTAAGATAAGAATTAGATGTGATTTGTATTACAGTGGGAGTTATTGTCCTGAACCAAGATTATCACTTAATTGTTCTTTAGTACTATTATGAAGACATACAACAACAACAGAACGTAAGAATAGATAGGAAAAGATGGGAAGAAAAAGAAATGGAAATCAACCAGCCTACAGCTACCCATAAAAATAAATGAGCAAGTAATGTCTAAAGCCAGCCTTTCTCTTCTATGGCCATCAACCATGCCAGCTAGCAGTTTCTTTCTGTTTGCAGTGCAGGGAATCTTTGTGGTCTATCCAGTGCAGTAGTGCAGTAAAAATTATTTAAGAGCTAACGTTATGCTTATGGTTAGTATTCTGTTAAAGTCTGTTTAGTATTTCCCAACACCTGAACAGGCAAAACCCCCTCTTTTTAATTGTTTACATTTTTAAGTTGGTTGGCATTTTGCAAAATCAGCTTAACATCCACAATTATTTTAATTGACTATGTGTGAGGATAAAGAATGTACCAGCAGTGGTAGATTCACAGCCATCCTACCCTAATGAAATAATATGCTGTGATTTGAACAGTCAGTGAAACTCTGACATCTGCAGAAGTCTTTGTTTCTGTATGCTTCAGACAAATTCTTCCTCAAGTAAGCAAATTCAATCCTCTTCAGCTTGATCCAGAAATAAGCAAAAACTGTCTTAATCAGCATAACTGTAAACTTTGGGGAATGCTTTGTTATTGCAGAAAAATGTTTTACCACAAGGACATTTATACCACCTGTTGGCTGTGTCAGGCCAGATTTTCAAGAGCCAGATGTCAGTATAAGGACGGCATTTAAAATAAATATCTACATCAGAGAGCTCTCTTTTTCACTGAATGGTTGGATTTTCAGAAGCACCAAACACTTAATAATTCTTCTGGAATACAACTATGTACCTTACAAATTGTTGAAAATTAATTGAGCTCCTTGGATTTTCTGTCTGGGATTGTAGAGACAGAGCAATGTGCTAACCTAGCCCAAAGAGGGTACTCTCAATGTTCAGCTGGAAGCATCCTCTTGAGTCTCAGCTGATACAAAAGGTCAGAGTATATGGTATAGGAAAGCCAAGAAGATGTGATGTCCTTTCAGTAAGTTTTGCTTCAGACCATCAGTTCCCAATGACAATGAAATAAGGAACAGCATTTTCTAAATGATCTTGCTGACTTTGGAGTCTAAATCATTTATGTGGGTTTGAGACTGGTCTCCTTCAAGTACGTTATTTCAGAATCTGGGCAATGCCATCAGATCCATTTTTTCATGAATGCTGTATTTTGCTAATTTTATTGACAAAAACACTAAAATGCAGCAACATGTTACAAGCTTTATTACTGTGAATCAGATTCTGAGTAAGAAAGTAAAACATACATAGGGATCAAAAAGAATATGCTGTACATATCTATTGCTGTTGCTTTTGTTTTCTTATTCTTGACACAGAACTTTAAATGATATATTTCAGAGGCTTTCACACCAACTTTGCAAGGTATTAAAATGTTAGGCTATGAAGAATCAAGGTAACAAATAGAAAGAACAACTTTATTGCTGAAGTTACACCTATTTGTGTACTGCGTTTCAGGGCAAATCCTCGGAATTTTAATTTTGACAATGTGGGGAATGCAATGCTGGCATTATTTGAAGTTCTTTCATTAAAAGGCTGGGTGGAAGTCAGAGATGTTATTATTCATCGCGTTGGGCCGGTAAGGAAACACTTCAGAGTCTTTGAATTCCACAACGCATACTTTGATTTGTTTTAACTATTAATCTTATTTTTGTCTATTCAGATCCATGGAATCTACATTCATGTTTTTGTATTTCTTGGCTGCATGATTGGACTGACCCTTTTCGTTGGAGTTGTCATCGCTAATTTCAATGAAAACAAGGTACTGAGTTAGGCAGTTTCTTTTATGTGGAACTGGCTCTGTAAGAAACCTAAAACTGATACTACACTGTCTACATTACCTGGTAACACTGCCTTTAAGACTGACTTACCAATCTTACATTCTGCAAGCCTGCAACTATGACTTTAAACACACCTGATCCATATTTGCTACAAAACTCAAGCCTGGGATGATAGCAATCCATCACACACTCTCACCTGTCTGAGTTTATTTACAGTGCAGCCGTGTTGCCAGATGGAGATTGAACCTAAAGCACAATGTATTTACAGATGCTCCACATTCTGCTGTTTTAGTTTGATGCAGGCATACATGCAGTGGCAAGTAAAAAGACGTGTTATGCTTGTACGTGTTACAACTAAGGGGTCTCATTAGACCCCTGCACTTGCAGTATTTCAGATCCAAAGTAAAGCTGCATGGCTTTTTCCTGGCAAACAGCAGAGTACATTGTAAAATTAATTGTCCATCACTCAAACAAAAAAGTTCTAGGAAAAAACTGCGGTTCACGTGGGCTTTGCAGATTACCCTAAAAAGTAGAAAAACCTGTCCCCAGGTGAATTGTTAAAGAGCAGCTCATGTCTACACTTGTTAAAGATAGCATCCTCTGAATGGGACTGCTGCATACACACTGCACAGCTCTTAATCTGAGGGTTTTTTCTGAGCCTCTTGTGGTGCCCATGTGGCACCAAGACGTAATTATTAATTTTTTTCGTATTTCAGTTCAAAGTCCCCAAAATAATAAGATATCTGTGTTGCAGCTAGCTAGAGTGATATTTGTATCACTCATGGCAGTGGAGGCAAAGGCTGATTGTGCACTCTGGGGCTTGGAGATGTAAGACAACCCTGTGTGCTAATGCTGGAAACAAACTGGGTGCTGGCCGTGGCCCTGCTATGGCCCTGACCCAAACTCTGTAGCAAACACAAGTGTTGAATTTGCCCTTCAAGGAAACCACTTGACTCCTGGAAGGAAGCTGAGCAGCATACGACTGTGTGTCCAATGTGGGCAAGCAAGGCATCATGAAGTGAAGTCAGGCAGATTGTGAGCCAAATAAATAGCCAAAAACCTCTTCTGTCCAGAAGGTATTTTTATGTTTGTGTGACTCCAGTGTAATTTTGGTGAGATGAAGTGCAGTCATTCTTGTTAAAATACATCTGTTCTAGAGAAGAAGGAGCAATGTGCTATTCATTTATTTTCTTATTCACTAAATTTTGACTAGTGAATTAACAAAGCTGAAATTTCTCCAGTATGAGAATTACACTGGATTTGTATAGATGCTTTTGCCCCTTCCTGTTCAGCTGTGTAATACTGCTTTTCCTTCATATGTGTCAGCATTAAACTGATGAATACAAAATATTTTTCATCAAGTCATGAAAAAAATTAACAATTTTGATTTAAATTACAGGTAATTGAAAAAATATTTGAAATGTTAAAATTATTTTAATGTTTTTCTTCTATAGCTATGATGTATTTAGCTATGTATGTTTCTGTCATGTACATAATAGTTCATGAAACTCTATTGAGATGTTAGCTGAGCATTTCTATCATATAAATTGTTTCTTCATTTCCCTTTACACTCTCTACACAGGTCGATTTCCTCAAAAACCTGTTCATAGGCACAAGTGTAGGCAAGAAGTAGAAATATCACATTACGGAGTTCACTCTTAAATAGCTTTTGATCATGGCTAATCAAACATCTTTCCTTTACCCTGTTGAGGTGTGGTGCATGCAGTGTTGGGGAGTGAGGAAGTGGTGCATTTCCCCTTTAGTTTTGCATGTGGTCTTGAATGTATCTGTCATGGATGCTGAGCCAGTTTTGTGGGCAATGGAGAATCACCAGGAGCCACTCGCTGCTCTGGGTTGCTTTGCAACACCTACAGGCATCTACTTTTGGCCATCATCATAGAAAAAAGGTACTAGAGAAGCTGGGTCTTTGCCCTTACTAGTATGACTTTTATTATGCTTTTGTGACAATGGGCCCAATCTTACTAAGTGCTGTCAATCTCCTAGGCAGCCTTTTCGCTCTTAGTTCCCATTCTTTCCATAGAAGTCACTCACAAGATCAATTTCACTGTGTCAGCCTGTCTCCTGCAAAGGCAGCTTGTGAGATTTCTTGTTTCTTCAGAAATTAGTGAGATGTCATTAACTCATAACTCGGTGTTCATCTGTGTAGTCAACTGTCAGCTATGGAATAAGGTGATCAGGGCCGACTCACAGGTTACTTTTGAAGTGATTTATCCACAATATCAGGGTAAATCTTTCACCAGTTTTTTAAGTTTGAAATATGAACATGAACAGGGGAAAAATACCCTTAATCATGTGTGACCGTGTAGCAGATTTGTATTTCATTCCCTCCTCCCTGATATGCAGCTTTAATGACACAGGAAGGCTCAGATTTATGTGAAAAGTAATTTTGTTTATGTTCACTGTGACTCAAAATGAGAGGGAACAGGAAGGTGTGAAGATGAGGCTTATAAAGATTGTGAGCACAGGAGATAATTAAACTAAATCTTAGCCCAGATTGCCCCTGCATGAGCTGCCAGTATAAATGTGGAAGTCTGAGGTGTAGGGCCTGAATTAGGGTTCCCATTTTTTTCAGAGAATTATCTGGTTCTAACATGTATCATTTTGGGGTGGTTTTCTCTGCTTGTACATTTTTCTCGAAGTACGGCCACCTTTTCAGCTATGAATGCTCTCCTCCCTCAATTCCATATCTGAATACGGGGAAAGCATTAGTCTGAACATCAAGCTACTCACTAGTAACAGTTCCCTGTAAATGACACTGAACAGGCACATCATGCAATATTTCTATAGAATTTACATGTTACTAAAAATATAGTCAGTATAAATCATTTATGTCATCTGGCTCAGCTTCTTCAGTTGTTTCTTAGTAACCTCGGGTAGCTGCTGTGGCATGTAATGTTTGGTTTTCTTTTTTCTTGAAAACTTGTTACTTTTTATATATTTACTATAGGGAAATGAAAACGTCTTCAGATTTGAGTTGAAAAGATGAATATGTTAGTTAATTATGCAGCGGGGGAAAAAAATCTCAACTCAATCAATATTAGAGTGAAGAAATGTCCAGGAACTGAAAAAAATGTGAAGTAAGATAGAGAGAAGGCTGGCAACTAGTCCAGAAAGAAGAGAGCAAAACAGTCCACTGTGTGAGGTTAAGTTGCATCTTCTTAAAACTAGTTACATGGCCAAGCTGTTGGTGTTTTAAGTAGATGTTGGCTTTAGAAAGTTCACAGCTGATACATCGTTAGAGTAGTGTCAGGAATTGTTGAGGAGGGTCAGAGTTAGGCAATTACTGAATAAATTATTTTATGTGAGAACAAACAATATTCTAAAAAAAAAAAAAAAATTTCGGATATGCCATAGTATTTCATGTGAGCTGTCGGAGCTGCAGGTGTGGAGATGTTGGACTGGGAAATACCACAGCGGGCTCTGGGCTGGATCCTCAGCTGTCCCAGTGACAGGGCAAATAGCCCAAAGCGTTCCACCACCCCATTTCACAACGTCTGCCCGTCACTTGTCACAGCATCCAGGTGCCAGGTGTTCAGTCGGCAGTGAAGATGCGATCGACTCAGTTTTGAGCTGCAGTCCAAATGCCAAGACAGCTCCTCCAGCAGTAGTCCCGCTCGCAGGGCTCTGCTCTGCAGTCCCCTTACAATGAGCCCACTGGTGGAAGTGGTAGTTCTGGAGCAACAGAGTGACTTGGCATCACTATTTCTACATTTTACAAAGGTCTGCTTTTTTTTGCCACCTTTTTGTCTTGTTCGCAGGGAAAGCTCTTCAAGAATATAAACCAGACACGCTCATTGGGGTGAATGAGTTGCCTTTTAATTTAAGCATTTCTAAATGTACTGTTGGGCCCGATACAAGTAATAGGTGTCCTTACATCTGTCGCTTTGTCCGCATCCTGTTGGAAGGCACCTCCTCCCAGGGTGCTGTTTGGGGACACAGCTCCATAAAGAGGTGATGTCCACTGAGAGGGAGGAATCCTGACCTTATTGGTCACACAGCCAGCCGCAGTTCCAGCACCCTGCACAAGCCGATGCCAAGGTGAGCCCCAAAGATCACATCAGCCGTCTCCCAGTTCGGCGCGGCTCCGTGCTGGCTGTGGGAGCAGCCAAGGGTCTGGGAGACAGGTTTGTGACATTTGCCTTCAAATGGTCTCCCTTGTTTTTGTAACTCCAGACTTCTTTCATGAGATTTTATGGTTCTCTGAAGTGATGAGGGCCTCATTTTTGGGGAGGGTTGTTTGTTTTTTTCCTTTGTTACGAAAACACACACATTACCATCTACCACCACCTGCCCTAAAGGTGTATCTCCACCTCTCCTTGTGCTTTCTTTGTGGAGAGCTCTTGTAGATTCATAGCATACTATCATTTTATTTCAATTACACCCCAAGCAGAAGAGCTGTGGAGAGCGGCAGCGATCTCCTGGAGGGCTCGTTCCCCAAGAAACTGTAGCAGCGGCACTGACGAGCCACAGGATTTTCTGCAGCAACGTCCGGACAAAATCAACCACTCTTTAAAACGGTGCTTCCTGGCAAATGATGTTCAGTCAAATGGAAGGCCTCCTGCAGTGTTTCACTGCCCACACTGGGCTGCTGCTACGAAGAGCAACAACTGTGCCTGCTGAGTTGAGTCCTAGAAACTCACAGCTAATGCATCCAGAAATCCTCTTGAGTAACAGCTGATACTTCAGACTCCTTTACCCAAACAGTGTGTTATTTAAGGAGAGTTGCCTATGTAACTCTATTTCAGGCACCAAAGAGAATGTTGTTTTCATGTTTACAGCATTAAATGTTCTAGCTTTTATATGACAAAAGCTTTACACGCTTCTCTTCGTTTATTAAGGGGACAGCTTTACTGACTGTAGATCAGAGACGATGGGAAGATCTGAAAAGCAGACTGAAGATAGCACAGCCTCTTCATCTCCCACCTCGTCCTGGTATCAAAGATATTTTGATTTTATTCATGTTGAGCCCTAGTGTTCAGAATTCCCCAGGAGTCTGCGATTCAAATTAAAATTGTAATCGTGAGGCCACTAGGAGGTTGTGCATAAGTTAATGTGGAAACAGGCTCCAACTACTGATCTCTGCATAAGGCTATTAAAATCAACCCCAAAAAGGTTGTGCTTCGATGGTTTTAGGATAAGCCTTAATGAAAAAATGAATTTCTAAGTGAAAAATATTTGCAGTTGGCTGTTAATGATATGAATGGAATGTATTAACCTGACAGCAGTTGAATGATGCACTTGCCCTACAAGTACCAAAGCCTTCATGCAACACTGGTGTTCAGTATTTGAAATTATATGTTCAGAAGCCCTATTTGATATGGAAAACTGTAGCAGAAAATTAGAAATGTATTTTAAAACTGGTAAAGGATTATTTTGTCGCTAATGAACATGGAAAATATGTCATGGAAAAATACCACTGTGTGTTTTAACTCTCCTCCTCGAACTCTTTCTTTTTCAGATAACGATGGCTTTAGAGCTAAGATGTATGATATAACTCAGCATCCATTTTTTAAGAGAACTATTGCTGTACTTGTTCTGGCCCAGTCTGTGTTGTTATCAGTTAAGGTAATTGTCTTTCTTTTAAGCATTTCATTATAGTAGGACAGAATGTTTTGCACATTTCCTAACACCAATTAACGATCAGTTGAGCCATTACTGTGATGAATATAGGGAAACATGATTTCTAGATACAGCAATCTCAGTTGGCACAGATCACTGTAGAGTAATTGTAACTTGTGGAGCTGAGTGAATTTCTGCCTTTTTGTGGTCTGGTCCACTATTTTTAATTTCCAGTTAAGCTGTAAATCTGTGAGAGAAGAAAACACCAAGATGCCATTCCTGTCTGAGTATATTTTAAAGTCAAATCTATTCATTTACAAAACCTGCAAGAAAAGTTAAGGCAATGAAGAGGCATTTAGTTCTGTTTAACAGCTATTTTTCTATGATTGGATTTTTTTTGCATTTCAGTGGGATGCTGCAGATCCGGTGACTGTGCCTTTAGCAACAATGTCAGTTGTTTTCACCTTCATTTTTGTACTTGAGGTAAAGTAATATATTTTATGACTTCTTGAGATGAAGGCTAGTATGTGTATATTTCATTTTGTCTTTAGGGATGTTGTCTCATTCTTCACTATGGTTTTTATTTCTGAACAAGTACATTTGGAGCTCTCTATGTCACTTATCTTTAAACAACATGTATTGTAGCAATAAACTTTTAATTTGTTATAATCATACTTGTCCAGCACCTTGAGCTTTGTGTCCTTTTATATATCTAAAACTCTGAGCATTTCAACATGTGTTTTGGTGAACCCAGTGAACTCTTTTTCTTGCAGAACATCTCAGATTAAATTAACTCCATGTTGTATCATGGAAGTTCTGCTTGATCCATTTATATTTTGCCTGGTGCATTAATTCCCACTACTCTGTAGCTGTGACATCATCAAACATCTCTGTTTAGGTTTGGTTTTTTTGAGTATCACATTTCATTTTAATACCTTTTAATAAACTATGTCAAATTCCAGTATTGTCTATCTTTTGTTGCACAGATCTGGATCCTGTGTGGTAACGGTTCTCTGTCTGTGAGAAAATTGTCACCACAAGCAACTGTGCAAGGTGTAATTAGCCTGTTCTCATAAGATTGGAATCTAAGGACTTAAACACATTTTTAAAAGCATATATTTTTGTATGTATAAAGATATCTGAAGTGTAACAAAGCACACATTTATAAGGTTAAAGAAGATGCTTCCTCTGTGGTTAGGTTAGTGTATAACTCTTTTATAAGTAAGTTTGTGGTTTAGTATTTTTCTTTTTGGTCCCCTCTGAATAGCTGATACTGACCACTATCTGAAACAGTATAGTAGACTACGTTTCCCACTGCTCTAATCCAATATGACAGTTCTTATGTTCCAGTGATAGGTTTTGCCAGCAGTGATGAATAAACAATGAAGTGAATACCTTGTAGCAGCTGTAGCTAGAGTATGTCCATGTTGTTGCTTCTTTTTCCCCTACCCAGGAGAAATCAGTGTCTCTTGAGAGACTGAGCAAACACAGAAAAGTTTGATTTGTATCATACACAGACAGGTTTTAATTTACCTAGTAACTATGTCTTTAGAAATACTTTTTTCTCTTACACTGCCGGGAGAAACAAATACACTTCTAGAATTTCAAAGGAACTTTGTCAGAGCCAAGAAAAATTTGTTGACTGTCTCAACAGGCAAGCTATCATGCTGTGAGTGCACACAATTTATGGAGAGAAGAAGCAGCTTCCTGCCCAGGATCTTCCCTAATACAGCATAATCCAGTTACAGAGTCTGCTATGTAGATGCTCTGCTACCACTAGCAGGCACGGTCCATGAGGAAGGCCAAACCTTTCTGCATTGCTAAGGGCCCTGTGTCCAGTCTAAGGACTCCTGATTCAGTCTTAAACCTCTACTGCTCACATCAGTGTATGTGGTATAGAAGAATAGGAAGAATTCTGAGATCTCACTTGATCACAGAATAAAGTGAGAAGTGATTTTTTTATTTGGATGGTATGGTATTCAGTTCAAGATTATAGACACCTGAACTTAGGTGTCTAAATTGTACATGTGAGGTAGGTGTTTAAGCTGTCACTGTGATCAAGGGAGACGTAGGGTGAGATTCAGTTGCCTAAATTAACTGCGTACCAGTTTGGGAACCCTAACTGATCTCCCCTTACCTCCAGTAACCGCTACAGAGGGGCAGGGATGATTGCGGGTCTTGTATCATCCCTGCCAGCCCCATGCATCTGTCTCCTGTATTCTAGGGCATCTCAGCTGACTGGATAGAAGGAGACAAGATACCTTCAGGTACCTCAAATAGAGATTCAGACGCTATATTCTTCATTTTGTAGCCAGGCTTCAGAAAACGTTATACGGGAAAGAACTAACTGGAAAATCAGCCTTTTACCTCAAACCGTTGTCCTTTTATATATGCTTTAGGTTTCAGAAGTGTAAAGAATACTGCTAAATGGCAGTGTTGCAAGGTGGGATGAAAAAAATCATGATGAATGCCTGACGTTTATAGCCTTTATATAGTAACACTTGACTTGCTTTAAGGTTTAGTATGAATTGTGTATGAGGAACTCTCTGGTGATCCCTCTCCATGCATCACCCTACCTCAATGTCTGTTAGCTGTTGTGACTATTTTTTATCAGTATCTATTCTTAAGCTTCCTGTCTGCACTCTTATTACCTGTATCAGAAATGTCAAGCACTTTGGCTGCTGTCTTGTACCAGGTACCTTGTAAAATGTGCTGCC
The DNA here is from genome assembly GCF_929443795.1 of Astur gentilis. NCBI lineage: Eukaryota > Metazoa > Chordata > Aves > Accipitriformes > Accipitridae > Astur > Astur gentilis. The sequence goes on from NC_064892.1 coordinate 3,914,374, forward strand.
TTTACTGTTCTTAACTTTCTTCTCTTATATGCTGCTGAGCACACATGGTGCTGAGTACAGAGTATTCCTTAAAGCAAGAAATACTTGCTATATGGGAAGGCTTTTTAATTAATTTGAACTACAGGTGCTGCAGAACACAATTATATTCTTGAGTTCAAATGTGCTTATGTGATTTTAGCCTGCTTGAAGACAGGTAGCTAGATAGGTACTACTGCCTCTTTTACCTATGTATTATCGACATAATCATTTTCTGAGTTCACGACTTGCTTAACTATGTGAAAGCTTAAGCTCACATTCACTTCAGCAATCTATACATTAAGCATTGAGTCTGAGGTGGTCAGCTGCACTCCTTCCTTCGATACTTGTTGGAGAGAGAGAGAGAGAGAGACACTTGCAGAATTCTGTTCATCCCCTCATCTTGGCCACAAGTACCCATTTTCCTTCATCTAAGGAAAGTTTATGTGATCGGGTTAGTCCAGCAGCCTAACTTGTCCACATGGGAACAGTGAGCTGATATGAAACCTGCCCATGGTTGTTTGAAACTATTTCATAAGATAAATTCAATCAAACATTTTGGAGAATGGAAGAGGTTCTTATAGCAAGAAATAACCATTTCTTCAGTACAACTGAGAAATTGTTTTTATCCATAGGTCACAATGAAGATTATTGCCATGTCACCTTCTGGCTTCTGGCAAAGCAGAAGAAATCGGTACGATCTCTTGGTGACATCTCTTGGAGTTATATGGGTGATACTTCACTTCGCCTTATTGGTAAGATTTACAAAACATAGTTCCAGTGATTAAGCTTGATTTTATCTGTTTAGCACCAGATCTGTTTAGCAGTAGGATCACTGCTATGCATCTAGATAAACCCTTGGGAGTTTAATGAGGCTGAAATACGGCTGAAACAAATTAAGCTTGATGCTAAGAAGAAGGAATCGTCTTGGGCAATGATGAAGTAAAAAAGTTGTCTTACTGATGTAGAATCTATAAATGTGGTAGAAAACTGATGTCTTCAAGAGGGATGTGAGTGAAGAAGGGAAGGAATCCAGAGACTGAGAGCTCTTGCCAACAGCAGTCTCATAAGCATCAAGGAAGAAAGAGGCAATGCACAGAATCCAGGCAGGAGCAGAGGACTGGAAGAAAGCATAGGTTCAAAATTGCTGAACAATACAATCTGTCCCAAACCCAGCAGCGATTATGTAGCTCTGGTTTTAGTTAAGGGATGATGTTTAATCCAAGAAGGCATGGAGGAGAGAGGAAGAAATCAGCTCTCCCTCCATCCCACCCCAGTTTTTAAAATGTGGCTACACTCCTGGTTCCCTTATTTACGAGGGAAGGAGAAGGGATAGTTGATACTTGTCATGAATCACAAATTGTCGAAGTCACAACCCTATCAAGGCTGCAGGCTTCGCTCGTTTGCCCTGAGCTCTGTTTGGAGGAAAACCTGTCTTGTGTGACTTGTCATTTTGCGCTGACGTTCACAGTTTGCTCCCTGCTGCTGAGTAGGTTGGAAGGCCTGAGGAGTTTCTCTAAGCCAGCAGCTGCCTAGATAAGCAGTCTTGGGGTACTGGACATAATTGCAGCCCAGCTAAAGAGGATTGAAGGTTTTTTGGTTCGATATGTGGGGATGTTTGGTTAGTGTTTTTGAAGTGGTAGTTAGGTAGGTAGGTAGTTAGCATTCATCTTGTTGTGATAGTGCTCTGTTATAGAAGTTTCTTCCTCTAGAGTGCAAGTGTTAGTTAGTTTCTTACTGCTCCACTGTTATTGAAATATTGGTGCTAATAGTTTATGATTTCTCTTATTTCATATGGCAACAGCCCTGCATTATTAAAAGACCAATTATCATGGTCTTTCCATGAGATCCTGGGGGGGGGGCAATGTATTAAGTCTTCTGTGTTCCTGTTCCAGAATGCGTACACATACATGATGGGGGCATGCGTAATTGTCTTCAGGTTTTTCTCAATTTGTGGGAAGCACGTAAGTATAAATTAAGAAATACAACCATTGCAGTGCTCCTGTATAGATAAAAGGACTAGTTGCTACTCATCTCTAGTGCACATTCTGTAAGGCTCCATTTTATATGCCAAAAAAAAAAAAAAAGGAGACTTCAAGCAGCAGTCTCCAAATTTACATGCTGTCTTTAAAATGTCAGGATTTTATGTCTATTTTATAATAGCATTATATTATGGTTACTGGAAAAGCTGCATTTTTTGCAAAATAAAGTGCAACTGCAATACCACACAGTTTTTTAAGAATGCTCTCTAAAATTCTGAACATACATTGTGCTACTTTCAGTCCTTGCCATTTCAGTGTGGTCTGATGTGCATGCTGTTTATATATTTTCTCTGCAAGACTAGGGGAGTGGTGGTTGATGCACTCATCTTGTTGTGATAGTGCTCTGTTATAGAAGTTTCTTCCTCTAGAGTGCAAGTCTGTGTCTTGTGTCTCTACAATGTATGTCTTATCACAGTAAAGCATTTATGTTCAATTTAAAAAAATACTGGGCCAAGATATTCTTCTGGAAACACTGGCATGGCGACCAAGCAAGTCACTTCTAAAGTTTACATTTCTTTTTTGTTTGGATTTGCTCTGGTGTAATTGAGAGTAGGCTGGCAGAATAAGCATAGACAGAGAACAAACACATTTGTTTAACAAGTGGTGACACTCTGCATTCTCTTGCTGTAGAACTTCTTAGACTATCCAAACATTTTCTGTGAAGTCTGACATATTAAAGTAAATGTGGTGAAAAGACTGCTGTACTAGGTTGCTGGGGTTAAGAACAGTAAGTCAGAGGGTTTGTTCAGTAAAGATAAAAAGTTTTCTTTCAATCAAACTACACAGAACCTGCAGGCCCTTGGAATTGAAATGAAAAATCCTTGCTTCTCCTATGCAGCCAGACTAAGTGATTGCCTTCAAAGCTTTCTGATTGATTCTAAAGTTTTTTCAAGGTTTTAACCTTGTCATTTGTGCTTTCATGTTAGGAGCTGTATCAGTTTCACTAATTTATCTGTTGTGATGCAATGTGATGACTAAAAGTCAGCATGAGTTATCAGTTTGGCACAAATCTAAAGAAAACTGCTACCTTCAATCCCATTAAAAAGAATTTTCCATAGCATCCAAAGTATGTAAGGCTGTTAGGACAATCTAGGGCAATAACTTTATCAAGAGTAAAATGTACAATATACATGCATGGGAAAGTAACATCTATTATCTAGGCCTGTGGCCTATGTAATTTCCAAAATTATTCTCTCTTCTTAAGCTCTTTGCCCAACTTGCATGAGAAATTACTAGTTTAATCAAGCTGTGCTCATCTTAAGGAAATCCCCTTCTCTATACATCAACCCATTACTTTAGGTAGGCTGCAGTATCTGTGGTTTCCACTTAACAGTTGATATCACTTTCAGGTAAGCCCAAAGCAGTTTACTGCACCACTGTTCATGCAATACTAATTTTGATACTTCTGGAGTATACTGATTCTAGAATATTATAGTTAAGCTTATGCTGTATTATTGCTGTATTATCCTCCACTGTATTATCCTATATATACTCTTTGAGGAGCAACATCTTGACCTTGTAAATTAGGTGGATATACTGATCTCTTTAACAAGTAAAAAGCACACTAAATTTCAGAGGAAGACACAAAATGTTCAGTTCCAATCAGATTCATAATGTACCATTTCACTGGGCTCATCCATTACCCTATATGTGTAAAAAAATCCATTGTCAAAATGGCAAGTGCAATAACTCTCTTTTCCCTTTTATCTCTGCTTTCCCAAATGCTGTCCTGGATTGCTTTTTCTCTGTCTTTCCAGGTGACACTAAAAATGCTGCTCCTGACTGTGGTTGTCAGCATGTACAAGAGTTTCTTCATCATAGTGGGAATGTTCTTACTGCTTCTTTGTTATGCTTTTGCTGGAGTGGTTTTATTTGGTACAGTGAAATACGGAGAGAACATTAACAGGTACGGTATGTACTTACTACCTCATGGAGATGTTCTTTAAACAGCCTGAAAAAATCACATTCTGCTGGAGAGAAGTTTACCTGTGGCAAAAATCAGACAAGTCTCCAGGTCTAGCTGAAGAGCTCTAAACAGAATTTCTGACAGGAGACACCGAGCCATCTTCCCGGTCCTTGTGCATTGGACCAAATGGCACCCAATCCAGCCCAGAGCAGACTAAGAGCTGTTCTTCATTATCCCAGCTAGAATACGCTTCAAAGCAGCACTGAGCTAGCCACAAGCTGCTGAAACACGGCGTACCTACGACACCTTATCAGCATCACCCAGGAACAGGACCCATATACCAGGCCAATACAGAGAGGGGACAGTTCTGTGAACTGGCTGTTAACTGGAGACTTCCCAATCAATAGCATCATCAGGCTTCAGGAAGAGAATGGAGACAGGGGATAGGATCTGGCTTTGAGTCTGCTTTAGCTCTTTGATAAAATGAGCCAAAATACTCAGACCTGTGTCTGAGCCAAAGTTCAGTTACTGTATCTTAAGTCATGGAATAAATAATTCAATCAGCTCCTTCAAATAATACTCTAACTACTTTTAGTTTAAAATAGTAGAACAGTAGAAAATGGAATTTATTTGCATTTTTTCTTGTCAACTTTTTAATTCTGGGACGTGAAATGACCTCTCTCTCTCTCTCTTATTCTTTAAAAACAGACATGCAAATTTTTCATCAGCTGGCAAGGCTATTACTGTACTCTTCAGAATAGTTACTGGAGAAGACTGGAACAAAATTATGCATGACTGCATGGTAAATACGATACTGCCAGAGATAAAGTAGGCAAGAAACAGGAGACACCGTTGCATCTCAAAGTGTTTCCAGTATCTTAGCTTTGTACAAGGAATGTTGTGATTACCTTTATCTCTTCAAGGGATATAATGTTCGCGAAACCTCAGAACATGACACACAAATTGCAGTTCCAATCACACACTCACAGTGTAATATTTCGTGGGGCTAAGCTGTTTAAAAGACAAAAATAAAAAGGTGTTTTCAAAATCAGAAGTGCAGTAACTCGTTTTTCCACTGTTATCTCTGTTTTGACTGGGGCAAACTGACTTTTCAGGTTAACTTTGTCTTTAATGCATGCACTTTGGCTCATTCTATGTGAATTCCATCTTAAGGACCTCAAAATTTGTTCTTAAATCACTTTATTTGCCCAAGTAAATTTCCCTCTGTTGTTTCCATTGCAATGAAAATCATATTCCCTTCCTTTTTAAAGGAATGGGCAGGGAAGCTTTTTGAAAACTGCCACGTTTCAGAGCACCAAGTTGTTTCTTTACAGTGGCATAATGCACAATATGCCTTGTGTGTGGTAGTGAGATCCACGCCTAGGCCTTTTTTGTCTTACCTCTCTCTGGGTTTTGATTTCTAAAGGAACAACAAAAACCTGCCCACAATAATAGCATTATTCCCTAATTGGGAAGCTTTAAAGAAATGATAGTCGTAAGTATTGTATTGATTGCAGAGAAATTAAGAATCTCTTCTTATCATTGATTGACTTTGTTTTCTTTTGTTTTGAAGGTTCAGCCTCCATTTTGTACGCCAGATAACAGCACTTACTGGAAAACAGACTGTGGAAATTATGCTGGTGCTCTTATGTACTTCTGTTCATTTTATGTTATCATTGCATACATCATGCTAAATTTGCTTGTTGGTAAGTGAAAATATACGTTAATAACAAAAAGGTCCATCTTGGCATGTGGTATGCTAGATGTCTGTTGTGCTATTCAGGTATGAGGTTACCTTGTACCTTCACTGTTACCTTAAATGCATATGATGATTTTGACTCTTCTCTGGCATGATGTATGCTAAAACTCAGAAACTTGGGGAATGAAAGTTTTTTGAACAAAGAGATATGCTGTCTTTGTAGAGTTATCCTAAGAAATACTATTTTCTGAGCTTTTCCTTCCTCCAGTTAACATTTTCCAACATCATTGGAATTCACCTAACTGATCTCAGAAGATGTTAGATTAGGCATCTCACCAGCATTTAAGATACAGCTTTTAAAAAGTGAGCAAGTGAATATGGATGTAGCATGACAGTATATTATCCATTCAAAATCGTCTGAACATACAGCTAAAGGCACTTATTAACATCAACTTTGCACAACAGAATTCATATTCTCTTGAAATCATAGTTGCTTATAGATGTTAACCAGTTAGAATGTAACTACAGGCTTTCTTTATAGCATTTTTTGGTTTTGTGATTTTCAGCTATCATTGTGGAGAATTTCTCGTTGTTTTACTCAACTGAAGAAGACCAACTTCTAAGTTATAATGATCTTAGGCATTTTCAAATTATATGGAACATGGTTGATGACAAAAGAGAGGTAAGAAACTTGATAATGAGCACAGAATTCCAGTAAATTTACATTTTTCCCTTGAAAAAGCATAGGGGGAAAACAAAGTGTGCTGACAAAACTCACTGAGCAGTTACTGTTCACATTCTGAAAGTTCAGTGAGTATGATCTAACATTGTTCATGGCCCTTCAAATACTAACGCATATTCTGTACTACTGTGAAGTACTTATAATAGTAGATTTTTTTAAAAAATTAGATATTCCTAGAATCAATACAATAGCATCTTTCCTCCCATCTCCCTGAGAGCTGTTCCCTTGGAAGTCTACAGGCTCACATCCATTTGTGTGTCTGATCTTCAGTGCTGAGATTTCAGCACTGTCTCCTGTAAGATCCTTGTAGAGAAGCTGATGAAGTATGGGCTGGATGAGAAGACGATGAAGTGGACTGAGAACTGGCTGAACGGCCAGGCCCAGAGGGTGATGATCAGCAGCACAGATTCCAATTGGAGACAGTAACTAGTCCTGTACTCCAGGGGTCAATATTGGGTCCAATCCTGTTCAACATCTTCTTTAATGACCTGGGTGATGGGGCAGAGTGCACCCTTAGCAAGTTTGCTGATGACACCAAACTGGGAGGCGTGACTGATATGCCAGAGGGTCGTGCTGCCTTCCAGAGGGACCTCGACAGGCTGGAGGAATGGACAAGACAGGAACCTCATTAAGTTCAACAAGGAGAACTGCAAAATTCTGCACCTGGAGAGGAACAACCCCAGGCACCAGTACATGCTGGGGGCTGACCAGCTGGAAAGCAGCTTGGCAGCAAAGGACCTGGGAGTCCTTGTGGACACCAAGTTGAACATGAGCCAGCAGTGCCCTTGTGGTAAAAAGGGCTAATGGTATCCTGGGCTGCATTAGGCAAGTATGGCCAGCAGGCCAAGGGGGAGGATCCTTCCCCTCTACTCAGCACTGGGGAGGCCACACCTGAAGTCCTGGGTCCAGTTCTGGGCTCCCCTGTGCAACGGAGACATAGACATACTGGAGAGAGTCCAGCAAAGGTGATGATGAAGTGAGGTGAGTAAGATGGTGAAGGGACGGGAGCATATCTCCAACGAGGAGAGGCTGAGAGAGCTGAGACTCTTCAGCCTGGAGAAGAGAAGGCTCAGGGGGAATCTCATCAGTATACATAAATACCTGAAGGGAAGGTGCAAAGAAGACAGAGTCAGGTTCTGCTCAGTGGTGCCCAGTGACAGGACCAGAGGTAATGGGCACAAGCTGAAACATGGGAGGTTCCCTCTGAACATCAGGAAAGACTTTTTCACAGTGAGGGTGACTGAGCACCAGCACAGGTTACCCAGGGAGTTTGTGGAGTCTCTATCCTTAGAGATACTCAAAAGCCATCTGGACATGGTCCTGGGAAACCGGTTTGGGAGACCCTGCTTAAGCAGAGGGGGTTGGACAAGGTGACCTCCAGAGGTCCCTTCCAACCTCAACCATTCTGTGATTCTGGGATGAGAAGAACATCTGGAGACTGAGCTGTTCAGATGCTCAGAAGTTAAATCATCATCTGAATGATTCATGACATCATTAAGATTGGAATATGAACAACGAGTTGGTTGCTTGTAGTTGGCACATGGCTGTGCTGGAGATGGAAGCCATGGTCTGTACTGATGGAGGTGGAGAGTTCTGAATCCAGCACACTGACAGGATCTCTGTCTGATGTAGAACAACACATGACAGCAAAAATAGTTCCAGTCAGGCTCATTTAGCAGAACAAAATACGTAAAGAGTATGGATACCACAGTTTCAGAGGGAAATACTTAGAGTCCTAATTTTTTAACAGCAGATCAAAATTGTTGTCACAAAAAGCAGAACATGTGCTAGGTTGACTCTTAGAACAGAAGACCTTTGAAAAGCCAGTAAACTCCCAACTTTCTCCTGTCCAAAGATGCACAGAGAAGGGGACAGGTTTACAGCCAGGTATAAGCCTGGCTGTGAATGTTTAAATTGTAGTTTAATTTCAGTTTTTCAAAGGCAGCTCTTTGGACATATGATTCTCATCACAGATAAATGCAAATGGGGAAACTAAATCCCCAAGCAATTTTGAAAATTTCTGGCAAAATTAACAGCACAGATTCTCATTGTATATCAGTCAAATAACAGCAAAGACTTCCATCAGTGCGCTGAAGAGCTGGCTGCGTGTGTATATTCTTCAGTAATGTATTCACAGTGACTTAAATAGGCCAGGATTTGACACAGAGTCTCTGGAGAAATAGTGTTTCTCTCACTGATCAAGTTGAATGTCTGAGTTGGTTGTTAGGTCACAGTAACAATTTACCATCTATTATGCAATTTTACCCAGGGAGTAATCCCTACCTTCCGAGTGAAATTTCTGCTGAGGCTTCTGCGGGGCAGGCTGGAGGTAGATCTCGACAAGGACAAGTTGCTGTTCAAGCACATGTGCTACGAAATGGAACGGCTCCATAATGGTGGTGATGTCACTTTCCATGACGTGCTCAGGTACTCTGAGATTTTCTCTGAATTTGTAGAACAGGTATAATGGCCTGTGTTTCTCTCCAGGCTAACAGGTATTCATTAGGCTTGGGAAAAGGCAAGACCAGTAGCTACAGAGGCACTGCTATTTAAAATGTAATACAAAAATTAGATTTCTCTTTTTTTCCTGCAAAAAATATTGGTGATGCAAAACACAGGTCCTAGGGAATCAGCTCTAAGTTTGTTTTCACTGGAGACAGTTTGTCATAAACAGCAGTCACGTGTTGTTCTTGTATCCCAAGTAACAAAATGTTGTCCCCGCATGTGTAGCAACATGACAGTGAATCTGACTAGAAATAAAATAGAAATGGGAATATTATCCAAGCGTAAACACTTACGGAAAAAAAAAAAAAACAAACCACCACAAATGCCCTAGTTGCTTATGGTTCAGCAGCTTACCTATATTGGATAGCTAGATGTAAGTGATAAGGTCTTCGTTTGTTTTGAGCACCACAAGTCTCTTCTGGAATCATCTTAGCATTTTTTAGCTTCAAATATGAATTTACTGCATACACCTGAATTATGTATTTTTGCATTAAGGCCTTCAGTATGAGCTTTGCTTTTCTAAATTAAAATGTAACATCACCAGCATTTAAAAAAAAATTAACCTATGTTTCTTCCAGCATGCTTTCATATAGGTCTGTTGATATCAGAAAAAGTCTTCAACTGGAAGAGCTGCTTGCTAGGGAACAACTGGAATATACCATAGAAGAGGAGGTGGCCAAGCAGACCATACGCATGTGGCTGAAGAAGTGCTTAAAGCGAATCAGAGCAGTAAGTCAAGCTAAACCAGGATCTAAATGGTTGCAGAAATTGTACTGCTCAACAGTTCTGGAATTTGCTGTCACTATGCTTCATTTACTCTGGAGTCACGATAATATTTATGTGAAGAAGTATGTAGCAGTTGCTAACTCAACAAAAAAAGTATGTTACAGCTCAATTGAAAGCGCTACAAAAATAAGCAAATTTTGAAGGCAAAAACTGTCTTCCTGCCAAAAATTTATCTGTCTTTTCAGTACAGCCGGAAGATGCATGTGCAGAGACCAAAGTCAAAGGAATAAAGAAAAAAACAATGTAATTTGATGAAACCTCATAGGCCTAATCCTTCCTCATAGAATGTAATTGTATAATTTCCTTGCCTCTGCTGGCAGAAGATACCATGATCAGTCACCAGCAGATGACTCTTCAGATGGAACCCATATCAAGATACATCATTTGAGTGAACGAACCATCACAGTAACTGTGTGTGCAAATGAGCAGTTTGTACGTGCAAATCAGGTATATGAACCGTGGCACACAGTAGCTGTGTCTATGACAGTAAATTAAGCAGGGCCAAGGCATTGGCTCAGGACTGGGACGGGGTCACCCATCCTCATTACCATGTTCCTCAGCACAGTTTTGGCCCGTGCGTACTCGTACCCTCCCAGACAGTGCTGAGGGGTCTCCTAGACCACTGCCGTAGGAGCATCACTGCCCTCGAGGCATGGGTCAGGGTGAAGACTGCTCCCAGTAGGAAGTGGTTGAAGCTGTCAAGATCAGCCAGATCATGCAAGTCCTTGCCTGTCACTTGGCTTCAGCACTGCACGAAATCCCGGTCTGTTTAATGTAGTAGTATAGAGCTAGCCAGTGCTTCTGTATTCTGTTTATGCAGTGCTTCTGATCATCAGAAACATTTTTGCCTTTGCTCAGGATAGCTACAATATATGCTGGTCTAAGTTTGTCTTGGATGAAATTTATATTAAAAAAAATTCAGGAAATTTGAATTAGGTTTTGCAGTCATTCTCCTCTTTTCTTCCAAAAACAACTCTTCCTTTATATAAAAAGTCACAATCTGGTTGCCTTGATGACTGGTTTTTCAGTTACTGTAAGGCTGAGTGCAGGTTTTGGCACATATATTTTTATTTTTATAAAAGCTTACTTCTTGTGGCTGGAGGTTTTCCATAGAGATCTGTGATCATGGAATCATTTTCTGTTCGTAAACTTATAAAAAAACATAACTGGACAATTTGAATGTAACGTACATTCCAGCTGAAACGTCAATGTTCAAGGCATATTCAGATAGAATCATTTTGATCTTATCTCTGTAATAATAATCGCAGTAAATTTAATCTCAGCTCTCAATTCGGGGTTTGTTCAACTGTTGTTCATTTCATTATGATATTGAATTACACTATGTTAAAGTACATATGCTATTCATTTCTCTCTAATAATGTGGTTCAGATCATTTCACATTATATGAACCTTTTATAAACTGAATGTAATTATGGAAGTTAATATATATTTTCAAATTCTCTTGTTAGTCTCTAAGTCTCTCTAGAGGGAGCCGGTGAAAACTACCCAGGAAAGTGAAACCCTTCCTAAGGGCTGTTTATTTTCATTTAAAAGCAAATTAGATTGTAAGATCATAATGGTAGTGGTTTTGTTTTTCTATTTGTACTGTAAATCTATACTCAGTCCCAAGGTTTCCACTACTGTTTTATTCAGTCTTACTGACGGTCTGTTCCAAAGTCCATGAAAGAAATCAGAATTTTTTCATTGCCTTAATGTAATTCTTAGTGAATCTCCACCAATTTCCTTGTTTCTTTTTCTTTGCAAGAACTTCTAACTTATAAATTCAAAACAATATGTTTTTAAACTCTAGGCTTAAACCAACAATTGAACAACTTCCCTTCCACTTAATATAGTTTATAAGTTTCATCCTATGGTCCCTACATAAAGGTTAGACATATGCTGGAAGTCACTTTATTTAAATAGTGACCATCTGATACATGTAGCTTTATTGATGCACCTGGTATCCACATCTGGTGCTCACTGTTCGGTTAAAAATTTAGAAGGCTTTAAAAAAAATCAAGCACTGTGACACACCAATGAGAACATTTTGTTGTCACGTATTATACCTTGACAGAAACAACAGCAGTCGTGCAGCATTATCCATAGTCTACGAGAGAGTCAACAGCAGGAGCTGAGCCGATTTCTGAATCCTCCCAGCATTGAGACAACACAGCCGAGTGAAGATATGAATGCTGTTAATCAGGATAACAGTGCACAGCCAGAGGTATGTTAACCAGAAGACTATCAGCTACTCAGAACAAATCCAGAAAACTTCCATGTTTCTTATTTATTCTTTTTTAAATATCATTTTAACTGGGAAAGTTGAAAGCATTATCTTGTTTTGCTTCAGTCTTTGCCTTCAGATGTAAAGGCAAGATGGTCTGAGGCAGTAATTCCCCAGCTTAGTTAGCTGCCTTGCTAGCACCATATTGGGCAAACTCAGCCGTACGACTGGCAGCACCAACTTTGAGCTCTCGCATGAGCTGTGTACAGGCTCAGGGATGTGAAGCTTTCCTGTTCAAGCATTCTGAAGTAGTGTTTATGCTGAGAGTGGTAACATTGGGCATGCTGGGTCCTCTGGGCAGGGGCTCTTCCAGGGCATAAAATGAAGAAGGTACAACATAAGGACTCCGCTGTAGAAGGCTGAGATCAATTTTGTACCCTTCAGTGGGGAATAGAATGTAATTGAGCCCAAAAGGTCTTTTTATTTTTTCCTATTAGTAGTAGCTTTCTGGGGCAGTGAAGAATAGAAACCATATCGCCTTAACAAATGGCAATACGTTTTGTTTGTATTCATCTATGAGGCTTGTAAACAGAATAGAAAGCTAACCCTTCTTAGGATTATCCCCATGCAATGGGGAACTATGACTGAGATTCTTTTTTCTCTGTTCAGACCAGTAGCCAGCAGCAGCTCCTTAGCCCAACACTTTCTGACAGAGGTGGCTATCGGCAAGACTCTGCAGATGCTGGGAAACCTCAGCGGAAATTTGGACAATGGCGTTTGCCATCAGGTAAGTGAAAAATGTTTATCGCTAGAGTCCCCACATGCCAAATCACTGCTGTACAATAACAAGGCCATGAGAGGCTTCATGATTCACAGTTCTACCTCCTGCCTGCTGCTGGCACCAACATCAGGGTTTTTCTACCCTCACACATGAGGAAATACAGCAATCTCTCCCCTTCCTCCTAATTCTGAAAGGTTGGAAAATGGGCCCAAGAATTGCCATGTGCAGGTGGTTGGGTTTTTTTACTTTTTCATACATTTAGTCAGGATCTTTGGATTGGGGGCAATATCATCCCACATGTTTGGATAGCTTCTTGTGCATTTAGAGTTCTCTTTTATCACATAAAGCATAGTGAAAATGAATCAAGTTTTCCCTAACAACAGTAGTAACTTCTGAGTGCCTTGTCTTGTCTAGGCATACCAGGCGTATGGTTTATACCTTATACCATAAGTATACATTTTTATATCTTCACTTCAGCCAGGAATTGGCCAGGTGTACAATCAGTTTCCTGTTTATTTTCTCAGAAACAGGAAACGTCCTTAAGTTATTCTAGTATCTGCAGTCTACTAGAAAAGTAAGGCTAGACTATGCCTTATAGGAGGATGCTTATAGGAGGGTGGGAGAGGTGCATAGGTACAGTCTGAGGCCTTATTAAGTCTTTATCTCAAGAGCACTCTCCACCACCTGAAATAGTCTCTCTTAAAGTACATCTTGACCTCTGCTGCCTGCCACACTCGTGACCAGCAGGTTAGGTGTGTGCACATCAACCTTTCAGCTGTCATCAGTCAGTCCTATTCTGAGTCAGAGCACTGCCTTCAAAGGTTGCCGCAGTTCAGACCCTAATCATAGCTAGGTGGAAGTAGAAGAGATGGTCATGCCATGAGTACCATTAACCCTACTTTTGTGAGCAAAGTACTTGTCCGAGAAACAGGACAGCTTAATAGAGAGCTTTCAATCCATGTTTTCCACTTAAATGTCACTGAGCAGCAAAGATGAACATTTTGTTAGAACAGAGAGAGAGTAAAAGAGGGAGAGTACTAAGGAGGAATCCTATTACTGTAGCCAACTGGATATTGAGAATGAGGAGTTCAGGATTTCCTTTCTTAGCAGTGATCTGGGCCATGTCAGTCTTGAATGCTTCTCAGTGGATGGTCTCAGAAAAGAAGGGTCACCTCCATGCACAGTACAGCCTGGCTGTTGGTACGTAGTCTACCTCCAGTCCAACAAAGACATGTATTTAACATCATGAATAGCATCATTAAGATCAGCTGTGGGTTTTATATACTTACACATGTGGTTTAGTGCTTTCCTGAAGCCGTACCAGCACCTTGTACTGGCATCCAACCTTAGGCCATAGTTAAATATCGCTTTCTAGCTGCAGCTGCCACCCCTAAATGCACTTTTCCCTCTCTTTTTCTGGCACTCGCCACTTTTACCATTTTGCCAGCAGGTCAGCTCATGTAAGTACTGCCTAAACTATTTAGGTTGCAATTAGCCAGGTAAGAAGAGATCTATCAGCTATCCCAGCAGAAGGGAATGAGGCACTGCTCAGTTAAACTGCTCTACCAGCAGATTAGTGGGAGCAGTGTGAACAGCTGGAGCTGAAAAAAACACAAACATTAGAACAGAACCCTAGTCTTTCTGCACTAAATCAGTTTAAAGCTGCCCCAGTCCAGGTAGTTCTGTGTATCTGAATTCTAAGCCAAAACGTTCAAGAAGCAGATCTACTCTAACAAACACAGAACTTTCTGTTTAATTTCATAGCCCCCAAACCAATAAGCCATTCAGTGTCTTCAGTCAACCTCCGCTTTGGTGGACGTTCAACTATGAAATCTGTTGTATGCAAAATGAATCCCATGTCTGATGCTGCTTCTTGTGGATCAGAAGTCAAGAAATGGTGGACAAGACAATTAACTGTGGAGAGTGATGAGAGTGGAGAGGACCTTCTTGATATCTGAGAAAAAAATAAGTCATACTAGAACAACAACCACTTCAAGTACAAGCTGATTTTCTATGTTTAGAATTGAAGACTCTGTGTGATGTACAATTTCTTTATAATCAATGTCATAATTTTTTTTCAAATGCTTATCCTTCTGCCATATGAAGCATAGCACACACTTATATGTTAGAATTCACCTCTATGGGTACTAACTGTACTTTAAGAAACCTGTATACAATAGCAGTGCTAACAAAGCCAGAGAGACTATATTGCCTTTAGCAGACGGAGCGTTGAAAGATTTCATATGTTCTGTGGCTACGTAATGAAAATGTATTTCGATATGCACACCTCTGTGTTTTTCTTCAACCTGTACCGTACTTCACAGTGGCAACACTTTACAATACAGGGGTAATGTATGTATTCTTTTTGTGTTTTCCCTCAGTTCTTATTTAGTAACATTTCTTCAGAAGGATTTTATTATTCACAAATGACCTGAAGAGGTCAGCACTGACTTCATGTTCAAGGGAAGTATTTTTACGAAGTACAGATTCTGAATTACAATTCTAAGCTTTTTCTGGACCTTTTTTAAAAATATGCAAGATACAGGATAACTCATTTTAAAATCAGAAGGTGAAGGATTGGCTTTTAAAATGTAAATATCTTTGGGTTTTGGTTAATTATGCAAAGAGCTTGATTTTCATAGAGAAAACAGGGGGGAAAAAAAAAGACAAAAAAAAAGACATGAAAACTGTGCATTTAAGCATCCAGCAAAAGACCTCCATGTGAAAAACATGGTTTATGCTTCATTTTTAGAATATACTAGTTACATATATGTATGGTGTCATTATTCTCCTGTTAACTGGGTCCCATTTCCTTGTGTAGTCGTAAGATAACTTTCTTCTTGTCTGTGTGATAAAAATTAGCATGTTGGGGGTTCTAATTACAGAGTAGTATTGTATGGCTTTTAAAATACAGTTCAGTTTTGCCTGTATAGGTAGAAGTGAATTTTACTTACCCATGTTACTACTCATGCTACAGCCCTGCAAAGCTGGGGCATGACACTGTACTGAGGTTAAGTACCTTCGTCCCTTTTATCCCAATGCATCATATTTTGACGAGTTAGCCTTCTTTTATTTTATGAAGCACCAATAGTGCTACATTATCGCTGGTAAAAAAGCAGCTATCCCTTTCATAAAAGTTTTTCCAGTGAAAGGCCAATGCTATACAGATAGGAAGGTGGAGAAGAAAAGCCACAAAACACAGCAGTGTTTGTTAGGTTCAGAATTGAAGGCTGTCTAAAAATGTGGGGTAAAAATGTACCTTTCCCTCAGGGAAGAACTAAGAGGTTGCAGATTTTGTAGCTTGGCCCCCGACTAGGTTTTTTAGCATAGCTGGGACCTTTCTGTTACCATTGTTTCCTATGGAAATGATAGGTTGCTCTAACATGGCCTGATGTGAGATCTTGTAAGAGGCTCACAGTTAATGTATATCACCACTTAAAAAATATATCCTTCAAAAAGTAGACAAAAGCCAGTACTTTGCCATGTTTTCTGGCCAAAATATTGATGTAGAGTGATCGGAATACAGGATTGTTTTCACAGATGCCTTCACCATAAATGCAAAATTAGGTTTGGCCATAAAATACAGTTTTCTTGGCATTTATCAATGTTTTGTTCCCTCTGTATGGTTGAACATGGTTTAGGTTTTTTTCAAAAATAGTCATATTGAAGACATCTGTATGTTGTGGTTCTTTATGTGTTTGGGGGTATATTTAAGTTTAAATCTAGTCAACTGTAACTCTATGGTAACAGAACGTGTACATTCTCTTGTTTACTTGATTATGAACCATCAACAAAACTTCATATGCAAATCCAATATTTTGTGTTCTGTTTTGTGCTTGTTTAAGTTGAGCTTTTGTATATATGACAAAAAGATAAATATTGGATTTATAAGAGATAGTATCTTTGAAAGTTCAATAGTATATTGAACTGCAGATCTTTCTGAATCATTCTTGCTGCAAATCTTCTTTTTAAAAAATCTGGCAAACATTTTTTCCTTGCCTTACAGTACTCTGTCAATAAAAGTGAGTTGCTTTAAGCAGTATTCCTCCCTCTGGTTTTCATTCTAACTGCATTTGCTATATCTGGATCATCTGTGGTAATGCTGCATAGTGGCTAGGTGTGTGGTTTGCACAGGATTATTTAAAGAGATGCTTTCAAACCCTTCTAATTGGAGGGCCTTTGGTGAGAAGTCCAGCAACCGACCTCATCAGTACTGCCACGAGGGGTGTCATTCAGAAAAATGGGACTAAATACGATTGCTCCTTATTTATTTCTATTTAACCTGCTTGCTTTGTTTGCTTTAGAGCCTGGATGTGAATATGCGTGCCTGAGTGTCTGTGTGTGCATGTGTGGCAGGGGGAAATCTGTGGTGGAAACATTGTAATGGCTTTATAGACTCCCTTTGAATATCTTCCAAAACACTGGGGATCCCTGGACCATCTTATTTAACTGGCAAGCAGGCTCTGAGAAAGCAATGCTCACCTGTTTATTCCCCCATTTTACTTATGCAGATATAGCAAGTGAAATAGAGTTACACAGATATGAAAATAATATATACTAGAGCCCCCAGGCGACTAGGTTAAGGTGAAAACCTCCTTAGTATGGCACCCTTGACATAACTAAAGAAGGTGATAACCTCCTACTCTGCAGCAAAGCAGCCAATGC
The DNA here is from genome assembly GCF_929443795.1 of Astur gentilis. Taxonomy (NCBI): domain Eukaryota; kingdom Metazoa; phylum Chordata; class Aves; order Accipitriformes; family Accipitridae; genus Astur; species Astur gentilis. Next base: position 3,931,739 of record NC_064892.1, read on the forward strand.
ACATTTGCACACGAAGGTGAAGAAGCAGAGTGGAGGCTTGAAGAATGACTGAAGTTCAAACAGCCTGCACAAACAATGGAGAAACACAAAGAGGAAATAGTCCATCAGGAAATCAGAGTCAGTCCAGACAGCCTGAGAGAAAAGTTCAAACAAGAACAGACCCTGGACAAAGGTAAACAAAAAATTGCCAGGGGAGTATTACTACCTACAGTGCTCTTGGCTCCTTGAATTAAATCCACAGTTATCCTATACAAATTAAAAGAAGAAAGCGGTCAGAGTCCTTTTCATCCACTAAGAGAGCTCTGTTCCATAGGAAGCAAGCTGTAAAAGTCTTCATGGCTTGGGTGGGCAAAAAGTGTAGTGCATGTTATCAGTGCTCAAGTAAAAACCGGCTTGTGGGAAGTCTGAGAACATGCAGCAAAGATGTATCTCAATATCATTCGAAAGTCAGGTCAGATTTCAGACAATCACTTTTGCAATGGAGAAATTAATAACCTGAAACCATTTGCTACTGGAAGATATCCAACTGAATTAAGAGCTAAAAACATAAAGTACACTTTTATCTGGCAAGCTGAAAATACCATCATTGTTTTAACTAATGAGGACCAATCAGGCTTAAACATCTTCAATACCATTATATTCAGTACTGTCTGCATTCAAAGCCTAGTATCAGAGCTTCTGAGAAGCCAAAGATTTAGATACCAAAAGCAAATGAATGACTTTTTCAGAATAATCTTTTTTGTTCTCTTCTTTTATTCACAACATCCCCACAGCTCTTGTTACTGTGCAGATAAGGATGTCCGTGAATAACTGAAGCAAGAGAAGAGTTGGCACTGTTGTAACCGTACATTTGGAGCCCCAGCAAGATGTGTGCTAAACCTCCCATCCAAGAATGCGCACTCCTTCTCCTGAAACATTTCCATAAGTAAAAACAAACAGTGGCCTGAGATGTCAGTCAAAATTACCAACAGGATTATCTCAGTCTCCCCGAATTTAGCGTTAGGAGCGTAAATTCATTCCTTCTATTGAAGGCACTTTAGTCACACCGCGGATGAACTTCCCACAATGCATAGGCTGGTGCTGGGAAGTTGGCTGCCCTGGTTTGTTCAATTGCTCTGCAACACAAAGGGAGCCTCACTAGAATTCAATTAACCTTCCTTTTCATCCCAAGGGCGCTAGTGTCGAACCCCATTAGCAGCTGTTGCCCATTGTTCTCAATGAAGAACCTCTAAGCGTCAAGTTATTAACCCATCAGTGAGCTAAGTGTGCAGGCAGTGGCATACTTTGCCACTGAAACCAGGCAGTGGTTTCATACTTCTACCTGACTTGTGTATCTGCACTGGGGAATTTGCGTAAATTACTTGGACACCTATGAAAGCGTGTTTCCTAAAAGGGTAGCTTACTGGAAAGGCAAGAAATGTCTTAAAGTACAGGTAGAAAGGGAAAAAAAATCCCTATCCATCAGCCTGAAGAGCTGTTGACATTAGCCTTTTCTTCTTTCTGAATTCAAGCAGCAGCCACCAGTGGCACAAGCCTCCAGTGTCTCGGCGGACATTGCTTTGTTTCAGGAAAACTTTTGCCAAGGTTGGAAACAAACTGGTTTATACCAGATGATAGACAGCGGTGAGTCCTAGAGACTTGGGCAGTCAGGCTGTAATTGGATACTCCACACGGTGGAAGCCACTACGGCGGGATTACTGTTTGTGAGTACATTTACCCCCAAAGGTAAGAGAAGAGAGTTGATCCTTGAGTTCGTTGGCAGAGAAGCTGGATGTCACATCCTCTCTCATGCCCTCTGTTCTGGGTTTCTTAGAGGTTTTGCTCTCCAGTCGCACGTAAGGCGGACAGTGCCTTGGCATATTCCGCATTCTCAGTACGTGCTCCCAAGAAATGAGGGATTCAACACAGTGATGATTTCATTGTAATGTATCTGATGCCAGTTCCTAAGGGTAATGAGTCTTGCTTTTTTGTCTCAGCACCCATTCCACAGAACTACGTGTTCTACAGATCAGGTACTTTCACCGCTCAGATTTTCTAAATTCATACTGCCTGGGGAGTCTGTTTACTGCACATTTAAAAGCAAGAAAGAAAAAAAAAAAAAAAGACAAAAGAAAAAAAAAAGATGAAAAGAAAAGAAAAAAAAGAGAAAATAAGAAAGAAAATGGAGTTACCTGGGTGTTGGGCTTTGGGGTTTGGGGTTGGTTTTTTTTTTCATTTTGTTTTGGTTTTTTTTTTCATTTTAGCAGCTATTTGAAAAAACCAACCAAATCTATGTTTCTACATAAAGACAAGCTTCTCAGTTGTTCTGACCAAGCTAAGAAAACAAAAACAAAGTGTCCATTTCTCAAATGCACCTCAGTTTTGAAATGAAGACTTTTCATGTTTTGACTCTTCTTTTTAGTTTAAAATGTGATCAAAACCTATTTGCTGTATTTGACATAAAATTGTCAGTCCTTCGGTCAACAAAAAACTGATTTTCCCCATGAATTTTTATCATGCACAAATATTCACCCAGTTGTTTTTTTTTAAGTCCACCAGGAAAAATTTCATCCTGGTGGGTGAAAAACTGGACATGACCCAGCAATGCACACTTTCAGCCCAGAAAGCCAACCGTATCCTGGGCTGCAGTAAAAGAAGCGTGACCAGCAGGTCAAGGAAGGGGATTCTCCCCCTCTGCTCTGCTCTGGTGAGACCCCGCCTGGAGTACTGCATCCAGCTCTGGGGCCCCCAACAGAAGAAGGACATGGACCTGTTGGAGCGAGTCCATGAAGATGATCAGAGGGCTGGAGCACCTCTCCTATGAAGACAGGCTGAGAGAGTTCAGGTTGTTCAGCCTGGAGAAGAGAAGGCTCCAGGAAGACCTTATAGCAGCCTTCCAGTACCTAAAGGGGGCTGACAAGAAATCTGGAGAGGGACTTTATACAAGGGCATGGAGTGAGAGGACAAGGGGTAATGGCTTTAAACTGAAAGAGCATAGATTTAGATTGGACATAAGGTATAATTCCTCACAATGCGGGCAGTGAGGCACTGGAACAGGTTGTCCAGAGAGGCTGTGGCTGCCCCATCCCTGGCAGTGTTCAAGGCCAGGCTGGATGGGGCTTGGAGCAACCTGGTCTAGTGGAAGGTGTCCCTGCCCATGACGGGGGGCTTGAACTAGATGATCTTTAAGTTCCCTTCCAACCCAAACCATTCTATGTTCCTATGATTCCTATAGATTTTTGTATCTGGCATAACAACAATGTCATATGGAAAAATGGCACGCAGGAAAAAGAGGAACACTGCCTTTGTTACCAGTATGTTAAAAACATAGCACAGCAATGAATATTTTTCTCTATTTGCTGAAATCGATTCAGCCAAAATGTTGGTTTGCTGACATCGCTGTGGGTCTTCTTCCCAAGTACTTCAAATGTTTCAAAAACTAAGCATCACCAAGGAAAAAAACAAATCACTTTTCCCAGTTCCTTCTCTACTGCCTGCCAAGTCCTCCAGTGCAACCAGATGTGTGGTGGTAAGTTTTGCAGTGCTCCTGTAGGCACTGCTGGCCCCGGCCACCCCACTGTTGGAGACAACCGCCTCCTCATCAGAGCTGGTGGATGCAGATAGGTGCCTGTGACTCTGTCCTCCATGGCAAAACCTGGCTTTTGTGCCGCACGCACTGTGGAGGGGAGTTAAAGGTCTACCAAGGTCAGCAGAAGCTGAGCAGCTGGTTCAGGGTCCATCCGGCTGCTCCGCCAGGAGAGGGACACCTCCGGCACCATGGTGCTTGGGCAGCCGATGGGCACAGCAAGGGTTGCCTAAGCTTTTCTGCCAAAACTTTCAGATCGGTGATGTTAGGCGTGCGATTTATCCACTCCTGTGCTGCGGACACTCCTGGAGGTATGATCCAGTGAAGTGGTTTAGCTGCTGTGAGTAAGAAGGTCTCAAAGGCAGTTGCTCCTAGCCAGCTCCAGCTCTTCCACCAGAAGGTACGGTGCCCTGAACTCTCCACCCAGTGGTTCTTCTGAGCTCTGTAAAATACTCCTGATTTAAAAATCCAGGTATCAAAACCTTCATCTTAATTGGATCAGCAACAGCAAGAATATTTCTCTGACCTTGGCCTATAGATGTATTTCAACTTTATATGCATTCATCAACTCAGCATGTATCTGTAAGGGCTTATCTACATGAGGAAGTTGCACCAGCTTAAATTTAACCTGTTGTTGCAAATTGATTTCGCTAAATCAGTCTGAATACCTGTGGAAATTCTTATTTCAGTTTAAAGATTTTTTTTATTGATCTGCGTTATAACCCAGATAACCTTGGTTTTATTCTAATGGCACGAGCGCTCCCACAGGTCTACACATCAGCCATCTTAATTGGTTTTAAAACCACACCTTTAATTATGTGGTTGTAACTCCTTAGCATAGAGGAGGCCTTTCTTATGATCGCTGGGAGCAGCTGAGGTGCTAAATAAAAGCCGTCTCCGGAGCGGCTTGCACCCTGCTCCCCGAGCGGCCACGCTGCCCGGTGCTGGTGCGATACATTCCTTGCCTGATTCCTGACGGCTGAGCTGAACAAAACGCACAAAGAATGTGACAATTACTTACTGGGCCCACAAACGGGGCCCAGGGTAGGTGTTGTGGATGTGACGGGGCTTCTGCAGAGGGTCTCACCCCGTGCAGTGCGGCCACGGAGCGAAGCTCAACTTCACTTTTAGGCACAGTCAGCTTGGGTTTGGGTTGCTTTCACAAAGCCTTTCTTCTTTCGAGTAAATCGGTGCTTTTCAGTAAGAAAAAGTCTCGGTATGATCCGTAAGACTGGTTTTCTGAGCCAATCTAGCTACAGTTTTTTATTTTAATGTACGTTCGGTCATCCACAGTTGTAATCAGACGTTACATTCCCCCTGAGCCGGACAGTCAGAAATGCCAAAGACAGGCCATTTCAACAATTTTCAATAGCTAAGCCTTCTACTAAGGTATCGCAGATCTATGACAAATTTAAACTCTTTTAACACTAGAGGGCTAGCATTACTTTACATTGGCTGTCTGTGCGTGCACACACACACACACGAGATTAGTAGGCTGATCGTCTTTGTGGCAGAAGTTTAATTTTTTATTTTTTTTTTTGCTTTGTAGAGTATTTAGATACCACAGTGACAGGAAATTTCTAGCATCATTATACAACAAGGGACCTTTCATTAACCTTGTAGTACTTAACCAAAAAACTGCTTTATTTTGTTTGTGGAAGCATGACTTTTTGGGAGACTAATGACATTTGCATTCCCACTTGTATATGATGTGCACAGAAGTTGTAATAGAAGATTGAGTTAGCAGCAATGTTTCATTTTCTCTGTCTCCAATGATTGTGGTATTTGCATGTCAGCTGGAATGCGTCTTATATTTGCATTTCAATTCCCAGGAAAATTCAGGAGTGACACTATTTTCAAAATCTAGCTCCTAAAGTTGAAGAAACAAGTAGCTAAGGACATGAGAAATCTTATGCCACGAAATAAATGCATATTTCATTTCTTGGACACAGAAATTATGCTCAATAATTTGAACTGCAACACCTGCTTTTTATGGTGCCTGCTTTTCATTTCTGGATTTTCTTTGCCTGACTGTAAGCATCTATGTATGTTCACTTACAAGCTATGGTTAGATGAAAAATACCGTTACAGATTATATTTGTTGATGGATAGTTAATGATTTCGAGAAATATTTGAAAGTGCAGCTTGCTTTCTGTGCTTTAGCGTAAAAAGCAGGGAGTGCTTGGGGTTATTTTTTCATAATTTTTACAGTAAGAAGGAGAGAGGAAAAAAAGCACAGGATGGTGCACGACATCCATTGAAAGCAGCGTGAAGTTTCCCTTTGGCTGCAGCGAGCCCTCGGTGTCCCTCCTTAATGGGCGTTTTAAGATAATGCAGTTTATTTCCAGTTCACGTGCCCGCGTGTGTGCCATACCCAGCTTTGTGCAGTGACTTCTCCAGGTGTGGTTCGCTCACATTCACCTGCAGCCCCACACCTTTGCTTAACGTTACCGGTTACGCTACTTGTTTTGGGCTTCCCCCTCAAGTGTTCGCCTACCACGAACCGCAAGACTTTATGCCGTATCGAAATGTTTTGCCGGGTAAGCTGTCTCACCAAGGGATTAGCTGACTTGAATCGTGCATGAATTTCATTTTAAAACTTCAGTGCACATCTGCAGCTGAAATTTGCTGCAAGTGCACTGCTAAGCGGTGGCCGGGAACTGGCACGCAACCTGTGAGCACGCAATGTACCGCTGCCTTGCAGCGAGGGCACGTTTACTGTTGTGACCGCGTTTAGCGTTACGGTTAAACACCGCCTGCCTTGCTCCGCTTTGGTGTGCTTAGAGAAGGGGCAAGAGCCAGAGGGATTTTCCTTTCCTGCGCGCAGTGGGATATCTACCAGCAGAAAATGTGATCTGGAGCCCAAATCAGAGTAAATCTTCCAGCGTTCTTTTCCATTTCCCGCGACGTTCAGCTGGGGGGGGGTAGAGCTGAGGGTCAGCAGATGTGGAGGAAATTCCTGGAAATTTCCGTGATCGTCCTGTTGATAAATACAAGCAGACTGCTGCAGTGGGTAGAGGATCGGGGCAGCAAGGGCACAGAGGAAGGAGAGAAAGCTGCGGTTGAGGAGGGTCTGGATGTGTTTTCCTGGGTGTCGTTCCTTGGGAGAGCTCTGCTACGGCTGCCAGTCCTGCTAAAGCTGTGCAACGGCCAGTGGCGGAGGTAGAATGTAAGGTGCATAAAATCATTTTTCAGGAAATCTTTACAGAGTTCCCCTGCAGACGTTGCTTTTCGTCTCAAGTGATGAGTAGGCAGAGCCTTGCAGGAGTTTGCTGTCCCGCCGTCACCACCGACTGCTAGCTGGCACGGGACCGGTCGGCAAAGTGCCGGGGTTGTCATGGTAGTGGGGGGTGCAGCCATGGAGAGGGTGCCCAACGCGAGGGGCATCTCCAGGACCTTCTTTTTAAAATGATACGGGACAGCTGAGGAGGACGGGTCGTGCCACTGTTAAGCACGGTGCTGTCCCCAAAGCTGAGGTGCGGAAATACGAGGGCAACACATTCTCCGGGCAGGAGAAAAGCAACTTGCAAAGCTTTATGATCTCTGTGCCGAACCAGAGCTTTAACTGGCGCAAAAATTATCTTTACTAACACCTGCAAGCAAGTGCATAGAACACTGCAAAATTAATAGGCAGGGGGAGAAAGAATTCCTTAGAGTACAAAGAAAAAAACGTTTCCTCTTGTAGCTGATGGTGTATCAGGTATCTCAGACTGCTTCAAAGCCAAGGGCATTAGTGAAACCAAGAGCCAGGACCATGACACCCTGCTTTATTTCACCCTCTTCAGTAAAAGTGCTCTCCCCCAAACAAAGAAGCCTGGCTGAAGCTATATGAGCTTGTTGGCGTGGAGGTTAGTCAGGTGAAAAGGAGTGATATACAAGTACCGCTGGAAAGAAATCTGTGATATGTTGAGATAGTGGAAAAGAGAGTCAGGCTGGTCTCTGATGAGGCTTTTCTGTTACAGAGCAATGGGTGGAAGGAGATATTAAATGCATAAGCAGCAGTTCTCTAACATGACAGCCTCCTAATAAAAGGTGCTTACTGCTTGCTTTTGTAGGTGTCCTACGGGCTTCCTCCCATGCTTTTACCTATTCAGCCCTCACAATGGGGCCAAAAAGGATCTTCCAAAAGTCCTTCATTTTTCCATGATCTGCCTTTTTGCAAGTGTTGACGGATGACGCTCAGCACATGCTTGCGGGTAAATCACGTTTCTGAATGCTCTGCTCTTCGGGTGCTGGAGAACCCTCCGGGCTGCTTTGCTTCTGTGGCAAACCAGCATCCAGCAGAGTAACTCACCTGCGGTGGCTGAGACATCTCTTAACATCACCGGACCCTTCATCAAAGTGATCCCTCTTGCAGTTTGAAAGCTACGGGCTTCTCCTTTAGGCTGACCCAGCCGGTTGTTCAAGGCCTGGGATGGGAGGGAATGGTAGGGTCTCAACAGCTGTGTCTGCCTTGAAGCAAACAGGTTGTTTGGTTCTTGAACTTGAATCAATTAGTCCCAAAAATACAGCGTGGGAGGACTGGGCCCATCAGCGGGTACATGGATGTAAGCATAGCAACCCTAAGGCCTCTAACTCTCTAATAGCTAAGCTTCAGTTTGCTAATTGACTGCAGCCCTGGGCATTGTTTCAGCCGTATCCTCAATCCTGATGCTGTCAAGTTCACGAATCCTGCACCACACCAAGTAGAATTACCGAGCTGCATTGTCCCAGATGTAGGAAAAATTCAGCATAAAAAAGCACATCTTGGTAACAGGCAGCTTTCGGGGAGCCCTGACGCAGGACCTGGGAGGAAGCTGAGCGCAACAGTTTTTTCTCGGGGTTTGACCACGGTGAAACACAGCTGATCCACAGCTCCAGAACAAAAAGTTCTGTAAATTGTTTGGCTTTTTAAATTTTTTTCCTCTGCCTTTTTGGGCCCTTTAGCCTCTGGGGGACCTGGGTAGGTGCATAGTCCAAGCACCCTCAGCCAGAAGTCTGATCCCATTCGGATCAGAGCTGCCCCGTGCGGGCACCTGGTGCTTGGGTAGTTACGCGGACCCTGAACACCCCCAAACGCATAGTGAGGCCTCTCACGTGGGGATACATGGAGGGTGTTAGCAGGTCTGAGCACAAAGGGAAAAACAAGGGGAGGGAAGAAAAACTCGGACTTATCGAAACAGGATTTAGCTATACGTATTCTAGAAAGTAAGGTCTTAGACTTAAAAGAAGAAGCAGTTGTTCAGTCACTTAACACATTCATAAAGAACTTAACACATTCATAAAGAACTTAACACATTCATAAAGAAGAATGTTCAGTTCCTGGAAAACCATATCAGTAAACTATAGGGAAGCGTGTATAGGCTTTACGTCTTTTTCCCGAAACACACAAAATTACAGCTTTCCAGCAGTAAAAGTTACCAGGAAGGCTCATGGAAAGCTTTGTGTTTCATATTCCTTTTTTTTTTCTTTTTTTTTTTGTTTTCCTTTAATTGTCACTTCACCCCGTGGAGCAACCTCACCACCCAGAGCACCTGTGCGGGGGCAGGTTTGAGGGCGGCCGTGCCGGCGGCCGGGGACTCGGCACACACCAGCCGCTGGCTGCCCGGGGAGCCGATGAGTGGCAGGTCCGGCTTTCACGGGAGGGTGCCAGACGGGAGGTCTGACCCCTGGGACTGCACCTCCCAGCCCTGAAAAGGAGCCGTCTGGACTCTGCCCAGCTCCAGCTGGCGCAGAATTACTCGGGACCTAATTACAACAACCTGGTGACAGCCCAGCGAGAGGAGTCCCTCATTAAACGTGATGGTCTGGATGCCACGGTTGGCACGGGAAACTCTTAAATGGTTATTGCTGGAAATGGTGAGTGCATACCAGGGGAAAGATCACTCTATAAATGCACTATTTCTTACATTCCTTCTCCGAGCATCTGTTACTGCTCTCTGCCAAAGGCAGGATATTGGATCCTTAGCTTGGCTCAGTGCAGCCAATCTTCTGGTTTTATGGTTAGGTCTGTAACAGCAGCTACAAGAAAAACTTTAAAATACTTGAGTGGAAAAAAAATCCTTTAATAGTATTTGTGCCTTTTTGTTTGGCTCCTGGAGTATTAAGCAATACAAAGGAGATACATCAGTATTGATCCGCACGGTCCCACTAGCAGTATTTGCTTTCTATTTCCGATGTCTTATAACAGTGTTTCATATAAGTAAAATTTATATATATTGAAATATTACAGAAAGTAGAAGAAAAGCCTTTTCTGATACAGTTACTTGTACTGTGGTGAACAATAGCTCTCGCATTGTGTGGCACATAGTGGGAAAGCTTTTTGCCTTTTTACTTTGATGAGATGGAATGGAGAACGGGTCGAACCAGTAGAAACCTACCGAATCAGATCTAAAAATAAAACCAAAGGCCTAAAAAACCTGCACCTCACCCAGGGACCTTTGACAAGTTCTATTCAGGGACTGAATGTGTGACCTCCTGATTTCAGAAACATCCTTTTCCGTCCCTTTCTTCACCTTGCTTTGCAAGTTTTAGAAGCCAGTTGCCATGAAGCCAGTTTGGTGATGTGGGGCACCGATGGGTCATCATTGGCCAAACCGAGGAGCAGTAAGAAGTTTCTCCTTGCATTTGGTTGGGCTCTGAAGGTCTCACATGTCTCCTGTGCATTTGATACAGCATCTCCCTCCAGGCTACCACCAATACAAATGGACCCTCATTCATCCTTCCAAACATCTTCATACCTGGTGTGTCCTAGGGCTTATCCAAGCACACGCGGTTGGTTCGCTCTGGGTTGAATTCTTCCTCTAGCTTTAGCGTCCCAGTCATCCTCTCCTTTGACGCATGTCCTCAGCTGAGGCACCCTTGCATTCGATTATGTCCCCTTGGGTGTGATGTTTCCCAGAAGCAGCAAGGTATGTGATCTCTGTGATAACATGGCTGGAGCGTCTCTGGCAGGAGTTTCTGCAGTAGTAGTAAGCCTTCACTACGTTGACTTGTAATTAGCATTTCATTCCTAGTGTCACAAATAATTAAAAATGACCTGAAGTCACTCCAGCAGTTTTTTTAATTGCTACTCTTCTCCTGTGAATCTCTGTTAGTAACAATAGACAAAACAACAATACAGCATAAAAGCAGATTTTAATTTCTTTTTTATTATTTTACAGTGCTGTTTCCTACTGATGTGGGGCACTGCAGTACATGTAAGCATAAATGCAATATGAGCCGCCAAACATGAAAACCCTGACCACCTGTTCTTTTGTTGCGATAAATGATGAAAAAATCCAGTTAAAACAAAGCTTAAAGTAGTTTACTTTAAAATTACTCTGACTTTGCAAAGTCAAGCTTTTCAGGCTCCAAATAATAATTATTTTAGCATCTCCTTGTTTTCAGAGAAAGCCTTCCTTGCCAAGAACGGTCCTTTTTTCTACATTTACCTGGGAGCCACAAAAAAGCAATGCTTTGTTTGACGGCTCCTGCTAAGCTCAGGTCTCCTGATGCTCTAAAAATATGCAGAAAGAGGCAATCGTTGCCCCAAGGACTTTAAGGCCCAGAATCTTTAAAGTCCTCTGGAGAAAAGCCTGGGGCCACACTGCTGTGGACACGGAGATTCATTCAGACATTCCTCAACTCCAGCAGGAACTGAATATTTTTTAAAATACTGTTGTAGGGACGTGCCCAGCCCCTGGCACATAGCCGTCATGCATCCAGGCATTGAGGAAAGTGCTTGCCAAGGCCGCGGCATAAGACAGAGCTGCAGATCTCACGTGCCCATAACCACGACCCCCGGTGATATCCGTGCTCTGCTCACGTGTGCCAAGCACTAGGACTTCTGCAGCTGCCTCTCCGCACCCCACGACCCAGTCCCTCTCCAGGAACTGGGTTTTAGGATACTACAGAAGAACTTGCCTGGTTTTCCCAAATCCCTGAGCAGAAGTGCTCCTGTCAAACTGTTAGGTGACGCTCCCAGCCCCGCAGGGGCCTTGCTCCTGTCCGCTCCAACGGAAGACCCACTGTTCCTACTTTCAACTAAAATGGTGTTTTTACCGAAACTGGCTTCCTCTGAAGCACTAGACGACATCTCAGCACTGGCTCCTGAGTTATGGAAAGTGGGAAAAGTTTTCATTGACAGTAGTCCGGAGGTACCTGGCTAGGGCTGTATAGTGGCTGAGCATCGTCCCTTTGTAGACTGCAGTTTATGGGGCTAAACATGACCCAGCTTGGCGAGGTGAGGGTCTCTTCTTACCAGATGATGCCACTGTCGAGTGGGAGACTTACCCAGGTGCTTTCTACTCCGCACACCCCTGCCACTGGGGCTCTTCCTTCTGTGTCGTCCCCCACACGGAAATATCTGGGGTCTTTGACACAGCCCCACGTTCAAAAGAAGCTCAGCTTGGACCCAGACTCCCTCAACAACAGCCAAATACCATGTTGCCTTCCTCGTTAAGCAGCAGCCCAAGGGCAGAGCCTCATCAGAGGACCCCATATGGAAGGATGACTCCACTATGCAAGTCCATGTGTCGTGCAAAATGTACATAAACAACACTAGTGATATGCAACAACCTGAAACGTGGCACCTCAGTCAGCTCCTGAATTCCAGAAGGAAAACTTCCTTGCATTTATGCATAAAACCTGTCCTGTTCTTAAAACTATACTTCCAGATCAAGTAGTCCTTTCCTCAAAGACAACGTCCTGCTGCTGCATGTCCTGCCATATGAATCCGAAACGGTAGGAGTCGGCCTTCGGCAGGAACATCTCCTAATTTTGCTGTATGCACTTAAGTAAAACTATTTATCAGCCGGCTCACTTGCTTGCCTTGCCCAAGCTGATAAATGACCCACACATGTAAATCTATTTCCAGAGTTTTGCTCATTCTTTTTGATCTGGTTTCACATCCACAGACAATTATTTTCATCTACATTTTAAAAGCAGAGCTTAAAGTATAAAGGTTATTAATTTCCAGAACCTCCCATCCCTGGGCAGTCTTATAAGGTCCCTGACTACCAACAGCAGCTTGCTGTTCTCGTTATGATGACGTGTAAGTTTATTCAAAGACCCCTGAAGAACTGGAGGCTTGTTGCACTCATAAATTTCCCAGGATGTCTGCCAGAGGCATAACATGTTCCCAACTATCTGAAAGTCATCAGTGAACTCTGAGAAGGCAATATTTAAAACCAAAGCTAACACTGAATGTTTGCACTTTATACAAAGTGAGTGAAAAAAAACAAAACCAAAAACCCTCAAAATAGTTCCTTGATGTGGTTTGGAAAGCTGATGATATGAAAACTATGGAAACAATTTTCTTCTCATAGAGAGAGCAAGGTGACTCACTAGCCTTAGGTAGGAAAACTGTTGAAGAGTGCCTGCTTGTTAAGTAAACACAGGCAAAACTGGGTGCTATAAGCAGAAATGCAGGACCCTTAAAAACTGGAAGTGAATCTACTACGGAGAGGGCGTGTCTGAGGAGGCACCTCCAGGCTTATGTCAGTCTGGAAGGAGCAGCAGCATCTCCAGAACTTCTCTAGGTGTGGCAATAAGAAATTGTGACTTAACTTTGACATCTTGCACTAAATTTTGGAGAAAGCTGAAGAAGCCTAAGTAGGATCCTTAGTGTGGGGAAATCAAATCAGAGCTTCTTGCTGCTATTAGCTTCAACATTCTTTGTGCCAGGGAAGCCTTTGATGACTTGATTTAGCCCCACATGATGAAATGGAAGAAGATATCCCAATAGAAGCTGAAAACTGTATTTTGGCCATGCATGGAAAAAAGATCGTTGCATCAGCCGAGAACCGATGAGCACACTGAGAAAAGACAGCCGGTAACCTGCCTGCATGGGAGTTTCGTTGACCATCTTGAGATTCTTGAAGCTGTAACCTTCTCACGTGCCCCCAGTCAGAAGAAGGGGACACAGCAATGGGGTGCAGGTTGTGTTCTGATGTAGGGGCTGGTTGGTAGCAGAGCGGCTGACCTCTCGCTGCTTCCCAAGAGCACCGTTAATGAGCACAACCAGTTCACAGATACAAAGCCGCAAATCATTTCTTCACTTCTTGCAGTTCCAGGGACTGTCATAGAGGCTCTTCTGGGACAACACATTGACACTGGCAAAGTGTTACATGCCGAGTTAAGTGTTCTTGCGTGCAAGCTAAAGCAATAATCTTCCTTTTGTTTAATAAAAATCTAAGTTAGTGTAGCTAAATCTCCAGATGAAGATTCAGCTTTCTTCTGGAGAGTTTCTTTCTTCCCTTGGAAGCCATCTTGCATCAGGTGTGGGAGATAGGATAATGGCCAAGGAAAATTTGGCTTCCACTCTCAAGTGAAGCTAACTGTGTCCCACTGCATGTAAAATCCTGTATAATAATGCATTTATTGGTTTTCATCCAGAAATCTTTCCTACAGTTGCTAGCATTCCCCCCCAGCTGAGAGTCTGGCTTCCGCGCAGCTCTCTCACCAAGCTGTTCCCCCAGCCTTGAAGAATTCCTTGAAAAATGGATTTAGGATGCCCACAAGTCTGCCTGGCTATTGGGGCTTCCCACCAGGCCTCCAATGCTGCAGCCTGTGAAATAGCTGTTATCCAGACTAATGAACATTGCTTGTGCAAGCACCGGTGGGTAGAAAGTGTCCATGAATATATTTAGGATGGAAATCAGACAAATATCTCTAAGCCTCAGAAGAGGATGGTTCTGGAAAAGCCTTTTGTTGTAGCGGTGGTAGCTAAATCCTGAGATTCTTCAATTAAAAGTAAAAAGTTCAAGCAGTTTATGTTCTGCCTGCAAAACAAGAAACCGAACCAAGCCTTCTCAACCCCTGTGTGGCCAAGTCCAGATATAAACACCGGCACATCAGCACCCCGTACTGCTCAGCAGCGACGACAGGCACACTGCCCCAATAATAACCCACATTTTACGCCTCGCTGCTGCGGGGCGCGGGGACACAAGAGCGTGACGAGCACAACCTGATGTTTTAAGTAAAGGCCAGGGATTAAGTTAGGCTAAACCTGTCAAACAGGAGGCAGCAGAGATGGGTCTCTGGTAATGCCAGGAACCCCAGGGGCTCCCTCTGTGGTTGAGCAGGTTTGGGGGAGCAGCAGGACTACCGCACGTCGCACCGGAGGAGTGCTGACCCGGGGGATCCCCACCGCCGAGGGGAGCGCGTGATGGCATAGCATTAAAACATCCCAGGTTTCGTTATAGAATGGCCTTCAGAAATCTGTAGGTGTTCGTTAAGGTTTTTTTCAATGTCTAGCGCTGTGGTTTCCCTGTTGCATTCGTCTTGAGTGTATGCTTCAGTGGTTGCTCGTTACTTACACGTCAATAATAAGTCAACCTCTTTGATCTATACCGGGTTTAAACAGCATGAACAGTGCGGTATTTCCCTGTGACAGAGCAGTTGAAAAGATGGTCCCTACCCAAAAGAGTTTACGAGGGATGGGTAGGTGGGATGGAGATGCACAAAAGACCAGCAAACTGAAGTGATGCTGCCGGCCGCTGCGTTAGGCAGAGCTCTCTGCTCAGCTGCAGCCTGACCACTGTCAAGTTTTGCTGCTAGCATCACAACAGAGGAGGAGTTTAAGAAGGGATTAACCACCGGAGCATCTTCCTCCTGCTTCCTTTTGTGCTTTTGTGTTTTCTCCGCTGGCTCGAAAGCAGCAGGTAAGTAGCCTGCATTATTGTCAGAGTTTTCCTTGCTGTTATTGATGATCTGCAGCAGCACAATGAGAGCGAGCGGAGCCTTGGAGAGTAAAGCTCCAAAGAAACAAAACTAAGAAAATCAATGTTTGCTATCGGAGAAAAGAAATTCATCTGGACTGAAAGGACCTGACTGATGGAATGGGGTCTGTGAGTCCCTGCCTGAGCTCCTGTAGGCAGTTGCCTCTGTTTAAAGGGAGAGAGAAGGACAGAGAAAGAGAGGAGAATGGTAAAATGCTGCTCCATGAATTAGGGCAAATACTCTTCCCATTCTGGGATGTTTCAGCTTTGCCTGCAGAGTCTGCTGAAGTCAAAGCAGTTCGTGGGATGTATTTTCATTTTATATCCAAACAGCTGTGCGTTACCTTACGTGTCCCTCTCAGGTGTGCGGTGGCCATGAGCTAACCTGTATTTAAAGCACCACCAAGGGGAAGAAGTAAAATACTGTTCCTAATTTGTGGCAGCGGAGAAAAAAGATCCTTTCTTTCTTTTTTTTTTCATTAGCAAAGCACAGAGCTCATGTGAATGAGCTACTCAGAATGGGGTGGTTAGTTCTTATTCAGAAGTGTGCACTATATGGGATTATTGATTTATTATTCTCTGCTTGGAGATAAGAAACAGAATAAGCAGGAAAGGGTTTTCACACTTGACCTCATGCATGTTCGGGCCTGAATTGTTTCCTAGCAGGTTCTCATGCATCTGGTTTTAACCTTTAGATACCGCTGTCTTTACGCACTCAGCAAGGACACTCCACACACAGTTATCTCCTCCTAGCCACCAGCTAATTGGTCTTGCCAAAATACACCTCATTCAGCCCCAAATTATTAAATCAATGGTGTTTTTTGAACAAATCATTAATCATTTTGTCTCTGCTTGTCTGCTTGATTTTGTCTGGTTTTCTACACCCCCACCCATGTTATACTAAGCAACAGTTTTAAATTATACTTCTTTTTCCATCTTCTGTTATTAAAATAGGAGCAATGATGGTGCTGGCACAGATCGGGAAAAAGGGGAAAATGATTAATTAGAGCATACATTAATAATCACTTGGCTTTCTCTTACTGCAATGTAGCAGTAAAGGATTTAGCAATTCCAGAAATAAAAGCCTATTAAATAAATATCAGTCCCTTTTTATTGAGAAGAACACTTAAATTACAAATTTCTTTTAAAACATACAGCGTACTTACCTGCTCTGCAATTTCAAAATCAGTTATTTCATAGTAAAGCAATTTTCCTTGCTTGCATAGTTGATATACAACTGTGTGTTATATAGTGTAGAAAAGGATACGGGATTATTCTTGTAACTGGAGATTTTGTTTCAAATACCTCTTACTGCTTTGTTTTGGGGGGTTTGTAGGGTCCCATTGTTAGTCGTCCACGGTATCAAATGGACACAAGTGACTTACACAAATGCTCGGGACATCAAGCCTCCTATTTCTTGAATTATGGGCAAACATGGGTTCGGCCTTGTACGTGCACATGCGCATATTTTGTCACCCACTGTTGCTCACCTTCATGTTTAGAAGCCGCCCATCAACCAGCCCTGGCTGAGGTGCAGCAGTAGCCAGCCTTATGCTGCCTGCAAGAGAGATCTAGTTCAAGGTCAATATATTCAGCAGCAGTTCTGAAGTGTTTTGCCATCATCCTTTCCACCTGCAGCAAACATATTTTAAATGCTGAGACGGAAATGCAAAAATCTTCAATTGTGACAAAAAAGCAAAATACGTCACTGATAGATTTTAAAAACGTAAGGACACAAGCTGTTAGGATTAGTGTATGTCATTTAATGTCAAACCTCGGTTTATGTTCTAAGATACAACAAAAAGTTAAGGAACATTAACAGCATTTTTGGATGGCTTCCTTTGGGCCTTGCACTGCTTATAATGAACTTCGTTTTCCGGGCTGGTACTTTAACTCCCCAATTATTTTAATCCAACTGGCCCCATCACTAGCAGATATTTACAAAGGAAATATGGATTTGCTGCAGATAAAAAGCTGGTGTTTAAGGCAAGTGAATAATTCCAGCTAGTTCCTATTGGGTTTCTGGTGGTGTCATATTTCCATGAACAACAGGATATTTTTAAAATATAAAACAACAATTGAATTGTCACAGTATGGGTGGCATTTCAGTTCTGCACCACTTCCTCACTGGACCAGAAGATAAAAGGTTGCAATATTAAGGGACACGGAGCCAGACATGCTTCATCTGTTAGCATCCCAGCATGGCACCAGAAATGCACTTCGGAGAAAGAAACATTAAAATTAAGTCCCCAGGGATGTTAACCCTTGTGTCACTGTTCTCTACCTTTCGCCCACACATTCCTCTCCTCAGAAAATGGGGGTAATGCCACCGCGGAGGCAAACGCCAGGGTGTGTTTTAAATTATGTTGGCGAAATTGCATAGAAAAGCGTGAGCTGGCTGCTGAGGACCTCCACCTCTCACCGAGGGCTAATTCAGTGAGACTCCTCCCGCAGTCTCAACATTGCAACCAACTCCTTGCATCTCCAAAGCGTTTGGACTTCGCCCTTTTTTTTATTATTTTTTTTCCCCTGTCGCTTCTTCAGCTGTGGCAGCTGAAACCCTGGGTCCTCTCTGCAGCCCTTCTCCAGCTCTCTCCCCATGGGCTTTCATCGAGCTAGTGCAGGGCATCCCCTCACTTATATTTCTGACTTCACCTTACCGTAGCGAAGGCAAAACTATTTCCAACTTTACGCCTGCTTCTTCCCACACCCTTTATTCTTTTCTGGACAGCTTCCTTGGCTGAGATGCCTGAACTGTGACTTTATCCCAAGAGGTATTTGAAATTTTCTTAAGACGCATCATCGAGAGGAATGTGAATATTTGCCGGTTTGCTTAGGAGACTGTGAAGCCAGGAGCCAGCCTATGCAGTTGAAACTGGTTCCTTCTGCGTGGTCCAAAGGCATTGCAGGCACTCTTCTAGCAGCTCCTCAGCATCACAGCTACATCCCAGTGCCTAGGCTCATGCTCTGACACTTTTAATTTTCCCCGTGGAGAGGCAGCCCAGATTTATTATTTCGTCACCAATTGCCCCTATCTCCATCTGTGTAAGGATATAATGATAATGTGGTTTCCGAGAAGGTCCTGTCGGCATTCCATGAAGGAGTAGTCTCTTTTTCAAAGCTAGAGTAAAGTCTGGTTTCTAATTGTTTCAGGACAGAAAGGGAGTGGGGAAATTAAATGGGGCAGAAACGTAGTGTGAATAGTAGGCTTTCAACTGCTTGGAAGCCTTAAGTAAAACATAAAACACTTTTTGAAAAGGTCACGTAGTAGAAACCATCAATTTCAATAAGATATTCCTCTCCACTGTTGAGGCAAAAGTGTCAATATGCAACAACCTCCTACCAGAAGTGCACAAAGCAAAAACCTCTGGTGTATTTAAATACTATTGGAAATTATGAGAAAATACACTCTTACGGAGTACGTAATTTATTGCTTAAATAAAATCACATATATGAAAGTTCACGCTCAGGCTCAGTAAGGCTGAATAACAAGAATGAAGAAGAAGCTGACTTGTGTGGACTGAATTTTCAGAGCAGTGCCTGGACAGCTCTTTTGTAGGACTCCATGTTTTACATGCGGAGAGAAAATACGTCTCAGCAGCACATAGTGAAGCACCTGCAATCTGAATTTCTGGGCTTCTATTTACAATGGTGATCAGGTACCTGCACAAAACTCATCATCAATTCAGTGGTCCCTGGAGAGTCACATTAATTAGAAAAGCCTGGTCTCAGTCAGTAACGGCAGAGGTCACAGTTCCCATGCACACTGCCCCAGACTCTCCGAGGTTTAACCGATGAGTTTACACAGGCTCAGCTGATTTTTGCCCATACCACTCGTTTTCCTCCTCGCAGTCTATTTATTAACAGGTCTTTGTGTAGTAAATATAGTCACCCATTTTCTTCGTAGCTTGTCTTTCCTTACTACACACATTTGCAAAAAAGCCTCTAACTACTGCAAGTGTGGATGAAAGATATAACTGGGGTTTTTTGACCAGTTCTTGCTGATTTGTGCAGAGGTACCTTATACGACTAAAATGATGCCCCAGCAACTTAATGAATGACTGATTTCCTCAATGTGTTTCTGTTGTTTATTAACAAATCTGAAACAGTCACTTAAATATGGAAAAGGAAGTGAATGTATGGATTGATCAAGTCATTTGTCTCTGCTTGCAAACATGGTCTTTTAGCTCCATCGTGCTCCAAAGCGTACATACACCCTCAGTACACAACTGCTAATCATGCCAATAATAGAGCTAATGATATCTGTTACCGAAGTTATTGTGCTCCTTGAGCATCTGCTTGCACCTACTGCCAGTGCCACCGGTGAAGAAGATGGAAAAGGCATTTTTTTCAGCAAGAAATTGGCTTGAATATATAAGAAAGGGCAGATTTTGAAGCTGCTGAGGTGAACCAAGTATGACTACTTGCCAAGAGACAAGCAACAACGAGACTTCTGCAAATTTCAGTGGGTCCAGAGTTTCACTTCAGAAATGGAAACACAGTAAAAGGAAAAAAAAAAGAGCGGCTCATAAGAGGATTTTAAAATGTGGATGGTATACGGAATGCAGCTAGTAACACCAGACGCCAAAATGCAACTGCTTCTCTGTATTATTTAAAGAGAGATACAACTTCTCTTACTCTCATAGCTTCACTCCAAAACTTCTCAACGACAACCATCTTTGAAAGGAGCTCATATCTTTGGGTCCTTGTCACACAGACCCAAGTCACGTTGCAGAGACGTAGTTCGTGTTTTTAACTTGAAGTGATGCTTCATCACTTACTTACAAAAGGAAGCATTATGGCCATTTTAGTCTTTATGTGCAATTTTTAAAGACCTTGTTTTACAGAAGCTGAGTGTGGGATCCCTGCAGGCTTAATGAACAAAATTCATTCTTAAGATTACATATTTTTGCCATCATCCAGCTGTCATCTCACTGTCTATTTTGTATGTTCAGTCACTATTTTCTTTCTCTAATTCCTTAGATGGGGCGTTTTTCAATGTACCAGACAAGAAAAAAAATCAGATTTCCCTCTGACTAATGGGTAGCAAAACTAGCAGGGCACAGCAAGCCTCTGATTTTAAGGAACAGAAAATATCCTATCTCTTGGCAATTGTGCTGTTATAGTACTCTGGTTAAAAGTGGACAGAAAAGTAGCAACACGGCTGAGAAAGGGCTGAAAAATGCTTAGAGCAACTGCCTTCTTCCAAATACTTTATAAATAATAAAGGGAGAAATAAAGACAGTGACGGCTCCTTTGCTTAGCGTTTAATAGTTCTCACTTCCAGCTTTTGCAGTGTTTATGTCGGCTGAACCACAAGAGGTTTCTGCAGCCACGGTACCAGCCCCGGACACCAAAAGCCTTGCTTTCGAAAACTGCGTGGCATGGGCAGGGCTCAGATTTACCGAGGTTCATCCAAGACATCAGCTTTCTAGAAAAGTTGATTTCTGAGTGTAAAAAAAAAAAAAACAAACAAAAACCTGCAGTGGAAATCTAGCTCCCTTCTCTGCTGAAGTGACAATTTAAAAAAAATAATTCTTGCCTGTTATGAGATTTCTGTTTCCCTATGACTCTTCCTGAGAGTCTGCGTTATTGTACAATTAATCCAATTAACCAATCTTTTTCACAATAACCTTATCGCGTGGCTCTGTGTTTGTGGGTGGGCAGCTGTTATCACAGCCTGCTGGGGCAGGTCTCAGGATTACAGCAGAAAGAAAGAATTACATTTGTGCATCATTCGCTTCCCACCTGGGGCATAATAAATAGGAGTTCTTGTGATAAGCGGTTGTCTGTCTCAACCAGAAGAAAAGAACATGTAAAAACCTTGCAATTCTGTTGTTCACCTAAAATATGGTAGAAATTGCTGCTAGCCCCGAGAGAAAAATCTGGCATTCTGTTCTCTTCTCGGTTAACAAGGATCTGTAACACCTAAAACCTTGGCCTTAATTTTTCCCTCTCTTTTGCAATATTTTTTTCATGGCTGACTGACTTCATGCTGAGCGTATTTCTTCACTCTTTCGTTTTTTTCACAGGTATACTTAACTTCTGGGATTCCAGTTTAGTCAGGGGAGATCTCTATTTTATCCTTACAAGGAGGAGTAAAACCTCCCTGTGTGTATGCTGGGAAGACTAGACTTGGACATTTCTTAGGTGAAATAGAGTGACCTTCAGACCCACACTAGGGATCACATAAGGTCTCTGCTTTTAGCGGTATTAGAAATCTTGCCTAAATGGGGTATCCCAGGACTCCACGGAGCAGAGGAATCCTTCTATAGCAGGAGGGGATGTTCAGACAGCACGGGGAAAACACCAGGCATCTGTCTGCTGGGGAAAAGCAGCACAGCCAGGCCAAACGTGTCCTGACGATCTCCACAAACACCAAAACCTCAAGCCTTCACCTGCTCCGTCCAGTTGCCCACACTCAAGCGCCCACCACTATTCCAGATGCCAGCGGGTGCCAGAGGTGGCCCCATGGGGCTGGGAGAAGCCCAGGACCTATGGAACCGTGAGCCCTTGGGAAGAACAGGGAAGATCTGGACAGGGACCCACAGTGACAAAAAGCAATCTGACGGCGGTGTTTTAAAATATACCCTTTCTTCCCTGAGTTTTCCATTTTCCTTTTTAATCTGTGATCTTTGAGCTTAGTGGTTTATCCATCTCTTGCCTACCTGAGACTAATCTACTGATTCTTATACTGGAGCCTGATATCGCTACTTGGTACTTTAGAAAATGGCATTAGCATTTATTAGCATGTATTAGCCTTAATAAAAAGCAACAATATATTTGCTGTTTTGTTCCTTCAGACACGATCCACTGGTCTGAAACAATTTTTGAAACTCTCGTAGCAAAACCATAATACAAAGGTCACACAGTAGTGAGCAAATTAGAAGCATGCTCATCTTTTTACATAAAATGCATATGCGAAGAGGCAGATATGCATCTTGCCATTGAAAACCCATAATTTGGTGTGCTTTTCTAATAATGCATTTGGGAATTTAGAAAGTGTGCAATACAAATTTCAAAATACATCACTGAACGGAAAAAAAAAGGCAGACATACGAAGACAAAAAGTAATAATCTGGAAACCGAGCTGAAAAAACCCCATTGTGTATGCAATCATTGCCTTTGATTTTTTCTCACACAAAGGAGAATGTCTCACCTCTGTTTGTGCAGATGGGCAACATCTGGTCGTACAAATACCACGGAATGCGTGAGTTTTAAATTGTACGTGTTTGTACCTTATAACACCAAAGGCATATTCTGTTCACCGATTAAGACAGTTCAAGGTGTCTTGTGAGCCGGGTGTCTCGGTTCCCAATATACTCCATGGGAATCTAGACAATACGTCAGAAGTAGGCTTATTTGTCCACGCTCCGGTTTGTAGTCCCATGTGAGATGCCCTAAGGCATCCCAACCTCCCTCCAGCCACCACGCCACACCATGCCCTCAAGGCATGGGCATCACATCAGCTCTGTCAGCCCAGTGCAGATGTCTCAGATGCTTTAGGGCATCAGAGGTAGACGAGATGCCTGTATTTAAAATAACTTAATAGACCGCTCCTTGTGCGGTGTGTGGGGAGGGATTCCTCTCCCTCCAGAGCAGACACCCACACGTCAGCTGAGCAATTTCAGTTGGCCAGGCGGGGGGGGGGGGGGGGGTGGTCCTGTAGGGGTCTGGTACTACTGGAGGTGCTGGGGAGCATCCCAGGTACCAAAGGGATATTCCATGCCATGTGATGTCATATATAAACTGGGAGGAGTGGGCCAGGGGGGGATCGCTGATCAGGAGCTAACTGGGCATTGGTCGGTGAGTGGTGAGCAATTGCATTGTGCATCACTTGCTTTGTATATTCCAATTATTTTATTATTATTATTACATTATTATCATCACCATCATCATTATTATCAATATTACCATTATTATCATTAACATAATTATTTTCTTCCTTTCCGTCCTATTAAGCTGTCTTTATCTCAACCCACAAGTTTTACTTTTTTTCAATTCTTTCCCCCATCCCCCTGGGTAGGGAGGAGTGAGCGAGCGGCTTGCGTGGTGCTTAGTTGCTGGCTGGGGTTAAACCACAACACCCACCTCCATGGTCAGCCCTCCAAAAAAGTAAAATAATTTTTTTACACGTCATGTTAAATAGTCAAGGATCTTTTGTGATCATTTTAAAAAAATACACCAGATTTAATCATATTTTCAAGCTATGGCCCACAGGAAGCCAGAAAATTATCTCACAGACTTGCCGTGCCTTACACACAAAATTATCCTCCCTCCATTAAAGAGCTGAAGCCAGACACGAGAATATCTTATAATCTTTCTCTTCAATGTTCAAAAAGCCGATAGCTAAAATGGAGCAGGACACCTTCTTACCCAGGGCTTCTCTCAACCAGAAAGAGAGAAAAGAAGCATCATTCCTCCAAAAACATCTTCAAAAAGGCAACAAAAGAGCAGCCTGAGAACCCTGCCCACAAGTGTAAATTCCAGTATTGTTAATGCTTTGGCTTTCATTAGAAGGCTTGTGATACAGAGTTTTTCTTGGAGTTCAGGATTATATTATTTCTGAGAATGTCAGCAACGATTAAAAAAATAAAAAAAGACAGGAGAAGACAGAAGATAAAGGCAAAAGGGGAGGAGGAGGGCAAGATGAGGAGAAGAGGGAAGGGAAGGGAAGGGAAAGCAGGAATAGCTCAGACCTAATTTTCATAAAGAATCCTTATGATAGTGATTCATCCAGACTAATAGCTTATAAAAGAGGAGGAAATAAAAAAGCTTTTTATTATTTACTTTTTTTTTTTTTTCCTTAAAAAGTTCTGGCTTCTAACTCAGTATGACTTACAGGACCGTGATTTATGAATTTTGAACATTTGGGGTCAGCTGTATTAAAACACATATGGATCAACACATAATGGAGGACAATCAGAACACTATAATGTATCTTCAGGTTTTACATCTGATGAATTTCCCTTGAAGAGAAAAACATTAGAGGGAACATTACTGGTAGTAAAAAGTTGAGCGCTTGGATGCCTGCCATGCCCAATTCCCCATTGACACTGAAGTGCCTGAGATAATGCAGAACAGTACCTTGCAAGGCTTGCTTTAGTTCTCCTTCACTGCATGTAAATGTTTCTCTTTCCTCCTATGGCAACCACTTAAAAAGCTGAGTGGTTATGTTACCCAAGTGTTTCCAATATAAAAACTTACTGTAAGGTTGGGAACTTACTATAAATATCTCCTGACCGTTTGCCCTCTTTAATGCTGAAAATGGATGTATAATTTCAATCCATTAATATGCAAAGTGCCACCTTCCTCTCTTAAAGACAAATAAATGGCAATATAATCTAAACTAATGCCTTCTTTCTGACCAAAGGGAGGTGGAGGGAGATTTTCCAGTTGCTGGATGCAGAACGTCGGAAGGGACCTCTCCCACCCTGGGCAACATTAATGTTCCTCCAAGGGCTTGACACCGTCTCTGTGACTATACGAGCAGTTGGGTGGGCGTCAGCTCGGCCAGCAGAGAGCAAGAAAGGGATTAGCAGCTGGGCAGGAGCCTCCAAGCTGTAATGTCAGAGGTCTGTAGAACGAGAAGCCATCACGTTCACCCTTTTCGTCCCTCCTTAGCAATAGAAGAATTGCCAGGCTGGACCAGACCGCTTGTCCAAGCGATGCTGTTTCCAACCAGATCGTTCCGGAGTCTCGAGCTCCTCTCCCAGTCGCACCTGGCAATGCCGCACTTTCTCAGAGGAGGCAGAAGTGCATGCCTTGAAGCTGCCAGTCCAGGCACGACAGACTGTTCCCAAAACCGTGGCTCTCCCCTAGGGTGTATATAGATCAAATGGGATGATATCCTCACAAACCAAGCAATTCTGAACTGATATATTACCTGTCGTCCTGCTCCGGAGGGCCGATCATCTGCTTCTGAAGTTACAACCCCTTCTTGGATGAGTAACTTGTTCAGGTAATTGAATAGTCCATATCATTAAATTTTAAGCACCATTGCTTAAAGGCATTCCACATTTTTAAATGACTTTACAACAATTGCCCAGAAAGACAACTACACATTTAACAGTAAATAGCTGCTGTTTAGAGCAGAGAGGTTTTTTCTCCTAGAAAAAAAAAAAAAAAAAAAGCCTGTTTCCAGGGGATGCAGTATTCTACAAGCCAATCATCAGTACAAGATGACCTAAAAATTAACTGTCACCTAGGTAGCAATGATCATGTTCTGATTACACTTGTGTTGTACAAACAGACATGGCACCCCTATAGGTGTATAAACTTATGCCTTTAAAAACACTGGTTATCTAAAAATTAAACCAACTTTTGGCATAGCTGACTAGTTTTAAATGTGGTTCAAGCATGCTCTAAAATCAAAGTTTTCATAAATCTTATGGGCAAAAAGCCCATTGCCTTAAAAAAAGGATTAAGCATTACTATTTAATCAAAATTTGAAAAAAAAAAATCAATGCATAAAGATTGGATGCATAAAGAATGGATGAAAGGGAATGCTGGAACATACAGATAAGGAAAGCAAACAATCAATACTGATAAAGACAGTGAAAACCACTCAAAACATACTCAGAAGAAAATGAGACTCCTTTCAAATAAAGTAAATGCAGATGGCAAAATGGAAAGCAATGGTGTAAAAATATTCAGTATATATATCTATACTATATTTTAAATCAGGCAAGAAGATGTATCTATTCTATTTGATGCTGATGGAGAATGTTATTACTGACATCAAAAAGGGTGGTGGGGAAGTTTATGATAAACTTCACATTTTCTGTTGCACACACAGAGATAATCCAAAGGAAAGGAGGAAAGGAAAGCAGGTGAAAAGGAAGCAGGTGAGGAGCTTTCTGAAACCATCTGTTTAATTTTGAACAGATATTGGAAAATAGTGACATCTTGCAGTGGCTGTGCAGAATACCAAAATGCAAGCCAAAAGGTATACTGCTATCCCGAAAAATATTGATGAGACTTCAAGGACCTCATACAAACTAGTGAAACTCCTGAACACAACCAGTGTAATTCCAAGCATTAAATGAGCACGAACAGTTTACAAGCCAGTTAGCTTGGTATGAATAATGAAGAAAATAAACTAAAGCCCCAAACTAAACTATGGCTAACCACAGACTCTGCCAATAAGGAGTTAAAGGCTGACGGGGAGATGCAAAAATTATTCAAGACAGAAATAAAAATTGAGAAAAACTTTAGGTGCCTACCTATCACATATATGACCAGCGCTTTCCAAGTTGCCCAGATGTTCTGCAGTTTTGGTTAAACTAATCCTTAGTTTAGAATAAACCTGTGGTTTAATAATCTGTAAAACCTGCTCCATCCATGGAGGCAGACAGACTAGGGATAGAGATTAGACAGGTAGAAAATTATGATATCGAGACCGGGCATCCTCATACCTAAGTCAGAAAGAAGAAGCCCTGGCCAGATATTCTAGGAGCTGCCTTTACATACTCAGGCAGCCGAGGTCTCAGCTCAAAACATGCCGTAGCTGTTGTCCTTGCCTCTTGCGTGATTGCCAAGTGGTTAGGACACTTCTGCAGAAAACAGGACAGCGGAGACCTGGTTCCTCCCAAGTTTGCAGGGTTGTTCATCCCGGCCAGCTGCTTGGCCTCCAGGCTATCGGGAACAGTCCTGAGAGACTGAGCTGCTTGTGCGTTTTACCGTATGACAAACAAAGAACAAAAAAAAGAGCTTCCAAGTGGAAGTACGTACGGTTGCGTGCAGCACCTGTGTGAGGTGGCTTTACCAATTCTACACCAAACCTGGCTCGTGCCCCTCCCACCAGTTTTTTCCTAAAATCTTCGTGCCCCTAGTTATTGAGCCAGGTCGAGAAGGATAACAAGATCCAGGAGAGGAATTTTTAAGATATTGAATGATTCAATGGTCTGAAAGCCAACACACAGAACTTTGGTGAGAAAATGCTGAAGCAGGGCGCTAATTTTTTGTCTGTGAGGTCTTGGTTTAAATTACACTGTAATGGGTTTTGACTGTAATGCACTACTTCTGACTGACTTCTCACTCGGGTTATCCCAAGTGGGTGGTTTGCCTCAGCTCGGCTCTCGACGAGAGTGCAATCGCTCTCCGAACCCCACTGCTCCTACCACCACAAATTGCAGACTCCATCAGGAGATCAACAATTTATCTGTCACAGAAAACTGGCATCTTACTGCTAAAGGCAGGCTTGTCAGATCAGCGCTGAAAAACCTGTCCTGCTGCTTCCCGTGCTCCACCTGTTCTGGGGATAATGAGGGGGCTTCAGGCTTCGGGACTGTCAGTCTGACACCTTTGACAAGCTCTAAATCCTAGGGCTGGGGGGTGGGGGGTGGGTGGGAATTGTATCCCCCCCCCCAGGCAAACACTTGTGGCTGCAATTGACTGCCTAGCCCCAGTGACAGAATGTTGTTATTTATAACCCAGCTTTCTTGGGATGCACCTGTACATGTCCTGGCTGTTTTGCCGGCTCGCTCCCGGCATTACAACCCCATGTCTCAGCCAGTGCGATAGTTTTTGCTGCAGCTATGACAAATGTCACCTTGTGCTGTTGATGTGCAGCCAGAACATCATCACCGCAAGGATTTTCTCCCTAAATCCGTGACTTTGCCGTCTCACCCTGTCCGCATATCCTTGCAGCGGTTCTGCTGTGTCAGGCAAAGGCGGTGTGTGCCTTCCTCCTCCGCAGTCCCCTCTTCCTCCTCCCTCCCTCAGCACGGGCAGGTCCTGGGGAGATGCTTGGCTTGCTACCTCTCACGCATCTCAACATTTTCGTTGTTTCTTTAAGGTGTCTTGTCTGTGAATATTAAGATTGCAGGCTGTGAGGAGAGGGACCGCCTCCTTGTTCTGTATTCGTGTAACACACGGTGACACAGAAATGTCTCCAGTTTCTAGCTGCTTTGGTAATATAAATTAAACAAGAGTAGTGACGTGGCTGCCTAATTACCCTGTTTTCTTCCCAGTGTCGGCAGCAATTTCAATCAGTTGAATTTTGTAATGACAGAGTTAAGAGTGGGCACCATACCAAGTCTCTTCTTTTGCCCTCTGATAGCTGAGAGTTTCTGGGCATGGGTCCTTAAAGAGCTAACGGCACTGCAAAAAGTCAAAAGCCGGAGTCGTCTGCTCCTTCTCCAGATCCTTAGAGCGACCTGGGGATGTTTCTCTTCCCCTTCTTTGACTTATTTTCCCCTGCTCACTGCCAGTCTCATTTTCCTGCTCCAGGAAAGGAGGCTCTGGAGCTCTCCACTCTCCTGCTGGGGTAGGCAGCTCTTGCTGGTGTCACCAGTCATGTCCCATGCAAAGGCCACTCATGTGTTGCACTCCTAACACTGGCTGCGCTGCCGCGCTACAGCTATTAGATGTTCTGCCACATTACGCTTTTAAAAATGTGCAACTTCTGCTTTCATCTTGGCAGCCTGAGACAGTGATTTAAATGCCTCCTACCTCCTTTCCTGAGTGAACGCCTCAGCATCACTGCTAAGAAGCACGGCTGGCTGACAGCTCTTTCGGAATCAGCCTCCTGAAACAAGTCCCAGGGAGAGGGAAATATGGCATGGTGCCCTGCTTGCTTTGCAGATCTGAAATACACAGGGGCTCAAATGACTAATTCTTCAAAGGTTTTCTTTTTTAAATGAGCAGCTTTCTAAATACAGTAGAAGCCCTTGGTGCTGGTTCTTACCCACACAGGTATCTTCCATCCAGGACCAGCTCTCCTGTGTCCTTTCCCCCCCCCCCCCCCCCTTTTTTTTTTTTCTTTTTTTTGTGTGTGTCATAGATGTTTGGGTTCAGGCAAAGCCCAGCCGTGCTCCCTGCGTAACACCATGGGTGCTGGGTGCTCCCTGGGGCAGCTTTCCTTAATGGGCTTTGAGAACTCACTGCAAGAAACAAAACAGCTCCCCAGATGAGAAGCTTGCACCAGTACTGAACCAAGCAGCTAATCATCAATAGTCATTTATATAATTCAGCTCAAAGCTTTCTTTTAAACCAGACTGCCTTTTCAAAGGCACATTTAACCTTATTTTTTATTGCTCCTAGCTGAAACTTAAGAAAAAGAGTCCATGAATCAGCAAAGTAATTGTCTTTTGTATTACCTGGGGATGTTTAGTATGAGTGCATAACTAGGTAAATATTGAGATTAGTGGTCTCAGGAGTATGAACTTTCTGCAGATGTTTTGGCTAGAACTTGAACATAATCTGATGGCAAGCAAGGAACATTGAAGAGAAAGCATATGTAATGCAAAGTAGGCTGCACTTAAGCAGTTATTTTAAGTAGCAAACGAGCAAAAGGAGCTGAGTGGTCACAAAAATAATTGATACAATTATTTTTCTTTTTTTTCCCCAGATTAAATTTATAGGAATTTGTGATATTAAGATATAATTTCAGTTGGAACTGACCTCTCAAATAGCTTTGACAACAAGACCTCTGTTCCTACGGACAGCTCCTACAGAGCTTTGTTTCTTTCATCTGATGTAGACCGTTACCCTTTTTAAACAAAAGTTGATCGTACCTTATGAACCGACCCTGGTCAGTTGTTTCTGATGAGATTTGCAGAATGATGTCAAAAATCACTGCAAAATTGATGTGGAAGCTGATGCGCAGTGGTAGGCAACAACAATACTGAGTAGCTCTATGGGCAGCTTCTTCCATAGACTCAGAATATAGAGGCACAAAAGGGCATCCTTGAATCTTCATCTGGGAGTCTGGCCTGCAAAGGAAAATGTCCCTTTGTACTGACTGATATGAAAATTAACGGTGGTCTTGGCCCACTGGCTTCCTTGTGGCATGGCACAATGCTCATAGCTTAATCTAATGAAACCAGACACACTAAGTGTGATTTGCATTTTCTAATGCAGTAAGCTTTGCCTAGGGGATCCCAGGTTCGGATACTAGCTTTTCAGATTCAGGTAAAATTTAGGTTCTTAGAATCACAGGAATTGCCACGCAGAACTGGACCAAAGTCCTATTTCATCCATTGTGTTGGCCCTGACAATGGCCAGCAAGCAATGCATCCCTGGGAGGTATAAGTGCGGCATAATGTCTCT
Organism: Astur gentilis; assembly: GCF_929443795.1. Classification (NCBI taxonomy): domain Eukaryota; kingdom Metazoa; phylum Chordata; class Aves; order Accipitriformes; family Accipitridae; genus Astur; species Astur gentilis. The sequence goes on from NC_064892.1 coordinate 3,962,039, forward strand.
TACTAAGTCAGCAGGAACCCTTTTTTGCACAAGCAGTCATTTAGTGCCTGACGAGGCTTGCTAGATACCTTTTTCAAGAAGCCTTCACTGAATTGCAGCAATTTACCTGACTAGATTTTTCATTATGTAGCTAACTTTGCCATGCATATGTGTGCAGCGTACATTTTAAAAGCTGCATATTTTACAGCTACAGCTCACAATCTGACAAGGCTTATAGCTTGGTCAAATGAAACCAATTCCCTGCACAACAAGCATAGATGCTTCTTTTCAGCAGATGCTGTTTCCCTGCCAAATTCCACTTACAGCCCCAAGCCTTTTCACTCATGTCATATCATTTCATATACAGCTGCTTAAAACATGAGACCTTTTTAAATCTCCCCGAACTCAAAAATGCCTCATCAATTTTTCCTGTCTCTCTCCTTCCACCCCCTTAGGGCAGAAAAGAAGTATTGGACTCATTTTTACTTTTTACCTACCTGATTTTGTAGAACAACACTTGCAGAAGCTCCACTGGGTCCTCGAAGTGGGGTGGGGGTTGTCTAGAAATGGAAGCATCTGAAAATTATCAGGAACTAAAAAACAAGGACAATGGAAAGTCTTCAGCAACTTTAACAAAAAGGGTTAACACCTCTCTTTTAATTGATAAAAGAGCCCAGAGATGTAAATTGGAAGCTAGACAAGTAAATGCTCAAGCATGATCTGTTGTGGTTGGTTTCTATCCCTTAATGAAGATAAATCAACACACCTTTTGTGAAAGACGACTACTTACCCTGGGAGATTTAGCTGTTATTGTGCACTGCTAGTCTACGACTCTAATGCTTGTTATTACAAGCTTGATTTGCTCAAAATAAAGGTGTGTTAAAAGCCAGGAAAATTAGACTTACTTTTGTTATGATGTTGAATTAAATTGACTGACAAAACTATGAAAGCTTTGAAATGAAGACTGTAGGGAAGTATTACCCTAATGTGCATAAATCTCGCTGTAAATCTTCATTGCGTTAATCTGTTTTTTGAAGATCAGAAAAATATATGATCCGTGGCCCATGACATACCAAACTGATTTTGTATAACTCTTTGTCAAAGAGCTATACTACAGACAGATCAAGGCAGCGCTGTCTCTGCCATAGCCTTCTAGACCTTATCTAGGCCATAATTAAGCATGGTGACTATTCATTATTTTTAAAACAGAACAGTAAGTCAGGGAGTGCAGTCTTCATTTGAGTAAAACTTCCAGTCACTGCGACCTGAGATCGCTTAAATGAAATTTGCCAAATGTAGCACTTGGGCAAATCAATCTACAAGCTACAGGAAAGTTAGAGAGCATCTGAAAAGTAAGCGTGTGAGTCATATAGCATAAGAACTACTATTCTTAACTGCTTAATAGCTCTTTACCACCAAGCAGGTACTTTGCTATACAACTAGATGGGGAGGAACACTATGATCATGCTGATTAGGATGCAAAATACTTGTATTAAGGGTGATTTCTACTGACAAATATTTCTCTGTAATGGCAAGAAATTAAGACTTACAGCTATCTGTGTGCTCCCTTGTCAGTCAGTTTAACAGACATTCCAGGAACTCCATAAGATGGGTTGGAGTTTCTCTTCATTACTGGACACAGGCCTTTTGGGTTATGATTAAGATGTATCAGCAAAACAGAAAAGGGAAACCTGTGAAATCATGTCCTGCTTCAGGTTCCTGTGACTATGGACCCAGTTAACTAATTTATTTATTAACAAAAGCACTTTAAAATTTCAGTTTTGATTTAAAACTAAATTGAGATGCAATTTAATATTCCCAGTTTGGCTGGGAGCTGAACAATGGCAGGCAATGAAGGAGGTTATGAGTGGTGTAGGCTTTTCTAATGATCACTGACAAAGATTGTTTTTCAAATGTTATTAAAAGAAGGCAAGAAACATAAATTTGCTACATTATAAAGATAGATGAACTGATAAGTTCTATCTTTCTCCTGAAGGTCTGTATGAATTTGGGAAGATTGTGTAGCACAGCACCACAGATGGAAGATAAAATTCAAAGTGCACCTCCTCCAAAGGGAGAAGATTCTGGTTGGGCCAAGTCTTGTGGCCATGAAGGCCCTGAGCTATCATGGTTTACCACATCTTTGGATCTGAACCATTGTCTCTATATCTTTCTTGCTGCATAATTCAAATGGATTTAACTTGGGTGGCTAGGTACCACTGATTGAATAAAAACCTCTTTGCTTTAAAATACTGAGCATTGTAATTTCTATTCGCCCTAGGAAAAAAAAAAAACAGGACACCACTGTCCTAGAGAAAGAAATGGTTCTTCCCCTTACACAAGATTTTTCTAATCAAACACCTCATCTAAAAGAACTATGTGCTGACATTTTGTTCATAGCGGAAGCTGCCTGAAAAGTTGTCTCAAGAATGGAAAAGGTAGGGACTGTCCAACTGGTAAATAAAGCAAATGCCAACATGCAGGAAAGTTATTGCGTGTGTCCTGCATCCCAATCTCAGTTCAAAGGACTGCTCCACCTACCACAACATCCTTGCTAAGATAGAAGTGCATGAAAAGCAAGCAGAAGTTTGATGCTGCTGAAGTTGCTTGGAAGGTGCTGAGGAATCTCAAAGCTGAAAATTATGCAGTGTGAGGTACAAAGTGTGCTCTTTATAGCAGACTTTATGGTCAAGTACAGCTGTCTAGTCAGAGAATGAAATCAGTGGGGACCTTCGATCAGGGAAGATGGATGTGCATCGAGAAAAGCCTTGCAATCAAATGTCAGCAAGTTGTATATGACCCTCACTGCTGTGTTGCCTATCCAGCAGCACAAATGAAACTAACTGTTCCCAAAAGACCACACACTTTTGTTCTTTTTTTATTAACTAATAAAAGTACCTCATATCTACTGGGTTGCTAACGGCAGCAAATTCTCTGCAAGCAGCTGTCAAAAGATCATCTGAATCTCAGCATCAAACAGGAGGGCACAGATGCATTGAAGAGATGTAACTCGCAACATCTTCCACACCTATCATGAGTAAATGGGAAAAATGATAGGTTTTTATGCTGGGAAAAATCATTGACACTCTCTTTAAAAACGGGATAAATGAAAGCCAGGGCTGGCCTAGCTAATAAAAAGCAAAAGTATATCAAGCTTCTATGGGTTTGCCTTTTATCTTGTTTTTTTTTATTTCATTGAGCATATGTGATCTTTAATTGCCTGGTGTTGATCTGAACATACACATTCCTTATTTGACTATAAACATAAAATTAGTGAAGGTTAAAAAAAACCCACCACATTTTTGAACAATTTGTCACAATCTGGATCACTTTCTTGATCCAGTTTAGAGCATAAGCATACGTATATCGGAGCTATCTGAGTGAGATTCAGAAGGGGGGACTGGCTTGGCTCCAGGGGATAGGCATGTGTAGCTGTGTTTGAGAGGAGGTAGGAACTTCTTTAGTCAGCTTTCTCACCAGAAGAATTATAGCATCCAACCACTCCTTAGTGTTAAAGCTTATATTTAATGCTATTAGACTGCCTTAACCTCCAAGTGAACTTGTCACCAGAACAGAATAAAGACAAAGCAAAGCAATGCAGAAATATAATGGAACTACTTTTGTTTAAACTGCTGTTCTATTCCCAGGAAAGAATTGAGAAATAGGTGTGTATTAATAACTATGCTGGAATAACTGAACAAAAGAGAACGTGCCTTTTTAATTATAAATTGGTTTTACCAACCAAGGTTTTTTGTTAGTCATGGGTAACTTTGGTCGTGCCTTGTGAGGAGCCGGACAAATGCAGCCTGTTCTGTTTCTGTTCGAGAGGTGACTTGGCATTCTTGATCATTTGGCATCACTCAGACTGGCAAAATGGGAGCTAAGTGTATTTTTGATACCAAGTTTTCTGAGCCACGAAGAAGTGTCACGAATGTATTTTAACCTCAGTTTCTTTGGAGAAACCGAGTAGTCTGTTTTGGAGATGAGTATGTACTGTAAATGTATTGCTAATGCATCTCTTACAACTAGGATAACGCTGCGGGTAATTAATTCGAAGACTCACTTTATTGTACATGCTGATTGATAACATCCTCTTCACTATTGACTTAATCCTGTGCTGCAGAAGTTAAGAGGAAAGCCCAGTTGCAATATTAGGGCTTCAATTCATGCTGCACTTTTGGTACCCCTTAGTGAAGTCTAATTGAAATTTTCAGATGTGTATTCCCCTCACACAGTAAATGCACTTTGTGTTGTTGTAGAGTTAACTCCAATATTGTTTTTAAATACTCATTTAGACTAATGTAGGGAGAGGCAATTATTTTAAATTCCTGACCCATCTCACCCTGGTTTTCTATGGAAGCAGTCTTGCATGACCAGTTTGGATGGGATTCAACCTACCTAACTTCAGACATTTACAATGCAGATGTTTATGCCTAGGTATCCTTAGATACAGATCTGTCTTATAATTGGTTATAATTTCTGTGAAATTGGCCAGCTTAGCAAAGAAGACAGATCCTGTGAGTATACAAACCAAGGGAAAGGCTACAGCTGAAATTCCTCCATTTGCAGACTCAGAGAAGCCACACAGATCTGGTGTGGTGATCTGCTGAAAGTCCCAGGCGGGCAGGGACAACTGGTCCCCTAAACTGGGCATATGCCATGGATATAAATCTTCCATAACTAAGGTAAGAGTAAGCTTAGCCTTGGCAGCTATAGCTTACAGTATAGATGTCTGCACCTGAACTAATTGCCTGAGACTCCCTTTTTTGTGGAGAAAAATAAAGACATTCAGGGTGCTGCTCATCTGACCTATTTTAGATGTCTAAATGAAGCTGAGAATTGCACCCTCAGTGTATCCCTGTCCATGGATAATAAAGGATTTTAGGATGACTAGCTTAGACATTCATTTGGTATGACAAATTCCTTCCTAGTCTCTTAAAAGTAATGCCTGTGTAAGTACTGGAGAGTGGCAGATGCCTTCAAATGATTAGAGAGAAGAATGTGATCTACCTAAATAAGTTGTCATTGATTATGTGGCAACATGAAGCATTTACCTCAGACGCACTGTGCCACTACTTGCCTAAATTTTAAGAACCAGCTTGATCTCTAAGTTAGGCAGGCTAGATCTTACCACTCCTTAGAAAAGACGTTTTTAGTTTTTCTCTCCCTCAGGAAAATTATAAGTAAAGGATGGTTCAGTTGCTGGGCTCTCAGGTTACCTAGATAGTCTTACCTGAAGACAACACTGATATTCAAAATCTTACATATTTGCTGGAGATTATGAAAGTAAAGAATGAGAAGTGAATGAAACAATGAAGACTAGAAGAAAGAGACAAAGCTCATGTAAAATAATAAATATTTATTTTAATATACTTCCAGAAAAGCCTATTTATGTTTGGAAACAGATATTGGATAAATTCCCAGCAAATGCACAGCAGCTAGTCATAGCTTCCTAAAAAAACCTCTATCACTATTATCTATTTCTGGCAGCAAATATAACTGTAGTTTAGATGCTATTCTGTACAAAAATTAAGCCAAGTATTGCAGTACTTCCATAGCAAGTTATTCTTACTTTCCCAGTCAAAGGGGTAGATTAATCTCACCCAGCTTCAACCCCCTAAGCATTAGCTATCTACATTTCCTATAATTACAGAAAGAAACAGGAAAATCCAAACCAATATTCATCCTGTTTATGGGAGGTTGAAGTTTCACGGTTGCCTTTTACTGGTCCACGCCTGTTGTGCTGTTGTAATGCTGCCTAACCCACGCTCAGCCAAGTCTCTAGTGTTGGTAATGCTGATCACGAATCGAGTCAAATCAGTTTGGTCAACGCTAGATGTTTTTCTTTTGTAGGAGCAAAAGAAAAGAACAGAGATCCACCTCAATGAACTGTTGTCGGGTTGCTAGACCCATCACAAGGAAGGCAGCAGAGATGCTCAGCTGGGAACAGGAGGGAGCTTGGGGCCAGGCATTTCAACAGCATCACATCTCATACCGACTTCAGTTGATCATGACACTGCACTCTCAAACCACCGTCCGAAAAGGGGATAAGTTGCATCTTCCCCTCTAGTGACTGCAAAGGGAGTTTAGATTTATGCATTTAACCCATAGATGGCTAAGATTAGTTGAAGAAATTGCATCCAGACTTAATGAGAATAAAGATACCATGAGACAACCAGTGTTCTCGGCATGTTTCACCAGGGAAGTTCTCCTTTCCACAGGGATGGACCAAATCAATGTTCCAATGAACATTTTGTTGACCTGCTAAACAGATTTGGCGTTTTTTTCTCTTCCAATGTGCAGTGCTTTGCTCAGCAGCAGCATTCGGGGAGGATGTGCAGTGGTATTCAGCTCTTCAGGTCAACTGGGAATTCCCAGTCAAGTGTCTAACCTTATACTCATGGATTGCACGCACACTAAAACTTTGCTGGTAAAATCTGCCCATTCACTACATCATTTCTTTTTTTTCCTGATTATACCCTGATTATATCCAAAATTTCCTTCAGCCACCACTAGTTACAACTACAGAAGGCATTTTGTAGCATTAGACTTGTGCGTGCAGACTGCAGAAATAATGTATTGCATTTCCATAAGCTTTAGCTAGTCTTCTGTCATGGAAGCAAATCAGATCTGTATTTAGGTCCTTCATAAGAAATCTGACAACAATGACATAATAATATATGCACATAATAAATTTCTGAAGCACCTTGCTCAAGCCTTTCAGATGGATTCTCACCTCACTTATGCCCCTTTTTCAACTCCACCACCTTGAATTGTTTATTTCTTGTCCACACCAGGGTAAGTGAAATCTAAACGAAAACCATGAAATATTACTTAGTTTGTGGGTAAAAAAATAATAATTCTTGTGAGGATCTTGCTCATCTACAGTGTTCTACCATTCATAGACTAAATTACAATATCACAAACAACATATTGATTGACTGATAAATATGATCATCTTATACTGAGAAAAAGAACACCGGGAAAATGAACAAACAAAATTAGAAGACAAAGCAGTTTGATTAGATTAGAGGCACAAATGTTGAGAGGAGTATATAAGCCTTAGCTAAAACAACTACATCTCTTAACTACACTCTGTCCCACGTGATCTTACGTGGTGCTCATGTGGATCAAGCCTTGTGTGTGTGCACACAAAGCTGCTGAAATTTTGCCAAATTAGAGTTTTGTGATATCTGCTGCCAGTTGCACCCAGAACCTGCATGGGGGAGAAAGGAAAGTAAGGGAGAAAAGCTCCATTCATGTTTGGTTTGAGTTTTCTGCAAAAGATGTTTATCTTTATAGACAAATTTGACTAGTAGTTGCGTAGATGCTGGCACCAGATGAAGCAGTAAAGCCCTGGAAAAATAGAGAATAAAATAACAAAACTGCTTTCAATTTTCTCCTTGCAGATAAAAGAAAAGCAGACACAGATCTAAAACAGAAGAGAAAAGAGTAAACACTTTCCTGTAAGGCTGCATATATAGCCCTGTGAAATGCCTTTTATAACTTTAATTACTGGCCTTCTCTCACCATTTCTGAAGGTTAAGACATTAGTCATCAAATTAACAATTGCCACTAATAATTCATTTGGCTGCACTCCAAATAATAGTGAGTCATGGGACAGTAGCGATGTTTTATATATGAGAAGACATAGGAACATTTTCCTAGTTACTGACCGGTTCAGAAAATCCCTAAAGAAACATTAAAAAAAAAACCCACCAACCCACCACACAAAACCAAACAATAAACAGAGTACATGCAATGAAAATTTGCTGAAGAAAGGTCTTTTCCACACACAGGTCAATACCACTGTTTGCAATAAAGCATGAACAGGTTTCAAAGAAATATTAAATGAGAAATCTTCCAAAGTACATGGCATCTCAAGCCAATACTTTCAAATCTGACTAACCATGATCAGCCTTCTGAAATCAGTGCCAGCCACTCAGTTCTGAACCTTTTCCTTTTAGTCTACATATAGATTCAGAGATTAACATTTGGACTGCAATCAACGAGAGAAACAAAAAACAGACTACAAAATGTAATACTTTTAATTTATTGCATACTAGGATGCAACATAAGCCATTTCATATGAAGATTCAAGTAAAATATGATCTGGGTCTACACTGTTTTTACAGTCAGGCCCTTCCTAACATAGAAAACAGTTCAGAAGTGTATTGAAAACATCGTGAAAGTCCCTAAGAGCTCAAATACTGTTCACATAAGGTCTAATCCTAAGCATTCTCATGTCAATGGGAGACCTGCTTCTCTAAACAGAATTTGTTATATTGTCTCAGTTAAGCTATTTCTAACTCTTGTAAGATGTATACCTATTGATTTTTTTTACTAGTTACCTAGGCTTAAGCAGCTAAGTACCTAAATTTTTAAAAAAATGTGAGTGAGTAAAATGAATTTAAATCAAGACAAGTAATGGACTTACCAACAGTTCTAAGTAGCAAAATCAATGTATTTTATAAATTGATATATAAAGCTTATATGCTACCTTTGGCCAAAGTAATAAGCCACTGAACTCACACAAGATTGGGGAATTTTGACAGTTAATTTATAAGTGACAGCTCAGAACAAGCAACTAAGACTTCAAGTCTCTCAGTGCCAAAAAGTAATTAGCTTGAACCTACATGAGTTCGCTAGCAGTTAAAGACAAGCTGAGGTGTTTTATATACCCTATAGAACATTGTCCTTTCAAGATTGTGCAAATGAGCTTTATTTGCAGCCTTGCATAAGTCTATTGTAAACTAAGGCCAGACTCTGTCTCAGAGGAATTCAGTGAAATCTAGGGACAGAATTTGGCCTATACTTTTTAATCACCTGCAAAATTAAAAAATGCCATCTCTTCCAGGCACAAATTTGTCATCTCCTTTCAAATTGAGCATCTACAATAAGCCATAATGACACAGTAAATTATACTGAATATCACTAAAACCTAGCATTAATTAAACACATATGTGAATTCTCTTAGAGCAGAGGTACAGAGGGGTTCAGATCTATGTAGCCAATGAATGTAGAAATTAATGCAAGTTCTACCATCCCCAGCAGTCTTTTAACAATGCGTGGGTAGTTTGATAAAGTGACAGGTCAATAAACTATTACATTTTACCTCACAGATGAATTGGTGCTTTAGGAAGCCTCATAGCCTGTAATGTTCCTAGCACATAATAAAAGAAGAAAGTGAGATGATGATATAAGTTTTACTTCAACCTTTGACCTTTAAGGACAAACACTTTTGTTGCTCATATTCACCATCACTGAGTCTCTGGACTGCATCTAGGTCAATCTTGCCAATTAAAACATTGTGAACCCAAGGGGCTTCACTCAAGAAATGAAGGGAAAGTTATTTCCTTTTGAAGATGCATAAAGAGCACAAGTTACTTGAACAAGGTCTTCCAGTGTTTGAGTCTCAGTGATAGGACTAGAAAATAGTTTTCTTCTAAATCTTCATTCCTTCTTTTTTTTCCCTGGATCTCGCTGCTTTAGTATAATGGAAAACCTGTGGGACAAACTTCTGAGCTGCAACTCTTAGTACAGAGCGACTATTATCACTGAACACAACACTTTCAAATCGAAGTGAAAGAGCATGTGCAATTTCTACAGTACCATAGTTAGCAACTATAATCTTCAATCACTATGAAATGGCAGTCACTTGAAGCCATGACAGTACAATAAAGATATAATTAGGTCATTGCACTTTCCAATTTCTGACACAAAAACATTGAATAAAGGAAGAAAATTTGTTTCCATCGAATACATTGCTGCTAATTTCACTCTGAAGACATTCTTCAGTGTTTCAACCTCAGCGTCATTCCCTCTGCTCTCCTAGTCCTGCAGCAGTGACAAATTGCCAGTCCTGCTTAACTGCAGCCCCATTTCAGTTTCTCATTTTCTCTAATCTCTCTCAGTGGAATAAAGAGTTGCCCAGCAATATTTCCTGAGAAATTTCATTCATAGATTATAGATGTGAAAAGAGAGATTGTGGTCAATTTTTAAAAATCCCACTTTCTGTAACTCTCTCCAACTTCATAAGAGGAGATGGTACATTTGCTTAAAAGCCACAGACTTCAAACCCGTATATATAGAACTTTGAAAAACAGATCCAAACATCGGTGCCTACACTTGGTTATGGGCCTAGCTTTAGGCTGGTTTGCAAGTTTCAAAACCTTGATAGAAACACACAGACATAAAAAACATTTTTCCTTTTTTAACAAAGATTTCTTCTCTTCATAGTTTTGTAAGTTCTTACAGTTTGCAGCTTAAAGCATTTTTAAGGTATCCCAGGTAAAGTGGGATCTAGGTGATTTCCCATCAAATCTTGCATCTACCAAGGAGACAATCTTTTCTATCATAATCACATATTTTTCGTCTCTTTGTCTCATATGTAATAAATGTTTTGGGGGTTACAGAGAGACATTTGGTAATCTATGACCTGCTGATATTCCCCAATTGGCAAACAGGGAAAATTATCTTCTGAGAAAGAAGGCACCCATTAGTTACTGGTTTATAGAGAATTTACAGAAAAAGACCAGGATGAAGCTTCTGTACTCATGATAAACACAGTGCAATTCTCCGGCAGAGATGAGAGATGAATGCCTTAGGATATAGCCTCTCACTGCACATTCCAATCTCTCTTACTGTTAATGGAATTACATACGCTTACTGAAATGCAAAACCACATCTCTCTGCTGATGTCTAAACAAGGAAATAAAAAGTACGTTTATTACAGAAAGAGAGCTTGTACAGACAAAGTATGGGACAGACATTCCTAAGGTTGTTCTTATGACAGTTGTATTACCTTGATGGACAGTCAGTGTTGTCAGGGCCTTGAAGGACTTATTAACACTAAAGGTCTAAAGGATGCCTACACTGTAATTGACAGCTGGATTAGGACTTTATTTTACAAACAGCAGTGGACGCTTGTACATAGCTATGGTGTCAGCTCCCACAAAGTCCTTAAAAATTTGAATATTTTTTGCATTTTTCTGATGTGCCCAGCCTCATGTATGTATAAAGGAATCAGAAATCAATGAGAATATCACCCTTCATTTAAAAAAGCACAAGATATTTTAAATTCTGGTGGTGGAAGGTTTGCTGGTTTAAGGTGTTTTGGATTGAATAGTAGCTTGCTCGCTTGTTTGTTTTTAAGTCTCCAGCTAGGCTAAGGTTTTATATATAGTCTGGCACTGTTATACTGCTAAAGAGGTCAAGAGCTGGATTCAACTCACAGATTATATGTAGGTGTCTCGTCACAGGAATCCAAATGGATGCATCTGAACTCCTGTTCCTGTCAATGGAGATCTTGTTAATACTGTCAAAGGAGCCAAGAGATATATTCAGCTGATGAAAACCAATCTGAATCACTCTTCAGACCCCAGTGACAGTGCTGATTAGGGAGTAAATTTTGCCTAAGTAAAGGCATTCAGTGTATTTGAGATGCCATATGGCACCCTGCTTGACCTTCCAGTACGTGCGTCAACCCCAAAGTCCTGCATTGTGTCTGTTAACCCATAGAATCACAGAATGGTTTGGGTTGGGAGGCACCTTCAAAGATCATCTAGTCCAACCACCCCGCCATGGACAGGGACATCTTTCACTAGATCAGGTTGCTCAAAGCCCCATCCAACCTGACCTTCTGCATTTCCAGTGATGGGGCATCCACAACTTCCCTGAGTGACCCATCCCAGAGCCTCACCACTCTCATCATAAAGAATTTATTCCTTATGTGCAATCTGAATCTACCTTCTTTCAGTTTAAAACCATTGCCCCCTATCCGGTCACTAAGGGCCTTCTTAGTGACAGTCTGTCTTCATCTTTCTTATAAGCCCCCTTTATATATTGAAAGACCACAACAAGGTCTCCCTGGAGCCTTCTCTTCTCCAGGCTAAAGGACCCCAACTCTTTCAGCCTTTCTTCATAGGAGAGGTGCTCCAGCCCTCTGACCATTTTTGTGGTCCTCCTCTGGACCTGCTCTAACAGGTCCATGTCTTTCTTGTACTGGGGACCCCAGAGCTGGATGCAGTACTCCAAGTGGGGTCTCTTGAGAGCAGAGTAGAGGTGCAGAATCCCCTCCCTTGCCCTGCTGGCCACGTTTCTTTTTATGCAGCCCAGGACATGTTTGGTTTTCTGGGCTGCAAGCACACATTGCTGGCTCATGTTAATTTTTCATTCACCAGTATCCCCAAGTGCTTCTCTGCAGGGTTGCTCTCAATCCATTCAACCCCCAGTCTATGCTGATACTGAGGACTGCCCTGACCCATGTGCAGGACCTTGCACTTGGCCTTGTTGAACCTCATGCAGATATCTTGCAGCCTAGGCCATCTCCAAAACTTCCCTTCTGCACACAGCTGAATCCAGCTCCCTGCCTGCGACCGAGCTTCAGAAAGTAGGTATCTGAAAGTAGGTTTCTAAATACTAGTGGCTCAACAGGAGCTGGTGTTTCCTTTTGGTCACCAGAGAGCAATATTAACCAACATGAGTGTTAGAGGCACAGGTCGTTTCTAGATCATTAAGAGTGAAATCCTAAATTTAGGTTCTTAAACTATGTGTGAATCTCATCCCCTGGATGCCACTCTTTCCCCAAGACCATCTACTCCATTTCATGCTCAGCAGCTCCTGTGGTCCTCCCGAGGAGAGGAGCAGATACTGTGTCCTCAGCAGCCCTTTCCCCCATGAGAAGAATGCAGCTGTAGGAAGAGGACAGTGTCATGACCACCAAGAGATGTGGCAGGGGACACCAGAGGTGATCACTGAAGGAAATGGCTCTCCCACATAGAGGAAAAAGCATGGGACTCATACCCAGGATGGCAGAGCAGGTGAGCTGGCCAGGAGTCAGTACAGGCAGCCCACAGCACACACACTGTTGGTTTGGAAAAAGGCCTTCAGACCTACTAGCTGGTGTTGGCAGATAAGGCCAGCGTCCTGGGCGGGTGGTCCCAGGTGAGGCCCATTGAGAACAATAGGGCCTAGTGATGCCCTCAGGGCCATGCAGCATATCTCAGAGGAAATCTTCAATAATGCTGAAAGTTTCCTTGCTGAACCCCTTTAGTGTCCTAGATCTACTGAGGAGCTGAGTACAAACAGGCCGTGACACACGCTAAAAATAACCCCATGAAATCTATACGTAGCCATGTACATTTTCCCACCGGCATGTCTACCATCAGCTTCCCTCTCTTGCTTCAGCCAAAGACTCGGCTACAAATGAAGTTTACATGGTCCACCTGGAAGCGACATTACCTCCTAAAGGCTGAAATATGCAAGCGTTTTTAAGCCACAGAGATGTTTTGGTTTTCCCCATCCAGGTCTAGAGGTGTTGACTACCCCTTGTCAGAAACCATTTCCCAGCCTGACAGTGGAACAACGCCTTAATTCTTCTCAGGCAAACTCAGACTGATTGTCTTAGACAGTTTAAATCTTTGGTGGAAGATTACCTGACTGATTTTGCCTATGGCAAATTAGGAAGCACATGCATGTGTCACTTTGCAGGTGTATAGGCCCAAACCTTGCTTTTACTAACATAAATACCTGCCTTAGCTGTTTAATTTCTGAGGCTGAAAAAGCCTGCCAAATAGGGGGGGTTTAATATATATATATATATATATATATATAAATGGAAGTGTCTGCTTTTGTCTGTTAGAATGTGAAATAAGGCATTGAATAAAAAGGGGGTTCCCTGTTATTTCAGTTGCATACTTAGATTGCCACTGTTTATGCTAATTTTTAATTAACAGATGGTATTTATTTTATATCTGTACTCTCAGATATTTTCTGTGCTCCTTGGCAAAGCTATGAAGCAAGTTAAATGGGGAGAAGGTTCTTGAGGCTGCAGGGGATGGCAGAAAAGAGGGGCACAGGCAGTAGAGAGCTGGGAGCTTGTACCTCCTCCAGAAAGCCTGAGGGTCTTTGGTGAGGTCCAGAAAGCCAGTGGCCAGGCCTGAGAGGGGATGAGAAAAATTTCCCAGTGGGCAAATAGGACTGGGAAAGCTGTGGCTTATTCAAGTTTCCACACATACATTTAACAGCCTCCAAAATTGGGTGTGTGGGTCAGCAAGTCCGCAGCTAGAGAGGACGTGCATTCATCCAGCTATGCAACAAGGGCTCATAACTGAGGGTGTATAAGCTAAAATCTTAGGAGTTGTTCAAACCCAACCAGGAAGATGCCTACAAAAAAAAAAAAAAAAAAAAAAAAAAAAAAAAAAACAAAAAAAACCACCAAGGCACCCTAGAAGCCCTGATCACCTGAGAAAGGCCAAAGGAGCTGCTTGCAGATAGTAAGGTGATCATTTGGACAATTTACATATTGATTGCTCAGATCTTGTGTACTCCCATTAAATGAATCTCAGCTTTGACAGACATGCATTTTGGGCCCTGCTGAAGCCAAAGTGGTAAATCTGAGCTTGTAATTAGGTATAACAGGTCTAGCAAGTCAGTAACCTCCAGCAGGTTGGGATAATGTACATCCAGGAGTTGTATCTTCTTCCATCGGCTGAGCTGTATCTGGAAACTAACATTTACTTATGCACCAGATTCAGTAAAAAAAAAAAAAAGCACGGCTGCCAAAATAAGAGGGTTTGTGGAGTTTTTAAGATGGTATAATTATACCAGTTTATATTCACCAGTCTCAGCAGTGTGATTTGTACAGAGTGGTAAAGGGGAGGTCTTATGGGGGTCATCTGCAGCCTTCTGCATTCTGCAGAAAAGACAGCCCTTGCAGTAGACCAAAAACTCTTCATGGCAGGGATCTCACTGTCTCTTCATTTTCTTTCTGTAACTTTTTCAGACTCTACTTTTGATGAATCTGAACCTGTTTGTAGATGTTCAATTTTAGACAAAAAGGAAAAGCATAGTCTGCTCACTGCCAGACACTGCTCAGAGTGCAAACCAGAACTACAAATGAGAGTGTTGTTGGCTTTCCTTCAGGTGCATCGCTATGGCTAGACTGTACTACATCTGCCTCAATATTTTGCAGCAGGAGACACTGCTACTATTCCCTCAATTCCATGCATTTTCAATCCATCCACGAAGCTAATGAAAAAAGTGTCATGCTCAGTCTTTTTTTTATTATTATTAGAAGATACTGGCAACGACTCAACTTTTTAAAAAAATTATAGTTGCATTTATTGCTATTGTGCTTCTTTTTCAGCTCTGCAGTTTTGCTCTTGATGTGAAGCTGCATAATGGCTTCGTGCCCCATAAAGTTATCTCAACCAAAACCTGCTGCAACACTTACCTAATTAAGCTCCAGTACGAAGATGGGTCCTCCGACATCAATCCTTACTACGTACGTTATATCAGCTGAAATCTTGACCATTGCCAGGTGCTTTCTGGTATCCTTCCAGGTAGAATTTTTAAATAATGTCCAAGCTTCACCTAAAGAGACCACAGCATGCCTGCTGTTAGGTGACTGTGAGCCTGCTTTGATGACTGTTAGGACTAATTGAGAGGCACATCATTTTCATAGATAATAGGGCCACAGGGACTGCTAAATCATGTCCTCTCAAGTTACATATATATCACAGGCTGTTGAATTTGACAATGTTATTTTGCATTCAGCCCAGGCAATAATTTAAAGCCAATCAAGGGTATATTTCTGGCCCCATTCAATGAGAGCAATGCCCTCCCTGGCCTGAGAGAAACAGCTTACCTGTTTTGGGGGCCCAAGAAAAAGAGCCCTTGGATGCTCACCAGGCCACACATATGTCAGTCACATGTATCACTGTGACATCAGTAAATCCATGGCAGTCTTTGCTGTCGTGGGGGCCATCCATCATTTAGGTTACTGGTCACACATACATCGTTGTGTAATTTAGGAGGAGAGACACTGCACCGGGCTCATCAACAAAACCGATGCCTTGACAGAGGTTTCTCTACGACAGTTTTTGGATGATGTAAACAAAGTGATCTAATCTAAACATCCTCAAGGGACTGGCCAACATTATGAGTGTTTACTGCACACTGGACACAGCAGAGGTGTACATACTCTTCTTACATTTTGGAATGCCACCCTCAGCCTCCTGCATCTGGCCAGCTTCCTCTCTCTGCCCAGTTACACAAAATGTTATGAAAGGACATCTCTGCTTTGTTAGCAACACTATCTTGATACCCCAGTATATTGCAGCTATACTAAGCAGCAGAGCACAAGTAAATAGCTCACCCCTGTCCTTCCCTCTTGATGAATTTCAGTGGTGGTCAGCAGCACTTGTGGGAATAAAGACAACTTTATCCAGGGGGATTTGAGGAGAACTAGATTCTTTTGCAGCTCATCACGTGTTCTAACACTAAGTTTTCACAGTCTTGGTGGCTATGATTCAGTGGTAGAAGTGGTTGTGTGTGATGCAAGGCCCACTGGTATTGCTTGATCCACCACCCTCAAGGGACAATCATGACCAACATATGTGTCTCCACTTGGACTCATGATTCTGGACTGACCTTCTCATTCCTGGATACTTTTCTTTTTAAATTGCTTTCTCTAATATCCTTATTCACCCTGGAAGCTCAACCAGGCGGTGGAACAGTTTCCACTGCTCAGAGTGCTCTCTGTCCTCCTCCCAGTGGGAAAGAAGCTGTATTTCCCAATACAGCCTGCAAGAGAAGGTCATCACACCTGATCATTCCTCAGGTATGCTTAAGCTCATGAGGGCAAATTTCCTCTTGTATTTCTGGATATTCTCACATGGCTGTCACTAAGCTTCCACCAGAGCTCTTTGCCCCATGGGATAAAGATACAGGCCAGGTCCCCAAAAATGTCAGCTTTTAACCTCAACGCTGCTGCCTCAGGCACTGTTGGAGCCTGTTCCATAAGGTCATTATAAGCTCAAGCAAGGTGGTACTCTGGAATTACAGCAGTCCCCAACACTTGTTTGGAGATTCTTGGACACCACCACATACGGCACACCCACTGGTTTATTTCCATTATCTCCCTGACATATCAACAAAGTTCTGTCAACTGCCCTCTTTCCTGAGAGAGGCAACAGCCCAATCCCCAAATGGCCAGTTCGCAACGGCTGGGTACAGGACTCAGAGAAGGGAATTTCCACCCTGTGCACCAAGGAAGCAGGGGCAATGAAGAGAGGAGATAGACCTGAGGGCCTTCTCAAAGCTGCTGAATCAAGGGTAGCAAGGTTTGAAGGGGAAAGACCCTTCCCTACAAAAAGAAGGTTGGGGCATGAAGTGAGCCCTAACAGCCACACTAGAAATGACACAGATTTTTCTTTCCCTCCTTGGAGATCAAGAAACCACGCGGAGCACACACATAGATTTGTCCTTTTTGAGACGTCTAAGATTACTTAGACTTCATTTATATAAAAGCCAGTTCCTCTCTGGGGCCCCAGGCAGAATATTCAAAGAAAGATGGGAAACATAAAAACAGGCTACCTCCTGGCTTGGCTTATTAGAAAATCAATCATTCTGGTGTGAATGGGAGCAGTTAGACTTAGTTGATGCTAGTAGAAGGGAATACAAGCTCTCCTCCTGCCTTCACAGCCATTTTCTTCATTTATCTCTTAATTAACTTTTCAGAGCACATCAAGAACAGAAACAACCCATCTTTCCCTCCCGCTTCAGAAACTATTCTTTAATTTTGCCCAGCAGAGGCTCAAGAGTTGTTTAGCTCTCTGCAGTTAAGTGAGGAAGAGCAAGGCGGTTATCAGGGTGTATTAAAAGATTTGAACTATATCATAATCCTATAAAGCTTCATATGTTCATATAAGAAGTGAAAATTGAGGGAAACTCTTGGACTTCATGATGTTGATCAGTGCCTGAGATACTTTTTGCTTTGCTGGGGGCCTTGCAGTCACAACTCCGCAGCCTGCCTTTCACTGCCAGCTCTGTACCCTCTCACTCAGGCTGCCAAGGCACCATTTTCCAGAGCCACCAGGGCTGTATTTTTCCCTTGATGCTCTCATCCTATAGCTCTCATGTTATTATTCTCATGGCCTTGCACCTACAAACCCTGCTAGTGTTCTTATAGCAGCTGCTTCTTTTTTACCGTTGGCATGAGAATCCCTCCTTCCACCCCCTCTTTTTCCTATCCTTGGTTGCAGCTTTTGGGTTACATTATGGGAGCCAATACTATGCATGCACTGAGCTTTACAACCAAGAGCAGCACCTACCCCTCATCGAAGCATGCTCCTGTCACTGCTAATAACACCATAAGCGAGAACAGCAAGAGAGGGTTTGAGCAGGTCCTGGCAAAGAGTATGTAGTTACCACAGGAAACATTTGGGGAGGTCAGGACATGGACTGAAGAGGGCTCCTGGGGAGGGTGTTTGACTGGGGACCCCCATCACTTCTTCTCCTGGCTGGCCCTGGGGAAAGCCTTTCAGCTCTCTCTTTCACTCTCGCTCTCTTCTATTTTTCCCCCAAAGTAACTTTCACAATTACAGTCGATGTCTGTTAGCAGCTATATACCCTGCTAAGAAATCTTTGAGCATGTGAACCTGGCTCAACATCCTTTCTGAAGCAATAACAAAGCTAAGTCTCCAGTGTTAGGGATACCGTCTTGGTAGGCTTGTGGAGTTCCCAAGTAGAGTATAATGAGGATTAGAGAAAAAGGCAATTAGAAGAGCCAGAGCAGAGAAGACAGCCTCAGATCAGGATTCAAGGCTCGGAAGTAAAATCAAGACAATACACAAGTTCACTGAACTCTGAGATCATAAACCATTAAGATGATACAGAGCTAGGACAAAACTTCCAGTCAAAAGCCTAAAAAATGCTGTCTGAGTTTGTAAAAAACAGCATGGAAATTGTTCAAAGGGTCGAAGCATAGACATTAGAAATGTTCAGTCTTCAGACAGCTTTTGTGTTTTTAAGAAGCAAAATCATTTAACGAAAGTCTGGAGACATGGACTGACACTACTGAAAAAGAAACAAAGTGAAAGTGCTATAATAATCTATATTGTTGTTAGCAAGGCTTCACCAATAGTCAAGACTTTTGCAAGCAGGGAGTCAAGAGGATTTGTTCTGCCAACTGGTTAAGATACAGCTACATCCAGGGAGTACAATAACATATAATTATCAATGTATTAACTTGTAATTATTAACATTATAAGCATATTAGTATCAAAATATAATTATTCATGATAAAGGATTCAGTGTTTACTTCTGCTGAAAATAAAGTTATAATCAGTGCTTCAATGTTCATTAAATTTGGTGTACTAGCTAACAGACTACAGTCTTACTGTTTGGAGGTTGAATGCTCTCAAAAACTGAATGATTTCAAACACATTTTTTCACATTCTATATAGCAATAATCTTGCCTGCCTGTGGAATTGGTGCGAAAACAGTTTCAAAGTTATTTTAAGGGGCAAAGGAATCTAATCAAACTGCTTTGAACTTGACACCACTCAGTTATAGGGCAGTCCCTGCTTCTGGGGGACTTGTTTAATATAAATCTTGGCATTTCATCTAGTTACTAGCTACAGAAGTTAAAAGCAGAGAAAATGTGAACTCCTATAACCACCATGTAAAAGCAGAGTGGATTATGATCCAGACTCACACCACTTATCACCTTGGTCGGTCCTGTGAGGCGATCAGGGAGGAGCGGAGACCAGGAGCTGATGCAGAAGGTCCTTTGGCTCTTCTGCAAAAAGCAATGGAGCCCTGAGTCCACGTGGTCCTTCGACAGGGTGGCTCGTTCCAAATTGAAACAGTAGTATTTTAGAGTGAGTCACCACTATGAGGCCAACAGGGAGATGTCTCACATAGATTTTTCCACGTGTAGGTCAGTTGGCAGACAGCTGGCTGCTCTCACAACTTGACTAAACCAGTATTAGACAGTGGCAACTCAACGTGAGTGACGAGGACGCTGCCCAGTCCTCCAGCCAGGCTCTAACCACAGCCTCGGTCATACAACCTTGACCCATACGTGATTTTACAAGGTCACCAAACAACGGCCATTCCGTAACTATCACCACACCTGGCTCCTTCTCCTCCTTCTGCTGTTTTCAGCTTAGGAACCCACAGCGTTAATTGCTGCAGCGATACTTGTTATTCATCCTTAAATTCCTGAAGTTTCACTTTGTGTTATTAAATTTCATCACAGCTCTAAAACTCTAACCTGCAGGGTCATCTGCTTTGTATGAATTACTCATATTTTCCTTGATATTAATGGTGCCAACCAGCTTTATGGCATCAGCACTAGAAAATTCATCTGTGAAATGCTAACCTTTTTTGCCAAGGTCACTAATGAAAATAAAAGAGCAGATTTTTCACAAGATTAATTCTTGAGGGGGCAAAAAAGCAAACCAAACTTTTTTTATTTTCCAGTAGCATTATCCCATTTCTATAAAGAAATTTGGTACCTGAAACATTGCCTCCTTGCTTGGAGCTGTTGGCCATTTCAAAACTTGTTCTGTGTCTATCTTATAAATTATTCCTTGCAGAGGTATAAAATGAAATTTTTAATGTATGAATAATTTTCCTCAGGTTAAGGAAGTTTTGTATAGACAGAGAAAGAATTTGGAAAAGCTTACGGCCAAGTCACAGTTGCAAAGCCGAGTGTCTATTTACTGTTGTGAGCTGTGCATTTATGTAAGTCTTTCACGTATAAGGTCTTTGAATCTCTAGAAACAAATATATAGGCTTTTTAGACCAGATGACAACAAACAAATCTAAAAGAGCTAAACCACGTATACCAGAAGATTATTTACTAATATTTTTTACCTCCCTTTTTAGCTTTCTGAGATTTTTTCACATTTGACATACATTTTGCTGCTTTCTAGTAGAAATTAAGACTGTTATCATTATTTTAAATTTACAGAGAGTAATTGGTCTAATTGAGACACTAACAAAATCAAACCCATGATGTTTTAACATTCTGTGTCACCTTAACACATTCTGAGTAAATGACAGAACATTAAAAGGCTTGTCTGTATCTATTTGTTTCATGCAAGACTACAAAGAAGCAACCTACAAAACACATGCTTCACCCCCTCCCAGGTACAATAGGACAAATACTCTTCCTTGCCCTGCTTTTCCTTTCCACCAATACCACGGCAAAGAGCAAAGGTGGTGACAAAGAGAAGAGCCAGACCTGTGCTGTCAGTCCTGGGACAGCCCAAACCTGGGAACTGCCTTGGCTACTGATGCAAATCCTGTGCTCCATCCCATCCCTCCCAAGTGCTAATCGTGGTAGCCTACATCTCCCACGTATGTTAGATAATTAGCAAGCAGCGCTCCTCAGTGAAGCTCGTAATTCCCTTTTGCTTCTCTCTTTTAATTAAAACAACTCCCTATCATATTTTCTTGATTTGTCTGAGGTGATAGCCACACTTCTGCCTGTCAGCGAACAGCAGTAATTCCACAGCTATCTCTGGGAACCAAATGACACAAGTAACGGAATAAATCCCCGATGTCAGGGGCTGCTGTTGATTTGTTCTACAGAGACTGGCAGTCAATCTGATACCAGTTCTGAGGTCAGAGTACATAAATAGCAGCTTATGCTGTTTTTTCCCTCCTAAGCCCATATCTTGTACGGATTCATTTCCTGCAAATGGTTTCATAAAAAGCCTTCGGAGAATGTTTAGAGATGAACTTCGTAATGGGGATTAGTGCTTTTCTGTTTCCAAGTTGTTTTTCTTTTGCCATAGCATCTGGTCTCTTTGGCAGCATGGGAACATGCCATTAGTAAACACTATTACTGCCGCCCTTAGAAGAATTTCACATTTCTGGCTAGCTGTCCCTTATGGTCCTCAATATAAACAATATGGGCAGAAACTTTCCAAAAGGCTGAGGTTGTTTTGGAAGTGCTGGTGGGGGGATGGATTTTGGAAGTATTTAAGTATTGAAACATATTTTTCACAACTCCTTTGCTCATGCTTCATCAACATCTTTAGCGTATAATGAACAGGAGGTCATAGCTGCAGTCACATCTCTTTCCACATGTTCCAGGGCACGTAACTGAGGGCAAAAGTCTTGGTCACCAACAAACTACCCGATGGGTTTTCTGCGTTCAACACCTCCGGACCCTGGAGCTAACTTTACTGTTAGCTTATTCAAAGGTGTCCAAAAATGTGGGCAAGCATGGAATGAGACTTCAGATTTTGATTCCTGTGAGGAAGACTAGATTTCAGTTTACAAGCCTACTTGGAAGATCTGATCAATAGGAAGTATAAAATTGCTCTGTTCGTTTTTCAGCAGAGAACTTAGCTGGAAGATGCTGCATGTTATTCTTCTTTCCAGATCAAAAATGTATGAGAAATGTAACCAAGACGTGCTATAAGAGGAATTATTCCTGTAACAACAAGGAGAAAATAATGCTTTGGTCAAACTATTTTTTAAAGGAAAACAGAGGAACAAAGGCTCACCTTGAGGTTAAAGCGATACATAAGGAGCCAGGACATACAGATTCTTTTCCTGGACCTGATACTTTATAGCTGTGTGACCTTGAGTAGTTCATATGTGGTTCAGTACTGCTCCCATGGAAGCCAGTGACAAATCTCTCATAACTTTCAGTGGTAAAATAGCTAATGTGGTAAAATGTGAGGCTCTGAAGCACTGTAAGTTGTTAATTTGATGCAGATGTGTGGAGGGACCTCATAAAGCCAGTTGTGGTCCTTAATTCCATCTTGGACCAAACTGCACATTGTCTATCTGAGAATTAATTGGCTTTACTCTTTCTCATATAGCTATTCAGGTTATGAAACCCCCAAATATGCAATGCAATGTAGTGTAATATAAGATAATGTCATATAAAATAAAATAAAATAAAATAAAATAAAATAATATATATCAACAATTATAATAGTTTAATGCAATGTGATGTAATTATAATGTAATTATGATGTTATATCTATAACATCCTTACATAACTTCTAAAAGTTAGAAAACAACTACAAATACATTTATATTACAGAAAATGTGATAAGCAGCAGTAATGCAGAGTAGGTACAAAAGAGAAGTCCTAACTGAGCTGTGGGACTCATTGCCCCAGGACGGTGCACTTACTGAAAGTTCAGGAGGGCACCGTTTAAGCTCTTGGAAGGGAAATCCACTGACAGTGCCTAAATTCATAGTAACCATAACCCACTCAAATTGTCCCCCGAGCTGCTAAAAGTCAGAGTACGGTAGAGTATTCAGGAGAAGCATCACATACCTTGTCCCGTTCCTATAATCTACCTGGAAATATAGTTTTAGCCACAGCCAGAGGCAGAACAGCTGGCTGCACAGAACGGTGTGCAGGTAGTGAACAGACCAGCACGGCCCCGATATTCTTACAGAGGGACTCTGTAACTCCGGACTGCCATGGAAAAAGACTTGGGGATGGGGGCATGGCTTGATGCTGTAGGCAATTTAGCACATGGTAATTTTAATCATGTGAACGATCCCTCTGAAATTAGGTCCTAAATCAAGAGCATATTTATTACCTTACAGAAAGCTCTGAGAATAAACCTGGAAAGGAGAAACAGTCCCTGAGCCGCAAACAAACCCTAATGAACGGCTGCAGTGATGGGCTGCGAGGGGACGGGGAAGGCGGCGTCAGGCAGGTTGATGGGCGCCTCCGCAAATGCACAATGATTATCTTCGTTCATGCATGGCTGCGGTGAAATCTACTGCTGGGGATGTAGTACTCCAATTTATACAGAGGAAAACCGTTTAAAGGTGATAAGGCTTACTGAGAATGGCATAACTAATCAAACAGAAAGCACCAACTCTTAATTGAGTATAGTTTTCTTGACTGACAGATTGTTATTTTTTTATTTAATGCCTGAAAATTTCCATTTTAGTCATATTTTCTTTAGAACGCATTCACAGAAGACTAAAGCAAGTTTTGATATCAGTTGTTTCTATAGTGCAAAGGCTGGTACAGAGGGGTCTCCCGTTTATTAGGTACCCTGTTTATTAAAAGTATGATCTGAGTACTGAAGCCTCATAAAAGCTTGGTTCAGGGGCCAAGGTCCAAAAACCTGATAGTGCTGCATTGAGTTCCTTGAGAGAAATAATGTTCACATTTGCCTTGAAAGTGGTAACGTATGGTGGAATTATACAGCTGGTGTGCTGGCCAAGTCAGCTGTAAAAAAATAATCGTCTCAGTCTGCCCTCAGGTCTGTTCTTGCCATTTGGTGTCAATTGGCCATAAATGAGAACTATCGCTGTGAATCATCAGATGACATCAGGGACCCTAATCATCTAAGATATTTTAGAAGAAAAAACATTGACTGTGACTTTTCTCCTTGGATAAAATAGCTTGTAATAAAGCAAAGGCCATAATTAAAATTTAAGATATTATTTTCTCTCCTGTGTAACTTCTTGGACAGTGAAATGTTTGCACTTCATAGAATGTAATCATAACCAAATCTCTGTATCGATGCTAGCCTATTGCAGGCTGAAGTAGGAATAATCATTTGGACTCACTGAAAAAATCTGCTGTTTCTTTCAGTAAGGTAGGATTTAATTTCATAAGGCTAACTTACATTTCAAGATGAAATGCTGTTCATTTATGAAAACTGTAACAAAGAAGCGGATGTGTTATATACAAAACCAACACATCTACTTCTGAATGACTCCCAGGAGAAGGCATGGCAATTCTACGCCTGCAGAAAGTTACATGTGTTTATCTTTAGTGTGCAAGACCTAAAAATATTGTTGACTCGCATGTAAGTTAAGAGAGATGCCGCTACTGGGTTGCCCAAGTGGGCGGAAAGAGTTCACCATCTCTCTGTGATGCAAAAAAAAAAATAGATGTAGATTTTAAAATCTCCTTTTCTGCACAGCTTTTCACCTTTTCCACTGACACTTCCTTAAACATCAGTTCTCCTCTGTGGAAAGGAAGCATATTGTAGAACTGGCTTGATGTAAGCTGAATTTTTGTCTCAAGCTTACTGTTCATGGTAGTGGAGTAAACAATGTGTTTGTCATGACTGTGGACATCACTTGAAGACAGCCTACCCATACTTTTCTGCGATTACATTTATAAAGCATTCAATGAATAAATCACAGAATGTGTTCTGCCTCCAAATACAAAAGTAAATATTCAAGATTTTAGAACATGTGACTGGTACTCTCTGCATTTCAGAAGAGATTTCAGTGAAGGCATGGTTAATGAACTTAAAGATCCATGAGGCATCTGTAGTAACTATCAAATACAGAAAACGACTATTTCACGTTCATCCTGTCTCAGAGGACTGTAGTGAAGACTGGGCCCTGAGTTCCTTTCAAAACCAGCTATCCTCTGTAAAATACAATCAATATTAACAGGAGGAAAGATAGATTTTTTTATTATTAATATTTTGACATTTTTACTGCATGATCAAGTAACTCTTTCTAAATCTCCAGGAAGCGTTCTGCCTCCATGTAAGTGCCTTAAACATGAACTAAAACCTTTATAAAAATTGATTAAAACTGATGTCATGATCAATAGGCTAGTGTCTATTATGAAATATAATCTTGAAGATTGCATTGAGTTCAGTGAAATAACCACATGTCTTCTTGGCGCCTGAGAGTACAGAATAACAACCTGGGAATACATTGCATTTGCAGCAATCAAAAAAGGTCTGGAGTTAGTGGCATTGGTTTGAATAACAGTCTGAGCGGTAGCCACAGATCTCTTCTGGTTTCACAAAAAATGATGGGCATGCATCGGAGCATTGCTAACTATTTTAGTCCATGTCTCCCAAAACAAAGGCAAGGTAATCTCCTTTTTGTTGCTGAAAAACACATTTTTGACACCTATACTCTCTTTGACTTCTGGATCTCTCACTTGGAGAAAACGTCAGAATGACTCTGATAAAAAATATATAAATATTTACAGTGTTTATCTCAGCCTTTCCTTTTTTTTTTTTTATTTTCTTTTCTTTTACTTGTTCTGTAACTGGCTATTAACACAACAGTTCTACAAAAACATTTTGAGAGGTTTCTTGAAGCTGGTAATTTTGCCACTGTTGAGCTAATCTGAAAGCAGCAAAGACCCTTTCCCAGGGAAATTTCCTATGCTGCAATGTGCATCTGGCATTTTTTTTCTGAAAAGGTTGAGCCAAGATGGTCAAAGTGCTTCCTCACAAACCCATCAGGCAATGGACAGAAAGAGGTTCCTCTCCAGGGCAGCTTGTCCCATCTACCTGACACTTACCTGAGAACAAGAAAAATCACCTGCTGGAGCTGCCTCTTTCTCTTTACAGACTCAATGGGCTCCCAGAGGACTAATTTTAATCAGATGTCTCATTTTTGGAAGGGAGCCAAAGAGAAGCAACAAGAATCCCTTCTAGACTTTACTAGTCCAGCTTCTTACCTGCAGGGAAGGTGAAAAAAATCCAGTCTTAAGATTTTTTTCTATATGCTAGAAACCTATATCCTCACTGTGTCTAATGTTATCAAGAAGTTTAGAAGATCAGTTTTAGAGAGGTCATTGGCTGCATTAGTTTAATCAAGAAACATTAAGTGACAACCAACAGACAAAACAACATTGGCAATGTATTGATTTACTGTGGTTTTAATAGAGTTATAGTGGGTTTCGTTCTGAAGTAGTCTGTAAAAAGCTATTGAGAGTAGGCCATGGAATGCAGAATGAAGGAGTCACTCCAAAATGCCAAGACACAAACTTCAAAGAAAAGATCATGGAGTTTGTTTTCCGTATACCAAACATTCAAATATCAAAGCATTCTTTTCATGTGTCAGTTGTTTCTTTCTTCCTTTTTTAATGGAGGAAATGTAAAAAAAAAACAAAAACAAAAAAACAAAAAAAAACCAGCACAACAAACCCAAACCAATATTCAAATGTTCTCTGCATTTTCATGGCAGGATAGGCAGTGCTGTGTCAATAACAAAAATTAAAATCCTACTCTCCCTGTTGACTTCCATTGGAGGGACAATTTGGGTGCCAGTTCAGCCCAACAGGAAAGATACTCTTTCCAAGATGTCTTCATGATATACTGCTGAGTATCATTATTTTATCATGCTATATTTTGATTTTTTGTTTGTTTTTAAGCAGACACTTCTAGAATGGAGGAGGGTGTGATTTGTGTTTTAAGAAAAGGTAATTTTCTTGACATTATGAACATGAACTCTTTAAGGAAAAGAAAAAAAAAAGAAAATAAAAGAAGAAAAAAGAAAAAGAAAAAAAGAAAATAACAAGCCAGCTCTGATAAATCAGTGAAAGTTGACCCTTTGCCCACTGTTAATAAGAAAATACTCTGCGAACATCAGATAAAATACAAATTAAAGAAAACTTAGCTAATCCAGAAGATAGAAAAGGCTGTTGACACAGATAATGTAAAACAATAACTAAATAAGACACAGAAAGTGAGTTTGAACTTCCAGACTGGGGGATCGGACAGGACAGGAAATGCAAATCTCATGTTGAAAACCTGATAAATTCATGTTCTTACCAAGCTTTCAGCAGTCAGTATTTATAAAATTCTGACATCTGGGCATGGTGGTTGTACCTTTTTCAGTATTAGCAAGATTCAACCATGACAGATGGCTACTGCCAAAGCACAGAAAACCTTTGTTAAGAAAATATTTTTTTTTTTCCTCTCTTATTACTTAAGTCCTGTGGCATTGAATGTAGAATTTAATGGAGGCAGGGGCAGCAATTTATTTCCTTAGAAAAATAAGGCAATTTCCCAATAATTCAAACTGCTTTTTCAGCATAGTAGCACTGTAAAGATTCAAATTTTATTGTTGATCTAGATTTAATTACAATATTCATCCTTTACTGGTTTACTCTGCCTGTTTTACCAGGTTTAGAACATGTTTATCACAGGTTTGGGAATTTTTTTTAGTTTGAGCACTGCAAGCTTTGCATCACCTACAAAAAATTATTCTTTTTCTTCATCATTAGAAAAAGAAACAATCACAATTTGTTTATTTCTCCTACTATTACTGCAGGTTAACATTTGATAAATATCAGCTCAAATCTGCAGATACCTACTCAGACTTAATATCTGCAAGTAATCTTAGTGGAATTGACAAGTAGGATTTACAGGATAGTCAGTGGCATCGCAGCAATCTTCCTATTGACTTAAAAGAAATTTGGGTCAGTCATCATAAGAAAGACTGGGGACAAGAAGGAGTTCCTCAATCATTTCACATTTCTTACAAATTGTGGGTCAAATACAGTTTTGCAGAAAGGAAAAGTACACCTGTAAATGAAGCTTTCTTTGAAAGGTAGCCTGGGACAACTAATTACTCATTTGAAATTCTGCTTTTCAGCATGGTATTGCATTGTACGTGGTCTATTAGTATCTGGAATACAGTTCTAACAGCTGTTGTTGCTGTTATAATTGAGGCTAGAGTGGCTACCCATTCCTACTTTCAGCACCGCCTGCCTTTTTTATTCAGTGGTGACCACGTAACAGCCCTGATTCAACTACAGTAAATTCTTACATAGGAGTGTCATGTGAAGAAACAATTTAATGGGGTTTTGCCTCTTTATAGAAGAAAAGGGATAATGAACATCATGCAGCTGCCGCCTTCTCCTCATGGCACTTTTCCTTACTGAGGATCCAGCACATGCAGCACCACAACTATCAGCCTGCTTGCATTGCCGGCGCTCAGCATATTCGCCCACGAAACAACCCTGGGCTGAGATAGAAGCTTCACTGAGCAGCCCTGAGCAATCTCTTGGCTGCTGGAAAAGAGCCACATCCAGCCTGTGCCATCTCAGAGCAAAATACTCATTCTGGAGAGGAACCTCGTCTTCTTCTTTGACATGTCCAATTGTCTGCTGATCCTTGAAGAAGCTGGTATTGATTCAACCCGCTGTCTGTCAGCCCAACATCCAGCTTCTCCGTCCTAAGCAAGCAGAAACAGAAACGAGGCAAAGGCTAACTACACACTCAGCGTAAGTTATAGCCTGAAAACTGTCAGTTGTGGATGTAGGCTTCAAGGTATAATGGGAACAGCTACAGCACTGACTATGATTGATCGGCTGCTGTCAATACTATTCCCATCTGCTGGGATCTCTCTGCAGCATTTGGCAGTCTCAACTATGAGCTCTAGCGGTGCCAGCTGAAAGTAGGGCTCAAGAAGCTCACTAAAACTGTTTAAATCTATCCTGAAGAATAAAAGGAGATTTAACCTCTCTTTGTGATGTCTCCCAACATCTACTTTTACGCTTTTCATATTCAACATTTACTTACAACTACTAACTAAACAATCAAGTTGATAGAAAAGCAAAGGAAAACATTCTGAAAGGTTTGCAGAGAGGGAGATCCACATCCACAGAGGTAAATTCAAGTGCCTATCTTGTTTTCTTTACGGACACTAAGCTTTCTCATAGTAGCATTCCTAAGCAATCAAGTAGTTCTGTGAGGTTAGGAGACTGCATCCTATTGATTTTTCCTTTCCTATAAATGCCTCTACCACTTCCATGTGGACAAAAGCAATGAAATAACCCAGACTTCAGCTAGTAAGGAATATTCAGCATTAACCTTCAGCAAAACAGCATCCTAGGATTGTATAAAACCATTTTTCTGCTTTCTTCATTGGCTTTCCAGAACGTACCAAATGAGGTTCAAAGTCTTGCACTACCTCTTTAAGGCTTCACCCCTTTAAGCCTGCTACAGGCCGACTACATGGTTGACAATTCTGTGCTGCTGGCATAATGTGCTTTTCTATTCTAAGTGTATAGCTCTCCTGTTTCAGACAAGCATCTTTCTCAAGGGACTGGATGATGAAGGGCTATAGACTGAACTCGCATGGAAACTAAGGTCTGTCACAAAACTCAGCAGCTTCTGCTGCTTGGATGTCTCTTTCTTTAATGCAAATAGCGGTTGACTTGCATAGCAGAAGAAAGTCTCCAAAAGTGTCCCACCCAACATAAACATACCACTGCACATGTTATTCTTTTCCCAGAGAGAACACGCGAGAAAAAATAATCTCAATATGACAGATGTTAAGTATGCTGCTTAATACACTCCTGAAAAAATGCTGGACCTTTTTGGTAGTGAGACTGGTATAAAGGATGGGATAGAATAGAATAGAATAGAATAGAATAGAATAGAATAGAATAGATCAGACCACCCTCTAGCCGAGGAACTTGGTAGTTAAGGTAGTTCACTTCAACGGCTTTGCAATATCAGTGCAGACATTGATCTTTACCACCTGGTCTTTAGTGTGAAAATGAGAGCACCTGTACTCACCAGAAGAATCCTAATTCTGTACTGCCTTACAGTCATGAATGCAAAGCGGGTATGGATGTCATGGTGATGCTGTTTTTTTCACAGCCTTGGAACTCTCTTTAATAAAGTGGAACCGATTGCACAAAGGGAAAGGCAATGAAGATCCAGATCTCAGTAGTGCTGGGAAATATGATTTTGTCATCTTGGTTACATAAAGCAGTTGTAAGTTTTCCTTTGCCTGTCAGTTCAGGTAGGTTCTGTGACTCAGTTGTTTTACTAGAATAGCAAAAAGAATATGGGCTGGTGTTTAACCATTTGCACAGGTAAAGAAACTTCCCGTTAAAGTATAACCAAACAGTTGCATCACAACACTTTGTTACCTAAATGCAAAATTATGAATCTAGTGCTGGTTTCAATCTATGTCCCTGTAGCTGTTGTGAAGACTGCATAAAACCAGATTTATTATTGGGTTCAAACCCTAAAGGATTGGAAATCTGCGACAGCTTAGGATTCTCCAATTTTTGTTTAGCTGCATTTCAGCTTAAAGTTGTAATGAGTTTTACTCACTGCATAAAGAAAACATTTGAACTGTTGTATTACTTTGGCCTTTGCTTTTAATTCTTTACAAAATTAGAGGGTGTGCCTTTCACATAACTCAAATTTTACTAGAAGTGGTAAAAGAAATGGTAAATGTTGAAGTTAAACATTGTTAAAAACCAGTAACAATATGTTCTAAATTCAGCCAGTTGCTTTGTTTATCTCATTAGCTGACCATGGCTAACCTGAAATATAGAAGGTCAATACACAGGTTCATCGGCTGTATTACATTATCAGCATTAATAGCAGGTATCCTAATGTAGAAACATTGCACACAGTTATAGGGCGAGTTAAAATACAGTTCCTTTACAAATGTGTAAGAAGTGAGCATGTAGCTGCTGCAGTAAAGCATCACAGGACTCCAGCCAGAGGGTGGAATATGGGACCCCTTCCAAGTCTGATGAAACTCCACTTGGGTCCCAACCACGCAACAAAATGAAACTTGGGTCCATATCGTGTACCTCCACACTTCACTCTCTTTTCAGCGGGAGGGCATTTTAGTGGTCAAGCAGGGACGGAACTGGTGTGCACCCTGCCAGACTTCCCAGTCTGACAGCTGGGGCACCAGGATGCCAGGGAACACTACGCAGTACAGCAATCTGCATCTCACATAGCTATAAAGACTGATGAGTCCTATAAAAAGCTCGGTTCATCTTTAAGGGCCATTATCATTAACAGTCACTGACATTTTTAAGCAATATAAGAAAACTCAGCTGTATTGCCTTCTGAGAGCCCAGCCCTACTCTCTTGCACAGCCAAATTGTCTAGGCATGCTGTAACACACCATGTTGCGTAACTTCTAAGCACTATGCATGCATTACGCTCGATAAATTTTTACTAGATAATGTTAAATTTGTCATTAGAGAAAATGAGTAAAAGAGTTTTGAGATATGAAAGCTCTTCTAAGCAAGCAATTTTGGAGAGTGATTTTGCCTCTTACCAAAATGTGTTAAAATACTCATCAACATACCACAATTAGAGACTGGCATTGCTGATAGGACTTGGACAGCTATAGAAAGCAGAGTTAAACTCTTCCTTATTTATTGGGCTACTTAAACCTTTGACAGTCTGGTATGTGCTAAAATGCATGAGTTTCTTAAAAAGAATTGCAATTACATGGATGCTGTGCAGCCCAGCAGAATTTGACTAGTTTATATCTCACATCACATGTTAAAGGATTTATCAGAGGAATTATTGTAAGGAAAATATCAGTCATATTTCGTTCTCAGGTACATTGGTTCCCCACTGAGCACAGGGCTTACTGGACATCATGTTTTAGAGTTCAGACATTCACACTATGAAATGTTTCCAAACCCAACCTTAGCTCCAGCTGAATGTTCCTTTTTTTTATCATTTCCTTTTTATTTATGATTCACCACATTTATTAAGATAAAAGCTTGCACTGCAGAAACAGTCTAAAGTATACCCCCTACATACAAACTGATCTCCAGATTACTAGCAAAATTGCTGCCTTTGTATACTTATGGGCTGACGTGATAACTGAAAATAACTTCCATTAGCACTATAAAAACTCCAGCTGATACCAAATGAATTTCATTTGATACCAGCAGAGAAAAATATTGGCTACTGAGATATTCTTTGTTCATGGTTATTTACAGTTAGCTAGAATCCATGTACCATTCAGGAATCAGAAGTATCCAGATGTTTTTCTTTACACCAGGTTCTTAAACACAAGCTTTTCCCTCTATGACTACCTAACATTCATATATTTATATGAAATACTTCTCTCTTAGTTGATATGGCTTCCCTGTCTTTGAGTCATTCCAAAAAACATTTATTGCAAAGGGGCTATAGGAGCTTGACTACCACCTAGTTTGATTTCATCTTACTTCCACAGAATTTGCTGAAAAGATTGCTCTTTAGATTCATGGAAGGCAGAGGTAGCCAGTGTTACAGGCTATGGTGAAATTATTTTTTCCTTGATATCTTGCCAAACCGTATTGCATGTGCAGAACCAGGGCACTTTTGTATCAAGGTGAGACCAAGATGCCGTGCAAATATTTAATGTCACTGCATCCCTAAGTCAACCACTGTGTACATTACCTGCTGAAGGGCAAGTCACAGAGATTATGTTAGAGCATGTCAACTCATCAGCAAAAGAGAGTATCTTGGTGGGTAGTTTGAATGCTCTGGTGGTGTTGGATATTTCCAGTTGCTTTCTTTCAAAGCACAGGGATGCTTTTTGGTGGAATTGAAAATACCACTGTGAAACAATGCTGCTTACATCCAGCTGCAGATTACTCTGTTTGTCCTTGCTGTGCAATTACTGACTCAGGGTCTACAAATAAAAAAATCAAAAAACAAACCAAAACCAAAAAAAACCCAAACCCACCGTAATCCAAAGCCATAGTTAAAATTTGTTGGCTATTTCTTTATGCAATAATAAGGTCATAAAAGGAGAGATCAGTGGATTGCTTAGATGTAAGGTTCTTGTTTGCTGAATGGATACTTTAAAAATAGTTCTTTTTTAGTAGTTCAGTAAGTGCTTCTTGGTTTCATTCTTAAATTTATGTATAATTAAGAACTGTATTTCTACAGAGACCCTTTACATAGGGTTCATTTTGTCTAACAGTCCTGTGCTTCTGTACTTCATATTTTCTATGTTTTTACATATTTTCCAAGGTTTTCATTTTTCTGTTTTATTTTGTCTATCTATAACTAGTAAAAAGCAGGCTTCAAATGTAACTAAATTATTTAAGTCTTCCTTAAAGTCAGAGAAGAAATAAAGACACTTTCAGATAGAAGCTTATCGCCTGTAAAGGTAGGTTCCTAAGACATAGGGGATATGGAGTCGTCTAGAAGGTATGACTTTGCTGCGTACAACATGAGTCTAAATGATTAGTTCTTAGCAGACATCTGACTTTTCTATGGCTCCTGGTGGATGAGATAAATTCCACATGTGACACAGTTTGTTTCATGCTTTTTACCAACAGCTGCAGGGATATTTAAAATTGTATCCTTTAAGTTTACTCGCCCACATGTAAACATGTGTCATGGATTGGTATTTATGGAAGTCTCTGCTAGTTCCTTATGATTTAGCGTTCCTGTTTACAGATCCAGCAGATCCTAAATTGTGGATTTTTTGTTTCTTCTTGTCTTTTTTGTAGTTTTCTTGAAAAGAATGCTAGACACAGAACCATATTTAGGTCACACTTAACCCCAGCAATGTGAAGCCTTGTTTCCAGAGCGTGTTCTCAATTGTTGCTTCCCCTGAAATGAGCAAGGTTTGAATGTATTCTAATTTTCTGAAAATCAAGCCAGCAAATTTGTCTTTTGGACTTTTTGGACTTTCATACTCACTTTTAGGTATCTAGCTCTGAATAAGCTTGGTCCTGCTTCTGGAGGCTGCTGAGGACACAGCAGAAATTTTGTAGCATGGCTGTGGTCTTCACAGGTGGAGGGCAAGGGTATGTCTCTGCTGTGGGATGGAATACAGAGATCTTCAGTCAAGCTCTAGGCAGACTATTACATCCATATGACAACCCAGCACCAATATCACTTAGGTCCCAAGAAGGATGCACAGCCAGGCCCAGCTAGCACCGAGACCCTTGGCCATCGCAGTGCTGGGGTGTGGAAGTATCTCAGCTGAAGGATTTGTTCACCACACCGCAGTGAGCTGTGCAAATATGCCCTTAGATGCTCAAATGCATTTCTGGTTCTAAGCCAATTTCTGCTATTTCCAACTTAAATGTACTGGGTGTTACTAGGTACTACTCATCACAAGTAAGGATACTAGGATTATGTTCCCTGGTAGGCTTCACTAAACAAGTGCAGAAGGGGAAATCTCAATCATTAGAAAAGGTCACTTTGCTGGAAAAATATACTGAAACATCAGCTAATTTCATACGTGTATGTCCAGCACTCCTTACTATTTTAGGAAAAATATATTTGAGATAAAATCGTAAACTCATACAACTATATCAACATTTTTAACTCAGCATTTACAAATGTTACCTTGAGTACATTAGATGATAGACAGCTTCCCATTGCCTTTGTTTAAACTCTTCCTGAAGGAGTTTTCAAAACATTTTCATCTGTCTCCTGCATTGGGAGACTTTTCCAAAAAGAGTTTTTCCCGTGGCTCTTACCATAAAATCTTCATAGCTGTTTAAGTATTTGTGGTTTGGCTTTGTTTTGGGGTTATAGGATAATCTTTCCAGTATAAACTTCTTGACCACCCATAAATAACAGATGGATTGTTTGTACCAAACTCAGAAAATAAACAAATTCTACCATTTCTTTACTTTTAGGAATATTGTTAGAATATTTATTTCTCCAGTCCCCAGACTTCCCAGTTAGATCTACCAAGGCAAATACTTGCTCTGGACCTTTCTGCTGAAACATCTTCTGCATGTAGTTTGAATGTTCAAAAGGAGTTGGATATCTTTTTCTTTCCTGAAAAAAAAAAAAAAAAAAAGACTAACACAGTGCAACAAATGAAAGTAGGCAGCTCAAATATTTGCAGGTTTTTAGGTTTTGTTCAGCTGGTATGATTTAAGAAATGAGATTTTGTTTTGGTTAGTAAGCAACTCAGTAGCATCTGCTAACTCGTAGAGCTCTAACTACTAGAGATTGTCTATAATGCATTTCTAATAATGACAACTTAAGACATTGGAACCTGTATTGTTGTCATTGTTGTCATATTGTTGTCCAGGGAACTGGAGCCAGTGAGTTTTTCCTCTTAGAGTCTTATGATAGAAAACTGTGATAACAAAAAGGGAATGAATAGAGCATCAATGCAGCTAGCACTGGTGAAATAAAGAACTGGTTTTGAGAATAATGTGATGAAGTCCAAAGAGTAGAACAAGGCAGAACTATCTTAGTCTTGAAGATAAAAGTAAGGAAGTTTAAATTTATTGGTCGACTTTAGCATTGAAAACAGCCCTTGTAAAGAAGAGGTGAGGCATAAGTCATAATTAAGGGTATATAATCTTTGGTTTACACATAAACATAAATGTGGGATGGTTTTCATGATCACAAAGGTGGAATGAGATTCATCCCTGACACATACTTTCTCCAGAGTCTGTCAATGTTTCTGTTGGCAAATTCTCCGTATGGGGCCACTCAAAGTGCCTGGTATCAAGGTCCATTCAGCTGACAACTGGCCAATTTTCAAAGGTAACGACAATGGAGAAGTAGGGATGCATATTGCCTGTAAGGCAGCTTAAGCTATACTTACTGTCAAATAACTGTTTTGTTTCTATGGAAAAAACAGAATGTGAGTCTTTTAAGCTCAGATCAGATTGACAGATTGGAAACATAATGCTGAAAGATTGCTTACCCTGCAGCTGAGCCTGTATTTTTAAAATGAGGTTATGCACCAAAAAGTGACTGAATAAATGGCCCAATTTTTGTTTTATTATTTATTTGGATTTATGAGTATATAAAAAGTGGGTAAACTGTGTTTTGACATTTTAAAACCCCTACAAATCAAACTACAAAGGGAAAACCAGCAGCAAATACCATTAGGTACCAGAAAGTGGTAAGGAGGCAATCCTCATAAAAGATTACAGAGTATCTTATTTTCTGGCTTTTCCAGCCTGAATCACTCTTGAAACCTGAGGAAAAATCATTAGTTCTGTGGCATACTATGAGGGTAAGACTAGTTTCTTATGGACCTAGAGTACCTTCACAGTTGCTCTGCTTTCCTGCCTTTGCTAGTGTCTTTGCTGAGAGAGGCTGTAGCAGCGGTTTCCACATTTCTCTGTCAATACCAAAACAGCTAATGCTGATTTTGCTCACTATTAAAATTCCATTTGGATCTTGCTAGACAAGCCAGCATCTTTCTAACTTCTGCAGCCACAGCAAGACAAACATCACCAAACACAGCAGGTGATGCTGGAAATTAATTACTCATTCTGTTGAAGATGGACATGCCGCAGGGGACGTGAGCTCCTGCTCACATGCTTGCTTTGGTTCCACAGTGTTAACAGTATAACACACTGTTGGTTAACAAGAAAAGGCAGGAGGTATGGACAGCCTGAAAAAGCCTCATTTCTTACCACCACCACCACTCTCCAGAGAATTATCTTCTCTACCACAAAACCTAATCAACACTCGAAGATAACTACACAGGTCTCTAAGAGAGATTCAAATTAATTAGAATTTTATGGATTACCAACTTCAGTTATGGGCATTCTTCATTTACCAGGAAAATAGAGATCTCAACCTTGTACAGAGTAACATCTCCTGTCTAGGTCCTTCCTCAATCCAGATTTCTCTGTACCAACATAGAGTACCACTGTGATGACCAGGAGAGATGTCATTCACAGAAACAATCATTTGGCATCCAAAAACTCTTGTTTTATGAATACCTAAGGGCCATTTTCATACTGCTTGTTATAGATGTCCAAATTAATCATCCTGGCAACTGGCAATGATATCTAAGTTCAAGAGGCCAATGAGCGATTCAGATAGAAAAGCATCCAGGGCTACCGAGGTCAGTTCCTCAGGTGACCAACGAAGACAATGGTTTTGATGCCTGTTGGACATTTGAAGTTGTCGATTCATGTAAGTTCATCGTTGTTTCTCTCTCCTGCCCATATAAGCAGGAGCTAGGGTCTCCCAGTCATGGATGACGTGTATATCTCCTCCACCTATTGAACTTTGCCTAAGAGCAATGACACCGGTTGTGAAGATCATTATTTAATTTTGACTGCCTACAGATTAGATAGGTAGACTAGGATAACCATCTAATCAGTGGAGGGGACAGACACCTTCTCACTTATCTCAGGCATTTTCAGTATCTATCTTACCTGAGATGAATACAATTCTGGAAGTGTCCATCTCTCTCTCTCCAGAAACTATGAAGAGACACAACTAGTTTAGTCCACACCTTATCCTTGGACAGATAAGACGACTTTACCATGACCCCAGCCCTATTAAATTAACAACTCTAGCAAGCCAGTTTATTTACTCAGACAGTTGGTAGACGTTCTTGTTCTCATGCCAGGATTAAATTGCTATAATATCAATACACTGGAACAGGCTTCTCTAGTTTTTGGTTCTAGATACTTCTTGTTTTAATCTATTCAGTTATTGATTGGTGGATGTTCACAAGGGGCCACCAAAGTCAAGGAAAAGTCAAATTCACAGCCTTGTATCAAGTCTTGCACAGCTGTGCCTTACACTGTCTACATACAGTAAAACTTCAGTCACACATATAGTCTCAGTTTTACCATATCCCAATTCAAGTGCTAATGAATGCAGAAGATATTATTTAGCTGGTCAAAAAAAAATGCTTACATCTATTCTTGCTTCTGAGAGCCTCCCATTTAGGGTGAGCTCTATAAACTGGCAAGTTCTGTAATACACATATCACTTTAAGCTCATGCTCTTTGCAGTGGAAGAAAGAGAGAAATAACATAAAGAAATAGCCACATAGCAAGTAATACCATGGATCTATAGGATATGTGTGTTCAGGTACTATATTTGGGCATGAAAACTCCAGAACTATTTACTGGACTTCAAAAATAGTCCAAAAATAAAGTTGCTATTTATTTGATTTAGCTTTCCTGCTCGGGAAAACATCCTTTACTTATGCCATGAAATCTGGGCTTACTCAGGGTTCAACAGCATTTCCTCAGGATGGTAGTCCCACGGAGATTAGAAAAATCCCATTGCATTTGCTGAAGTTTGTAAAACAATTTGTAGGGTAAGTAACTTTTCTAAAATTTTGGTTATTGTTTTAAATTTCATATGACGTAAATATCCATTTTACCTCCTTGTCTTGCTGCATTCACTTTTCTGGTTGTCTGGAGTTGTCTTTTGAGGAAATCTCTTCGTCTCTTCTCTTTTTCACATCTACTACTTCCTGCCATTGGGGTTCTGCTCTTCAGCCTTCCTTGAAGTACAGCCAGCCTCTGCCATCTTCCATATTCTACTTGCTCATCCCAGTCCCCTCCCCTGTTTTTGCCCTTTCCAAGCCACCAACGCTACTCTTTGCTCAGAGTGTCCTCCTGAAACAGGAAGGCAGTGTGGTAATACAACTGTAAAATCTAAAAATAAGTGTCTAGTTTAAATCAGAGTCAACTCACCACCTCTCTCCATCACTTTCTCTACTTGTAGGCTATTTTGCCCTGAACACAAAAAAAAAAATGGATCCTTATGGAACAATATGGTCTCTGCATATTATTTGGGAAGTCCCTGACTTCAGTCCCACAACAACAGTTCCTGCACTCGCACAGACAGGCAACATAACACCTGTGCTCCTTGTTGATGCAACAGAGAAAAAGAACATGATTTTCCGCAGTCTGACTTATTTTTGGTGCCTGACTTAGAAGTAGCTGAGGCTCCTAGTGTTCAGTGAAAGGGGATGCTCTTTCTACCCGACATAGCTGTCAAAACACTCGGAAAGCACATCTCATGCATTTCTTATGTAAGGAAATAAAGCACTTGAAATCCATTTCTGGTAAATATTTAATGCTTCCATTGAGACTACAGGAAAACAACAGGAATATTGAGCTTCTCTATCAGGTCACAGCTGTGTCCGCCTGTGCCCCTCCTGAGAAGAAGCACCTACCCGTGCTGCCCTGGGATGATCTGAGCAATGGTTGGCCATTTTACAGCCAGGGATGCAGCAGACACAGAGCTAAAGGAACCAGGACAATGTCAGCACCAAGTTACCTCCTCACCAGCCTTCTCTGTCTGCCCCAGCAACGGCTGGAAGGGGCATACCCTCGGCTGAGCTTGCCTTGGCCCTTTCAATCATTCTTTTTGAGTTTCTCCCACTCTGGATGAGTGCTCCAGCTGCCAGACCCCTCTGCATGAGATGAGAGATGTTCTGACCCAGGTCAAGCTCCAGCTTTCTGTCTTTCTGCAGGAATTTAAGCAAGTACCTGGCCAAAAACTAGAAGCTGCATAGCTTTAGAAAAAAGGTAGGTACTCATCTCCCAAAAAATAGTCATTTTAGGGTGAATCTTCACAGGCAATTACTAACAAGCACCAGAGGGGCTTTCAAATTAGGTAGGGAGGTAGCTAGAGAGCTGAGGTACATGAAAAAGTGTCAAGCAATCCTGCAAAGTGAGGGGACCAGGTTGCTGTCTCCCCCTAGGATAGGTTTTAATCACTGCTAGTAAGTATTGTTTCCTCCAAGGTCAAAAATGCCAGGATAGAGTTTTATTCATGCCTGCCTCTCACATCAAACATGAACATATCTGCATATCATTTTCAAACACAGGGCAGGTCCTGACCCCTTGACTGATTGCTGATTGCTGTGACTTTTGTGAAACATCATGGACTCAGGTACTGAGGGGGAAATAGGCTTTTTGGAAGAAGAAGGGTGAGTGATGTTGCTGGTAGACAGAAAACATCATTTTCCTAAAAACCCTTTGCCCCGGCCCCAAGGCTGGTTAATGGACACATTTGCAGCACACCACAAATGTTTCCTTAACCCTAGCATATTGATGTGCAAACATTTCTTGAACAGCTGGAAAAATGTGTTTACTTTGCAATGTGAGGATATTAAAATCCGTGTGCACCAACATAAAGTGTACTTAAGCCCACAAGTTGCAGAAATAGGATCTGCAAGCCGGTAACAGCATATTTAGAAGCTAGATATTGTAGCAAACAAACTTTTTCCTTTCTGCACAAGTTCCTTTTTTGTTTGTATGTTAGTTGCTTTTGTTTCTAAGTTGGAAAAAGGCTAATCTTCTCTAATAAAACCCCATTAGCACTGTACGATATACAACAGTGCAGCACCCTGGCTCTGCTACAGCACGACGCCAAATGAAGCCACGATGGAATTAAGTTCTTCCATATAGAGAGAAGCATACATGCGTTGTTCACTGTCCTACGCCCAAAATTCGCATGGGGAGAGAAGGCACTTCTCACCATGCGGAAACTGTTAAGAGGATGTGAAAACAAATGTTTTTAATTGAAATTGTCATTGCTGAGCCAGACTGCTGTCTGGGGTATCTTGCTGAAAAGTGACAGCAGCAGCAGGGAAACAATGTAAGAGATTGTAAAACCGGTTTCCATTCTGCACTAATTCAGGGACCACATATGGAATGCTATCGTGTTGCTTATTTTAAGACCTAACAGTAAGGGTGGAAAGGCTCTCGGTGGTGGAAGGCTGAGAGTTGGGGAGGAAGCACAATCCGGGTCAGACACTGGAGACCTGCGCCCCTCCGCCACGGACCTGCTGTGTAGCCTCGTGACACTCACTTCATCCTCCCTGCCTGCGCCATCATTCTGTCATCGTTCTGTCTCTTGACACCACCATTTCACTGGGGACAGGGACAATCTTTTGTAACGCATCCTTAAGTACCAATGCAATAACACTGTGAATAATAACAAATAATAGATTGCACCGCTACACTGGCTGTGGAAGGTCTCGCTTCCCCCCAGTCCAGCTCTCCAAATCCACAGCAAGAGAGTTAACAGAGACTTTTTTACTCGGTGAATTCCTGGAAGCCTGGGCGCTGTGCACGTACGTGTGTTATCACCCAGCGCACACCCCAGCAAAGTGCGTCTCCAGCGGGTCAGCGCCCAGGCGCAGAGACAAGCTGCCCTCTTTAGCTCACCCAGAGAAGACCAAAGCTGTGACACGCCAGCCCTACCTCTGTTTCTCACAGGAATATTTATAGCCAAACCATGTTCTGTAAGAACAGGTATCTAAAGCTCATCCTGGTATCTGGATGTCGAGCACAAAGCTGAGAGCTGATGCGTGTGTGCCTGCTCCCCAGCAGTTCCCTTTCAGCTCCTGCTTCAGGCTTTAAAGCACCCATGAAAAGCAATGTCATCTAGTTTTCTTCTATTTTCACACAAATGTAGCCAGCAAAGTGTGAATCCCAAGACGAGAATCATTTTGATTTTCCACTTCTGTGAATGAGACAGAAGGGCTTTACCTCGTTCATGGGAGGCAGGGAAAGCAACTCTTGCTAAGGCAGACTGACTTTTCTGAACCCAGAAGACAAGAGTATTGCCAATTCTGTCTTTAATGGTCTCAGTTACATGAATAAACCCGGTAATATATTCAGGCAGGGCAAAACTGTCTGCAAAAAGATTCTACATCAGTTCACAGCATGAACAAACTACAAGAAAGCCTTTTCTGTTTCAGACAAAGTGGAACCAAAATCAAAGAATTAGTGCAATTTTATATTCCAATACAGAGAATTATATAATGCTCACGCTACCACTGAATCCATAAATAGCTTTACTCCTCCTGCGTGCTCTCGCCTCCCTAGTTCTTGAAATATTAAACCCTTTTTGATAGCATCCTTCGGATTCTCGGTTTCAACAGTGCATGAGCAAGTCAAGTTTGCATATATGTGTAATGTAACATTCATGCGAGGCACCTCTTCATTTTGCATATATGCATCTTTGATATGGAAATGGGAATGCTTTGGACATGTAACATTCTGCAGACCATTCTGGACCACTGCATCTTCCTCCCGGGATGGGGAAGCACATTTCACTGCCCGGCTCAAGGTGTGCGCTCTGGGCATGCTGCACGCTGCAGTTTGCAACCAAAACCCAAGTAAACACCTATGCTGTCCCTGTACCTGGTTTCTACAAGAAGGAAAGCTGACCCCCTGAAAATAGAAAGGGTCACACGCAGCTTTCCCAGTGTGAGTGACTGGGGAAGCAGGACAGGATACAGCTCAGCCTTGCACTGCTGTTTAAACATATCCAGGGTCTGTTCAGCATTGCTCCCCAAAACAAGGACTAGACTTGGTCCCCCCAAGCAGTGTCTTCTATCTTTGTCCCTCAAGTCACATTTTAAGCACATATGCCCCCGCCTCCTGAGGATGCTTCCAATTCCAATTCAAAAGCCATCTCCCTTTGGCACAGATTTGCGTCTCCACACTTTTGTGATGGAAAATTATGAGCTGAAATAAATAATCATGAGCTTGTGGTAGCAGAAAGAATGATGTCCCCTAAAGGAAGGAATCCTCAGCAATTTCAGTTGTCTGCATAATTAATTTTTTTGTGTCCCTCATTTGGAGTCTCTGTCACACTTTGCAAATCCACACCAGGGCATTGCAGCTATTGCTTTAGGGCACAAGCCATTTATATTCTCCGAGTCCCATTTTGGAAGCCTCAATCCCACTGAGTAGATATTATACATTCAAGGAATCTCACTGATACCAAAATGACTAACCGTGTGAGTGCAACTCACAGCATCAATAAGCTACGTGACCTACTAGATAAATTAGCATTGCTTTGCAAATGCATTGCAAAGTAATGCAAAGGCTGCGTATTACTTTGCAGAAGGAATGGGTTGAATCACCTGAGACCCTTGCCTTACAGCTGGCTGAAGTGGGGGAGGAGGGGTTGGGTTGGGTTGGATTTTTCCTAAAAGATTTCCACGGTTCAAACAGAAAACATGAACTTGTTGGGGAATGCAAAACAAAGGTCTGAGTGCAGGAAGCTGGACTGAGTAATCACAAGACAAGTAAATGCCAAGTAGATGTGATCTTCACAGAGTTTGTGTCATTCCTCCAGTTCATATGCATATTATTGTTAATATTAATCTCAGTGTAAAACTCAGCACCAGACATGAAATGTTAAGCATGCCGTGAAAATGGTAGGTTTTGCATACGTTGTTAAAACATCAGTCAAATTCAAATGCACGTCTAAAGACACCTTTCAGCTTTTGCCCCTGCTTCCACAAGTGTCTGTAGTATCTTAATTATTCACATATTCACATTATGCTATTCCCTACTCTCTAACTGCAAATGCAGAGTTCATAGGCTGACACCTTTTTCATTACTTGTATCCACTTCAGAAACAGCTCAAATTATTTTCAACTGTATTTTCTATGACCTAAATGACTTTGTGAGTTCATATCTATAAAGTGCGTCATTTTTGCCGTGACTATCGCATGATACCTCTCATCTTTTTCTGTAGCATCTGTTCTACATAAAGCATGAAAAAATTATTTTTGTTTTGTTTTCACTTGATTTGTTTTGTATTGTTGCTTCCATTTTTTTAAGTCAAAACACGCAATGTGCATTTTGACCAGGGCGATAAGTGCTCTCGCTGGCCTTCCTCTGAAACAAGCTTTGTTAACCTAGAGTCTTCTCTGAATTTAATTTTAGTTTCCCTAAAGCTGCTGCTATGCCATGCCTCCTTTTAGACTGACCTCACTGAACACAGCTGCCACTTCTTATGCATTACCCTCTACTAGAGCTCAAACTTATTTAAACAATGGAAAGAATTGACTGCCTCTACCTTTCTTCCCTTGAGATGACTCTCTGCTCCATAATTACGAATAATCCCCCTAAGATGGCTGATGTGGTTGGGTTAGCAACTAAACTATTCAAGGGAAGATAACCTGGGCTGATTTAAAAAACATAATAGTTTAATAGATTTTAAGGCCATAGGGGCTGCTGTGATTATATGGGTTAAATTCCTACAAAACAGTAGGCTAATTCCTGACTGAGTTAAATAATATATTTTTGAAAGCAATTCAGTTTTGAATTAAAGATATATCCCTTGGCAAATCGCTCCAATGATTAATTACCTTTCTTATTTAAAACTGTGAACCCGCCTTGAAATGTC
Organism: Astur gentilis; assembly: GCF_929443795.1. Classification (NCBI taxonomy): domain Eukaryota; kingdom Metazoa; phylum Chordata; class Aves; order Accipitriformes; family Accipitridae; genus Astur; species Astur gentilis. The sequence continues at coordinate 4,006,204 of NC_064892.1, forward strand.
AAGCTTCACTTGGTAGTCCGAACACATACGCGAGCTCTTGCTTTTTCCACGGGGTTAATGACTTCTCTAGTGTCAGGTACTCCCACCCTCTCTGGGGGTGTTCAAAGGCTGCTCTCAGCTCAGCTCAGGATCTTCTCTTTTTGTTTTTTTTTTTGACAGGCTAAAGGGGCTGCTTCCACAAGACCCTTATAGCAGAGTATATTTTCCATACTTGTAGTCGTTCTTGTTCCTTTCTAAAATCCCTTTAGATTTGTAAAATCATCCTTTCTAAAATGTCTCTGGTTTTCATCATATCTTTTTTTTTCCCCCCCTTTTAAGGCTGGTACTAGCATGGGGCACAGTATTCTGCAAACGATCCTGCTGGTGCTATACAGGGGGCAATACAACCTCCTGCTCCTGCCTGGCACCCTGCTTTTCGATAGAAGATTTTAAGGCTCCTTTTCCTGCTTTCTGTCATGCTCCAACACATGCACATATAGAAAAGACCCAGCAAACAAAATGCATTTATTTTGCATCCAGACTTGCTGCTGTAATACCCCTTGGGTACGACAGCTTGCTTTCTGCCTCGTCTCCTCGGTGGGTGAGGATTCCCGGTCAGGCTGAGAGCTGAGGAGAGGAGATAAAAGCAGTGATAGGAACCAGAACGGTGAGGAACAGAGCCTTCTCCCCAGCAAGGCATCGCAGCCGTGCTTCTCCGGCCACGCGCGTGTCCTGATGCCGAGAGGAATAGTGGCAGCACTGCTAGACCTGACGTACAGAGCTGCTCAGCAGCATAAGTCACCCAAAACCCAATTGCCATGGTGCTGAACAGCCAGGTCTGAGTATTGGGCTTTTCTGGTTTAAATGACAGCAGTTTGTGTTGTTCGGAGTCAGACTCTCCCACCGAACACTCCCCCAATTCACGAGCAGGTCCACCGCTGTGCCTTTGGTCCTCTTCAAAGTCTCCATCGCCCAAGGCGCGATCCCCTCCTTCTCCATCCATCACGCACGCGCGACCCTCCTGAGAAGCAGTTAGGGATTTGGAAATTGGTGTTGGAACCGGGCACACAAAGCGATGGGCAGCGGGCTCCGTCGGGCTGGCCAAGCGCGGTCACCACACCTGACCTCACCAGGGGAAGGGGCGCAGAGGGGCACCAACCCTTCCTCTTTGGCCGTCCCCTCGGGCTGCACCCAGCACCCTTCTTGTGGAGGATTATTGCCCCTCGGACAGCCTTAAGAGCTATACAGACAATTAGGAGTCTTTCTTGTCACGGTTTCATGTCCAGACTTCAAAGACTCTTTACCTTGCTCTCCTGTAGCAGTCGCTCCTCTGACAGAAATGCTGTACAAGGACATCTGAAGGCTCCAAGTTTCAACTCTCTACTCTGCTATCACTTTCTCCCACTCCTTTTTTCTTTATTTTAGCTGAGCTAACATTTTTCTCCCGAGATGCTCACATCAAAACTGACCAGTTGTTTATTCTTTGCTTCTCTCACTTTTTTTCATACATTTTCTTCACAGCTCCTTATGTCTTTGAGAATAAATATTTGTGTCTTGATGTCCAGCATGAGTTATGAAAATGACAACCCAACCAAATGGCTGTTGGTTCATGTCGAGTCAGCCACACTGCACTGATTCAGTATGCACGCATTGTGTAAACTTAAAAAAATCTCTTATTACATGCATTATAAGACATCACCTTTTTTATTGTCACTCTCTGGAAGGTATGATATGGAAAGTTAAATTTCAGAGGAAACTGAGAACAAATGGCAGTTCAGCAGAGTTTCAGATAAAATTGCCCTGGTTTTATTCCTCTCTTGGTATAACTTGTCAGGATTTGATATCTCTTTTCTTTGTTGTTGTTGGTTTTTTGTATTTATGTTTATAGTATAGTTTTGCACATTACCAATAAAAGACACGCATTAAAAGAAAAAAATGAAGAAGTCAGAATGAACTAGGCAATTATTTCTGCCTCTAACAACTAAATATCAATCTATGTGCCACCTTGCCTTGTGAGCCAATATGGCCCTGACTCAGCAAAGTTCCCAACCACATGCTTAACTGTAAGCCTGCAAACAGTCTCATTGAATTTGTTCAGCCATATGTTCAAGTTTGACTGAATCAAGACCTCTAACAGATGTACACAAGTTTTATTAAAGGCAAAACTGAAGAAAACAAGGTGCCTGGCTTTCTGAATAGTCTGAAAATCAGACAGGAGCATTAGAAAGCTTACTCACATTTGTGAGCTCAACCAAAAAAACATTAACTTTTTCTTCCTAAGCACTCCTCCCCCTTCTTGACCCAGACGTTGCTATCTTGGATTAATGCAAACCCAGGTTCTTACTATTCTGCCTTGGTTTTGCAAAAGCTGCATCAAAAGGTTTTTCAAAATCAAAACTATAGTCAGCATAGTCTGGCTGCTGCAGTGTGTCAAGGGCTGGTAGAAATAAACTTGGTCTCTGCAACTTAGATGCCTTTGATCCCCATCCCCTGCCATTAGCTTTCATTCACAGCCTGTCTCGGGTCACCCCACACTTTTCATAATTAAGTCTCCAAAGGTTTGATTTCAGTAGAGGACTCAAGGCATTCCCTTGTCATTCCTCCTTTATTCACCCCTTTGATAAAATGGGAAGCATCTTCTTCAGCTAGAACCCCATCCAGCTCCACTTTCTAGAAGGAAAGCATAATACGATGTATGGACATTGAGCGTGAAAAAGGACAAGAGAATGGCGATCTTCACTGAAGATGAGTTATCTTTTAAAAAGGTAACTGAATTTTCTTGTTTTGTGGCTCTGGTCCCTAATATGTTACAAGGAAGAATGAGGGCCTAAAATAATAAAGCAAGAACCATGAAATCAGAGCACCAAATTCTGTACTGCTTTATACCCCTGTTCATCTAAGCTGGCCTGACACTGCTTGGGAAGCCAGTTCAGAAAGTGAAGGCCAGGGAGCATTTCATCACTTAAATCTGGAACAGTGGGCTGTATGACTGTGGCATTTTGAACAACCTCTAATTTCATAATTAAAGTTCAAGGGTGGCCAAAATAAAGAAAATTGCATCAATCAGCAGCTGCTAATGGACACCAGTGAGTCTTCCATTTCAGTGAAACTACAACTTCATAAAGATTAATTGTGTTGCAAGGCAGAGGGATACAACTGCATAATTATTGGAAATATTGCCTGAAAATGGTGGAAGCAGAACTTGGAGCATACCGAGAGCGGGGAGAGGCATGAGACTGCTGAACACCACCAGAGATCTCAGGAGAGATCCCCCAGGGAACTGGGGATGCTCATGTTCATGCAATGGATTGAGTTCCTATTCAACTGAGCCGGTGATGTCCAGACAGCCATTCAGCGTCATTTGCAAGGGTTAGATGAATAGCTCTTTGGATGTCTCAGGCTCTGTTGACCAGGTGCATGATTTAGCTGCTTACACTTAGGCATCTGGTATCATTTTGAGGTACTGTGGGATATCCTGTTTGTCACTGAGCAGACTTGCAAGATCCAGTAAGTTGTATGACACACCTGGTACCTGCAGAGAAGTAGCTTGGATACTCTATGGCATCTCAGAAAGGACTAGTCATCTATGCACAGGCAACTAACCTCATCCTAGACCTCCACTGACTATAGCAGGACCCGGTACTCACAGCTCACAAGTAGAGACTGACATAGAGACACCTGAATTTGGGTGTCTATCATCAAGCTGAATCCCTTTCCTGCTGACCCAGTAACCTTCATCTACCATGCCCAAAACACACACCCAGTAAAAGCCTGGTGCTCATTGGCTTTTTCTCACTTTTGCTAGGGCTCTTCAGATGCAGCACGCTCATGAAGTTGCTTGTAGCTCCTTTCACCTTCTGTTTTTCCTCTGTCCTCCAGTCCCCGTGCTCCATCAGTTATTTCAATCTCTTTCCCTCTTCCTTTACCACATCTTTTATCCACTGCTCTCTGTACACAGAATGGCCATCCTCCTTCAGTCCCTGCATCCTGAATCCTGTCACAGTCTTTAGAAATTACCGAGGCTGCCTGGTCTCTGTGACATAGTGATGCGCTCCATCAAGGACCACTGGAGCGAACACCTACCACACTGCTGAGGTCCTTGTATTGCCAGCTGGGTGGTATAAGTCTGACATTCCTCTGATTGAGGAACACCTTCAACCTTAGTCCAGGTTAAGCACTGGTCAAATGCTCTTGTACTAAACAAGGTGCCATAGAAGAAAAAAAGTAGCAGCCAAGATTTCAAAGAATGATGGGATTCAGATATCCCTGCTCGTAACATTTACTGCCAACTAACTCTAGGCACTCCCCGCTCTCTGCACCAGCCAGCTGGTTTTGATGCCATTTGGAGACACTGAACTTGGATATGTTCGAATGGCATGATAGCATGTCGTGAGGGTACCTGAGCAATCTCGGAGCCAAGTATTTTAAGTGTGCATGGCTGTAATTCTCTTCTCAGGTAACTAGACCTGCTGAGAAAAAAAATACACAGGAGCACCGTAATAATGTGTTTAAAAAGTTATATGCAAGTGATGAATGATTCAGGTCTTCCAGGAATTTTCGCCTTCACTGGATATAAAGCTGCTTAAGACTATGTGTAGATTAAGAGGCTGGACCATTTTCTGGTTCTTAGGTACATGTCCCAGCAGTATCCCAACTCCAGAAAGGTCAAGAGCCCTTGATGCATCTCGGTTTCCACAAGAAGGGTATGAATAGCTATGCCTTGGAAAGGAAATACACAGTCCAGACAGCAGTGGGCCAGGATCCTGGGTGCACCCAGCCGGTAATCCAGATTCAGCCTGTGTCTCCTAAACCTTCAGATTGTGCCTGATTTTTAATCCCCGAGATCAAAAGCTCCCGCAGGCAGAGCGCGCACTGCTTTGTGTGCACAGCGCAGAGCAAGCTGTCAGCGCTGAGTAAATAATACATAACAAGTTTTATAACCAGGACTTAAAAGCATCTAACAGTTCTCTCGTGGCAGCTGCATATTTGCTTACTGTGGGAATTGAGTGACATTTGAATGCATGCACCCAGGGTCTGGGGAGCTGTGCCTTCCTTCCCGCCAGCTCCTGGTTCTAGCATCTGATCCATGACATAAGGGTGATATTTGGTTCCAGCTCCAAGCAAATCCCTCTTCAGGGGGATTTCTAGGGGTGTAGGAGAAGCTGCTTTAACAGCTCTGAATATACCAAAGGTACTGCTGTACCATCGTCCTTGGGGCAGCAGCGTCCCTTTGCCAGGTTTGGCTGGCATGGGGAGGGAAGAGGAGGCTTGGCTGTCCCTGAATCCACCTCTCTGGAACTGGGAAGAGTTATAAAAATAAATTAATGTCTTTAAGTAAGGGTGATACGTGCATTTTGAACCATTTCTCATTTGCAGTTCTCACTGACATTATCCATGATATTTTCATTCAAACTGGAGAAAGTAGACAAGGTCAAATAGTTCACCTGGGTGGGTTTTTTTTGTTTTTAAAGGAAAAAAACATTTTTCATAGGAGTACGGACCTGGAAGGAACCTCCCACACCATCAAATCGTGTTTCCTGCTGCTTCTTTCAATCATGTCACTTTAACCCTTCCTTCAGCTGACCGTGCTCTATCTTGAATCTGATGAGACCTCTTGCAGCCCCTGTTCCTACTGGGAAGCAGCTCCAGAGCCTCATTCTTCCTCTGCTTAGAAACCTACTAATTTGCAGGTGTTGTGTAGTGCTACCCTGTTTATATTACTTAGTTCTGCCCTCTGCCTCGTCTTCTGCCTTAGAGAATCCTGTTTCCCTGAGGTACTCCGAGGGAGCAATCAGTCTCTCTTTCATTTAACTAAACAAGCTGAGCCCTAGTTTCATTTTTGTCTCATCTTCAGCAAAATTACTTCCAACCAAAAAATGTCCAAGCAATTCTGCTCCATGCCCCTTGGGAATTTGCACTTGGGAAGGAAAGCCATCTTTGTAGAAAAAGACCATGCCAAGGGTGATAGTTTCATTTCCCTGTCTATGGGAGGGGTATCAACCACCTGAAAACATGATGAAAATGAGGGCTTGTAAGAGTGCAGAAGAGCCAGGGTGCAGGTCCACCCCACGCATTTCTCATTGCGCTTTCTATCCCTTTCCTCTGTGGCTCTCATTTTGACTCTTTCGGCTCATTGCCTGTCTGGAAGTGTCCCCTGCCTTTGGGGTAACTGTGAAGACGGCTCCATGCATTAGTCGATATTCCCATAGAGAATCTCATCATGTACACCAAGCGAGGTGTCTCTGTCTGAAGCCCCAGGAGAACAGTCACTCCGCTTCTCCCCGTATAAAGGTTTATCGGATGCCTGTCTTTTGCACAAGGCTGTGAAATGAGCAGGTTTTTCCTTGCACCTTCTCCATCTACACACAAACCAGTGGGAGTCTTTGTAGGCTTTAGCATGCGATTAGACTAGCATGGAGTATTAGTGCTGTCTTCTGCTGCAGGTTTTAACCTTGTGGTTTTTAACATACAGAGAGAATATATCTCTGGATTTAATGTTCATCATAAGGACATGACAGCCAAAGCTTCCTTCTCCAAGAAAAATACAATTATGACTTATTTTAGAATGCTCTTTTTAATGGGTTGTCACACATATGATCAAACCATAGGAGGTTGTTAAAAATACATGTCGCTCCAGACACTTCAAGCTACGCCATGTTTTCAACAATTCATGTTCTGATTGGAAAGTTACCTTTGCCATGCTCATTATTATCTGCCCATACCTGAATAGGTTTATTTTACATCCTTACCTTGTTGTCTTTAGGTTTGTGTTTCAATTCTCTTGCAATTAAATCTTTCTTTTTTTCTTGGGTCGTTTTTGGTTTGGTTTTTTTTTTTTTTTTTCTCCAGGCAGGTACAGCATAACCGCTAGTGAAAAAAAAAAAAAAAAAAGATCCACTTACTCATAGGTGATAAAAATTCACAGTAAAGTCACAGATGTAGCAGAGTGAGAATTACTGTAGCAGCAGGAACAGAAGATAAAAGAGGATTACATACGATGAAATGTAGTAATTGACTAGAAGTCACTGAAAAATACCAGATGGATGTCACTATTCCATACAGTTCTAATATGCCTGTAGACTTTATTGAGCTTCACTTGAGCTTTGCTTTTAGTATTTTCCTGAGTGTAATTGAGGTTTATTGATATGCTATTATGGGCCAGTTTATATGTGACCATAAAAAAATACAGTTTGAGGCCCCTGTGTAACCAGGAACACTGTACTATTCTGCTTAGCTAAAGACAGTCACATTAATGACTGCAATAAGATAAATTCCTGTTTCCTCCCTTAGACTTTTGCATAGAGCATGAACAGTAAGTGCTTCACGCAGCATTTAAATTGCAGGCGCATTTTCAGTGAGGGATTGCTGCGTAAAGAGATCAGGCATGCAATTTCAGATACTGCCAAAAGAAGCTTATATAGGATTTTGATTCTGGTTTTGTGTATAAAGAAAACAAATCTACATACTATAATGACTTGCCAGAGCCAGTTTGGAGCTCTGCTTAGTTATCAAGAATTTATTTTTCTATTTATTTTAGCACTAAGGGCAGGGGAGGAAGGAAATATTTGAATTTTGCTATTCTTTATCTCCTTCTACCTGGCAGGGGTTGAAATAAAAGGAAGTGAGGGAAAGCTAACTCGGTCTCTCCTGACCGAGTTAGAGAGTCCTGCTACTTTCCCGATTTGGCTGCTGAGGTGGTGCCTCAGTGGCCAGGAATTTGCTATTACCAGGATTAGCTGGTACCTAACGCAAAGGTTTCTGCCTTCCTGGCAAAGGATTAGAGCATCACGCACGGGGAGAAACAATGCCTCACCTGAGAGACCCACTGTGGCTAGATTTTCACAAAGGACTGAAGCGTGGGGGTTTGGGTAGGTGAAACAAACTCTTAAATCTGCGCCTGCCCTTCTGCAATCCTCCGCTGCAAGGTGGGATGCACCATTTTGCCCTATCTCTCCCAAAAACCATTTAGGACAGCGGAGCACCCTAAACAAGGGATTTGCACGGGTCTGTCATCTGGGCAGGGAAGAAGCTAAGCCAGCCGGGAAGCAGAACAGAGCCCAACACGGCACCCCCAAAATACCAAAACGCGGGGAGGTCCCAGGCGCCGGTTCCTGGCTCAGCCAGGAGCTCGGTCCAAGGTCGGGTCGGAGGAAATGCAAATACACAGGTACGTCGCCTGGAGCACAGGAGATCAGCCCGGAGAACCCGAGTGCCGGGATGCTAGATTGGGTTGTCCTGGCTGGCCGGCCAGAGACAAGCCCCTTTTTCGGTTTGGGAGGGCCAGCTGTGAGCCCTCTCCTGAGGGCCAGCTTCCCTGGGAACACTCTCTCCTCATCATCCTCATCCTCACCGTCCATTTGTCCATCCCACATTGCATTTCCAGCTTCTCCACCCGTGGCCTTCCGCACAAGAGTTGCAATGCCAGCTCAGAGGCACGCAAGTTTCACAAAGTGAAATTTCGGGGTGCCAGCACTCCAGGCTGTGCCGCATTGACCCTCAGCGGAGCAGTGGTCCCACAGCCGGCTGGCGAGACGGGGTACGGGCAGGAGTTGGCACCAGCAGGTTTGCTCAGGAGCCAGTGGCCAGGGTGCAGGGCAGGTAGCCTCGAGCATCTGCTGGCCACGCTCTGGGGAGCAGCACTGCAGCGTCGGCACCGCCGGCCACGCCAGCCAAGCCTGCCACAGCTACAGATGCCCATCTCCTTCTGTCCATAATTAATTCCTCTAAACCACTGAATCAGCATCGCTTGCTAGCTCTCCCTTCCTGACGCAGAGGTTTGCCCGCGCGTGGCTTTCATCCCAATGAGCAAAAGGGAGGCGCTTCCCACCCTAACCTGCTTCAAAGGTTTCTTCTTAACGCACTCATTTAGACCGTAAGACGTTATCTCGGCCATTTAACTCACACAGGAAAGAAAGCACGATTGCTTCAGTTTAATTCTCACGTATTGATTTTCTTTTATTCTCGTAAAGACTCTTCCTCCGTTTGAAGCCTGGTAGAGAAGGTGGGAGAACCAAGCAGCGTAGCCCTCCTCTGCCGTGTACGCTACGTCTTCCAAATCCCACGCACCCTTGTTTTCCTTCCCCCCTGCCAGGGCACGTGCATTTCTGACAATTACCACTCTGTTCAGTTTGTCTTTCCCATTTTCTACACCGACTCAGCAGGGTCACTTCGAACTGCATCAAAACCTGTGCCGATGGTTGACTTGACTACTCTGACGAGCTCCTAACGCCCAACATGTCACTGACGAAATCAGGGTGCACCGTGGCTGTGGCCACTGACATTGATTCGCTAATTAAAATTTTGTGCTTATTGTGGAGAGGATGATGTGCCCTGTGTGATGTGTATTTTAATCATCCTTCAGCAAAAACCAGAATCTTTTTGTTGCTTCTTCCCCTTTAAAACATCTTTAATGAGCATTAGGTTATAGCCAGTAAGAGTACAGTAATTCAGTACTTGGTTGTTTTGGGGAATTGAAGTGTGGGAGGCTGTCACACATACTTGCCCTTAAACCTATTTGAATAAAGTTTTATTTATATGATATAAAATAATTATACTGTACTAGGACACATGTAATTTTCATTTATGTAAATGGGATCTTTATAGGAAAAAATGTGTTGTTCTAGCTGTGACATTGTCCAGGCTGTGCATGTTGCCACTGGATACTCTTTGTTGTACAAATGCATCATAGTATATGGACTTTGTTTCCACTACAGATATTTTTGTAGACAATATGATCAGAAATGCCATCATACAAAATGATAAAAAGGAGCTTGTGAGTACATATTTTTAAGTAACGGCTTTCAAAATATTTTTAGCAAATCAAAAATAAATTTTCCTGAAAAAACGATTTTTTAAAAGTTCAGTTGACTGAAATGAAAAACACTGCTTCTGCTTGGAGGTCTTACCCGCTTCTAGAAAATGAAATCAGTGCAATTTTCTAAACAAATTGCATTTAAAATACCTAAAGCCAAATATTCGTCTTAACGAATATGGAAAACAAGTATTTATATTATTCAGATCTTATTTTGTGAGATGTTTTTTAAGAAAATTTCCTGGTGACAGTGAAGCAACCTTGTAAAGTAGTTTGGTGGCATAGAATATATGCTATAGCTTTAGAAGGGGCACTGCTACTTACAGGAAAACTGTGGTGTAAGTCACCTTTGCTCCCTACGATTTACACATTCAACAAAATGTCCACAGCATGGTGTTCCGCTGAACAAATGCTGACCTTGTCTTTTGGTCTCTAGCATCTACTTTTTACACACATAAAACTATTTTCTTATTGTTCCTCTAACTTCAGTTTGCTGTTTAACAGGACACATATCACCTACATATTTGAGAAAGCACCGTTTCAATTGCTGGTAGGAAATTAAAAGCTGCCACAGGAACACATAATAAATAGATTAAACACATAGTTCAACATTTGAAGATGAAACTGTAAACACCAGCAAGCTGTCACCTTGACATTTGCTTACATTCATCTAGAAGCTGATTTAAATATCTTGAACTGTTTGCTCCAGTATAACGCCACTGCCTTTCTCCAGAAAGATACATTCAAAAAAACCTTCCAGAGAGAGAACAGAACAAAAAATATTTGACTAATATGCAGCCCCATTGCAAATATGAAATTATATTCAGCAGAAACGCATGTAAAGATGTAGTTATAAGAACCCGAGCATAACAACAACTCTGGAAATGATAAAGGGCTGAACTGGAGCAACATGAGTACGTCAGATGTTTACTGTCTTGCTACAGAGCATGGGAATAAAAGTATCTTTAGTCAGTTTTCTTGATCCTCCCATATATATCAGTTCCCATGTACTCACACACAACCACACACTGTCTGATAAACTGCGGATCGAGCATTTGGCACCAGCAGTAATTATTCCCCAATGACGGTCCCAGCCGCACCAGGTATTTGCTCGTTAGCATGCTGCCCGACTGCCAAAGGACGGATGAGATAAAAACAGGCACAAGAGAAGAGATAAAAGGAGGTGAATGGGGGGAAAGGCCTTTTAACTGTCTGTCTCTTCTCTCTGAGGATCTTCCTCCCAAACCACCTTAAAAGTCAAGTAGCTGACATACGGGTTGTAGTGCTGGTAGAGATGCAGTACATCTGTCGCAAGTGCAGTTATTTGGTACTTTTCACTTTCTCTTTGCCTTCCATAATGGTGACGAGATGCCAGATTATTTCAAGTATCCCCATAATTACAGCCGAGAAAATGTGCCTTGTTGCTAATAATAGAAATAATTGTTTTTCCAAGTTCTGTATTTTATTTGGAGCCATTTCTCTCAATTTTAATAACATCACATTTTCAGAAATGAATATGATTAGCTTTTTCTTGGCTCAAGTAAAATAAGCAAAATTGTTCTCTCATCGATCAAAAAGTCAGTGAAAAGAAGGCTGATTACAATACGCACATGGTAACATCTAATCTAATATTCCACTTTATGAGGGAGAGAAGACTCAGACATGAAGTTTATATCATAATCATATCAAATAAATAATTTCCTACTGTCTTGTCTGTAGTGCTGCAGCTGAATTGGGATGACAGATCCAGTATTTATGAAGTCTGACAGAGGAGCACAGCTCAAGGGGCTTTGATATACGCTGGCACAAATATGTCCTTTTTATTTTATTTTGCTGCTTGGATCAGACAGAAATTTATCACTCTGATTAGTAAGTATTTATGTCAGCACATTCATAATTCTATAAAGCATTTCTCTTCCAACTTTCCTGGTTTCACAGCTTTGGAGATTTGTAGGGAAACAGGGGAAACCCAGAAGGACACCTGTATTTCATAGCAGACGTGATTTTCAACAAGAACTGTAGGCAAAAAACCCAACTTGCAAGCTAGGAACCACCAGTTAAACAGGTTTGGAGCTCATTTAGGGAAGCTAAGGGACCTTTCTTTCGAAATGTAATCATAAATAGCTCGCTACAGAGTAACACAGTTTTGCCTACATGCCTCACTGTGGGGATAATAGAGGGCCTGCTTCTTTATGGAACTCTCTCTAAGCAATTTTGGGTCTCTATGTAGAAAAAGATAGCTTCAGAGCACTCATTGCTCACAGAAATGTTCGGTCCCCATCCTGAGCACAATCCAATCTTCCAATAAGTATCAGCAGAATGGCACTGCTTGAGAGATATTTACAGTGAGATCATCTAAAGGGTTTCATTCTCCTGATACATGGTGTCATAAACAACCCGCCTGTAAAACATACCATTAGAGCATCAATCCTTGTAATTATAGACAGCAGATGTAGGAGCAATGGAAAAGTGACACTTCCCAGTTCAGGACATACGCATTGTTCCCCCTTGCTTTTAAATCTGCTGTTGGTAAAGCAGAGGCCTCTTATTTTACACCTCATTGCAATTTTGGCCTGCCTGGTATTTCAGCACTGATCAGATCATGTTACTGGGGTAGTACTTGTGCTAAGAAACCTTTCCCTTGGCCTACAATTTGACTAACAGCTTCACAGACTAGAGATGAACTGATGAACAGATATATATTTTCTAACGTTGGCTGCAAAGTGGTCTTTCACTCATGCAGAATAAGTAATTCCACGAGCATCAGATGTGACAAAGCCTCTGTTTCTTGCCACTTGTGACCTCTGATATTATTTTTCTTTGCCAAATTACACAACGACTTTCCATTAACACCACAAATACATGCAATGCCTTCCCACAGAATATATTGGCAGTGATCCTTGGGCTGGCACGTTCAGCGATGCCAATAAGCCAGAGGGATCAGACATAAGCCAGGGGTGAATTTGCAAGTGTTCATACTCCTGCTTCTCATCTACCCAACTGCCTTTTTTTTTTATAAGACTGGTAAAAACATAATTACTTTGGAGACCTCTGCCTCTCTGTCAAAACTGACTGGAAACAGCCACTGAGTTCAAGAGTTATTAAGAGTGAGGAGAGAGACCCACAGGCTGAAGAAGGGATCATCCCAGGCTTGTTTCCCTGGGAAATCAAGATACAAATGTTGAGAGAAAAGTGGGGTTTAGCGCAGTCCGCAGCCTGCGCGAGAAGAGCTGGGAGCGAGCCAGCCTCCCTCCAACAGGGAAAGCTGTCAAGGCTGCTGGGGAAGGCGACGGTGCGGGGGAGATGCCTGGGGTCAGCCAGGAGAAGAACCGCTGGAGTTCCCAAAACAGGATCAGCTATTCGCAGCCGAACTCTGCTTCGCTGCCCCGTCTAATAAAATCCTTCAGGGCTGTTGCTGGCGAGGCAGAGAGGGACTCCAAAACCGTCCGGCTCAGCTCGGCCGCTGGCAGCAGAAGCCCTGGACACCAACCACTCCCAGTAACACGCTCTCCATCCCGAAAGGGAAACGGGACAGGGCTCCCGCGCCATCCTCCTCTTGCTTAGCCATCCCCAAGTGCTCAGTAGCCTTACCGTGGATCTTCAGAATGATTTTTTTCCCTGTGTAGCTTTGCAGACACTGTCCACAGGGCACACCTGGCTGCCTCCTCATAGGCAGGGTTTCTCTTCGTGTGCATTTTGTAGCCTCCAAGAAAGTGTCAGCTCTAAAAAAAGCTTTTCCCTCTCTTAGGGGTCTTAATGGACATCTCTCCCAGGTGGTGCCTCAGGTACCCAGTAAGAGAGAAATTATGTTAAAGCTTTTTTTAGAGAAAACTCAGGAACTTTACTATTTTTGAGACTTCCAGGCTTCATACTGGGTTGGGTTCAACCACCAATGGTTTCCATAGACCTTGCTTTTTAAGAAAGTAAAGCTAAAAATGTAGAAATGTCCTCTGATTTAGATAGTTTTATAGTGACTATCCTGATGCTTCCTACTAAAAGCCTGGCAAATTATCTATCTGATTTCAGACTAAGCCTGTATAACTCAGAATGCATAATCTGCCTGTGTTTTTGTTTCTAATGGCTTGATTTTTAATTTGATATTTTAGGGAAAGATTTTGCAAGGGGGGGAAAATAAAAAGAAAGTATTTCCATGCCTGACTTCTCTTCAAAGTTAATAACACCTGCATTAACAAAGAGTGTGGGATATCTTTGTAGCATGATCCAATAGTTTGAATCTGCTATTTTTCTGCTAATTAAAACCATTAATCCAAAAAGATTATTATGGACAGTAAATCTTTTCTACATAAATATGTTTGTTTGATAATGAATTCCCTGTTACCTGAAAATCTATCCTGTCCTGTTTTGTTTTTCAGCTCAGTACAGCAGCCTGAATGCTACATCCACTTTTTCTAATTAATTGCCTGTACAGAATGCATTTCCCCCTGGTCTTTTAGAAGTGTCTCTGTCAGCTTTGGCCCTTCTGTCTGGATCGAGCCTTTGACGAGGTTGTGTGTTGGCCCCTGACTGTGTACATCACACAGCAAAGGGGAATTGCAGGCAAGATTGAAAACAGCACATTTTTGAATCACACATGTCACAGCCCCAGTTAGAAGTAAAGTAGGGGAAATGTAGTGCAGCCTGCAGGTTGTCAGCGTTTATGCGTTCATTCTACTGATGGTACAACTTCTGGGTTGCCTGCCGTTGAATATCCTTTCATCTTTGTCTCTCCTGCCTAGTGACGTGTGCTAAGAGACTTAATCAGTTCTGTCCAGATGGATGCTAATGAAGGAGGCATTATACAAAACACTATTATAAATTCTTATTCACATCTCATTTTCTTTTGTCTCACTCTATTTTTAGAGCTGATTTCTGGAGGTGCGTTTACAGTCCCAATATTTATCAAGCAGGCAACATCTGAAGGTGTTATTTCATGTCCACCCACTCCGATTTTTATCTGCCAACAGCTGATGAACAAGTCCTACACGTATTATTCATCTGTCCCTTAACAATATTGACCTTGTAGGACATGTATGTAACAAACAATACCAAAATCACGATATGTTTTTAGATATGCGATAAAGATGTCTTTTTATCTACATATCAGGGCAGCCAGTTTTTCACAGAGATTATTTGAACTCACACATGGGCAGCAGCAGCACATAAATATTCAGGACAGCGACTGGAAAATATGTCAGGTTCCAATTTCAGGAGACGTTAGGAAGGAACAAGTGGTTCTGTGAGATGCTAATAAAGTCTGATTACTGTCAGACTTGAATATTGTAGCTGACTGACTTTGGTCCCCAAGAAGCCGCAAGCACCAGTGAAACTATTGTCAGAATTGGGACATTTATAGTTCAGCTCTCCTGTTGAATTTTTATGTTGCCAGTAAAGGACAATGACACACTGCCAGGGCCTCAACAGGACTTCATTCGCCAGCACCCACGCTCACGAAGTTCAAAGAAATGCAATGACCTTTGGGATGTCTATCCTTTCGTGAAACGACTGGAGCTGTCAAAGTGTCCAGAAATAATTAATAGGGAAAACAGGCGACCGGATGGGCTCACACACAGAGATCTGACAGCCTCGCACAAAACCGTGAAACCGAGGCAAAGCGTAACTCGTGAAGTCAGGCCACACCGAACATACTTCCTAACAGCATACTTGTGCTTCTTTACCAAACACAACTGTTTAAACCGTGGTTTTACTTCTGATTCCAAAGATGACATTTTATACAAAAGAACGTTTGCTCTTCTCATGCTGGGATATCTTTTCGCTGCTGACTTAGAAGTAGATATACCTCTCGAGAAAAGCAAAAACTTGTATTTTTGTGAGGCTCTAACTGCTGGGATCAGGGGGAAAGGAAGGAAGAGGGCTGGGCCTGATGACTGCTGTGCTCCTGTAACTGTAAGAAAAAAGGCATGCTTCTTTTTGAGAAAAATGACCTCTGATATTCTGAGGAAAGAGAAATGGGAATATAGGCAATTCTAGTCACAAAGCCTTGAGTTAAGACCTCCTGATAATATTTTTTTTTTTTTTTTTCCCCCACTATTTGGTTGCTTAAAACTTTTCCAGACTCAATTTTGGGGGGCTGGCCTTTTTACTGTCCGGTGTTTACTTCTGTTGACACACCATCATGCCACAGGCAGTGTCCATCACACCCATCTGTCTCAAGAGCCAGGTGGACAGAAAGGATGACACCACCTCCAACTTCTTACTTGAAGGAATCCGTGTGGCCGTGGCACTGAGGGTGTGCAGTGCCCCATGCCTTGGAAGAGGGCTTGGTGTTATCAGGGAAATCATCTCATTGGGAGTGACGTGACATTTGTGCTTTCTGAAAACTGCCCCGTATTTGGCCATATCATGAGTGGAGAAATCTTGTCTTGCCTTGACTTTTCCTTTCAAACAGGCTTACACTCCCCTGAATCAGCAAGAAGTGCCCCCCTTTCTATTCTGGGGTTGCTATTTGTTAGATGCTGGCCCCATTGATTTAGTAGTATTATTGTTATTATTATTTCCTCCCGACATTTGTGCTCCACTGGGTGCTGAAGAAGCACAGACAAGAGGCAATCCCCCCCTCCTTGGAAGAGCTGCCAGCCCAATGAGTACAAGAAGGCAACCAGACTAACTAATTTCAGGCCAGGGAATGGCTCTCTTGCAACCTTTAAATTATTCACGAGCTCTCTTTGTAAATTATTAAGTTCCCAGTTCTTAGATTTAGCTCTTGACTTTACAGGATACGTTTTCAGATGCTCACATCTGTAGCTGGCTGCCGTACATCTCACTCAGAGGATGGCAGCCAGCCCTTCAGAGTTAAGCATCCTAGTTTTGCTTTCTTGATATAATTTTCTTTTGGCTTCTCTGCTCTTTAAAAGGACAACTACCAAAGGCAGGAGAGGGAAAGGGAAGGCAAAATACTTACATTGACACTTAACTGTGCCTCAGACCACTCAGATTCCTCCACTCACCCCAAGAGCCTGCTCAATCCTCTACTGCTAAATAACAATGCTTTCAGTAGCTCCAGTGCAAATGAAAAGAAAATCAAAACTGGCTCTCATCCAGGACTCAGCCCTGTGCTAGGATACTTTCATCATCCCGAGCTTGGTGTCTGCAGGCCCAGGGCCGGAGACACCAACTTATATTCCTGCAGTTACCCAAGTAAGAACAGTACCTATGAGATGTTCATGACCCTTATCCCCTTCTTTTCAACCACCAGTCATGTCTGTCCTCAGTCCCATCCCGGTGACTGCTGTCCTAAATGCAGTTGTTAATCGGTAAATAGCAAAATTTTGGTGTACTGCTTATCTACATTGCTTAGTCGGTATTGCAATTCACCTGAAAGGTGACTGAGGATTATTGTCCCCGTTGGGAGACACCAACAGATTCATGCCAGCCTTTAAAATGTGGATGTCACAAGTCACATTGTATTTCATTGAAATGATGTTTTGGAATCTCCCACTGCTGGTAAGGGAAGGGCAACAACATCATCCTTCCCAATATTGTTGTGAAGGAGAGATTACCCGCTGCCTGTCAGCTCCCTGCATCTCAAGTCTCCTTTTGAAGCATCCAGTGCTGACAATAGAGAAAGGTCTGACCTGCCTCGGCGTTTCCTGTCCTTCTGCTTTTCCAGAGGTGCTGAGTATCCACAGCATCCCTGCAGGTATCTGGAATTTTCTCATGCTGGCTACAGGGACGCACGCAAAGCAACACAATTAAGCAGGGGAAGTGCTTCATCTGGAAGTATCATGAATGAGATCCTGAAACCAAACTGCTGCCTAAAGCTAGGCGATGTTGCCTCTATTTTCAGAATAAGCTAGCATTTCTCTCTGTCACGCTTGTACAATGGACTCTCCCCTGACTGCAAATCACAGCTTTTTACTTCTCCCATTCTAACTCTCTGTTGGATACTGGCTTTCCTTGGCGTCTTTATGCTCTCAATCTTCCCTCTGTATGGTGTGGATTTACTGCCACTGTACCTGAAACTTGGTCCTTGACATAGGTTTACCTCTCTCTGCCTCTTGATGTACATACTTTCCTTGGTGGTCTGACTTTGCCTCCTTACCGGTATTCTTGCAGAACCTTTGCTAGCCTTCGCTAGGTCTTATAGGTTTATTCTCCCACTCAGATACATCCTACATGTCCTTTGTATTCCTTTCGGGCATGTCATATAATCCAACTTACTTTATAAATTGTGATAAGGAAGATTTGGAAACCTGCTGTGTAAAGTTATTAACCCAGCCCCAGAGTTTCCAAACTGAAACTTTGGCTATACTGCTGTGTTACCTTCCTTATCTTTTCAGTGCATTAATGTCACAAACAGGTTTTTTTCCTACTGTTTCAGACCCCTGAAAAATCCACGCCACTACCCACAGCTCCAAGCCGGATCGCTGGAGCTGTGGCTGGCCTAAGAGAGACAGCCAGGGTTCACGCCCAAGCAGCTTTGGCAATGCTGACTTCAGTCCTGAAGGAGCAGAGGAGCAGTATGAAGGATACAATAAAATTTTGGAGCAGAGTTCCTTATTTCTGGGACTTTCTTCTCCACTATTTCAAGATAATTTGGGGGGACATGACGGACGGACACCCCCAGGGATAGAAATCTTCATTCTGGAACACTAGAAATATTTTCCCTCTACCGCCAGAGGAGTCTGACGAGGAGCTCTCCACCTTCTGTGAGTGACAATCTCTCGAGTAACATTGCTGAACAAGACATGTGTCCCCAGCCTCCGCAGTGCCGCATCAGGCAGAGGCAAAGCTTTGGAACAAATCCACTCTTTCTCCTCATCCCCAGTCGTCTTAATAAAGCTGCAGCCTGCTAACAAGAGCCGAGCAATGGCCCACATGTGCAAGGAGGCTGCAGTCCTCCCACTCTTCCAACAAATGGAGTCAGTTAGCAGTTCCTCCCCAGGGCTGCTAGGAGGATTTCTGATCTGCTTGTACAACAGTAAACAGTCTGAAAACCAGAAAACAACATTGTCTTGTCAGTCAAAAGCTGGCACCAACAAACTGGTTGCCCAAGTCTAAACAAAGCCTTTCTAGGGCCTAACTAAATTTTATTTATCCTGTGTTGGTTTTTATTTCTTTCCCACAGCTTTCCATTTTTTAGATGCTTATGGACAAGGGTAGAAGTACAAAAAAAAAAAAAAGAAAACCCATATTCATAACATTTTCACATTTTCAGTCTTAGAAAGTAGCAGAAAACAGGGAGGAGGTCCTTCTGAAGATGCCTCATTTCAGGTTTTCACATACAGGCATTTCAGGTATGAATTAGTGACCCTGTTGGACCATAATCTGAAACACCTCTTATTATACACATGGTCAGAAGAGATCAGGAATAATCAGAAGCCCAGTGATTACAGCACAAAAATACCTGGATTACTAAGCCATCCCATGTCCACCCATTCATGTTTGTGTCACGATCTCATTCTGCAAAATCCTCAGCTCCCTCAGCTTCTGTTGGAATTGTTAAGCATTGCAGCAGATGCACGTATCATGTTGTGAAGAGAAAAGCCTTTAGCTTTTCTCACTTCTGAAGCTGCGTTGTTTGTTATTTGGCACAGGAGCCTTTTGCAGAGCTGTGAATCGATCCCACTCAGACGCTGACCTTCACTTTGTTCAGACATAAACCAGGAAGGGGAATGAATACAGGAGAAACATAAATTGAATTAGTTTTATTTTCTTCCGGGTGACACAGTTCATAAATATAATTTATTTCTACCTTCAGGCTACACAGAAAGTCAGGCAGCTACAGAAGCGGTGTGCTTACGAGCTGAAAAGCACCCAGGGGAGATGCTCTCAGCCCTCCCGAGACATTCCCTCCCCCGTGATAGGTAAGTGGTTGTATTCCCAAAATAAGAGTGTGAATGAATTTGCTGCTCTTCAGCCAGACTCTACATCTCCAGACTGACCAGATAGGAGAACCGTGGTTTCTCACGCAACGGAGAGTATGCCAGAGACCAGTTTACCTGCAAGACAGCATGCTAAGGTAAAAACAGAGCAAAAACGTGCACAGGAGGCTGAGGTGGTCCTGCTAACTTTGCAGTGATTCTGGCGCAAGGCTCGTTTTGTGCTGCAAAAATGGGAAGAAGTAGACAGCAGAAAGTCCAGTCCCTCCACACTTTCATCCCTCCACACTTTCACGTAACTGCTCCCAGACTCACTTTCTCAGGAGGACAGGGGAGAGGTTTGGTAACATCTGGTACGATGAGTAGGTTTTCTTCCATTTACAGCCATTCAGCTCAACTGGCAGAGCCTAAAAAAGTGGCAGCATCCAAGTTCTTGCAGAGCTCCTTGAAGTGACAAAAAAAAAAAAAAAAAAACCAAACAAAAAAACCACCTTCTTTCAACAAGTTTGAAAGCTGTGAATTAAGTCACAGCTTTGAGGATTGTGCCTCTCTGCTACCTCTTGCTGCAAGAAGATGCAGGCGGGCTTAGGACATGGTGCTGCCTCGTTTCATAAATGAAGGCTTTTGGTACATGCCTGAGGGGTTATCTGTGGATTCCGTATGGCCACCGTAAATCAAACTAGGAGTGAATATCACTTCAGAGCTATGAGGAAAGGGAGGGAGCATGAGAGAGCTCAGGAGGGTCTCTTGGGAGGGTTTGGGATGGGGATTTCCACCACTGTCACAGCAAGCTGGAAAAGTGAAATCTCTGCAGGAATGCCTTTCTCTGGTTTTTGATGTTGGCTTCTAGCAAGAGAAAAAGTTTAAGACAAAGTGACCTTTAAACAGAGAAACTTTGAAATAATATCTGCTTGCATTTATACGCACAAGTAACAGAGGTTGGGTAAAAAAATCTCCCCAACCTTTGTCTCCTAGCAGATGAAAAACAGGGGTTCATTGGAGACAGTGGCAGAAGACCCGATTCCGAAGTGCCTGCAGACTGTATGCAGACCGATACTTGTTTGGACTTTTTTTTTTTTGACTATTACTGAATTTAGACAGGATTTTAAAGAAAAAAGTCAAGCAGGAACAATCAGTTTGTTTGACTTTTTCTTTCAAGGTCTGATAATTTTTCTCTTTCAGGCTTCTATTTACCTTAAAAGATAGGGGCATTCAGGACTGCTAGCTAAAAAAAAAAATGAATGTGCTAAGAAAACTGAGGAAGGGATCATGCTGCTATGGCAAACACAGCTCTGTGTGCCTGAGCTTGTAGAGATATATGGTTCAGGGTAGTCCTTTATTTTCTCGCCAGGTCTACCACAGGTTCTTCATCTTTGCTGCTTGGCCTCTCTCTTTACTTAGGCTCCTAATTTTACAGATTGTCAATGAACAATTTCCTTTTGGCCTCATGGCGTTGTCTTCTTCAGGCAAAAACCCCAAAAAATCTTTCTAATGGGTGCATTATTTCCTTCCTACAGAAAAATAAATTAAAAATCAATCATCATAGTTATCTTAAAGCCTGAAATTTGATCAAGAAAACCTCAAGCTGTCCATCCTCACACAGTTATAGCAGTGGAGGGTAATGGCTGTACCATTGCTACCTGGCCAGTGGCAATTGTGATTACTGGTGACAGCATCCCTCTGCCAGCTGTCAGCTTGAGTGACAATAACGTATCATTTGCTGTAGCTTGAGCGAATAGCAAAGTGTATTTATTGCAGAGACAGCAAGACTACAGATTATTTTCAAGTTAAATTTCTGCTGTCTTTTTTTTCCCAGGCAACAGAAGTCCCATTTATAATATTCCATAATAAGGAAAGCAAAGTGCCTATGGGTGCTTTTTATGTTCCAGTATTAATCTGCCCGGTCATTCAGATGCATTACTTAGTGAGTCCCCCAGATGTTGTGTGTGGCTCAGAGGACAGATTCAAAGCATCCAGTTTTGTGAGATAATTAAATGTTAATGTAATGGATAATCCTATTTTTACAAACTACAGAGGAAGACTCTTCATAGACGATAGTTTGAAATTGAGTCCAAAAATAAGTTGAGTGAGGAAGTTCACAAAGGAGGCTTTTAGGACAGCTGGTTTACAAAACTTTCAAATAGGAGAATCCTCTGCAAGTATTTTCATGAAGGTGAGTGGGGTCATCTGCAATAATAATGCCCCTGACTGAGTAAAAATATATGCTCTAAATAACACTGATGAATGTAAAAGAAAACCTATCAGCAGAAAGCTGCTTGACAAATAGGATGAGAAATGGCTAGTTTCCTATTTCTTCCCCAAATGCAAACAAAAACCCAACATACCTGTGTAGTTGGAAACAACACCTCTCCTGTTGCCTGTCTCCCACTTATTCTACTTTCAGAGTTTGTATTTTGCTGTCTTGTCTGCCTGTTTTTCTTCCGGAAGAGTCTGTGTACTAAAATCTAATATTTTATAAACAAAAATATGTAAAAGGCATAAGATGCTGCAATAATGGCAATGAAATGGAAAGACAAATGTTACTAGCATGGTAGATCAGGCTTGGGCTAATCCAAGCAGATAGGCTTGTTTCACAGAGACTTGTAGCAAATGTTGTTTTCAATTGTGCTTACCAGAAGATGAGAAGAACAAAAACCCCAGAGATACTCAGCTGGCATCTGGGTGTCTTGCTTGCTTGCCTGCTTGCTTCTTATTTGGAGGGAACAAGAGACATTTAAAGTGAAGAAAACACAAGGAGACTAACTCCAAAAGTGACAGTCATCCTTTCTCTTGACTTAAATAGGGAGCAGCTGATCATCAACATGTCTGCTGTGAAGCAGAAAAGAAACGGGAGAAATGAATGGCTTTCCTAGCCATAGTATGGTGGTTCAAGGGAGGTTCAGATTTGAAGTAAATTGAAATTTCTGTGAAGCCACAAAGGGTCTCCAGTCATATTCTATACTGGGATATTGCAAGGCACTTTATTTAATACCATTAGATAAATAGGACTGATAAACCAACTGTACACGTTGGATAGCAGCAGAAAAAATAATGAATGTGCCAACATGGAAATTGAAACAGCAGCTATGCTGATTCTATTAGTCACATGTAGACAGGGTACAATGCCCGGCCTCTGCTCCAAAATCACCGACCCCTCTTGTCTCAACAGCTGTGGACATTTGGGTGTGTATACTTTTATATTTCAAAACCAGTCAGCCCTTCGTCATGAAGTAGACTGGTAAGCTTTTGGATAGATCTAATCAACATGAACCCCACAATTCCATTCTGCCTAGTACGTTACCAAACATTGACAGAAAAAGTAGAATCCAATCCTTATTAAATTCACAAGGGCAGTGGCTGATTTGAAATGACATTGGAATTTTCATTATTTTACTGTATGCCTTGGGCTACCTGTGCAGGCCTGCCAGCTGATTCCTGATGAGTCCACCTTTTGTCCTGTGCACCTGACACTCTGAAAGCTGCCATTAAGAAGGATCCTCCTTGATTAAATCTGTCAACCATGTTGAAATGTTTATCAATGCCAGAGACTTACCTGGAAGGTGTTCTTCCTCTAGTTAGGTGAGGGAAAAACGTTCTGAATTCATCTGGTTGGACTAGCTCTATAAAGCATCCTCTTTTGGATTATTCCTTCTCCTCTAACCGTAAGACCAATCATATTTATCCGACAGATCACTGTCAAACACTACCACAGACTTGATTTTTTCCATTTTTACCAAGGCGTTCCCCTCTTACACCAGCGGCTGCTGAAGGTGATGCGATGACCTTGGTTGCTGCGCTGAGCCTCCTTCCTGTTTTGAAGAATTAAGGATATCTGAGGCTTAATGCTGTCAGTCTTTCTCAACAAAAGAATGGCTCACATCAATAGCTAAATTGTCCTGGGCTTGTATCCCACCTCAGCATGTATTTGGCGTGGTGTCACAAAAAAAGGTGCTGAGATAGACTTACTTGCACAAAGTTTTATTTCTGGTGTCTTTGGCTAGTCACATACACTGACTTCGAGGTTGCCATCAAGAACAAAAACTGTTGATTTTTCACCAGGCTTTTCCCATAAGCCTGGATACTTTTCATCGGGACCTCACATAACTGTTTCCACTATTAGCACTGACTGGAGAACGTTTTGATCAGCTGCAGGTGTTGCCCAGTCATCTGTTGTCAATCTTTGCGCACACACATCATCGAGTAATTCTCATTGGCTATTTAAATTATTATTATCTACATTGTTATTCACTGAGTCTTGTTTTCCTCTGATGTAACCCAAAATCTTCAAAATAAGGACTAGGAAAAAGTGGGTAGCAAAGAGCCAGTTCAATGCAGGTGGCAATTGCTTCACATGAGAATCCTGACATAACAATAATATTGGGGTTTGCAGGTGTAAGATGGTGAGAATAACAGCACAACAACAGCAGCATACGAACTGCAAAGGAAAAAGGCAGACTACAGGGCTGCAAATAGAAGATCCTCAGCATTTCAAAAGTTAAGGCATTTAGCAAGGATGATTTTCATAACCAGAGAAGTGGATTTACAAGTGCTGATTTTCTTAGTCGTAAGACAACTGAGCAGTTCGAGAATGGTAAACATTAGGAAACCTCTCCCACCAGTTCGCCAGTCACTTCATTTTGGTTTAGGTATTCTGCACTGAATCCACTTACAAAGTATTAAAAGGTGAGTAGATCCTGGGCCACTCGAAGAAATGGCTAGTTGACATAAATCCTACTATTAGCTGAGCTGATCTTCTCAGAGTTGGAAATGCTGCTCTGCACCTGCAGAAGGTAAGTGGGGAGCTGTTCATTCGTGGCTTTGAATCCTCAAAGGTCGTCAATGAATTCAGGGAATACACCAGAATCGGAAAGTTGGTTCTCATCGCACAGAAAAATACAGTTCACTCAGAAAAGGCACAATAAGAAAGGCTACAGCAGGATCAGAACATTGTGCATTGGCACTATGGCAAGCCAGGAATGTGAAGAAAGTGGAAAATAACCTTCCCTTCCCGCCTCCAAAGCTCGCTGTCCCTGCAGCAGATGGCTGAGTGCATGCACCGTTGGACTGGCACTTTCTAATCATTTTCCTCTCCATCCAGTTTATAGCAAATGGTAGTTATTTCAGCCCTTTTAACATGTCTGTTTTTGCAGAAGAAAGAGCTCCAAGCTATATTTACAGTGATCCTTGATGGTTTTAATAATCCAAGTGAAAAAGCGTTTTCGATGGCTTTTGGAGCCGTTGCCAGAATTGTCACGGACTGCAAGAGCAAGGACAAACTTAATGTGGAATTTGTGAAGATTGCCAGAGTTTCAACCCTTCTTGGCTGATGTAAAGCACAAAGCAGTGATGGGTTTAGTAAGTGTTGTTAAAGCTTTAAGGGACGAGTCAAAGTGTGGGTATGTCTGTGCAAGCAGAATAAAAATAGAAGCAAAACCTGATTCTATGGAAAACTGAAAGCATGCTTTAGAAGACCAGCTAATTCAGCCATTTCATCCTTCCAGAGCCTGCCTTTTCTGTTTGCATTTCTGCCAGATACCCCAGCAACAAACACTAATAATAGCAGTTGCCATCTACGACAGTAAGAGTAACAACCAAACGCACCTATGCATGCTAATCCTGAACAGAATAAATGAAAGCAGAAGAGACTTGCTCCCACAAAGACAAAAATGAATCCTATAAGGCTGAATGCAAACCATATACAGAGTTTGTACAGCATCTAATCTTTTTGCTGTAAATGAGGTGTAGCTGAAATTGATGGAATTACAGTAGCATGAAATCAGAACAAAAGTAACATCAAGCCTTAAGTGTGTAATCCATAATACACTAAGGATGGCATTAATTTATACACAATCACAGGCTACGTAACTATATGGAATCATATGCAAACCTGGTGCCATTCCAGATGCGCCTGGTGCAACATGACATATTGATATCTAAGTCAAAAATAGAACATCTTCTTTCACCACACTGCTCATGCCAGATACCACCCATGCCTTAATTTGGTAATGTTCAGCAATTGAAGATCTTGCAGCATTTTCAAAATGTCTTGGAAATGTTAGCTAATTAAGCCTTAAGGAGCCCCAGTGCAGTAGGTAAATGTTAGCATCACCATTTGTAGCGATGGGAAAACTGAGGCACAGATGATTAATGAATTGCCCAACCAAGGTCACCCTGGGAGATGCAAATACCCTGTAGTATAAGCAGTATAAGCAGGAGAATGAAAGCGAAGAACCTTTTATATAAGAGGTTAATACTATTTTTATTTGATTGTATTTGGATTTGAAGTTGTTTGCATTCTACACAGCACTGAAATAGACCCTAGTTCCTCACGGTGGCTGCGGTGCTCACAAGGCCATGCCATTTCAAAGCCTCTTCATCAGTGGAAATACTTATTAAAGTCTACATTTTGGCAAATTGAAAACTGTTCTCCTTCTGTCAGTGATTTGCCTGTGCTGTGACCACTCTGTAAAATTGATGAAGCCCTTCCCTATGGTGTATTTCACAGGAGCAGCACAAAAAATACTGCACTGCATTTGAAATATTTAGATATTTGCTCAGAGCTGCGAATGTGAAAGACAAATTCCTAATAGAAGAGGAAGACCTCACTAGCATGGTCTCACTGCTGCTGAATCTGCAGGAGCAGAGTCCTGATGTGATCACAGTAAGAGACTTGGCCATTCACGCCGTGGCACTGAAGAACACAAACGCTTGTTAGCTCCTCCAGCTACAGGCTGCAGAGCCTCACACTTTCAGGCTCTCATTTTTCCCATATCAATGGATGACAAAATGAAGATATCACTCCAGGTATTCATTTCTGATTTCCCAGGTGCTCAGCTCATTACCAGTAACCCCCTTAAGAAAAGCCAGATGTGAGTGGCTCAGCAGACCATCTGGGGCCAGCAGGCTGCTTCCCTGGAACTGGTGTGAAAGAGGAATGATAAAGAGGAGGAGGAGGAACACCACATGGCCCACTGAGGTCCTTTAACATTCATTCTCTGAAGTTTACATTCTTAACTAGCAGTAAACAATACTGTAATTGTATATCAATACTCATCCTGGAATGCTCGCTTGTGTCCTCTTGTTTTGTAGGCTTGCACAAAGACTGTAAAGCCTTTTGGGGGTGGAGCTGTGAGCAACTTGCGGAAAAAAAAAACCCTCTGCAAACGTCTTGGTTTTAATTGTCTGTAAATAAGGACAACATCTTTCACCTTGCGCACCTCAGGACTCCGGTTTTGGGCATCCAGCAGCACCAGGACCATGCTGAGAAGGGTTGAAGAGGCTTCACTTTTCCACAAAGTGCTCTGAGATTTCCCAAATAGCCCTCCTGCAGCACATCTCGGAAAGAAGCACAAATGGAGGGCTCTCTCAAAACTGGGAGGGAGAAAACACAGGAGACAACCTTCATTTGAAAACTGTGAAAGACTTGAGTGATTTCCAATATTCTGCATGACCATAATTTCCAGCCCCAGGCTAAGTACTAGTACTTTACAATATTTTTATTTGAAAGGAATTTTTTTTTGCTTGGTTTAGTTTTGTTTTTACAATAAGCAATAGCCCAAAATTCATAGCACATGCACACGCCCAGGAATTTTGCTGCTCACCAGTCTGAGAATTTTCTGTGTTTCTTTCCACGTTGAGCAACACCTGGGAAGATTATTTGACTTTTTAGACCAGGTCAAGGGATATCTCGGAAGCCCATGGGCTTCCTTAAGGAGAGTTGCCAGGAAATCTATAGGCAACTGAAAAATAATTTTCTCTCCTTTCAAGAGCTACCAGCAAATCCTTTACCATGCTGAGAAACCATTCCCATTGCCTGGCAGAAATAATAATGCTTAATTCAGAAAGACTTGATTTGATTTCCTTCACCTCAGGAGCTTAACACTGAGAATGTAAACAAAAAGGGGGGGAACAAATAGTTATGCTACCTCCCCTTTTCTACCATAACAGTCCTCGGGTTCCCTGTAAAGACATCTTGAATATTACTACTGGAGAACTCTCTTTTCTAAACACCTTCTTCCTTAATCTGAAATCCAATGGCAAAATGAAACATTAGACCATAGCACTTGAGAACATAAAAAACAACATGAAATTTTAATTGTTCTTACTGCAAATTTAGACTGCACATTCTGGTTTATGAAAACCAACTTGGGACAAAAGGGAGAGGTGGATTTGTCTCAGCATGGTAGACAATGATTGAAAACATAGTTCCTTCTTTTTCACATCTAAATATTATCTATAACTGCCTATTCTCTTTCACATCTAAATACTATCTATACCTGCCAAAGAGTACACAAAATTACCAAAACATATTTGTTTCAATTACGGTGCCTGCTCCTATGGTTGTATGTAATACAGATTCGCATCGTATGTCAATTATACACAACCATTTACATATACTCTCCTGTTCCTCTGCTGCAGCACAGTTAAGAGCTACAGCATGGGAAATTTTTTTTCTCTCTTCAACGGATTTTGCCAAAAAGCATGTTTTTTTGCAGAGCAATTCATCCTTGACTTCAGCTTGAATTTGCCAGACAGTTTTGATTTAAAATGTCATGAGGGAGAGAAATCAGGAGTGCGAGAACAAGAACAAAAAGGCAGAAGGGAATACCCTTCTCCAGCTTCCTTAGCAGCACTCCTGGCTAGTGAGTGAGTAGTTTGGAAAAGCCCCATCACTTTCTTTCTCACCACCATCCTGTTTCTGCCCTGTTCTTTTGTGTTCTGTACCTTCACCTAATTCTTCGTTTCTATTGCTCCTCTTTTTTTAGAGATGCCCAAAATAAGCACAAAATATAAATCTGTTGAGCAGGTAGATCAGAAAAATGAGGGTGGAAGGCAGACATGGACTGTTGCCCTTATCTCTTCTGCTCTTTCTGCATTTGTTTTTAATCAATATGGTTTACCATTTGTTTAAATTCCTGAATTCCACTTTTTTTTCTTATGTTCATCCTTAGAAACAGGCTAGAGGCTACATGCATCATCTGTTCTACAGATTGCATCTTGACCCTCATTTTAGAAAAGTTGAAATGAAATGTCTTGAATGAAAAGTCTTCCATTCTTTGAGTCTAACAGTCATGATCCCCCATTTCAGGCATTTAACCTTCATTTCAGGCAAGTATGTAACCTCTTCCCTCTGTCATACATTAATCGTACAAAGTCAAGGAGTAGCTCAATCATAAACAGTCCGTGAAACATGCAAAGGGTGAGAGCAAAGCCCTCCAAGAATGAAGGAAGTCTAGAGCTCAGCAGAGCAGAAGTGGTAAGACACATAGAAAGGCTTCTGGGTTATACCCATAATAATGCAAAAAAATCTGGCAACAGCAAGAAGTGTGGAGTCATCCTAGTGGCAAAGGTCTGGTCTTTAAGCAGTGGGTTTAACCTGCCATTTCTTCTTTAGGTCAGTTTTCAGCTCTTCACCCTTAGAAACAGAATTCTCCACCCACACCGTCCCTTGTGTAACCACTGAGGAGAAAGCAGCACCATGTGGCTTCCTCCAGCAAGCTCGATTTTATTTTGGTTTGGACAAATACAGGGAAATTAATGAGCTCATCAATTACTGTCTTGTAGACTGCTAGTTTAACACATCCGCAATCACAAAACATTTCATGTTCACAGACTGAAGCATATCCAGGTCTGGCATTAAAATCCCAATTCCACACTACTGGAATATCAGTATACTGGAATTATGATAATCACCATAATTTAAAAATATAGCTAGAAAAATCAGCGACAAAATGTCTCCATCCCAATCCCACTCTAGGAGGCTGCCAGCTTCATTGCACAAATTTGAGATGGTCAGATAATTTAGAAAATATCTGAAAACACAAAAGGTTTGAAATGCACATGACAAAAGGCATTTTAGAGCTTAAAACCTTTAAAATCACACAGATTTGAATTAGTCAGAAAAACTGTAAAGAAAATCACAAGGCCTACAGAGCCAGAAGTCGGATGCATGCCTGCTGAACTCTCGCGTCTTAATAGTTTGTGGTTCTATTTCCCTGGGTCCTGAGCAATGCAGTTCGAGGATGATCCTTAGAAAGCCTTTCTTTCTCAGATGTCGTAAGAAGTCCATCATAACTTTTCTGAAATCTAGACAAAACCATCAGCCCTTTGCCCCAATTCCTGTATCCTAATCGAAAATCCTTCTGGAAAATGCCTGGAAGGGCTAAGGAGGGGTCATCCACACGTGTTGGGAGTAGACAGCGGGGAGAAACTGCAAAACTGAAGGGAAGTACAGTGTTGATTAACAGGGCATAGGGACTTAAACCAAAAAACCTAACTTTCTTCGTGGGAGGCTTTTGAAGGCTGTTGTTAGAGCCTTCTCATTTTGCTGTTAATTTTTTTTTCCTTTGACAGCTCCTGGAACTACTGTCTGTAGTTTCATCTCTGTCACTTATGAAGTGGAGCAGACTCACACATCAATGTGCATGATTCTCAGTCAAAATCATCCTCTCCTGCTTCTTAGCATTTTTTAGATTAGTGGGATCAAATAATTAATAGCAGAACCCACTGTTCCTAGCTCTTCAAGTTATCCCACCAGACAGTTGCCTTATTTGTTTCTTTTTTCTTCTGGATAGACAGAAATTGCAACCAGTGCGTATACTGACCAGCCTTTGGGAAGGGAACAAGCGCCTCTACCCTCCTCCTTCTTTCTGTCATCTGGAATGTCCTTTGGGACAGGGTTGCCAGCCATCACTCCAGGCCCCATGATAAGAGTTTGTTTCTCCTCAGTGTCACGCTTAAAACTCTCTAGCTCACAAATTCATGCAGGGATTGTGCAGCGTTTTACTGAATTGTGAGTATGAGGTTTAAATGCTATATACCATAGTCTTATTTTTAGTTACAATAGTTATAGTAAACACCTTTTTATGATAAACAATCATCTCTTCCCAGTGGAGGGTTTTCAGTTGCCTTCCAGCCAGTCTCTCTCAGCCACGTTCTTAGTCTGAGCCTACTCACTTAGGAAACCCAGGCCTTGGAAGTAAGCAGCAGCCAGTATTACAAATTTTTAAATCTGCAAACAGTAGCCTGAACTGGGTATGAAGTGCTTTGGTACACAAGGATGTACGCAGATATCTCCTTCCAGTCCATGAAATAAAGTTTGGCATACATGTAGCACAGCAAATACACTTTTAAAGCTCTGTACCTCTAGAATACAAGATAGCCCTAGAAGTAATTAACTGTTTATCACATAGCAACAGGGGTTATTATAGAGCACCAGTTCTACCATAAGCATTCATACAGGCTTCCTGAAATCTCAGCTTGTAACACACGAAAAAGAAAGTGACCTTGAGGTCAGAAGCAAATTGCTATTATACATCACCAAGGACAGCATGTCAAGTACCATATCTGTGTGTGAAGTAGAAAGGAATTAATGAACACAAGTAGAATTCAGACAGTGTATGTTCTCTGGAGCAATACAAATGAATGATGTCTTGCAACAATTATTGAGCCATATCTATTCAGATAGGAATTACTAACACATTAACACATTAACTGGTTTGTTAACCATCATGACCATAAAGTGCATAACCAAAAGTTTGCATTATTTTTCCTAAGGTTTTTAACAAGCTTTTCATTTTCCAAATAAACACTCAGTTGTCAAGAGGTTGTTCAGCTGTCATGGGCATTAGACACAGTGCTTAAACTTTGGACTGATAATACAATATCTAATTTTACACAACATGTACCTGAGTACTGTGCATGAGGCTGAGATAAATAATTCATTCCTGAATGTTCAGTAGTCAGTACTCGTTGCACCCAGTCATTAGTGTCTGGTTAGTTCAACCATCTGATTTTTTTTTCTTCTGAATAACCTGTTCTTTACTGCAGGCCAGATTTTGTCACTCTTGCCCATATTGGTAGAGGTTTCTACACCGATAATGCTAATCAGTATCAGCAGTGAACCAGGAAAATTCGGCAGAAGACAAGACAAAGAGACAACCTGAACAGGAATAAACACTGTAAGAAATGTCCTGGCAAATTCAGACACTGAACTATCTTAGAATTTGGAAAAGAACAGAATTTACAGATTTCGGAAGCTACTTTCAAAATATGTGTAGAAGTTCTTCTCTCTAGGGCTCTCTCAAGGAGAAGAGAATACATTTTATCAACAGAAGGAAAAATACCATGCAGGCCCACAGACGTGTAGACAAAATACAAAATGGATTTTGTATTCTTTTTTTTTTTCACTGGGAAGTGAGAACTTTTACCCAAAACTAAAGTGCCAGTCATTCCCAGAGCAAACAATCAGTAGAGAGAAAGCTGTGTGTTCCAAGTGCAGTGGTGGGTACTATGCAGTATCGAGCCATTTATGCAGGTGTTATTATAGTGTTCCTCTGTTTCTCTATTTCCTCAACTGCAACTGCTCATTTAAGTAAGATAAACATGTAGCATTGACGTTTCTGCTGAGATAAGTAAAAATCTATGCTGTGCTTTTGTGAAATGATCTGTGAAAAATCAAAGGACCAAGTTTGTAAAGTAGTTTCATATGAAGCAAACGTCAGATTGGTATACAATGTCATCAGGAAGCCAGGTATAAAAAAAACGACAGACATAATAGAACAAAATTCTTCAAGAACAATGGAGCAGTAGATGTTTTGGAAGTAAGGAATATAATATTTTTTTTAGATTCCAGTGATCAAAAGCTGAGACTGAAGCCATCCACATGAGGAAACATAATCAAATATCATGTCAACACCTCCCACCTCTCAAAACAGTGTCTGAGACGAACTGCTCCAGCCAACCTGAACCTTTTGTGCAGTTCTGGGAATATTTGTGCGTTGTGTGAGAAGTTTATGAGAAAGAGAGATTCTGGAATAAACTAGTGCCTACCTTAAGTTCCAGATATTTGCCTGCATACATCTCCGAGGTAATGAAGCGTGAGTTCAAAAGGTTAGATTTCATACAAGTCAGCATGGAAGCCAAGAGGGAAACTTCATGTTTGAAGCTCTATTTTTTAGAGCTGTTTTTATATGAACGGTTCCAAAGACAGTAAACAAAAAACACCCAACTTAATATTGTAATGAAGGTTATCAAGAATTGCTGCAGCTAAAGACCTCTCAAATGCTGTTTACCTGCTTATATTGTCAAGTATAAACTGTGCTTCTGTTTGTTACCCAATATTTCATTCCCTGGATATGTACAAATACAACTCTTTGGTGAAACGTTCTTCCTGAGACAGAGAAAAGTGAGAATCAATCCTTCAACTGACTGTAAAAAAAATCAATAATTCTCAACAAATCTGACATTTATGGAGCTGTAAAAGGATTAAATAAACTGTAATATTTTTCTTGACTTACTCGTGACTTCCATGAGTCCTAAAGCATAGGGCTGCTATGTGCATGGTTCCAAGTATTCTGCCAACAAAAATTCCCCTAATAATGAAGAACCTTTCCAAAGATTCAAATGCCTTTTGTCCTCTCAGGAGTTATTTTATTTGCTAGGCAATGTTTCCTCCCTGCCTTCATGAAGTGTTCACTCCTTCTGTAATATTAATAGGATCCTTCTGTGTCTTCTTTGCAAAAACTGGAAAGAAAGAACAATTCTACCCTAACCTTTTGGCACCTGACCATTTAATTAAAAGTCTTTTGTATCTCTCAACAAAACATTAGCTTTGGCAAGTATCCCAGTGCAGTCAGGAAATCATAAAGAAAATATCCTACTGCAGACCTCTGTTTACTAAAACTGCAAGGGCATACCTCACAACCTTGCTTATGCTTGGTTTTCAGTGTATTTTTACTCTTTCCACTGCTGCAAAATAGGGATCTGAGCTATTGACTATGACCAGGTTATTCATATCCCCAGCTGCCATAAACAGAGCACACATAGCTGATAATTCGATGGAAGCGGAATCATCGTCTGATCTAGTCCCCTCAGTCATCAATATCATCAATGAACCTGAATAAAGCCCTGGAGTCTGAGTGATTACTAAGTTCTGTGACTGCCGATGCAGTGCTGAATGGTCTTGGGAGACAGGCTCCGCTGTCAGTTTTAACTTCAAGCTTACTCTTGCTTCACACTATTCAAGGATGGGTGCCAACTGCCACAGAAGACAGTAGATAGATTATTACTATTATGATTATAGTTGGAGTTGACGGTAAGCTCTATATGAGTCAACACCTTGCCCCAAAAGGGCTAACTGTATCCATTAAGCACAGTATAACTAGCCAGCCGAAAGAAGCGTTTGTCCCATTATACTCAACATTGGTGTGGGCTTACCTCGAGTACTGCGTGCAGCTTTGGGCTCCACAATATAGCAAGGATATCAAAATACTAGAATGTGTTGAAAGGAGGGCAAGGAAAATGGTGAAAGGACTAGAAGGCATGACTTTTGAGAAGAAGCTGAGGATACGTGGTTTGTTCAGCTTAGAAAGGAGGAGACTGAGGGGTGACCTCATTGCTGTCTACTTCTTCCTCATGAGGGGGAGCGGAGAGGGAGGTGCCGAAGTCTTCTGTCTTGTGTCCAGTGATAGGATGCGAGGGAATGACTTAAAACTGCATCAGGGCAAGTTCAGTTTGGATATTGGGGAAAAGTTCTTCACTGAGAGGGTGGTCAAGCACCGAAACAAGCTCCCCAAGGAAGTAGTCATGGCCCCAAGCCTGTCAGCGTTCAAGAAGTGTTTGGGTGGTGCTTTTAGATTCATGGTTTAACTTCTAGGCTGCCCTACCTGGAGTCAGGAGTTGGACTCAACGATCCTCATGGGTCCCTTCCAACTCAGGATATTCCATGATATTCTAACTTTATTCCACCAAAAACCTCTTTGTTTTGATGGTGTAGTGATGGCAAGATCTCAGCCAAAATTGTTTGCCCTCCTGAACTAATTGCAAGTTTACCTTCATTTCGGTTACGAAATCAAGAATAAGTGAAACCATGAAAGTATCTTCATATTATCTTTCTATGCAATCTGGTCTGTCAGCCTACTTGAACTCATGCACCATTGTAAATCATTGGCAGCTAAACTGGTGTAAATCATTTGCAAATCTACCAGCATCGCTGGCATAGCTTCTGCATAAAAACTGTATCCAGGAGGGTCACAGCCTATCCCATTGTAATAAGAAATATGTCTAAACTCAGTAGAGAAACTACTCTGAAAAGATCTGACTTCCCTCTGTGCATTTCCACTGACAGCAAATGGGAATGAATATCGTTCTTCTATGATTGCCTGTGAGAATGTCGCATTTTCAGGTGGAGGAGCTTGAGTGGCAGGTTGGTGGCAAGACTTTTAAAACTGGACAGGCACATTCAGAGGCACGTAGCATCCTTAGCAGAAGTCAGTAGATGTTTCATTAGAACAACTTTTTCTTTGTTGTACTTTCGGGTACAAGGAAGTGTGGCATGTAAGGTGTTAAATTATTTTGCCCCCCCTCCTTCTCACCTAACTTTTTAAAAAGTTTTTGAACTGCAGGTATGAATTTTCCATTACAGTGAGTCTTTCCTACAATAAAGACTTACGCTAATAACAAAAGAACACTCAAGGGAGAATGGTTCCTATAGACTAATCATAACCTTAGGGAATTGGCATATCTGTGTTGCATTTTGCTATGCCCCACAGATGCAATTATCTCACTCCAGCTGCACAATTTATTGTGACTGTTAATGAAGGACTAATACATGTGCAGAATTACACAGTTAAATCCAGAAGTAGAATCACACACAATAAAAGAGCAACAACATTAACAAATAATTATTGAACTAATCAAAATATATTATTCTGTAGACCTCACATATGCAATGAATGATTATAGCTTTATAATATTACTTGTCTAAGTAAGGTTACAGGATCAGGTCCTGACTAACCAACTTGAAGCACCAACTCTAGTGGTATGCAGATGTTGCAATTTAATGAAGTGTCAGTTATAAACTGCCAATCTTAAATGGATTAGATAGTCAGATTCACAATAAAAATTCCCTCTGGGGAGAATCTTGGCCTATTTAATTCACAGGCATGGAGACAATTTCATTGTAAAATAACTTTACATGGAAAATTCATTGGATAAATTATTCCTGAGATATTTTCCTCAAAATATTAAAAGTTTAATTTTTAAAAGGTTTTTAGATAATTACAAGACCTGGAAAAGTCCTGAAGTATGATTGTAGCATAAAATAAAAACAGTTTAAAATATCAGTACATAGCTTTTTGAATGAAATGAAAGTATGCAAAGTTACCATGAGCATCACTGCCATTGCCTTCTCTCCAACCCTTCCAGGGCTTTCAAACTTCCTTGGTCCAATTCTGCTGCCACTCTGTTCTTCTCTGCTCTTCCACCCTTCCAGTGATGACCTGCATGCTTCTTTATGACATCCACATCTTTGCTACAATAATGCAGTAAATTCAGTAAATATGAATTTTTCCCAGCTATTGGTGACAGGAGGAAAAATAACCTAAATTAATGAAATGTACTACCTCTAGTCTGAGTGAACCAGCATGCACACATATACATGCACAAGTATACATATATGAACTGAGAACTTCAAAGCCAGGAAATTGATTCAAAAACTCTGTGGGACCTGAAATGTCAGTTATGTTACTTTGGCACTTGGGTGTTTCAAATACCTCTACTGGAAATAAAAAGTAAAAGGTCTAAAATGCTCCTGATGTTAATTAATATTTACAAAAGTCAACATTTGCTTTTGTTAATACTCAAAGAAAATTCCTTAGACCACATAGTTTACTTGAAAAATGAGCACAACCCAATTTACTTAAATTAATTGTCCCAAGGTGTAAAAACACAAGGAAGTTGTTACAGAATAAATAAAGATTCAGTAAGTTCAAGCTACCACATCCTTTTTTTTTTTTTACATGGATCATTTATCATATACTACTGGGCTGTAATAGATTTCATAGACTACACTTATAGACTTCACAGTCTTCAGGACTATCACAGACTGCATGACATGCAACAGGAATAAGCTTTGTAAAATCTATGGCATTTGATGTTTTTCACTTCAGACCATCCTTCATCCTGGAAATGAATGTGGATAGATGTCAAGAGTCCTTCACAACATGGTATTCAAACAGAATCCTAAAAACATACATATTTTGAGTGAATCCTCTGTAGGTAGCAATTTCCATATGTAATTTTTCAATGAGTTAACTGTTTCAATTGCCCAACACAGATGCGCAGTCCTCACTTGCAGCAAAAATCTGCTGATGCTTGCTGAATTATTTAAGACACAAGATTTTTAAGAGCTAGGGTAATGCA
The DNA here is from genome assembly GCF_929443795.1 of Astur gentilis. Lineage (NCBI taxonomy): Eukaryota > Metazoa > Chordata > Aves > Accipitriformes > Accipitridae > Astur > Astur gentilis. The sequence goes on from NC_064892.1 coordinate 4,043,035, forward strand.
GAAGACAACAGCATTCTGTACAAAGCTGATATCCAGGAAAGCCATTCTTAGAGTGCAATATGTGAACAGGTATATGTGTAGATTTAGTTATTCTGTTTGAAAAGACACCAAAGGCAGTACAAAGAGGCAGTAGATTGAATGAAGGGCATTTTTTTAGTCCAATACAACAAAAACAAAAATTTAAGATTAGATAAAAAGTAAAACAAAGTTAGTCTATGGTATTAATTTTCAAACTATCTGCCTTTTCATAAAATCATAGAATCATAGAATGGTTTGGGTTGGAAGGGTCCTTAAAGATCATCTAGTTCCAAGCCCCCTATCATAGGCAGGGACACCTTCCACTAGACCAGGTTGCTCCAAGCCCCATCCAACCTGGCCTTGAACACTGCCAGGGATGGGGCAGCCACAGCCTCTCTGGGCAACCTGTTCCAGTGCCTCACCGCCCTCATAGTAAAGAACTTCTTCCTTGCGTCTAATCTAAATCTACCCTCTTTCAGTTTAAAGCCGCTACCCCTTGTCCTATCACTGCATGCCCTTGTAAAAAGTCCCTCTCTGGCTTTCTTGTAGGCCCCCTTTGAGTACTGGAAGGCTGCTATACGGTGTCCCTGGAGCCTTCTCTTGTCCAGGCTGAACAACCCCAAATCTCTTGGCCTTTCTTCATAGGAGAGGTGCTCCAGCCCTCTGATCATCTTTGTAGCCCTCCACCAGGTCCATGTCCATCTTATGTTGAGGACCCCAGAGCTGATCGCAGTACTGCACGTGACATCTCACCAGAGCGGAGTAGAGGGGGAGAATCATCTCCCTCGACCTGCTGGTCATGCTTCTTCTGATACAGCCCAGGATACGGTTGGCATTCTGGGCTGCAAGCGCACATTGCTGGGTCACGTTGAGCTTCTTGTCAACCAACACCCCCAAGTCCTCCTAAGGGCTGCTCTCAATCCACTCATCACTGAGCCTGTTTTGTGCTTGGGATTGCCCTGACCTATGTGCAGGACCTTGCAGTTGGCCTTGTTGAACTTCAGGAGATTCACACGGGCCCACCTCTCAAGCTTATCAAGGTCCCTCTGGATGGCATCCCTTCCCTCCAGCCTGTCGACTGCATCACACATCTTGGTGTTGTTGGCAAACTTGCTGAGGGTGCGCTCAGTCCCACCGTCCACGTCACTGAGAAAGATGTTAAGCAGTGCCAGTCCCAATGCCGACCCCTGAGGAACGTCACTCGTCATTGGTCTCCACTTGGACACTGAGCCATTGACCGCAACCCTTTGAGTACGACCATCCAGCCGATTCCTTATCCACCGAGTGGTCCATCTGTCAAATCCATGTCTCTCCAATTTAGAGACAGAGATGTTGTGTGGGGCAGTGTCAAATGCTTTGCACAGGTCCAGGTAGATGATGTCAGTTGATCCTCCCGTATCCACCAACACTGTAACCCCATTGTAGAAGGCCACCAAATTTGTCAGGCACCATTTGCCCTTAGCGAAGCCATGTTGGCTGTCACCAATGACCTCCTTATTTTCCATGCGCTTTAGCGTAGTTTCCAGGAGGATCTGCTCCATGATCTTGCCGGGCACAGAGGTGAGACTGACTGGCCTGTAGTTCCCCGGGTCTTGCTTTTTTTTCCTTTTTGAAAAGGAGGGTTATGTTTCCCCTTTTTCCAGTCAGCAGGAACTTCACCAGACTGCCACAACTTGTCAAATATGATGGATAGTGACTTAACAACTTTGTCCGCCAGTTCCCTCAGGACCCACAGATGCACCTCATCAGGTCCCATGGACTTGTGCACCTTCAGGTTCCTTAGACAGTCTTGAACCTAATCTTCTCCTACAGTGGGTGGTTCTTCATCCTCCCAATCCCTGTCTTTGCCCGCTGTGACTTGGGCGGTGCGGCTGGAGCACTTGCCAGCCCTCATTTAGCATAGGAAATACACAGGCTCACATCCATCCTCCTCTTGAATAGAGGAACTCCGTAAGTCTTGTCCCTCAGGCTCCATCTGAAGTACTACAAATTACTCTGAGCTGAAGAAATATGTAGTAAAGGTTCCTCATTTCTACCACTGAAGGTGTTCCAGCGTGTAGAAAAAAAACTCAAATCTAGCAGAACAAGGAGAGTGAAAATTATTCTCAGCCCCAGTGGAGGAATCCTGGTCTCCAGTTTCTGTTTCTCATACTGTTTTATTTGTCTGATTCAGTGGTTTCTTCATGTAAACTACAAAACTGGTTCACTGGCTTGGCTTTGTTTGCACATCATTATTGGGCTTCCACTGTTTTATAGTGGGCAGATCTGGCCTCATTAACACCCTCATTGTTCATGTTGGCAAGTGGCTAAAGTTCACTTTTTGTTAAATGTATCAGTCTGCTCACCCAACTGTAAAAAAAAAAAAAAGAAAAGCCAAAGCTGTAACAAGATATATTACCAAAATTAATAAAAAGGAAAGCAATACAATGAAGTATCATTTCAGATTGTCTCCAACTAGCCAGAAACAAAATTACACTGGAATCTACATTTGAGATGTCAATGCTTTACCTGCAAAACCCGTATGACTTACCAGAAGTTAAAAACGCTATGAACATTGACAGCTCCTGACCTTAATGGTTTAAAACCTAATTGCAACAAACAATGAAAGAATCCTCTGGAAGCCAGGACAACACATTACAAACAGTTGTACACCTTCGCAAGCCAGAAAGGATAAGTCAAAAAGAACTTTATAAGCCAGAAAGAAGCTATACCTTCCAAGTGGACGGTAGTGCTGGTGGAAGCTGATGGTTTGTCACTGGGAAAGAACAATGTCTATCTGTGCATGTAATTTCCTAATGTCTACAAAATTATCAACCTGTACCCCTGTGCCAGTGCTTTCTGCAGCAGTGTTCACGCATGGTATCCTCTGGTTTATGAGCTGTTAGAAGGGCAAGGGAAAAAAATCCTTGTGGAAGTTACTATCTTGCCTAAACCTTTCTAGAAGAATGAATTTCTAGAAAATCCTGCAGCTTCGGAATCCTAATCTTTCCCGTCTTTGAAAAACAGGTAGCTTAGGGGAAGCTCATGTTTGCAGTACTCAGTGTTTGAACATTAGCATCACAGAAATCCACGAACACGCACACACCATGGCCACTGTCAGGCTGACAAATAACTTGTCAATCCAAACTGCCCAAACACGAGGTGACACCAGGCTGTCAGAGCTGGTTTCAGACAACATGAGAAGTCTGCACCTTATGCAGCAGGACCTGATACATTAATAAAATAAATGGGTTCAAAATTACGGGCAATGCACCTACACGGTGAAACAGAGCATAGTGAAGAGATACCTGAACTAGCAAAGACCTGCAGCAGCAAGTGGCAACGTTGCAACTGAACTTGCAGACTGCAGCAGAGTGGATCTGGACACACATTCACTAGCATGTCAGTAGTGGGGTGTATTCAACTGCATGTAGTGCTGCGGTAGATAGATTCGCTGCCCCAGATATCTATTAGTTCAAGCGTCTCCATTTCATGAGTAGACACAGGTGGAAAGATTAAATAACCATCAATTTAGACTTGCCTTCAGACATACAACTCTTGTTTCTTCTATGAAACTGTGAGAAGAAGAGTAAAACAAACTAATTCAGAGGAAAGAAAATTGCTCAGAGGAATAATTATAGCAACTTTCACCTCAACAGCTAGGTCACCGGTTCAAAATCATTCAAATCATTTGTGACTGAAAATCATTACTAGTTGACTCCACTCAATGAGCTTGTGCTTCAGGTCAGAGTTACAATTACTGCAGGACTAAAACCGCCATTAGTGGCTCCATTAGTAAGGAAAGAAAAGAAGTAGCAGCCTCAGTCTCATTAGTGCTGCTTCCCGGCCAAGGATAAGAGGAGAAAATACTCTGAGGAATCCCATACTGTTGAGGCCTGATTTAGCTGCCCAAACAAAGTGCTGTTTGAGATACCCCAGAATATGCCACCTGCTCTGCATCTGCATCTCCAAAAGTATACAGGTCTTCCTTGGGTCTTACCTGTCCCATCTACCAGCACCCCGTACATATGATAGATAGCCTATGTCGTCTTGGCTCTAGCACTAGATGTCCGTCTGGGGACAGCTGAGTGCTGCCCTTTCCATCCCAGCCTCCTTCCAACACTTCCAAACAGAAACTCCAGCCTCAAAAACTATTGAGTCGTTAGTGATCTTACTAATTAAAGTCTTCCGTTTTCCCTGCTTTTGTCTTTTCCATGTCAACCAACAAAAACCACACAGATATTGGGAAATGTAAGAAAATTTGTGTATATAAATGATGAAAACTAGGTACCCAGCAGACATCCACCTGGAGATTCCCTATAGTCTGAATTCCGCCACACTTTTTATCCCTAGCAATTTACCTGCATTTGGGGTGGGGTTTTTCCCTACAGAAAAGTGATACCTGAACATTTCAATAGCATAGAGATAAACTGAAAAAGCTGAGCTGAGGAGCTGCCCTAGGAAGAGCTGCCAGGCTAGGAGTAAGATTTACAACAGCTCGGTGTGGCTGGACACGCTGACGGCTTTCTGGTTCATGAACTACAGCGTAATACGGCTGAGCTAGGATGTTAAACCCACTGCTCTGTCAAGTGAATGATAGACACAGATGGGGCCAGGTGAAAAAAGTATACATTTACTTGCACTGAGTGAGAGAAAATTCATGGTGGAAAACAAAACCTTTAAGAGAAGATATGTTTCTTATGTTTTCCAAAGGAACCTTGTGAAAATGCCAACTATTAATGACCATGAATCCAGAGGACTCTGAAGGGAGAGCAGTGTTTGAAGAACAGTGAAAAATGCATGAATACTGTGTTAAAGGTTTATTACAGAGCATCTTTCTTCCTAGCAGTTTCTGGTAGTTTTTAAAAATACATTTGCTCATATGGCTGGATTCTTTATACCACAATACCCTCATAATAACATGTACTTATAATAATAGTATGGACTTATTAACATTCCATATTTAAAAGATCAGCTGACATGTTCAACTGGGTCTTTTAACAGTGTAACAGTTTTCCTAAGGGTTGCTAGTTTAATTTGTCTGTCTCTTTCAAAAATCTCTCTGAAATATTTCTCTCTCTCTTTAAGCAGAGTGTTTTAATCCAGCACCAACTCTTTAAAGAGAAGGTTATTACAACACATAAAACATATGGTCTCACTTCAGCTCCCAGTACACATAAAATTAGTCAAAACAAAACACTAGCTAATCACTACGAAAACACGTGGTTCAGTCAGTAATTTTTGCTCAGAAGCATCTTGGGACTAATTTAGCATGAACAATGCAATTTTTTTCCTCACCCCACTCTTATCTCTGTAGGTCACACAGCAGCAGAAGGCAGAATTGCAAGATGAAGTTCACCCTCTCTGCCTTGCTCTGTCCCTCACTTATATTTCATTCAAGGTTGTCTCCGCTTCCAAGATAACAATTGCTTTCAGAGACTGAGAAATCTATTTTCAGAATTTATATTGCCTTTTGAAATTACAGAAGCATATAAATCTTGCCACACTAGCGGAAGCAAAAACTTCAAAGCAATATAGACATAGCACTGGAAACCTTAGATAATTCCGGGGTCTTGCTCACAATAAAGATTTTTTTTTTCCCGTTTCTGTATGAGAAGGAAAAAAAATGCCTATGAGAGCATCTAAGTTTACTGCTTGGCCTGCTGTTAGGAAGGAGAGCACATCTGCTCTTCCAGGGAGTGGATTCAAGCACTGAGCTTGGGACCATCAGTGTCTCCCTCTCCCCCTGGCTCTGCTTTGGGACACTGGGCAATCACTGCCTTCAGGACAACGCCCAGGCACATTTCAAGGCATAGTTTTCTCCCGGGACCACGCAACATCGATATAAAGATGGCATACGATGGTTTTGCCGCCTTCTATTCAATGCAGCCTTCCATCGTTACACCCCAGCAGGCTTTGCACCCTCAAGATCCTTATGCCACATCCCAGGACAGACGAAATATACGCTTAGCTTCACGCTGTAAAAATACCACACTGAGGAGTTGCAGTTCAACCTTCACCTTACTTCGGCTCCTTTGAACCGGGAAATAATAATTTCCAAAATTCAAAATTTCCAAAAGATCAAATGATTACTGAGTTTGAGGGTCACAGGAGAGTCATACTAAATCCAAAGGACTCAACAACACCACAGGGAGAAAGCAGCTGCCTACGCTGGGGAATAGCTTCCTGAGCCATGGGATAGAAAGCTGGCAGTGCAGCATGGCATGGGAATGATCCTCGCCCTGTCACCTTCAGCAATGTGGGCACAGCCCAGGAAAGAAGGCAGCGCTCTGGCTCAGGAATTTCACTTTACCCCCTTTTTTTCTGGAGAGATGGCTGCTGAAGAGGAGGCCACCAGTGCTGTTCTTCGGGCTACCAGTCACACTGGCAGACATTAAAGGCAGTCAGCTAAAGTATTAGTTACGATCTAGTTAGTTTGACGTACACTGGGATAATTGTAAAACAGAATTGGCCCATTCACAGCGTTTGGGCCTGACCTTGACCAGGGTGCAAGGCCCAGAGGTTCTCTCTTAGGACACACAGCACAAGCAGATGCAAAACCAAACTGCAATTCGCCATTAATGTGTGATAGCATTTAATGGCTGTCAGAGGTTTCAGGCTGGGAAGCAGACCTAAAGGCAGCTTTTAAATATAGAGATACTACTAAAACCTTTATGGGTTTAGAAGTATAATTCCTGTTTAACATAACTCCGCAACAGTCTATGAGCAGTGTAAATCTGTAAAGGAAGATTGAAAGTAACCTTTGACATTCCTGACATAAGTCAGGAATTACAGCGTGAGTCTGGTATGAGAAAATCAAAGCAAAGACGAGTCCTAACATGACCGGTTTTAAAAGAAAAACATTTTTTCATACACACATGTGTATGTTCTATATACTCACATTTTTTCACAAGATTTTCTGAGTAAAAAGAATCCAAGGATTGTGTTGCTGTGGAAACTAAAATAGTGGTGTAATCATCTGAGAAAGTGTGAAACATAGAATTAACACCACTGAATTGAATTTAATAACACTGTGCAACATCAGACCTAGCCTTAAATCAATACTTAATTTTCTCAGTCATCTTACAGATTAGCTGTAGCCATTATATCTCCAGGGAATGCCTACCACCCCATGGAGGGTCAGCCTACTTAAGTAATATTTTGCAGGATCTTCTAGTGGACAGATCTCAAAATATTCTTTACGATTGTAAACCTCAGCTTCCATAAATACTTTTTTGTATATTCTGGAGACATCTCTCATGTTCTGTAGTAAATACTATAGTCAGTTTTACCCACTTTAAGCTCAGTGATACTTATGACATATTATACCTATTATTTCTAAACCTAAACTAAACATAACCCACTTTTGGAAGGCAACAAAAACAATAGTCACCAATGTGACTGCATAGAAATAAGCTTCGACAACCACTGCTTTCCCAGAAAACTAATTTCAAATGAGAGTCAGAGCTGCACTTTAGATTTCTCATAGAAAAATTCTGCTGCTTGAAGTTCTTCCGTATTCGATTTCAATCCAGTTTTTATTTGGAAGTATCTCACAATCACAAGCAAAACAACATTAAGAAATTGGGTGCACCATAAGATGCACTTTCACCCTTGCTTTGAAAAAAATTGTGAAAGGGCTTGGCTGCAGCAGCAGAGATGCCACTCCTTGGATGATATTGTCCTGCTGCAGCGTGCAGGCACGGCAGAGAGCACCGTGGCATACCAGGGGATCAGCAGATCCCACCAGGTGGGGTTTCATCACCAGATGCTCCCGTAAGCTTGCTGCCAGACCTGGGACGCACCAGTTAACTGCACCAAATACATAGGGTCCCTGTGTGTCACAGTGTGCTGGCTGGATGCTATGGCTCAGCTCTCCGCTATGACACAAGGAGGACGCATCCATCATGTCACTTGGTACACAGGTGTGCATCAAAGAGTCTGTTCAGGTTGTGGCCCCGTGCACAAGTCTGCCCTGTCAGGTTCCCACACTTTTAAGAGAATTGTACCAGTACAAAATGTGCCAGCGCTGAATGCACTCAAATGGCTATAAGCTTGGCCAAGGTGAGCCCTGCAGCACCTGCAATTAAGCAACTTGATGCTGGGAGTGGAATTTGCACTGCCTACAGCCCTTTCTGAACCTGAACAAAGCTGTTTCTTCTTCAGGGATTCATAGCTTTGCTAAATTATTCTTGCATAGGCAACCACAAACAAATACTCGTGCAGAATAAATTCTTGGTTCTGTAAGGAGCAATGATTTCACTCAGTAAAAAACATCACAAACTGACGGCAGTAAGAATATAGAATTAGGTTACGTCATGGCAGAAGATAAATTTTGTTTTGCCTTTGCCAGTAGGCTGACTTTGTACATGGAACTAACCCACAGTTTAGTGTATTCTGTAAAAGAAAAGGTGAAAAGGCCTACTAGGAAGTTACCAACTGCCATACAGGTTTGGCCAACAGCAGCCAGCCAGCAGCAATTTCTTGGGAAGATATTTAAGAGAGCATGTCAGAGAAGGATCCTTCCCTTTTTATATGATACCTGATTTCTAGTAATCAGGGATTTATGAACTGCCCGATAGAGACGTTTTAATTCTAAACTTAACATCTACTGACAGATATATATGGTTCACGAACCCACAAGTCAGGGATATAATGGAATGCTACAGGTATCAATGATGGACTAGTATACAGAGATTGCACTGTACCTTCTGGTCTATCTGTAACTGTTGGACAGGCAGTTTAGTCCCTTATCTGCATGAGCTATAAACTTACCCTAAAAAAAAAAGTATTCCAAATTGTTAACATAAAAAGATTTTGGTCCTCCATCAGTTTGGCAAGAAAAGGAAGAGAGAAATAACAAAAGAGCAGATGGTAGAAGAGATACACCAATGTGTTGTATGCAACAGTGAAGGAAGATGGGAATCTTGTAGGAACAAAATATGCTTTATTTGCTTAAAAATGATAGGCAATGGAAATCTTTAGTTCAATACATGACACAATGTGAGCTCCCAGAACGGAGAAATAAGGGGATATTTTTCTGGGTTTTTTGCTACTATTGAAAATAGTAAAAAACAATCTGTAGAGCTTAGTGCCTTTGACTGCAAGAAGTGATTTAAATTACTCATGCTACATTTACTTTTTATATTCAATATTTAGCACGCAATCTTTGAGTAACCCTGAGAGTAGCTAGTGATATTGCCACAACAGAGTGCAAAATTTGGGAGAGCTCCTATAGCCTCAGGAGGCAGATACCAGTCCTGGAAAGAATTATGGATAATGCATGTAAGTGTGCCTGGAAAAGTTTTGAAGACTAAGACAAAGGATATCATGTGTAAGCGTTCACATTCAGGTAAGTCTGGGCCGAGGGATGTTCTTCTTTCATATGCCTGGCAGGTTATATCCAAAGTCACTTTAAAGTTGGCAACAGCATAGCTTCAGTGGAATGCAGACTTCATTTACCGTATTTAAATACTGTAGCTAAGGGATTTTTCTTAAATATTCATTGTTTGTTCAACAAAAGGACTATTTATGGAATTTATTGGGATTTTAGTGCCTTTAAGAATTTGCTTTTTTCCCAGCTATATTGTGCTGTAGCATGTGTGAATTAAATGAATAATCTGTACAGGTTCGATCTCAAACATTTAAACATTTGAAAGAAACTTAAAATCATGCAGCCCCACTATCATCCTGTTCTCAAGAGTCAAGATGCAAACTGTGTAAATGAAATCTGAGTAAAAGGGGGAAAACGATGGGGTAGGTGCCCAGTGAGATTTGCAAAGTTCACACACTGATATTTGGAAAGGAATCAACGTACATCTTGCAGTGCCTGGGACTACTGGTTAACAGTAGTAATCCTGGGTCAAAAAGAACTGAGATTATATCCTGTTGTGCAATCAAAGAAAAAATTACTTTCTAATGTGATTTAATTATGTTTGAATTTTTAGGTAATTCCTCTTTACTTGTCTTCTTTACATTTTTAGGCTTAGAAACAAATACCTCTGCAGAGGAGAAGCAATTTCACAGCACTCGGTACTTACGACACTAAATTGTTATAAGTCAATATTCTTCTAGGTAATGGACATTAAATGTGGATTTATTATTTGAAAACATATTGCAAACTACTTGAATAAAGGATAGCCAAAATTCATCTGTTCTACAGCAAATATGACTGGAAAAATGTCAGCCTTCACCAAGACATTGAGGAAGGCTCATCGTTGTAGTTAATATATGACCTCAGCACCATTGAAATGCATAAGAAATACATTGCTTTAAGACAAGGGATTTTATCATGCTTTCAAACCCCTATTAAATGAGATAGGCAGAGTAAACAGAGAAACTAGAAAAGAGCATCTAAGTGTCCATTCTGTTTCATTCAAGCAGTACAATAAGCCCAAAACCCTAAGGCTATGCCAATTCAAACACACAGAAGTACCTGAATGTTTTTCAGAGAAATAGGGCCAGCACAAACCACGATTTCTTAGTTCAACATTTTGACTGGAATAAAAGTTCTCTGGTATCTTTGAAAACAGATATTTGAGACTCTTTGAACAGCTGAAAGCAATGTACACAAACATAACATCCACCTGGACATTTACATATTGAAAAGTCCCAATGGTATTACTCATTCTGACTTACTTTACTGCTTTTGGTTTTAGCTGAAGACATTCCTGTTAGTTTTTCCATAGTGGAAATTAACAACTCAAGAACCTGATTATAATGATAACTTGAGGGCACCTTTTGTTTATCAGGTAATATGCATAATCTGGACTAATAGATTCTGTGGCTGAAGGCCAAGGACTTTATTAGCTTGGGACATGGTTATTACAGGTTATTATACTCAATGTTTAATTAAATATTGAAATGTTAAAAGACAGAAGTGGGAGGAAAATTGCTTTCTTCCTTTACCCTCCTTCAGCCATGTCCTTTAGTCTTCTGATGTACTTTCTTCTTTTTATACCGTGTCCATTTTACGTTACCCTCTCATCTTTTGTGTGCAGTTTCTTTTCATTTCCACAGATTTTGGTGACAACCGAATAAGGAGTTTAGATTGTATCTTTCAAAGTGAAAAACACTTTGAAAACTCAGAGCACTGTAGTTTTTTACCAGAACACGTAGATACCAATAGACAGTTGAGGTACTTGCATATTCACAGTAAAAGTACTATAGAAAAATCTTTATGTGGTTAGAAGAACTCAAGCAGGGAGGGAGGTAGGCTTGTCACTGGAAGTAGATAACATAAATCACCTAGTGCCAGTCCTTGCCAGTGAAGATACAGGATACTTCATATAACTAGGTCTGACTGCATGCCTGATTTTAGGAGGCCATCATTAGAGGAGATGAATCCCGTCTCTGCTAAGAGTTCATTCCTGGACTCCATTTTCTTGAGCTGTAACAAATACAGTCTCAAATCCTCCCACAATATACAGTAAATGAAATGCAGGTGACTCAGCTGAGTGTGTTTAGCAGAACTGTCAAGGGGGTGGATACATTGGAAGCTGCTTAGGGAAGAGTTATCAAGCATGAGAGAGCAATGGGCAATTTAGGTGGGTACATATGAAGCAACATTGAATGAATGTGGATGTGACAGCCGATGAAAGAGTTGAAAGTCAGCTGGCAATTGTCCTCATGATGATGAAGTTAGCAGAAGTGTCCTATAAGGTCACAAGCAGCACCACAAGGATGAAGACAAAGAGTCCAGCAACATAGTGGGAGAAAGTGTTAACCAATGGCACCAAGATGCCAATCATAGATGGTTCTGTCACCATTATGCTCATCAGTAGTATCTGAGGAACAGAAATCTGGCACCAAAACCCATTTAGATCTGTAGTCCCTGTTCTTTCTCCACAGGCTGGAGTGCCAGTGTTTCCAGGGGAATCAGAAAGTGAGTTCCTGTCCTCCCTTGCCAGTGATTCAGTAGGCTTTCCAAGCTGAAAAATATTTTTGTATCCCTGTGACTCTTTGAGCACATGCTAATATCCAGCTCAAGTCTGGCAGCCACAGCAGTTTAATATCTGGCACGATAACAGTTTGCTGTCAACAAAATCAGTAATTTATAAAAGGAAGGCATGCTTCGTAAGTGCCATGGAAAACTGCATATTAATAGGAGTTATGTTCCCAAATACTTTCCAAGTTTGAGCTAATTTACTCTCTAAAATGGCACACAAAGAAGCAAATGCGAAGTAAGGCAGAAAGTGGATTTCAGCGCACCTTCAGAGACCCGCACTCTCAATTCACTCACACCCTGATCTGAGAGAAGTCATTCAAATACAGCTACAGTATTTGGATAACACCTCATGAACAGGAATCTGAGCTAATGTGAATAATGGCAACAGAACCTCAAAACTGACGTGAATTTCATCTTATGAAATTGTGAAGGCATGGTGCATCACCACAACTTTTGTGTAGCCATACTTTGGAAGATACATGGAAAGCATGCAGGAACAAGCACCAAACGTGGTGCAGGTTCTCAGTAGTGCCACAGCCAGGAAAGGTTTGGAAACTAAGTTTTAGGTTGATTCTAAAGAAGAGGTTAAGTGGAGATACAAGAGAGATGGAGATGGATTTTGCAAGTGAGGCTGCTGTCAGAAAAACCTTGAGTAAGCAACAGCTCTGAAAGCAGGGAACATGAAACTTTAAGTTTGGAAGTGATCGTGAGTTCAAGTAGAAAATTCTCACATTCGAACTGATCATTAAAAGGAAACTTTTTACCAGCTAGAAACTTCTCTAATTTATCTAAGGTGGAGGTGGATTTTAACGACCTCATCGATTCCTCAATGTTATTATAATTCCAGTGAAGATTTGGCCCCCAGCCAACCCAGTCTGTAGGTGGGATAGATTTTCCTTTTCTCTTCTTTGCTTTCCCTCTTCCACTTCCAGGACATCTGTATCCAGATTTATTCTACATCTTTTCCTCCACTTTCAGAGGACTGAAAACCTCTCTGCAACTACCATTACTCACTCTACACGTACACCTCGACAGGTGAGCTGTAAAGTAAAACTCTCTTGTCAGAAATCTTCCCAGTTACCCACAGCCGTCGCACGTGTGAGTGAGCCCGTGCTTTTATGCTGTTTCCTTTCTGTCTGAGTGAGGAGCCTTATTCTGAACAGAGCACTTTCCTTTCCGCCTGACCCAGATTCACCCGCACCAAGAGCTGCAATGTGCACAGTATCGTACCGAAATACAGGGGCAATATGAGTGGAGTCACTGCGGTTTTGTCCACCTGTCACTCTAACCCTAATAGTTTCCGGCTTCTCATTTTCCCTCTGGATTTTCCACTTCTCCGAAGCACTGCTACTCAACCTGCAACACTAACGGTGAAGAACAGGCTCTGCTCGGCGACCTGCACGCTCCTTGGGAAATGTGAAGCGAGGCAGTCAAACTCCGTCAGGGAGCAGGGGTTGTAAGGTAAAATGCAGTTACCAAGGCACTGGGATGATTTATATTTTTTAGTTTCAGCACACACATGTATTTCAAAGTCTACTCTCTGGGTATTTGACCCACACAGGCAAGTATTCATGCAAAAAGAGACTATCAATTCTATTGTTCATAAATTCTACTTGAGTGATTCTCAGAGCTCAAGCTGAGGGCCAGCTCATGTGCCTAGCAGCCAAAGACATTTAACTTCTGGCAGCAGAGCAGTTATTTGTCTACAAAATCAATAATTTATAGGGGAAAGAGAGGGTACATAAAACAAAGAGTAAAAGAAAACCAGTAAAATCTCTAAAATACAAATGCAGGAAATAGATCACATTTTCTTTTCCTATACTAGAAATTTAACTCAAAGATTCTTACATCCAGTAGTCATCTTAATGGAAATAATCCACCAAGATTATAATTCTCCATAGCATGCAAGTACTGAGGTCTTATCCAATTGCCTCAGCAAGCAGTTGTTCTGTGGGGGGCAAAGAAGTAAGTGAATAAATAAGTTTTAAGATTGAAGAATACTTTGAGAGTAAGTGATCTGATCTATACTTTCCTTGCCTTCAGCTGACCCTGTCAGTATCTCTATAGGAAAAACTCTGATTTTTTCACTGCAGTCTGATTTGATTGGGTCAAACTTTCCCACTCAAAGATCACAGATAGAGGCAGAGCAGCTTGGTTTCAGGAAAGAAAGGCAAGGTGTCGGGAAATTAGTACCGATGCCTGAGTTTCAGCATGGAAAGCTCAAGCCCATGTTGACCTCACGGACAGCTGGATTTGTGGAGCCCAGATCTCACAAGGACTCTGCAAAGGTTCTCCCCACCCTACATTTTAGTGGAACGATGTAGCAGAAGCTCCATGTGTGAAAACTCGCCCTGCTTCTTCTCTCATTGAAAAGATTTTTCTTCACATAATCAATGAACCAACTCAGAGCTATTAATGCTGGCAATTTGATTTTCAAAGTCTTGTGTTCCGTGTGCAATTGCTTTGTCCAACATAATATGAAATTAAATAACATGAAAAATGAACAGTTTAGCAAAACTGCAGGCACAGAAAATAGTAGCACATTGTGAACTAATGACGCAGATTTCAGACAGCAAAAATCTGAACAATTGCCTCCAGGAGAGTTCATGGAGGGAAGGGAAGGTAGATAGTTAATGGCAGATACTTGGCCTATGCCTTTTCCTGTCAGCGTAAAAGAAAAAGGGGAGGATATGAGTAATTGGAAAAGCTAAGGTATCCCTACGCTACGTTTGCCCTAGATGGAATTTCTTGATGCTTATTGTCTCCTCAAGCTGCCTTAAGATGACAAGCAATGGCCAAAATATGGTATAAAGGTAAAGATAGAGCATGTCACATCTTACTTCGGCTTAGTAACCTTTTTCACAAGATGCACTGTTCTAACCTGTTAAATATGAAACAGATACAGCCACAAAACCTACTCTCTTAACTCATGCAAGCCATCCCAACTATCACCAGCGATGCTGCCAGGCAGCAGTGCTTCACAGAAACACAATGTTAGCTTTCACAGCATCCTGAGCAGGTAAAGCATTGCCTCCAAAGGGTGAGACTCACACCCAAATATTTGTATGCCCTTGGGCATGTTCGTACAAGCTGGTTTCAGGCTGTGCATTAAGACCAAAACAGAGACCCACCAATTCCAGAGGAACTGCTGTTGTGAGTGTAGCGAGCAAACCTCTTTTCATGCGAAGTAAGTGTCTCCTGTTTGCAGTAAGATACTTATGGTGCCACCAATGGGCTAGGCACTAAACGGTATAAAAAGAAAGGCACATAAAAGTTCACAGTTCCAAGAGAAAAAAGAAAAGAAAAGGGTGAAAGATAATTATACACAGAGACTCACAGTCTTGATCACGGGCTGTGTTCTGGCTCCAGTGATGTAGATGGAGAAGAGAGCTGTAAAATATCTGTCTCCATTTCTGCAAGTGGAAATTATTTCTTGGTGATGCAGCTTTTGTCCACCAGTTCTGTCCAGATGTCACTCAGGCACTCTAGCGAAGGGTGGTCTGGCAGTGAGGCATATAGTACTAAGGACAGGATTGTGGCCAAAGCAATCTGTGCTATAGCCTGGCAATTCCTTGTAATACCTAGCATGCTTCCAGCTTGTGCTAATGCTGCACTGGCTCCTGACAGCACCAAAATCTTACAGGTGCAAAAATAGTACAAGATCATCCTCAACTTCTTTTGGCAAAACTTGGAATCTAAACTAAAACAGAGAACGCTATCTATGTACAGCATCCAGGTGATGACTGGCCCCGTTTTGATACTGCAGTGTTTAAATAGCCTTTTATTTGTAATGAAATATGTAAAGCTTATCCCAATTATTAATTAGGCCACTAATTCTGTTCCTCTGTTCCCCTTCTTAGAGAAAGTCACATGATGCCAGCTATCAACTTACATATAGTAGAAGGAGAGTTCTTAAGTTACCTAGCAAACGTCAGTGTATGAGGTAGATTTTCAGCAGTGGACAAAGTATCATTACCTTAGTGTTAATGCACTTTTATAGGAGTATGCTTTATTTGTCACATCCAAAAATACAAAAATTGCAGCTGCATGAGTCAACATAAATATTCAAACTGTTAATGCATTAACACAAGTTACAGTACCAGATTGCAAAGCTTAGCATAAAATCACAAATAACTAAATGTGGTATAGAGTGTTGCTTCTCCAAGCAATCGAAAACCTTGCATAATATTATAGTGCAGCTGGTTAGTAGCTCATGCCATGTAATTTAAGTCTCCTTAATGGATAAGAACTTTGAAGCAGTATCTAATGAAATATCACTTTGGTCCCAACAGTATCCTGAATAAGTTCTGTCCTAGGTTTTCCCTGTTTCCGGGCATATTCATGACAATTGAAGTAACGGCTTCTGTACGTTATTACATGCATTTTCACTTTCATCACACATTGTGAAAAATGGGTGTTATTCCATGACCTTGTGCAGCTGTGCAGCGTGTATTTTAGAAGGGCAACCACTGGATGGTGTGTGAATATTCACACCAGCAAATTAATAGCTTCCACACTCAGAGCACTGCAAAAGAAAAGGACAATAAAAGTTTCTCCATTATGGCGATTAGACAATACTCGTACACTTGGCTTGTTGTGAGAGGTGATACTGCCCCAGAAACAACCTTATTACCTGTCACGTTGAGATCCAGAACTGTAAAACTCTCATCTCCCCTTGTAATCTCTGACATGCTCAATAGCCCTGGTAATTGAACTACACTCCTAGGACTTCCTTAGCATGCTGAGATACCTTACCAGCTAACTACTGGCAATTAAAATCTGTAATGTGAATAGAAGAAATGAATTAATCAGCAGTGTATTAGATAAATAAGAAATAACAAAAATAGTGCTTTGGTGCAGAAGCCAAAGTATCAATAGAAAATATGCCATATAATGTAGGCTAAAATAACAGGGTGTAAGGAACATTCCTAAAACTGGACTCTAGTATGTGTTCCCATACAGAAAATAAATAGTGTGCTTCTTCCTAGCATTCAGATGTGAAAAAGCTGCCTGGAGCTCTGATAGCAGCTGAATGCTTCATTTTGTGAAGAATTAATATTTTCAGCAGTAACCAGCACTTTATGGAGATCAGATAAATCATTGCAATAAATATGAGCTACAGAAGAACAGACAGTATGTTTTCTTAATTTATTCATTCATCTATTCATAATATATATTGATGCATTGATGTTAAGACATATAAAACATTAAAAGAAACAGACAGGTGTCTGGGGCTGTAGAGCTTTTGTTTTGTTTTGACCATTAAATTCTAACAATAGATCCACGATTAAACTCTTCACTCCGAATTACAAAAATAGAATATCACAATATTCTGTTCTGGAATGAAACTTAAATGGTACATTAATTGCCCCACCAAGCCATTGTGTAGCCTCTTCGAAATACATGTTGAAGGCACACGCTATTCACAGAATACCCTGGAGATCAATGTGTTATGCTTAAGCAGTAATGAATTTTATGCTAGCCACTGCATTACCAGTCAGTTAAGTATTTTCTTAGTTAGACCCTTGAGAATTTAGCAAGTAATTAATGATCATGAAAGATGAGAAGATTCATTACGGGTAATACGCATTTTTCCAAGATATGTCATTATCCAGGTTTGTCATAAAGCAGCACCTATTGTATTAAAAACTTATACACTAAGGACTGTAGACTTAGCAAATAAATCTACAGAGGGACTGGAACACTGAAATATTAAATGCTGTAACACCCACATTTCACAACCCCATGACAGTCTTGAGGTAGTCTGCCTATGCCCAGGCGCTTTTCAGAGGAGCTCCAATAGAAGAGCAAGCTGCCTAAAACCAAGAAATAAACAGGATTAGACGTGGCAAGCCAAATTAGTTACAAGAGGTGCTGAAGAGGATAACGAACCTAAGCATCCTCAGCAATACTCTAAATATAAATTGGAGCAAGGGCTTGAATTCAGGTCTGAGTGCATTTTATAAACTGGAGCTGCTACCACAGAAAAAAACAAATCCTGTCTCCATACAGCCATGCAGGGTGTGACCTTGGGGACAAATTCAGTCCATCCATATTTACCTAATGCTAACCTCCATCCACCCACCCCACCTCCCCTTGTAAAAACGTTACTTGATCACTTTAGGCAGACAAGATAGCCGGCACTCTTCCTACAAGCGCCCCAATGTCACATCCCTGAGTTCAGACTACATACATGGGAGATGGGAACACCAGTTAGCAGGGAGATGAGGACACATCACAATCTTCTCCTTCTCTCCCTCCCTCCCTCCTTCCTTCCCTCCTTTGAAATAAGCTACTCTGATTTTATAGCTCAGGAACTTAAGAGGCATGCATATTGGCTACATGATGCTATCATTCTTACATTTTATACTGTCTGGTATACTTATTACAAAAAAAAACTTAAACTGGTTAAAATGAAAAAAAAGGCCACTTTCTTGCACTACAAGTGATTAAACCAAAAAATATTGAAAATTCAAGAGAAGAAAGTAAAACTTTATAGGCAGCTGCTGTTTTCTTAAAATCAGCCTACCTCTTCAGGGGGTTGAAGTGATAATAACCTACAAAATACTATTTGTTTGGAAGGTAATGCCTCCCATACATACAAAGCTACATAAAATGAAATTCGGTAGTGCAAATAAAAGAGTGTTTTCAGTCAGGGAAATGACCCTTGGAGAATTACATTCATTGCTTCCTCTGCTGCTGTCCTGCTGACTCTCCAACATCTGGACCGTTGTTCCACCTCTGAGTTCTGCTGTGCTGTTTTGTAGAGAACCTCTGGGTTCGGAGAGAGCTGAGCCGGTTTTAGCCAAGTTCATAAAGAGCGATTAATCTCTGAGTTGCTCATCTCTTGTTTGATCCTTTTGATGAATGTTACACAATAAAGGTGGCGCTTAGTAAAAACAGTTCCTAAGAAATCAGCTCAGTCTAGAAAACTCATTCATGTTAGGCTTCAGTTACACCGAAGAAATACTGGCACGGAGCTAGTAACAGTCACCTTCACAGAAACACCCCGATAGCCTGACTTGAAACGGAGAAGATTGTGAGCCCCTTTCTCTAGACAGATGAGAATACATTCCCGTGAAAATCAAGGTGCTGATTTGAAGAAATCTCTGTAACCAGTCTAGACATTGCCTGTTCAGCTACGACCCAGGCATAAACGTACAACGATCAATAAAAAACACCACGTATTTAGGAAATGCATGGCAAGCACCTCACTTGGTTGCTCATAATTCTCTGAATATATTCACAAGCTGTTAGATATCGACCAGCAGTACGCTGTCTTCCCGGGAGTGCGCACCGAGATAATAGTCTTTGTTCCTACAGGCAGCATCACTGATGGAAAATGGACCTGGACAAAGTGCCCACACGCTATGCCATAAATAAGTATGAGAGGATTAGTCCTACTGCTCAGGGCAGTTAGGACCTATGGGTGCATTCATGCACCTGATCATAACTACCCCTGCTCTCACCTGGGGGTTGTGACTTTGAAAACAGTAAATTTCCTCGGTAGCTTCCAGCTTTCTGCTGTTTCTTGCCAAAAGGCCAATGGAGTTACAGGAAATGTATGCAAGGCATGAAAATTAAAAACAGGCTCCAGCTCATGTGTGCCTGCAGAGTCTGACAAGTAAGAGATGAGCAGCCAGTTGCTTCTTTGCTTTTTTTACCTCCTTAATGGCATATCTATAATAAAAATTTACATACAGAAAACTTGGGAAATCCTACCACTTAATTTTCATCAACCAGTTTATATATGCTTATTTTTTTAATAATTAAAAGTATCCTTGATATAGGCCGTTGGAAAGGCGACTGAGGTTTAAAAGGAACCAGGCTCTAAGCAAAAACTTGAGTAATGGTTGGCCCAAAGCAGGACATGGACACTAGAAGGAAGGTTTGGGTTTGGTAGAGAGCCAAGATGACCTGTTTGATCTTTCATTTACCTACCTCTTGCGATCCTTCTTACCTGTTAAGGGGGTGGAATGATACTTTAACATGTTATGTTTATTGGCTTCCTGAAAAAACACTGTTTTGCATAATGTCTGTGTTTCAACTTGTCTCCTGGTCTGGAAAAGAGGCAGTGGATTGCCCTGCTGCCCTCTACATACCTCTCACCCTTTGCTGCCCGGAATAATTACAGCCTTTCTATACGAGAAAAATGTATGGATTAACAAAGACCCTGCCTATCATGTCAAAACCACAACAGCTAGATCCATGTTACAGCCTTAGTTTTAACCCATAAACCTCTGTCAGGGCATCTATGTAGAAGAGAGGCCACACAGACATGAGGCTCTTCACCACCACCTACTTTGTCAAATGTATTTCCATTCTGACAAGACACATTAATAAACCCATTGTTTAGACTTGTTTACAATCTTTTTGATCAATAACTATATTCGATGTGGGCATTCGTTGCCAGCCAGAGATGGGATAGATTAGAATAGAGAATATAAGTACCTCTAATAAATTGCCCAGGGGCTGACTCTTACCGGAATGTAAGGGAGAGGGCAGAAAAATACTCCTGTATTCCAGGTCATACGGTAAGAATTCTCACCCACAGGATTTGTGAATAAGCACCACAGGGGCCATTGTGAGGGCACAGGAAACCTAAAATAAACCAAAATTAAAGCACAGCAAGTTACAGGTTCCTTAAGGAAAGAAGAATCCAAGAAATAAGAAAAAACACCCTGTCTTTCTTTGTGAGGGACCATTCCACCAACTAAAACTAAATACAACCCCCAAAATCAAAAAGTCAAAATCAAGAAGTGGAGAGATAAGTAAACAAATATATTTCAAGCCAGTTGAGCAAGCTCATATTGGCAAGGGGTCTGTATCGTGAGGAAGCCTGAACCTCTGATCCACAGCAAGCATCATGATTTCTGTGTGGAAAGTGGAGAGAGAGAATGTTCTAAGGCCTGGAAATTGCATTTTGATTGAATAAATCATTGAAATAAATAATGTTATATCAGTTGTCCTCAAGATCTTTATTTTAGAAGTTACAGAATCAGCATGTTTCCTGATTAATATAATGTAAAAAGTCAGAAATTAAATATTTAAGTAGATTTACATTAGAAGTTGTCACTTTCAGGTTTCGTCAGCCAGCCACTGAGATACAAGCAGCATTCACCTTTCTGAGCTACCATTTCCAATCCTTTCCTGCATCAGATTACAGGTGGCTCATATTTTTAAGACCTTCTTTATCATGATAAATTGACACTTTGTCATAATTCTCGTAAATACTTTTTTTCTTAGTGACAGTGAAGTACTGTAGGGAACATAAAAGGAGATGTCAAGGAAATTTACAGTACTGTGAATGGGGGAAATGGAAAGGAGATGGGACAGACCCTACAGGGGTAGGCACAGGAACTTGCAGAGATGGGTATCGGTGGGGAATGGGTGAAGGTTGCAAATCTGTACCAATTACTTCATTTTTCAGTTGTCCAACTACTCATTGGACAACTTTTTATCTGTAACCAGCAAAGACAGATTTAGAAATGCACTCAGAGGTTGTCTGCTATCCACTAGCTGGTGAAATATAACACTGGTGCTCTCTTATATCTATTTTACTTTAAACTGAGCTATCCTCTGATATGAATTGTTACATAGGAACGATGGATTTGCCATTAAAGAACTATACTAACTCCATGTTTAAGTTCTCAGCTGCACCACTGATTTTCTGTACCTTGTGAGCAGGTAGCCCAAGCTTCACTAGGTAGGAATTGGTTTAAATTTCACCTTTTCCCCAGTGTAGATGGAGAAAAATGTGTTAGCATAACGTCTTGCCTAAAATGCAATATAATTGATGAGAGCCAAATAGGATTAAATCATCTAACTTACCCTGAGTGCAAACCACAGCATAGTTAAGGTTGAGTTACATTACATTAGGCCCATATTAGTCAAGCCTGATCCACATCAAACTCAATCAAAATTAAGCCTTATGCAGATAATTTAAAAGCCCAAGAATAATGCTTGGCAAATCAGTGTTACTTCTTCTTGAAAAAGAAAAGAAAAGCATCTTGAGTAAGTTCCAAGCATTATTAATTTCCCTCACTGAAGTCAGAAGAAGCGAAAAAAGCACCTAAGGTAACAAAAAAATTTTCATCGAACCCGAACAATGATTTTCTCTCCCTTTATTCTTCAGCATATTTGTGAGGTTATTACAACTATTAGTCAAAACAAATTTTGTTAAATGCAGTAGTGAAACATGGTTTTGGAATATGTAATTGAAACAACACTTTGAAAACACCAGAACAAAGCTTTTTCATTTTTCAGAAAGAATCCCCATTTCACAAACACTTTCACTCAAACCAAAACAGCTGTTTTCCTGCAAAAGTACTGTTTGCCCAAGGAATGCCACCTACCAGCACTCTTATGACAGGCAGGAGAGAGGGAGCTCTCCTGAGCCATCCACCGCGTAGCGGGTGTCCTCAGGGTCCCTATGAGCTCCTCTCACCATGAAGGGGGGACGGTGAAGCGATTTAGTTCTAAACCAGGCCTGTGCTGGAGGATCAAGCTAGCATAACCTGTCCCTGACCACATACTGCTACATTCACATGCGTGTTGGTGTGTATGAGCACGTGTATGCTTGCAGATACACCCACACATATATATAATATACACATACCCACATACTTGCACATATGAGCGCTATTGCTTTAGCCTTACTTGCGGCCAAGAGCATGACAGAAGAATATAGTGTCAGGAAACAGGGATATCTGAGAATAAAGTCCTCTCTACTACCAAAAGACGCAGCAGAAGTAGATTACCTCGTGTGAGTTTCCATGGTAAACCATATTAATGAAAAATGCCTCATTTCTGAATTGCATCACAAGAGAGCAATTGTAATGGAAGTAACAATGAGATATGTAGGTGATAATATTCTTCCTCCTCAATGTAGCAGAATGGGAGGAACATATCCCTGTTGTGCAGTAAATGCCAATAGGTGTAGCCAAAGTGTTTATTGTTCTGAAGCCCTCAGGAAATTTGGGTAAAAACTAGAGCCAATTTTTCTATTGGATCATTCAGTGAAATGAATGTTCATTATAACACAGAGAAATGAAACAATGTAAGGCCATTTTAAATTTAAATATATTTTAGCAAGTAGAGCAAGGACTGCCACATTATTCTCTCAGTAGGGTGTGAGCTGCTGTATCAGTTAGCATCTGTTCTTTGCAATTCCTCCAGTCAGAATGCAATGATTTAGTAAATACGCAAAAAGCCGCACTTCTGCAAATTATCATTTTTCCTGAGGTGTTTGTTTCTCGTTCGTATACAGTAGATGGCACTGGTGGAATAAGAAGTTATGATACGTGGCAACTTGTAGAAGCTCTACAGCCTCCAGTAGGTTCGGTCAGGTTTTGAACGTCTGCAAGGATGGAGATCCCACAACCTATGTGGGCAACTTGTCCCTGTGTTTAACCAGCCTTACAGGAAATTAGTGTTTTCTTACATTTAAATGGAATTTGCTCTATTTCCATTTGTGTCCATAGTCCCTTCTCTTGTCACTGGACACCACAGAAAAGAGCCTGGGTCCCTCTTCTTTGCACCCTCCCTTCAAGTATTTACACATGTTGATAAGATCACCCCTTGAGCCTTCTCTTCTCCAGGCTGAACAGTCCCAGTTCTCTCAGCTTTCTTCTCACATCAGATGCTCCAACCCCATAATCATCTTTGAGGCCTTTTGCTGGACTAACTCCAGTATGTCCATATGTCTTCTGTAGTGAGGAGCCCAGAAGTGGACCCAGTGCGCCAGATGCTGACTAGAGGGGAAGGATTATCTCCTTTGATATGCTGGCAATGCTTTTCCTAATGTAGCCCAGGGGCCTTTTGGACTTCTTTGCTGCAAGAGCATATTGTCTGTCAGGAACCCCAGCTCATTTTCTGCAAGGAACTTTGCATTTGCTTTAGTTGAACTTCGTGAGATTCCTGTTTGCCCATTTGTCCAGTCCACTGAGGTTCCTCTGAATGCTAGCACAACCATCATGTCTAATCAATCCTCCATGGTTTTTATCACCTGCAAATCTGCTGAGGCTGTGCTCTGTCCCACCATCCAGGCTGTTAATGAAGATGTTAAACAGCGTTGGCCCCAGGATCGATGGTGGTACACTGCTGGCCTCGAGGCAGACACCGTGTTGCTGATCACAAACCTTGGTGACTGGTATTTAAGCCAGGTTTCAGGCCACCCTATTTTTCATTTATTTAGGCTGTATTTCATTGTTTTGTCTATGAGTATGTTACAGAAGACAGGTTTGAAAGCCTTGCTAAAGTCAAGATAAACGACAACCACTACTCTCTCCTTGTCCACTGAGCCGGTCAACTCATCATAGAAGGCTATCAGGTCTATAATGTATGTTTTCCCCTCCATAAATCCCTGCTATCTACTCCCAGTCACCTTCTTGTCCTTAATATATTAGGAAATGTTATCCAGGATTAGTTGCTCCAACACCTTTCCAGGGATTGAGGTGAGGCCATCCAGCCTGCAGTTCCCCAAAAATATTTTCTTTCTTGTCCTTCCTGAAGACAGGAGTGACATCTGCTTTCTTCCAGTCCTCAAGAACCTGGAGGAAACTCGGAGAATGAACTTTGGGAACTCCACCATCTCACAAGTGCAGCAGCTAAGGCAACCCCCAATCTTCTGGAAGTGTTCAAGGACCCCTGGCAGTGTTCAAGGCCAGGCTGGATGGGGCTTGGAGCAACCTGGTCTAGTGGAAGGTGTCCCTGCCTATGATAGGGGGCTTGGCACTAGATGATCTTTAAGGTCCTTTCCAACCCAAACCATTCTATGATTCTATTCTATGATTCACAACTCCAAGCAATTCTTCTTTGTTTGTGAATATCAGATCCAGCAGACCATGTCCTCTCGTCAGCTCCATGATCACCAGTGTTAGAAAGTTGTCATCCATGAACTCCAGAAACCTCCTCGATTGCTTATGCCCTGCTGCATTCCCTTCCCAGCAGACATCAGGGTGTTTAAAGTTCCCAATGAGAATCCAGGCTTGTGAACATGGGGCTTATTCCCGTTGTCTGAAGAAAGCCTCATCTACTTCTTCTTCCTGATCTATAACAGACACCCACCACAACGTCACCCACGTTGGTCTGCCTACTAATCCTGATGACCCACAACCTCCCATCTGGCTCACCATCCATTCCAAGGCAGAGCTCCACGCACTCCTGCTGTTCTCTCACATAAAGGGCATCTCCCCTTCCTTGCCATCCCAGACTTTCCTTTCCAAAGAGCCTCCATCCATCCATCACACCCACCGCATCCAGTCGTGTGAGCTATCCCACCACATCTCCACGATCCCAGCGAGGTCATAGCCCTGCAACTGCACACAGACCTCTAATTCCTTCTGTTTGTTCCCCATGCCACTTGTATTCAGCATACGGGCACCTGGTACGAGAGGCTGCCCCCATCCCTCTGGCAACGTTTGGGAGAGGCTGTCGGACATCTCTGCGGGGAGGGTCTCATCCAGGGCTGGCCCCCCTCCCCCTGGCAGCTACTTTTAAGCTGAGGCTGGGCCCTGCCTGAGCTACAGCCCCTGTTGCGTCCCAGCCATGCCTCTGCCTGGTCCCAGGTCCCACCAGTCCAGACCTGGACCCAGACCTGGACTTCACCCTGGCAGCCCCCCGGGGTTGCTCCACTCCCTGCCTGGGGTGCTGGGACTGGTCCCAGCCAGGGACACCATGCCCCATGGGGACCCCCCCCTCAGCTTTCGAGTCCTCAGCACCCACGGAGCCACCGGCCCACAAGACACTCTGACAGGCGAGAACTGATTTTTATACAGCTTACATCAGGCAAAATAAATTACACCTTTCTTCTGAATTAATGGAGACAGCCCCTCCCTCCCTGCTTAGATGCAGCATCTCAAAATGAAAACAAAGCATGTTTCTTCGGTTTTAACATATTTTTCTCATTTCACCATGCATGAAGCACAAAATATTTACTAAAGCATTCAGATATTTTTTACACTACTGAGAGATTGCTGGGGCACTGATACAGTTGGAAGCGATCACAGCTGAAAGAAATGGGACATGTATTTTAGAAGAAACCTCCTATGGCAGCTTCAGAAAGGCTGTGGTTTGTCAGGCAGGCACATGGGCTTCCCTAGGGTGACATTTATTTTGATGCCATTGTCCTGATAATGACTACTACTGGCCTAATGCTAAAAAGACAAGGCTACAAAAATCAAGGAAAAATCCTTTGACTGAAGTCCAAACTGACTGCTGGGTGAAAAAGTATGTCCAATACCCTCACAAGGCTGTATTAAGGAGGGATATGAAGTCATTTAAGGTACTGAGACAGAAAAAAGAACACGGATGGTGAATTTCCTTTAGCATCCCTCTGGAGCTAGAAGACCTTCTTTGGTGTGAACAAAGTATGCTGGAGATGTCGAATTTTATTTAATTTTATTAATTCAACTTTTATTGGAAAGTTTTTTTCCTTTAGGAGACAAGGTAAATCCCCAGCGCGATTACGTCAGGTTAGCTGCTGCTTGGAAACTTCTGCAGTACTCACCCTGGGCATTAAATCCTAGTTCTGAATTTTCCAGCTTTTATTAGCACTTTAAATATTACAGCCCAACCGATTTGTTTTTATTCTAGTTTTAAGTTTAACAGCGGTGTTAAAAAAGCAAAGCCAAATGGAACCTTTTACTTCCAAGTACACTTTAAAAGCATTTTGATAGAAGAAGATCTTAAACAAGTTACAACTTCCTATTCTGCCATGCCACGTGTGAATAAAAGAACAGAGCCAGAGCGATTTCCTAGCTACCTGGATAAAACACGGTTAGGATTGTCAAGTGTCCTTAAGAGTAACAAGTTACATAGTCAGCCTAGGGAAGGGGAAAAAGGGCACTCTTCTGTACCAGAGGATGACTGGTAATTCTTATACACACACTAACACTTCAAGGTTTTTTTTCCATGCATTATACATGCATTGCACATGCATTGCACTAGCTTGGAATAATTTCCATTCAGCTATCGCACAGGATGCACAACTGACAGGTCGGGGAAATCATTCCTAGGCCTTTATGCTCTGCTGGACTTTGGGATTGCACAGCCTCATCTTCCACTTCATTGTACGTCGCTGTGTTGAGTGAAGAAGTGGGCAACCTATTGGCTTCCCCAATACTCTGGTGCCAAGTAACACATGTATTGTTTCCCCAAACACTGTTTTGGCAGTAACTTCATGAACATCTGCTGCCCACAGCCAGGAACAACCTAGCTTCCCCTGCAACTGATGCTAGCAGCAGGCAGCTTGTGTCTTCACCTTCTTCTGGAAGTTCAGCTCCCTCTATCAGCTTGAGGTCTATAGCTTAGGGCAGCGAAGAGCAACTACCACAGACAAGGTGAGAGCAGAGCAGTTGCGGTCAGTGTAGCAGTGTAAAATGAAAAATGATGTTTCACTGACCTTCTCCGATGCTTCAGTCCATTCTCCTGGAGAGAGTCCAAATTTTCAGAATTCATGGGAATAGCTGGAATTGCAAAAGGCCTGACAGAGTAACAATGTCAAAATCTTTACCTGAGCCTTGCTGAAAAACTGTTGAGTTAAGGAAAGAAAATGGCAAACGACAGTGGAGGGGGGAAAAAAAAGAAATTTAATTGGACTTCTGTTGTAACAGAACACAAAAGGCAGTTAGCTTCTCTGAACTCTGGTGTAACAATGTCAGGAGTGACGTGGAGTTAAAAAGAACAAGAAAATGGCATTAAATATAATCTATTCCTATTCTTGCAGTGATAGCTGGCCCCCATCCAAGGTGTTCACACAGAGCTACAGAATCCCCTCCTCCTCAGAACCAAAACACACAGGAGGGATGTTTGGTGATACAGACGAGAAATGAGCAAAAGAAGGAAAATAGCTTGAGGTATCCTAAATTCTTCTTCAAAATGTGTACCCAGCAGGGATGAGTGTGAATCATCAGTCAGAAAGGCACATAAATTATCATCTTCCCTGTGCTGGTTTTGTTTCACTTGCTTTTAAATTTTTTTAAGGATTGTTTTGTTTTGTTTTGTTTTAAACACCAGAGCCATCATTTTCTGTATACTCACTTCTTGGGTTACACTCAGCCTTCAGAATTTTATGAAATACAAGCCAAACAAAACAAGTCATTCTTTGTTCACCCTCATAAATCATCATATAACAAAATCGTTGCCCCTACTGCCTGCAGGTGACTGATTGAAAAAATGAGTTCTGATGCTGAAAAGATTATTACGAAGAATAGGGCACTAAAATGTTCTGCTTAAGAAAACAGAGCCTCATGTGGAAAAAGAAAAGGCTAGCTTCCTCCCAATTAACGTTTGGGGCACAGAACTCTAGCTCATCAATTTGAAGCTGATGCTTCATGTCAACAATTTGTAAATTAAAGTAGGATTAATTTCTTCTGACAAGCAGGACTGAGAGTTTTACAAAGGACCTGTGAGTCAGATGTCTGCACTTTTCCTCTATGCCACGTCCAGAGTAGGGTGCCATGTCGGAGTAGTACGGAGTGTTCGCCGTCTGCTGTTGGCTGAACTCTCACCAGGACCGAGTTTCTGGTTACTAGATTCCTGCATTTCCAAAGTGCTGGGACACCCTGATAGCTCACTTGTCTTAAGCAATGCGATATTCAACACTCCATCACCTGGAAATTATCCACAAAATATAAGAGTAAGCTCCAAAATGCCGAGTCAGGTGCCTGCAGTCTATAGAAGAGGTATATGGGTTATATGAGCTTTGCAACAGCCAGTCCACTGAGTAGAGCAGTATCTAAACTGTACCATGAGCAATGCCAAGTGAGAGGAATGGGGAATTTTGCAGAACTTAGGTTTTGAATGCAGGCATATGATCAGATGTGAAATGGATTGAGAGATGAAAACCACCTTTTGCATTGAAGTACCTAAGTTACACACATGCAGACCTGTAATGTCTTACCTATAAAATCTACATCTCGATGAGATAGCTAGGCTCCATTTATACTCAAAGGACAGAAATAAGCACTCCCAGAAAGATTAATTTGTCTACTTTTAGGTATCTATCCCAAGATGAAACAAGCCACAAATCACATTCTAGGCATTCTTATAGATAGTTTCTAGAAAACTATTCAGACATAAACTTCTGTATTCATAAAATCATAGCATGGTTTGGGTTTGAAGGGACCTTTAAAGGTCATCTAGTCCAAACTCCCTGCAATGAGCATCTTCAACTAGATCAGGTTGCTCAGAGCCCTGTCCAACCTGACCTTGAATGTTTCCAGGGGTAAATGCCCATGGGGTGGGGTGGCATTTACCACCTCTCTGGGCAACGTTTCAACAGAGGATTCTCATTGCCATTGGCTTGTTAGGTTGAAAAGATGGTCATGAAATAATTTGCCTGACTTCAAGAACAGATTAATTACTAGAACATTTACCGAATCAATAGGACACTTGAGTTTCATTTTTCCCACGGCGACCAGGGTTCAGGTTTGTAACTGTCTATTGGTGGAAGAGAACTTTAACCCCTCATCTCTTAGTACAGGTGAGCCACTCTTCAAACACGTAACAAGGAGTAACCAAGTGGCAATACCTCTGAACTGGAATCATGGTCATCTGGGTTCCTGTCAGCAGTTCCCCGAGTGAAGCAGTCAGGATTAAAAAAGAGCAACGTAACTTAAAGCCAGAACTAGGTCGTCTGTTTCCTTGACAAAAACCAGTGCTGGCAAGCAAGAGACTCCTAGCATACTCTTTTGGCCTCACTGATTCCTGAATTCTTTGCTGCCCCTGAAGAATGAAGAGTGCCTTTCTCATAACCAGATGGTTAAGTTCTGCATCGGTCAGGCTGCGTACCTCTCAGGCATGCAAGTAACTATGTCATTGACTGTAAAATAGGCTTGTCTATTCTGCTTCTATCTGATGATTTTGAAATATGGCAATACAGACTGTTAATTTGTTAGGTATAACTAGAAAATGCTTAGAAAGACTGCAGTCTTCAGGGACCTTAGACTGCAACTCCCAAAGAAGCCCAGGCAGGGAATAAGTTCCCAAATGTTCAGTTCAGCCATAGCAGCAGTACTCTTAACAATGCAGAATAGAAAAACTTTAGGCACATAATTCTTTTTCAGTAGAAATCTGGAGGATCTATTGCTTTTTAGGCACACAGATGATTGAACAGGGTTTTTGTGTGTAATTTTTCTATTAAAATTAGACATCTATGTTCTTTCAAAATACACTTTAGGCACCTAGGCAATATTTTCAGATTTTTCCCTTACTGCAATATCTTTACTTTTTTGTATTAATTTTCGTCTCATTCCCACTGTTTTATTCTCAAGGTTATCTAATTTTTCCTGTATGACATTCTAGTTCTCTTCTGTATGGACAGTCCAACCCAGTTCCATATCAGATATCATTAGTTCAATCCTACTTCTCATGTCAAAATCATTAAAGAAAATACTAAGATCCCCTCCAAGGCTGATTCATGAAATATGCTTCCAGTAGTTCCCTTCAACCCATTACATCTTTTTTTCAACATTGCCCATTTTCATCTTCACTTTAAACAGCTCCCTAACTATC
Organism: Astur gentilis; assembly: GCF_929443795.1. Lineage (NCBI taxonomy): Eukaryota > Metazoa > Chordata > Aves > Accipitriformes > Accipitridae > Astur > Astur gentilis. Next base: position 4,073,495 of record NC_064892.1, read on the forward strand.
TTAAAGTTTGTACCTCTGTCTTATTAATGAGCACTTTCCTACGGGCATCATTTCAGATGCTTTACTCATAAATTAGTCTGTCTCAGTGGGATTACTCCCATTTAACTTCAGATGTCTTTAGGGTGGTCATCAACAGCTGAGCCAGTCACCCTTGGCTAACTTCACAGTCAATGAAGAGAAATAAGCACTTGTAGGTGTGATTCATCCGACTTTATTTTAGACATTTACTTTAGGGTGGGATGAATCATACCCTAAACGGAACTACTTTTTGGCATTGCTAAAAAGGGAACATGGGGTGACTAGTTTAGAAATAGATGTCTCCAGAGCAGACACGTGCATTTATTCAGACGAATCGCATCGTTCGTTACCAAACAAATTAGATCTTTCATATATCTCTGCTCTATAAAACCCGTTATCCAAAAAATGAATTCAGTTATTCTGGCATAAACTTCCCTTGGCAAAACTTATTCCATTTTATACCATTTTAGTTTACCTTTATGTCATAAATTATTCTTTCCATCATAATTTTATCTTGCATACTGTTGATGTTACACTAGTAGGTCCATTTTTCAATACTTTCACTCTGAGTAAATTAACCTCATGTGTTTTGCTTCTATCTGCAAAGCCGTTATTTCCATTTTCTGTGCATTCATTGTGATCTTTATTAATTTTTATCTATTATTATATGTTTATTTATACATAATTATATACTATATAATACTGATCTTCTTGTCTTTATACTTACGTTTTACATTTTCTAGTAAAGTGCTGACTATTCTAAAAGTTAAGCCCAAACAATGCCAGAAGTTTGGAACACAAAAGATTCATTACTAAGGATGTTTTGAAAGGATAGTGTTCATATGTAACTCCTCAGTTGTGGGCCTTTAGAATCAAAATTCAAATAACTATAAAGGTAATGAATGCAGTTAAGCATTCATTATACATTCAGTGAATCACAACAGCTATCAAAATCTGTAAACATGAAAGGGGGAGAATGTAAAATTACTCAGTAACACATGACCCCAGAGCAGTAAGCAATCTCCACTACCCAACTCCACTTTAATGTGAAGCCTCCTTGCAAACAGATGCACAAGAAAATGATCTCTCTGATGCTTAGTAAATTAATTTCAAATTGACTTTATTAATACCAAATAGGTATCCTTATTAACAACACATATTATGAGTGTGTAAATATCACTAGAATGTCATATTTATCAGAAATAATAAACTGCAAACATGTAGCATAACATTAAAATAATTAAGAGACTATATAGTAGGGTGGGTTTTTTCATACTCTGAACAGTCAAGAATCATGCATAATGTAAGAGCATATTTTGCAGCTGGTAACAGCAGGCCAGATTGCAAGAGATATTTTAAATGTGTTTTTATTAACAAGAGAAAAAGGTCTTTCAACTGATCTGAAGCAATTTCTGAGAGAAAAGCTGAGGAGCCTATCATTATAAAATGTAATGGTAAATGGAGAATCCTGGCAGAGAATGTCCTAGGAAACTGTTTTCCTCTGTATTTGATCCATATTTACTGAGGACCTGATCCAAAGCTTATTTGAAAGTCAGCTGAAAAGCTCCTGCTGAAGCCAATGGATTTTGGACCAGTGTTGGAGTGCAAGAATAAGGTAGTTGAAATTATCCACAAGGGTTTGGACTTGAGGTGAAAAGTAAATGATGTTCAAGACCATATGTATAACTGGTCTTAAAATGAAAGATGAGACTGAACTGCAAATTTTGATACAACATGGAGTTCTTTCAGATTTCTTTCCCCATTCAACCACCCCAATGGCCCTCAAGGCTTTGAATCTGTGGTTTGATTCAGAAGCATTACAGAAATAGATGGCAGGTATGAAGTGCAGCATCTGGAGGCTTCTGTAGACCCACCAATAAATCTTAATTCATATATCAGACTCTAGTTTATTAAATACTATGGGTTAATAATATAAGTAGCTCTTTAACAATACGTGGATAAATATTTTGTACAGGAAATCAGATGACCAGAAAACATTGGTAGTGAGAACACTCACACTCAAGAAATGTGTCAGAGCTTCCTATGAGCAAAAACAGAGAAGCCAGCTCATTCACAAATGGGCTTTTTAACATTTAGCTCATGTAAGAGTGAGACAGTTTTGTATTATCAGTAGATTCACTCATCTACCTTACATAGACTAATATAATTTAGTATTGATATCTTATTATATATATATTAAGCTAATTTTTTATCAGAGTTAAAACAATAAAAGAAGAATTATGCATTGCAGCAGTACTTCTTCGCTATTAAATCAGCGCTCATGCTGTGGTTTCCATCTGCAGACTCTCCCAAGACCTTCTTTAAAGTTTTTATCTTTAAACTTAGGCAAACTAGGTAAGATTCATCCACAATAGGTTAACTACCTAATAATGATATGTTGGGTAAAATGTACATTTTGAATTCAGACTTCTATTCTCTCCTTTTCATTTGTTTTTCTCCCTCAGTTATTATTGTCATAATTATTCTTAATGCATTTCATATTATTGAAGATATGAATTCTTAATGTACTATCTGTATTTCATTATTCTTTATATGCTTATTGTATCATGTATTTAAGATTTAAGTAAAAAATAAAAAATCTGTTACACAGAGAGGCTTTTTTCAGGGCCTGGCTCCCAGAACTCTCTTTGGGAGGATCTCATGCCTGACAACTGATAAGTCAAAGAAGACAGACTTTATTATATTAGGATTCAGCTGCTATTAATGCAAATCTCTAAAATAAGTCTGGGGATCTAGGGGTGTCTATTTTTCCTCCTGTTGACTATAAAGAAGCCTAGAACGAGTAGCTCAGATGTAGATAAAGAGCTACGTGTGTTCAGTTACATGAACCCCACTTTAAGTGATGTCAGTTTACCGCTGACTATTGTCTGACGGTCTTCCTAGAAGGGGTGACATAAATCCCATTCAAAACTCTACTCCACATTTTCAGGAGCAGTTCCAGCAGTGAGGAGAAGGGATAAACAGGACACTTTGTGCGCTGCAAGATTTTGCAATTCTACCAATCTGAAAAGGTACCATCGTTTCCAGAGTGACATTGCTTGCCTTGAGAAATTGTAAATTCTGAGACAGTCAGGACAACATTTTTAAGCAGGAACTTCCCAAAGGGGTGCAATCTTTGCCAAAGGTAAGACCTATTAAAAGAAGCATTCACTCTACATAGCCTGTCGATAACCAGAAAACTCTCTGGAGCTTGAGAACAGGTATGAAAGGACTATAAGGCAGCTAACTGTCAAACAAAGAGTTTGTGTGGTGGTTAAACAAGACAACAGTTCTGTCTATAATTCTATGTAAGAACACCATTTGTGAGCATAGTATGTTCTGCCTGCCATTCATTTACCATATACACAATAGCTTCCTGGTGCTCTTGTCCATGTATGCTGATCAAACAAATATGAGAGAAAATGTAGGCTTCTGAATGATCTGCAGGGTATGTTCCGCTGAGTTCACACTGACAGACTGGTCTGCATGACTCACAAATTCAGTTTTGACAGTTTGCCCTCAAGCTACTCATTTGTCCTCAACACATCATGTAGACATACTTGGTCATGGTCTGGAAATGAAAGGCTGTTGGAAATGTTACGCCTTGGCAGCATTCCCACTGCAGAGAGAAAATCCCTAGCCTTTTTAGGAGTTGTGTAGGAATAAATGGTTGTGACCCAGAGCTTTACATCTAAATCAGACCTAATCTTAAAGGAGGGCAATAGCAAATTTACAGCTTAGTCTCTTCTGTAACTTTAAGAATATTTAGCAGCATGACTTGCTTAGCATCATGCTATATACTTGAGTGTCAGCAACATAAATGGTTGAAGGCTGGTTGAAAGTCCAACATGGTCCTTGTTCACTCAATCCAGTGGGCAGCACTGCCAAAATAGCATTTCTGTTGTTGCTAAGAACAAACAAGCACTTTTTTTTTCCGTTTCTCTTTTTTTCTTTTTTCTTGGGGGGGGGGGTGGGGTGGGGGTGGTGGGTGGGGGGGGGGGGGGGGGGGACGGCAGGGCTTACTCTTTAATTTAGAGTACGATAAAGGGCCTGGACAACATTTCTGGATTGCTGTTAATGCAGAGTGGAATTGAGAAGTAGTTATAGCCCTTGTGAATTTAACCACCATTGTGATTGAAGCAGAGACCTTCCTAATTCATTCTTCATTATCCTATAGATGTTTTTGTGTGACCTAATTATGTGTGACTGCAGGTGTCAGTCTTTCTTAATGTACTTGAATTGTGTGCTAGGAAAAACATTACAAGAGCTTTGAACATAAGGTGTTCCAGACAGGCAATCTATAGAGCCTTTTATTTGCTTGCTCTGAGCATCACTGATGGTTTAAAAACTAGACAAAGAAAAATATGATTTTTTTTAAAACTCAAACTTGGTTATTTCTGGGTAAGGCCTGAAACAGAAGATAAGGGCACTCTGTTAGCATCTGTTGCGTAGCAAGGTAGTTAAATGGAAGAAATCATTAAGCAGACAGACCATAGCAGACTAAATTTACATGGCATACTGCAAAGCTGGGGTAAATATGGAGTGTCTGCACTGGTGAGAAGGTCAGGATGCGCAATGACACAGAGGACAAGCTATCATCCAGATTAAAGATGCTGTTTACAACATGGGATAGAAGAAGACAGGACAGTGCTCTACCCAGCATCTTATAACGGGATAGATAAGTGGTGAAATCACACTCAGGTCCACTTGTGCCAAAATATGTTGCATGGATGGTAGGAGGGGAATATCTAGCTTTTCTATTAGTCACTCACTGGAGAGATGAGGACTCAGACTGCATTGTAGATATCTAAAGCAGAGTCAGAAGAATCCTCCTCTCCTTGTTACATGGTCTCCCATCAGTCTTTCTCTCTCCAGTGTGCTCCCCCTTCTTTCATGATTCAACTCACTTATTTGATAATCATTTGATAGTGAGAAAGTACCACTCTCAGACAGCTTGCTTTTCCACATTTCTTGGAGTGATGAGGAAATTTTACATGTCTTACATGTCTATAAAGACACCTAAAAGTTTACTGTGGTCATTTCTATTGAATCAACATCTGGGAACCCTCAGCAAACATTCTGTTTAGGGTTAAGGCAAAGTACTTTCATGTACAACATATTTCCTTGTATTCATTTACTACATATTTTATTCTTCCTGTAGGCTACAGCTAAAAAAATCTTCCACCAATGCACATCCTTCCCCTTAAACAATGTGAGACTGTGTTTGCTTATATTCAGCCTCTATCAGTGATTGCAGCAGCCAATCCTCACCAAATGCAATTGCAGATACTCTGCCTCTTGGGCAGCTTTTGTATGCCGTTTTGTTACTTATGATCCAGTTAGCATGCTGGGGCAGGATCCCCGGTCTATTTGTTAAGTGCAAGCAAAATTCTGCCGTTAAATTCCGCTGATCCCTCAGCACTTCTTGTAGCTGTGTTCACAAACAGGCAATCAAATCCATCAGCGATGTATACAAACTAGCCCTTTGCAGCAGATAACATGTATAACACACATGGAACACCAGAATCCTTTTGTGGTAGCTGCGTTGTTTTTGTAACAGGGCATGCAGGTGGTAAAGGTGCCTTCTGTGTTCAGTGTTACCTTTTCAGAAGTCAGCTACAGATTGTTTCCCGCTTACTGCTTCCCTTTATATCACCACCCCTATGGCAACAAATGAGGAACCTGGTGTTCTAGATATGCTATGCACAATGCCTTCTAGCAAACAGTTCGTTTGGATTCACTGCTGTCAGTTTTCACTGTATACCTGAGAGGGCCCTCGCTTGCCACTCCTGAAAGGAATTAATGAAATGCAGCACAGGTCAGCAAGAGGGAAGACACAGGCAGGCACTGCAGTGGCCACACAGCTTTTGTTTTGGTATTTTAACTCACCAGGCTCACTCTTCTGTCTTAGGAACAAGAAACATTTGCTGTCATGTGTGTTCTGTTTTTCTGAAGGTATCAGTGCACTTTTGCAGCTCTAGAACACAGCTACCACTGGGAAATATTTTTGTTGCTGGGGTGTCTCAAATCTAGCACTGTTTGTACTGTTTAGCACCCCCATACACAGTCCAACTATTCCTTTTCTTGCTTCTCTACAGCATGGCTAACTGGGCAAGTCTATTGTCCTAGACTTGCTATAAAGACTTTCCCACTATTCAGCAGGATTAGCGCTAACATCTATCTATGGGGAAGAATCTGGTTCCAGATTAATCTGATATTCTGCTGCTAAAAAGATAATACGTACACTGCTGTAAATACAATTTTACCTAACTATGCTCCTTGCCACCATCTAGTGGGTGGCTGGACATTTTGTTCATCCCTATAAATTACTGGGTTATCCCTTTGGAGAAGCCACAGAAATATTTTGCACATGTGCCATACTTAAATGTACTTGTCAAAAATAGCTTCACTGCTAGATGGTTCAATAATGTATATTATCTGCTACATGTTTTCATCATAAGTATACTGCTAAAAGTCAAATATGACAAGTCTTTGCTCTGTATTTAGCTTACCAAAGCTGTCTTTGAAAACCTCAGCCCACTGAAAGTCCATAGGAATGTATGCATTGTTTCTGGATGGCAAGGGCTTGCCTCAACTTTGCCTTTTAATTTTATAACAAAACATATGTTTATGTATATGCATATACAAAGAGGAACCAAGTCATAATGCCTTATTCAAATCTACTTCTGACCTCAGTCAGTCAAAACTACTCTCTGGCTTTTCATACATTTGTGCCCAAGTTCCCCTACAGCCCTTCTGGACTTCTACTAAACCAAACACTTAACAAGACAGAAGAAAAAATGGATGCAGTCTTAAGAATACACTTACTGTGCAAATGAGTGTTTTGCTCTGCTGTCCAGCCACAATCCTGTTCTCCTGTTACACCAACAAGCACTATCCCTACGGCAGAAGATCATCAGCTGGGTCTAGCAATACAAATTCAATCCTCCAAAATCACAGTCAGTTGTGTAATAGACCTTGAGTTCTGAGAGCCACAAAACTTGCACTCTCTCGCAATGAAGAAACTGAAAATCTCTAATGTAAAAATGCCAAAGTCACAAAAACTGCAGTGTACTATATGCATACAACAGAAAAGGATAGCCGTATGGCCAATGCTCAAAAATAACAATGAAGTTTTCAGGAGATGGTTAAAAAGCTGCTCTTATTCCACTCCAAGGTGATTTCCAGAGAAGATGTTTTGAGCAGTCATTATAGTCACTCACTCCTATTTATATAAATATAAAAATGTATATACATATATATGTGTGTGTGCATGTCTGTGTATAAGTACGTCTACAGACATACATACATTTACATACACTTCATCTGCTACCCCTTACTTTACTTATTTGGTACCTTATTCTGCTGTAAATTACACACCTGAACTACTGTCCCCCTCTGATAAGCTATGCTTTCTCCCCTTCTCAGCTTTGTGCAAGCGGTATAGGTAGGGATTACTCTGTTCATGCCATACTTTAATATAGCTCTATAACAATAAAAAACCTGATTATTTTTTCAGCCCTATTTTTATGTATATAATTTTTGCTGATTTGGGATTTTGCTTGATAGCACGGGGCTGAACTCAGAACAATAAACCCAATGCAGAAAATAGCAAGCTGAATTCAGAATCAGGAATATTGTTTTCATGATCAGTTGTTTTTTGTTTCCTGTAGTTCTGAAAAATAAAATCCAAGAGATGCTTTCATAGAACCCTTCCAGCAGTGAGCTTATGGGGAAAAAAAGGTAATTGTCACCCTGTTGTACAGCATACTCAAGCCAGAGAGGTAATTAACTTTGGGGGATGCAAGAATAATGGTAAATATGCATTTAAATGGTACTTTAAAATACTACTTAAATCTCCCAAATTTGAGCATGGATTCCTTATCCATCCTTATTCATACTGATAAGGATTTCCTCAAGTATTCCAATTGACCTTGATAGTCTTTCTCCAGTGAGTACACACCATCACCAGCTTAAGTGGCCCTTGGGGACCTCCTATGAGAACCCTTTTCTTGCTAAGATATGACTTAATTATTACTAGTAACACGCACTGTCAAACAATGCTGAATGAATTCATAGTGATTAGGCTTTCTCATGTTTAAAAAACAGTAATATATAATTCACTACAGTTTTTAGCAGGCAAAACAAGGTCTCCTACTTCCAAAACACGACAATCATCAACAACGAAGATGAAGCTGGTGCGCACAACCAAAGCAGGCAATTTTGACGCTCTAGATCTCCCTTGAACCAAAATTTGTGTGGAGTGACAGCGACGCACCCTTGGGAAGAGCCCGGAACGCCTAAATGTAACATACATCTGCCTACAAAATCTAGATTTACCTGCAGAACTAGCTGGTTTTGTAACAAACTGTTACTGTTGCTTCTGTGTTTAAAGTCTTAGAAAATAACTGGTAAAAATTATATTCATATGTCTTTAACTGTTTTCTTTGCTGCTTGTAAGAGAAACAGGTATAACAACTATTGAAGTACACTTTATATGGTAGTTTGTTTATTTATGTAGTTACATTATCTAAGCCAAAGGTTAAAAAATTTTAGTTTCAGGGAAGAAGACAATAATCGGCTCTTGATAATTCCAACAATTCTATAAATACAAATATTTTTGCATAAATAGAACAACCACCAAATGGTTTGCACACTGAACTTACTCCAGGTTGGCCTGTCTTCACTGAAATTTTAGCATGAAAATTAGAGACGGGCTGCTGGAGGCATTAAACTTTGCCAAATGAAACAGGTCCACCCAATCTCTTAGTCCTGGTTTTCTATCAGGTTGAAGGTGAGAGCTGGCTCTTTCAAGAAATGGGTGCACAGAGAGCAACTTATCTAGCATCAGCGTGTTTTGGCTGAGGGCTACTACCTTGTTCCAAAATAAGCCGTCCCACAATTCCAATATAGTAAGGAAACAAGGGAAAGAAGGAGTGCTATTATTACTACCAATGATACAATGCCATAGACATGACAACATGCAGAAAAGATCCCTTCTGTGAGAAACATACCTTTTGAATGAGATAGATGTCTTAATGTGAGATCTCAGCGTACCTTCAAGAGCAAAACAAACCCAAACAAAGGTGATAATAAAAGTGGATGGCCTGGAGGTGTGTTATTTGCATGGGATTCAGAAAATTAGTCTTGATTTTGTGGTGGGAATTCACAGTAGCCTAATCAGGTTAGTCTCATTAGTCTCTACTTGTAGCCAGTGGAGCCACACAGGGGGATTTAGAGCGAGGGGAAGGTTAGCCATTGGGAAAACCTCCTCCCTTCCCCACATGTTCCTTTTTCTTTCCTCATTAGACAATCAAGACCATAAGCAGGAAGGGGTGATGCTCCACTGATAAAAATCAAGCTGAAACTAGGGAATTTATTGCTCAACTCTCAGCTTTAAGATGGATGCAATGATGTGTGAAGGTAGGGCACATGAATGGTGCCAGCAGCTCCACTGCTCAAGAAGCTGAAATCCCCTTCCCAAAACTACTGAGTGTACAACAGCATGGGAAGCCACTGGTATAACTATATCAATATGTTTTGACCCTAAACAATCTTAACAAATCCTTTTCTATCTACTGTTCAGAAGAAGCCTGCAGCCTTTTTAAAAATGATTTTAGAAATTCTTTCTCAAAGTTGTTGGGTTTTTTTATTTCCAAGATGGATAAATACTTAGAATAAATCTTATCCTGTATGAACCAGCTTTACCTTACTACTTAAAGGATTTGATATAGATTATGATGCACCATTCCAGAACAAGATTGGGTGAACCTAAACATAAAATAATGGTTCCTGAAGGAATTATAAAATCAATGGCATGAGCACAAGTGAGCTCCACGAAAAAAATTTGTTATTATTGCAGTCAACAGCTATTAATCTTTTGCCATGTATTTAGGGGACCACAACTGCATGAAAGCAAATGTTTAAAAATTCATGTTATAGAATTTTCTGGGACAATATAATTGGAATTATTGCCTGTTATAATTATTGCCTTGGGTCTTAGTTTTTTTCTCCTTATCTTCTGCTTTTCCCCTTCTCTCCCATTCTGCTATACAGAAGAGATATAACTCTTATTCATGTTTCAGTATACCATTTGTTGACTACTACCTAGTATTTCAGTCAACATGATATCCTAATAAAACACACAAAGATAGTAATATACTTTAAAATACATTTTCAGACAATAAAGTTCCAGTATCAGTTCTCATGAAATCCAGAATTTAAGAGTAGTAATACAGATAAACCCCTGTCTTACCATTTTGCATTGAATGAGTTTAGCAGACTTCTATTAGGCTATTTGTCTGCATTTATTTGTGTTGTTAGTGAGCACCATGATAGTCTTGTAGGAATAGAAAATTTCTCTTTTCGGATTAATTTGCTTCTTCAGAAATGTTCGTTCATTAAAGCTACACAAGCATATTTTCTGACAACTCTCTCTGGTGTTGTACGAAGAGAGAATTTAGCCAAGTGAGTATAGGACCGCATCCTTGTGACACACCAGACTGTTACCATTTGAGATCAGGGACGTGGCATTACCAAGGCTTGATCCCGTGAAATGCAGCAAACTTGCTCAGAGACAGCTGATATCTTGCGCTTTAGAAGATAATGTGAATGTCTGTAGATACTAGCTAGGGCTACAGTTCTGCCTGGTTCTGACCTTCCTCACCAAAATGTTGATCCGCTTTTATACAACTACTGCCACTGGAGTCAGCACACAGAAGAGCACTTGGCACTTTTCAGAACTGGGTCCCCAAGCGGATACTGAAAAAATATATAAATGCTCCAAATACATGTGGGTTGTCAAGGATTCTTTAAAGTCAGATATTGTTATTAAAAATAACCAAGGGCTGGACTATTTTATTTTAGATCATTTCCTAGCATGCAGGCCACTGCATCTGTGGAAGAATTTCTTGAAGTTGCTGACTGGCTTGGAAGGGAATAACAACAAAAGTAAGAAACAAGAATGGAAACGTCCTTCCACCAAGATGCAGTCAAGAAATCTCTTATGCCTTTGGATTCTGCCTGAAGGTTTCTACAGAAAGTTCAAAGAGAAACACTTGCTGAAAGCTCTCCATGTATTTGCCTCAGGAAGTGGGACTGGAGTGCATTGTTAGTATTTTTACTCCCAGCAGACTGGAGCCATTTCTTCTTTTTGTCTTTTTTTTGGCATTAATTAACCTTTTTTTTTTTTTTGGATGTGTTAAAAAAAAACAAGTGAGGAAAAAAGGTAGTAAGATTTTTCTTTCTTTTTCTTTCTCAGTAAATCGAACTAAATAATTGCAAGAGATGCTTATTATTAGGCAGGCCTTGATTTGTGACGCACTGAGCCATCAATCTTTTGTTGTGGTTACAAGAGCAACCTGCTACAGGTAAGCCAACATATGATCCTGCAGGGCATCAACTCTTTTGCAGTCACTGCCTGCACACACGTTCCTGCTCTGACATACCCTGGGGTAGATGCAAGCAAGTTTACCCTTCAGTGAAGTTATTTTTCCTTTATTATCCTGTTGCAGAATCTATCACAGCCCAACAATTCCACAATTGATTTGCTGGCAGCCGAGCCCTGGGGCTTGGAATGTAAATAAGACTCGGAATGAAAGTGATGTGCACTGCAGCAGCCGACACTGAGTGCAGGTACTTCATCAATTGACCTGATTTCTGGAAAATCCGCTTGCAACCTTGAAACTTACTTGCAATTACAATCTTTGCAATAAAATATTAGTCTCCATGGTAATGAGAAGTGCTTTCCTAACTTATTTAGAAAAAAAAATATGTGAGGAGATGACAATATCTCTGAGAAAATGAAATTTTCAGTATCATTTCACAGTTGGACAGCTTCCTGCAGACTTGTCAACAGATTAGTAGCATTCTGCCCATTTTGTACATGGAAAAACTGAGTAATTAATAGCCCTCAGGCCTTCCTTGCAAAAAGGAGATTTAATGAGCTCTGTAGCAGTATCAGAACAGAAGAGCACATAAATAGCTTGCCTGTGTCCATGCAAAAGAACACCACCAATGGAAGGACGGCCCTACTTTACTCCTTACACGATCTACTAAATGCTATTAAACAAATGTTGCTCCACCCATTTAAATGTTGCAAAATTGTGGGGCACAAATGATGGCTTTGGGGCAGGAATTCTGTCTTTCCTATGTTTTTGTATAGTATCTGTCACAATGCAAGACTGACCCATGGGCCCTAGCTTGCCAGAAAAAAAAAAAAAAAAAAAGAATTAGGGCCTAGTAGGCAACAGAAGAATAAGAAAAATGTGACAGACTCTGTACAAAGCCAGGTGTTAAAACAGATAAAATATTACTCAGACCAACTTAGGAATAAGGGGCTGTTTTAGGAGCCACATGAGTAGGGTTCTAAAGCTGGTTGTGAAATCTTTCTGAATAATTTCCTCATATGAAATGGTCACAATAAAGGACAAAAATCTGGAAGGCCAGGAACCACAGAACTGAAGTCAGGGTGGAGAGAGAGAAAAGAACTGTCTATTTTCTCCCTAGTTAGAGAGCCAGAGAGAGCCACAGAATTCAGACTTTGGCAGGCTGCCATGGGGTGTCTATCAACTCTATTTTCCAGGGGACGAAAAGACTTCCAGAAGATAAATGGTTAGCTGAAAAACTCAGTCTTGTTTCTCCTGAGATGGAGCTCTCTTGGATGGGCAAGAGAAGGAAAGGGCAGTTTGTGTCCTATGAAAATGTTGGAGTTTTACCTCTTCTCTCAGCTCAGCAAAAGTTTTTCCAAAACCCCAGAATTCCTCACAGGAAGGAAAACACCACGTTATAACCAGCTCTGTTGGGTTCTGTTTCTTGTTCTTGCCACCGAACTGCTGTGCAATCATGGCAAACTGACTTTATCCCACTATTGCTCAGGTTTTCCACCTCTAAAGTGAGATGCTTTCCTTTGCCAAGCAGTTTAGATGAAAAAAAGATAAACTATTCCTTCTTAAATTTCTTACACAGCCATAATTACCCCTGAGCAAGAAGGGAGAGAAAAATGTTATTTACAAATCACAGCTGGAAATTATCTAAAAGCAGCCACTGTAACTACACTCCCCGGTAACTCATATGTCTTAAATTTCTCAGTGCTTTCTTGGGTAGACACTAAAATGCAAGCATCACTGTATGCTTACACATCTCATGCTTACAGCCACACCTGTCTACAAAACAAAATTATTTTAGTAAGAATAACAATTTCATTGTCATAAATACCAGTAACAAGAAAAGTTTAAAATAATCTCTGCATTTTATAGCAGGGTTACTGTCTGATGGCCTGGTCTGCAGTCTGATGTTGTCTAATGGTTGCCTGTCGGATCATGCTGCTCACCAGCTTGGCTTCAAACACTGATGCAGTTTTAAGATCTTTCAATACAGATTTTGATTTATGAGTTATAAACTGGGTTCATATGAATCATGCACTATTAGCTTCTCTCTTTTTGTCATTATATTATAGAGTGTTTCATTGTATGTAGTCCCTCAGAGTTCTCTTATCACTTTTAGGGTTAGCTTCAAAGATCCTATTTTCCCTCCTACTTTTTAAATATATGTCTTGGTCATGGAGTTCTTTACATGTGGATGAACTTTCAGGATTTCATGGAACCCATTGTTGGGTAAGTAGGTCTGTGAAAATGGAATAAAAGACAAGGTTAGACATGGAGCTGAAGAGCTAAAAATAGCTGGAGAGGGAACCTTCATATGGAAAAAGGTACAAGCACCTATTCATTGTTTCTTGTACCTCACATCATCATTTTATATTACTCAGTACAAAATTACATCATCTGACTTACCACATTTAGCACTTATATTTCATTTAGGCAAATGACTATGTGAGTGCAAAATGAAGGTCCAATTTGCTAACATTATGTAATACAAGGAAAGGCAAATAATTTTCCTGGTTCTCTGACCACGGTTGCAAATGCTTTTCCAGAGAAGCTACTTCAGATGCTGTTGGGTTTTACAGTAGATTATAATTTCCCTAATCTTCTAATGCATTGCCCAATACAATTTTATATAGTGTGCAATAAAGTTCCAATCAATTTAACCCTAAGACAGATACAACAGTCTTTAAAAGTGCCTACTTATATTTGTATGTGTGTGTGTGTAGATAAAAGACTATTAAACTGGAGGACAGAAGTAATGAATTACAAATTGATTCTGACAGCACAGATGCTTGTACAGCCCTTTGATTAGGACAATAGAATTTTTAAATGTAAAACTTGGAAATATTCTTAAATCATATACTGTTAGCACATGCAATCATTCAGACTATGTCTCCAATCTTTTACTTATACAGCTTGAAATAATTTTAGGAAGGAAATTTGAGTACCTTTGAAAATGATTTAAGAGTTCCACTTTCAATTTAAATTTTCTTTTTTATCTTCTGCTTCTTTGTGTCAGGTACAGATAGTTATTTTCATCTCAATGTCTGGCAAAGAGAAGGTGGACAGAAATACTTACCACAGTTAAGTGAAAATTTTGCATTTCCTCTAACATAACAAAAGCTAGGCAGATGCACAGAGTGAAGTCATTCAGGCTTAATGCTGAACTTTTAATGAGTTAGCATAACTACATTTGTACTTCCCCTGAAAGGTGACTATTGATAGATGGTTCCTTATTTTTCCCATAAAAACTAAAGTATATCTTGTACTATGTCTAAAGAACTGTAGTGAAGAGTAGTGATGAGGATTCTTACGGTTCAGAGAACAACATAACAGCAGAATCTTTGTTATTCACAAGTGTTTGACCTGCTACAACCTTTTTATTTTGACAAGAACACATTTCACAACCACCCATATAGCAGAGCATAATTCTCACTTTCAGAATTAACTCCTATTTTTAAAAGATATTTCTTAGCTACCTATTTGGGGGAAAGAGAGTGTGTGATTAAATATATACTTTAACACAATTCAAGACTGTGAGCCATAATCCTTCAAATCTACCCTAAACGTTATACAGAGTAGCAACAAGTCTTCAATGGACCCGCTAATTCTCAATCAGTGAGCAAGGATATGTCTACAGTAGCAGGGCTGAAGGGTCCAATGCTTAACTGGAAGCCTCGATTCTAAAGAAAATTAAAGTTGTGGTGTCCGTCTGTCAACCCTCCTCCAATAGCTTCTGCCCCACTTAATCCAGAGTTATCAAAGTACAGGGGTTTCAAGCATCTTCAGTTCCTACATGTTTCATAAAAATCATAATGGCTGTGTAAATCACAGCAACCCTACAGACACTTTCACAGATTCTACATGCTGGCTGGCTAGCCAAGAAGTCTGGGCACTCATAGCTCTGGTCAGTCATAGACTAAAGTGAATCTGGAACAGGTGGCAAACCAAAAAGCACAGTGAGGAATATAGAGGGATCTGAATGAAGATGACTTATATGGGTCATGAGAGGAACTGCAGTTACTAAAGCAAAGAGGTTTAAGAATATGAGACACAGAAAAAAACGAAAACAAGGCTCCATTCATTCCACTCCTCTTGCAACAATCTTATTTAACTTCTGTTCCATTTGTATTTTGTTTTTATGAATTATGGTTGATCAAGACTGCGACAGGCATATGAGTTTGCCTGTGTCTACATACATATTTGTGTACATACACACATACACACGCATACAAAATATGATGTACAAAACAAGCTATCTAAGACCTTCTGCTACTTAAAAAGCCTTGTAGCAGAATAAATACTTGGGACACAAGTTGCCTAGAGAAAGAGACCATCGAAGTACTATTAACAATAATAGTGCAAGTACACATATAATATATGCAAATATTTGCATATATAATGCTTGTGCATGCCCCAAGCATGCAACAGGTAGTGACCACCTGACTACCTACAGTTAAGAGCAGTTGTGCTCAATGGCCAGACCCGCATTTATGACAGCAAAATCCAGGCCACGGAGAAGATGCAGCTGTTTCAAAAACAACTACGGTAAAGACTGACAGTCTTTTTCGGCTTCTGAAATGCTTTGGTTGAATCCCTCATTACCGTAGTCCCTGACATTTTATTCTTTTGTCTGCAAAGTCACCGCAATACTCGCAAATGCTGATCCCTTGAAATATGACGTCTTTGCACGCTCCTTTCTTACAGAAGAAAGATTGGCCTTTGTGCAGATCTGCAATGGCACGCTGCTAAAAATAAGGATGCAATAGCCACTTAGGTAGATCAATTTAGCATGCTGAGAAAACTAGAGAGCAAGGAGATACTCACTTCATACATACACCCTCCCAGAAATTGCAGATTAAAAAAAAAATTAAAGTGTTGTATTTAGGAACTGTTTTAAATTGAAGTGCTATAATAACCCTCCGAAGAAGCAGACTGGAGATAAATTATGCAACTGTAGCTGATTGAATCAGATTTTGAGGGAACTAGGGAACTCTCCAGAACAGGTATTTGCTCTGCAGTTCTTCACATTAATTAAAAAAGAACAGAAAGCCATTGTAAAGTCTGCTATATTACAAAAAGCAAAATAATAAAACCGTAAGAAATAGGCTTATTTCAAAATGGAAAATAATGGGAAGGAGGGACTTCTATATATGTCATCTGGTTCATAAGGAAATGTTAATCAGTATTGTTGTATTGACATAGGTGGTGACGAGGTGATTTATACCATCTGTGCATCTGGCTGTATGGATATATATAAAATTGACCAGAACTGATGATATCAGCAGACTTACACTGAACAAATGAAATTCCAGTTATAAAGCATAGATCAAGGATGTGCAGATGTGTTAAGAAATGTGAGCAAAGGAGCTACTAAGACGAGTATCTGATGTGACTGGGCCATTAGTAGAAATAAATACATCAGCAAATGTGTTAAAGTCAAACCCTCTACAGAACAAAATGTAACACAGAAATGTGAAAGTGACTCAACTAGAATAAGTCTGGCAATTGTCACAGTTAGTCCAGTGAGGCAAATCTCAACCTCGATTCACAGAACCTTACATATATTTACATATGCTTAAATTAAATTCTTACATATGCACAAATTTAAGCATGAACCGAAATTTCATTTACTTCACTGGAATTTACAGCAGATATAAGATTAAATACATGATAGACTGCCTTTCCCAATTAAGGATTTTTTTTTTTCTAAATTGGGCCCCTTCCATTAGTAAACACAAATTATTTAGTATGTCTATATATACTGTGATCTCAGGAAGACTGTTGGATTTGGAAAGACTGGGAAGATTAGTTGACAAGAATTTGACTTGATAATACTTATTTGGGGTAGTTTGGGGGATAGAAGTTGAAACAGTAAGGAAATGTGACAGTCATCAACCAGTACTGCCTCAGCATGAATGTGGCAAACCAGCCGTTTTTAGGAAGCGATATAAATCTCAGTGCTTTGGATTTTAGGAGTAGAAACCTAGAAAGCATGCTGTTACAGATTATCTCGCGTTTTACCTCACACTTACAAGGCAAAATGACCGAAAAGTCATAAAGACATCTTTCGCCTCTATCATTTTATGACTGTAAATTGTAAGACACAAAGTTTACTGATTATGCCCACCTATATCACTAAGTCGGGGACAAGGCCAGAATGGACAAGATCATTTTAAAGTACAAGGCACAATTTACTGTTTGCAGGTCACGGTCTCTGTGCACTTATTTTAGCTCTTGTAACAAAGGGACCAGAAGTTTGCGACCGGCGAACAGACCTTTGCATGCTTGGTGACAGCAGGTTGCCGGCTTTCCACCGCTTCCCAATCCAGAAGCGCCTCAGATGCTTTGCGGTAGCTGTTAAAACAAGCATAAGTTACAGACTACCATCTTAAAAGCAGGAGCGTCACATATGCAGGAGCGTCACATATACTTGAGTGATATACTAGCCTGGAAATTGTGCTGGTTCAGCTGCTGCCTGGCAAGCAGCTGAGCTCTCCATGTCATAGCAGCAGATGTTTCAAAGCGGGTGTCAAGTAGACAATTATGGGTGGCAACCAGTGAAGCCCTCCCGAAGCAGCATTTCCACTTGAGAGTTAAAGCCTCAAAGGAGCGATAAAATAACCTTGTTAATTTGACACTCGATAAGGCAAACATCTCAAAAATCCCACTCCAAATTACACGACTCCGCCTGGCGCACAGCCAGGATTTCTCATCCTATTCCAGCGTATTAAGATTTTATTGTTTCTGGAGAAGCTTCTGCCGAACGTTTGGTGGTACAGTTCAGCATTTAATCACACTTTCTTACAAGAAAATCGCCAGCGATGAAACGCGCGAATAAAGTACACCTGATAAAAGCCTTTTTATCGCTTCCTTATGCCATCTGGTCCTGCGGGGAGCACCCCGCCACAAACCCAGCAGGAACCAGGGCCTCAGCGAAGAAAGGCACCCGCGGCTCCCGCCCAAGGAGAGAGGTGTAACGTCTTTGGTTTGGTTTGGGTTGGGTTTTTTTCGGGGCGAGGGTGTGGGATTTTCGCTTCGTCTAAGCCCGCCACCTCAGGAACCTCGCCTCTGAGGGAAAAGCCGGGGGGGGCGGGGGGAGGGGGGGGGGGAAGTCGGAGCACGGAAACTCGCGCGCCACCCCCCCGCCCCAGCTCACCCGCGGGTAACGGTCGCGCTAACGGTCGCGGCAGCAGACGCGCGAGGGCAGGGCGAGCCCGCTCGAGACGCCCTCCCGCCCCGCCCCGCCCCGCCAGGTGCGCGGGACAACGACCGCCACGCCGGGGCGGGAGGGCGCGCTCCGGTTGAAACGCGGGTGCTAAGCGGCGGGCAAGGCCCAGGGGGAGGCCGCCCGGCTCCCGCCTTTGTGTGAGGCGAAGGGGGCGGGGGACGGGACACACTACGAACAACGACTGGCACCGGCCCCGCTGCCACCGCAAGTGATCTCCTCGCTCCGCTTCCTCAGCCCGGCCTGCCGCGCGTCACCGCCGCCGCCGCCGCCAATGGGCGCACGCAACCGCCCCGGTGGGGCGGGGAGAAGGAGGGGTGGGGCGGCGAGGCAGCCAATAGGCTCCGAGGATGTTTCCCGGAGGGCGAAGCCGCCACCGCCCCTCCTCCGCCGCGCCGCTCCGGCTGGGGGCTCGCCGGGCGGGAGAGTTTCGGTAGCCGGGCGGGAGATGCCGCGCGGGCTCCTTCTCCTCACAGGTAACGCCGCGGGAGGGGGGGGTGGGCTGGGAGGACGGCTTGGCCTCGCCCTCGCCCCGCTTGCTGGCCAAGGAGCGCTGGCGGAACTGGCCCGCACGGCGCGGCGGTGGGGCTGAGGGCCGGGGCGGGACGGGACGGGACTCGCCACCCACACCCACCACCCCCCCCCCCTCCCCCCGGCTCTGCGGTGCCGCCGCCAGGACAAAAGGGGAGCGGTGAGTGAGGCAGGGGCCACCGCGAAACTCCCGGCGGGGTTCTCCCACCCCGCAGCCTCGCCCTTGTTTTCCCGGGCGGGTTCCTTCCCCGGTTACCGGCCGGGACGGCCTCAAGTTTGCGGGGGCTCCCCGTAACGGCCGCTGTGACCCTTGGTGCCCGCGGCGCCGGCTCTCTCCGGTGGGACACACGGTGCCGGAGCCGTGTCCCCCTCACACACCACCACCACCACCTCCTCTCCGCGGGGGGTGTCCGCGGTGGGTCGGTACCGGGCGGGGTGTGTGTGGGCAAGTGGCCTGTGGGCCGGTCGGTAAGGGGAGAGAGAGCCCTCCGGGGGGTGGCGGTCCTTCGGGGGTGCTCAGCCCCCCTGGGCGGTTAACGAGTTACCCGGGTCAGGCAGCCCACCCCCGGACTGGCCTGCTCGGGAGATGTGCATCGGATAAACAGAATGGGCGTAATGGGAGAAACTTTCAAGGCAAAACGAATTTTGAGTAGGTCGAACGGTTTAATTGGGTAGCGGGCATCGCTGCTGTATCGGTGCTGTTACGAGCGATGCCGTACGCTTCCTTCTGATTAACAGACTTGCTTTTTAGTCTTTTGTTTTCATCAAACTAGGAGCGCAAGGGTGAATTACTGTGAGGAAAGGTTTTGCTCGGAAAGTCGCTGGTCTGCTTTGCTCTGCTGAGGAGCTCCATTCTCTCTCAGGTTGCGCAGCTCCGTGTTACTGACTTTATCGGAATTTGGGAGCACCGCTATATAGTCCCCAAAGCGAGAAGGGGCACTGGTGTGACAGGGAGTACTGCCTGTCCGTGTGCATGTGTGTGTACAGGGATTGGGAATACGTGGAGACTGGAATTGAGCGTTGCAAACGGAAAGCTACAAAGCAATTGCCTTAGCAGCTCTATTGGTCAGGTCTGTTGAAGAAGCCGAATGACTGGAGCTTTTTCCTAGATTGTATGGAGACACTAAATGCGATATTTTCAGGGGTGCAGCCGTCGATTTAAGAGGCCAATAAATAAGAAGAAAGTGTGAAGCTGGGCTACTATACGTGCCTATCATTCTAGGGGCTTACAGATAAAAACTTTGTATTCTGCCCTGCTTTTACTGTAGTTTTCCATTTGTAACCTCCTCCCCCTGCCATTTGTAGCAGCACTTGATAGTAAGACCACTCACAATACTGTCAGAGCACCAGAGAAGCAGAGGCAGAATTGCTGTCCAGGCAGAGGGCTGGCTTTGGAGCAACAGAAGAGACCCCTCCAAGTAAAGGTGGCTTATGGGTAAACTTCTAGCCTTGGTACCTCCACGCCAATGTATCACTCCGTGCTGTTGGATTGCATGGCCTTTTTCATCTACCTCAACAACCTCATAAGCCCGTGAATACAGCAGTGGAATTTAGCCTATACTGTGCTTGCGGTGTGCAGAATGACGTAGTGAACACTACTTTGGTCTTAATTGTATGCGTCTTGTTGTCTCATT
Organism: Astur gentilis; assembly: GCF_929443795.1. Lineage (NCBI taxonomy): Eukaryota > Metazoa > Chordata > Aves > Accipitriformes > Accipitridae > Astur > Astur gentilis. Next base: position 4,094,287 of record NC_064892.1, read on the forward strand.
GTTTGAATTGTTGAGATTTAGGGCCTAGTCCATTAACTGTTGCCTGTATATGTCTACCTGTGATGTTTGTATGAATTCCCTATGTGGGCTATATGTAAGACTAGGTCCTTTAATTCGATTAACAGAAGAGAGTTCAGCTCTTTCTGCAATTGATGATGTTTGTTTTTCACACTCAGAAGGAAATTATAGTGCTTATCGTTCTCTTAATAACTTTATAAGCTCCACAGTCCCAATGGTGCCCCTGTTTGTTACACTTGAAAAGAATAGTAAGAAACAGAAAAACAGTGATTTGCTCAAGGCTTTAGAATTTATCAGGGCCAACGATTTAACTTAGAATCTAAGAATTTCTTGGCTTTACCTCTGTGCTCCGACCACAAGAAACTGTGCCTTTCTTCCACATTTGAAGTACAAAATTATGTTTAGATATGTTCCAGTAATTATGAAATGCACCGAGAGAAAAAAATGATAGGTTGTATGAAACTTCATTCTCCTCTCCCAACACAGCACTCCATTTTTAAATTCTTTTTTAGTGAAGTGCAACTATAACTGTGCATTTGTGTGTTTTTCTTTCAGATCTGCAACCAACATAATGCTGAAGCTCCCAACTTGGAACAAGCATTTCACAGAATGGCACAAACAGAACCTAATCTGGACCATGATGTATCATGGTTCCTGCTTCCATCATACTGGGCTAAAATGGTTGTGGCATTAATGTCCTTCCTCTGTTTTGCTAACAGCTATGATGGAGATTTTGTCTTTGATGATTCTGAAGCCATCATCAATAATAAGGTTTGTGTCTCTTCTTTCCCCCCACACCCTTTGACATAAATGGTCATAGGCAAAGAAATAATGATGAGAGTTGATCCAAGTAAGCCCAAAATAGTCATCCTAGTGAAGAGCTTCCTTCTGATATTCCTCTTTTTGAACTTCATTTTTCTGTTTTGTTTTATTGGGTTTTTTAAAGTAAGCTTTATTTAAGGTTGACAAACAAGCTGTGCAGCAGTACTCTACCAAAAAACTAGAAGCATAAGTATGCTTAACAGAATCTTATTCCTAAAGCTATTTAAATAACATGACTTGGGTGCTAATACATAAACAAGAGAGTGAACAAATTAAACAGCTTTTTTTTTTTCTCCTCAGAATGTGTCCCTTTCCATTCTTTTCCAGCTGAGATGCTCTGCTTAACAAGTGTTGATATGTGGTCGAGGGGAAGGGAGCTCTTTTTGCCATACCAAATGGACTTTGTCTGCTTGTCGTCTAAGAAAGCATTATCTAGGGTTGCAGCAAATTTGGATGTGATGTTTAGTAACACTTATTCACAGGGTACCTGTACATCAAGACTGTCTATAGATTTAATGTTATGCTCATTTCTAAGTCAGTGAGAGTATGCAGTAGACTTCTCTAATTCCCGTTGATGTTAATAGGAGATTTTTTCATTATCTTCTCAGGGTGACAGATGAATAAGCCTAATGAATAAACTTACTCTGCTTCCAAGATACATCACTAAGCGATTGTAGGGTGCAGGGGTTCTCCAGCTGTGGTTTATACCATGAAAATGTTACAGGAGCAAGGAAAGCTTCCTTTTCCTATGCGACTTCCCCACTTAAAAGTTCCTGTGACAACAGTATTTTTTTGAAATAGATGCAGAGTATTCTTGTGCTGTATTTTAAAACTTGATCATACATGCAATGAACAGTCCTTGAAATGCTTAGAAATTAATATGTGACTCAAACCTCTAGCTGAGATTCTTCTGACTTTGAGGAGTTGAGTGTCTTTAATTGCTGACACACTTCATAGAAACACATGTAGCAGTTAGTGAGCCTGTGCTCATGGGTGGGTCTTGGTGTTACAGCTCTTATGCTGTTCTAGAAGATACTTAAGTGTTAGGAAAGAGAAGAACAGGGTAAAAAGAATTGCCCCCATCTGTTGGTTCTGTTTTCCTGAAGCCATGGGGTTACAAGAAGGGTAACCTGGAGACTCGTACCGCTAGAAGAACACAACTCACTTTTTTTTGCCTTGCACAAGACTTAGAGGCAACTTAACCACAATGTGCCTTTTAGAATCCCACAGAATTACTGTTTCCTCAGACAAATTTGTATTATGCTTGTGTAAGTCATCGTATCTTGTGTTATAAATGGGGAGAGGAGTGAATACATCTGCCAAATTGGAAATAAATCTCAAAGCTTCTAAGAGAATACTATAGACAAATTAAGAACCTACAGTGATTTTTTTAATTATTTTTTTTTTTAAAGAAGTATTATATTTTAAGTTACACAGCTCCTGGCAATATTTCGTTCTGCAAAGTTTTATTTGGGGCACAATTATAATAACCTCCTGGAAGAATGAACAAAAGACTGATGTTGAAACAAGGCAGGCTGTTTTGTTCATGTGCAATTGCCACGCTTGTAATCTTTCTTCATTTCTTTCAGTCTTTACTTTCAAAATGTTTCAATTTATCTATACAATACAACAACCTGCACCAGGATTATAGCTGTTGGCAATGCTGAGAAATTCAGCCAACTGCTTAAATAGATTAATTCATACCTACTCTGCATGTTTGTAAAACTGTGAGGCTTACTGTATTTTGCACATCAAAATCCTCTATTATTCCCTAGAAATTAAATGAGTTTTTTGTGACAGTATCATTTTAACACAGGGGTCGTGTGGATTTTTTTATTCCCGTATATTCATAAGAAAAATGCAGAGACAGAGTTTATGAGTTTAATGGGGAGGGAGAGCATCTAGCAAAGGCACAGTTTATTAAAGTGTAGCGTATTTTATTCCTATTCAATAGGAGAGACAGCAGGTGAAGTAATTTTGTAGATTTACTGAGCATTACTATACCAGTATTTTCTTGGGTACCACACAGTGACCTTTTTGTTAGTTTACTAGCTTCCCCCCACCTCATCCCAATCTTTCAATATTTTATTTATTTAGCAAAAGATACACTGTTAGTTGACACCATGCCTACTGTATTGTGGAACATTCTGTTATTAGATTTTATTGGGGTTCAAGGCTGTTTTCCATGTGCTTTATTGTCATTTTAAGCAGCATTTTAACTGGTGCACAACAGTGACTTTTTATTTATTTACTAGCTTGGCAAGACAAGCAGTTGGATTAGGAGGAGCTTCAGACACAATGTCGTTTCCATAAGCCTTTATATAGAAAAACTGACCTTTCTTAAAGTTTTGAACGCTGCTGTCTGTAATCTGCTGCTAAGCAAATATTTAGATATTCTTTGATATCTGCTTTCACTTCTTGAAGAGAAAATCATACGTAACTTTTAAACAGCTGTGTCTCTTAGAGCAAACCATTCCTGTTTTAGGGTAAGTCCACTGAGTGGGAAAATTAATGTAAGAAACTTTTTCTTACAGAACTTGGATACAAGAGCAAGATACATGACTGAAGGTCTTTTAGGTCATATGGATGTATAATCTAATCACTCAATAATTCCAGGTATTTAGCTTTTCCTTCCTATGGAAGACAAAAGAAGACTGATTCTAGTGGGAAGGGAAATCTAGCCTTGCACATCTCAAAATATTTCCCATCTCAATTTGTTGAAGACCATCTGTTACATAGAAGATACAATTTTAAAATTTTAATACTAAAAAAAAAGTCTCTCTTTCATAGTCCCTTTCTTTGGCTGATGTACATAATGAGCAGTGCTGTTGGTTGGAAAAACAGTCTGAGGGCCACAACACCCACTAACAGCTGTCCCCTGCAGAGTACAAAGACTTCAGTAGATGTTGGTGTACAGCCCAGTCCCAACTTGCCCCTGGAAAAGCAAGCTATATTGATTTAGTGGGCTGCTGGTTGAGTGCACTCCTGCTCTGAGAGTCAAATTATGACCTTTAGGGTTTGTGCATACCAGTGAGGAATGGAACCGGCATTTAGGTGCCTAAGGCCAAAATTGGAGTCCTGGGAGAAGACAGACATTTGCAGCTCTTGCTTGGCCGTAGAAATATCTGTGAGAGAGTGAAGAAATTTTGCACCTTGATAATTATTAAGCCCAAATAGGATCCCCCATGAGTCTTGATTTTTTTTTTTTTTTTTTTCCCTGAGAATGCCTTAATTGACAGCTGCAGTATAGGACTTTTCAAAGACTATGGTGTTAGCCCTGCTCTCTTTTCTGTGTATTGATTAGTAACCTGTTAGAGCATGCTTCACTTCATTTGACAGTGTGATAGGATTTTTAGCCTACTTCCCCTTCCTGATTTTTTATTATTTTTTTTTTAACCAGTTGTCTAATACTGGCCAAGTTTGATCAAGTTATAGAAAGAAATCTCTTCCTTCATTTTTTTTGATGGATGAAAGTCAGAATGTGTTAAGAGGGAAGCAAGAAAAAGTAACTTATTTTAAGTTCAGTTTTGCAGCAGCCAGTCAGCGCGGCCCAGACATTTGGCTGTACCTTGGCAGGCCAAAAATGCTAGCTAAGAATGAGATGGAAGGTACTGGAGACCACAGGAGGTGCTCAAGATACTGTAGAAGCAAGTGAGATGGTAGCAGCATTTGAGAGGAACTGCAGTTAGTGAACCAAGGGTATTGTAATGTGGGAATCTTGTAAGTAGATGGAGATATGGGAGGAATAAGACATAGGACACCAGGCTTTGTAAGACTTTTCATGGATTTAGCAACCCGGTTTGTCTGCTTACTTGTGTTTGTATTGGCTTGTTAATTTGCTTTGGTTCGTTGGTCTCTTGAACAATTTCAGGGTAGAAGGTGGGGGTAGAGTAACTTGTGGTTGATTGCAGGTGTAATACCAGCATTTGTATGAAAGCTATTCATTTGTTAGTACAATTTTGCAATTTTGTTCTTAGCTTCTGTCTTAAGTGTATTTAACCTGCACATCTGCCATAGCATAAATTAGTATTTAATTGCCCCAGGTGAGCAGGGGAAGAGGGGCAAGTAGAAGATGAATATGTTAGTTTGAGCTTCCCAGCTTGTCCTCACAGAAAACTGAGGTGAGTGCTAGCAAGGTCCTTTTTTTTTTTTTTTTTTTTTTTTTCAGCACCAAGGTGTATGTTTTCCCTTCAACAGTCTAGGTTATTTGGATTTTTTCATTATCAGCATGGCTTTAAGATAAAAGGAAAGAGTGGACTTTTCCTTTGCAGTGTTTTTTAATATTGCCCTACCCCACCTGAAATTAAAATAATGCATTACTTTTCTGTCTTCCCCTATTAATCTTTTAGAGCAGTATATAGAGATATTGATTCTTGGTTTCATGTATTAAGAATTTTAAAAAAAAAGAAAAAGCTATTTGAATAGTGTCCTGTGTGAAGTAAGGCTTCAAAAACAGCTAGTTGTTGTTTTCTATCTTTAGTCTCCTTGCTTTCATGCTTTCATTAGTAGTTGTGCTACTGACACTGGTAGAAAAATAGCTATTTGTAGCAGTTTGTAGTTGGTCTCCTTCACAAGATAACCTAGACCTAAAATCAAAGACTTTTTCCAAAACTATAAGGTAAAGGGGTTTTTTATGTGTTTCATATCTCAGCCATTGATCAGGTCATCAACAAATATGAATATGCATATCTCTAGTAAATTCCATGTAGTTATGCCTACTTACAGAATCCAAGTATCTTGGCCTTTATGACAACAGGCATCGAAGATGTGGCCTTCGTTGCAAACTTGGGTACCTTGTCAAATGTCTGTAGTGAGCCAACAAAACACCTGCTATGTCCGTGTTGGCATAAGCTAATATTAGTTACAACTTGTTTGTGGTTTAGCTGCTTTGAACAAAACAGAAATGTTAAGAATCTGGTAATTTATGATGTTTCCTTTCAGGACCTCAGGGCAGAAACCCCACTTGGTGACCTGTGGCATCATGACTTTTGGGGTAGCAAACTCAGCAGCAATACCAGTCATAAGTCATATCGACCACTAACTGTCCTAACTTTCAGGTGAGACTTGTCTTTTTGCTTGAGGTCTGAATTTTTTTAACATATATTGGCTCAATTGATTATAGGGAGGAGGCAACAGAAAAGGAGAGAGACAAAATATTTGGAGGGTAGCTGGATGCCTTTCCTGAACATGATTTTCCTGTTCACTACCTTAATCTCAAATTGAGTTTTAATTTTCAAATTGCTTCTTTCCCAGAGTGTATATTATTTTGACATTCTGTATTTCAATGTACCTTTCAGAGATTGCATCTTATGGTTTCATATACCTTGGTACTAGGGGCAGTATGGTTCAGTATGTAGGTCTTGTCATCAAAGAACTAGGAGCTGTACGTTCCCATTACTTAGCCACACTGCTACTTATACTGCTGTTGTAGTTTCTATTCTCTGCTTTCCTGGTGACCTGTCAAATGAGTTTTTATAAATAGCATCAATCTCCTGTGGCCTTTTGCCACTAGGTCACTGAATAATCTTCCCACCTCTTCCCCCCTGATATTCTAACTTCAAGTGAGTGTTTGTGTCCAAGAATCCTAGTGAGAGAGATGTCTGCCTGTATATATGACTTGTTGGTTTTCTCAAATAACTAAAAGTTTATAAGGATTACTTCTGTAGATGCTTATCTCATGTTTTTTTTGCACAAAGGTTTGAGCAAGTAGTAGACCATGTATGCATTGGGCACAGTAATGCAGAGAATCTTTGAGGACTCAGTCTTAAGCTTCTTTATTTTCCTTGTGCAAGTCAGTGTTGTGGATGGGCACCTGGGCACTGTTTCTGCAGTTGTGTCCAGTCTAAGCCAGGGACTAAGTGATTGTGAAGAAGTACTCCCACTCATAGTCCTCATAGTCAAGCAAAAACTTTGACTCTTGACTGCACTGTCAGTGTTTTAAGTACTTAGCACTGTGGATTTCACTGACTGTTGGGCTTTCTTCACATTTTCATCAAGGAAAATACACAACTGCATAGAATGTGTCAGAGTCTTAAACCAATTAAAGCTTTCAATGCATTACACAGCACATGCTTTCCTTTCTTTTCAAGGTCTCTGTGGTATATTATTCTCTAGTAACATCCTGGTTAGTTTAAAGAGTGAACTGGGATACAGTCACTACTATATCTGAAAATATAGATGAGCATGTGGAGGTGGTCCATAAAATGCTATTTTCACAAGTAAGAAGTGGTTTTCTTAATTTCCCTAAGCTCCAACTTTTATGTGTATCACATTTGTAACAGGTTAGGGTTTTTTTAATAGATTTCACTTAAGCCAGATGCACACTGACCAAATGAACTATATAAAATCCCCTATCCAAACTGAGTTTCTGTATATCTCACCTACTGATAAAAATGCATGGATAACAACAAGATTTTTCTCCCTTTTCTCCTCCCTCACCGTTTTACCTCAGAGTTCCTATCTGGAATAGGATTTTAGACTGAATTTTCACTTACACTTCCTTCTGGTTCTAATACTTGCATGAAACCTCTCTCTAACCAGTCTCACAAATTAGTTACTAAGACGTGTTGGCTGACTACTTTCTGGATTGGTACTGATTGTACCCAGATGGTTTCCACGTTGTCAGTCTAAATGCTAGGATGCTTTTCAGCTAGAATGTCAGTGGAAATCATAGTCTCACTGCATATTAGTTTCCTCACTGTGTGGTTTTAATTAAAATAATTTCATCAGGTTGTTCTTGGACAGAGTTCCTCTTAAGCCTAACGGTATCCCCCCAGTAGGCTGGGTTGTTTATCTGCAGGACACTCCTGCATTGTAACATTGAAGTTATGTTGCTGACCAAAAGCCAGTTCTGAGTAACCATAGGTATGATTAACATAATGGCATTAACATACACCTTTGGAGAAGATAGATATTATGCTGAATAAGGTATCCCATATGAATACCTTTGAGAAAGGATCAGAACATTATTTCTAGCTGACTGTGGTGGCTAAGTGGTAATACCATGCATGCTGGGATTTGCTGGTATTTTTCAGCCTTTTTTTGCAAGGGGGGAGAGCGTCTGATATGATCTAGCTATGGGGTCATTTAGGTTTTGTGTTTGCATCTCTCTAACCATTGATTTAAGTCCTAGCCTTAATGTTTTTGTTTCTATATAGAATTAATTACCTTTTTGCTGGAGGCTTCTATCCAGTTGGTTTCCATGTCATCAATATAATACTGCATTGTACTATCTCAGTGTTGATGGTTGATGTGTTCTCGATATTATTGGGTGGACTGCAATTCAGTAATAAAGGAAGAAGGCTAAACCTGGCTCCAAAGACATCTCTTCTAGCTGCTTTGCTGTTTGCTGTACATCCAGTGCACACTGAATGTGTAAGTACTGAATAACTAGCTCCAACGATTTATATCTTAGAAGTTCTTGACCACCTTGACTAATTAATTCTGACATAGCCTTATACTCTACAGATTGCTTTTATATATTCTTAACGCTTCTCTTGGCACATGTCTTATGAGAACAATCAAATATTATGGTTAGTACTTCCAAAAGCTTGTAATTCCACAGGGCTGGACCTTATTAAGGAAGATAAATTAAATCATTTAAGTACAATAACTAAAGAAGGATAGCCCTAAACTACAGAGTTTCCCTAATTACTGGATTAAGAATTCATTACTAGAAACATTAGCTCATGAGCAGCCAAGGAGAATGGAAGATAAACTGAATGCAAACACATAACCACTTTTCATTTCCATTTGCTTTGATAAATAAAACAAGGAGATAGAAAATTGGAGTAGGGGCATTATATGAACTCTGTATGTGACTGGATTAGAATGCTGCATCCAGTTTTGAATCCATGCTGCAGGGAGGACACGGGGAGAAATGGAGGGGGCTCAGAAGAGCCATGAAAATGATTAAAGGACTGGAAATCATCCTGTGTCATGAGAGATCAAATTCTATGGGTTTATATTTTAAATATGAAGGAGAAGATTAAAGGTCGTTGTTTTTTATCACAGTCTGTAATTATGTACATGGGGAACACAAATTTGATAGTAGTGGGCCCTTTAATAGTGCAGACAAAAGCATAACAGTGGCTGGAAGTTGAAGCTGTAAAGATGCAGAATAGAAACATGGCACATGAGTAGCAGCCAATTAAAATACCTGACCAAAGATCAAAGTCCTTGTGTAGAAATTCTAGTGAAGAGGAGATGGTTTTCTTAGAAAGCTCTTTTGCACTCATAACTAACAAAATCTTATGGCCTTATGCCAGTGGGCTTGCTGAATGTGATCCCTGATGGCTTGATCTTGTAATAATGAATAAATGAAATATAAAATAATTACAATGCAGGAATAATTTTTTTTTTAGAGTTTCAAAGGACTGAGCTACTGAAAAAGTGCTAACTTTAACTTTGATCTTTGTGCTAGTTTGAACATTGAATCCTCAGTGCACCTTGTTCTATATATGTGGCACTGATATTTATTTATTCACAATATGCTATGGTTTGGGCTTTTTTCATTTGCTTTGCATGTGATTGATGGGGAAGAGGTTACGGAAAGCTTTGCCTCCCTGTTGACTGGGGACCCTGCCTATATTGGAAACCTAGACACAGTGCAAAGTTAGGTATTAGTAATTCGCACCTTTTTTGGGCAGTATGGCTAAAACATCCTGCCAGTCATTCTCTGGTGTTTGCTCACCTGCAGAATAACTTCTTTGTGAGAGCACATTGTGCTAGTGTCAGAAGGGCCCCTTGTATTTGTTCTCCAAAACCAGTTCTAGATGTCAAAGTGAAGTAAAACAAGTCCTCAGTGCTTTTGATGTTCTGACATGTAAAGAGAAATCTCACTTGAGTCTTAACTTTTTAATAGACCTACTATTGTCTCCTTTATCCATAATTTTACTCTTCATTCCATTTGACTCTAAAAATATATTTAAATCGGCAGGCAAATGTTAATAAGACCTTGGTCATGTCAAATAAATTACAAGTGATGCGGTCTGTGAGGTTTGAAGACTTGCATATGCTTTGGGCAAACACTGGAAGAAGAGGAAAAAAGTAGCATGCTTACATACCATGTCTCTTCTAAGATCCAGGAGTGAACAAAGGCCTCTAATCATTTACACAGTGAATAATAAATCTTGCTGCACTGAAGCAGTCACGATACTGCTGTGCTTCTAGCATGAGTCTGTGTCAGGCAGCATCTCCTCGAAAAACATTCCTCATGATTTTAAAGCTGTGAGTTTTAAGTATCATGACATCCTGGTTTTGAAATGAGATGACATATTTTGACATAAAATTGTGAAGAATCTGTCTGCTGCTTTGGATTTTGGTATATACAGCACAAAACAAACTGTCATGTAAAACAGATCTTGAAAAGTTTAGTGCTTTCAGTACCTATGTAAGAAAAACATCTGTCATTATAATTTTTCTACCTACAAGTAAACACTCTTGTGGTGTAGTTTTCTCCTCTAAAAAAATGCTTATTTTTTGTAACACTTGAGTGATGAAATACTAAATGAAATGCAGACATAAGAATATACCTGATACTAATTTAAAACTATTTTTTTGTTTACCTTGTTACCAGACACTATAGGCCTGATCCTGCATTTGAGGTAACATTGTACTGTTGGAGTCATCTGAGGCCATATGTGTGTTATTAGCCCTTTAATCTCTTTGTTGTAACAAGTTGGCATCTATTTTCAAAATTGTGTCAGTTCACCTTTACTTTTATCTCATTAGCTGAGAGCAGCTCCTGAAACAGAATGACGCTTCATTATTTTCACCTTTCAAAGTACTCCACAGCTATTGAGTTAATTCTCGTAATTCCTTTATAAGATAGAAGAAGAAGCAGGAAAGTTAGATGCCTGGCTTTGGATAAATCAAGAAGTTTTTCTGAACCGAATTTAGGAGTCCAACAGTTTCTCCTTTTACAGTGCTTGAGTGAAGCTGAAGGCGTAAAGTGGGAGGGAGTCTCTTCAGTGGATTCAGTCCTTTCTTTCTCTAATGTTCTTTAGAAATAGTTGTTCCATCATGTCAGACTGACACAAAAAAATGCCCTTTTCCTAACAGAGGGTTAGCAGGTGCCTTTAAACAAAATGAAGATGCAATTTATCTCTTTACTTTCCTCTTTCTGTTCCACTCACAAAATGGGACATCTGGTGTACTACACAGGAACCAAAGTTTCTGCTTTTGTCCCTGAAACATCACTTCAAAAAGTGGATTAAAAAAACCCACCCTGTAGCTCTTCTGCCCTGCTTCAGAAAGGCCTCTGTGTACACCTTCCCCTGGAAACATGGAACCCAGAGCTCCAGGAAGCAGAGGTAGACTGAAAAGTAAGGGGTGTTTCTATGATCCTTGCTCTGGGTGTATGTTCTAGTGAGGTGCCAACATCAGAGCCTATACAGTTCCCTGCCAGCCCCCTGTGTCGTGATTTCAACAAAAAATTCATGGTGTATCCCAACACTTCTGTAATTGAGGAATGAAGATCCAAATATATGTCATGCTGTGTCTCAGCAAATTATTGTAAATACAGTTTAAGGGCTTGAACCAAAGCTTGTTGATGGCCCTGTGAATGCTCTTGATTTAAGTAGGTTGGCGCAAACCCAGAGTACAGAGGTCCCAGCATGTGCTTCTTGTTTTCTTTTGTGTTAGTACAGCTTCTGTTACAAGATGCGTTTGGAGGTACCTCTAATAAAATCAATTAATATAACACAAGAAGCTGCTGGAAGGGTGGGGGTTTTTTTCCTGATTTTGCGGGCTGGAAACTATTTGTCCATTCTAAGTGTTCAGACTGAAATTTGAAGGCTGGCTTGTCTTCTGGAAGTGGACAGTCTTGATTTGCGTTTCGGCAAAAAAGAGCTGCCAATTTCGTTGGATTTCAGGATGTTTGCTAAGCGTTCTACTGAAAGGCAACCTGATCCAAAAAACAGACAGAATTGGGCAGAGTCTGCATTTTATTCAGTGAGGTCCTTCTTCACTTCTTAAAACAGCAGTTTTTCATAAATTAAAGCCAAATCATTTACCTAGTTGATACTAAGCAATACCCAATCAAAATTAGGATGCAGCTTAGAAAACTGGGTATCACTAATTCAGTAAACCAGGTTAAAAAAAAGAAGTGATAGTGATACAGCGATATTCTTTGACAAATTTCACTCTGTATATGTGTGTGTACCTTTATCTCAGGTTTTCTAAGAATAAAATCTGGTAATCTGAAACTTTTTCTTTTTTTTTTTTCTTTTTTTCTTTTTTTTTTTTAAGGTTGCTGGGATTGTTGGCAGAGCAGACCTACTGTGTGCCCTGTTCTTTTTGTTGTCATTCCTTGGCTACTGTAAAGCATTTAGAGAAAGTAAGCATTCTGATTCCCCCTTTCATTTTATATTGTGTATATTTTCTGCATTCATACATTTCAGTGAAGTGTAGCAAAACTAAAAATGTCAGCTTGATGTGGTTTGAATTTATTAACGTTTATAACCTCATAAAATATATAAAAAAAAGCAACCCCCAAAACCCCCAAAAACCTGCTTTAGCTGTTTTTTGTTGTTAGAAGAGCTGGAAAAGTTGCTGTCCCTAATTCCCGTTAAACACTAAGAATTTATTTTAAGAGAGCTCTGTTTTATAATAAGCTTATTTGTTAAATGTTTTATTGTTTAGAAGCATAAAGAAATATTTTAATAAGTATTTTAGAAAGAAATCAAACCTATAAATGTATATTCTTAAATATTTTACTACACTTTATGCCCTGATGATGGGATGGCTTAAATGGGAGCAAACTTTAAGAACCTTACTTGTATTTTGAATGAATTGTAAAGAATTATTCATATGAGTAAGCCCTCTAAATTCCTGCAATATGCAAGTGCTGGCATATACATGCTGAATATAGTGTTACACAGCTGTATTTAACATGAACATTTCCTTTTGTAGATGTTTTTTCAAGTGAGCTTTTAGATCTGTTGTATTATTTGATCTGAATGCAGGTCGGCAGTTCAAATACAGTTCTGGAGAAATTATCTTGGGGCTCTGTTAAAGAAACACACAAGAATACATGAATTCATGATTATGAAAAACTATACAGGACATGCAATCTGGTATCTGAATGTGCCCCACCACAGGAAATATGGGAATCATTTGGTGAAGTTGTGAGGAGGTGTGTTGTGAAGAGCTTGTATAATATCAGTCCAATAGGCATGGCCTGTAATGTTTAACTAGAGTTGGCAGTGTATTACAGAGGTAAATACACCTGAGCTGGCTTTAGGTGATCTAGCTTAGCAACATAGTCATGGCATCATAGAGCTTAGCGTAGGCTGAGAGGGGTAAGTTAGTCCACAGTGAGCTCTAAGATGCTGTGAATAGCTCCTGCTAATTGAGTTTAGATTGTTTAGAACTATTTTGCGTATTTCTACAGCTAATATAATAAGTTTAACTTAATCTTCGCCACTTAAAATGATACTTATGGTGATTCCTGTTCCCTTTTGATATTTCTCCTCCCCTTTGAGTAGGTTTCATTTCTTTAAACTGAACTAATAATTTCTTGATGAAAATTGGCCTTGGGATCTTGCTTGCTCATTTATTCTTTTCTCACCTTTTTTACTGCGTATGATTGTGCTTTGATGTTTCATCTGTTAGTGCCAGAGTAAATTAGATAAACCAAAATAATGGCTCTGTGCTTTCTAGTTTATTGATACAGGCAGGGGTAATAATCTTTGCTTGAAGAACTCCAGAGCCAAATTCTTAGGATGACTGTTGGAGACTTTTATGTTGGACTCTATAATTATTTTGTTATAGAGGACATCTCAGGGATGATTAAGAATGTGATGTGTACTCTGTTTAGGGATATTCTGAGTGCTTGTACAACTTGCAAAGGACAGTTTGATAGCTTTTGGAAGTTAGTGTAATTTTAATAGTATTCTTGTACTGAAATTCTCATCATTAATACAGAGGAAGGAAAACGTTGTTAAGACAAGATACAAAGCAGCACTTGGTATTTTTTATTGGGCATTACATCATAATAGGGTCAGAGCTGCGTCTCTTAAGCAGATTTGCCAAGGAAAACTACATATAGTCTGCCAGCATAGTTGTGCCTTTTGTCTTTCAGATCAGTTTTCAGTCTTTATTGTCACCTTCACTGCCTGCTTTTCCCTCAGTGACTTATTAAAGAAATGTAGACTTTCTTTGTACTCAAGAATTTGTATCCAAGTTACATACTTGAGTCTCTCCCAACAGTTTCCTCAAAATGGGTGGCTTAGTGACAATTTCAGGTTCTTGCAGATCCTATCTGGCACGTCCTAAACGAGAGATTGAAAAGTTATTTCCAGCACTGTGGAGAGCAGTAATACGTTCTTTAGCAGATCTTGCATGGAGCCTGAAGGGGGGAGCTCAAGCTTCAGAGTATTTCTTTCCTCTGAACCTTAGATGTTCTGCTGCAGGCTGATGAACAATGTGCCAAAACCCAGACATTTCAGAGTCAAGGTTTCAGGTGAGAATGGTTCTGGTCTGAAACCTGATTTTGAAATGCCTAGGTGAGATTCATTGCTCCTCCTGGATGTGCCTTGCTGTGAAAATCACTCATTTGTAAATGGAAAGGTGGGTGAGATAGGATAAAATAGACTACTGCAGTTGGAAGGGACTTACAAGGATCATCTAGTCCAACTGCCTGACCAATTCAGAGCTGACCAGAAGCTAAAGCATGTTGTAAGGGCATTGTCCCAATGTCTCTTAAACGCTGACAGGCTTGGGGCATCGACCACCTCTCTAGGAAGCCTGTTCCAGTGTTTGACCACCCTCTTGGTAAAGAAATGCTTCTTAATGTCCAGTCCGAACTTCCTCTGATGCAGCTTTGAACCACTCCCATGCATCCTATCACTGGGTACCAGGGAGAAGAGATCAGCACCTGCCTCTCCATGTCCCCGCCTCAGGAAGCTCTAGAGAGCAATGAGGTCGCCCCTCAGCCTTCTTTTCTCCAAACTAGACAAGCCTATGAGGTCCTTAGCTGCTCCTCATAGGACATTCCTTCCAGCCCTTTCACCAGCTTTTTTGCCCTCCTCTGGATGCATTCAGGGACCTTAACATCCTTCTTAAATTGTGGGGTCCGGAACTGCACACAGTACTCCCGGTGAGGCCGCACCAATGCTGAATACAGTGGGATAATCGCCTCTTTTGACTGGCTGGTCATACTGTGTTTGATGCCCCCCAGGATGGGGTTTGCCCTCCTGGCTGCCAGGGCACACAACTGACTCACACTGAGCCTGCTGTCGACCAGCACCCCCAGATCCCTTTCTGCAGGGTGGCTCGCCAGCCACTCCTTTCCCAATTCATGCTTGTGCCTGGCATTACTCTGTCCTAGCTGCAGAATTGGACATTTCGACTTGCTAAATTTCATCCCATTAATCATAGCCCAATGCTCCAATCTATCTAGTTCCCTCTGGAAGGCTCCTGTCCCTCGAGAGAGTCAGCAGCACCTCCCAGTTTGGTATCATCAGTAAGCTTCTAATGGTCCATTCAACTCCTGCATCCACATCATTAATAAAGATTGAACAGCACTGGCCCTAGAATTGAACACTGAGGTGCTGGTCACCAGCCAGATGTAGCCCCATTCACTACAACCCTTTGAAATGCCCTTCAGCCAGTTCTTCACCCAGCACACTGCTAACCTGCTCATCCCACAGTCGGACAACTTGTCCAGAGGAATGCTGTGAGGGACAGTATCAAAAGCCTTAGTAAAATCCAGAAAAACTACATCCACCACCTTCCCTTCATCACCTAGGGGGGTGACCTTATTGTAGAAGGATATCAAATTAGTTAAACAGGACTTGCCCTTTATGAATCCATGCTGACTGTGCCTGATGATTGCATTATTCTTTCAATGCCTTTCAGTAGTACTCAGTATAATCTTCTCCATAATTTTTCCAGGAACTGAGGTTAGACTAACAGGTCTGTAGTTCCCTGGGTTGTCCCTCACATTGTTTTTGTAGATTGGAATAACATTGGCTAGCTTCCAGTCAGCAGGAACCTCCCTAGACTCCCAAGACCTTTGGCAGATGATCAAGAGGGGTCCTGCAATAACATCTGCTAACTTCTTCAGTACTCTGGGATGAATCCCAGGTTGTCTCTACCACCAGTATCCCTACAAACTTGACCTCCAGCCCCATAAGCCAGCTGTGTTTTGCCTTATGTCCCGTAGGTATGTGGTATTCTCAGGCTTTACTGGCTGAACATTCAGGAGATTTGACTGCTTTGTGACCTTAAGCATCTAACTTGGGCGTGCAGCTTAAAAGCCTTTTCTCCCTGCTCCTTCTGTGTAGTCACTGCTAAGACACAGACTTCTTTTGATGGCCAGTCAGAGGAATAGCTTATCTTAGGCACTTGCAGTCATATTCTAGAGGTACCAAAATCTCTCAGTTGTGTAGAAGCTTAGGAAGACTAGGCTTGTAACTTAGGGTGCGTTTCCATTGTCATTTCAATTAGGCAGAAGTGCAAGTGGCTGCTAAAATGGAGCAATCTAGCCTCCTTTTACCGTACATCATAGAGCGAATTAGGTCTGAAGGAGACTCTGGAGGTCATCATTAGTCCAACAGTTTAAAGCAGAGTTAACTACATAGATCACATTGCTCGGGGCCTTAGCCAGGTGAGTTGCAGAAATCTTTAAGGATGGCAGGGGGGTGACACATGACCAGTTCGCCTCAGCCTCTTTTCCTATGTTACATTCTTCAGCCTCTTAACCATCTTAGTGGTTCTTTACTGGACCTCCAGGTTATTGATGTGTTTCTTGTATTGGACACCACGTTGAACACAGTACTCCTGATGTGGCCTTATAAGAGCTGAGTAGAGAGGAACAACCACTTTCTCTGCCCTGCTGGGTATGCTGTAGCTAGTACAGCCCAGTGTGCATTTAACCTTCATTGCTGCAAAGGCACACTACTGACTCATCTTCAACTTGTCAGCCAGGAACTCCAGATCCTTTTCTGCAGAGCTGCTGCCTAGGCAGTCCCCAGCCTGGACTGTTGCATGATGCCCTCTTTGATTTTCATGAGGCTTCTGCCAGCCCATTCCTCCAGCTTGTCACGGTCCCTCCAAACGGCAGTCCTGTTCTCCACTGTACCCAATTATCCTCTAGCTGAACCCTCCACAACCGGTTTTACTTCTGCCCTTGCTATAATTTTTTTCCTTTGGGAGGGGAGGTTGGTCCAACCCATCAGGCAGCTGTTTGAACGTCAGTGTCTGTATAGGAAAGGTTAGTGTCTGTATTGGAAAAGGCAGCTACAAAGAGAATGGAGACTCCTCTCTGCACAAAGAGCCATGGAGAAGACAAGGGGCAATGGGTACAAGTTGCACTGGGAGAGGTTTCGCCTTGATATAAGGAAGAAATTTTTTACAGTGAGAACAATTAATCACTGGAACAACCTCTCCAGAGACATGGCAGAGTCCCCATCACTGGAGGTTTCCAAGACACAATTGGACAGGGTGCTAGGTAATCTCATCTAGGCTCCCTTACCCACAAAAGGTTGGACCAGATGATATTTGGCAGCCCCTTCCAACCTCGGCTGTTCTGTGATTCTGTGTTTGTGTGAAAGGCTTTAGGAAAAGGTAACCAAATATACAGAAGTGGCTTTCTTCTCTCAAAATGTTTTCCTTCTGCTGGCAAATCCACAAGATCCAGAAAGTCTGTGATACCACTGGTGCACATTGATAGTTCTAGTCCAAGTTAAGGGTTGGTATTGCATCACTTGCTAGTCGGATCAAGATGGTAATTTATCTTTGTGGAATAATCTTAGTAAGAAAGAGAGGGAGAAAACAAAAAAACCCTCTGTGTGTTCCATTGCATCAGGCTTATGTTTCTAGTCAAATATAGCTGCTTTATGATGATCCTACAGAAAAGTTGGATCTACCAGGTTGTTCTAATATCCTATTTCTTTTTGTCCTGCTAGATTTTTATATATTAAACCAAGCATGACCCAAAACCCTAGGTCAACTGTATGTGTCCTTGTTTCTGGATTTGGCTGTCACATGTATATAGCACTTAGGTCACCAGCTTTTTATAAGCAGTAGGAGAAGAACTATTGAAGGTGGATTTTTAAAATTGTTATTAATAAATGCATGGTAGCATGACTCTTGCAGTACTTAAAAGAGGGTACAACTCTAAGGCCTTCAGGATTTGTGGGCTGCATTTGTACTGTGTTTCGAATACAGTTACCAAAACATGTTTGATGCCAGTTCGCTTCTACTAATGAACTTTGAGTGAACATCAGAGTAAAACAAACATTGAAAAGCCTGAGTTGATGCTAATGTTACTGGTTGTGTAATAAACACTGTTTTGTCACCAGCAACTTCCCAATGCTACTATCAGACAGATTATCTAAGTCTTTCATAAAGAACCTGACTATTCTTGCAGCAAGGCAATGTGAGATTTGTGTACAGCTGAGTTACAGAAATCTGTTTGTGTTTCTCTAGCATAGACATAGTTGTTGAACTGTCTTTCTTGGTCTTCTCTAAAGGAGATAGAAGTCATAGAAGAGAGACTGGTTAGTGCTTGTTTTCACCTGATGTCTAAGTGAATGAATGTAGGAATATTTTTTTTTTTGCTTGGGAGTAAGGATTCATAAAATGTCTGAGGAGGATTTGGGGGTACTGTGGGGAAAGTATATATAATACTGAAAACGATCAGGAGATCAGAAAATACCGGTGTCAGACTGGAAAACTTCCAAAGGAAATAAATGGGTTTTGTAAAGCTCAAGATATACTGCAGCTTGTTTGCCTGATGTGGTTTATTTGTGGTTTTGGTGGATTTTTGGGTAGACAGCTTCTTTTAGCCAGAATCTGTAGCATTATTATATATTTTTTTAAAGTATAAGCATTTAACACACTATGTGGGCTATAATTATGTCTTAC